>NC_138523.1:35080342-36402009 GCF_000230855.2 Cajanus cajan | reverse complement strand
TTTAATTGAAACTATATAATTGTCTCAATGTGTTACTTTTAAATATGTTGGTAATTTAAGAAATTTAAATAAATTTTTTTAAAATTATGAAGACTAAAAATAATAATTTTAAATTTTAAAAATTAAAAAATTATTATAAATATAAAAAATAAAAAATATATTTAAATCTAATTTAACTTATGATTGGAGATGAAAAATGTGTTTTTGGAGGCACCACATAAAAGAATATGTACGTATGATCACAAAGGTAGGGGCCAAGGATATGGTTTGATTTTAGAGGAAGCGACAAGTATGCACGAAGCAGTGTACAGGACGGATTTGAAATGCGAAGTAAGAAAGAGCAGGTCTTGTTTTCATACATGGAAACTGACGAGTTTTTTTATAGAATAAATCTTACTAATTATTTTAATTAATAAATTCATGATTTGTTATAAATTTTAATGATATAATTATTAAATTAATTTTTTTTAATAAATAGATTAAATTTATAGATTTTTTTCAAAATTTAAAAATTAAATAATACTTTATTATATAAATTTAAATTAATATATAATATTTATTGTTTAATGTGTTTGTCAATTTTTTTAAAAAACAGCTTTTTTGTCTTTTTAAGAAACAAACCCCATTTTTAAATAATTGTTTTCTAAAATATTTTTTATTTTAAACAAATTAGTCCTCATTGTTAGAAATGTTATGTGTTAAAATATCGAGGAAATCTATAATATTCATAGTGAAAAATTAATTATTTTATATGACAAAGGCAAAACAATAATTTTTTTTTATATAGTATCACCATGAATCTTGAGATAGAATTGATTTTTGAATATCATCCCAGCATATTAGCTATTGATATTTCACACTTATTGCAGCTTGCTTAACATTTTTACCCTCTGTAACGACCCGGCTGGTCACTACACACACCACTATACACCGGAAACGCCAGACAGAAAGGACAAGTATATAAATATAGGATCTAGAATATAAATATATACAAAGTCCCTATCCGACTAGAGTTAGAGTGTACAAAAACAAAATACATTATCAATGGCAACACCAAGTAGCTGAAATCAACAAAACATCCACAAAGGTCAACACTGCCTGCCAGCTGCAGACTCGCCACTAGCCACCCATCCTATCCCTGCTCTGCTCCCGTACATAATACGATCATAGCAGTCCAACCACATGAAAACACAAAGGGTAAGCTAGTATAAAAAGATCAACATGCAACAAAATTTAAGTAATATAAACAACTACAACTATCAACACATCACCAGTCAACATTTCATCGATTGTACAACAAACCATCAATTGGCAATTAATGCGTCGTCACGCATATCAACTCGGAGATCTCCTACAGCAACTCAGCCATTATGGCCTACAACAACTCAGCCTTTCGGCCTACAACAACTCAGCCATTATGGCCTACAACAACTCAGCCTTTATGGCCTACAGCAATTCGTATCAACATTCAACACAACACAACTTTTGCAACTCAACATATCAACTTGCAACACAATACAACTATACAACTCAATATCAAATTGCAACACATCTCAACTGTACAACTCAACCTCAACTTGCAACACAACTCAACTTTACAACTCAACATCAACTTGCAACACAACTCAACATCAACTTGCAACACAACTCAACTTTACAACTCAACATGTCAACTTGCAACACAACACAAATATACAACTCCACATCAATCAACCAACATCATCCATTAGTCATCACATTATATTCATCTATTTCAACTCAACTAAGCATAAAACAACATCAACCAACATATAGAAATTTCTCATCTCCGCGCCCGGCGCACTCGTGGTTTCGCCCAGCGCAGTGCAACCAGAGAGCACCAGGGGGGGCCAGCGCGCCCAGCGCAAGCATGCCCGTGCCCGGCGGGACCCAGCCAGAGAGCCCAAGGCTCACTCACGCCTGGCGCAATACCAATTGCGCCCAGCGCCCACAAGGCAGAGACTCCCAAGGAGTCTTACGCCCAGCGCGACAAGGGTCGCGCTCAGCGCAGCACATCAACATTATCATTCAGCTCAATAATCATTCATCACTAACAGCTTAAAACAACATGATCAACACCTAATACGACCCAACCATCTTATTTACAACTCATCTATCTTGTCAAATTACTCACCCAAACAACAAGAGTACACCTAAGCACCTAAAACAACTTTTAACTTAACCAAAATCACCAAATGTGAAATGGCGACCATCACAACAAACAGCGCATCGGGAGTTATACTACTCCTACCATGCTCATCCTTATCTCATATGAAAGATAATCAAATTTCCTACAACTATCATTAAGACACCAAGTCCAAATTCCTTCATCTACCTTGTTAAAAATGATGAAAACCGCAACAGCTATAAAAAAAGGTGACAGCTCAACCTCTCTTCACTAAAACAGCCATATCTAGAGTTCTAAAACTCCTTTTTGAGTGATTTCAGCGCCATTGGAAAGCTAACATCCAAGGCTACAACTTTCATGAAGACCTTAAGACCAAATTAGGTCATCAAGGCCCACCGCTGCAGCGCTCAATCCAGCGCTTTAGCTGCAACTCTCTGCCAGTTCAGTTTCCCCTTCCACAGCTATGGCTGTAAATCCACGGCCATAGCTGCAAGTTTCTGCCATTCTAATTAATTTCCACAGCTATGGCTGCAAAACCACAGCCATGGCTGCAAGTCTCTGCCCTCATGTTTTTCCTTCCCACGGCTATGGCTGCGAATCCACGGCTATAGCTGTGGGTTCCTGCAAGTGCATTTTTCTTCCACGGCTATAGCTGTGATTCCACGGCTATAGCTATGGGTTTCTGAACTTTGAAAACTCCATGGATTTCACCTTCGTTTTCACTCAAATCCTCCATGAACTTGCAATCCCAGGAGACCCAAACCATGCTACAACTCAAATGCACCACTACCAACCACATGCAACCCAAAAACATCAAGAATCACAACATGAATGCACCAAAATTCAAGAGATCACCCATTTTTACCCAACACCTTCAAGAACACCACAAGGTTTCAGCTTGTCAACATGCAACCATCGATCATAGAAAAACCCCAAAATTTCACCCTTTTCCCCGAAACCCCGAAAATGAAATTTTCATCAAAACAGTCCATCAATCTCCAAGAATCAGACAATCTGTGAGTTTCTAACTCACTCAACAACAACCAGCACAAAATCCTAGCTTCCCTTACCTCGGTGAAGAATCCGAGCTTCGGGATTGCGGAGAACGGAGAAGAAGGGAAACTTGAATGAAGAAAGGAGGAAATCTTCATCTAGTCCTTGACTAAGCTTGATCAGCACCTTCAGATTCCAAGTATCACCACAAGTAAGAGAAAGAAAAGGAGAAGTGAGAGCCTTGAAAGAGAGAATTTCTAGTGAGAGTTGTGAGGGGAAGTGTGTATATGTATCAGCCACAGGTCTCACACCCTCTATTTTAATGAAACTTCTATTATAACATTTATTTATAGTGTTAATCACTTATATATTGTCAGTGTAAAAAATTTTTAAACTGACAATTAATTATATCTTTTAATTGTGTCATGTCACTATAAACACATTTACTTTTAACAGTGACATGACACAATTAAAAGATATAATTAGTTGTCAGTTTAAAAAAAATTTACACTGACAGTGTATAGGTAATTAACTCTTATTTATATAAAATATCGTACGGATACTACGATATAGTTACATTTATATTTTTAATATTTTTGTTTTAAATTTTTAACTTTTATATCAATACAAATCGAAATATTACAACAATTAGCTAATGTTCTTGTATTAGGATACACATTTTACTTAATTGCGATTGCGGTCCTTGATCTTGGCTTGGGTCTAGGTCTTCTCGTTCTGTTCAAGTAGTTCGAAGCGGGGGAGGTGCCTGCAAAAGACACTCTGACGCTCAAGTAAGTGATCAACGTATTAAATGTGATAGTTCAAAATTAGTTACGTACCTCGTAAGGGGTCTATTTATAGTGGTTGTTGTTGGACCGTGATTAAGGACTGAGCCCCAGGAAATTAGGGGGTTAAATCAGTGTATTAAGTAAATTAATCTCTCCTTAATTGACCTGATTTAACTCCGTAACCTCGTGTACGTGGAACCTGCTAGCCGATCTGACCGACCACCATTTAATCGAGCCGACCGGGTCGACCGTATTTGGTATGGTCGGTCGGATCGGCCGAGTTGCGTGTTCAGCCTGATCGGTTACCATCCAGTATAGCTAATTTTTAACATTTATTATATTTACAATGAACCATGTTCACTTTTAATTTTTCTGCGATTATTCAATTAAGGTTCTTATTTTATGTAAGTTTTGGATTAATTAATAGTCATGTGCAGTGACGGATCCAGAAATTTTAAGTAGTGGGGGCAATATTTAAATACATAAATTTGTCAAAATATAAAATAAAATTTCTATAAAGATAAATATATATCATAATTGTTCTCTACGAGTTTTCATAGTTTGAAAACATTGAATGATTTGCTCATTTTCAATACTATCAAAAACCTCTCTCTCTATATAAGTAACTAAACAATCATTTAACCATTCATCTCCCATACGATTGCGCATCCGATTCTTGATGATATTCATAGCAGAAAAAGCTCTTTCAACTGATGCAGTTGCCACTGGTAGTATTAAGGCTAGCTCTAAAAGCAAATATACCAATGGATATACAACATGTTTTCTTGTCTCCACAAGCTTCATAGAAAGATCACCAATCCCTTCTAATTTTGAAAAAGCACTGTCAAAACATACATCTATGAAATAATTTTCAAGTTGATTATCTAATGCCAAAAGTTCAATTGGGGAAAATTCAGAAGAATAAAATTGAGCAAAACGAATCAACTTCTCCTTGTCAAATGCAGAAAATGAATCTCTTGGATTTAAACATGCTACACAAAGAAGTAACTCAGTATTTGCTTCTGTGAAACGATTGTTTAACTCTTGAAGTTGTTGATCAATCACTTGAAAAAAATAATTCAACTTGAAAATGATGTAGATTAGAAACTTTCTCTACCCTACGCCTTGACCTTCCTTGTGTTTGAAAAGTGTCATTCATATTTAGAACCACAATGTTATGGTTTTCACAAAATGGTGAAACATTATTGAGCAAAGAAGACCAACCATCATCTCTCATTGCTTGTAACCTTTGTTTGGACACTGAAACTAATTTCATAGCATTTACAATATCTTGATCACTTCTTTGCAATGCTTGAGATAACTCATTAGTAATCCCTAAAATATTTTTTATCAAGTGTAAGGTGAAAACAAATTCAAAAGTTTGCATAGAATTCAATAAAGCACATGTTTCACCTTTTTGTGCTAAACTCATGCCATCTTCCTCAACTATTTCAAGCACATCAATCGTGGAAGGGAACAAGGAAAGTAGACTAAGTAATGTATCATAATGTGAGCTCCATCTAGTATCTCCTGCCTTTTTTATTGTAGTTTCTTGATTCAAGCCACGCCCACTAGAGATTTCTCCTTTTTGCAATGCTTCTTTCACCTTTGCAATTTGACTTTCTCGAAGAATATCTCGACGCTTACATGATGCTCCAACAACATTAGAAATATTAGCAACCAAGTTAAAATTTAATGCAACTCCAACATGTTTTTTTGCCACTGTAACAAGAGCTAATTGAAGTTGATGGGCAAAATAATGAATATAAAATGCGGAACAATTCTCTTTTAATATCAAGCTTTTGAGGCCATTAAATTCACCTTGCATATTACTTGCTCCATCATATCCTTGTCCACGCAACCTTGATAAACTTAATCCATATTTTGAAAACAATGACTCCAAAGTTATTTTCAATGATAAAGCATTAGTATTAGAAACATGAACAAGACCAAGAAAACGCTCTATAACTTGTCCTTTTTTATTAACATAACGTAAAACCACAACCATTTGCTCTTTCACTGAGATATCTCGAGATTCATCAATCAAAATAGAAAACAAATTATCTCCTAGATCATCAAGTATAGCTTTAGTAGTTTCACTAGCAGCAGATCTAACAATATCTTTTTGTATTGTAGGAGCTATCAACTTAAGATTTTCACGAGCATTTTTTATCACTTTATGAATAACTTCATTGTGGTCAACAAGAAAATCTAAAAGTTCAAGAAAATTTCCCTTATTACTTGATGACATTGACTCATCATTACCACGGAAAGCTAATCCTTGGCGTAATAAGAATCGAATGCAATCAACTATTGTAGTCAAATGAATTCGATATTCCTTTTTAGTTTGATCAGACTGCTTACACATTGCAACTTCAATATGTTGCTTTTGTTTCATCAAAGATTGACAATTCCTCCATGCTTGATTATGAAAACTATTTGGACCTCCAACATGAACTTGAAATCTCTCACTTTTTTTCCAATTTGTAAAACCTTCTGTTATGAATACATCACCACTACCTTTATGTTTCTCAACATGTGATCTCATAAGATAACAATATAAATAATATGCTGCATCCTCCTTTTGACTATATTCTAACCAACTTCCATATTTTAAATACCAATCCGGATTAAATTTACAAATGGTATCTCCAAATTGTCTTTGTGGAAAATTTATCTCTTTTGGTTGACAAGGACCCTTTTGCAAATAATATCTTCTAACTTCATCTCTATCACTTGGATGATAATCTGAAATTTTTGACCTTAAACAAGGATCATTAGGAAGCCTTTCCAAATCATATTCTAAAAATCTTATTTTGGTTGGTGGACCCAATTTGACTTCTTTTTCAACATGATTTGAGGAGAAGATGGTTGCTCTGAAGATGATTTTCTTTTAAAATATATTTCCATTGTTACAACTAAAAGCAATATAATTTTAATTAATGTAATGTTCATAACATACAATGTTTCTTCTAAACATAAAAATAGAATGAGTAAATCAAAATCAAAATACTAAATTTCTCATTGAAAATAAAAAAAAAAATTAATTCAAATGAAGCAATATAAAAATAATAACTTTAAATACACTAACCTCAAAGACCACTTTAAATGTATAGTTTAGCTGTTCAAACAAGAAGGAGTATAGATGGAAGAAGAAGTTTATTTTTTTTCTTCCAATTTGACTCTTCTACACTTTAAAATATGTTAAAGGTAGAAGAGAACCTCAAAATATAAAAAGAATTAGAAAAAATAAAAATAAAACAAAAAAAAGATATAAAATATCTAAAAAGAGGTTAATAACAACTTATAATTTTTTTTAAAACTTAAAACACATATATTATTTAATTTATAATTTTTTTTATCTTGATTTACAATTTAAATGTATAACATTTTTTTTTAAAATATGTAATTTGTTGTTAATTATTATAACATTAAAATATTTTTAAAAAAAATTTCCTTTCTCATATAAAGATAATTGCAACAAAACTTAAATTCAGTTTTAATTTTATAATTTTTTTAGTTTTTAGTTTTTATTTTTTTGTTTTTAGATTTTAAATGAAGATAATATAATATTATATATTATTAGTAAAAACTGAAAAGTTAGTGGGGCACAAATTAGTGCATCTGTTCCTGCAACAAATTCAGTTTTAATTTTATAATTTTTTAGTTTTTATTTATTTTTTTTTGTTTTTAAATTTTAAATAAATATAATATAATATTTTATATATTATTAAAAAACAAATTGAAAAGTTAGTGGGTGCAACTGCCCCCACAACGTTCAACGTGCGTCCGTCTCTAGTCATGTGTCATGTGATTATTAGCATTCTCATCTTATTACCCTATTCAGGCTGATGCACCATAATAAATAAAAAAAATAAAAATTACAAAAATAAATTAATAAAAAAATTATTTACTAAATTAAATAATTTTGGACATGTCGGATAACAAGGAAAGAAGAAAACGTCAGAGGTCGTGTCGATTTGTGGAAAACGTTATTCTGAGTGACGCTTTCACACTGCTCACAACTAAAAACGTCAATCCTGTTGACGTTTTCTGAATTAAACATTTTAAAATTGAATGTAAAACGTAACTGGTAAAGAACACAACCAGAACGGTCCGTTCTGAAACCAGAACGACCCGTTCTGAAACCAAAACAGGCCGTTCTGATTCACTCTTTGTGTGTTGCATTTGTATCTGGAACGGGTCGTTTCAGTTACAAAATTAACGAACAAATAGTGGGACCAGAACGGCCCGTTCTAGGTTCATTAATATTTAATTTAAGAAATTTATAATTTTTGTTTCTCAATTTTTAGTTATTCAATTTTAGTTTCTCAATTTTATAAAATTTATAATTTTAATTTTATTAATAATATTATCTATTAACTATTAAAATTATAACATTAATTATGAATTTATATATTAAGTAGATGATTAAATAATTAATATTTAATGATATTTAGATTAAATTATACATTAAATTTTCATTTTTATCATAATTTTATTATTTTTTTTATAAGATAAAAATAAAAATTGAAAGTATATTTTAGTTTAATTATTATATCATTTAGATATTTTTAATGCTATAACTTCAAGAGATAATGAACAACCATTAGTAGTGAGAAAAATTGTAAAGTTTATTGAATTAGAGTAAATTTATAAAATTATAAGTCAGGGAAACAAAATCGCAAATTAAATATTATAGGGATAAAAAGTAAAATTTATCTTTTATTTTAATATTTAATTTAAGAAAAAAGTTAAAGATGAAACGATAGTATAATATTTTTGATAATGTGACAATTAATGAGATGAATTTTTTTAATAACGTGACATTTTTATGACAAAACACTAGACATGCTAATATGCGGAACAAACGTGAGTTTTGCTTTTAGTTCTCATCTTTGTCTTCGTAAAAAGCCAGTGAGTTCTGATTTGGATAAACTCATAGGAAAATCTTAGTACTTTTTTATAATTTTAATTTAGTTCAAAAATTTTAAATAAATTATATTTTAAATTATTAATTATATATAATTCAAATAATATATAAAATTAATAAATAATGAATAATTTTAAATAAAAAATTTAAGAATTAAATTATATAACTATATTTTTTCATAGTCCTTCTTTCATGAACCTGGAATGGCCTGTTCTGAATCCAGAACGGGTCGTTCTAGTCCCACTAGTTGTATGTTAATTCTGCAACTGAAATGGCCCGTTCCAGATACAAATGCAACACAAAGAGTGAATCAGAATGGGCTGTTCTGATTTCAGAACGGGCCGTTCTGGTTGTGTTCCGTACCGTACCAGTTACGTTTTACATTCAATTTTAAAATTTTTAATTCAGAAAACGTAAACAGGGTTGACATTTTTAGTTGTGAACAGTGTGAAAGCGTCACTCAGAATAACGTTTTCCACAAATCGTCACTCTCTCTGACGTTTTCTTCTTTCTTGTTATCCGACGTGTCCAAAATTATTTAGTTTGGTAAATAATTTTTTATTAATTTATTTTTGTATTTTTTATTTTTTTTATTTATTCATGTGTTCTGGTATCCGACTATCGTATTATATATATAGGCTTCCAAGCTAAGCTAAGTTATTTGTGTGGTTCCATCAATTTCATGCTGTGTTAGCTAGCTTCCTAACCTTGTCCTTATATTCCAGTTCTAGCTTCTAAAGCTATCTTTCAACCTAATCACCTTTACCTAAAGAAGAACATGCCCCTCTGCTCTGAGCCTTGTAGAAATTAAACTCTCCATTCCCAATTACACTCTCTGTCTGCAGCAACCATCACTACTTGCCCTTCTACGTTGAAAGGGTTTTGCAGAACCAAACCTTAGTTATTTTCGTTGTCATGCTATCATAGCTAGAGAACATATATAACTGTTTATTAAGACATATTTTCACTACATTCTGCTTCATTACATATCCTTGTATGTCTTGGTTAACATTAACAACATATATCTCCTCTTAAGTTAGCTCAAAGAATTGTTATAATCGTTGTAGCATATATAGAGTTTATATTGTAGATTTAAATGTAGATTGTGCATGGTTAAGGGGTTTAATGAGTAAAAAATGAAAATTATATAAATTGATTTTGAAAAAGTTGGACAATGTTGAATGCTTACCGATTCAAGTGGCTGTTTGATGAAGTGAAAGTGCCCTAGTTTCTAGATGTAGTTGAGTACCCTTTGATGTAAAGAGGGTTAGAAAAGCAATCAACTGGACCCTCTCATTGTAGTTATCTTCAATGACAAAGTTTTGCATCAACTAGCTTCATTTGCACATACGCCATACCTCAGCCATTTGGATAGATCTTCTCCATTATTGTTTTTTTGTTGGTGATGTGATTGTGACAAACAAGAAAAACATCCTTTGACTGAGGGTTTATGATCTAAGGAAGGGGATGACTGGAGGTGCTACTTTAATTTCGAAATGTGGGTCATTATTCCTCCGTACATGCATGTGGAAGGTATGCATCGATCTATTCTTCTCTGATTCCCTCTATTTTTCTTCTATTTCGTAATATTCTTATTAATCATTTTTAGACATTTTCTTTTGAAAGGTCCACTCCCATTCTGGGCTGGACCGGATGGATGAGGAAAGGAAATAGATTCCCTGACTTTGGAGGGGGAAAGTTAGGGTAACTTAATCCATTTAAATTATTGGATTTGTAATAGTAGATCAGACTGTGACATGTGTACATTTAAATGTGCACGTGTCACAATCTGATCTATTATTACAAATCCAACGGTTAAGATGTGTTAAGTTACCATAACTTTGATATCTCAAAGTCAGAGGATCCGGATCCATGAGGAAAGGGTTCAAAATAAATTAAAAATGAATCGTAAAAGAGTGAAATATATATTTAATGTTATCATTATTCCATTTTTTAAGTAAATTTGTATTTTTATTGTGTCATAACGCTTATTATATTTGTATTTTTTTCTCTCTAATTAAGTAAATTTGAACTTTGAAGTGTCTCAAAAATCAGTTTTTTTGAATGTTGTTTTGTAAGCTGAGTAGTTGAAAGACCAATTTATTTTCTTCCATCTCATAATAATCACTTAATTAGACACAAATATTCTTACTCCAGCTTATTATGAAAAAGACATTGTTGACAGGGAAAAATATGCACTTGGTGATTTTTATGCTCCTAATAAATTTAAGAGATATCATTTGTGTAAATAAAAAAATAAACCTTAGCATAAACCGGTTAAAACTAATTGTTCAAAACTAATTCTAACCTAACTTTAACATAAACCACTACATAGTCAAGCATAAAAAAATGCATTTATACATAGAATTTGGAAGAAAAAAAGTGCAAAAATAGAGAGAAAAAGAAAACGTGAAATAAGACAATATATGATAAAGAGATAAAGGAAAAATTAATATTGTAAAAGTTATGAATAAAGTAACACTACTTCTAATTCTAAACATAAAATCATAGAACTAACCGCTTTTCAATTAGCATTTCAAACTAACAAAAAAGTTGCATTTTTAAACTATACTTTATTAACTTGATTAGTTTTGTCATTCTCTGTACTTTACCTTTTAAATTATACTTATTTTACATGAAAAAAATAAATTCTCCAGGTTATTAATTTCACACCTCCTTTCCCATTTTCTTGGTCTCGCTCTCACATTTGTTGAAGCAAAAAGAACTGAAAGCAATATTCAGAGATTAATTCTTCATTCTAATTAAACTGTTCTCTGTGTTTTTTTTCCCTCAGCATAGATCTTCTATACCATGTCTTAAATGTTGAAAAGAAGAGGCGACAAACTAGAGCACTGCTCTTAATAAACCTAATTAGTAATTACCATCACAACTAAAGTTTAGATTTTTTAAATTGGTTAAAAAAAGACTTTTAACATATGTTATAATGGTGTTATAAATTCAGGGAATGAAAAAGTTGAATTGCGGCATCTTGAAGAGGAAAAATTCTATGATTCAGTAATGGAAGTTTTCAAGGAAGTGGAAGAAGAGAAGGAAGATAATACAAATTGCTGATCTATGGAGTGAAGAACGTGATGCAAATGAAGCTAGCTGGTGCAAAACCTGTCCTTGAAGATAAATATAATGAGATGGTCCATTTGATTGCTTTTCTAACGTTCTTTAGATCAAAGGGTGCTCAACCCACACCAAGAAACTGGAGTACACTAAGATAATCGATCAGGGACTTGAATCAGAAGACATTCAACTTATTGTGGAACTTTTTCAACTGGGACATTTGATTGCTTTTCTAATGTTCATTTTTTGGCTCACAATGACAGTATTAGTGAGAGTGTAACTAAACTAGATTTTCTTATCCAATTATCTACAACTATTTTAGACAAATTTTGGGTTTCTTCTTCTATTGTCGGTATACCCGTCCCTAATTATGATTAATTTTATAAAATTATATATAATTATCAGTATAACTAATGTTAATTATTTATAAAATAAAGTAAATTATTATTAAGTATTTGAATAACACCATAATATATACTATTAATTCCTCATATAGTAAAATTAACTATCATAATTAAACATTATTTTAAGAAACATCAGACTTACATTAATTGCACTAAAATAGCCGAAGTTAGTGGTTAAATAATTATTATTTTAAATTTTGGTCCCAACAACCAAAATAATAGACTGTAAAATACAAGTAATTTTCACTCAACCGCCCCAGCAGACACACACCGTCCTAATAATGCGTAGGACGTTGGTTTCACGTGGTATCCAATCGTGTCTGACGTGGCCGTATCTTCACCTTCAACTTCCATCAAATTTAATAAAAATAATAAATAATTCACACATTTACAGTTTTAAAAAATAAAAATTCCCCATCATAATTATGTATACAGCAGCATTTGCTAATTTTAACCATAATCACCTTAAATGCTATATTTATTAATTAACCGTATAATTTTGTTTCCATAATACTTGTTGAAGGAGTGGAACGGAACAATAACTTCACGTATACGCTCCATTCTAATCTAATCACCTTTTTCTCCCTAATATTCGTTTAATCTCCTTTTTGATTTAATTTTTTGACTCGTTTTGAATATTTGTCGGATTATTATGATAATTTATTCCAGATTCCAGAATAATTAATCAAAAGGTTATGCTTCTAGATCACGCTTGCTTAAAAGAAAAGTAGCAGTTAGGAGTGTGTCACCGTATCGTGGCTCTGCATCATCACCGTCACGGGAATAAGTAACTTTGCTGGGTCGAGAATTTCGCTAGTGAGTAGCGAAATGGCGGAAGTGACGGGAAGGAACACGTGGACGGAGGAGCTGGCGAGTCTCATAGAAGATTCTGGAGTTCACTACAGCGGAGATCCGATTACCGCGACGTCGTTTGAGGCGAGGCGTTCGGTCTACGCGCCGCAGAGCGCGTCGGTGGAGTCGGCGGAGAGCTTCAAGGAGCAGGCGTTGGGGTTCGTCATGGCTTGGTGCGAGATTCTCGTTGAGTTGGGGAGAGGGTTTAGGGATATTCTGCGTCAGAATTTCATGAACGACGACTTTTTTTTGGTGAAGAAGCTTCGTGGACCTTGTGCCAGGGTTTCCAAGAGGTTGAGCTTTCTCAACGACTTTCTCCCCGAGGATCGCGATCCGCTTCACGCTTGGTCCGTTGTCTTCTTCGTTTTCATTCTCGCACTCGCAGGTTGCACGATCATTTTATGCTATTTCATTGCCTATGGAAAACATAATTCGTTTAACTTAGTTTCGGTTTTTTTTTTTTTGTCCAATTATAGTACTATTGTGCATTAGAGTCAGTGTATTTATTGTTCTTATTACTGTATATTACTCGGATTGGATTTTTATAAATGAAGTAATCTATAGATTCTCTTGCCGTTCTTTGTCATGAATTTTTTCCATATCTGTTGAGCCAAGTCTCATGTTGTATTAGATTTTGAACCGAGTTTTGTAACTGCTTAGAAATTATCTTTTTCCTAATCCTGATAGTGTTAGTTTTATTTTATTTTTATTTTTTATAATGTAAAGAGTAGTCATCGTTACTAGTTTCCACCAGGAAACCTAGCTGGGATGGTATTAGTTTGGTGCAAGATTTACTGAATGTTTGAGTTGTTTGCAGCTATAAGTGTAGATCCCAGTCGTGAGGCAGTGGCTCCTCTGGTTAAGGTGCGTCAACATCCTCCTAGTGCTAGTCGTGTGCAACTTCCGGATGGTAGATACATGGCTTATCATGAACAAGGTGTTTCTGCAGACCTGGCTAGATTTTCGCTTGTTGCTCCACACTCTTTTCTTTCATCCAGACTAGCAGGTAAAATGTGTCGGAATTTTTAGTTATTGGAAAGGCTTATTGGATTGGATACAATCTTAAATAGAGGCTAAATTTTATCTATAATTTTTTGAAAGGTTTACCTGGAGTCAAAGCATCGTTGCTTGAAGAGTATGGCGTTCGCTTGGTCACATATGATCTTCCTGGTTTTGGGGAGAGTGATCCTCATCCAGGCAGAAATCTCAATTCATCAGCTATGGATGTGCTGCATCTGGTCAATGCTGTCAATGTTAGTGAGAAGTTCTGGTTACTGTGCCACTCTAGTGGATGCATTCATGCTTGGGCTTCCCTCAGATATATTCCTGAGAGAATTGCAGGTTGTTCACCTTTTTAAAGCTTTTAAATTACTAGATTCCTTCAAATTGCTCATAAAAATTTATCTGGGAGCTCATTCTGACACTAATAAGAAACAAATGGGTATATCTGGAGTCTCGACTAGTCCACAGTGTGGTTATGTTAGTTCCTTACTTCCAATTATTTTCCTTCCAAATCATTCACAGTAAGCATTGTAGAAGACCCTGCAGAAAAAGTCAGCGTTATTGGTTCTTACTGTATGTACTAAGTTACAGATAGTTAGAACTCAAAACAACTCAAAGGGTCAGCATAGTCATGCTATAAAGTTTTACATTTCTTAATAAATGCTATCTCACCTGCTTTAAAACCCAATGAATGACTTGTTTGAATGTCTAAAGAGGATACGGAGTAACAATTGTTTTCCTCAATAAAAAAAAAGATGAAAAATATGAGGTGTTTCCTTGAGAATAGAGCAGTGTGATATAGGTACAAATCTCTTGTAACATGATTTAGAAGATGTGACAATAGATTTGCACTCATACTCATTATAGAAAATATCATTTGTTGGTGAAAACAGCTTGTTTGATTCATCCAGGGAAATTTGTTTTGATGCTGTATAAAACTACAAGTGGTAGTCCTATTAAAGCTTTCTAGCCCTATTACTTCCCATGCAGCTTGTAGACTGAGGATAATTATAAACTCAAATACTGATAAAATTTTGAGGCACGTACAGATCTAATGGCGATTAAGTTATTAATATGAGTTCATCTTAATCTTACAAGTTAATGGGAAAGAAATTAAAAAGAAAATCAATGGAGATCATACCAATAAAAGCAATTTTCTTTTTGATTGTCTACCTTTTTTTTCTAGTATATCTACCCTCCAACAAAGAAAAGGGACACATTGCAGAATTTGATGTTATTATATTGTTCGAATTGCAGGTGCAGCTATGTTGGCTCCAATGATTAATCCATATGACCCACACATGACTAAGGAGGAGATGAAAAGAACTTGGGAGAAGTGGCTTCCAAGGAGGAAAATGATGTATTCCTTGGCTCGTAGATTTCCAAGATTTCTCAGTTTTTTCTATCGGAAAAGCTTTTTGCCTGAAAACCATGATGAGATTGATAAGCTGCTATCTTTCTCACCAGGAAAGAAGGTGAGTGTGTCATAAATCATAACTTGAACTGCATAACAAGCATAATTACTTTTAAAGTATGTTGCATTTATCATCAATATAACTGGCTTTTTATGTATTGCAATAGTATAAATGGAGTGGATTCATGTCTACTTGAAACAGAGTTAATTGTTGGCATTTGGTTCAAATTTGTGCAGTGAGTTGTCTGTCCATGCTTTACGAGTTTGATACTGAATCACACCGATTTCTCTGTCAGTTTTTCAACTGTCACTATCTGGTTAAGAAAATCCTGCTTATTCATTTTTGAAGCTGCAGAGCTTTATTTAATTCTGCGCACTTCATTTTTGTCACATCTGACAGAATATTACTTATTCTTATGATTAAAATACCACTTTGAGAAACTTATTTTCATCTGTCCCTTGCCTTGATTGATGAAATTGTCACTTTAACATAAAATTAAAGATGACTTTTAAATAAAAATCCAAAACATAGTGGTAGGCGGCATAAGTTACCTCGATTCATTAGCAGCTTGCAAAAGTTTTTCAAGTAAAAGACATTTAGCTCTGGCATGATTGTTAATGTAATTGTTATCGCATGTGCAGGATAAATTTGTGATTGAAGAGCCAGAATTTGAGGAATTTTGGCAGAGGGACGTGGAGGAGTCCATTCGTCAGGGAAACATACGCCCATTTATAGAAGAAGCTGCTCTGCAGGTATCAAATTGGGGTTTTGACCTTAAAGAACTTCATGTGCAGAAGAAGTGTCAGACAAGAGGCATACTTCTTTGGTTGAAATCAATGTACAGTCAGGCGGACTGTGAATTAGCAGGATTTCTTGGCCTTACACACATATGGCAGGTTTGATTTTTTAACATTGTTCTTTGGATGCTACACTTGTATCGTTCTGTATTGTTTCATCATTATTTGTAATATTTTATATGTTGTCATTCATGTGCAACTGACATTCTTCATGCGAAGTTTAAGTTCTTTGAAGTTGTAAGAATGTGTAGGGATAGCTTAGATTTTTAGATAAGAAAGTGGGAATAAACACCCTCTTCCACGAAGGTGGACAATTAATATCAGAAAATGGTAGCGAGTATTATTGCATTAACTAACTCTGAATATGAGTTTTGACCTAACTCAACCCAATCTTAAAGCTAATTGCTCCATAAAAGTTCAATCCTAGCCTTCAACAACTTGCTAAATTGATGCAGATCAATTTACCCAAAGAGGGGAAAACAGATTTTGATCTCCGTGCTCAACTATATCTCAGATTACATTTTTTATGTCTTAAATTTGCAATCAATGCATCATGTAACAATCATTCATTTTAGTGCTTCTTTTTTAAGAGTCTAGTGTAGACTTATCTAAATAACTTGGGTACAAGGAATTTTCATGTTTTAATCAAGTTCAACTTGTTATTATGTGTAAATCTTACGTTTCCCATTTGAATACTTAACAGGGACTGGATGATAAGGTGGTCCCACCATCAATGATGGAATATATAGAACGGGTTTTGCCAGAGGCAGTCATCCATAAGCTTCCAAACGAGGGCCACTTCTCGTATTTCTATTTTTGTGACCAATGCCATAAACAGATGTTCGCCACTCTATTTGGAACTCCTCAAGGCCCTGTTGAACGACAAGAGGAAACTGCTGCATTCGAGGAAGATAAGGAGGAAGAGGTTTTACAAGTAGTACCTGTTGACAGCTTCTAATGTGACATGACAGTAACTGCTGATAGGCACCGTCTTAGGTTGGATGTAAATACGACAGCCACAGGCGGCTCCACTGCTCGGTGGAGCTTGAAACAAGAGAATGAGTGGTCGTTATAATTATCGGAATTTTGAACCCTAAGGGCTTTTGCAGAATCATATAGGTAAAACACCAATGTTACACATTCTTTCTCCTTCCCTGTCTAATTGCTTCTAGACAGTTCCCCTTGTAATCATTTTTGTAAAACTTACATAATTATTATAAGATTTTCAGTCATATCATAAAAAAAAGGTTCCAAGTTGTATCCTATATGAATAAGCTAAAGCTACTAAATTAGTAATCAGTAACCTTTATATTTATATTAGTATTATTAATACAGAAAAGGTCTCTTTTAGTGTACAAAAAATTTAGACTAATTTACTTTGAAATTTTTCTCTCTTTTATTGCCTTTTATTATTCTTTTCTTTTTTCTTCTTAAACGTAACATTCAGTATTTAATTTTTTCATTTTTTTAATGTAATGAAATGAAGATAAACAAAAGAATTAGACTAAGCAACTAGCCTCATGCATGAGGACTTCCTGGGCCCCACTTGGGAGGCTTCTCCTTGGCCACGGATATGAAGATCCACGAATAATTGTTACATGAATTAGCAATGAAAATGAACTCGGGCTGGGGGTACTTGATCAAATTCATTTCGACTATTACGGGGAAATTGGGACAAGATGTTATTACTTGTTCTGCATCCGTCTTGTACCAACCCGCTAGTAATACAGTTAAAAAATAATTTTATAAAACTAGGATGAAGAAAGGAACTTATATATGAAAAAATTTTATTTTTACTTCTTCAATTATGTTGCAACGTGTTGCTTGTTTCCCTTTTTTTTTTTTTTTTTTTACTCATTTACCAATTTTTTTTAATTAGGAATTGCTTTTTTTTTTACTCACTAACAAAGGCAAGGATGATATCCAAATTTCAGCCCAGCGAAGAAACGGGCGGGTATCGTTTAAAAAATCAGGAGTGAGGTCGGAGAATCAAAAACTCACCCCGCCTGCCCAGTTGCCGCAAAGCTTACACGCTGCATGAACTTAATCTTGAATGATCTAAATAATTGATATTATTACTCTCAGAAGAATTTTCACTTAAAACATTATATATATAGAATTTTTTTTATTTTAGTTATGATTTTAAAAATATTTTTCTGTAGGCCAAATTTAAGTCATATGACGAGACGATATTAGAAAGGTAAATTAATTTTTTAAAATAATTTTAAAAACATTTCTCAAATGTTCTGTAATTGATACAATTGATTACATCAAACTGAAGTGGCATTGACTCAAGTCAGAAGCGAGAAATCACGTGAAAAGACAATACTAAGTGCAAGTAAAGAAAACACATTTATTGGGAGCAACCATAACTCAACTTCAATATCACAAACCACGTTCAATGCAGCTTGATCATCCCGATACATACATAACCATGTTCATTTTTCTCACTATATAATTGGCACTACAAGAAATGATTCGGCGGTGACCCAAAAAAATTAATAATTGATTTCTAATGTAGACAACTGTCTAAAGAGTCAAAAATATGGAAAGAAAGGTATGCAAGCAAGTTTAAAATGCTGAACCCCCACCTTTGGTCTTTCCAAGTAAGATATCTTTTGCTTCATTAATTTTGGATGCAAGGTAATGACTACCACCCGCATCTGGATGGTTTGCAACCATCACCCTCCTATGTGCTTCTTTAATCTTATCTGTTGGAGTGCGCTCTCTGCCACATGACAAATAATAGCTCAAAATTAAAGACAATCATAATTAATAAAAAGAAAGACAAATTAAACACAATTTCCGTCAATCTAAGACTTCATTGACCAGTCAATAACAACAAAAGCAGGGCGGTTCTGGTTGAGTAGATAATGCCACAGCTATCAAAAACAATAACATTGAAATAAAGTGAAAAAAAAATATGGTGGGATTAATAGGAAAAAAATCAGAACACGTCAGTTACGTCAACAGAGACTTAACGAGTTGGAAAAAGCAAAGAACATACATAAATTTGCAAATATCAAAAGTGAAGTGTGAAGGTGAAACACTTAAATTAAAAAAAGGAACAAAGAGCTGCAAGCCATGATGCTTGATAGATGCAGTAGAGGAGTAAGCCTATCATAAAATATCAAGCTTGACATAAACAATACTAACAAGCGATAGAGGCATTGGATGGAAAGGAAATAAGGAAACACTTGATGTTTATTGTCTAAACAGAGGTAATATTTTTGTATTTTGTGTTGAAGACAGGAACCCCCTATATATTTCAGAGATGAAACGAGACTAAATCATTAAGACGCTGATAACAGTCATAATGGATGCATTTTACTGCAATAACAACCCAGAATTGTAGCTGCAACAAAAAAAACTCCATTGTGCAAGACTGCAAGTCTCTTCCACCAAATATAATGCCATAATAGCATACTTTGACAAGCTCAATAATCGTCAATGATTCAAATCAGAAAATGGATGTGTAGATTTTATGTTTTTTTTAACCCTAAACAATGCGCTTACAAAGAACCATCTTCACCATATTAAGCCATATCTCTCCATCATCTACGGTATCCAAGTTGTTTTAGGGAAGTATAATATATGAAGGGAAAAAAAGGCAGAAAAGGGAGAAGGATGTATCCTGCCATCTTGTGTCCATACTCCATCGATGATGCAGCCTGAATACTAGACAGGAAAGGAAATTGTTGTTTTTGTGCTTTGCAGATGTTTCCAAAATTCTACCTAATCACATCCCAAGTATATACCAGAGACTCTACGGTCCATAACAACTCAATCAAAGACATTTGATGCACACACTTCCAACTTTCCAAACCGCAAGCATGGCTGGTATTAGACATATAAGATGGTTGCAAATGTCCTCAGAATCTTACATTGATTTTTTCAAAACACAAACTTGACTCAAGTGATGATTAGGACAAAACCTTTGTCATGTAATCTTACCATGAAAGGACTTAACTTTATTACATGTTGGGTAATGGATACACATTCAAGCAGGTTGCAAAAATAACACAAGAAAGATTAATATGTTAGAAGACAAAAAATACGATGAATTAATTCAATCAATCCCCCAAAAAGGTGATGACAAAACAACTACAATCAACACAATATAAAAAGTATTAGAATCTTGAAACAAAAATGATAGTTACCTAACACCGAGTATAAGAGCTGCTTCCCTTCTAGTCATGGTAGCCTGGAAACCACCTTCATAAAATCTCCGCATCCTCGGTGGCCTAGCCTTGAATGCTTGCCAAGCCTGGATACCATATTTACCAGCATAAGCTGCAGCCGCCACTGCAAGCCCTGCCATTAACGGTGTAGCCTGTTCCAAATTCCAATTTCAGTTCCACAAAACAAACACAATATCAAAATTAAAAATTTCCCCATATCCCCTACCCTCTGCAGGTGTTTTCAATATATCAACATAAAACCCTACCCCCGAACCCTCTCCGATTCCCTACCCACAAACAACATTTCAGACTGCAAAAAGTTAAAAAAAGAAATCAAATAGAATAAACAACTTAGCATTTGGATCCACAATTAAAGGGGAAAAACTATTGAGAGGTTGAGGATGGTTTTCGAGCTTGAAATTGAAATAAAAGGGATGAGATTTGAGGAATGACGAAAAGGACTTACCATTGAAAGCTTCAGAAACTGAAAATCAAGAAATTCGAATAGGGTTTTGTCCGAAAGGAGGGTTCAGTTGAGGAACATGAAAGAAACTTGAGTTTATATTTTATATTTATATTTATATATTTTATTTATTTATTTAATTGGCTTGTTCCGCACGTCTGAATTTTCTCGTAATTTCTGGTTCCTTAATTCTTCTCATATTTACCGCCTCCAACCACATATTCCTTCTACTTTTTTTTTTATAAAAAATATGTATTTTAATTTTAATAACCCATAGAATTATTTATTTTTAAATTTTAATTGTTTTAATAAAATTTAGCGTTAAATAAGCAGCTTTCCGTGAATTTTTTTAAAATAAAAAAAATACTTGAACTAATCTTATTTTTCTTTTATCAACTCGTTATATTTGATTTTTTTTTTTAAGAAAAATAAGAAAAGTAATAATAAAATGAGTTATAAAATAGTTGGTGATTTATAAGAGGTAATTGATTAATTTAAGGGTAATTATAGATAAAAAAATAAAGAAATGTGTATAAAAAAAGTTATATTTCCTCTATATTGTTATATATATATATATATATATTCATATATATCTTTGAGAAAAAAAGGTTACTTATTTATTTATATATATATATATAGAGAGGATGAAAATCGGAGGACATGAATATAAGCTTTTTTATTTTTAATAATTTTTTGCATGATATAAATTTAATTATTAAATTATGTGATATTATATTTAAGATAAATTAAATTAAATTTTACATAATTTTAAAATTATTTTATGTTTTATTTTTTTATTTTAATTTATAATATGATATTTAAAATAATTATAAATATTTTTTTAGTTAACATATCTAAAAAAAATCTAAATTATGTAAAACTTGGTTAATGTAAATTTTTTATATTTTTAATATTTTTTTATATAATATAAATTTAACCCATCAAATTGTTTGTGATATTATATTTAAGATTATATATATATATATATATACATGATATTAGAAGATTTTTAGACATCATTTTTTCATAAAATTATTTATTTATTTTTTTCAATGAAAATATTTTAAAATTTATATTTTCATAATATTTTAATTTTTAATAATATGTTATTTTCATTTGTTAAAAAAAATCATTTTCATTTACTGATGAAATATATATATATATATATATATATATATATATACATATATATATATATATATATATATATATATCATTCTTATTTTTAAATAAAATTTTAATATAATTTTAAAAGTAATTATTAATAACTTTCTTTAAATAAATTAAAATAATTCTTTTAAATAAAAATAACTTTGTATCATAATAAATAAATAAAAAAATGTTTTTAAGAATTTTTTCTTAATTTTCTATCTCTTTTAATTTATAATTTTATTTATTTTTAAGTTAATTTTAATATTTTAAAAATTATTAATAATTAAAATAATTTAGTATCATAATAAAAATTATTTATCATAAAATTAAAATATTAAAATTATTTATTCATTATAAATTTTAATTATAAAAAATAATTTGATATGCAAAAATATTTTATTTATTAAGATTTTTTTATATAAAATAAAATTTATTCACATTGCTAGTTTTTTTTTTAAGTACACGAAGAGTAAAAAAAAAGCCTAAAAATGGAAAGACAACTAAACAAAACTAGTGTCGTGTAGGGTGAAATAACTATTTTATTTTAAAAATTGCACTCACATTCCCTAAGATTTTTTTAAATCACATATTTTTTTCTCTAATTTTGAAGTAAATACTAACTTTCCTTAATTATTTATCAAAGCGACACATATAACACCTTATATAAGATAACTTTATTGTTAAGAAAGATCAAATTATCAATACAAATGTCAATAATTGAATGAGATTTAATCTTACTTAATTTTAAATATCAAATTATATCTTAAATATTATGCATATTGTAATTTAAATAGTATATCAATTTCAAAGAACGAACTGCAAAATTATTATTTTCAAAATTGAAAAATAATGTAAATTTTTAATAAAGAAAAAAGATATTGTACGTAATTTGAAAATGAATGATAAACACATATATAATTGATAGAATATGAATTAACTTTTTTTTCTTTCACTTTAACTAATGATGTCAAGGAAAGTTAGTAGTTTTTGAAAATTAGAAAGAAAATTTTTGTCATTTATACAACCTTAAAAGGAAATGAGTGTAATTTTTCGAGTTTTCTACTCAAATAATATATTTTTTAAAAAAATTTACCCAAATAGCAACTGTGCAAATTTATTTCCCTAACTAACACCATTTACTGTTCACATTTTTTTTATTTTTTTTATTTTGTTTTGGGCCCAGGTGATCTGTGAATTTTGCATCTGGAACAGCCCATTCTGGTTGCAGAACAGGCCATTCTACATGCACTCTCGTGTGTTCTTTTTTTGCATCTAGAACGACCCGTTCTTAAATCAGAACGGGCCGTTCTAGAATTGAGTTTTATCTCATAACCTCAATGTAGAACGACCTATTCTAATCTAGGGATTTTAGCCTTTTTTAGTAGTTTAGAACGGGTCGTTCTGCTTTTGGAACGACCCATTCTGACCACTTTTATGCCCTATGTTTTTTTTATCAATGTAATATGAATTTTAATATTTAGGATTTTTACTTTTAATGCACTATGTCGCTTATAAACTATTATAATTATACATTATTTGGACATGTCTTCCTAGTATGACTAGAGGTGTGATAATAAGAACAATTTTTTACACGATTATGTTGTTCTCCAATGTCCATCTATGTTCTAATCCTACTGGACTTTGGCCGACCCTTGAAAGTCCTCTTGAGTTCTAGATTTGGCCATATAGTTGGACTACTGTAAGTAGGCCAATAATCTTCATGTCGGAGCTCTCCAAATTGTCTTTCATGTTAGAGATCCGACATGAAGATTATTGGCCTACTTACACTGGTCCAACTAACTATGTGGCCAAATCCAGAACTTATATTAAGAGTACTTCCAAGGGTCGACCAAAGTCTAGCAGGATTAGAATAAAGATGGACATTAGAGAATAACATAATCATGTAAAAATTTGTTCCTATTGTCACAACTCTAGTCACACTAGGAAGACATGTCCAAATATTGGTCATGGATTTAGTTCCCATCACCATTGATTTTATTGTTGTAATGAGTTTTAATAAATTTATTTAGTTATATTTATAATGTTAATATTCAATAAATTTAATTACTTGATGTTAGTCTTTGAAACTACGTTGTGTTTGTGTTGAAAGGGTAAATTGTGTTCGCTGCAATGCTAAGTTTGAAGCTAGATTTAAAGGAAACACCTTTGAAGTATGAAGTTATAGTGTCTTAAACTTGAAAACACGAGATGATAATAATGGGACCTTGTCTTAATAGATTTGAAACTTGTAAGAGTCAAACTATGACTAATAATGAAAAATCTGGATAACCTGCACATCACACTATGAAAACATGTCCAAATAATGTATAATTATAATAGTTTATAAGTGACATAATGCATTAAAAGTAAAAATCCTAAACATTAAAATTCATATTACATTGATAAAAGAAGACACTACATAGAAGTGGCCAGAACGGACCATTCCAAAAGCAGAATGGCCCGTTCTAAACTACTAAAAAGGGCTAAAATCCCTAGTTTAGAATGGGTCGTTCCAACATTGAGGTTATGAGATAAAACTCAACTCTAAACCAGAACGGGCCGTTCCAGATACAAAAAAAAAACATATGAGAGTGCATGCAGAACGGCCCGTTCTGGTTGCAAAACCGGCCGTTCCAGATGCAAAATTCACAGATCACCTGGGCCCAAAACGAAAAAAAATATAAAAAAAAATATAAACAGTGAATGGTGCTAGTTGAGAAAATAAATTTGCACAGTTGTTATTTAGGTAATTTTTTTTTTCAAAATGTATTATTTGAGTAAAAAACTATAATTTTTCCTAATTTTTTTTTATTATCAGGAAACAATTTAAAATTATTTATAAAATTAAAATAAAATTTATTGAATTCAACTTATAACTTTCAATCGATGATTTAGATAAGATACTTATCAATTTGTTTATCACATGTTACTTCAATAACTTCCTCCCTCGGTTGATGATAATGATGCATGGTCTTCCAAATGCTTGAGATAGTGAAATAAAAATATGGATTAAGTATGTTTTTGAGAAATGTTAGAGGTAGTGAAATAAAAATATGGCTTAAATATATTTTTTTTTTAGAAATGTAAGTAACATGTTCTCTTAAATGTATTTTTTTAATTAATTAAAATTTATTGAAAAAGTATATCATTTAGTAGGTCTCGTACTCAATTAATGATTCTCTTTTTATTTTATAGTTTTCAATAAATTCTGATAAACAAAAATATGTGTATTAAGAGAAGTGCGTTAAAGAGTAGGTATGACAGTCTAACCCGCCTCCATGGGTACCCGCCCGAATCCGCCCCGATTTGGATGGGGGAAAATCCGTGTTTATCGGGTTCGGGTTTTCCCCGATTGATAAAATCGGGGGCGGGGATGTTAATACCCACCCCGCCCCCGCCCTCATACCCGCCCCCGCCCCCGTCCCGCTTAATAATATAATTAAAAAATTATTTTTATATATATATAAACCAAAATTAGAAATATTTATATGTAAAAATTTATATTATTTTACTTTTCTTTTATTTTTTTTTTTAAATTATTCATATTTAATTAAAAGAAAAAAAGAAGAAAAAAAAATAGGAGCGGGGACGAGGGCGGGGCGGAGAAACCTGAACCCCGCCAGGGGCGGGGATGAGGACCCAGATTTTATCCTCGACGGGTATCGGGGGCGGGGGCGGGGGCAGTTTAAATTTTCGGGAGCGGGAGCGGGGAACATTAAACCCGCCCCCGCCCCGTTGCCATGCCTATTAAAGAGTGTGCTACTAACACTCCTCATATATTTTTAGTCCATAAAAAATAAGTAAATTTTGTTGTTTTGATTCTTGTAAATTTTTTCTTTAATTTTCATCTTTTTAAATTTATAACTATTATTTTTAATTTTTATTATCATATAATATCTTTTAATGATTTATTTATTTATTAAAATGTCAAGTAATTATCCTGACATTATGTATAATTTTTAATAATATCAAGTTAGTGTATAACACTTTTGATTTTTTTATAAGTTCTTAAAATATGTTATTTAACTAAATTAAAATCATCGTTAAAAATTAATATTTTAAATTTTAGAGATATGAAAATAGATATTATATAGAGATTAAAATAAAAAAATTTCACTCTACAAAAATTAAAAATATTTTACAAAGACCAAAAATAATATTTACAAATTTTAAAAGAATAAAAAATAAAAACAAAATTTTACAGAGAACAAAATCAAATCTCAACGACTTTTCATGGATTAAAAACATATATAACCTATGTATTATTCACTCTCTTAATTAGGGGAATGAGAGGCATGATTATTTAATAAAGATAGAAACTCTTATATGAATTACTTTTTACATCATCAAAAATCCAAAAATGCATATATAAAAAATGACATCTTATATGTCAGAATATTATCCCTTCTTTATGCAATCAAACAAATCGGGGGAATTATTTACCGTATATATTCGATATTATAAAATCTAATAATATAAATTGATTACTATTTATTAATATTTATATTATTGAATTTTATAATTATCTAAAAATATTATGTATATATATAGGAAATAACTTCCTTCAATTTGTTTGATTACATATACAAAGAATATTCTTTAGCGATGTCGTTTTTTATATGTGTATTTTTTTTTTCTTTTGAATCGTCACTCTTAAGGTTCCTAATTTTAGCCATAATTTTTTTAATAAAAAGCAAAGCTAATTGTTCTAACAACAATAACTAATTTACATGACCAAAATCAAAAGTACCTCTTTTTTAAAACCGTGACATCAAAGTAAGCGCGTGTTTAGACAAACTTTTTGAAAGTAACATCTAAGAAATGAGACAATGAAATCAAATATACATTTTATATAACAAATAAGAATCAATAGTAACAGAACTGGGGAAGCTCCGAAAGGATTCTGACAGCTTACTTGTTCTTTAGTCTATAATACTATCATGAACCACCTTTCATCCCCTCAGCACAAATTGTGAGTAGATACATGACAATACAAATAGATAAATGTAGCAGGTAAAACAGTTTTCACCCCCAAATCAATAGCCTCCAAGAAATGATAATAAGATTAAGATACACATGATAAATAAATAAACAAAAGGGACAATTCAAATGAACTTTTTTTATTCTTTCCATGATATTTCACATGCTTGCTTTCCATCCTTTTCATGTTCAACCAGCCACACCATTGCCTACAGTGATTTCTGCACTGAAGTTGCTTTCTACCTTTGGTGGACCTGAATGCCTCCTTGGTCTGGCAGGTGAAGCTGGGAAGCTAAGGCGTTTCTTTGCAGTCCCAGAGGATCCTTTATCTGGGGTTGTTCCATTTTCTGCAGCTAATGATGGACTTTGCATCCTGGACTTAGCTTTGGCAGATTTAGTTGGCACCATGTAACTTGGAACTGCTGGAGAGCTTGCAAGACTTTCATCATCTCTCACTGTTGATCCAGCAATGGAGTGCCTACGGGGTGGCCGCTCTGACTGGACACTTGCCATGCTTTTGGTGTCATCATCTATCACCAACATGTCCTTTGGATTCACTTTCTTCAGTTTCTTAGCAACTGCTGGAGAAGCAGGCTTGGGAGGATTTGAATGGGAATGTGAATGAGACTCAAAGCTAGGTGAGCCTGGATTTTGGCTGGCTGTTGGAGAAAGCTTTTCAGAATTAAGCTGAAATTTAGCAAATGCTTTGCTGATTTCAGCACTGGTAATGCCACGGCTAGAACTTCTTACAGATGAATTGTCGTTCTTCTCTTTCTCCATCAGGCTATGGCTCTCCCATGGCCGGGCTGCCGTCCAACGCTCCAACCAGCTCCAGCCCCAGGCTGGATTGGTTGGATCCATGAACATTGGGTTTATAGATCTTGACGAGTTCTTCCAGTTTTGCTGTAAAGATTTACATGCACAATTTTTTTGTTTAAGGTCAAAATCCAAACTTTTATTTGTTAAAAATATCAAGGAACTCAAACTAGTAGCCATGTCCTTATTTTAGTTCTTCATACTATGTATGTATTACTTTGTAACAAGCAGTGTTAGTAATATGCTATCTAACACTCTTTTCAACACATGCTTACTTATTGGTTGAAATTCATGTGGTTACTTTTCAACACCTACATATCCAGTAAGACCTGTTTGAATTTAACCAATAAAAGAAAGTATGCAAGAGATTGTCAAAAAGTATATTACTAGCATTTCTTGTTCTGGAATATAACAGACTAAGTCAATTTTCCTCTGATCTTCCAGTTCACCTAAAACTTGCATTCATATCATTTTCTCATTTCTTTGTTTAATTATCCTAACAGATATAGATTCATAAGAGAAATAGAAAACCTGATGAGAGAATGAATAAGCCATTGCTCTTTCTCTTCTCATAGTAGCCTCATACTTGCTTAGTAACTTGGCTTCAACTTGCTCTTTTGATTGGATGCTGTCATCCCATTCCTCCCCAATCTGTTATGAGAATTTGAACCAAATTAAAAGCATTCAAAATTCCATATGCTAAAACTCAAATAAATATTATCTCCGTATCAATAGATTAGCATTTTAGAATATATCAGGGAAATGAAACACAGACCCGCATGCTCTCTAGCTCTTTAGTGTGCTTCAGTAAGAGCTGCTTTTGTAGAGCTTGATTCTCCTCTAACATCCTGAGCCTCCTCAAACGAATCTGAGATTGCAAATGAGCAAAAGTCTGCAAAGAACGGAGGGTACTAATGGCTTGACGTTTTACCACTGGCCCTTCCATAAGTGATCTCAACCTGACAAGGCCCCTTAAAGCCCGCAATGCTCTTCTTGCCTAAATGATTTTAAAAGAAAATTCAGCTCGAAAGTAGTTTATCATTGAACCAGGAAGCTTTCTTCTTACCATATATAGCCTCATAACTTGGCATAATTAAATAAGACATTTAATAAGTATACAATGTTATGTATGGATTCACATTTAAAGAGTTTAAATTTGATCCACTATTAGTGGTACAGTAAACAAGAGCCTATATCTCCCTTGTGTGAACACCCTTTGGACTAGTGATAGTCACACTATCACGAGTGAGATTAGCCTTTAGTCCAACGGACTCAAGGTACCCGTGACAAGACCAAAAACACGAACTATCATTATAGTAACTAACTGAGGTTTTTTCCTTATAGTAAAATCATTCAACATATAATGGTAACGGGAGGCTGAAAACAATACATGAATGGAATAAGTAACATTGGTTTAAATGAAAATTGCAAAAACATACCAAGTATCCCCGAAAAGCTTTTTGAATCCTGATTGCTGCCACTTCATCCGTTGGTTTACTGGCAAACTGAACAATTGTAGTGGCATGAACCTCAGCAGCTACTGTCTCAACAACAGGAACAGGTCTCTCAGCGTCCACTGCAGTTGCAACTTCAATGTTATCGGGGCTGGTTTCACTCTCAACATGAGTTAAAATAATCTCAGGTGGAGGAAGAGGAGGTGCTTTATCAGTTTCTGACGGCGACTCTGAAGTCTGCAATTTTTCCTTCCCAAACCATTTCTTCTTTGATCTACTTGATTTCTGCAAAAGCAGTTACTAACACCGTAAGAAACATCCTGGATAATTGAGTGCTTGTTTGGTCTAGCTTCAAGATGTGAATTTTCACATTTCCCTCCTTTAAAGCCCTCCCTTAAAGTTACTCGGGCTTGCTTCTACATCAATTTCTTATTTTTGACATGAAAATACAATACAACATGGATCAAGGACGTGCAAGCAAACACGCACTAAGGTTAATTATAAATTTTATCTTTACCTGATCGTTCCTCTCCTTTGACTCAGGGCTTAGAGCTTTCTTCACCGTAGAAAACCAATTTCTCTTCCTCCCCATTTTCTTTGCATTCCTCACTTTGACCCTTTGTACACAAAATATGCAAATTTCAAGATATCATGCCGAGCAATCCAAAATAATGAACGGATTCAGCTTGCCTTTGAATGGGAAATCCAATGGCATCTGCTGATACTATTAATTGCTATTATAATTAGAACTTGAAAGGAAGGAGTCTCATAAATTATGTAAACCTCTTAGCTCTTGAAAGAAAAAAAAAAAAAAAAAGGAAACAAGGCATTAGCTTCTGGCTTCTGCCAGACATTCATCATCAAGGGGTGGGGAAAAAAAGGAAAAGTTAACTCAACTTAAACAATTCAAAATCCTAACCCCTAAAGGAATCTAAATATCATCTGAAAAAACCAAAGTATAAATTGAAATCTAAATTCTCTAAATAACATTGAATCAAACAGTATGAACTAACAATTGAACTATCTCCCCTTCCACATTTTAACTGCAAAGAACAGGGAGAATGCAGATTTGTAGTCAAATTAGCACTTCCAGTCAAAATTGTGCAACACCTTGGTGATTAAATGATGAGGACACCACGTCATTAAACTACGAGAATTTTCACCAAAACAAAACAAGGAAAGAAATTGAAGAACTTTAAACATTAAACAAGCCGGGCAACATTTAGCCAAATATAGAGAGGCATCAACAGATATTTGCACAGAAAAGTGGAAATGGGAAGTGCAAAAATAGCAAAAAAAAAATATTTTTTTTTAAATTGAGAACAAAGGGGTCCAATGAAGATAGGAAATGATAGTACCTGAAGTGAAAGCAAAGAGACAGATCTGAAATATGTTGCAAGTTCTTCTGGGCCAATGTCTCTGAACAAAAAGAAACAAAAAGATGAGAACTTGAAGATTACGGTTGCACTATCTCTCTCCCCTGTAAAGGAGGGAAAGGCAATGAGATCTTGGGAAGGGACAAAGGGTCTCAATGATAAGAGAATATGAAAGAGAGACCAGCTGGTTTAGCCCCACCACAGTGCTTGTGTTAGGGCAGTGGGACCCACCCTATTATCACCATTCATCAAAACCCTTCTGCACAAGGTTGTTGTTTCTTTAGTTACCTTGTTAACCGTGTGTCCCATGATTCATCATACCCCTTTCCATGGATGTTGATGTTGGTCCCACTCATGACACTAGTTGCTTTTTTTTTTTTTTTTTTTTTTTTTTATCCAATTCACTCAGTATTTCACAACTAAAGACATCAAAGACTATATGCATTTGTAGAAAGCCATTTTTACTGGTTAAACATGGTCAAATATTATTTTAATTAGCATTAGTAAGAAGTGATTTCCACAGTTAAGTATGATGTCAAATCAAATATTATTTTAATCAGTATTTATTGGATGTGATGTTTGCTAGTTAAATATTATTTCAAAACTGTGTGAACTGATCTGAGAACACCAATTCGATGTTCGATTTTTCAAGACTGAACTTACAACTAATGTAACAAGAGAGACTTGGTTGTAGTGGTTGCCCTATTGCCACTGCCATTCATATTCATATTTTGAATTTCTCTCTCCCTCCTCGCTGTTTTTGTCACGTATTGTTAAACTGATGCAAGATAAAATAATATTGATTCCTTACTTGCTTTCCTTCTTTCCTTTTATGCTTGATAATTATTTCATTAAGAAGATGCATTCTTTTGCGTTTTCATGCTTTTCTATTGCTTACGTAGCAGAATAATTTTGAAGAACTTTGCTTTTGCTTTTAGCCTACTAAACGATATTAACATCTAAAGTGACAAGTTCTAATTAGAGGTAACTTACCAACACACTTCTGAAAACGTGTAATCATAAACTGCTCGTGGACCTTATACCAAAAACATAAATAATTCGTGAAGGTGGAGATTCACTTAGTAGTAATAACCATTGGTTTAGTAGCCACGTTATTGTTTGTATTCAGATAAGGTTGACTAAATTAATTTTAAAGTGATACGATCTTTATTTAAATGTTTTTTTTTTTAAAAAAAAAAACTAAGTTAGGAGAGAAATTTAATATAATATTTTTTTATTCAACTCAAAGTTATCAACCAATTATATCTAGAATTGATTTAACTTAATTAGAATAAATTATGGAGCTAAAATCAAATTCTAAGCATAAAATAAAATATGTAAAAAAATTTTTTATAAAAATCTCTTATATTTTAATGTGACTTTTAGAAATTTGCATATATTGGTAAACTAATTCAACTAGAGTCCTTGATTGACTTTTTATAATCTAAAATAAAATCATACGCGCAAATCTTTGTTGGCATAGAAGAACATGCATGCCAGAGCATATAAATCCACTGATATTAAATTATTTTAATTTATATAGTAATTTCGACTTCAATTTTACATTATAGTATTACATTAAACACTTGAATGGAAATTTTAACATTTATAATGATTTTATTCGAATTATCTTTATATATAGATAATATGTATAAAAAAAAAAATGCACACAGAATATATAAAAGTCATTCTTAATACACGTGGCAAGAGAGAAAGAGGAGTTACATTTAACGGCTCTGGGAAACCTGATTGGTAGCTTGTTAGAAGAAAATGCCCTCAACAATTTTGTCGGTGATGTTTACCATAATATTCTATTCGTTTATTTTGTTGGCGATAATAAAGACAAATTAATAATAATTCATAATATATACAAAGAAGAAGGAAAAAAAAAAGACCAATTACCCAAATAATGATTAATCAAAACCGTGTCCGTTTGACCAAATATATTTAAGCCATTATCCAATCTAAAATTATTGCATTCTTGTTAAGTTCTGTTAAATAATAATAGATGATTTGAAGTTAATAGAATTTTCATGGTTTACTGATTTTCATTAGGAGAAATTATTTAATTTGGAGTTGTGTGTAGTTAAGTTAGTGTCAAACTTTCAATTGTAGAGTGAGTAAAGAAAAGTTTTGTAGAGTTTCTATTTATGTACTTTTGGTTTGTTGGATAAGAAAAATAAAAGGTCTCGTACTCTTCCACTTTATAAAGTGATATTACAGCTTGTAAAATTTGAGAGATATATAGAAGATAATATAATGTTCTCAATTTCCTTCCCTTAAGACAACTATGAAACTTTCTCTAAGCTTGATTTTTATATTTACAAACCACTCACATGTATATTTTATTTAAGACAATATTATCATAATTAATTGGGAAAATTCTATTTTTAAATATTTAACGGAATTTAGTATTTAAGTATCGAGATTACTAATCAAGTTTGGAGAGATCATCTATTCTAATTTTATTCAATTTTAATAATTAAAACAACAAAAAAATATTAAGATAAAATATCAATTTAATATAACAATACTAACTATATTTTCATATATAAGTTTTGTTGCAACAAAAGCTATACGACAACGTAAAGATAAAAAGACAAGCCATATCATTTAACAAGTTGTGGAAAGAGGAAGAAAAATCTTAAAACAAATGGAAGGGTGAGAAATATTCTTCCATATTTTATTTGTGTATATTTGATGGTTCTACTTAGGACAAGCCTTGGTTGTTAGCAAGCCAACAACAGCAAACTGTTACAAAAAATTCGTGTGTTAATTAGGAGCCAATTAATCTGAGGGAAAACAAGATTAAAAATTGTTTATTTTGTTAAGCCAACAACTTAAATTACGAAAATACGTTCAAGACATGATTCCAATCCTTGTATATTCACAATATTTATACTTTTTCAACTAACACACACCATGTCTAATATATTTAATAGGATTGTTGCACCAATCAAAGCAAGAGGGAAAACTAGCCAAATTAGAGAAGAAATATGTTATATGACTAAGACCTTATCTTAAATTCTTAATCAAATTCAAAAACTCTAAAGATCAAGTGGTTCATTTTTTCTAGAGATCACGACACTACTTAATAACCAAAAGAATAGAAGAAGAAAAAAAGAGCAAATAACCACATGCAATTAGAGCGCATTTTTAATTAATACAGATATTTAAGCAAATAACTTTACTATTGGTTGCTTAAATATGATGTGACATTGGAAGACTGATTTAAATTAAATAAATTGTTCAACATGAGATTTTTTTATTTGATTGACAAATGTTAATAATTGGCAAATTATGTTAATAGATATATTTAAGAAATACCTATTAAAGGTGGTCTTACAAGCCTAACATATTTACCCTTATGAGAGTATCTAGTAGAAGAATATAAAAATTTCGTAGAATTTTTTTTTTCGGTATTAAGAAATTTAGGTGAATTAAGTTCTAGGAGTTCTTCAGAATTAGGATAAACTTTAAGATTCTATAAGTACTTATAGAGATACTTATAATTTATAAATTACTTATAAACAAAGTTTTTTCATTGATAGAAATCAAGCTTGCATCTTTTTAAGATATTATTGTTATTCTTAAGAAACATGAATCATCAAAATCATAATTATTAGAAATAATTAAAATTTGTTTCATTCACATTTATTATTTAAAGATTTTAATATTTATATTTATCATACGAGGATTTTTATTATTTAAATAAGAAAATTTATGAAAAAAACTTAATTTAACAAAATATTCTTATGTATCTTTGAATGTAACAATAAATTAACGTTATCACTAATAACCTATTCTATATTATAATTTAAAAGTTTAAAGGTTATCATATTATCTTAAATCATACAGTATATTATAAAAAAATAATAATAAGTTTTTCACGATAAACAAATAAAGAATACATCTCAAATGATTATTAGTTTATTACCAACATTTATAAGAAAATATTTAATTATAATAAGATATAATTAAATTATTTTATAAGAGAGTTATTAAAGTATAGTAGTTTTTATCTTTATCTAATACGATTATCCCTAACAACCCATTTATTAAGTACTACTAGTTCAACCGAAATAATTTATATGGACAGTATGTTAAAAATACTGATAATGACGTTTATAAATAATTTATTATAACATTTTCTTGTACACAGACTGAGGTAAATTTTTTAAAAAATATTTAATCTTGGATAAGTTTTGTTGTAAAATATTTTTCATAAATTTAAAATTGCAAAATAAGTTGATTTAATTTTAAATATTTCTTTTATTTCACTTTAACACCACAAAATTTTCCATTCTTTCTACATTTTTTTTTTTTAAAATTTCTACAAAGTATTCCCTTAATGTAGCAAGAATAATGTTCTTAAATAATTTTATTTTGAGTCGTTATATTATTAATATAAAGTATTTACTAACTTGTTTATAACTAATTTTTGTTAAAAAAAATTGTCTAACTAATTTTATTAATGGATATTCCAATAGAGATTAAAAGAGAAAGATATATTCTATATCATTCAAATAGATAGAATCCCTTTATTTATATACAAATCCGAAAATAAACAAGAGTTAAAAAAAGAAAACTATAATGTAATTATTTCAGGTGGACAAAACAAACTTAATATTTAACACTCCCCTCAAGTTGGATGAAAAATATCATAGTTGCCCAACTTGGAAACAAGTTGAAAATGAAACCAAGGTAAAGCTTTAGTTAAGGGGTTAGCTAGTTGATGTTTGGATGTAGGGCGGGAACGGATTTCTCTATACTCATCCTCATCTATGTTTTTTTATTCTATATCCATCCATGTCTTCATATTTATTATAAAATTTACGTTTTCATTCTCGTACCTATTCAAAAAATAATTTGATATTATTTTTTATAAAAAATATAAAAATAAAAATAAAAATTTCAACATAAAATAATAATTACATTAATTAAACTTTATTTGATATAAATTAAAAATAGAGTAAGAAATTATATAAATTTTAAGTAAATTCTATAAAAAAAATCAATTAAATATTTATCAATTTTAAGTTAGTACGGGTACGAGACAGGTATGTATATATTTATCTTTGTTTTCGTACCCGGTTTAATGAATCAAGTATTACCCGTACTCGTATTTGATTAAATCGGATATTTTATGTCAAAGTTAGGACAAATTCCGATATTACTCATAAGTATGAGTTTATTTGTCATCTTTAGATATAATGTGTAATGTGTTCTCTAATAAAATGATAATCTATATCCACATGTTTTGAGCACTCGTGACATGTTGGATTAGAAGCTAATTGAATGACTGATTTGTTGTTAAAGAACACCATGGCACTAGAGGGCACAATTTCAAATGCTCTAAGGATCTGAGTTGTTTCAATCAAAATAATTCAGAGGTAAGGGTGGTCAAAGCTTTGTATTTGGCTTCAGTATATGATCTAGCTATTGTAACTTGTTTCTTTGATTTCTATGCAATTAAGGATGCAACTAGTAAGATGCAAAACCCATTGGTAGACCTGCGTGTAGTGAGGCAACTTCCCCAATGAGCATCAACATATGTCGATAATTGAATAGAAGAATTTTTAGGAAAAAAAATTCATTGTCCCAAGGAAGACTTTAGATATTGGAGTACATTATGTATATCATGGTCATGGAGATGTGGTGTGTGTGGTTTAGTCATATATTGGCTGAACCTATTAACAACGAAGGTCATATCTTATCTTAAAATTGTGAGAAACATGAGTCCACCAATTAACTAGTGATACATGGAGGGATCTTCCAATGCTTCACCATCTGAGTCATTAAGAGGAGTATTTGGATCCATAGGTAGAGGAAAGAGCTTCATAGATAAGAAACTAATATCAATGAGTAACTGGATGGTGTACTTTCTTTGATTACGGTAAGTGCCCTTTTTGAAGTGAGTTATCTCTAGGGATGACAAATATACTTATATCTATGGGTAATACTTGAACCTGTCCTAACTTTGACAGGAAATACCTGGTTTGACCGGGTACGGGTACGGATATGGATAAAACTCGATATATTAAATCGGGTACGGGTACGGGTACGGAAATGTACTTATCCACCCCGTACCTGTACACGTACCCGTATCCGTTCCCATTCTTAATTTAATACCCATTTTCGATTTAATTATGTTAAAGAATTTTAATATTTTATTATGTGTAATTATTTATTATAACATGAGATAGAGAAATAACCTAATTATAATTATAATATAATAGAAAAATAATTTTAAAATATTATATTTTTTTACAAAAAAATAAAAAAATTGACAAGTACGAGTACGGTACGGGTACGGATATACCCGATACCCGACGGGGACGGGAATGAGGATGAAAATTATATACCTGACAGGTACGCATACGGAGACAGAGATGAATTTGACTCGCGGGGACGAGGATGGGTATCATGAAACCCGTACCTGACTCGTTGTCATCCCTAGCTATCTCAAGGCCAAGGAAGATTCCAAAAAATTTTCAACATGAAATGTGTTTGCAATAATTGTTGAGTTGGCTAAATAAGGATGTTGTCTAAAATTATAATAAGTATACTAAGAGTGTTTATTAGTATTTTTCTCAAATTCAACTATTTATCGCATTTATTAAAAAATTCAAAATTTTATATAATCATATTAAATGAGCTAATAAGGATATCTTAATATTTTTACAGCATTAGATTTTCACATTCTCCATGAAAATAATATTGTGAAAAATATTTAAAAACATCTAAAAAAAACTCCCTTAAAACATTTTTTAAGAAAAAAAAATACACATTTCCAACTTTAAATTCTATCTTGTACAACACTGTCTTAATTCTTACCTGCTGCTGCTGCAGATCTAGAATAAAATGGTTGTTAGCTTTTAATGTAAATTCCTCAGAGTCAGAGGAAGTATGCAAAATTAATGAGTTTTGGCATTAATTTATATATATAATTAAATCTATACCTATACATAAAATCGATTTTCTGTTTTTATTATTTTATTTTTTAAAATTTTAAAGAATATAAAATAATTTTAAAAATTAATCATTCTATTAAATCTAAAATTTAAGTTCGAAACTTTAAAATTTGAGAATTAAACACAACATATTAATCGATTTATTAACATTCCTAATCACTTAATCTCATTTTTATCTTATATTATAGAGGCACAAGTAAATGCAATATAGCAAAACGACAAGTGAAGTTTTAAGTTATCTGTTACAGCATATTGTGATTGTGCTTGTGCTGAAGAACTTGATCTTATTACGATCAAGTTATATATAAGCATGCATCCTTCAATTTTATGGTCCCAATCGAGTAATGATTTCATCACATGTATGGTCAATAAAAGTCCACGCATGAAAAGGTAGCACTAGTAGGCCAAACAATTAATATTTATTTTTCAATTCCAATTGCAGAACCATATATTTGTATTCAACATTTATGTACACAACATCATTAATGCATTATTCAGGAAATATTAATATTTTTAAAAATTCTTATCTAAATAATAGTTTTGTAATTAAGTATTAAGACTCGGAACAATCGTGAAAATTATATTTTTAATTGATTATGATTGGAATGAACTTTTATTATAGATAAGTTTGCTGACAATAATTTAACATATTTAATTTGATTGGATACAACTAGGAAAGAAACCAGTTTTTACATAATAAATTACACAAACGTGTGTATATATATAAAGGTGAAAAAGAAAAAGAAAGTTAAAAAATTTGGGGGTAATTTGAGAATTTTTTACTCAAATAATATATTTTTAAATTTTTTTACCAAAATAGCAACTTTACAAATTTATTTTCCCAACTAGCATCATTTATTATTCACTTTTTTTTATAATTTTTTTCGCGCGTTTGGAACGGTCCGTTCTGCAACCAGAACGGATCGTTCTGCTTGAACATGCATTAATTTTGCATATGAAATGGCTCGTTCTAAAGTCAGAATGGGCCGTTCTGACACCCAGAACGGCCGTTCTAAAACCAGAACGGGTCGTTCTAAACTAGGTTTTTAGGCCTTTTTAGAAGTTTAGAACGGGCCGTTCTAGTTTTAGAACGACCCATTCTGGGAAAGAGGATGATGTTACATTCAAAAGGTTATTTTGGACCTTTAAACCATGCATTGATGGTTTTGCCTTCTGCAAACCAATTGTTCAAGTTGATGAAACCTTTTTATACGGCAAATACAAAGGTACGTTATTGGTCGCAGTTGCGCAAGATGGTCGCAACAACATAATTCCTATTGCATTTGCTGTTGTTGAAGGTGAAACTAGCGATACATGATTTTTTTTTCCTTAAGAACTTAAGGCAGTATGTAACACCCGCAAGACGAGTTGTGCCTAATTTCTGATCGTCATGAGGCTATTCGAAGTGCATACTCAAGAAATGGAAGTGGTTGGAAAGAAAATAATTTTGTTCATGTCTATTGTATTCGACACACTGCACAAAACTTCATGCGACGATTCAAAAATGCAGCACTGAAGAAGGATGTCGTTAATATGAGTAATTTTATCATTACTTTTTTTTAAACATTTAATAATTAGTTTTCATTATTTAATTATTATTTTTTTTCAGCCTATGGGATGAGTGAACCTAGATTCTTTTACTATTACAACATAGTAAGAGATACTAATGTTGAAGTAGCCCAATGGTTAGACAACATTCTTAGGGAAAAAAGGACACTAGTATGGGACAATGGACAACGTTGGAGACACATGACAACAAACCTAGCTAAGTCTATTAATTCTGTATTAAAGAAAACACGAAATCTGCCAATTTGTTCCATGGTAATGGCCACATACACTCGTTGCAACAAGTTTTTCGTTCAAAGAGGCAGGCTATGAAATGTGGTATGATTGTGGTAAGTTCTAGAAAGTTCATATCCCTTGCTCGCTTCATGCTTACATGCACATCACAACTATCAAACCTACATGTCTCCCATATATACCTTACAACAAGTTGCAAAGGTATACGAAGGATTAGAACAGAGATGGGTATTAGAGAACAACATAATCGTGTAAAAAATTGTTCTTATTATCACACCTCTGGTCACACTAGGAAGACATGTCCAAATATTGGTCATGGATTTAGTTCCCGTCACCATTGATTTTATTGTTGTAATGAGTTTTAATAACTTTATTTAGTTATATTTATAATGTTAATATTCAATAAATTTAATTACTTGATGTTACTCTTTGAGACTACGTTGTGTTTGTGTTGAAAGGGTAAATTGTGTTTGTTGCAATGCTAAGTTTGAAGCTAGATTTAAAGGAAACACCTTTGAAGTATGAAACTATAGTGTCTTAAACTTAAAAACACGAGATGATAATAATGGGACCTTGTCTTAATAGATTTGAAACTTGTACGAGTCAAACTGTGTCTAATAATGAAAAATATGGATAACCTACACATCACACTACGAAAACATGTCCAAATAATGTATAAATATAATAGTTTATAAGCTAAACATTAAAATTCATATTACATTGAAGAAGAAAAAAGCATAGTGCATAAATTGGCCAGAACGGGCCGTTCCAAAAGCTGAACGGCCTGTTCCAAACTACAAAAAAGGGTTAAAATCCCTAGTATAGAACGAGTCGTTCCAACATTTAGGTTATGTGAAAAACTCAACTCTAGAATGGCCCGTTCTGGTTTAAGAACGGGCCGTTCTAGATGCAAAAATAACACTACGAGGCTACATGCAGAACGGGCCGTTCTAGATGAAAAATTCCCAGATAACCTGAACCTACAACGAAAGCAAAAATTTAAAAAATACGTAAACAGTAAATAGTGCTAGTTGAGAAAATAAATTTGCACAGTTGCTATTTAGGTAAATATTTTTTAAAAAATATATTATTTGAGTAAAAAACTCGTAATTTGATTATAACATTCTTTAAGAGAAAGTTGTTGAAAAATTATTATAAGTTTCAAATTTTTAAATGCACAAAATAATTTATATAAAAAATCTTACAAATTTCATTAATTATCCCAAATACATAAGTAATAGTATGCAAAAACATTTATTGTATGATTTATTATTCTTGTTCAGATAATTTATAATATTCCCTATCAATGGGAATCTTTGGCTCAACAGTCTTCTCTGGGTGAGGATTATTGGCAATGGATTTGGAAAGCCAAGCTCCCCAAAATATCAAATTATTTCATGTGGTTGTTTTGTCATGAAGCTCTTAATTTCCACAAAACAATTTCTTCGTATATATGGTATCCATCCAAGTGGAAGATTTGTTCCACATTATCTTTTAAATGTAACATGTTCTGAAAACCATTATTTGTCAAAGATAGGTCCCAATTCTGAAGGAGTTTTCCATCTGATGCATATCATGTGGCAGATGAGTTGCCAAGAAGACTACTCCGTCCTTTTTGTTTTCCTCTTTTGGTTCTTTCTCTTTATGTACCAAAAACTATTCCCTATTCATTTGATTCTTTGAAGAATTGATTACTAGTTAGGTTACCCACCATTTAACATTATCATAATTGATTTTTTTAAGTAATGAATAAATATTTAAATATATCTCAAACAATTCAATTATTTTAGTGCAAAAAAATAATAATCCAATAATATGTATAAACTTATAATAGATAGACATAGGCTATTTTTGAAATATGATTATTGTATGACTTGTTTTGTTTTATTTATAGCAATATTTAGATAACCATTTTAACTCTAGAAACATATAAATTATTATATTTATTTTGATATGTTAAGTGAATTTTATTAGGACGTAAAAACTTTTATCATTAGTACTTTGTATTCAAAAGTATTTTACTAATTATATACTCTAATTATATTTTAATAATTTTTCTCTTTAAATTTTAAACACATTTATTTTCATATAGAATTGATAGTTTATACTATTATTGATTTAAAATATTTAAATAAATTCATTTTTCTTTTATAAATATACAGGTGAATTAGTGTATAGGCATGAAGCCTGTACATGAACCATGTAAACCCAAACCATCAATTAGTAGATATTCCACCAAATTAATCTGCAATAAATTCTTAGCTGCTATAACAAATTGTATTTATAGGATTTTGAGATGAGCTATATTCTCTAGTATAGGGCTTAAAGTTTCTCATTGTCATGGACTATGTAATACTCTATCTCGGTATAACAATAATGTAACTTTGCTTCAAGCCAACATGTGATCCACTGTTCATAAATATATATTAGCAGTCCTATATATTTAGGTATTGTTTTCATCCAACAGTTGCATCATGGGTTCATCCATTATTTAGACCAAATGGACTATCATGTATATTGAACCTCAAGTCACTGCTTATTTTATAAATAAATTGTTTAAAAAGTGACAACTAAAGAATTATCTATGACAATGTTGATTTAATAATGTAAAGAGAAATTTATAATTTTTTTCTAGGCAAATATATTAAAATGGAGTATAAAGAGTATTCCAACGCATAAACAGTTACAAAAAATAATAAAAAATAGAGAGATAAATTCAGCCTCTTAAGTAGCCTACAAGGTATAACCAAGAAAATTAGATTAAAAGTAATCCAAAACAAATAAAGTCAACCAAAACCACTAAGAAAAATAAAAAGCTAATACTTCATGACCTCACCATCCATCAGCCGAGCATAATGATGAAAAAACATCTCTATCTTGACCGCACAACAAATAAAGGAAAATAGAGGTAGTAGTAAAGACCATTAAAAAATCAAATTCAGAAGCTGTTACACAAAACCACCAAAGATATTAATGTTGACAACTTAATAAAGATTAAGACATGTAGCAGGTTGTCCTGACCAACAAGAGAACAGATAGTAAAAACCAAAATATTTAGCTTTTAGCCACTTCCAAGAGCGTAGTTTTATCAATTCAACTAGATCCTTTGGAGATGTGAATTTATTAGCAAATATAGCTTCATTTCTTGCTAACCAAATACTCCATATTGTAGCCAGCCAAATCACCGTCCATTTGTAATGATTTTTGGCAACACAACTAGGAAGGCCTAAGAACTGCTCAAAATGAGATATGAAATTATTTTGATGAGTAGTAAAGAGGCCACACCATTCCAAACACAACATCCAAACTTGGTATGCAAAGGAACACTTAAAAAATATATGGCAAGAGGTATCAAGACCTTGATTACACCGCACACATCCAAAATTTGAAGACAATAACAAATTCCTCCACAAGATTAACTTTGGTTGGGATTCTGTCAAGCATCACCTTCCAAGCAAAACAAGAAACCTTGGAAGGGACAAGCCTACACCATATGAACTTATGAAGAGAGATTTCTGCAAAAATAGAGGCATTAACAATTACATAGTAAGTTGACTTGACTGAATAAAGTCCTCTTGGATCAGTTGACCACTTCCAAGAATCATCATTTGTATCATTCATCTGAACACATGTTAGATCCAACATCAAAAGTGATAACTGAGATTGCTCCCACTGAAATAATTGCCACCTCCAACACCAATTCCATCCATACTCTCCCTCCCTACATACTCTCATATCCGCCATAAACATCTCTTTATTGTTAAAGATAGAAAACAACCTAGTATACCTCTCACAAAAAGGTTTTGTAGTACACCAAGAATCCCTTTAAAAAGAAGTATTCCTACCATTCCTCACTACTCTCACACACTCCTTAGAAAACCAATTACAGTAGTTGTTGCACCCTTTTCAATATTCCATAGGTCATACCACCACCTAGATACCCTTCTACGGCCACCTCTCCTATTCAAAGAAGTCATTGCCCCATAAATAGAAGTGACCACTTTAATCCACAAACAATCTCTCTCCACTAAAAAACTCCACCTCCACTTTCCTAATAAAGCTAAATTAAAAGATCTCAAATCTCTCACACCTAACCCCCGTGATGTTTTTCTTTACACACATCATCCCAAGAAACCCAAGCTATTTTCCTATGCTTATCATCCCCACCCCAAAGGAAATTTTTAAGTAAAGACTCAAGTTGAGAAATGGTATATGTAGGAGCCTTGAAAAAAAGAAAGGAAGTAGATCGGGATTGAATTTAAAACAAATTTCAATAGGACAAGTGTTCCGCCAAAAGACAAGAGTTTTCCTTTCCACTTAGTCAACCTTTTTTTCCACCTTAGAAATAACAGTTTTCCAAGTTGACAACCGATTGGTGTTGGCCCCAATAAACAAACCCAAATAAGAACACGAAAAATGGCCAACTTTGCAATTCAAAAAATTAGCCATTGGACCTAGTATCTCCAAATCAATGTTAGCTCCCAAAAGCTTACTTTTGTGAAAATTTACTTTCAACCCAGCTACTAACTCAAATAGTTGTAAAACAGATTTGGTGGCCCAAACATTTTTCCAAGAGGCCTCTCCCACAAAAATAGTAGCATTTGCATATTGTAAGAGAGATCGGAATACCATGTCGACCAAAAGAATAACCTTTATAAATTTCCATCTGAATTGCTTTAGTCATCAAAGAATTCAAACCCTCCACAACAAGTAGAAATAAAAAAGTGCTAAAGGATCTCCTTGTCGTAACCCCCTACCAACCCCAAATTCACTAGAGGGACTACCATTAACAGAAACCCAAGCACTAGATAAACATTATGTTATCCACCTCCTCCATTTACAAGGGAATATCATCCACTCCATCACAAACTGAAGAAAATCCCAACTAACAGAATCATACACCTTCTCAAAGTCAATCTTGAAAGATAAACATGCTTGTGTTTTCCTCTTTGTAAAGAGAGATTTATAATTGATTCCCTTTCTTTTCTATCAATAAATATATGGTTGATTTAAATGATAAACTTAAATATGTTTTTCTATCATGGTTGTGCGATTTTAGTTTTTAAAATTTTAATAGAATAATTTTAATTTTTTAAGTATTTAATTATGCAACTTTGGTTTCTCAAATTTTAATTAAGCAATTTTGGTCCTCAAATATTATAATTGTATAATTTTAGCCATTCAATTATTAAACTTATATAATTTTTTACCTATTTAAATTACATATGTTATTAATTTTAGTAATAATAAATATATATCTTTAATACATGAATGAAAATTATAGTGTATGAAATTTAAGTAGGTCAAATTGTATAAATGTGATACATGACCAAAATTTAGATGACTAAAATTATTCGATTAGAACATTGAAAATCAAAATTACACAATTGTGATACTTGAAGGATTAAAAAAATATAATTAAGATAAAAATTAATTATGAGAAATATTTTTGGGCTGAATTGGGTCTATACAAGCTAACTCAGGCTTCTCAAATAGATAGATAGAATAAATTTTTATTCAAAATTCAATAAATGTATTAAAAATAATTTATTAATCTATTTATAATCTATTAAAAAATTATTAATAAAAAAACCGACTTGCTCAAGATCATTTAATAAAAATCATCTATTAACTTTTTTTTAATAAAAGGTTTACATTATTGTATAGATGGAATTAAATCCATGTGTAAAATTATTTATAAAAATTAAATATTTTTGTATGATTATTTCAAAATACTCTCCCTCATTTATCCGCAATTTTTTTTAAAATTAAATATTTTTATAACTTTTTTTAATTTATCTTTATATATTAAACACAAACATTTATTGTACGTATTTTAAAAAAAAAAATTAACGAGAAGATAGAAATTTTTTTAACTTATTTATTTTGATTTTTATTTATCATAATTATTTATAAGTTAAATATTAATATTTTTAAATAATTTATTGAAACGTAGTAAGTTATTAGTAAGTTATTTCAGAAGACCCAAAAGTCCAATATGGGTGATTTAGTAGCCTAGAACAGGTCGTTCCCAATCTGGAACGGGCCGTTCCAAATTACTAAATTGACCTGTAAATCGTAGTTGAGAACGGGCCGTTCTGGATGGAGAACGGGCCGTTCTGGATGGAGAACGGGTTGTTCTGGATGAGTCCCAGAATGGGTCGTTCTGGTTTCAGAATAGGCCATTCTGCATGTGATTTTTGCACATATATGAAGGGGTGCAGAACGAGTCGTTCTGGTTTTGGAACAGGCCGTTCTGGCCACTCCTGAACTTCTATAAATAGGGGTTGTGTGGTTGAGGAGAAAATGAGGTTTTTAAAGAGAAGTTTTAGAGAGAAGGACTTTGGGTATGTGAGCTCCTTTCTCTCTCAAATTTCTCTGTATGATTCCTTTTCTCCTCTAGATCACTAATGTCTTTTGTCTTTTCTTGAAATTCAGTTTAGGAAGCTTGCTTTGGGAGGATTGAAGTTTCGGGTTGAGCTTCGAAAGAGAATTCTACTTCTTCTCAGTTATTGGCTATTTTGAGTCAATCTTCAGGTGATGGAAGCTAGAATATAGGTCGTTTAATTAAGTTGTTTGCATGTTGTTAAAATTATTAAAGTTGCATAGTTGTATAATTGAATAAGAAGTTGTCAAGCTGGTATATAATGCCTATTGTTGTATTGTTGTAAGTTGTCTATTGTTGATAGACCATGGGCCAAGGGCCCAATGACCAGAGCTATGGCTAGGAGGATACAGGAAGAGCTGGATCTTGAGAAGACTAATGGGCTTGTTAGGCCCAAGGTAATCTTCACTTGGAATGCTCTATCATGAAGAGAAGGCCTTAGTTCTACTTGTTTATATTGTACAGTTCATGCATAGTCTTTTGTATAGGTTATTTTTGCCTTTGTATTGTGAGGCACTTTATTTTCTTTTTCCTAGTGATTGTATATTGTTTTTAAGGTATTACTTAGAGAGTTTAACTCCATTTAACCTCCCTAGTTGATACTTTTATTTTGTATTTTTTCAGTAGGGAAAAGGGGGTGACGTTTAGCAAAGCTAGGGAGTGTGCTTAGAAATTGGGCCTGAGTTGGGCCTAGGCAAAATTTTGCATATTGGACTCATTTTGCTCCTAATTTTTTATAGATTTGAATTAGCTAGGCCTCATCATCATATGATGAACCTAGCTAACCCAAATCAAGGATTTTCAAATTAATTCATGGAGCATTTTGAGAACAAGGCCGCCTAGCCCACATGTGTTCCTTTGGCCGGATTTCTAAAGCCCCTCCTCTTGGTTTTTGAAGCTTGCCTTGCAAGCTACTAAACCAAGGGAGGTTAAGCCAACCTTACCATGGTTCTTAAGTGAACCATGGTCAAGGTTAGCTTCTCCTAGAAGCCACCTAAACCGTAGGAGTTAAAGCTAACTCTACCATGGTTCCTAGTGAACCATGGTTAAGGATAGCTTCTCCTACAAGCTATCTTTCCCTATATATTTCTAAATACCTCATTTGTAATCACTTTTGACATAAATGAGAATTAATCTTCAGATTTTCTCTCAACTCAAGAGTCTCAAAACCGTGGGGACTTTCTACTCTAAGAAATCCTCCAAAGTTCTTCAAACCTAAGCCTAGGTTCTTCAAGTTTCTCCATCCAAGAGAAGTAACCGAACCTCTAGCAAGACTTCTACTCCTATGAAGGTTCTTCAATGGAGTTTCAGAGATCTTCAAGTGTCAACCTCAAGTGCATTTCGGTCCTAAGCATGGAGCAAGTGAAGGAATCATCAATCTCCTCACCTAGTTCCATCAATTGTTGTTAAGATGCCTATTGTTGTAAAGTTGTTAAGATGTCTATTGCTGAAAAGTTGTATGTTGTTTAAGTTGTTAAGTTGATTAAGCTGTGATGATGAGTTGTTGATCATTAAGACTAGGGGAGATGTTTTCGAAGTTGCTCATCCCATTGTGTGGATTGAGATAGTTGTGGTGCTCTGAGAGCCCAATTTGTTGATAAACCCTCCTTGGGAAGTTGTCCCTTGGAGTGGACATTGTGTTGTTCTTCTCTAAGACTTAGTTGATCCCGTGTGTGGGCAAGGTCGAGGCACACGTGTACAAAGCGACCACGGTATAGGGGTCAGGCCGAGCTATACCGATTACAAGCGGCCATATATTTATTGTTGTAAAGTTGTTATGGTATCTATTGTTGTAAAGTTGAAAAGTTAGGGACATATGGTGAAGATATATGTCCTATGTTGAGATACATAGTACTAAGGTGATAAGTTGAAAATTGTTTTAAAGTTGAATCCATTAGTACTGTGTGGGCGACATGGAAATAGTCGATCCATGTCATGGTTGAATGACCAATTTGAGTAAGGTATCTAGTTAGAGATGTAGTATTTGACTAGGTACTGGAGGGTGCGTGGTACTTGGAGGACAGTGGGTGGGCTAACTCCACATGTGGATTGGTGATGCTAGCCAAGGCCGTGGTAGGCTCATACCAAAACCCTTCTGTCCTGATAGTAGTACTGGACCTCTAAGTCTAAGTGGCACACCTGAGCAATCGCCTATTGTTGTCTATACCTGGTTCTCTTCGGAGTTCCTAACGCTGTTCCATACCTGACCTGGTTGAGATAGGTCAAACGCTGGATTCGATCGGTAGGGTTTTATGCCACCTAGACTGCTCAACCTTAGTTGTTGGAGATCTTACAGTTGTACATGTGTGATGACGCATTAAATATTAAGTTGTATATTGTTGTTGTTGTTGTATTAAAGTTGCTTCTAAGTTGTATGAATGAGTTGGGTTTTTATGTTGAACTGTATGGTCGTTTGTGATGATGATTGATATGCATTAATATCTGTCATGAGATGCATTTATTGCATGATTGTTAATATGATGAAGTGTGTGGTGTTTGGCTTCATGATTGATGGATTGTATTTTATGCATGAGTAGTATTGGATAGAGTATGGTGTGACTCTATGAACATGATTGATAGTTGGATGATTTTGTGGTATAGACTATTGTCTGTACTTGTATGATTGATTTTTGAACTCTAGCTTACCCTTTTGTTTCCATGTGGTGGAACTGCGATGATCATACTTGGTATGGGAGCAGGTCAGGGCTAGCTTGGAGTTGAGGTGACCGCTGCGAGACGGGGAGTTTTGATCCTCGTGTTAGAGTTACCATTTTGGGTAACGATTTTGTCTGTGCTTGATCGACACTAGAAAATATTATTTTTGGGATGACTGTACACATATGGTGTTCTATTTTATAACCAGAAACTTAGTTATTGACATTCTTATTTATACCTGTATGTATGAGTTATTCAGCTTAATATTTCTCTTAGTTCACTAGTAGTAATGCAATTTCACTACGTGTAGAGACCATGACGGGTTGTTACATTTATCACCTAAATAAAAACAATATTTTTTACAATACAAGTTATTTATCACAAATTTAAAATATAATTTAAATATTTAAAAATATTTATTTATACTAAATTTAAATATAATTTATATATTCAAATATAATATTTATTTATATGTATAATTTATTATAAATTTTAATTATATTGATATTTATTTTATGAATAAATATTTAAATATTTTTTTAATAATTTTTAATCTCTAAATATCATATTATTAAATGTTAAATCATTTAAATATAAATAAATATTAAAATTTGATAATCAATTTGGCAAAAGAATTAAAATTTTGTATTTTTAAAATTAAATAAGTTAAATGTCTCTATTTTAAAGTAGATGGACAAAAACAGCATATTAACAAAATAACCAAAACTCAATTTAATCAAAATATTAAATACACAATTCATTTTATTTGAAAATCAAATAAGTCATAAGTGAACCTCATTTGTATCCAACATTCATGGAACTCGTATTGTTATCTAACCACGTGAAGTTTGTAGGATTCTTTTACACCTAGGATTTGATTCTTTTAAAATGTGAGATGTATTTTATAGATAAAGCATTGAATTATAGTTTTTGGTTGAAAAATTAATTGTTGAGATATCACTTTGTTAGAAATCAACGAATTAGACACAAATAATTAATATATTGAACCTAAAATTGATTCGTTTGAATAAAAATAATATTTGACTAAATTTTATTTATTTTTAGATTGAGTTAAATTAATTTAAGATAAAATTTTTATTAAAAAACCCGTGCAGAATGAAAAAAAAATATAATGTGTGAGTTTTATTGCAATCTCAATTAACATGATTATTATTGTTTTTTTATTCTTTAAAGTGCTTCACTACCTGTTAGTGAAGTCGAATTCAATTTTATATGCCAAAAAACATAGAAATGACACTTGCACTAACAAAACTTGTGAAAATAACAAGGATGTATAAAATTATAATCATAGAAGATATTTGTAAATGTAAAAAATAATGAATGAATTCTTCACATCAGGAATGTTGCATATTACTTTGGGATACCATCTGATGCAGTAGTGAAAGTTTTATGATTTGAAGTGGTACGCCCATGAAAATTGAAACGCCAAAGCAAGATTCTGGAACAATCCTCTGGGGGAATTCCTTTCAACTTTGCTTCATCCTCTAGAACAACTTGCTTCACGAATTTGATGGAATTCTGACAAAATCAAATTAGAAATAATGAGTTTCATAGATATGTATTTCTAGTTTTTATACTATCAGACAATCATAATTAATTATTTTAAATGTATAACTTACATTATTAACAATATGTAAAAAAAATTCACCAAGCATTGTATATATGAATTATGAATGATACTAGAATGTTGTGATTTCTGTCGGTGTATGTATATCCCGGAGTAAGCAGAAGTTGAATGCAATCATTATCAGTGAGACAGTGACACTATGCTAGGGTAGACAACACTAGAATAATTAGAATTGTGATTAGTTGAAATGTTCAATCAAAATGTCATTATATTGCCTAATATGTCACTGTTTCTTTTGTCCACTTCTCATTAGCACTTTTTTAAGTAGTTGTAGGTTGGCCAAATGTTAAGTAAACGTAAGTAATGGCTCAAGATTCAGGCAGAGCAAGTATTATCATGTTTTGGACCATACAAGAATAATTTTTTTACACGTACGTTAGTGTTATTAATTTCTCATTGTAACATGAGTTTTGAAGCTATTTATTAACTATTATCTGTTAAGTTCATAATTGAATAGACAAACACAAGAAAAAATTATTATGGCATTAAAATTAAAAATGCCAGTTGAGCATGATTGAGTGGTTGAACAATTTAGATATTAACACCCCATTTTTTTTATAATAATCATAGTAATACTTTGGATATAGAATATGAATTATATAATATGTATGTACCTGAGAGGTGTCTTGAAGATAGGAAGTGCGACCCCATCTCTCAGGGTCCCAAAGGATGGAACTGTTGAATGCAAAACTTGAAATATGAATGGGAGGAATAATGGTATCAGTTTCATTGTTCATATTCCTTAAATGCCAACCTATGACTTGTGAAGAATCGCATACAGGTCCTTCTATTATCACTTTCTTCCTATTTGCTGCTAACAATGCAGTTGGCCATGTTCCAAATACCCTGTTCAATTGTCAAATCATTAAGGGGCACATTTCTCATGTCACTTCTAACTTTTAAACCACATTGCAGGCGTGAAATATAGTCCATGATTGTAAGGATTATAGTTACTATTCTCATTGGTATACCTCTAGTGTCTAGAGTTCAATTTTATTATTTTTTTTGAGCTTCCCCATTTCGCCCATTAGCAATATTTTCCCCTTCTCTTAACATGTTCCTAAAGATACACCAATTAATCAATCCTTATAAAAATAAAAATAAAAACACTTTTAGTTAAGAAAATAAAAGGAAAAAATATCATAAATTTTTCTATAAACTAAAATTAATATATTTATAAGTTAAAAAAAAATATTTTGTAAAAGTTAATAAGAGAGAAATTCTATAAATAAATTTAGATATTAGCTTATGAGAAACTTATTTTCTTTTTGAAAAATTTTAATCAAAATTCTTAGTACATCGGTTTAAAAAATTAAAAGTAGAAAGTTTTTATTAAAAAGTGAAATACACGTTTATTCGTGTAACTTTATTTTAGTTTTCACTGAAAAGTTTCTTCTTATTGATTCATTAAGACCTTTCATTTTTTTTCTTCATAATTTTTTTTTTTTTGGTTTTTAGAAAAAATCATCTAAGCAAACCCATAATCATCATAATAATAATAGAACTATAAGTCTAGGACTGGTGCATGAAATAGAAGGGGAAGAGTCATACTCAATATATCTTAGTTGTTGGAAGAATTCGAGATCATAAACATTGGAAAGCTCAGCAAAGTGAACAATCCCACTTAGCCTGTGATGCACAATGTGCTTGAGTGCAAGATTTCTCTGGTGATTCAGTTCAGCTTCCAAGTCAGTGAAGTTTTCCTTGGAAACCAAAAGCCTATACATAATGCCAGTCTTCCTAAGTGTCTCTGAAAGTTTTGAAGAATCTGTTTGCCCTTCCACAACAATCCACAGCAATGGTTGAGGAACCAGCTTTATGGTATTTGCCAACCTTGTCAAAACCACTGCTTGGAAGGGAGGTTTTGTGCTTGTTGGAGTTACAATGATAATAGGCCTTCTAGGCTTCAACTGGGGCAATAGTTTTGCATGCAATTTTGATGTTTCCTCTGGTGTTGGAGCTATCCAACTTCTATTGAAATTCGTTGTCATGTGTGACACTTCAATAGGTTGTGGTGCAAATTCTGACCTATTTGAAGCAGCAACATGGTTGTGAAATAAAGATTTACCTATAGGAGCAAAGCCTGTGAAGAACCCCATCACAAAACACAGAGAAAAATGCACCATGACTTTCTTCCATTTCATAACTTTCTTTCTTGATCTTTCTAGTGATACCATCTTCTGCAAACCCTCCAAAACTTACCAGCAATAACAACCGGAAGAGCAATCTTTAGCAGTGGATTAAAATTACTTGTTGACAAGAGAATTTAATTAATGTATAGATGCAGGAAATGAAGAAGGGTGTGCACTATAAAATCAAAGCTTTAAGGACACCACACATTTGTTATGTAAAACGTTTAAACTGTAAAAGGTTATGATTGGTACTGCCAAACTAAATCATTTGTGTAGGTATTTCATTGGTAAGGTATTGCTTCACTTGTATGTCACTTGAAGTATAAGAAAAAATAGAAAAATAAAAATAGCTTGTGTGATGGCAAGAGTTGTTGTTATCTACACCAAATAGTAGTTGGTGTGCGGCACCCATCTGTGTCAAGAATATGTTCTCTGCCATTTAACTAATATTAGTGATTGTGGTTAAGGGTCTAATTATTCTCTACGGTTGACCAGTAGTGTATCAGGGAGGATTTTTAATTTTTTTCAAAAATAATTTAACAATGAACCTCGGAATCTCGTCAAATAATTGTGATTTTGCTGAAAAAAATGTGATTGTGACAGTGGGTTGGGTTTGGACCGTTTAAATTGTCACACTTCTTAATCAAGAATAATCTCCAACATTAGGAGAGATTTGGATTTCTTAAAGGAGGGTGATAAGGTGAAAGTATGGGTGTATAGAGATTAATGTGCAAGCAACACACACATAAAGCGATATACACACGTTTTCACTAGTTATCATGCAACATTTACGTAAGCTTAATGTGCAAGCAACACGGTTGCAATGAAGCACGTAAAGAATTCCATTCCTACAAAGTTTTAACATCCAGATAGAAACGAAAGGTGAACCAATTTAATCTGGCTTGGTTTTGACTTTGTATCTTTTGAATATGGCAGGTAAATCCATGGACATCTTTGAAAATCCAACCGTTAAATGGACAATCTCCTTGATATGTATGGAACATGTGGTTCTTTGAAGGAAAATAACTTTTTGATATAAAGCCACGAAAATTGGGAAGGGAAGGGAAGGTACTCATAACTGAAGACTAAACAGAAACCTAACTTTTTTTGTGTTTCACTCAAATTATAAATTTATAATGGCTAAAAGCCTATATTTAACACCTTAAATTTAATCGATGCGAGCATACCCTGCTCCTGACAATGAAACGTGTTGGTAAACATATTTTGCACATCAAATCATTCATCGTATTACTAGGCCTGCCTGATCGACTGAAGAAATAAGTGTTTTTACAATCATGTGTTCACACTCATTCTGATAGTAGTGTAGTGTGCACAATTTGAAAATGTGTTTAGTTTGAGTCTTCAGGTGAAAATTTAACAAACATCCATGCGCAATTATCGTACCAGTCGAAATGCTTGGACTGCATTATACAGTCAAGGTTCAATTGAACCAAACTAAATAAATAGCTAGGATCCAAGTTCAGGGAGAAAACTGGTATCTTTCTTAGGAACTAAATAATAACCTTGAACTACAAACAAAAATTTACATTTCAGTCTATCGTGTATATACTCATACGAAAAGGCCCACAAAAAGGGGTACAACCACATGCCCTTGATAATTTTATCAAACATCTCAGTACAAGATACAGATTCTATAGGAATTCTATAAAGAATCATCCATCAGCAATGTCAGTAAATAACTTGTGCTCTATATTTGACAGCTGCTGAGGCAAGGCATGCATTACAAGGACAAAAAAGACTGGGTTACGCTATTCTGACCCCTACTGTTCATCAAGCCCGTAGTCTTCTCCAAAATACTTGTCAACTAGAGTATTTGCCATAGTTCTTAAATCTTCATTTTCATGAAACTGAAATCTTTCCATGGCTTCAATTCCATCTTCTTGTTCTACAAGCTTTGGGCCCTCACCATTTGGCATCCCCCGGAGGACCTACATACAAACACAAGAAATCGTAAACAACCAGGAGGTCTCGAACTTGGTAAGCTCTTTGCCATTAGATGGAATTTAATCATGATTACACAAACTATTATGCCTGATTCTGATCAAACCATGTAAATAGATCTGATCTAACTATAATAAATTAAGTAATTATTTACACAACCATTGAAATATATTACCAGCTCTATGAACTGAAGTCCTAGCCTTGCAGCTTCAATATCAGCAGATCTAACCAAATCAATAAAACCTGACAAGCATCCTCTTCCAACAAGTGAAACCAGGTGCTCTAGGATCAGACTTGGCTTGTCATCACCTTTAGTTGGGGCAACACAAAGGTTGCCCAACACATAAGCCACTTCCTTTCTTATATCAAATGGAGCGGCAGAAAGAAGGCGCAATAGCAAAGGCACTGCCTCGCTAGAATATATCAACTGCTTGTGCTCAACAGAACCTGCGGCTATATTAGACAGCACCCAGGCTGCTTCCTGCGTATATAACAAAGCTCATCGTGATTGATCCAAAGTTATATTCATAGAATCAAAAATTAAATTTTATACCTTCTTTAAGACCCTGTTTTCACAATTCAGACATTTTACCAAAACTTCTATGGCATTATCTGAAAATGTCATAATAAAATCAGATATAAGAATTTGATCCATACTATTTGATCAAAATGCACGTGTTTATTTTAGCAAATAAAGAAAATTTACTAGCCTGTAATTTCACGTCCAGGAATGAGAATTGCATAAATTGCATGGGAATCACCAGCAATGAGATTACCTAAACTTCGCAAAACCTATAGAGGGATTTCCCTTTCTTATTAGAAACAACAGATCAATGTGAATAACATAAGCATTGGGATTTGGGTGCACCGGTATATGCTTATCACAAGAAAAAGTTACAGATGTAGAGAGATAAACTTTGACAATAAATGAACCAAAAAAAATTAAAAGCTGTGGAGAGTGGAGATCATTACCGGAATCATTAATTGCAAACTGTCTGATGTTGCTAATTTATTTACAAGCAATTCAAGTGCATCACTCTTCACCAGCATGCTGGTGGCTATATTTGAAAGAGCTGATAGATAAACAACCACCCATGCTACTTCAGTTGCTAATTCATCATCCCTGAGGTGAAAAAATAATTAATATGACAATAATCAGGGCAGCCTTTCAGGGGTATATATTCAATGAGTAGAAGAGTAATTCTGTAAACTTCAAGGAAATAAGTTTTCCATATAGTCAGAATACTAAAAGAGGACTTGCATTACCATCACTTCTGATTTTAAGCTCATAAACCTATAGGAAAGTGAACTTATATTCTCATAAGAGTTATAGGCATACAAATTTCAGCTTCGAGGACTTCATCCATAAGTTTAAAAATTATAAAGAAAATTTGGTTAACATCAATAGGTATTAGGAAATAGTTTAATGGGGAAAGAAATGACAGAATAATTAGGAAGGTTTTCATCGTTGAGAAATAGGTTCAAGCCAAAGCTATCACTGATATTCAGTTCAAATTGTTGTCTATTACTCATGTTAAATGTATCACCCAAGTTGTACTCAGCCTCCTTGGGAAGTATCCTCGCAAGTTTACTTTTTTTTTTTTTTAAGATTAACAGGCTGTCAATTTGAAATAGTTTGGTTGCAACCAAAGCTAATTATCTCTTAAATTAAAGTAGGATGTAACATATTTTGTGATTTAAACAATTTAAATCTTAGCATGTCCACACACAAATTGTCACATACAAAAAGGAAGCCTAATTTCAGAAGCAGACAAGTCCAAAATGGAAACAGAAATTTTATCATAAAAATTGACAAATTGCTAATGGACAAAAAGATCTACATCTAAAAAGGGGAGAAAAAAAATGAAAGGAAAATTCAATTTCTAACATCCTTATAAATCATAACTGAAATGAGCACTCCAAGCTTCTATCTAACAAGTAGATTTGTCGGAACTAAAAAATGATTGATGTCTTTTAACCTTCTCAATGATAAAAGTTGTGCTTTATTCTCTCTCTCTCTCTCTCTCTCTCTCTCTCTATATATATATATATATATATATATAATAGTAATACACGAACAATATTATTGAAGTAGCAATTGAAACAACAAAAAGGTGAGAAGAGAAAGTATCTGTATGAGTAATCTACGATAGTAAAATCAGCATATTGATACTCTGAATTAAGATTAAAACCTCTGGACCAAGGTAATACTACAAGTAATTCTACAGTAATACTCACGCTTTCTTCAAGTGTCGAATGATTGCATCCAATATTCCATCAATACGAATCAGTTCTGTTGCAGCTTTAGGATCTGGGCCCTACATGCAAACATCCTACTGAAGTCATGAAGTTTTTTAGATTCAGTGTATTTTTTTTATTCAGAAGTCATGTTAAGTTTAATAGAAAGGAACTCATGTCACTGCAACAACATGTATAAACATAAAAAAATGTATATGGAGATCTTCCATAAACCATAATGCACAAGCAATCACAAAAGCTGATGACAACATAACACATCTCACAAAATATTGACCCCATCCTACAAGCAAATGGATAATGAATACAGTAACACAAATATAGTAGGAGAACAACAATTGTTAATGAATTGATACAAAAAAAAAAAAAAAAAAAAAAAAAAAGTCAACCACCGAAACAAACATATGCAATATGCAACTTTTTCAATTGATGTATTTGAAACCTTGATTAAGTTAGACAAAGCCCAGGCAGCTGTTCTAACAGTTGAACCTCTGTTGGGTAGCATCATTCTTGCAAGAGGTAGTAAGGCCCCTTGAATTAGCAGAACATTCCTCAACTCCTCACCTTCACCAGCCACATTTCCTAGTGCCCAAGCACATTGTTCAGAAACAGGAGGATAGCTCTTTTCTGCAGAACAGAATCATTCATGAATTTAAAAAGGTAATTGTAATTTGTAAATACTAAAATTATTAAAATAGTTTCAATTTTCAAGAAAAACTGTTATAAATGCTGAATACAGATGAAGAGTGGACATTTAAGAGAAGAGTTATGTCTCATTATGTCTAAGTTCCCTCCACACTATTTTATCTTTTAGATAATAAATATCTAGAAATGCTTTAAGAATTCAGGCTATTAGAATTCCTCTTAATCTTTATGTAAAAATATAAATAAAAAAGTGATTCATTTCTTTACATGCAAAAAGAATCTCAAAGTGATCACTCACCTCCAAGATGAGCAATAAGCAAGGGCAATGCAGGCAACAAAGCTTTTGTTTCTTCTGGATTCCCTGCAGCAATATTTGTGAGACACCAAGCTGCCTCAAGCAACTGCAGAAGACATTCACCACAAAATATAAGCATTAAGAAAATTTCTTCCTGCATAGCATGCACAGAGATGTGCTTGCTCAAGCCTTTTGTGAGTACAAACATTCATAGAAGCCATTGACAACATTCAAAGAAAGATGAAACTTCAGACCTGTTCATCTGGAGAACCAAATGAAAGACACTGCACAAGCATGGGTACAGCTCCGGCTTTAAGAGCAGAATCAACAGGAGGAAATTCAGATCTTGACAGCAAGCGCCTTAATTCTTGAAGAGCCCCAACTCTTTTCTTCACTGCACCCTTCCCCCTATCAATTAAAGATGTATATAGTGCAATGCTTAAGCCAAAGTTGATGAACATAAGCACTTACATTGACATAATTGAAGCCTTTCTCAGTACAAACAATATAGTACTAAAGATTTAATAAAGACCGATCTAAGACTAAAATAATTATAAAAAAAAAAAAAAAACATTACAACCCCATTTGTGGTGTAGGCTAATCATATGTTTTTCGCAAAATTTGAATTTGAGTCTAACTCAACCCTACAAAACCAGTTGTAAGATGAGAGTTATCACTCACTTATATACAATATTTTGGCCTTATCTTCAATCAATATGGGATCTCCAACATAATACTCTCACACCAAGAGCTAAACATCTCAAGCATGAAGTTTACAAGAGTAGACATCTACGAGTGGTCCAATAACGATTTGATAGAGGATGGCTCGATAGACCCAACAACAATTATTAAGATAAACTCTAATACCATCTTAGAATTTTGTTTTAGGATTAACCCTATAAAACTAGTTTGTAAGATTAGAGTTGTCACTCACTTATATATACTATTTTGTCCTTATCTTCAGTCAATATGGGATTTCTGATAGGGGGCCCATAGTTAAGAGGGTCTATGTTAGGAGGAAAAGGGGGGACAGTTAGTTATTATGTTAACTAACTGATAGCTGATCTGTGGAGGCAGTTAAATTGTATAAATATGAGAGAATCATAGAAGTAGGTAGGAAAATAGTGGAATAATTCTGGAGAGATAGGCACTCTCGAATTTGCCCTGTATCACTGTATTCTTCCCTTCTGATTTTGCATTGACCAGCAAGGGTTCAAGAACAATTTTACAACAATCTTTCGTTTCTTTCAAATCTTTCTTAATACCCAGTTAAGATCTATCAATTTCCGACATACTCCTCTTACACCGAGAATTAAACATCTCAAGCGTGAAGTTTACAAGACTAGACATATGCGAGTAGTCCAATAAGGATCTGATAGTGGATGACCCAATAGACCCAACAACAATTATTAAGATAAGCTCTAATATCATCTTAGAATTTTGGTTTAACTTAACCCTACAAAACTGGTTTGTAAGATTAGAGTTGTCACTCATTTATATATACTACTTTGACTTTATCTCTAGTTGATGTAGAATCTCCTAAGCATTACAAAATTTCAATTAAAACTATTTTTCACACAATTGCAAGTACTTTATATCCATTTTCTCTCAACGGAGTTCATCATGAACTACAAACAATATACTAAAAACCTGCTTCAGGCCTCCCCACAACCACCTGGAGCTTGTTTGAATAAAGCTGAAAGTGCTTTTAAGTGTTTCCCCATCGAAAATAAAGTTTGTTTTTTTTTAGTAGAAGAGACTTCTAAACTTGTATCCAAGCATGTTCCTAATCTATATCTACCATTAATTCCAAAACAACCCGCAAGACACGCATTGAGGCCCCAATAAGCTCGGAAGAACTTACTGAAGAGCAAGGGTAGTTTTCAAATTTTCCACTGCCAGGGAAGTCTGAGACTCCAAAATGGATTGTTCTTCATCAATTAACATGTCACTGTCAATTGAAACTTCGCCATCGCCACCACCAGTGCCCACCCTACAGAGTCTTTTCGCGCGCATCAGCGATTCCCTCCTTTCTTTCCCCACTGTGACTGCATGCTGCCGTCTCCTACTAGCCGCGGCATTCCCAACTGAAACAAAGACACGCGATTGAATATCTTGGATTAGTTATTTGTTCGAAAACAAAACAGGGTTTTACGAACCTAGACATTTCTCTCTGATTTTTTTTATTGCTTTTGAGTTTTGAATTGGCGTGAAATGAAAAGCTAGTGATGAATAAAAGCGCACCTGAGGACTTAATAGGATCCCTCCTGTTACTAGTGACGCCAGAATCGGCCATTGTAGAGAACCGCTCCGGGAAGAGAAGAGAAGCTGGGTCAGTTGTGAGTCACTCAGAACTTGGTTTCAACTTTGGGTGCTTGTGATGTCCAGGTTACATAATTACAGAGGGTTTTGCAAAGTTTTTTTATTAATGTATGTGGGTCTCATATCACATTTTTTTACATTAATGATTATTTTTAATTATTATTAATTTATTTTGTAAAATATTATTATTTAATTTCAAAATAAATATAATAAATATAAATTGAAATAAATTAAAAAGTTAAAAGAATTTCTAAAATTCTTTCATTAAAAAAATGTCTAAAAATGTTTTAAATGATGAAAAATACTTAAATTCATTATCTTGTGAAAAAATTATTCGTATTTAATATATTTCATTTAAACTAAAAAAAAATTGTTTCATTTTAATTCTTACACATTTCTTGACTCAAGTTATAAAAAAAATTTAAAGGTGTGATCTAATTTACTTAAAAGTTTTGTTTATCCTTCAAATTTATTTAAGAATCTACTTTGTAATAATTAAACATAAAAAATAAAGTAAAAACAAATACATTAGGTTTTATAAAAATGGAGTTTAACTTGTTTATATGATGTAAAATTTATTTTGAGGTCTAATATGACTTTCATGATAATAGCTAATTTGAAATAAGATTTTTGAATATGATATAAAATTATTTTTTAATAAATTAATATATTTCACAAAAATAAATAAATAATTTTATTTAAATAAATAAATAAGTTTAATATATTATAATAAATATAATAAATACTTATTTTATTTAAATAGATTAGTATGTTATGCTTAATGGACTGTGTAAAAGTCATAGAACTTGATATTTTTAATTAAATAAACTAATAAATCAAATCAAATACAACATATAATTAAGAGTTTTTAAAGTTATTGTAGTTTACTGTTCACAGGTTTAACTGGAATTTTCTGTTTTCTCAAGGGGTATTTTCGATGATGAAAAATATTAAAGTAAGTGTCAGTGACTTTTCTCCACTTTTCTCTTTCGTACGTGGTTTTTAGGCTTCACAAAGATTTTCTCATAGATTTCTTTGCTCCTTTTTAGATTATTTTCCATTATTTTCTGAGAAATATGAGTTTGAGAGAGGCAGATTGTTTAGTTCACTCCCTTACTCATCCTCCTCCCTTGCATGGTACAAATCTCCACAACTTCTTTGTCAGTCTAATTGTTGACCCTCGCTTTGTCAAAGGCACTCAAGAGATTCCGATAGTGGCCTTGAGTTTCAATGGAATGTCGTGGTTGGGGAGTTGGAAGCATTTGATTCTAACTAACAAGTCGAAAACCACATCGCGAAGTGTGACAGTAGCTTTGCGATATTATTATTTCATTTGTAGGATACACTTTTTTTTTCAAAAAGTTATGGGTAGTGTAAGGGAAAGAATTTGTGGGCATTCTCATTAGAACCTCAGGTGGTGCAAGGCAATGTGAAGTGGTACTAGGGTTTGGAGCCACGCATGGGGTTTTTGATCTTCCCATGGTGACTTTTGTCTTCGTGAGTCTTTACAAGTTGACGTTGGAAGCTTAGATATGAGGAAGCGCTCTCTGTCATGGGAATGAGTTTCATCTTCAAGCATGAATCTTTTACTTCACTATAAATGTATGTTTTTTATCATTATTTATTCATCGATTTCACTTTCGTCTTTCTGATCTACTTGATTTTTAGGTTAATTGTTGAGATTTTCGTTGGAATTAACTTTTGTTCTCATCATAAATCGTTTTAACTCTGACAACGGACTCAAACACGGCAAGTATACCGGACGTTCAAGTAGTAAATTTAAATCGAATCCACAAGGACTAGTTAAGTAAAACAAGCGTTTAATGACTATTTGTGACTAAAGAATAATTTCAATTTTTCATAGATTGTCATGCATTTGAAGTAAAGATTATGACTATTGGAATTTCAAAACTATAATATAATTTGTGTGTGTGTGTGGAAGGGATAAGAAATGGTATTGTGATTTTGTAAGATTATGGGGTCAGATATCACCGAACTTCACACTAATGAATCTTTGTTCTCTTGTTACATTAATTGCCTAGTCAGCCCATAAGTTTACTCAAACCTAATCCCTTAGAACAAGAGCCTATGTGCAGGTAGTGAATATCAATTCCTTGAGTATCCAATACATACACCTGTATTACGGGTTATGGTTTAAGACTACTATTGTGTCAAGCTTCATTCCTAGATACATTTTCCACTAGGTATTTGTTTCAGAGCTAGTTTCAAGGGCTATTTTCCAATACCCAATGTACTATATATCAAGCAAAGGAGAATCAATCCAAAGCAAGCATTAAAAATAAAAACATAACACAACAATGAATGAAACAACATATATATATATATATATATCATTGATAATGTGAAGATTACAAAAGAGTTACGTTGGTTACATCTAATCCCACAAAACAATGGGTAAAATCGCTCAAAACAATGAGGGTGAAACAAAAATAGAGATGGAAGATAAGAAGGAAAGACCCACACACGAACGGTCCCTAGCACCGGGAATCCCTTCCATAGCTCCTAGAAGTCTCCCAATGTGTGAATGAGGTAGAAAAGCCTCGAAGTTTTGCTCAAATACAAATTGGTCGAGTCAGGATAGGGTTTACACGCCCGGTGCGTTATACCTCGCGCCCGGCGCATGGTCTTCCAGAGGGGTAATTACTCTCTGTCTCGAAGCACGCTCGGCGCAAATACTCTTTCACCCAGTGCAATGCTGAGTTACAGAGTGTGTTGCTCTTTGTCTTGATTAAGCCCGGCCCGGGTACTCTTGCGCCTGGCGTGATATTACTTCTCCTGCTCTTTTGCTCTTTTAATTTTCAATCCAACGGGTCTTCAACTTCAACTCTTCACTCAATACCTGCACAAAAAATGAGGTGTATCAGGGTATTGTTAGATGAGTTTTGGGTTAGCTATATCTGCACAAAAATTGAATCAAAAAGAGAACAATTATATTGCAAGAGTGCATGGGGTGAGTGGAATTGTTCAACAATTCCTATCTAAACATATGTATAAATGAGACTTAACATTAATCCATTAAGTAATTTGTAAATAGAATTCGGGGTTATGTTTCACATTGTTGGATCTATGGTTTTGTGTATTCGTCACAACTTGGATATGGATTGCATATTTTCTAACCGATTTGGGGTTTGGCCTAAAGTTAGTGGTGACATGATAGGTATTTTGGTTCATCTATATATGTGATTAGAGTTGTTTGGTCAAAAATTTTGTCACGTGTTTGTGTATTTTTTAGATTGCATTTGTGTGTTCAGGTCTACATTTTAGTTGTGAACAATTTAGTGCTAATGGATGGCTTTGAGCCACATATGAGTTTTCTGTAAACTCCTGGGCCTCTTTTTATTTGAGTATGTGTGTTAGTTATGTTCATGAGGAGATATTATTACTAATTTGATGTACATGGCTAAGAAGTTAATTATACTGACATGTTATTATGTTTAGAAAACTTGGAATTGTGTATATCATGTAAAAATCATTCACTTTGAGCCTAATATGCTAATGTTAAAGTTTTATATTTCTCAAATTATAATGTTCTAAAACAATTTATTGATTTAGCAAATGTTTCATGTGCTTTCTATTGTATAAGAGAGATGAGAGCCAAAAATTGGGATATTTTAAAAAAAGACAATGGGTATCACATCTCTTATGAGAGATTAAGTTGACAACAATTAGACATAAAGCAAAAATATCACCTAAATATTTTTCTTGATATGACATGAGAAAGCAAGTGAAAGAATCATCACAATTTTCAAATTTCAAATTCCAAGTGGTTTCTATTTAAAGATGTCGAGAGAAAAGGGGTGAGGAAAACTTATCAAAGATCTTTCTTTTTCTTTTGTCCTCATCTTTCTCTACTAAACATTGAGGTGAGATTTTTTTATTTTCATTATCCATCTCCTTTTTCCCCTTTGAAAATTGAATTATTTGTTTAAAAAAGTTATATTTTTCCCTAATAATTTCCTTCCATGTTGTTGAGAGTATTAAGCAAACACTATTTTCCATTAGGAATTATGAACCTAAATGCAAAACCTCATTTTAGAGTTTGTTTGATGAATGATAATGTTGGTGGTTGATTCATGTTATGTGACACGAATACGTATCATGTGATTTTGGATCTTATTTGATTCAATTTGTGTGTCCCTTTTGTTAATGCTTGGTGTGATGTTTATGTGATTGGATTTCTTATTGTGTTTGTTTGATGTTGAACTTGTGCTTATGAGAAGACAAGTGCTTCTCTTTAGCAACAACAACTTCTGTTTGATGGGAAGGAGGTGAGGAATTATGAGAAGTTGGGTGTTCTTGGTGTTAAGGATGTGATGATGATTTGCCTAGGATGATGTCTGGTTCCCGCTTCTAGGTAAAAATGTCATCTAAATATTTGACTTGATATGATAAGAGAAAGCATGTGAAAGAATTATCACAATTTTTAAATTTTAAATTTCATGTGGTTTGTTCCCAAAGATGTTGAGAGCAACGTTGTGAGGAAAACTCATCTAAGATTTTGTCTTCATCCTTCTCTTCTCATGATGTCACTATTTTTTCATTCCCTTTTCTTGTTTTTTTGGATAGGTGAAAAATTTCAAAGAATTGCGTGAGGTTGAGGTGAGTTTTTTTTTTCATTACCCAACTTTTTTTCCACTTTGAAAATTGAATTCTTTGTTTAAAAAAGAGAAAGTCTTGACTAAAAGGAAACTATATATACGATAATAGGGAGGTTGTTATTGGAAATTGTTTCAAAATCTTCATCTTTCGAACCCACCTTTTCATTTTGAGAGAAATTTTTATTTTCAAATGTTAAATTAGAGGTAAAACAACTTTTATAAGTGAAACTTTTACTTTTATATGTTGTAATAAAACTATGACTACTTACTCTGCACAAGCCAATTTTTCATAAGTTAGTATGGTGAACTTTATTATTTTACATTATGTCCATTTATAATATATGAACATATATGTTTCTTTATAATGAAAAGGGTGTTTGACTGACACTGCCATTTGCATTCTCATAGTTTTGATTTAAATTTGGATTTTGGGTCTCGAGTCTAAACAAGATGAGTGAATGATAACATAATATTTAATATATTCAAAGAAAATGATCATTATAACAATTAAGTACTACATATAAGAGTCACAATGTAATTTTCTTAGAAATTTTTTTCACAAGTTCTAAATAATGCATGCATTGTTTTTATAAAAAAACAATATGTGTACATAAATGCACACACATACACATATATTTACACACACATTGTAGTTACTATTATATATAATTTTCTTTGACATTGTAGTTACTATTATTCCAATTTCAAAAGATAGTGTGAAACTGTCATCTCTTCTAGATAGCTAAAAGCTAGCAAAGATATTTGTCATTGGCATTGTGCTTGGAAGTCATCTGACAATGATGATAGTCATATTCTTTTGGGCAGCATTCAAAAAAAAATTCTCAGTCTTCTATGACTTCAATCCAAAATATGAATTTATTCTGATATTTGTGAATTTTTCTTTGTAGGAGTAATGTTATGACTCGTTACTATTATGATCTAATGTTTCCTATTTACGTGAATCAATGTCCATTTTTTCCTTTCATAGATTCTGCTTTTAGATTTTGATTGTTTAGAGATGCCCCAATGATTTATTTTTCTTATTTGTTATGTTTTCAACGAGTGTTAGGAGTCTTAACTCCTCAAAAAACTACTCAAGATGATTTCTGAAAACTAGTTTCTTAATATATCTTCAAACAAGCACTACTAGTTAGATTTTTTGAGTCTGTTATTGTAAATTGTTTCAAATCTCCGTCTTTTGATTTCACCTTTTCATTTAGAGTGAGTTAATTTTTTTAAAAAAATGTTAAATTGAAGGGAATCTATTAGAACAAGAATAGTAAATGATCAAATAAAATAACTTTGATAAGTGGAGCTTTGTTTTATTTTTAGATGTTGTAATAAAACTCTGGCTACTTACTCTACACAAACTAATTTTTTCATAAGTCAATATGGAGAACTTTATTATTTTACATTATGTCTGTTTACAATACCTGAACATATATGTTTCTTTATAATGAAAATGTATTTGATTAATAGTGTTATCTACATTCTTAAATTAACTTTGATTTAAATTTGGTTTTTGGATCTTGACTCTAAGAAAGATGAGTGGATGATAATATAATGTTTAATATGTTCAAAGAAAAGGATCAATATAATAATAAAGTACTACATATAAGAGTCACAATAAAATTCACTTAGAAAAATTTTTCACGTTTTAAATAATGCATGTATTGTTTTAAAAAATATATACCTAAATGCACACACATATACACATATTTACACATACATTGTAGTTATTATTATATGTAGTTTTCTTTGATATTGTAGTTACAATTATGACAATTTCAAAAGATTATGTGAAATTATTTTCTCTTCTAGATAGTTAAAAGCTAGCAAAGATATTTGTCATTAACATTGTTCTTCAAAGTTACTTGACAATGATAACAATCGTATTCTTTTGGGAAGAATACAAAAAAAAATCTCAGTATTTTATGACATTAATCCAAAATCTAAATTTATTTTTACATTTTTGCATGTTGTTTTATCTTTATGCGAGTAATGTTATGACTTATTACTATTATGATCTAATGTTTCCTATTTATGTGAATCAATGTCCATTTATTCCCTTCATGAATTCTATTTTTAGATTTTGATTATTTTGGATATCCCATTGATTTATTTTTCTTGTCTATCATGTTTTCAACAGGTGTTAGTGTTGTTCATTGTTGTCCATCTTCACATCCATCACGAACAGGAATCCTCTATCTGATATGAAAATTATACAATCACAAAAATTAACAATAACCTGAGACGTGTTAAAGCACTGTCCTTAAGGACTTATCCGCGTGATGCGCAAGTCCCCCAGGATATAACAGGTTCTTCCCAATTAATAATTGAGGAAACATAACTAACAAGTTTTCTTAACTGAGAATAACCCATAAGACTCATGATATAATCAAGAAAAGATGTGTGTGGAGATATATCCTCAAAATCTTCTGTATGTTATATTTATAATGAAAGGAAACTGTTTCTCAAAGCCACCTTTGACCAAGTCATAAGATAAAATATATTATCTCTTGAAGATCAAGTCAAAATATAAGATAAGACCTAGTCTAAAGACTAAGTCAACAAGACTAATTCTAATTAAAAAAATTATTTAATAAAGTAGAATTAATTTAAAATATTTTTCTACTTAAATGAACATATTAACCTTTTTGAAATATCTCTAAAAAATACAACAATCCCCACATATTTCAAAAAGGTTAAAGAAAAATTCTTAAGAAAACTAAAGAATTTCATGGGTCCTCATTCTCTTGGATGTAATGCGTTGGACCTGGTGTAGCAAGCTATATGAACCAGACCTAGAGTGATAAGACTTAACACACAGTATAATTGGTATAGCAAGCTATATGAATCAAAGACACTTAGCGTATGTTAGAGGTCTACCAATCATATTACACCCCCACAATTCTTGTTGTTATCGTTGTTGTGCGCTAATAGGCCATGCGCATGCCCGATGAGTGCTCTAGAGATATCGCCAAAATCTCATACAAGCGGCCTCACCTGATACTCATATAGGTGATTTCATCAAGTAAATACTGCAAATCATACATTACCCATAAGGGATATGAAAATCATTAAAAGTTTTATAAGTTGTCAAGCTTTCGCATAACCTCATAAAGCTTAACTATAAAACTTATCCTTCACATTAATGCAGTTTTAATACTTTCTCACATCATAAGAAGAGACAAAAACTATTAAAATTGATTAAAATCAATTTAGTGTTAGCAGAACTGACAAGTGACTTGTTTTTACCCATATGAACCTTATTCATGGGATCTCCAATCACAAAGGTTGGGTTACCATCACTTGTTTGTTTACAAGTGGCTTAATAAAGTCTCATTCCCCTCGATGTTTAATATAACAATATCTTCCTTTGGAATTTAAGTGATAGGATCGGCCGAATCCATTATTAACTTCACATAATCGATAAATTCAATCATTTTATATAAGCAATTGCTTTACCACATTATGTTCAATGTTATATTCCCAATGGAATATTTACTAAGAAGTTTTTCAACCACTCAGCCTCATAATCAACCATATCAAGAGAAATAAACTCTAACTCAACAATTAATTAATTGGTTGATCTCAAAGTAATTGCACCACATTCAGGTGTAGTGACATAACCACGGATGGATTTTGTCTCAATTTGATCAAAGATCAAATAATAATCATCATTGTATTTCTAATACAATGGAAAATCCACCATGTTGAATACCATCAATTTATGATATCTTTCCAACATCTCATAGTATTAAAAAATATAGATAATTTCACATCTCATTATGTAATTAAAATATTTAATCAATTAATATACTAGATCAATACTAGCTATCTTCTCATAACGTGAAGTTTCTCTCTCACGTAATGTCATGTAGGCCAAACTCATATATAATCATGTATTACCTCGAAAGAAAATAACAAAAATACACTAGTCATCAAATCAAGTATATGATCACAAAAATATGAGGCAACTTTAAACCAATATCTCAAAACATATAGCAAATATGTTCAACATCACATAAAGTAATGTACCCAAAGCTCATCATATATAATTATATTGGTGTTAAGGGGAGTTTAATCTCATTTATGAAAATTAATAACAATAATAAGGTGTATTAATAATTAAATATTCTCATCATGAAGAGAATCTCAAATATTAATTGCCTACATCATTTCTCATATGATGTCTCGCAATTACTCTTCTCATCCTCTCATCACACCTCATCTTTTCTCTTAAGTGATAGTACTGTTGAGCTTAGAAGAGCTGAAGATTAAAAGAGTTTTGATGATCACAACAACTTGGAGACAACAAGTGTGCAACAACAACATTGAACACAAAAACAAAGTCAAGGAAGTTCAAGAAAAATGTTGTGAAGTATAGCTATGTAATAGAGTTTAGGAAATAAAGTGTTTTAAATGAATTGTTATATTTGTACTTGTGTGTGTGCTTTGTGTATTGAGCAAATCTTGTCTAAAATCAAGTAGAGAGTAGATGATGATGAGTTGAGAACATTGGAAAATTATTTTGAGACTTAAAATGAAGTTTTAAGAACTGACTCAAAATAATCGATTATTGTTAAAAATAATCGATTATTTCAGCAAATGGGCTAAGTGGAATGCCTTGCTGTAATAATCGATTATTTGCCAAAATAATCGATTATTTCATAAACAACTCTCTGGAATAATCGATTATCCAGCTAAATAATTGATTAAATTGTTCTTGGTTGATTTCCAGAAATCTGAAGAACAAAATAATCGATTATTCTTTAAAATAATCGATTATCTGGGTTTGAACTTCTATAAATAGACTTGAACTATTTTGAAAAAAAAGACAATTGTGTGAGAACTGATAATCAACTTCTGAAAACACTTTAGAGAGTCTGTGTGACATCTTGGAAAGGTTTCTTTGTGAAAATCCAAGAAGAAAATCATTTGTGAAAGAACTTGTGAAAATCGTCATCATCATCATACCCTTGAAAGAGAAGGACAAAGGATTGTTCAAGAATTCCAGGTGAATTCATTTCATTTTTGTTTCTTTGTGAATCTTTGTGGAAAATCTTGAGAAGGGTTTCTCAAGTGATTAAGGTTCTTGTAGTGGGATCTACAAGGGGTGCTTTCTTGGGGTCAAGAAAGTGTTTATCTTTTAGTAGTGAAGTATATGCATGTGTGTTTGCTTGTAAACCTTCTTGCTTAAAGATAGTGGAAAAATCTTAATCAGGTGGTGATTAAGGACTGGATGTAGGTCACATGTGGAGTGGCTGAACCAGTATAAAAGACTTGTGCAATCTTCTTCAACCTTATCTCTTGTTTTGTAATTTCTTGATTGAGTTTTAAAGAAGATAAAATTTGATTAACAAGTGAATGTAATTCTTGATGGTTTAAATCTGTAAATTGAACATTATTAATGAACCTCATGATGTTGTAATCAAGATTAGCATATTGCATTCATATTGTCATAACAAGTCTTGAGAAGTGCTTCAAGTGAAAATTCTGTCATAGAAAAGTTTTAATTGAAAGTAAAGATCCAGAAACTCTGATAAAATTTCAAAGGGTCATTGAATCCAATTCACCCCCCCCCCTTGGATTAGGCCATTCTTTTCTAACAATTGGTATCTAGAGCAAGGTTCTTGAGAGTTGTTCAAGACTTAAAAATGGCCAACAACAACCTACCCTATGGTGAGGGTGTCTCTATACATAGATCTCCTGTTTTCAATGGTGAAAACTATGTCTATTGGAAGATTAGGATGAGAATTTTCATTGAGGTTATTGATATTGCTGTATGGGATGCTATAGAAAATGGACCCTATGTCCCAATGAAAAAGAATGATGATGGTGAGCTTAAGGAGAAACATTGGAGTGAGTGGAGTGATGAGGAAAGGAGAAGAGCCCAACATGATAAGAGAGCAAAAAATATAATCACATCTGCATTGTCTATTGATGAATTTTTCAGGATTTCACAATGCTCATCAGCTAAAGAAATGTGGGACACCTTGCAAGTCACTCATGAAGGAACAAGTGATGTGAAAAGATCAAGAAAACATACTCTCATTAGAGAATATGAATTGTTTAGAATGCAAAACGGTGAAACCATCTCTGACTTTCAAAAAAGATTTACACACTTGATAAATCACCTTGTTGATCTTGGCAGGAAATTTGAAAAGGAAGAGCTGAATCTAAAAGTGCTGCAATGCTTGGATAGAACATGGCAAGCAAAGGTGACAGCCATTGAAGAATCAAAGGACTTGACCTCCTTAACATTAGCTACTCTCTTTGGAAAATTAAGGGAGCATGAACAAAAGCTGCACATATTTGATGAACATGAGCAGCAAGACAAGAGAGGTAAAGGAGTGTCATTGAAGGCCTTAAAAACTACCAAAGGAAAAGAGGTATATGAAGAAACAAGCTCCGATGACTCCGAAATCGAAAATTTCAACCTGCTAGTGAAGAAATTCAGAAAGTTTATAAGAAGAAAAAGAAACTCTCCCTATAAGTTCAACAAAAAGCCAAACAAGAAAGAGGAAGCATCCTCCTCCTCCTTCAATTGCTTTGAATGCGGAAAGCCTGGACACATGAAAGCTGACTGTCCAAATATCTTAAAGAAGCAACAAGAGGAGAAGAAGTTTAAGAAAAATGCAAAAGGAAAAAGAGCCTATGTTGCTTGGGAAGACAATGACTCAAGCACAACAAGTGAAGAATCTGAAAGTGAGGAAAACAATTTGTGTTTGATGGCTGGAACTGCACAAGACACAATAGTAAGTGACTCAGACCTTGAATCAAATCCTGATTATGACCAACTTCAAGAAGCTTTCATTCAAATTCATGAAGAGGCTGTCAAGTTAGGTGCCTCAAATTTAAAATTGAAAAACAAGCTGAAATGGTATGAAAATGCTTTAATTAAAGCTGAACAAGAACTTGAAGATTTGAAGCATGAGCATGAAAATCTTCAAACAATGTTTAACTTTAGTGAAGCTCATTCCTCAAAAGATGTTTGTGAACATTGCAAGGTTTTTGAAAAAGAAAATGCTGATTTTAAATCCACACTTGCAAGGTTCACAAAGGGAAATGCAAATTTGAATATTCTTTTGGGAAAGCAAAGAAACACTTTTGATAGGAGTGGACTTGGCTTTAATCCAAGTACAAGCATACCAATTGTGTCAAAGAAAGTAGCTTTTGTGAAAAGTCAAAATTTTAGAAAACTCAAAAGCAACTTTTCTAGACAAGCAACTTGTTTTTATTGTTGTAAAATGGGTCATACTATTAGGAACTGTTACTCAAGAAAATTTGGAGTTCCAAGTGGAAAAATGATTTGGGTTGAGAAGAGTCAAGGGCTGAGAACTAACCAACAAGGACCCTCTACATGGGTACCTAAATTTTTCCTCTGAATTTATTTTGTAGGAATGCTTGAGGGCCAAAAATTTGCTGTGGTATCTTGATAGTGGCTGCTCAAGGCACATGACCGGGGATCCCTCCAAATTCTCAAGTCTGAAATTGAAGAATGAAGGGTATGTTACCTATGGTGACAACAATAAAGGCAAAATTCTTGGTCATGGAAATATTGGTTATTCCTCCTCTCAAACATTGATTGAAAATGTTTTGCTTGTTGATGGATTGAAACATAATTTGCTGAGTATTAGTCAATTGAGTGATAAAGGCTTTAAAATTGAATTTGACAATACATGTTGCTTAATTTGTGATAAAAAGAGTAAAGAAATCAGATTCATAGGAAAAAGGATTGACAACATATATATGCTAGACTTAGAGCATTCTATATCAATGTCAAACACTAAATGTCTAATAACTCAAGAAGAAAGCACATGGCTTTGGCATAGGAGAGCTGCACACATTCACATGGATCACTTGAATAAATTGAGTAGGAAAGAATTGGTGGTTGGTCTACCTAAACTCAAGTTTGGAAAAGACAAATTATGTGATGCTTGTCAAAAGGGCAAGCAAGTGAAGGCTAGTTTTAAAAGCAAAAATCAGATTTCAACATCTAGACCTTTGCAATTAATTCACATGGATTTGTTTGGTCCATCAAGAACAATGAGCTTAGGTGGAAACTACTATGGCTTAGTAATTGTTGATGACTACTCAAGATATACATGGGTTATGTTTCTTGCAAATAAAAATGATGCTTTCACTGCCTTTAGAAAATTTGCTAAGCTTGTTCAAAATGAGAAGTGTTCAAACATCACCTCTATAAGAAGTGATCATGGAGATGAATTCCAAAATATCATGTTTCAAAAATTCTGTGAGGAACATGGTATAAACCATAATTTCTCAGCACCTAGGACACCTCAACAAAATGGAGTTGTTGAGAGGAAAAATAGGTCCTTAGAAGAACTTGCAAGAACAATGTTAAATGAAACAAACCTACCAAAATACTTTTGGGCTGATGCTATTAACACAGCTTGTCATGTGTTAAATAAAGTTTTGATTCGGCCTATTTTAAAGAAAACACCCTATGAAATCTATAAAGGAAAGAAGCCTAACATTTCCTATTTTAGAGTGTTTGGTTGCAAGTGTTATGTGCTGAACAATGGGAAAGAACAACTTGGGAAGTTTGATGCAAAGGCTGATGAAGCAATATTTCTAGGATACTCTACAAATAGTAAGTCTTATAGAATTTATAATAAGAGAACTCTAGTGGTAGAGGAATCTGTTCATGTAGTATTTGATGAAGCAAATAAGCAAGAGACAAGACAAACTGAAATTGAAGATTTAAATGAATTGCTTGATCAACCTCTATTGGAGAATGAACCAAATGAAAAATCTAAGGAGAGTGTATCACATGAGAAAGAAAAGGCAACATGTGAACAATTGCCAAAAGAGTGGAAGACTTCTAGAGAATTATCAATAGATAACATAATTGGAAATATTGGTAAAGGTGTTACAACTAGGAGTGCTATCAAAAATATTTGTAACACTATGGCATTTGTTTCACAAGTTGAACCTAAGAACATTGATGAAGCACTTAAAGATGAACATTGGTTAATGGCTATGCAAGAGGAACTAAATCAGTTTGAAAGAAATGAAGTGTGGGATTTAGTGCCATTACCAAAAGATTATCCAATTATTGGAACCAAGTGGGTTTTTAGAAATAAGCTTGATGAATCTGGAATAATTCTTAGAAATAAGGCAAGATTAGTGGCTAAGGGATATAATCAAGAAGAAGGAATTGACTATGATGAGACTTTTGCCCCTGTAGCAAGGATTGAAGCTATTAGACTACTTCTTGCTTATTCATCAATTAAGAATTTCAAGCTTTATCAAATGGATGTAAAAAGTGTTTTCCTCAATGGGCTGATACAAGAGGAAGTGTATGTGGAACAGCCACCTGGATTTGTGGACTTCAAAAATCCTAATCATGTGTACAAGCTCAAAAAGGCACTCTATGGCTTGAAGCAAGCTCCTAGATCTTGGTATGATAGGCTGAGCAAATTTCTGATTGAGAATGAATATGAAAGAGGAAAAGTGGACAATACATTGTTTGTTAAGAGATTTAAAAATGATACAATGTATGTGCAAATATATGTGGATGATATTGTGTTTGGATCTACAAATTCCTCTCTTTGTAAAGAATTTGCCAAAACAATGCAAGGAGAATTTGAGATGTCAATGATGGGAGAACTTACCTTCTTTTTGGGATTACAAATCAAACAAATGCATGATGGAACTTTCATAAGTCAAATCAAGTATTGCAATGAACTTTTGAAAAAGTTTGGTATGGAAGGGTGTAAGGAGGCTGCCACACCAATATCAAACAATTGCAATCTTGACTTAGATGAGAAAGGAATTGCTGTTGATAATTCAAAATATAGAGGTATCATAGGATCACTCTTATACTTGACAGCAAGTAGGCCTGATATAATGTTTGCTGTGTGCCTATGTGCAAGATTTCAAGCAAATCCTAAAGAATCTCATATGAAAAGTGTAAAGAGAATCCTTAAGTATTTGAAGGGTACAACTAATGTTGGTTTGTGGTATCCAAAAGGAGTATCATTGAGTCTAATTGGCTACTCAGATTCAGATTTTGCTGGGTGCAGGCTAGACAGAAAGAGCACAAGTGGAACATGTCACTTGTTAGGTAGTGCACTTGTTTCATGGCATAGCAAAAAGCAAGCTTGTGTTGCTTTAAGTACAGCTGAAGCTGAGTATATAGCAGCTGGAAGTTGTTGTGCTCAAATCCTTTGGATGAAGCAACAATTAAGAGACTATGGAATTGAGTTGAACAAGATTCCTTTGAGGTGTGATAACACAAGTGCAATAAATCTGACCAAAAATCCAATTTTGCACTCTAGGACTAAGCATATTGAGATAAGACACCACTTTTTGAGAGATCATGTTCAAAGGAATGATTGTGTTGTGGAGTTTGTAGAGACAACCAAACAACTAGCTGATATTTTCACAAAACCTCTACCTAGAGAGAGGTTCAATCAATTGAGAATTGAGTTGGGAATAATTAGTGAAACAAGTTTGAATTGATTATGTTGTGAGAATGAATACAAGAGATGTGTGGAAGATAATATTTGGAAGTTGCAAACAAGACTTGGTGAAATTTGAGAAGTTAAAATTTTCAGTGAAACAAATCATCACTGGAATAATCGATTATCTTAAGATATAATCGATTATCTTAAAGTGACTCATGAAAATAATCGATTATCTGAGGAAATAATCGATTATCTGGAACATGAAGAATTCCAAGAGTTTCGGAAATAATCGATTATTTGGGTAATAATCGATTATCTGGTAAGCAAGAAACTCAAAAGTCACTGGAATAATCGATTATTTGGGTAATAATCGATTATTTGATAAGAAGAAACTCAAAGGTCACTGAAATAATCGATTATTTCAGTCAATAATCGATTATCTGGGGAGTACAAGGAAAATGAACCCTCTGTAATAATCGATTATCCTTAAAATAATCGATTATTCATATCAGAAAATGGTTCAAATTGAGTTTACTGATGCAAATAATCGATTATTTGCACAAATAATCGATTATTTGGGCGGTTTTTTTTTAAATTTTCTTAAAACGGTTAACTCCGCGCCAACTCTTAAAACTACCCATTTTCTCCATACCCAGAATGTGCAAATGCTTTAAAGACTTCTTAGAACCTCTCATTCTCTCATTCTCTCATTATTTCCCAAACCCTCCAAACCCTAACTCTCTCAAAACCTCTCAAAACCCTCTTCTTCTTCATCTTTCTCCAAGACCCAACCATGGCATCTTCCTCCAAGAGACCCAAGAAGCTGGAAGTGAGGGGGAGCAAGCGCCCTCTTCCCTCGGAGCAACTCATCTCGAAGTGGTTTGCCGATGAGAAGGCCCAAGAATACTACTTCGAATGGTATGCCGGTCGGAGTTTTATGAGCCGGAACTGAAGCCGTTCTCACCTTTTGAGCAGATCATGATTAATAAGATTGATGCTGTTATGGACATGTCAAGGAGACATGAGACTTTGTTTTCTGGTTTGCTTGACAGGTTTGATGATCTGGATCGCGAAGTTAGAATCATCAAGACACAGCTTGGGATTCCGGAGGATGAGGAGTGATTTCTGTGTAGTTTTTAAATTTAAGTTTGGGACAATTTGGTTTAATCTGGTTGTACTGTTTTTTTTAATTTCTGAACAAGTTTATTGCTTTTGATGATGAACAATTTAAGTTTGATGAATTTGAAGTTTGGTTTGCTTATGTGATTGGCTTGATTTTGATTCCAAAGATTAATTTGGAATGCTGGTGCACAATGCTCTGTTTTTGGTGAGCATATATGTTGGAATAGTCTGTTTTTGTACTGTGAACATGGCTATCTTGACTTGATTAGGTGTGATTTGTGGTATGATGCACAATTGGCATCACAAATTGGTTTAATTTGATCTGAATCATGGATTGACTAATGACCAAATGGTTTGGTTTGAGCTGCTGAAAAATTCTATACATGGCCTATAATTGTTAACCTTGGCTTACTTTGTTTTTGATAATGCCAAAGGGGGAGAAATGGTATTGTGTGTTGTGTGTTTAGTTTTGTTGCAGGTATTGTGCTTTGTGTGTGTGTGTGTTGTACAGGTTTTGGTCCATGGCACAATAAGGAGCAGGCACAAAATGCATTATGGATTGAAATCATTGTCCATGGGTTGTCATGGGTTGTCATCATCAAAAAGGGGGAGATTGTTGAGCTTAGGAGAGCTGAAGATTAAAAGAGTTTTGATGATCACAACAACTTGGAGACAACAAGTGTGCAACAACAACATTGAACACAAAAACAAAGTCAAGGAAGTTCAAGAAAAATGTTGTGAAGTATAGCTATGTAATAGAGTTTAGGAAATAAAGTGTTTTAAATGAATTGTTATATTTGTACTTGTGTGTGTGCTTTGTGTATTGAGCAAATCTTGTCTAAAATCAAGTAGAGAGTAGATGATGATGAGTTGAGAACATTGGAAAATTATTTTGAGACTTAAAATGAAGTTTTAAGAACTGACTCAAAATAATCGATTATTGTTAAAAATAATCGATTATTTCAGCAAATGGGCTAAGTGGAATGTCTTGCTGTAATAATCGATTATTTGCCAAAATAATCGATTATTTCAGAAACAACTCTCTGGAATAATCGATTATCCAGCTAAATAATCGATTAAATTGTTCTTGGTTGATTTCCAGAAATCTGAAGAACAAAATAATCGATTATTCTTTAAAATAATCGATTATCTGGGTTTGAACTTCTATAAATAGACTTGAACTATTTTGAAAAAAAAGACAATTGTGTGAGAACTGATAATCAACTTCTGAAAACACTTTAGAGAGTCTGTGTGACATCTTGGAAAGGTTTCTTTGTGAAAATCCAAGAAGAAAATCATTTGTGAAAGAACTTGTGAAAATCGTCATCATCATCATACCCTTGAAAGAGAAGGACAAAGGATTGTTCAAGAATTCCAGGTGAATTCGTTTCATTTTTGTTTCTTTGTGAATCTTTGTGGAAAATCTTGAGAAGGGTTTCTCAAGTGATTAAGGTTCTTGTAGTGGGATCTACAAGGGGTGCTTTCTTGGGGTCAAGAAAGTGTTTATCTTTTAGTAGTGAAGTATATGCATGTGTGTTTGCTTGTAAACCTTCTTGCTTAAAGATAGTGGAAAAATCTTAATCAGGTGGTGATTAAGGACTGGATGTAGGTCACATGTGGAGTGGCTGAACCAGTATAAAAGACTTGTGCAATCTTCTTCAACCTTATCTCTTGTTTTGTAATTTCTTGATTGAGTTTTAAAGAAGATAAAATTTGATTAACAAGTGAATGTAATTCTTGATGGTTTAAATCTGTAAATTGAACATTATTAATGAACCTCATGATGTTGTAATCAAGATTAGCATATTGCATTCATATTGTCATAACAAGTCTTGAGAAGTGCTTCAAGTGAAAATTCTGTCATAGAAAAGTTTTAATTGAAAGTAAAGATCCAGAAACTCTGATAAAATTTCAAAGGGTCATTGAATCCAATTCACCCCCCCCTTGGATTAGGCCATTCTTTTCTAACAAGTACTTTTCAAGATCATACTTTAAACTATCTTAGTCTGACTTACTCGACTCATTTGATTCAAAAAAGTATCTTCATCGTATTTAAAAATTATCCATATACTTTAAACTACCTCCTGACTTACTCGTGACGAGGTTTCAATATTAGCCGTAATAACCAAAATTCGGTTCCCGAAGCATTAATAGTCAACAAGTAACATTCATAAAAACCATAAAGTGATGCGTTAGTTCATATAGAATTAAAGAGAGTACAATGCATAAGAAGTTAGTTTAATCGTCTTCTAGGGGATCCACGAGTTCACCATCCACAATTTCTTTGAAGTACCCAATACCCCCAATGTCGATATCAGCATGAAGAAACTTTATTTAGGTTGTTGTAGCATCAAAGCCTTCTATAAATTTCTTCATGGCTTCTATTTTGGTAGCTTGAAGTTCAGCTTGCAATTTCTTGACTTCAGCTTTTAGCAAAGACACTTCACTCTCAAAAATGTGGGCAGCATCGACACTCTTGTCTCGGGCCAGGCGAGTCTCCTCAAGCTCTTTCTCCATTGCTGCTTTTTCAGTAGCCCAAGTTCTTTTTTCCTTTTCAAAACTGTGACAGTTTTCAATCAGTTTGTCCCTCTCAGCCGACACCCATTTCAAATCGGCCTTCCCTTTACTTATATTTTCTTCCAAAAGTGTGATTTTCTTTCCCTGAAGTTTAATCTCCCTAGCCATGCTACGAATTTTGTCTTCATTGATGAGAGATAGAACAGACAGAAGGTTGGTGTAGACCCCTAAAATTGTCCGGGTCGGAAATAAAACTCGAAGACCCTCAAAGATCGAAGGAAAGTCAGCCAGAAGGACTCCTAGAAGACCATAGGATGGCTATCTGTAGGTTTAGAGGTCTTAGAGTAGCTTAAAATAAGGAAGTGGAGGGAATGAAGCCCAATACGGCCGTACTAAACTTAATACGGCCGTATTGAAGCTTCAACACGGCCGCAGTGAACTCAATACGGCGTATTGAAGTTTCTGAAACTTCAATACGGCCGTACTGAAATCAATACGGCCGTATTGAAGCTTCAATACAGCCGCAGTGAACTCAATACGGGCGCATTGAAATTTCTGAATTTCAATACGGCCGTATTGAACTCAATACGGCGGTATTGAAGTTCAAAAATTTCAATACGGCCGTATTGATTCCATAGCCCGTATTGCGCCTATTCCCTATAAATATGGCGTCATTTTGACGTCATTCCACACTTTGGAACATAGTTTCAACCCTCTCCTTGAGTATTCTGGGGTTTTTGAGCAGTGTTCTGCCCTAGAAATCACTCGGAGAGTTGATCCGACGAAGTTCTTGAGCCCCGAGCCATTTTGCTTGAGGATCGAACCTAGTCGAAGGGAAATCCTCCGGATTTCCATAGTAAAAATTTTATAGGAAGGGAGCGAGCGGGCTTGTAGAGCGAGGGAACGCCAAAAAGCTTCCCAGTTTTACGAAATATATAGAAAGCACGCTTCAAAGGTTTCTTCTTCAAAATCCTTCTTTTTACTGCTTTCTGTGTGCATATTTAACTGTCATCATGTAGATAGTTAATTTATAATTGCTTAGAATAAATAGGGGTAATTTAGTAATTCTACACTGTTATTTTAGAAATAATCTGTCATAGGGAACCCGAAAGGGGCGCTGTGGGGTGCTAACACCTTCCCCACGCGTAACCGACTCCCTTACCCGACTCTGGTTGTAATGGCCGAAGTCGATTTTTGAATCGATTGCCTTATCCCTTTTTCCAATGTTTTGAGTAAAACATTGGTGGCGACTCCAAAGAACCCTCCTTTTGCGAAAACCACTAATCCATGGAGGGTCCCGCTTGGGATTAATATGGATTGGTGAATCATTTAATAAAATTGCTCGTTTGACAAGGTCTCAGTTTGAGAATACGTCATTCTAGCAATCCATATTTTTAAACAAATAAACGAGTCCAACCATCCTTCGCGAATGCCGAAAGCCCGTTTCGGGCCGGTGGCGACAGATGGCGACTCCGCTGGGGAAGCTTCGAGAGTCAGTCCCATTTAGTGACAGATTATTTTTAACAAATAATAGTTAAAATTACTTTATTACCCCTTGTTTGTATGATAACATGTTTTATCTATTTGGCTTTAATAACTGTTGTATTTTTAAATTTACGCAATTGTTTGAAATAAAAACTGCACACAAACCTTTGCACACAACAGTTCCCTCTATACCCGGGGGCATGAGTGACTAACCATAGGGAGTGGATGTTAGTACGGCCGGTTGTCGAATGGGTCTATAGGTGCCCGTAGACCGTTGTCGGAAAACATCACTCAAGGTGATAACCATGAACTTGAGTCCGATGGTGCGTTGGAGCTTTCCATCGACCTACGATGAGAGGAATTGGGTCCCTATAATGGGGGCACCTTGGGGGCCTTGGACTGGTGAGAACAGTTAGAACCTACCTTAAATATGCACCTTTCTGCAGGATACCCCTACCTCGTGATTCGCTCGTGACTGTTCGTGGATGAGTGAATTGTTTGTGCATTGTTTATGTGAAATTGTTTGAGCATACATTGCATTTCTTTAAACATACAACATTCCTATTCTTTTAAAATAAAAATAAATAGGAATAAGAATCTTCCATTGCATGGTGTTAACATCTACCTTCATCACATTCATATAGGTAGTTTCCCTTTTCACCCAAAAAAAAATACAAAAAACAAAATACCCAAAAAAAGGAAAAAAGGGTTATTTATCCAAACCAAGCAATATCATGCATCATCTTAGGGACATCCTAAAAACATGATAATGCTTAGTTGAATAAACACAATGCATGCATATTCAACGTCATCATCTCATATCATGCATTCTTATCAAAGATCATGGAGGGATCTAGATTTGCATTTCATACATCCCTCCCAATAAATCATTAATAAACATTAATAAAAAGAAAGAAATAATCGATGCGTATGTTCAAAGAATGGATCGCACGCCGTTCGTTATCAAGTGTAAGCCAACAACCGCGCCAAGCGAACACACGTCAACTCCGTTGTTGGTAATTAAGACGAATAAAGGGGAAGGTCCGACACCGTTAAGGATCACTACTCCAAGGCCTCTTTCCCTTACAAATCAAATAAGGCTGTGCCGTGGATATACGACATCCATTTTTCTGCCGACAGCGATATCTCTAACATCGCTGGACTTGGGGGCATGACTAGGAGTGGTAGGATCTACACTCCCGATGATCTTCATAACAAAGCCCCCAAGAATAAAGAAAAAGAAGAAAAGAAAACCGAGGAAAAAGAATCCGAGGAGGAGACTGACAAGCTGTTAAAATTTATCCGACAGAGCGAGTACTCCATCGTGGATCAACTTCATAGGACGCCAGCAAAGATTACGCTGTTGTCGTTGATCCTATGCTCCGAACCGCATCGGCAAGCTCTGTTGAAAGTCTTGAACGAGGCATACGTGTCGCACACTATCTCCCAAGACGAGTTTGAGGGGATTGTTAGTCACATCAAGGCTAATGATCACCTCACCTTCATCGATGAAGAAATCCCCGCCGAGGGATCAAACCACAACAAGCCCTTGCACATCTCTATAAAGTGCAAGGAGTATCACATCGCTAAAGTCTTGGTAGATAATGGATCTTCCTTGAACGTAATGCCAAAAAGAGCGCTCGAACAAGTGGCAATCAAGGGAATCCAAATGCGCCCGAGCAACATGATCGTTCGAGCCTTCGATGGATCTAAAAGAGAAGTGGTGGGAGAGATCAATCTTCCAATCCAAATTGGACCCACTATCTTCAACGTCGAATTTCAAGTGATGGACATCACTCCCGCATACAGCTGTCTCCTCGGCCGACCTTGGATTCATGATGCGAAAGCTGTTCCTTCTACGCTCCACCAGAAAGTCAAGTTCATAATGGGTGACAAGCTGGTGACCGTGCAAGCTGAAGATGACATACTCATCAGCAAGCCATCCACCATACCTTATGTGGATGCAGCAGAGGAAGCTTTGGAAACCGCCTTCCAAGCATTGGAAATTGCCAATGTTGAAACGTTTCCCCGAGAAATGAAGAAGGTAGCTCATATGCTCACAAAGAACGGATACTTGCCAGGACAAGGATTAGGCAAGGATTCCCAAGGAATCCCGGAGCTACCCATTATCAAGGACAATCCGGGAAAACAAGGGTTAGGATACAACCCTAACAAAGATCAAAGAACGAAGAAGAATCAAGATCCTTCTCGACGTTCTTTAAGCCAGATCTTTAGGAAGGCCGGTTCACAAGCGTCAAGGCCGGTCGTCGTCGTCAAATGTTTTTCTCCTTCTGATAGGGATGTATAGACTTAGTGACTATTAGAGATCACTCCTCGGGGACAGCCCGACCCCCGAGCCTCGATAGGGCACATGTTTCCGCTGCGATTATAATAAAATCATTCTTCATTAATTCTTTATTGCTTCTTTTCTTGCTTGCAATAAAATTCTAGACCACATTATTTTAACCCTGTTTGAATAAGCATAAATGAGGTTAAAATCGTCTTAATAATCAATAAACCCGCATCATTTTTATGTGGAAATGTGCATGACAGCTTGGAGCACCTTTTCTTGGCATCAATAAGTGCCATCATGGATAAAAGAAATCCTAAAGATAATAAGCTCGGCAGGAAACCCAAAAAGGGGACTGCGCAAAAATAAGAGCAAAAGACCCGCTAGGAATCCCACAAAAGGGTGACCTAGGCAAAAGTTAGGGTTACAAAATGAAGACAAAAACCCGCTAGGAATCCCACGAAAAGGGTGACCTAGGCAAAAGTTAGGGTTACAAAATGAATACAAAAGCCCGCTAAGACATCACAAAAGGGTGTTTTAGGCAAAAGTTAGGGCCGTCAAAAAAAGAAAAAAACAAAATAAATCCATGATGGTACCATCAATTGAATTCAACAAGGGGCTCAAGAAAAGCTATCCAAGTTGTCAAAGCACAATCATTAATAACAAAGATGTGCTTAACCTCATAAGTGTTTAATCGAACAAACCTAAACATTTAAGCCTACCATTGGCCAGCCATTCTTACAAAATCCATTTTTCAAAAAATAAAATAATCCCCTCTAAAACACAAACTTTTGAAAAATATACCCTTTCCTTCTTTTCTCTCTTGTCCCAACGATTTTTGAATAATCTAGTGGAAACATGGAGATATAGTGGTCAATAGGAGGGTTGACACATCTTCTAAAGAAAGGGAAGGATCATTTGGTTGATGACACCAAATCTCAAATATAATACGCATCATTCCTCGGTTACAGAAGTCGGCAGCGCACAGCCCGTCTAAGAGGAATGGCAAAATCCAAAAACGCATCGGTTAATTCTTTTGAAAAAAGAGTCAAATAGAATTAGGTGCATCATACCGCATACATGCATACAGATGATAGGTGTACTGGAAGATCACTTATTCTCTGTTTATTGAAAAAACAAACAAAAAAACAAAAAATATATAAACTTCAGAAAAAACAATGCGCCCGTACCATGTTCAGTACACCCGTACTAAAATTGGGGTTATGAACAAATTTTTAACTCAAACATGGGCGTACTGAAATGGATGCGGCCGTATTGGCCATAAAGAAATTTTCAAAGACCTCGTCATGAGGCAATTGCATAAAATAGAAAAAATAGAAAAATTGCTTGTGTATGACAGCAGCAAACAAAATGCAAAGATTCAGAAAATCAACAGCGTCATACAGAATAACTGAGCCTGGAGAGGCTTGCCGAAAGAATACTCTCAGAATAACTGAGCCTGGAGAGGCTTGCCGAAAGAATACAATCAGAATAACTGAGCCTGGAGAGGCTTGCCGAAATAATACTCTCTCAAAATAACTGAGCCTGGAGAGGCTCGCCGAAATAATACTCTCTCAAAATAATTGAGCCTGGAGAGGCTCGCCGAAATAATACTCTCTCATAATAACTGAGACATTTCTGTACAGAAAAAGCCGAAAAACAACAGAAAAGGCAAAAATACAGAAAAAGCCAAAAAATGACAAAAAAGGCAAAAATACAGAAAAAGCCAAAAAATGACAAAAAAGGCAAACATACAGAAAAAGTCAAAAGTCGACAAAAAAAGACAAAGAATTCATCATACAGAATAATTGAGCCTGGAGAGGCTTGCTGAAATAATACTCTCATCAGAATAACTGAGCCTGGAGAGGCTTACTGAAATAATACTCTCTCAGAAATAACTGAGCCTGGAGAGGCTTGCCGAAACAATACTCATTCAGAATAACTGAGCCTGGAGAGGCTCGCCAAAATAATACTCCACATCAAAGAATAATTGAGCCTGGAGAGGCTCGCAGAAATAATACTCCCCAGAGAAACCTCAACTCACGCTCTTGGACTCAAAATCCCTAGCAAGAGCTATCAAGCAAGATCGTCAAAATCCCTAATGGAAACACGATCGCCCAAGAAGAATATCCAAGTCAAAGGACTTTAAAACTTCCTCAGTGAAGATAGCTCTTCAACTCAGGCGTTGAGTGAGGCTAAGCCTGCAGAGGCTTCCTAAAAAATACTCTGGGATACATAAGATCCCCAAATCCCCAGTCGCCTACTCAGAGGCATCCCTGCAAAAAGAGAAAAATCAAAAATATCAATAAGTATTCCCCAAGCGGAATCTGGCACTCAGCCGAACACTGAACTTCAAATCCCCAGTCGCCTACGCAAGAGGCACTCCTTCAAAAAGGAAAACCCAAAAAAGAAATTAATAACAATTCCCCAAGCGGAATTTGGCTTTTCAGCCAATCATCAAACATCAAGATAATTCGCCTACTCAGAGGCACTTCATTCAAAAAGCAAAAATCATAAAAAGATCAATAAATCATTCCCCAAGTGGAATTCGGCTTTCAGCCTATCATTGAACATCAAGATGATCTGCCTAACAGAAGAGGCCAATCACAACCAATGACAAAATCCCCTAACGGATAACAGCCTACACAGAGGCAACAAAATCCAAAAATAAAAAAGAGTTACCCGAATAAGGACAACCGGGATACTCCACCAACGTCAAAGGACGTCAGCCAAACATAAGGCATCGCTCAACTCAAAGAGAGAGCATCTGTGTCCACACCCCAAGGATTCAGAAATTCCCCATGGGTACCAACTACGCAATGGAAAGTTGGGGCACAAGAACCTATGAATGACTGCACATCCCCTAGACGGATCCCTGCGTTATCCAGCCCTCAGCGGCACAAAATCAGAAAAACCGTCGAAGCAGCATCGTGGACTGTGGAGACAAAAATCATCTCAAATCCCTGGAGAGGGCAAACTCACATTGCCAATGTCGTCAAGAACACGGAGGCAGACCCTGGAGAGGGCAAACTCACCCTGGAGAGGGCAAGACTCACGCACAAGTCTGGAGAGGCGACGACTAATACTCACCCTGGAGAGGGCAAACTCACCCTGGAGAGGGCAAGACTCACGCACAAGTCTGGAGAGGCGACGACTAATACTCATCCCGGAGAGGGCAAACTCACCCTGGAGAGGGCAAACTCACCCTGGAGAGGGCAAGACTCACGCACGAGCCTGGAGAGGCGACGACTAATACTCACCCTGGAGAGGGCAAACTCACCCTGGAGAGGGCAAGGCTCACGCTACCAAAGTGACTAGAAGCGCGGAGGTATGCACCAACCTGGAGAGGCTACTCAACAATTTTCCCACCTGAAGACACTACAAGTCGGAAGGATGGCTTATTCCCCGGACAATTGGGTCAACTCCTTTACTTGTAAATCGGTACACCAAAAGGCCGTTTGACTAAGTAAAGGGGGGGCAGCTGTAGACCCCTAAAATTGTCCGGGTCGGAAATAAAACTCGAAGACCCTCAAAGATCGAAGGAAAGTCAGCCAGAAGGACTCCTAGAAGACCATAGGATGGCTATCTGTAGGTTTAGAGGTCTTAGAGTAGCTTAAAATAAGGAAGTGGAGGGAATGAAGCCCAATACGGCCGTACTAAACTTAATACGGCCGTATTGAAGCTTCAACACGGCCGCAGTGAACTCAATACGGCGTATTGAAGTTTCTGAAACTTCAATACGGCCGTACTGAAATCAATACGGCCGTATTGAAGCTTCAATACAGCCGCAGTGAACTCAATACGGGCGCATTGAAATTTCTGAATTTCAATACGGCCGTATTGAACTCAATACGGCGGTATTGAAGTTCAAAAATTTCAATACGGCCGTATTGATTCCATAGCCCGTATTGCGCCTATTCCCTATAAATATGGCGTCATTTTGACGTCATTCCACACTTTGGAACATAGTTTCAACCCTCTCCTTGAGTATTCTGGGGTTTTTGAGCAGTGTTCTGCCCTAGAAATCACTCGGAGAGTTGATCCGACGAAGTTCTTGAGCCCCGAGCCATTTTGCTTGAGGATCGAACCTAGTCGAAGGGAAATCCTCCGGATTTCCATAGTAAAAATTTTATAGGAAGGGAGCGAGCGGGCTTGTAGAGCGAGGGAACGCCAAAAAGCTTCCCAGTTTTACGAAATATATAGAAAGCACGCTTCAAAGGTTTCTTCTTCAAAATCCTTCTTTTTACTGCTTTCTGTGTGCATATTTAACTGTCATCATGTAGATAGTTAATTTATAATTGCTTAGAATAAATAGGGGTAATTTAGTAATTCTACACTGTTATTTTAGAAATAATCTGTCATAGGGAACCCGAAAGGGGCGCTGTGGGGTGCTAACACCTTCCCCACGCGTAACCGACTCCCTTACCCGACTCTGGTTGTAATGGCCGAAGTCGATTTTTGAATCGATTGCCTTATCCCTTTTTCCAATGTTTTGAGTAAAACATTGGTGGCGACTCCAAAGAACCCTCCTTTTGCGAAAACCACTAATCCATGGAGGGTCCCGCTTGGGATTAATATGGATTGGTGAATCATTTAATAAAATTGCTCGTTTGACAAGGTCTCAGTTTGAGAATACGTCATTCTAGCAATCCATATTTTTAAACAAATAAACGAGTCCAACCATCCTTCGCGAATGCCGAAAGCCCGTTTCGGGCCGGTGGCGACAGATGGCGACTCCGCTGGGGAAGCTTCGAGAGTCAGTCCCATTTAGTGACAGATTATTTTTAACAAATAATAGTTAAAATTACTTTATTACCCCTTGTTTGTATGATAACATGTTTTATCTATTTGGCTTTAATAACTGTTGTATTTTTAAATTTACGCAATTGTTTGAAATAAAAACTGCACACAAACCTTTGCACACAACAGTTCCCTCTATACCCGGGGGCATGAGTGACTAACCATAGGGAGTGGATGTTAGTACGGCCGGTTGTCGAATGGGTCTATAGGTGCCCGTAGACCGTTGTCGGAAAACATCACTCAAGGTGATAACCATGAACTTGAGTCCGATGGTGCGTTGGAGCTTTCCATCGACCTACGATGAGAGGAATTGGGTCCCTATAATGGGGGCACCTTGGGGGCCTTGGACTGGTGAGAACAGTTAGAACCTACCTTGAATATGCACCTTTCTGCAGGATACCCCTACCTCGTGATTCGCTCGTGACTGTTCGTGGATGAGTGAATTGTTTGTGCATTGTTTATGTGAAATTGTTTGAGCATACATTGCATTTCTTTAAACATACAACATTCCTATTCTTTTAAAATAAAAATAAATAGGAATAAGAATCTTCCATTGCATGGTGTTAACATCTACCTTCATCACATTCATATAGGTAGTTTCCCTTTTCACCCAAAAAAAAATACAAAAAACAAAATACCCAAAAAAAGGAAAAAAGGGTTATTTATCCAAACCAAGCAATATCATGCATCATCTTAGGGACATCCTAAAAACATGATAATGCTTAGTTGAATAAACACAATGCATGCATATTCAACGTCATCATCTCATATCATGCATTCTTATCAAAGATCATGGAGGGATCTAGATTTGCATTTCATACATCCCTCCCAATAAATCATTAATAAACATTAATAAAAAGAAAGAAATAATCGATGCGTATGTTCAAAGAATGGATCGCACGCCGTTCGTTATCAAGTGTAAGCCAACAACCGCGCCAAGCGAACACACGTCAACTCCGTTGTTGGTAATTAAGACGAATAAAGGGGAAGGTCCGACACCGTTAAGGATCACTACTCCAAGGCCTCTTTCCCTTACAAATCAAATAAGGCTGTGCCGTGGATATACGACATCCATTTTTCTGCCGACAGCGATATCTCTAACATCGCTGGACTTGGGGGCATGACTAGGAGTGGTAGGATCTACACTCCCGATGATCTTCATAACAAAGCCCCCAAGAATAAAGAAAAAGAAGAAAAGAAAACCGAGGAAAAAGAATCCGAGGAGGAGACTGACAAGCTGTTAAAATTTATCCGACAGAGCGAGTACTCCATCGTGGATCAACTTCATAGGACGCCAGCAAAGATTACGCTGTTGTCGTTGATCCTATGCTCCGAACCGCATCGGCAAGCTCTGTTGAAAGTCTTGAACGAGGCATACGTGTCGCACACTATCTCCCAAGACGAGTTTGAGGGGATTGTTAGTCACATCAAGGCTAATGATCACCTCACCTTCATCGATGAAGAAATCCCCGCCGAGGGATCAAACCACAACAAGCCCTTGCACATCTCTATAAAGTGCAAGGAGTATCACATCGCTAAAGTCTTGGTAGATAATGGATCTTCCTTGAACGTAATGCCAAAAAGAGCGCTCGAACAAGTGGCAATCAAGGGAATCCAAATGCGCCCGAGCAACATGATCGTTCGAGCCTTCGATGGATCTAAAAGAGAAGTGGTGGGAGAGATCAATCTTCCAATCCAAATTGGACCCACTATCTTCAACGTCGAATTTCAAGTGATGGACATCACTCCCGCATACAGCTGTCTCCTCGGCCGACCTTGGATTCATGATGCGAAAGCTGTTCCTTCTACGCTCCACCAGAAAGTCAAGTTCATAATGGGTGACAAGCTGGTGACCGTGCAAGCTGAAGATGACATACTCATCAGCAAGCCATCCACCATACCTTATGTGGATGCAGCAGAGGAAGCTTTGGAAACCGCCTTCCAAGCATTGGAAATTGCCAATGTTGAAACGTTTCCCCGAGAAATGAAGAAGGTAGCTCATATGCTCACAAAGAACGGATACTTGCCAGGACAAGGATTAGGCAAGGATTCCCAAGGAATCCCGGAGCTACCCATTATCAAGGACAATCCGGGAAAACAAGGGTTAGGATACAACCCTAACAAAGATCAAAGAACGAAGAAGAATCAAGATCCTTCTCGACGTTCTTTAAGCCAGATCTTTAGGAAGGCCGGTTCACAAGCGTCAAGGCCGGTCGTCGTCGTCAAATGTTTTTCTCCTTCTGATAGGGATGTATAGACTTAGTGACTATTAGAGATCACTCCTCGGGGACAGCCCGACCCCCGAGCCTCGATAGGGCACATGTTTCCGCTGCGATTATAATAAAATCATTCTTCATTAATTCTTTATTGCTTCTTTTCTTGCTTGCAATAAAATTCTAGACCACATTATTTTAACCCTGTTTGAATAAGCATAAATGAGGTTAAAATCGTCTTAATAATCAATAAACCCGCATCATTTTTATGTGGAAATGTGCATGACAGCTTGGAGCACCTTTTCTTGGCATCAATAAGTGCCATCATGGATAAAAGAAATCCTAAAGATAATAAGCTCGGCAGGAAACCCAAAAAGGGGACTGCGCAAAAATAAGAGCAAAAGACCCGCTAGGAATCCCACAAAAGGGTGACCTAGGCAAAAGTTAGGGTTACAAAATGAAGACAAAAACCCGCTAGGAATCCCACGAAAAGGGTGACCTAGGCAAAAGTTAGGGTTACAAAATGAATACAAAAGCCCGCTAAGACATCACAAAAGGGTGTTTTAGGCAAAAGTTAGGGCCGTCAAAAAAAGAAAAAAACAAAATAAATCCATGATGGTACCATCAATTGAATTCAACAAGGGGCTCAAGAAAAGCTATCCAAGTTGTCAAAGCACAATCATTAATAACAAAGATGTGCTTAACCTCATAAGTGTTTAATCGAACAAACCTAAACATTTAAGCCTACCATTGGCCAGCCATTCTTACAAAATCCATTTTTCAAAAAATAAAATAATCCCCTCTAAAACACAAACTTTTGAAAAATATACCCTTTCCTTCTTTTCTCTCTTGTCCCAACGATTTTTGAATAATCTAGTGGAAACATGGAGATATAGTGGTCAATAGGAGGGTTGACACATCTTCTAAAGAAAGGGAAGGATCATTTGGTTGATGACACCAAATCTCAAATATAATACGCATCATTCCTCGGTTACAGAAGTCGGCAGCGCACAGCCCGTCTAAGAGGAATGGCAAAATCCAAAAACGCATCGGTTAATTCTTTTGAAAAAAGAGTCAAATAGAATTAGGTGCATCATACCGCATACATGCATACAGATGATAGGTGTACTGGAAGATCACTTATTCTCTGTTTATTGAAAAAACAAACAAAAAAACAAAAAATATATAAACTTCAGAAAAAACAATGCGCCCGTACCATGTTCAGTACACCCGTACTAAAATTGGGGTTATGAACAAATTTTTAACTCAAACATGGGCGTACTGAAATGGATGCGGCCGTATTGGCCATAAAGAAATTTTCAAAGACCTCGTCATGAGGCAATTGCATAAAATAGAAAAAATAGAAAAATTGCTTGTGTATGACAGCAGCAAACAAAATGCAAAGATTCAGAAAATCAACAGCGTCATACAGAATAACTGAGCCTGGAGAGGCTTGCCGAAAGAATACTCTCAGAATAACTGAGCCTGGAGAGGCTTGCCGAAAGAATACAATCAGAATAACTGAGCCTGGAGAGGCTTGCCGAAATAATACTCTCTCAAAATAACTGAGCCTGGAGAGGCTCGCCGAAATAATACTCTCTCAAAATAATTGAGCCTGGAGAGGCTCGCCGAAATAATACTCTCTCATAATAACTGAGACATTTCTGTACAGAAAAAGCCGAAAAACAACAGAAAAGGCAAAAATACAGAAAAAGCCAAAAAATGACAAAAAAGGCAAAAATACAGAAAAAGCCAAAAAATGACAAAAAAGGCAAACATACAGAAAAAGTCAAAAGTCGACAAAAAAAGACAAAGAATTCATCATACAGAATAATTGAGCCTGGAGAGGCTTGCTGAAATAATACTCTCATCAGAATAACTGAGCCTGGAGAGGCTTACTGAAATAATACTCTCTCAGAAATAACTGAGCCTGGAGAGGCTTGCCGAAACAATACTCATTCAGAATAACTGAGCCTGGAGAGGCTCGCCAAAATAATACTCCACATCAAAGAATAATTGAGCCTGGAGAGGCTCGCAGAAATAATACTCCCCAGAGAAACCTCAACTCACGCTCTTGGACTCAAAATCCCTAGCAAGAGCTATCAAGCAAGATCGTCAAAATCCCTAATGGAAACACGATCGCCCAAGAAGAATATCCAAGTCAAAGGACTTTAAAACTTCCTCAGTGAAGATAGCTCTTCAACTCAGGCGTTGAGTGAGGCTAAGCCTGCAGAGGCTTCCTAAAAAATACTCTGGGATACATAAGATCCCCAAATCCCCAGTCGCCTACTCAGAGGCATCCCTGCAAAAAGAGAAAAATCAAAAATATCAATAAGTATTCCCCAAGCGGAATCTGGCACTCAGCCGAACACTGAACTTCAAATCCCCAGTCGCCTACGCAAGAGGCACTCCTTCAAAAAGGAAAACCCAAAAAAGAAATTAATAACAATTCCCCAAGCGGAATTTGGCTTTTCAGCCAATCATCAAACATCAAGATAATTCGCCTACTCAGAGGCACTTCATTCAAAAAGCAAAAATCATAAAAAGATCAATAAATCATTCCCCAAGTGGAATTCGGCTTTCAGCCTATCATTGAACATCAAGATGATCTGCCTAACAGAAGAGGCCAATCACAACCAATGACAAAATCCCCTAACGGATAACAGCCTACACAGAGGCAACAAAATCCAAAAATAAAAAAGAGTTACCCGAATAAGGACAACCGGGATACTCCACCAACGTCAAAGGACGTCAGCCAAACATAAGGCATCGCTCAACTCAAAGAGAGAGCATCTGTGTCCACACCCCAAGGATTCAGAAATTCCCCATGGGTACCAACTACGCAATGGAAAGTTGGGGCACAAGAACCTATGAATGACTGCACATCCCCTAGACGGATCCCTGCGTTATCCAGCCCTCAGCGGCACAAAATCAGAAAAACCGTCGAAGCAGCATCGTGGACTGTGGAGACAAAAATCATCTCAAATCCCTGGAGAGGGCAAACTCACATTGCCAATGTCGTCAAGAACACGGAGGCAGACCCTGGAGAGGGCAAACTCACCCTGGAGAGGGCAAGACTCACGCACAAGTCTGGAGAGGCGACGACTAATACTCACCCTGGAGAGGGCAAACTCACCCTGGAGAGGGCAAGACTCACGCACAAGTCTGGAGAGGCGACGACTAATACTCATCCCGGAGAGGGCAAACTCACCCTGGAGAGGGCAAACTCACCCTGGAGAGGGCAAGACTCACGCACGAGCCTGGAGAGGCGACGACTAATACTCACCCTGGAGAGGGCAAACTCACCCTGGAGAGGGCAAGGCTCACGCTACCAAAGTGACTAGAAGCGCGGAGGTATGCACCAACCTGGAGAGGCTACTCAACAATTTTCCCACCTGAAGACACTACAAGTCGGAAGGATGGCTTATTCCCCGGACAATTGGGTCAACTCCTTTACTTGTAAATCGGTACACCAAAAGGCCGTTTGACTAAGTAAAGGGGGGGCAGCTGTAGACCCCTAAAATTGTCCGGGTCGGAAATAAAACTCGAAGACCCTCAAAGATCGAAGGAAAGTCAGCCAGAAGGACTCCTAGAAGACCATAGGATGGCTATCTGTAGGTTTAGAGGTCTTAGAGTAGCTTAAAATAAGGAAGTGGAGGGAATGAAGCCCAATACGGCCGTACTAAACTTAATACGGCCGTATTGAAGCTTCAACACGGCCGCAGTGAACTCAATACGGCGTATTGAAGTTTCTGAAACTTCAATACGGCGTATTGAAGTTTCTGAAACTTCAATACGGCCGTACTGAAATCAATACGGCCGTATTGAAGCTTCAATACAGCCGCAGTGAACTCAATACGGGCGCATTGAAATTTCTGAATTTCAATACGGCCGTATTGAACTCAATACGGCGGTATTGAAGTTCAAAAATTTCAATACGGCCGTATTGATTCCATAGCCCGTATTGCGCCTATTCCCTATAAATATGGCGTCATTTTGACGTCATTCCACACTTTGGAACATAGTTTCAACCCTCTCCTTGAGTATTCTGGGGTTTTTGAGCAGTGTTCTGCCCTAGAAATCACTCGGAGAGTTGATCCGACGAAGTTCTTGAGCCCCGAGCCATTTTGCTTGAGGATCGAACCTAGTCGAAGGGAAATCCTCCGGATTTCCATAGTAAAAATTTTATAGGAAGGGAGCGAGCGGGCTTGTAGAGCGAGGGAACGCCAAAAAGCTTCCCAGTTTTACGAAATATATAGAAAGCACGCTTCAAAGGTTTCTTCTTCAAAATCCTTCTTTTTACTGCTTTCTGTGTGCATATTTAACTGTCATCATGTAGATAGTTAATTTATAATTGCTTAGAATAAATAGGGGTAATTTAGTAATTCTACACTGTTATTTTAGAAATAATCTGTCATAGGGAACCCGAAAGGGGCGCTGTGGGGTGCTAACACCTTCCCCACGCGTAACCGACTCCCTTACCCGACTCTGGTTGTAATGGCCGAAGTCGATTTTTGAATCGATTGCCTTATCCCTTTTTCCAATGTTTTGAGTAAAACATTGGTGGCGACTCCAAAGAACCCTCCTTTTGCGAAAACCACTAATCCATGGAGGGTCCCGCTTGGGATTAATATGGATTGGTGAATCATTTAATAAAATTGTTCGTTTGACAAGGTCTCAGTTTGAGAATACGTCATTCTAGCAATCCATATTTTTAAACAAATAAACGAGTCCAACCATCCTTCGCGAATGCCGAAAGCCCGTTTCGGGCCGGTGGCGACAGTTGGTCAAAGACTCGACTCCTTTGGTGATGGAAAAAATAATCATCTTATCTAGATCATCTTTATCACCATCGAGCAAATCGGTCCCACGGATATGAGCTGAGTGGTTAAATTTTTCATCCCAGAAAGAAACTGCCTTACCGCGCTCGGTCCCACGGTCCACAGGGTCCCAATTTTCATCGACACACATACTCAACGTCCTCTCCGCAAATTGGACCTCCACATTCTCTTCGGTCTCTCCGACTCGGATTTCCATTTCCAAATTCACTAGCGTTATGGGTCTATCAGTCTCACGGCGACGTTTGTGAGAAGGGATTAGAATAGATAGGTGTACCTAAGGCTCACACCAACTTCTCCTACTCAAAACAAATGTCATAGGACTGTCATAGACCACAAGGAAGTAAAAAGTCGCCAGAGAAGAGGACGTGCAAAAAGGAAGGAAAAATGAATAGTGATATGTTGCAAAAAACCTATATTTATAGGAATGAAAGGCTGCGCGTGAAAATTAAGGCTAAAACATCACGTCGCACGTGAAACGTTACAACTTCTGACCCTGAGGGTCCCACAGTTTAACTTTATGTACACGTTATGCCACGTGGCAGTGAAATCATTCACCTCTCTACAACAGCGGCCTTACAATAAATGCGTGTCCCTTCTCTCATAATACGAAGAGACACCCCTTAATGTCTTTACGGTACCCACAAATAACAAACCTAACGATCACTAAAGCATTTTTGCCTTGTAATGCAATGTTGGAATAACCCCGAATTGATTTCATCAGGAAGACGTAATGTAGATCTGTCAAGGAAAGACCTCGCACCAATAAGAATGTGTCTCATCGTTACTTCACTGTATGGTTACTTAAGCCCTCTCGCCTTATAGGCTCAAGGCTGGAAGGCAAGTGTACCATCTCGGGTCCATTCCGAGATGAGTTTGCCTAGAGAATAATCGAGACCCCTAGCACGCATTGGAAAAATGTCGCGTTGTGTGATTGCTTAAGCCCTCTCGCCTTATAGGCTCAAGGATGGAAGGCAAGTGTACCATCTCAGGTCCATTCCGAGATGAGTTCGCCTAGAGGCACTACAAAAAAAATAGGTAATTACAGGCGGTTTTTTTTTTTGCGGTTTCCATAAACCGCCAAAAAATGTTACATTTGTGGTAAGGATGGCAAGTGCTACAAATTATTGACACTTTCTGGCGGTTTTAAACCGCCGGAATGGTAATTGTTACAAGTGTTGCCACTTTTTGGCGGTTTTAAACCGCCAGAACGTTCAATAATTTTTTTTTAAAATTAAACTAAAATAAAACATTTTTAAGACGAAGTACGTAGGGGTATTTTGGGAAAAAAAATGAAAATGGAGGCAAATTGCATCGCTTTTGAAGGCGAAACTGAAGAAAACTAATTCGAAAAATTCGGTTTAGTTTTCTTCTTCCACTGAATCCCATGACGAGAGTGAAGCACACGCGAGCTTCTCGCAAGCCTGGTACGTTTCAATTTCAACTTCTTGCTTTCGATTTTCGCAAAACCCTCATTTTCGCAAACTCCTCCCAGGTAGGAAGAACAAAGCGTCGTACACATCCACCTCCGCGCCAGAATTACATCAATCTCAATCGGTAACCCTCCCTATCTTTCTCTTCGCGCCGTTAGATCTATAGGTTCGCTCCTCCAAATTCTGAATTCTTTAAATTCTTGGATTCCAAACGCTTTTCAATTACTCTCTTTAATTAACCTATTTAATTTCTTTGAATCTATTTATTGATTGATATTCGCCGAATTAATGCAGACCAAGGGTTTGGAAAGGTTAGACTCGAGTCATTCAACCAACGGCAATCTCAAATCATTCAGGTTTTTATTCCAGATTCTTATTCCATGTATACACGATCAAATTTCGAAAGAAACGATCCACTGAAAATGAATGCCAGATATGTTTTTAATTAATTTTATTGCTTCAGTTTGTTGAATGAGTTTTCTGGAGACTTGGAAGAATCGACGATGTTTCCGGCAGCAGAGTCAAAGAGGACCTCGACGAAATCAAGCAAACCCTAACTCGTCAATTTTGGGGAATGGCCTCCTTCCTCGCTCCGCCACCTTCAAATTCTCAATCCGATCCCTCTCCTTTCGTCTCCGACCAATCCAATCATCGCTCTATTTCTCAACCACAATTGGATGACGCTGCTGCGGTTTCCGATCACTCTTCGGGCGTCGAACAGGGGAACGATCCTGAATCGAATTCGGTTTCCTTCGGATCCGATTCGGAAGGGAATTGCGGTTTCGAGCTACGCGCGGTTGGAATTACGGAAGAGGTGTTGGCATTTGCCATGAACATCGCTATGCATCCCGAGACGTGGTTGGATTTTCCTATTGAGGAGGAAGACGACACCGACGATAACCTCCTTTATTAATTGGATCAGATCACAGAATCATTAACGCACATTCCCAATTTGGTTTTAGTTATAGTCTTATAGACCAGATCACTCTTGAATGTTAATTATATTGCATATTACATTACATGCCTTATAAACTTGGATGAAAATTGATTTTATATTACATTGTGAGTAATCAGTAATGATATGGTCACGGGTTGCGTGATTTTGTTTTGCTCATCCTTACATGCCTTTGAGATTTTAACGTGATGAATTCTACTTTTAGATTTTGACATGTCTGATGCACAACAAGAGCATGCTGCAGTTGTTGAAAGATTGACTCCTAGATTAGTTGCTCTCAGAATCGAACTATGTCCTTGTCATATGAGCGAAAGTTACTTCTGGAAAGTCTATTTTGTACTTTTGCATTCAAGGCTCAATAAAGAAGATGCCGAGATTTTGTCTACACCCCAAGTCTGTTACATTGGATTTTGGCTTTTCTGTAACTCTTGCAATCACCCTATTGTATAATCTCTCGCAAGATGTTGGTGATGAAGTCATATTAAATTGTTTTTAGCGTTTATTTGTATAATTATGATTTTCTAGACCCCGTTTGACTAGGAATGAATGTTCCAATATCGTTATTTGATGGAAGAGCTCGCTTGCAGTTTGGAAATAGGTGGTTCTTAAAGTCACCTGTTGAGAATTTACTTGGGAATTAAATTATTGGAATTTGTATATATTTCTATTTTTCAGTAATGCTCGTCATGCGTGTTATACAAGTAAGACTCAGAATTGGTGTATCTATATATATTTCTATTTTTCAGTGCAGCTTTAGATGTATGTATTTGTTTCTAATAGTGAAAGCAAATCCAAATGATTGTTTATTATGGGTTTGGATTCGGTCCCAAATTTATGGACCACTAGTTCTTGCCATTTCTCATAGGTGGTTGTACACTTTTTTGATGGAGTCCATTATTTGAAAGCAGAAGATCTTTGATTATTGTCATGTCCCTGGACGAGCTGTGCTTCATCGGGTCAACCTGCTTCTGTGGTGCAGAAGGTGATTTCATTTGTTGCTTGCTTTCATTGCTACTTCAGTTTGTCTAATGATTTTGTGCGTTTGCTTCATACTAAATTGCTCTAGGATACTCACTAGTTTCAGAAATCATACCCATGTCACTATTATCTGTTAATTTTTCCCCCAGTAAATTAAGTGTTTGTATTATGTCATTGTAGTTCTGTCTTTAGAGAGATGAAACGGTACCAAAAAGATTAATTTCTCCGGCTGGTGTGGCGAGTGCAATCGCAAGAAAAAGGAATGGCAACGCACCACAATTGCTGCTACCAGACTGGTAAGTCTTTATGTAATCCGAATGTTTCGTGCTTGTGCATAATTTTCTAGGAAGATGTTACAAGTTGTTTGTATAAATACATGCTTATTCACTTGGCTTGCTTCCAACCTTGTGTGATTAGTATAGACATTTCAAATTGCTCCCAGCCTGCTACTAAAGAAATAATATTTTTTTTGAATTACTTGAAATACAGAGGAACTGTGTAAAACTTGTGTTGAAATATGAGTGTAAAAGAAAAACTGAACAAAAAGTTCAAGAGCCTGCTTCCAATGGTATATATACCAAGTACCAACTCTTTTGAATGAAATCACTCTCTTTTTCTCTACTTTTAATTCAATAACTCTCGATCAATTTGTTTCAGTTATAAAATATAACTAGATTAAAGTATATTATTATAACTCCTTTTGTATTCTTTAATTAAAATTAAAATTTCATTACTACTACTTACATATTAACAATCAATTCAATCTAACTACCATGGGTTTGGCTTGATTTTTCTAAATTGGATAAAGCTATTTTCCAAGGCTCTGGGAGTTATTGATGGCTTAGGAAGCAAATGATGGGCAGCATCATTTAAAAATGTAATTTTAAATGTAATTTAAAATTATACCTTGTTCTCTGTTTGGTACATTAAAATTTGGGTATTATGGTTGTAACAAACTTCCAATACAGAATTGTCATATAATTTCTTAACTTACATTAAAAAGGTTAAATAAGTTTCTAGTTATTCAACATTTTAAGAATTCAATTATTATTTCCTTTTAACTTGATTTTAATTTTTTTATTAATATTTTGTTATATAAATTAGTCTTTGAGATTAAATCTTTTTTTTAATGATAATGTTTGTTAATATATCATATTATGATTGATTTAATTATTAATACCCATTTTTCTATTTAACATATGTCAAATCTTATAACACATTTTTTTTTCTTTCTCAATAGTTATGACAGTAAAAAGTTGTTTTAAAAAATGTTTTTTATTTTTAAAAAATAATATTTAACTATAAGTAAATAAAAAAATTATATTATGTGGTTTGATGGAATATGTGAGAAAATTAAGAAGAAAAAAGAGAAATTTTGTGGCGGTTTAAAACTGCCAGAAATGTAAAATCAAGAAATATTTAGATGAATTTTGTGGCGGTTTGAAACCGCCAGAAAATGACAAACAAGTCAAACAAAAATGCATTTTGTGGCGGGTTCAAACCGCCACAAAGAGATTGAATTTTCTGGCGCTCAAAACCAGCGTTTAGAAAATATCCGCCGCAAACGGTTTTTGGCGACCGTAGATCCGGCGGTTGTTGGTGACGCCGGTAATGCAATTTGTGGCGGTTTTTAACCGCCAGAAACTACCAAAATAACCGTCACAAATCACACATTTTTTTGTAGTGAGGATAGCCGGGACCCCTAGCACGCATCGAAAAATCCTGCGTCGTATGATTGCTTAAGCCCTCTCGCCTTATAGGCTCAGGGCTGGAAGGCAAGTGTACCATCTCGGGTCAATTCCGAGATGAGTTCGCCAAGAGGATATCCAAGACCCCTAGCACGCATCGGAAAAATGTCGATGTACTTTTAAGGAGAGAAAAGGCCCACCGAGAGCTGTAGGGAGAGACCTTTAATAGGGGTAGTCGTATCAAGAATAAAATATCATCATTAATGAGGATATATCTCCATGCATAAAACCATCACGGAAAATCCCAATGTTCATGGGGTCCACGAGGCCCATTAACAGGTAAGTATAAATCCTCAAACTCTAGAGCTAACACGGATAGATTACACTCTTGAATGCTTTGGCTCGGATCATCTTTGGTGAAAAACCCTAGACGATCTCTTGGTTGGAACAATATATAAACCTGATTCCCACTAATTGAGAAAAATAGTTTACATCATTCAATTTTACTAATTTAATCTAAAAATAATTTATTTTTCTAAATTTTCTTTCTTTAAAATTTTATATAAAAATAAAAGACATTATAAATTCAACTTCAATTAAATAAAAATATATTTTTAGAAATGATAGGCAATAAAGTGAATTAATTGATATTTTTTTGTATTTGAAACTAACAAATGTATACTTTTTTTTATAATGGAACTAGAGGAATATCTACATTAAATTTATTAATTTTATAATATGATTTATAATTTATCCTTATTATAAATATAAAAGAAGTAATGTAATTTAAAGGTAGAAATATTTTAGCAAGAGTATGATTATATAAAATAAAAATAGTTAAAGTTTGTTTGTATTTAAGAAAAAAAAGATATTTTTATTTATTTATAATAGAGAAATAAAGAAAGTATTATACTTTTGTTCTAAAAAAATTTTAATTAACATTTAAAAAAGTCAAAAAATTAGATGAAAGAATAACAATTTGACAAGAAAAAGGTCACAAGTTTCAATAAAATAAAATAGACATCAAAAGTAATTCACAATAAAAGAAAAAAAATTAAAACAAACATAGTAACCGGTGAGACTCGTAATCCCGTGTTAATTTTTCTAAAAGATTATTTTTTGAAATTTTTTTATACAAAGTGTTCGAGTAACTCTTATTCATAAATGATGTTAAAAAGAAGAGAGAGAAAACTTTTATTAATAAACAAAAATTAAGTACAAATAAGTTAGGCTAAACATACTTAAAAAAACCATAATTAAGCCTTTAAACAACCTAAAGTACCCTTAACCCTCATCAAACGTGGCCTATTTGGCTATTTTCTTTTTGACGTAATTTTTTTGTCCTACTAAAAGCAGCATTAATATTAAAATAAAAAGTATTAAATTCTTTTGAAGACTCAGTATTTGAGGTTCCTCCCAAGGAAATTAGTCGCTCTATTGGTTGTGGATACTTCATAGACGAAAAAAAAAGAGGTTTAAATATATTTTTTATCATTCAAATTGAAGATAAATTTATTTTTAGTCCCTCAAATTTAAAATTATTGTTTTTAGTCCCTGTAATTTTCAAAAATCTTATTTTAATCTCTTAGGTCACCAATAACATATTTAAAAGTGACTAATTAAAACAGTTATAAAATATTAATCAAATTTAATGTGATATTTTCATTAATAGAAATACCAATAGGTAGATTATATGTAATAATGTTTGATAAATTTCTTAACAAAATTTGAATATAAAGATTAAAATAAGATTTTTTGAAATTATATGGACTAAAAATAACAATTTTAAATTTGAAAGACTAAAAATAAATTTACTCTAAATTCGAGAGACTAAAGATATATTTAAAAATATATATATATATATATATATATATCCGAGTCATTGATTGGCACACATGCGCAACAACGCCTCCATAATCCATTCCACTCCACACCCTTTCTCCGTTTTGAGTTTTGACCAGAATCAATCCTCTAGAACTTCGAATTAAAAATAAATGCGTGTCCCTTCTCTCATAATACGAAGAGACACCCCTTAATGGCTTTACGATACCCACAAATAACAAACCTAACGATCACTAAAACATTTTTTCCTTGTAATGCAATGTCGGAATAACCCCGAATTGATTTCATCAGGAAGACGTAATGTAGATCTATCAAGGAAAGACCCCGCACCAATAAGAATGTGTCTCGTCGTTACTTCACTATATGGTTGCTTAAGCCCTTTCGCTTTATATGCTCAGGGTTGGAAGACAAGTGTACCATCTCGGGTCCATTCCGAGATGAGTTCGCACATAGGATAGTCGAGACCCCTAGTACGCATCGGAAAAATGTCGCGCTGTGTGATTGCTTAAGCCCTCTCGCCTTATAGGCTCAAGGATGGAAGACAAGTGTACAGCCGAGACCCCTAGCACGCATCGAAAAAATCCCGCACTGTATGATTACTTAAGCCCTCTCGCCTTATAGGCTCAGGGCTGGAAGGCAAGTGTACCATCTCGGGTCCATTCTGAGATGAGTTCGCCTAGAAGATATCCGAGACCCCTAGCATGCATCGAAAAAAAGTCGATGTACTTTTAAGGAGAAAGAGGGCCCACCGAGAGTTGTAGGGAGAGACCTTTAATAGGGGTAGTCGTATCAGGAATAAAATATCATCATTAATGAGGATATATCTCCATGCATAAAACCATCACGGAAAATCCCAATGTTCACGGGGTCCACGAGACCCATTAACAAGTAAGTATAAATCCTCAAATCCTAGAGCTAACACGGACAGATTACACTCTTGAATGCTTTGGCTCGGATCATCTTTGATGAAAAACCTTAGACGATCTCTTGGCTGGAATAATATATAAACCTGATTCACACTAATTGAGAAAAATAGTTTACATCATTCAATTTTACTAATTTAATCTAAAAATAATTTATTTTTCTAAATTTTCTTTCTTTAAAATTTTATATAAAAATAAAAGACATTATAAATTCAATTTCAATTAAATAAAAAGGTATTTTTAGAAATAATAGCCATTAAAGTAAATTAATTGATATTTGCTTGTATTTGAAACTAACAAATGTATACTTTATATATATATATATATATATATATATATATATATATATATATATATTTATTGGAACTAGAGGAATATCTACATTAAATTTATTAGTTTTATAATATTATTTATAATTTATCCTTATTATAAATATAAAAGAAGTAATGTAATTTAAAGGTAGAAATATTTTAGCAATAGTATGATTAAATAAAATAAAAATAGTTAAAGTTTGTTTGTATTTAAGAAATTTTTTTTTACTTATAATAGGAAACAAAGAAAGTATTATATTTTTGTTTTGAAAAAATTCTAATTAACAATTAAAAAAGTCAAAAAAAATTAGATGAAAAAAATAACAATTTGACAAGAAGAAAGTCGTGAGTTTCAATACAATAAAGTAGGCATCAAAAGTAACTCACAACAAAATAAAAAAATTAAAATTAAAACATAGTAACCGGTGAGACTCGTAATCCCGTCCCGTGTTAATTTTTCTAAAAGATTATTTTTTGAAATTTTTTTATACAAAGTGTTCGAGTAACTCTTATTCATAAATGATGTTAAAAAGAAGAAAGAAAAAACTTGTATTAATAAACAAAAATTAAGTACAAATAAGTTAGGCTAAACATACTTAAAAAAAACCATAATTAAGCCTTTAAACAACCTAAAGTACCCTTAACCCTCATCAAACGTGGCCTATTTGGCTATTTTCTTTTTGACGTAATTTTTTTGTCCTACTAAAAACAGCATTAATATTAAAATAAAAAGTATTAAATTCTTTTGAAGACTCAAAGTATTTGAGGTCCCTCCTAAGGAAATTAGTCGCTCTATTGGTTGTGGATACTGTTGGATCGAGCGCTTACCACTAGGCCAAAAACTATAGTTGATAGTCAGGGCGCAACTCTTTTTACTTAAGAGCCTAGCAGCCCAAGCGCCATAATTCGACAGTGACTTGACCCACCTAGCCTCCGCCACGGGACAATTGATGCAACCCGCAACAGATACTTCATAGACGAAAAAAAAAGGTTTAAATATATTTTTTATCATTTAAATTGAAGATAAATTTGTTTTTAGTTCCTCAAGTTTAAAATTATTATTTTTAGTCCCTATAATTTTCAAAAATCTTATTTTAATCTCTTAAGTCACCAATAACATATTTAAAAGTGACTAATTAAAACAGTTATAAAATATTAATCAAATTTAATGTGATATTTTCATTAATAGAAATATCAATAGGTAGATTATATGTAATAATGTTTGATAAATTTTTTAGCAAAATTTGAATATAAAGATTAAAATAATTTTTTTTGAAATTATATGGACTAAAAATAACAATTTTAAATTTGAAAGATCAAAAATAAATTTCGAGAGACTAAAGATATATTTAAAAAATATATATATATATGTATATATATATATATATCCGAGTCATCGATTGGCACACATGCGCAACAACGCCTCCATAATCCATTTCCTCCACACATAACGGGAAAGCCCTTTCTCCGTTTTGAGTTTTGACCAGAATCAATCCTCTAGAACTCCGATCTGAGGCAGAGGCAGATCTTCCACTGACTCAGTGACTCAGCGCGATGACGCCGCCGCTGAAGGCCGTGACGCTGACGCACGTGCGGTACCAAAGAGGCGACCGCGTGGGGCACTTCCTGGCGTGGGTGTCCCTGGTCCCCGTGTTCATCTCCCTGGGCGGCTTCGTCTCGCACTTCATCTTCCGCCGCGAGCTCCAGGGCATCTTCTTCGCGGTGGGCCTCATCGTCTCTCAGTTCATCAACGAAGTCATCAAGACCTCCGTCCAGCAGGCCCGCCCCGCCACCTGCGCTCTCCTCGAGATGTGCGACTCCCACGGCTGGCCCTCCAGCCACTGCCAGTACATGTTCTTCTTCGCCACCTACCTCACCCTCCTCTCCTCCAGAAACGGCCTCAGCTTCTGGCACCTGCGTGATAACCCCCTCCTCCACCTCCTCACCTGGTCCCTCGCGCTCCTCACCATGTACTCCCGCGTCTACTTGGGCTACCATACCATCGCGCAGGTCTTCGCTGGCACCGCGCTTGGGGTTTTCCTCGGCGCGGTTTGGTTTTGGGTTGTTAACGTCGTTTTGTACCCTTACTTTCCGCTTATCGAGGAGAGCGCCTTCGGGAGGAGGTTCTATGTCAAGGACACTTCTCATATACCTAATGTGTTGAAGTTCGAGTACGACATGGCCAGGGCTCAGAGACGGAATGAGCCCTCTGATTCTAAGTCCGATTGATTCCTAATTTGGTAGGTATGTTTGGACCTCCTTTTCGCAGATCTCCATTTGGCTCAGGAATTTTAGGGGAAACTTGTGTTTGATTATGTGATTTGATTCCATCTTGCCTCTGCCGGTGTAAATGTGTAATGGAATCAAACTCACATGCCTTCTTTCACAAGTCTCAAGTTGGTATTAGTGGCGTTTTTATTGCGTGATGTAAGTATTTAGAGAATTTAGTTTATATGCATTGTCTGTCTGTTATACTGTCAACCAATAAATTATCATTGATACGACTTTTAAATAATGATTGTAAAACTCAACAAATTTACCTTAGAAATTTGTGATCGGATGGTAGAGTAATTTGCATATATTACTTATATACTAATACTATATAGTGTTTGAATAAACTTTTTCGGAAACACTTATTAAGAGAAGAAAATAGAAAGGGAAAAATAAATCAGCTAAAATTAGTTAATGTACAAGGTTAAAGAAGTTTTTGGACAAACTAATAATACAAGAGTTTCCATAAATTAACTTATTTGTAAGTTAATTTTAATTTATCAAGAATTTATTTCATTTTTCTTTCATATTTTCTTCTCCTACAAGTGCTTCTAGAAAGTTTATCTAAACAAACCTTTGCTCATACATATAGGTGTGTGTGCCTTGGATGGCTAGCCAAAGAGGGACATGAAGATCCTTAGAAGATCTTCATGTCTCTCTTTGGATAGCAATCATAGGAATGTATCATATATTAAAGAAATGTTCGTTCTTATCATTCTGCATTATTTGTGTGTCATGGGATTTATTGATCTTGTGATTGATGTGTAGTGCATACATTTTAATTGGGGTTACTTTTAGTTGTATTGTATGGCAGAGGAAGTGGTTGCCATTATGATTGTTCTGTTCTCTCTAGGTGCTCTTTTTTGCTGTGAATTGATATGTCTCTAGTTGGGTCAAGTATAATTTGATCTGTATACCGAGTAACTCATAGATTAGCATACCAAACCTGTCAAAACTTGTGAACTGAAGCTCAAGGTTATTTGATTATAACCATTCTTCCTGTTTAGTATTGTGACACTGAGACCTGCTTTACTTTGTGTTGTGCTCCTTGTTGAAACTCACTCCATTTATGATATTTTCTGAGGAATCTGAGCATGTATCGTATGTATCCTTATGATATAAAGTTTGCTAGATACTTGTTATGGCATTCTTAAGTAGGTTGAATAAATTTCATGGCACGAGATAGGAAATCCAAGTGGTGGTTCTCAATAATCTTTTATTAGATACTTGACTCTAGTATCAGCAATTAGTTGGTTGGAAGTTAGGATGGACTTAATAAAAACTGTATTAACAGCTAGAAAACATGGATATGATGTGATACAAGTGAAACATACCTGATATGGGTACACGAGGATACAGCAAATTTTTAAAATTATTGGACACAACATGATTATAGCACAACATATACAATTAACATGAAAAATAATCTTAATTTAGGAGGAAATTATCTTTTAAAATTATCAAGGATAATTTAGTCCAACTAGAGTTAAGAGTTTCTCTCCTCCAAATCTCCTAATATTTTGGGGATGCCAAAATTAAGTGAGGAGGGATTTTAGGCCCCTCTAATCTCTTCCAAAATCTTCAGTCAAACTAGAAAAGTTTATACAAATCCCTCCCTTCTCCTTCTCTTCATTTCCTTCCAACCAAACACTACAAAAATGTCAGTGAGGTGCATTGCATGGTAACTATTTTGAAGTTTCCAAGCTTCCTTGATTTAGCTGTTAGTTAGCTAGAATAGTGGACAGTGTATAATATTAATATATAAATAATAGGAGGGAAATAGTCGAGGATAGCTTTAGACTTGGTGTAGGGATGGATTGGGAGGAAGAACCAGTACTTGGATTTCCTAGGACCGAGATAATAAGATATATACATTTGGCATTTCTGGGCTAAATTCCTAAGGATTCTGTGATCACATTTGATTAAGATTCAAGGCAATGAATGATATCCAATCAAGGTCATTTTTTACTATTTGTTTTTATACTTTTCGTGGTGCAATTCCATGTTCTATTATGACAAGTCATGATCCATACATATTGTCCTCTTTTCTAACACTAAGCCTTCACTATTCAAATTTCAAAGTCAGTGGTCTGTCATCTTATCTATGATATGTTGCTGATCAGAGTGAAGTTCTGATCGGAGAGGAGGCACACAGCTTGATGGTGGCATGTAATTGTTTTTTAGCTTAGGCTAGTGTTACACCAGAGGGGAGGTATATTTAGGTTGATTATAATATTAATAGTTATTCTTTATTCAATGTTAAATTGTTCCTTCTAAACCGTTTTCTTAGTATTCATGTGAAAATATGGTTTCTTAATATTCAACAACAACAAAGCCTTATCCCACTAGGTGAAGTTCTTTACATGGACCATATGATCCCATGCAACCCAGTTAAAGATCAAAGTTTCAGAAATGTTATTTACCATGAGAAGACCCCTTTTGACACCTTCCTCCGATGTCCTTTTTGGTTTCTTTCTCCTCCCCTTCACAGGACTAAACCATGCAATATACTCTTCTTACTAGTGCCTCCTATGTCCTTCTTTGTATGAGCCCCAAACACCTTAATTGTTTTTCTGTCATCTTTTCTCAATTGAGGCTGCATCAATCTGTCCTTGAATATAATCCTTTCTATCCTGTCTTTTCTTGTGTGGCCACACATCCATCCAGTGTTATTAGGCTCAACTCAGACCAGCCAGTTTGACTGGTTGACCTGAGAACTGCTCCCATAACCAGTTTGAGCTGCCAATTGGATCAAATATGTATGTGAAGCGGTGGAAACCGGTTTGACTCAGGAAGTTTTAATGTAAACTGGTGGCCCGTGACCTGGCTGGGTCAGTCATGCACCTACTGCTCTCCACCTACACGCTGCCCTGCTGCTATGCACCTACTCACTGCCATATGCACCTACTCACTGCCATATGCACCTACTCACTGCCATATGCACATTTTCACATCAACTACTCTTGCACCTAAGCCTACAACATTGCGCATATTGGTGTTGGAGCCAAGCCAGGTGCACTTGCATGTTGTGGTTGGAGTTCCAAAACTTGGTTAACCAAACAAAATTTGCAGTTGATAGGTGTAGAACCCAGTTCTTTTTAATCTTTGAAGGTCAATTAACCACTAGATCAGCTACTCTTCATGGCATATGTGCGATGAAATTTATTTTTATACTATATACTAATATAAAATTATATTTTTAATAATATATCAATTCATGCAGTTTAACTAGTGACTTACTGATCCAATATCTTGACTGAGTTAGTCACGGTCTGGTTTTGATAACACTACATCTATCATAACATTCTCATTTCTGCCACTCCTCCTTTTTCTCTTGTTGACTTGTCCCTTTATGGCCCAACATTCACTACACTACTATGTTGTATAGTTGGTTGTACAGTAATACAAAAAAATATTCCTTTGAGTTTGGTAGGTGTTTTGAAATCATAAATAACTCTCCAATTCTCAATGCCTTTCTCCATTTTTGTCATTATGCTTGTATCCTATGTGTGACGTCCTCATTAATTTCCCCATCATTTTGTATTATTGATCCCAAAAAAGAATCAATCACTCTAAAGAACAAATCAGGTCTTGGATATATCAGTATTCTGCAGTACACAAATATCAATATTCACCCAATCCCAAATCACTTGAACACAACAAATCTTATACTGTAATATATTTCCAAATTCCAAAATTCTCCCAATATTTCAGCATTTCTTGGAATATATTTCAAGAAGAGTGAAGACAAATAATGATATTGCCTTATTGTCTTATGCGAGAGAGGTGAAACAGAGGAGTAACACTGGTTGTTGACCTCCTTGCTGCTCTGCTGCTGGGCATTTGGAAGAGACGAATCAGAACAGTGAGTTTGGAAGAATGTGAGAGAAAATATAGGTGGGAGATAGGGAACAGAGCTGTCACCTGAATGGAGTTGGATTCAGTGGGGAAAATTGAACCGGACAGAAACTGAGAGAGAAGAGAAAGAAGGAGAAGGAGAAGATCACAAAAGAGTACCAGCTGTAAAGTTTTGTCTAAACATGCTTCAAAAGCCCATAAACAATGCTCATTTTCCCCGAGTTTTTTGGCCTAGGTGAACTTGCCCACACAGTCATGAGTTTGAGCAATTCAGCCCGAGTTTGCATGAGTTGTTTACCCGAGCTAACCACGAAATGATTCTGCTTATGTGCTAAACCAATTGATGGCTGCACACTTGTAAATTCTATGACTTCACTTGTGAGTTTAACAACCATGCCAACAACATTACTATTGTCCATCCTTTTTTACTCATGCTTAATATTTAATTCATACAAATATGAAGTTCCTTATCTCCTCCCTGCTTAGGCTTAATTTCTTTTTTATTATAATATTTTAGCTTAAATCTTCTTCCTTTCTGTTCTATTGTCATATGGGCAACTAAAGGCTTACTTTTTCGAGACAATATAAGACGGAAGGAGCAATGTTTATCCATATTTTAGCTCTCACCCTGCCCCTCCAAAAGAAAATGTTAATATTGTCCCAAAAAGTATATTTACATTTCTTAATTCTTCCATTTTCTCAATTTTTCTTTTTGAAAAACTGGAAGTATTGGGTACATATGTTGAATTGTGCTATCTGCAATGACCATATTGTTTCTAAAGTAAAATTAATATTAGTAACATGTATTCAAGATCCTCTTTTGTCAATTTAGGGTGCTGGGTGGGGGAAAAGGGACTATCACGATGTTTGTATTCAGGATGTTATTAAGTATTTATTTGCGTGTTTCATGATTGTTTGGTATATGTGATGCAATGCCTATTCAAATGTTGGCACGGGGGTTCAATTGGGATGGTTGTGAATGATGGCATGCTGCTGGGGCTTGTTATTATATAGTGATTATTGGTCTCATATTTAAGTGAACTGTAAATGGAATTTTAAAGAGTAACTAATAACATAGGAATCAAATTTCAAGAAGAAACAGCATAGAAAATTTATATCTTAACAAATTGTTCGGAAAACCCTAAGAATTCCGTTAATAGAGACTTCCTTGCTCCTCACAGGCTTGCAACCCTCCTCAGGAGCAAGACAGCATAGATAATACATCAATTTTATATATATGCCAATGCTAACCCCACCCAGTGTCATCCGTTTTACTTGCTGGTCTATATATCTGTTATAAGAATCCATCCTAACAGCAACGATAGTTATATATATCTGCATCTGAGTCCTAACTTGCCTGGACATTGTTCTTTGGGATTTGTTGTTTCCTCAACTAACATTGACATTAATGTATTCATTTGAAGGCATTGTGAGTCATGTGCATTATGTATTTCTAATTTTAATATTCTCCATAATTGAATTTTTTAGTTTATGCAAACGGTGGTAATATTCAAATAACAAATTTAAGGTTTACATATGCTTTGGTATGTTTTGTTTTAACTGACCTTGTTCCTTTTCCATTTTCCAGGCAGATTGCTGCGAATTTTTCTTCTAGGATTTGTATTCTCAAACATTTATGGCAGTATTGTTATTGCTTTCTTCTCTGGAGCTTTCCTCTATAGAAGCCCACCGACTCAGGTATAAATGGTATCTATAAAGAGAGCAGCAGTGCACACTGATACTATAGGTCTTTGATGCGTATAAAATAGAGATGATGTAACAATAGATGATTACGTGATGCTATTGCTATAGATAAACAAATGAATATTTTATCTTGTTTTCTTACATTGGTTTTAGACTAAAAATACATTGACACATACACCTAAAGGATTGTTCAAATTATTGATAAGCTTATAAATATTTGATTTGCCCCTAAAGTATTGTGCATGCTCTATATTGCTTTACATGTTTGTTTTGGCTTAAAATTGAGTGTTCGATTTGCTTATCCTTATAGCCGATTATGCTTTGCTTGTTTTGTGTGTCATGATATTTCCTTTGAATCTTTTATCATGTAATATATATTGAGGGTATAGAGGTATACTATAGGACCTTACTTGAGGTAAGGAAAAGGAATCTTGAAGTCAATGTATGGAGTGTGTAATTACATCTTTTGAGGGTATAGAGGTACTATAGGACTTTACTTGAGACAATGAAAAGGAATCTTAAAGACAGCATGTGGAACTAGAGCATCGTTTGTAATTACTAAAAATGTACTTCTGAGCCCAAACCCAAAACAACGAGACGAAGCTACAACATGGCTAGCAATATCCAGCTATTATTTCGTCTTTTCATTTCATTTAAAGAGAAGATTCGTTTTCCCCCTTCCTATTTTCCTATTAAATGAGGTCCGAAGGTTTTGTTGTGAATCAATTATCTTTTAAACAAAGAAAAAAAAAGCCGTTTCGTGAAGACACATGAATATTTTTTATTATACAACTTTAAATATGTTTTTATTCTTTATAAATATGATTTTGTTAATTTTAGTCTTGATATATATTTTTAAAATAATCTCTATCGATACTTAGTAAGGACTATGGGCATGCTTGTTTAATTTTTTTTAAAAAAGTTTTTCATTTAATAAAATAAGCAGTTTTACTTTAATGTGTTTATCTAAATTGTTTTGTGCTTATTTCTTAAATAATTACTTTTTTTGACAATGTAAAAAAATTACCTTTTTAAAAATCACATTTTTTTAGAATATTTAGTTTTAATTTTAAATGAATTGGCCTTATGTCTATCGATATCATATTAGCGACCATTTTGAAAAGATATAATGTGAGATGTCTAAATATATGTCACATTATCAATAGGTAAAGATAAAAATTACTTTAAAATAAAATAAAATTTACAAGAATTATAATAATGAACTTTTATTGAAGGGCTACACATTAACAATAGGTAAAGATAGAAATTACGTTAAAATAAAATAAATTATAAGAATTATAATAATGAACTTTTATTGAAGGGCTAAAAATAAATTTAGTAATATTCATAAGAATTAAAAACATATTTTACCTTGCATATTTAAATGTCCTTTACCATAGAAGTCTTTTAGATTATTTTGAAGTGTAGACAAGTACAGGCTTGTTAACTTATACTAAAATTCAAGTTTAATTAAAAAATATGGATGTCACAACATCGAATTATGGACTACTTGGTTTGATAGGTTATGATAACATGTTATGAACTATCTTAAAAATTTAAATGGTTAAGTGAAAACAAATATATATATTGTTTTGTTCAAGATCTGGCCCAAAACGAAGAAAATCTGAGACAAGGCAGATTGGGGCTTTAGGATGCCCATGATATCACGCAAGCAAAAGAGTAGTGAAACTGAAATATATAAGTTCTCCAAGGAATGACAAGCGAGGGGGAGATCAAGAATGAAGATTATCATATTAATATCATTTCTTCTTGATAATATTTATTCTCTTGTCTGTGTCATGACAAGAGAATATTTTTTTCCTTTTGTAAATTCCATTTTATCTTGTTATGTAACAATGTCTGCAATTTATCAGCCACCAAACTTTTAATGTAGGAACCTAATAATGGATTAGACATCAAGAATTGGATATTTAGATAATTGTTGATGATTTCATCTATTTGAGTGGGTGCAATAAATTTCAGCTAGGATAAGTTTTACCTCTTACATAAAAATGTTGTGTTTAGGACAAGTAAAATATATGTTTATGAAATAAAAATGTTTTATTTTCCAAACATTTAAGTTTTTTTTAGACTTAAATTATGTTTTTTTAACTTAAATATTTTTTGTCTTTGTAAAATTAGTAATTTTTTATTTTAGTCTCTTTAAAATGTTTTATTTATTTTTTTATTATTATAAAATTAGAACTATTATTTTTAGTCCTTATTTTTTATGTGATCATTTTTAACTATTTTTTGTTTATTAATAAGTTAAGTGATCATCTTATGTGTTACTTACAACTGTTAGCAATATCATGTCAGTATTTGATACTTCTAAAAATGTGTATAGATCCTTAAAATAAATATTATTTATTTATTTTAAAATGACTCCTTAGAGAAAAAATATAATGACTTTTAGATTTTAGAAAAGTAAAAATAATATATATATATATATATATATATATATATATATATATATATTCTTTTTTTTTTTTTTTTACAAGGATCAAAACTAAAATATATTCACTCCATAAGAACAAAAAATCGTAACATTGTAGATTTCAAGGTACTTTGATTTAATTATATGATTGATTAAATGATTAATTATTAATTATTGTTTTAAAACTCTAGAGTCAAGGGACTTTGAGAATTAGGTTGTCTCTAAAGTAATTTAGTCAATGTTAAGTTGGTTCTGCTTAAGGGAAGGTATATAAGGTTTTTCTTAAGATATATAAACCCTATAAGTTTATGTTTTAAGAAACCTTAGAGAGAAACTAGTGAGAAGCTCTCTAGAATTTGAGTGAATCTTCTATTGAAAAACACAAATTTCCGACGAAAAATTTTCGATGGATCAAAATCCATCGGAAAATGTTATTTCCTTCCAACGAATTTATATTTGTCGAAATTTTTTTACGGAATTTCTGTCAGAAATTTCTAACAGAATTATTTCGTCAGAGATTTTCGACAAAATTATTTCGTCAAAAATTTCTGACAGAATTTCTATCAGAAACTTCCGTCAAAAATTCCGTCAAAAATTTCGTCGAAAATCATGACCTATTTATATTAATTAATATTAAATCATATTCGTGGATGCTCATGCTGATTAATTAGAACCACTGATAACGGAACATTATTCCCTAACTGCTCATTTGTAGCCACAAAAACATGCATCAAATTTAGAGAGCCTTGTACCATAACAACTCTTCATACATTATTAATTACAATAATATTAGTTATATAACATCTTTTTAGAAATGTGTTGCCAAGATAATCGATAACATATTTATTTTTAGATAAAACTTAAATGTAATATTAAATGCTAGAGGGAACTAGCCAAGTTAACTAGAGTATCATACAAAGAGGGAGAGTGACAGTTAAGTATTCTTAATTAAGATTTATATTAAAGTTTATATTAATATTTTATTATTGGATTTATTGTATTACCCTTTATCAAATTTTTCTAGTATTAAATGCATTTATTTAGAGTTTTATACATTTTACACTCAAAATGTGAGGAAGTGTATTAAAAATTTTATATTGAATAATGATATAACTAAAATAAGTATATATAAATAATAAAAATTCGTACATTACAAATCACTTATATATATATATATATATATATATATATATATATGATTAAATTAAACTTAGATTCATATAGTTAAGAGAAAATTAAAGATTGTGTAAGGCTTAAAAAAATGTTTAAAAGGATCGATTAATTTTTTAAAGCTAAAATTAATAAAATTTATTTGAAATCATCAACGTTACAAGAAAATTAATAAAATCTATTTGCTGAATTATATTTGAAATCATCAACGTTGATGGTAGCTGGCTTTAACAATTTTATCTATATATGGATAAAAAAATGTTGAAAAATATTGATATTAGTAATATTATTATTAATCGCTTTGCTTCTAGAACGCTATAAAGAAATTTCACTCTGTGATAATTTTTATATATATTTTATTTTATAAGGAATAATAAGTGACATATTTAAGAGCAAATTAAAATATTTTATTGATGATAGATGATAATATAAAAGTATTTTGAATGAAAAATATAATTATATTTTTTTATATGTTTTAAAATGCTATTTTTCCAATATAACAAAATATGTTTTCTAAGATATATATATATATATATATATATATATATATATATATATATATATATATATATATATTTGTACATAAATAGTCATCGTTTTTTGTTTCACTTCGGACCCATCAAATAAAAGGACCAACCCTAGTAATATATATTTTAAGAGTTTTTAATGTTGTTCTTGAATAAAAATTAAGACTTAATCACTTACTTCATCTCTTAATTTATTTATTTGTTTGGATTTGGTATTTTTTTATTATTAATAATCATTGATTTTTAAAATTAATATAATATAATCTTTTCCATCCAATTAAGTTAGCGTCGTTAACTCTATAATTTCTGGTGATTTTAATTTACACTTGATGTCCATTTTTAACCTCCACTATTAATTTTTTTGGATTTTAAACCATGTAAGTTTTAATTAGAGATTCAACGAATCATATTAATATTAAAGATTTTAACAAATTATATTATTATTAAACATCCGATGAATAAGGATATATTTTAAGAAATAATTTATTTAAGATATTATATAATAAGTTTTTATGTAATAAGATCTTAATTATAATTAACATTAAACATTCAATGAATTCGAATAATGATATGTTTTAAGAAATAACTTCTTTAAGATCTTATATAATAAATTTTTATATGATAAGATCTTATAATATTATAAGTGTTTAAAATTTAATAAATCTTTGTATTTGTATAATTATTTAAATACTTATAAGATGTTATTTCATTTTAAAAATAAAGAAAAATTATTATAATTAAATATTGATTGAAAGTAAAATAAAAATATAAAAAGTAACTAAATAACTTTCAAAAAAATAATTAGAAAATGAACACGTACATTAAAAAATAATACATATAAGCATCACACATAAGTACTTAAAAAATGCTAAAAAAATAAGAAAAAGTGTAATTAGAAATGAAGGTAAAATTTAGAGAAATAAGAAAGTTTATACGCGACAAAATTTTAAGTTCCTTTTTTACTTGCTGATAAAAACTTTCAAAAAAATAATTAGAAAATGGTCATCAACTTTGTTGGACATTGCCATAATAGTCTCTCACATATGAAAAATGACAAATTAATAGTCAATGTTTATTTCCATTACTCATTTCAATCATTATCGTCACTTAAAAGTTAAGATCATCCGTTAACTTGTGAATCGACACGCTATGTGTCATGTTGACAACCACATGCACCACGTGTCAGCCTACATGGATGAACAATATATAACACATCACTAGACTCTAAAATGACAATGAAATATATGATAAAATGACATGAAAAGATTATTTAAATAAATACTTTAATCCTTATCAAATAAAATGAATTTTTTAATTGTTAGATATAGTGTATATATATATAAGAGGGATCTGTTTATTTGATGCTGAAGTCTACTTAAATTTACTTGGTTCAATAACTCATGTTTTATATTAAATTTCAATGATCCAATTGTTGAATTCAAAGTTCTTAATGCATTGATCAAGTATGTAAATTTTTGGAAAATTTAAAAATCATTTGATATTTCATTTTATTAATTTAAAATGACGAATAATCATAAAATTATTTTATATATTGATTTGAAATAATGAAACGAAATATCAAATGATTTTTTAAATTTTTTAAAAATTTGCAAATTTAATATATGCATTAAAAACTTTAAATTCAACTGTTGGATCGTTAAAATTTGATGTAAAACATGAGTTATTAAACGGACTAAGTTTAGGTAGACTTACTCCTAGAGTAGACAGATTCTTCTTTATATATATATATATATATATATATATATATATATATATATATATATATAAATAATTCCTCTTTTTGGTGTACACATTATTTTGACTACTTTAATCCTTTATAAAAATTACATAAAACATATAATAATAATTAATAAAGGAGTGAAAAAATTTTCATGAAAGTTTTATCTTTGAAATTGCTAATTTGTTCACTACCTCCACAAATATGTCTGTATTTAAAAGAAGACTTATTTGAAGCATGAAGTATCTTCTTTTTTTGCTAGTATATATATAAAAGAGTTTAGAGATTTAATGAATTGAGTAAAATTTATATTAAAGATAATATATAATTAAGATTTGTAAGTTATTGATTAAATGAACATGGTGATTTAGTGATTAAAATTATTTAAACTACTTAAAATTTTTAAGTTGAGTCTTTACAAATTTTCAAGATTATTTAGAGATTAAAATGAAGATATTGTATATGTTAGAAACTAAAATAAAATAAAAGTGTTTATTTAGGCTAGTAAAAAAAAGGAGACACTTGATACCTCTTAATTTTTAAAAGATAAATAAAAAATAAATTAAAATAATAGTTGTGAGTAATTACTTTAAAAAAATATATCAACGATTATTATTATTTTTAAAAAATTGAAGAATATAATAGATATAGATAACCCTTTCAATTCTATCATTTCGATCCATGATAACGTGTCATGTATTGTTGATCCACGAATCATGTGATAAGTTAACTAAGGTTGTTAACTTTAGTATTTTTTTTAGGTAAAGCGGTGCTAAGGATGAATAACTAGTAACGAAAATAAAAGTTAAATGTTAATGTCCAAAACTAAAATGATATTTTGCTCCAAAGTATAAATATGAATTAATTAATGATTAATGATGAATAATATTATATGTTCACGTGCATTCACATCCCCATACACGTTTTGGTGAGTGGAGAGTGGTGGAGCTGCTTGCTACATTTGCAATTGCAATTTAACGGACCCCGACACAGCGCCAAAACACAAAAATTTTACCCCTCTTTTCTCTCTTCCTAGGTTCAAATGGCTCGCCCTAGGTTTCCACCTTCCTAACTTTCTCTCTTCCTTCTCCACTCTTTCCTAATTCTAATTCCTCCATTCTCACTCCCTTCGCCATGTCCAACAGGTAATTTTTCAAACCCCTCTTTTCTTCTTTTTCAATTTCCATTTCTGTTTCACCGATTTTTGCTTTGATCTCGTCTCGTGATTCTTCGATTTCTCCTATTAGGTTTTTTTTTCTTCTCCGTTTATTTATTTATTCTGTTAAATGCAGGATTTCAAACCCTAGAGGAGCTATATATTAAGACATGGTTGCACAGGTGAATTAATTTTAAAAACTCTCACCTGTAGTTTTGATTTATTTTATTTTATTTTTTTGGCAAGATTCATAGAAATATGTTGGAGAATTGACTGGTAATTTGCCTTTGAATTTTCTTTTTCTTTCTTTTTTTTGGTAATGCCTTGAATTGTCAAAAACATTGGCATGCATTCCAAATGCAACCAAAAAAATGTGAGACTATGGGAGCTTGTAACCATGGGTAAAGTTGAAAAGGATCATGATTGAGGTTGCAAAATTGAAATATGTTGATAATATGGCGATTGAATTTACTGTTACTTTGCCTATGTAAAATTAGACAATCATTGTTGCTCTAGAGACTATTTTTCCATGATATTTTGGTGAGTAATCTACCATTCAGTGAATAAATTTCCATCGTGTGTGGCTGCATAATTTGTTGAAAGACATTATCATTAATATTCACACATAGAGGAGTTCCCTTGACTCCACTGTTCTTTGTCCAAGAAGACTGATTTTACATGATAGAACTATGAGGGACCTCTGTTATTCATGCTATTTCCTGCTTTTCATAATGTTTTGATCTCCAACTTGCATTTGCCACTTGTCACAGGGAAAAAAGACAAAAATGTATGCCTCCATTTGTCCTCTTTATCATCATTTTATTCTTATCCTTTCTCTTTGAAATTCAAATCACTCAAACTAGCAAATAATCTCCATCATAAACTTCTAAATTTTACTTCCTTTTACCCTTGGCAATTTTAATCATGAAGGAGTTGAATCTAAATTCCTAAACATATTGTCATAATACTGAGTATGAAGAACGAACACTCCTCTTGCTTGAGATGTTTGACACGTTTACAACATCAAAACTTCCCTAACACTTCTATGACTTGTGTCAGACACTCCTCATTAAGTGTTTACTTAAATTATTTTTTATCAACTTAGACACTTGAGCCAACACTTTAATATGGATCGAACACTTTTTCTTTTTGGTAAAAGACCGAACAATTTAAGAACACAAGTATTATAAAAAATGGTATTTATATTTTTCTTAAAAAAATCTGAAAATTCAGCTTAAATAGAAATGTTGGCAACAACACTCTTTAAATACTCTTTTAAACACACTCCTTCTAATTAGTCAAAATTTATTGAAAAATACAAAATTTGGTAGAACTCACACCCCATTTAACGACTTTTTTTTCTTTTCGTTTCTGATTTTGTAGTTTTCAATAAGAATGAGTGTGTTAAGAAGAGTGTGTTGTTAATTGTATAATATTAAAAAAAAAATAACATCCCTCATTATGTTTTTGTGATGGTCATTATGGTTGGAAGGTTAACTAAAATATACATAACGTGATTATCATTTTAGATTTTATATATGGAAATGTCTTTAGCAGCTAAAATGAAGTTTTAAACATATTGTTGTATTCATCGTTCTGTTTATGCTTTTACTTAACAAAACAAAAACCCGTTCATGTATGTATGTGGAATGATTTAGCTACGCAGTCATTTATATATTCAAAATGTTATGTTGTGCAGTGGAAAGAGAGTTATTGTACAGGAAAAGTTAAATTACCACTTAAATTGAGCTATTTTTTAAAAAGTTAAGTTTCTCTTAATTTTTTATTTTCCTTATATATTTATCATTGCAAAAAAAAAAAAAGCAGTTCTATTTAAATTTGAGAAGTTTGCTAAACTAATAAAATAGTTTAGTTCAATTAACTCGAATTATTTTTCAATTTTTACTCTTTCAATTCAATGGTTTAGTTCTCGTGTACTCACATTGAATATATTGTGAAATTAAGTTTTTTAAACAAGTTTTAAAGTGTACGTAATTACTCAATCACGTTAGTCTAAAATTTAAAATTAATATGAATTTAAAATTTTAAGATATATATGAATTAATTAGATAATAATTACCACTTGGTCACAACTTTAATATTATGTTAAGAATCAACTATCCTAAAAGCTTAAGCAATTAGATACAGGGGCTGAGGAATTTTTTTTATATCTCTAAATAGATTCATCACCAATATTTGGTATTCATTTACATTCATGGTTTACAACAAATAATGAATCCATGTGCCATTAGGTGAGTCAGCCACATAGATAAATTGATGGCACTAGCCTCTAACAGATATATGATGTAATTTACTTTTTTTTATATTTTAAATTTTTGCCCTAGGATTATCCATAATATTTCCAAACACCTAATAAGCATGGGATCATGAATGATCATTAGGTGTTGTGGCTTGAATGTGTTTAGGAGCTAGTTTCTTTAACTGATTTGATTACTATTGTTGTTGTTAAAAAGGTTTGCAGAAAAGGTATCATGTGCATTCATGTTGATAAGTAACATAGGAGGGAGCCAATATTCAACAAAAATATATTGCTGAGAAGGTTTCTGATTTACTCAAGGTATTTGTAGCCTTTTTATATTATACATACATGGCTTTTGATTTATACAATTTAGTCCCTCTATTTATTTTGAAGATTACTTTAGCCTTTTCTTGTGTCTCATTTTTGCAGAACACTAGATTAAATTAGTTTTCCTAATAGTAATTAATGGTACTATAATTAATAGTAAAAACAAACCCTAATTAGATTAAATTTATGTTCTTGGTTTGATAATACTTCTTAATGTATCTTAATTGTATTTTTAGATAAATAACTAATCCATGTTTAAATATACAGAACATGGATTCTTTTACGTTGAATCGTGCTTGGATGTATGATAGGTGTTACCCTGGTAGAACAGGATTGAAACCATCTTTTGTATTAGGCGTTGAAGAGTTTATAAATAAAGCTCGCCAATACAAATATTATAAAGGTGATGGGGGATTAGATGTCCATGTCTCAAATGCAATTGTACAAAGATTTTGAATGATGAAATTGTGAAGGTTCACCTTTACAAACAAGGGTTCAAACTTGATTATTTTGTTTGGACCGATCATGGTGAAGAAATGCCACATGTTAACTTACATGCTAATGATAGTGTTGTAGATTTGCCTCGAGAGGAACAATTTATGTTTATGCAAGAGATGGTGTCTGATGCTCTCAGACAACATGAGTCACTTGACACACCAGAGTTTGACAACATGGAAGAGCCTCCAAATGAAGAAACTCAAAGATTCTATAATCTGTTGACAAAGTCAAATAAGTCATTGTTTGAAGGGGCTAAAGACTCTAAACTATCCATATGCATCAGGCTATTAGCTTGCAAGTCCAATTGGAATGTTCCTAATCAATGTTTAGAGTTTATTATACAGATGCTTTTGGATGTAACACCCATAAAAGGGAGTTTGCCAAAAAGTTATTATGATGCCAAACAATTAGTAGCAAAGCTAGGATTGGAAGCTAAGAGGATTGATTGTTGTGTGGATGGTTGTATGCTTTTTTATGACAATGAATATGGAAAAAATGATGGAGCATTAATTGAATGCAAATTTTGTAATAAGTCAAGGTATCATGACTGTAGCACCGAAATAAGTAATAAAAAACAAGTTCTAGTTAAGGCAATGTTCTATTTGCCTATAATCCCTCGACTACAGAGAATGCTTGCATCAATGCAAATAGCAGGACATATGACATGGCATCATGAAAACAAAAAAAAAGTGTTGGAGTCTTAAGGCATCCATCTGATGGGGAAGCTTGGAAGCATTTCGATCGAGTACATCCAGATTTTGTTATCGATCCACGCAATGTACGACTTGGTTTATGCTCTGATGGATTCAATCCGTATATCCAAGCATCATCTTCACCTTATTCTTGTTGGCCAGTAATTATTACACCATATAATCTTCCTCCTGAAATGTGCATGTCTAAAGCTTATATGTTTTTGAGCTGCCTTATACCTGGTCCATCGAATCCAAAGGCAGGTATTGATGTTTATTTAGAACCTTTGATTGATGACTTGAAAAAGTTATGGACTGGGGTTTTGACATATGATGTGTCAAGAAAGCAAAATTTTATCATGAAGGCAGCTTTGATGTGGACTATTAATGACTTCCCTGCATATGGCATGTTGTCTGGTTGGGGCACTCATGGAAGATTTGCATGTCCACATTGCATGGAGCATAAGAAATCTTTTACATTAAATTACGGGAGGAAAACTTGTTGGTTTGACTCACATCGTAGATTTTTACCCAACAATCATGTATTTAGAAAGAATATAAAAGCCTTTAGAAAAGGGGAACAAGAACGAGATGGGCCGCCACCTTGTTTGACTCCAGGTCAAGTGTGGCATAGAGTGAAGGATTTGCCAAAAGTTACAGAAAGTGGTGTCTTACCAATAGATGGACATGGAGAGTGGCATAATTGGACAAAAATAAGTATTTTTTGGGATCTTCCATACTGGAAAGATAATTTGCTAAGGCACAATCTTGATGTCATGCATATAGAGAAATTTTTTTGACAACATATTCAACACTGTCATGAATGTGAGTGGTAAGACAAAAGACAATGAGAAGGCAAGGAAGGATTTAGCTTTGTATTGTAGACGACCAGACTTGGAGTTGAAGTCGTTGGTTAACGGTAAGATGTTAAAGCCAAAGGCAAACTACTCTTTAACTACAATAGAAGCAAAGCTAGTATGTTCTTGGATAAAAGATCTAAAGATGTCTGATGGTTATTCTTCTAACTTGGCAAGATGTGTTGATGTTGACAAGGGAAGGGTGCATGGGATAAAAAGCCATGATTGTCATGTATTCATGGAGTGCTTACTTCCTATTGCATTTAGTTCCTTACCGAAGCATGTTTTAAATCCACTGATTGAAGTTAGTCATTTCTTCAAAGATTTATACTCTGCAACGTTGAAGGAGGATGACTTATCTAGGATAAAAGACAATATTCCAATAATACTCTGCAAGTTGGAAAGAATATTTCCTCCTAGTTTTTTTTTATTCAATGGAGCATTTGCCTATTCATCTTCCATATGAAGCAAGTCTTGGTGGACCGGTGCAGTATCGATGGACGTACCCATTTGAAAGGTATTACAATTAACAACATATTCTATTTAATTTTTTAATGCTTATCAACCATCACGTAGTTATTTAATTTTGTAGATTCATGGGCATTTTCTAAACGATCAGTGAAAAATAAGGCAAGGGTTGAAGGATCAATCTGTGTGGCTTACTTGCACCGAGAGACAACTCATTTTTGTTCCCATTATTTCAATCACTTCATGTTATCAACAACGAGTAATAGAAACGAAATGGTAAATGAAAGGGAAAATCTTCCACCGATGTTATCAGTCTTTAACCAACCTGGTCGTCATTCTGGTAAGGAGTTGATTAAATGGTTAACCGATGAACAACAAATTCAGCCCATGTTCATGTGTTGATCAATTGCACTAAAGTTAAATCATACCTTGAGTAAGCATTTGACAATGAATGTTTTCATTATTGTACAACTTATCTTGTATTTTGATCTTAAACTCACCCTTCAAGTGATATATTTGGGCAGTTTATTCATGCAAACTCAAGAAAATTCTTTTGTTCATATACATGCTGATTTTCCTAGATGGTTCAAGGAACAAGTATGTATATAACAATTTATTTTAATTCCCCATTATATATACATTAATTAAAATATAACTTTTCATGTGTCTTACATGCACACATGTTCACAACGACCCTTTAAATGGAAGAAACCAACACTTAAGGGATTTGTCAAATAAGCCATTTAGATGTGTTAAAGAATGGCACACATATTTTGTTAATGGGTACAAGTTTCAAACTTATGCATGGTGCAAGGAGAAAAAGACCATTAATAGTGGAGTTTATGTAAAGGGCATTACAGAAGGAGGTGAAGATGATTTCTATGGGGTCATTCAACACATATATGAACTTTAGTACAATACTTTAAGTTATCCTAAGAAAGTGGTTGTATTTTATTGTGATTGGTTTGATCCTTCAAGAAGAGGTACAAGAGTGGATCCAAAATATAATATAGTGGATATTCGGATTGATGCAAGATATAAAGAGTTTGATCCATTTATCATTGCACATAATGTAAGGAAAGTGTATTATGTCCCATATCCAACAACACGAATGGATAAACGTGGTTGGTTTGTTGCAATCAAAACAAAGCCAAGGGGTCGTATAGAATTTGATGATGTGGAAGATGAAGTGGCTTACCAAGTAGATGAAATGACACATACTAATGAAGTTATTGAAGTTGAAGGTATTTTAGGATTACAGGATGTACAAGGTGATCTTGAAGAAGTTGATGAGCCTGAAGAACCCCTACAACATGTTGAAGTACAAGAGGATGAGGAGGAAGAAGAAGAGGAATCAAATGAAGGGGAATTAGAAGAAGACTTTGATGTATATAGCTCTGAAGAGGATTAAGCAATAAGGATAAATGTCTTAAAAAGTTACTAGGACGAGATTCTATACTTTATTTTTATGTATTTTGTGGTACAACTATATTCATTTATCACAATGATTATATTGGTTTTATCCCTCTATTTAGTTCTCTGTTTTTATGATGCATTTGAATCACTTAATCATAATAATATTTATACATGTTAATTTTGATTTTTATGATGCATTTGAATCACTTAATCATAATATTATTTATACATGTTAATTTTGATTTATCCCATTATATTTATACATGTTAATTTTGATTTATTATTCACAATATTATTATTCCTATATAGATATGACAGGAGAATGTTCCTCTCTTGGTAATAAGGGAAAGGAGAAAGGAAAGCCGAAGAAGTCATGTTATGTAATTAAATTATTTTCAGGAACAAATACCCCGGATCATCTACTCGAACCCCATCAAACTTACCATCTCCATCACCATCACCTTCCTCAATTGTTGCACCCACACCATCCCCAGTTATTGAACCCATCCAATCACCATCTCCACTTGTTGCACCCACACATGCACCATCGTCTATTGCTGCAACCACACCATCCCCAGTTGCTCCAACCACTCGATCACCAACTTCATTTGTTGCACCCACATAAGCACCTTCGCTAGTTGTTGAACCCACACGATCACCATCTCCATTTATTGCAGTCACACCATCCCCAACTGCTACAAGGGTTCCATCATCTTCTAGATCTATAAATGGAGATGATTTAGATTTGGGAGCAGAAGACCCCCTACCCAATGATCGCCCAGTAATTGAACCTATTGGGACAGGGTAATAATAAATTAGAATTTATTTTTCATCATTCACTGTCTTTTTAATTTTGCTAACCTTTTTTTGTATTTAGGTTTGAACCATCCCTTATTGCTACACATGCTATCACACAGACCATTAAGCAACATTTTCTTCATCCACGACCTACATGGGGAGCGATGGAAGATAGTGATAAGGATGCCTTCTTCCAATGTTTTAAGGTATAAATTGCTTGTTTAATTCTTGTTTGTGAACATTCATATGAATTGCTTGTTTGTGAACAATGATATGTTCATCTAAATTGTATCAATTTTTGAGTGATATATTGTTCATCTCATTTCTTTACTTCGAACTTTGATGCTTAATTTACATGTTCACAAACACTTGAACTTACTTGTTATTGTAGTTTCGATATAAACATTTTCTTTTAACACGAGTTGTAAAAAAAAACTTAGTTGAAATGCTTGTGTTATTGCTTTTGGTTTGGTTTAATTTATTTATTTGTATCCTCATGTTATATTTGTTTGTTGCTTCACCTGCATGATATCAATTCTATTAATTGTTGAAAAAGTTTTGAATTTCATTTCCTTTGACATTTTGATGTGTTACAATTATTATAATTCATTAATTTTTTCTTCATGTAGCGTAAGGTGGCATGGAGACCCGAGGATGAGGAAAAAATAAAGAAAATTTTTCACTCAAAAGCCTCTCATAGATTATTTGATATGTTTAATGAAGCTCGGAAAGCAGGTAAAAAGCCACTTTGGGTTAGAGAAGATGTGTGGAACCAATTGGTAGCACATTGGAATTCAGCTGCTTTTCGAGTAAAGTCTACACAAGCCTCACTAAATCGAGCGTCTGAAAAGGGTGGGACTTTTCATACAGGTGGCTCAATTACAGTTCATGATCATACCAAGCGCATGATATGTATGGATTAAAATTTTCTTTTCTATTTTTACAACTTTACAACAAATTAATTTATTTCGCATCAATGTATTATTTGCAGGCAAAAGAATTTGGTCGCTCAGTGCATATTGATGAGGTCTTTCAACAGACCCATATACGAAAAGATACTGGACAGTTTGTTGATGAAAGATCTAACAAAACATATGTAAGTTATTTAAATAATTATTGATGTTACTTTTAATCATATTTACAAGATTAGTAAAACAATGCCTTTGTTGAATAACAGGAAGATTTTCTCAATAAATTTTCTCAAGCTATGTCTGAGGATGCATCATCTGTTGATGAATCACATCTTATGGATCCTGGTTTGGAGGATACAATTAGGTCTAAGTGTTGGTCTGATGCAGTTGGTGGCATGACCACTAAGGGGCGACTGTATGGAGCTAGAGACCTTGCTCGTCATTTAAAAGATACACAGAGCAGTCACGTCGACGTCAATCTTAAAAGGAAAGCATCTTGTAGCAGTTCACATGACACAGAAGACATTGTTCAATTGAAACAATGACTTGCAGAAAATGAACAACAACTTGCAGAAAATGATGTGGTTATTCGTCAGTTGCAACAGTTTCAATCAATTGTCTTGCAATTCTTACCCACAGAAACACAAACTGTCATTCAAAATATTTTTCAACAACAAAATATCAACCTAGATCAACAAAATGGGGAACAACATCAAAACCAACAACAAGAAGATGACCAAAACAAAAATCAACAAGACTCTCCTAATTATGAAGATTATTAGTTAGCATTAGAAAAATATTAATTACTCTATTTGAATTAACTATATATGATGTTTGAATTATGAATTGTTTTATTATTATGATATAAACATTACTATTATCTTTTAAATTTATTTTGATGAAGCTTCTACAATATATATATATATATATATATATATATATATATATATATATATATATATATATATATATATTTGTTAAACAGGTAAAAATAATGTCAATTAGTTATATTAAAAAATTTATTTAAAATTTAAAATTAATAATTTCTGACAGAAATATCCGTTGGAAATATTTATCATAAAATTTCGACAGAAATTTCTGTCGAAAATGGTTTACAAAATTTCTGACAGAAATTTCTGTCGGAAATGTTCGTCATAAATTTCTGACGGAAATTGTCGTCAGAAATGTCCCAAAGAAATTTTAGACAGAAATGTTCCCCAGAAATTTCTGACAAAATTTTCGTTGGAAATGTTCCCTAGAAATTTTTGACGAAATTTTTGTCAGAAATGCCCCCTAGAAATTTTCGACAGAAATTCCGTCAGAAATTTCTGGGAGACATTTCTGTCTAAAATTCTGTCAGAAATTTTTGACAGATATTTTTGTCAGAAATTTTAGACGAAATTTTCTGACAGAATTTTTTGTCGGAAATTTCTGACAGAAATTGGTATTTTCGACATAATTTTTTTTCCGACAACACTTTTTTCGACGAATTTAAATTTGTCAGAAATCCGTCGGAAATACCAAATTCCGTCAAAAATTTACTTGTTTTCGTCAGAAATTTCCATCGGAAATTGGCATTTTTCTTGTAGTGTCTACTAAAATCCTTCTTTTATCCTCCTTTTAGCTAATCAAGACTTGTTAAGTGAGTGATTCGAAGCTTATGAAGCCAAGAAATCCCATACCTCAATGGCATCGAGCATTCAAGGGATGATGCCTAGTGTGGGTTACATATTGTTAATATGATGTTTTAAGTTGTTTTATGATTGAAAGATGATGATTAGATTGTGCAATGAAGATGATATGATGATAATTCATGATGTTTTAAGTTGATGCACTGTATGATGATGCTTATGTTGTTAAGTTGTAAGTTAATAGATTTTTGAGCTATGAAGTTGTATGATGTTTTAGTTGATTCAACTGTTAAGTTGATAGAAATGTGATATTGATACATGTCTTTGTTGAAATACATAAAAACTATGGGAGAGTAAAAAATGTTTAAGAAATTAAAATATCTTATTATGTGAATATATGTTATAATGCTTTGAGAGTTTGGGTTGAAACCCTTCAATAAATATGCTAACTTTTGAATGAATAGTTATTTTAAGTTATCTTTTATAGATTTTATGTAGTATTTGTATGTGGATAAGGTTGAGACATACATGTATAAAATGATCAACCGGGTAAAATACAAAGTCAGAAACTTAGTTTCTAATCTGGTATTGGAAAGACATAGTATTTAGAGGGTAGTCGATGAACTAATCCAATAGGTGACCTAGTGTTGTAAGTTAATGTTATGGTAGACTCATACTCAAACTGTTCTATTTTGACAATAATATTAGACTTCTTAGTTTAAGTAGAGAAACCTGATAAATTAAATTATGTTGTTAAACAAATTCTCTATAAAGCCTGAAGTTATCTATGCCTGACCTGATTATGTTAGGTCAAATGCTATGGTTCGATAGAGTATAGTCATTTTAATTGCTCACCGTTACTATAAGAGATCTCCTTAGTTGATATGTTTGACGACGTATTAGTTAAATATTGATGTTGATGATTAAGAAAGAAATATGTTGAAGTTGTTATATGTTGTAATAAGTTGCAAGTTGGTTGTGTAGCACTTGATAATAAGTGGAAGTTGTATGTTGAGTTTGTATCAGAGAGGTCTCGAGGCCGATAACATGTCGACCCCCATTGTGAAAGTGCTTGGAAGATCCAATATATGTATTTGGTTATCGACATCAGAACTATCGAGAAGCATAGTTGAGGCTAACTCAACCAAGGTTGCACCCTCATCACTATCATTACAAAGAGTAACATCTGATTTTTACAAATCAATAAAAACTCTTGAATATAATTAATGATCAGACCTTCATAAGGTACGTAACGTATATAATACATTCAATCACTTTGAACACTTTCTAACTTAGGCATCAAAAACCCTTTTGCAGGTACAAACCACCTAACACTTGAAAGTCGAGGACTGAGAAGTTAAGGATTGAGGATTTCCCACTAGAGACCTCTTGTACTCATTTCCTAGTAAGAACATAGTTGAATGTTGTTGCTTAATTGATTCTAGTTGTTACTCAATGTTATTGTTGTATGTTGATTTTTTTCACAAGCTTACCATTCTTTTTCTTGTGGTTGGAACTACAATGAACATATTTAATATGAGAGTGTATAACATGATTAACAGGATGATTTGTCTAGTGGAGGGCAATGCTAGAGATGACCAATTTTCTTTTCGATAGTATTGCTCTTATGTAATTTTGATCTTGTATGGGTACTTGACTAGTAAGTATGATTTTTCTTGTTTCTTGTGCACAATGATACTTATGTAGATGATATATATGTACAAGAATCATTTTTAATTTCCTATTCCCTACATGTTTATGAACATGAGATCTATTACCTATTGCATGATAATCTTAGGTTGCTAATGTTTATTATTATTTTTCATTGTATAATAGTTGAATTACAATATAAGACTTATTAAGTCGTTACAAAAATAATGTTTATACATTTTAAAAGGCTGAACTAATTTTCTTTTATATTCAAAATTAAAATCCATTGATTTTGCATGAACTAAAAATAAATTTGAACGCTTTATTTTACTAACAAAACCATTTTATTAGAAATTTATCGAGAAAGAGCGCATATATTTAATAAAAAAATAAGTTAGACATTCACATTATAAAACAATTTTATATTATTATTCAAATATAAATTTAATGTTTATGTTTAACAATTGTTATTTTAAATACGAACTTGCTTGACCGTGAGATTTTTTACAGACAATTATGAGCATTAAATTTCATGTTTAAATTTAAATATAGTACTGAGAGTGTTTAAATATAATACTGATCAAAGTGATAAATGGTTAGTAAACTTGGAAATTTACTGTTTTTCAACCTTCTATAAGTGTTTGTTTTATTTATTTTGTTTTCCGTGGCAATTTTGTTTTCAATCTTTTTTAATGCTGGGATAAAAAGAGTAATCAGTTAATAGTAAATACATAATTAGCACAAACTTTATGGAATAAATTCTTAACTCGTCATTCGTCAATATAAACCGCTTACTAATGGTGGAGTTAATAATATTAAGCATTTTTTTATAGACAAGTTGACAGTCAAAAATTAATATATATTAGCTTAGTTTTTGCTGTATTTGACTTCAAATATTTTGTTCCTTCATGATTAAAAAGGAAAAAAAATCCTCTTCATTTCTTTATTTTTTGGTGAAATTATTTTTTTCATTATTAATATATCATTTTATTTATTTATTTACCCAGAAGTATTTTTTTCTGCTTTTATCCAAAAGAATAATAATAGAAGAAATGGAGAGTTCTTTAATATATATAGAGAGAGGGAGAGAGAGGATTTTTTTCTCTCTCTTAAAATATGTCTTCTTTTTTTTTTTAATCTCTTTTGATTGAATTCACTGTCACAGTACAACTTCACAGTTGTTTATCCACTTTTTAATTTAACATGTTAGATTTATGAAAATAACAACTTCCTAAATAACTTATAAATTTGTAAATATAACATTGCGCGTTCAATTACAAAATATATAAGATGAATCAAAACTCTATACAAAATAAAATGATTAATAAATTATCAAAAAGATTATTTATGCTACATAACAATAATGCTAGCTTCACTTTCGTAATAAAAACATGTTATAGATGTTTGGTTGGTGTCAATAATTTTTTATAGTGACATGATACAATTAAAAGATATAATTGTTTGTCAGTGTAATTTTTTTTTTTTTACACTGACAGTATATAGGTAATTAACTCTTTTTTATTTATCATGATATTAACATAATTATTTTACCATTTTATCAAAAAATAATTTTCTTCGATATCTTGACTGCGTTAAATAACAAAATGTATTTTTTCAATACACAATTATAATCAAAGAAAAAAAATGCAATTAATTAATTTACGAGGCTCCTAATAAAAAACATTTGTATAATATTAAAAGTAAAAAAATTAAATATTTAGATATTTTATTAAATTCTCATCTTTATTTTAAAGAAGTAAACATTAATATTTTCAATTCAATATTTTTTAGTAAATACTTTTAATTTGAATTTTCAACACCATTAATAAATGGTTTTACTTTCACTATTTGGATAAGTTGAATGATTCGGTCAAAGATAATGTACCAAATTAGTTTCTTAAATTCTAATTTCTAATTAACTTAATTTTTAAAGTGAGTAAATTATACAATTACCCATCTGAAACAAATGTTGATTACTATCTTAAAATCCATACCGATAATAAGTGTAATATTAACGGTGGATATTCATTAAATTATTTTAAAATTATAGAAAAATTAAGTAATTTTGACAATCAAAATGATGAATCGAGGGATGTTCTAATTAAGACAATATTCAATGACACTCACCTTCATAAAGAGGAATATGAAAATTGTTGATAAAAATGGAAAGAAGCGGGAAGCACGTGACACACGTGACATGACACCAAAGTTTTAACACTGCATAATAACGCTCTGTTTGGTGTGTGATTTGTCGCAGTGACAGTGGAAATTCTGAGTTGAGAAATTCACTCTCTCTGATTTGGTTTTCTGAATTCTGAATGTGGCAGTTTCTCGTGGCCGCTGTTGTGGCCGGATCCACTGGCTTCGTTGCCAAACACTTCCTTACGCAAAGAAACGACGTTGAGGTTGAAAACGCCGATCTCCACGGTCCAAGTTCCTTCGTCTTTTCCGCTTCCGAAAGCACTTCTCAGACGCGCCAACGTCACGGAGTCTTCACGTTTTCCAGTTCCCGATCTCCCACACAACAAGATGGACCTAAGAGTCGAAGATCCCGAGCCTCCAGGAACGGAGTTAGGGTTGAGCTGCGTTCGGCGCAGAGGAGCGGTGGAAGGAGATTGCGCTTTTGCTTGAAGAAGAACAAAATTACAAAGAACGTGGCTGCCAAGGCAGGTTAGATTCGTGTTTTGACTCTTTTGTTTTCCTAATTCGTTGGTCTGCGATAATGATAATTTTGTAGTACTGTTTTATTTGCAATGCAATTGAAGTCATAATGTATGAGAAATTTCAGATTCTTAGTGAGCTTGATAGCCATAGTGTTATGTGATAATGATATGATGGATCGAATACAATACAAGCAAGGACGGAGCCAAGGGGGACCTACGGGTGCCACGGCCCCCCCAACAATTTTAATTTTTTTTTATATTTTTTTTTATATGCTTTTGATACTTTAATTTTCATTTATTATAAATTATATATTATTTATTCTCGGCCCCCCAGTATTTAATTTTCATTTATTATAAATTATATATTATTTATTCTCGGCCCCCCAGTATTGAAATCCTGGCTCCGTCCCTTATACAAGGGATGAAAATTCATGAATATAGTACTTGCTTATGATGTTGTATGTTGGCCTCAAAGTTTCCATTGCATCTCCATGCGATCATTTCGCAGATGGCAGAGCTCTCTAGGTTGGCTGAACAGATGACTATGAACGATATGTAGTTTTAAAAGTTTTAACTGCAGCTGTTGGAAGTTATTTGGCTGCACCTGTCAATAGGTTGGCTTAATTTGGATTTGCGAAATTCCAATTATATATTTATTATTTTGATTTTTTTTTTTATCAAAACTACAATTACAAATTTATTATATTTTATGAATATTGATACATATGCATACATGTATCTTACACAATGTTTTTTATATATTTTAAAATAATTGTATTGCCATATATGATATGCATTTTATGCAATACACGTATTGTATCTGTGTATCATAGGTTGTGATCTTTGATATTGTGGAAAATTGTAGATAAATGTGACTGATACTACCTCAATTGAGGTTGTAATACAGTCATGGTGACTCCAAAACGCTTGACATTGCAATGGGAATTGTGGTTGCCAACTGTTTTTTATAAGCTTGACTCGTATAATTAGGGATTTTCAGTGCACAATCTCTTCATATTTGATTATTTGGTTGCCCCTTGTTGCCTGTTTATGGCATGGTGCCTCCGTTCTTTTGGCTGTGTTATTGAATCTGTTCAATCTGCTCGAGTGCCTTTTTGCACCGTAGTAAATAACTGATTGGTTTTAAAAATGACTTTTGCTTCATATTGTATTCTTCAGATAACTCCTTGTTTGGTTGGGGACTTTGCATTGGCATCATGTGTATGATGTCAGCTGGAAAAGCTGAGATCAATAAGCTGAACAAGACCGTGGACGAGACAGCTAAACTTGTTCAGGAACTGAAAGCTGAGATCAACAGAAGAAAATCGTCACGCGGTCTTCAAAATTTAGATTCTGTTGGCAATGATGTGAAGGGCTCTCGCAAAATCAGTGGCAAGAATGAAGTAACGCTCAAGAATACAGTCAGTGAGATCAGAAACACTGATGTCATTATTTGGAGTCCTGGTGTAAATGATTGCGGTGAATGTGGAAGTAGTGCTCTTACTGAAGAACCAGAACCACAGGTTCTGGAAATGGATCAACTGGAAGCAGAGCTTGAGCTTGAACTCCAAAAGCTTTCTGGGTGTACTACTGATGGCCCTTGCCATGAAAAAACAAAGCCAAACTTAGATGAGGTGAACTTCTCGAGACCATTCTTTCTTTAGTTGTCTCACACTCATAATATGTTAAATATGGCATCTATGTAGTATGCAGAATGCAGATAGTGCTATGTGTTGTCAATTCTATGGTGCAATGTTTTTCATCCTCTTTTGTCTCTTTCTTTTGATTACCTCAGGCTTTGGAAGCTTTTTTTCTCCTCTGCACTTTTCTTTTTGAATATAATGTTTATGAACCATTCACAATGTATATTTGCTCTCATTTCTCGTTTCCAGCTTGAGCAATCAACTTCTCTGCACCATGGTTTACCAGAGAAAACAGTCTAAACAGAAATTACATGTCAACGTTCTTTTTCTAAAATAATTTAATCAATTTCTGTGTTGCCATCCAAGGTCTGTGTGTGTCGATGCAGCAGAATTTGGATGAGTCTTCTCTGATGACTTGATCAAATTTATATTTAATAGGAGAAACATGCTTTTACACAGTCTAAATCTTGTTAATTCTCGGCCACACCTCGCTGTAGCTTTGGGGAGGGAACTACTGGCCCTTGTCGTCCAACCTTTTCCGTATCCATTTTTACTCGGTTGAGCAACATTTTGTATTCATGATTTCGGTGTTTGATCAATAAAATGGCGTGCAGATTGAAGCTCCAGATGAAGGCTGTCATTTAACAGATGACTGGAATTTAAGTTATTCTAATTCTCATGGAGTGTCAGCATCTGAACTGCATCAGAAACTAAGCCACTTGCTAATAAAACAGCAAGAAAATCAGATCATGGAGCTAGAATCTGAACTGCAGCAAGCTCAATCAAATCTGCATGAGAAGGAAGCTGAACTTCAGGAACTAAAGGACCGTGTCAAACGCCTTACTGAACTCTCACTTTCCACGATTTCAGGCATGATGATCTCTAGTATCTTTTTTGATTCAGAACTTTTTTTTTTTTATTCAGATGATTATCTCTAATATATGACACATGCTTCATGCTCACAAACTCCTATAAACTTATTTGTCATTGGATAACATTTTGATGGTCCCATTGAAACTATTTTTGAATGGCCAAAATGAATTCATCTTAGAATGTGAGGGTTTGTAAGGAAAGATCTGCAAGTATTATTGATTTTTTATCTCTATTATTGATTTGTTTTTTAATTTCAAGACAGTGTCTTGTCATTGTCGCTTTATCTCCTTGGAGCGATATTATTATTATTTTTTCAAATTCATTTTGCGTAACTAGGATTTATTACTGTAATTTGTCCCTCTGACACTACTAATTTCTTTCTCAGATGAAGAAACTCAGGTTCTCACTGATCCAAAGGGAACAAGTGATTATGGCAACAATTACATAGACTCCGAGTTGAAACATTCAGTAGTTGGGACGAAAAGACCTATTGATTTTGAATCTTGCTTGTGTTACATGTGAAACGACACTGATCTCTGGGGGAACAACTACACAAGGGTAGATAGTAGATTAGTTGACAACTCCCTTCCACAGTACTATAACCTAATTATCGTGCCTTAAGTGGTATATGCATAAATTATTTAGGTATATATAATTATAAAATTTATCAACTCGGTACTCGGATACCGATATGTAACATATTCCATAATATCAAGTTCAAGTTCTTCCGTATTCATTTTTAATACGTGTACTAGCAGTGCAGCCCATGTTAGTGCTTTTCTATTAACTAACTATGAACATGAGATTTTTATTTTTTTTATATTATACTAACAGATCTGATTATTTGATTTTTTGTCGTGTACTTTTTGGAGCTGAGCTGAGACTGATTCCCGAGTGACTCGGGGGCCATTTCTGATTAATGCTCAAGCTACATTTATGAGTGGCAGCAGGAAAAAAGGGTGTTTCAGCCTTTTGTTTGACTTTTGGTTCTCTTGTTGGGAGATTATGGGTCAGCCCACTTTCTAGAGTCTTGTCACTCAAAGCCGGTATTACACTTTAGACTTGGAAGTCCAATAAGGTTAGGATTGGAAAGAAGCGCTATCAGCGGAATCTGTGGTTGACTCTTTCTGAAAGGCTTGAAAGGCCATCATTGTGGTGGTGGGGTTTTACTTTTTAGGAGGGTTGCCTTTGCTCCTTTCTTTCCTCCAAATTTTGCTAACCATTGTCCCAAGACATTAAAATTTAAAAGTGATAAAAATTTATTGGTAAGTGTAAACTAATAGGATGAATATATAATTGTCGGAATAAAAAAAGAATGAAGGATTTTCTTAGCATCTGCTTGATGTTTGTCCAAATCATTTTGACCCAAATTTAGATGTGAAGAAAAAATATATATAAAATAAAGCCAAAATATTTGCAAACAACGATAATAATAACACAATTGGCTACTTGGGACAGTATTGGAATCCATGTTCAAATAACAGCATATTTAGTTCCACATTATAAACGATACATGTGTTAAGTGAGAAACAATAAATTTCTTTTTTGCTTTAATTTCATTCTGAGACGTGAAAATGTGTGTTGGATGTATGTTAAACGCCGGATCAAGCAAGCACTAGATCTACTTTAATCTGAAGAGGCAATTACTGAAGCACTGTTTTGGGGAATTCTCATAACACGCAAGCGTTGCTTTCGCTGTTCTATCAGCACGCACAACTACGGACACCAGAAAACAGTTAAGTTAACGTGAAAAGGCAAAATTGCTATCGGGGTTAGTTCAGAGTGAAAAAATCAATTTATAAATAGTAACAAAAATAGCTTGCCACTCTTCCATCCCTCGAATTCCTCCCGTCCTGTGTAGAGTTTTTGGAATTAACTCAGAATGATGAAGAACGTGGGGCAGGAAATGTCATGTCTAAATAATTTTATGAATCATGAAATTGATTTAGTGAAAGAACATTCAAGTGACTGAACACCCACCCTCTAGATATTCTTCCTCCTTCCTTCTCAAATACCAACTAACATGTATTGGACCCTCAGTATTTGAGGTTAAATCAAACTTTTAGATTTTATACACGAGTTAACTTGGATAGTTTTTTATAACAATAATTTAAAACTACCCTAACCAGACTATTTTAGTTGTTTATAAAGTACAGTTGAAATTATAAAAAAAAAAAAAAAACAATCAAAGACTTTAACTTCCGAAAAAAGTCGAATTAAAGACTGGAGGTAATAAATAAAATGTCAAATAAAGGCTAAAGAATAAAAATAAAAGACAAAAAAAAAAAAAATTAATATATTTATAATCTCATGTAAATGATAATTGTGCAGGAAGAGATATTATTTTTAAGGTTTAATACATTATTTCATCTTGAATTTTTTTTTTAAATCTTTTAATTAGATCCCTAAGCTAAATAAAAAATTATAATTGAGTCATTCATATTTTTTTTTTATTTTTTAACATGAGATTAGAGGCCTGTTTATAATTTATGAAATTTGACAAAATATTCTTTATATAGTCATATTTAGACAATCATATCAAATTATTATTTATCACCCATGTATATCAAGTTTTAATTCTTATTATAAAATTTTTCTTAAATCCTATGATCATAATAATTCTGGAATAATAATTTTTTTTAATAATAATATAATATGTCTGTTGAAGTATAAGGATATAAAAAGTATTTTGTCAAATTTTATGTATTGTAAATGAATCTCTAACTTTAAAGATTAAATTAAAAAATATAAAAAGAAGAATGACTCAATTATAATGAATTTTAATTTAGGTAACTAATTAAAAATTTCAAAATAATTTTAGGGACAAAATGATATATTGAATATTTTATTCATTAATGAAAATTAAACTTGCTATGAAGAAATTTACAACAACTCACTTAGCATGAACTAGACCCCTATTGATGGAAAGACATATTAATCGTTCAAATAGAGTTTAAGCAAATAAAATTTAACCTTTTATTTTAATAAAAGAAACATTTATTTAAAGACGGGCCAACTAAATCCTAAAATTTGGACAAGTATCATATTCATCATTTGTCTTTTATTGTACATTACTATGCATGATATTCATATTTTAATTTATGTCGTATTAATTAAACTTTTATTTCGCGTTATATAGGATGTCCATTTCTATTCGGTTGTTATGTAAAATGTTTTATTATATCACTTCTTATACATGAAATGAATAATTTGTTATTTGCAGTTGCGATAATAATAAAAGTACACATGGGATAGGGTACGTAGTTTGGATCGTCCTTCAAATCTTATGCCATTGTGATGTATTTCCCTTCAATATCCTCACTTGTCTTGACCAAATATGAATCATGAACTACTCCCAATAACTTGGGTGGCTCAACATCTAATTAACTTACCTCAAATAAAAATGAGTTAAACAATTTCATAGAAAAGTTCACTAATTTACTCTTAAGAAAAATGAGATTAAACTGCTTCATAGTAAATAATCAGTACAATTTTCTTGTGTTATTAAAAATATATACACAATTTTCGTGTGTTATAGATTTTGACCTCTTAGAACATAGTGATGTCCTTGATAAATACATATATTAAGTGTTCCTGTGTTAGGATACACACTCCAATTATCCTTGTTGTAGCGGGTCGAGTCTGGGGTCTAAGTCTTCTCGTCCTTCTTCGAGTAGTCCGAAATGAGGGGGGGTGCCTGCAAAGACACTCCAACACTCAAGTAAGTGCTCGGCGTATTAAATGCGGTAGTTGAAAAGTTAGTTACGTACCTTGAAGGGGGTCTATTTATAGTGTTTCTTATTGGGCCGTGATTAGGGACTGGGCCCCGGAAAATTAGGGGACTAAATCGGCGTATTACGTAAATTAATCTTTCCGTAATCACTTTAGTATAAATCCATGCCTAGGCCGAGCACACCGACATGTTCCGTTCCATTAGTGGTCGGTTAGCTCGGGTGCTCGGTTCAGTCAGTCACGGGCTCGGGTACTCGGTGTATTCGGGTATGGACTAGGGTGTTCAGCCTAGTTGGCCTCCATACGGTATACAACCCCCGTAGCGTCGAGGATGCGAAAGACGAAGACGATTTAAATGTGCAGGCCATGCCTTAGGCGTTGGAAGGCCATGCCGAGACTTCAGCTGGATGGAACTTGGGTCGAGGCCTTAGGCGTTGGAAGGCCATGCCGAGACCTCAGCTGGATGGATCTTGGGCCGAGGCCTTAGTCGTTGGAAGGCCATGCCGAGACCTCAGCTGGATGGAACTTGGGCCGAGGCCTTAGGCGTTGGAAGGCCATGCCGAGACCTCAGCTGGATGGAGAAGGCCATGCCGAGACCTCAGCTGGATGGAACTTGGACCGAGGTCTCCCGCGGTTGGAGTTTGCGCTGAGACCTCGGTAGGTGTGGCCTGCCACGTTGGCCCTAGCAGTTACAGACCCAACGGTTACTAAATCTAGACCGTTGGATGTTCCAGAACGAACGGTTGTGGCTTCGAGACGTCGTTTCACCTCCCCCATTTACCTTGCCTATAAATAGGGGGGACCTTGGAAATTTACTTGCTGTAAATTTCCCAAGCGCTCTCGAAACCAGATTTGACCGAGCAAACCGATCAAAGGTAAATTTTGTATTTTTTATTCTTGGTAATAAATGGATAGGGGTTATTCCTCGGCTAGGAGCTGGACGTCCTCGGAGGCGTCGGGTGATGCGTCGGATAGAGAGGGGTCGGGTTCGAGCGAGATATCAAGGTTGCCTCCACTACAATACAAAGTGGTGTTCCCCTCCGACCATCCCGAGCAGGAGGATAGTGGGGATGAGGTGGTCGAGGTGTCGCCTCCGATGACTTTAGCTGTGGCTTTGGCACAAGCTACTGAGGTGGATGCTAGAGGTTTAGGCTGGGTTGGCCAGCGGAACCCACCTACTGACATCGTTGGCGCCGAAGCCTGTGGAGACGAGTTGGAGGTATTTGGCAATGACCGAGGTAAAGGCGTGGTTGGTCCGAGTGCTCGGGCGAAGGCGAAAATTGACTACGGCACAGTGGAGATGCCCGGGTACGAGTGGGTCGACGGTGAGGTTGGCATATACTTCTCGTCTCTCTCGGACCAAGGGTTATTAGATACCTTCGTGTCTTTGGAGAAGTGTTTCGGGAGTGGCGAAGATGAGTTTCCACTGCTTGCCGAGGCGTGCGAGGATGAGGGACCGAACACCGATTTCGTATTCATGGAGTCGGAGCCCGACGAAGACGACTACTTTTACGCTTACATGTGCTGGTTCGAGGACCTTGGGATAGAGCTCCCGTTTGATGACTTTCAGATGGGAGTTCTCCGGGTACTGAACGTGGCACTGACCCAGCTACATTCGAACGCCTGGGCGGCCATGCAAGCGTTTCAGAATTTGTGCTTGTGCGTGGGCCTTACACCCCGACCACTAGCTTTTCTTTACTATTATATATGTCGTCCGAGCAAGCCGGTGAAGTGGGTCTCGCTAGCCCGAGTGCCGAAGCGTGGGTTTCTCCGAGCCTTCACCTCCTCTTATAAGGGATTTAAAAGTGGGTTCTTCAAGGTTCGTTGGGGGCCGGAAATGAGGCCCTGTTTTTTCGACCGAGAAGACTCTCCTCTATTCCCTTTCTATTGGATGAGGCGGCCGACGCGTTTCGAGGCGATACCCTCATCAAAGCTCCCTGCTGAGGACAAAGAGATTGTGGATCTCCTAGACAAGTTGCCGAAGGGTTTGCCTGTCCGAGGCCTCTTGGACATTTTTGAAACATCTCACTTTGAGATGGCTTTGCTAGGTATGTGTGTTAGGCTTCGGTTGTTTAATCAGTTTTAAATTGATGTTAAGATGTGTTTTGTTGCAGGTTTAATGGCCGGAGGCAGCTTAGATGTGACCGCCATGGTCGCCAAGAGGGCGAAAGATGCAAAAGCTAGTGGGAAGGTGCCACAGGCAAGGTCGGCCTTGAAGTTGCAGCGGGACAAGCCTCCCAATGTGATCATCCCTCTGGTCGACGCCAGGAAGAAGGGAAGTACTTCCCGGGTGCGGGCGGCCGAGCATAACATAGAGCCGGAGCGTCCGAGCTCTTCTAGCAAGCGCCCGAAACAACTATCCTTGGAGTAATCGGGTTGTGGCGCTTTTACTATTCCAGCTGTTGTTGCTGGTTCAAACTTCCTCGCCCCAAATGTGCAGACCGAGAACTTGGTCAGCCTGGACCTCACTACCGGGGGAGGGCTGCAATACTTGGAGGGCATGTCGGCTGAGGCCGAGTATAAGCTCTTCTGTGAGCTTGATGCTCAGACTTCTCTCATCGCCAAACATGTGATGATGAGGCACGCCGTCTCGGAGGAGAGGCTCCACGGCCGACTCAAGGAGGCCGAGAGCACGGTGAAGGAGGCGTTAGCAACAAACGTCAAGGTAACCGAGTCGGCAGAAGAGCTGAAGAGGGCCGCCGACGCCCATAAAAGGGAAGCCGACGACCTAAAGTTGGCCGTTCAGAGATTGAAGGCCGAGGTCGCCGCCTCCGCGAATGAGATTGCCCGGCTGAAGGAAGCTGCTGCAAAGTTTGAAGCCGAGGCCACCGAGAAGATTCTCGAGCAGCACGACGCTGGGTTTCGGCATGCGGTTCGGCAAGCCTACTATTACTACGAGGTCCCGGCTGACTTTGACTTTGATGTTAGTCGGGACTTCTATGGTGGCAAGTTCATCAGCTATGCCGAGTTCCCTCAGGGTGCTCAGCCAGATGAAGATGCCCCTCGCCGAGGCATTTCAAGTCAGGCCCCGGTGCCGCCTGTCACCGAAGAGGAGGAGGAGCCCATCATTGATGTGGTCGGCGATGGGAATCCAGAGGGCTCGACAGCAGCATAGGTGGTCAGCTCTGGTAGTTAGGATAGGATTATCTTTTTGCTTCTTTTGCAACCGGGCCGTCAGTGCCTTTTGTAACTTGGGCATTGGTGCCGGTGAACAATTAGAATTTTTTGTGTAAGTAGCCGGGTTGAACGGAAATACTTTAATGGAATTTTTCTTTTGCTTCATTTTTGCCGTTTATGTAAATAATATACTGACTTGCATGCTTAGCCGAGGAGACAAATTAAATTTTAATCCTGGTGTGTAATTACGAGAGTGCTCAGCTCGAAGGTGTTCGGTTTGAATGTGTTAGATTTAGCAATTTGATATGCGGTGCGGAGCTTGCAAGAGTGTTCAGCCTAAGTGTGTTCGGCCTAAGCGGGGTTACGATTTGAAACGCGGTGTGAGTGTTCGGCTTGAGTGTGTTTGACCTAAGCGCATTGGGGTTCGGAGTCGAGTCGTGGTTTAATATTCGAGGAACCTTGGATCGCGCGAGAGCGTTCGGCTTCGGAGTTGGATAATACGCTTTGATACGCGTATTTGGTCACGTGAAGGCTCTTGCCCTAGGTACAACTTTAGTCGAGGAGGGTGCTAGTGTACGCCTGTGCATGGTCGGCCCGAGGGTTACTTGGTGTCTGCTCGTGTTGCAATGCTCGGCCTAGGTATATCCTCAGCCGAGGAGGGTACTCGGGAGGAACACATGTGGGGCGCGGGTGCACTAGCTTGAGTGGTCGGCCGAGGATGACGGTATTCGCGTGTGTTATAGTGCTCGGCTTAGGTACATCCTTAGCCGAGGGGGGTACTCAGGAGGGAAACCTGTATGGCTCGAGAGCACTCTGAGTGGTCTTTCGAGAGTTGCTCGGTATCCGCGTGCCTCGCGGTGCTCGGCCTAGGTGCATCCTTAGCCGAGGGGGGTACTCGGGAGGGAAACTTGTATGGCTCGGGAGCACTTTGAGTGGTCGTCCGAGAGTTGCTCGGTGTCCGCGTGCATCGTAGTGCTCGACCTAGGTGCATCATTAGCCGAGAAGGGTACTCAGGAGGGAAACCTGTATGGCTCGAAAGCACTTTGACTGGTCGGCCGAGGATTGTTCGGCGTCAGCTTGTTATATGAGTGGACTTGCGTGATCGCGACCTAGACATACAATAAAACAGCAAAGGGTATGATGAAATTTGAAAATTTTATTAATGAAGTGCCTCGTTAAAAACCTTGCCGACCCAAAACCCTCCTTAGGGAAAAAAGAATCGGTCAAGGAAAAGAGTGCACTATTACATCAGTTGTAATACACTTTCAAATGCGAGGAAATCCAAGTTCTCGGAATTGGTTCTCCTGATAGGTACTCCAGCTTGTATGCTCTGTTGTTTAGATTGTGTCGCACTCGGAAGGGTCCGTCCCAATTTGGGGCAAGTTTCCCTTGTCTCGGATCTTTTCTTGCTTCGCTTGTGACTCTCCAAACGAGATCTCCTTCACGAAATTCTCTAGGCTTCACCTTGCTATCGAATCTTCTCTAGTAGCGCTGCTTGGTGGCTTCGGCCACTACCAGGGCTCGGTCTCGGATTTCTTCTACAACATCCAGGTTTGCTCGGAGTTCAGCTTCGTTGTTCGACTCTTCGAAGTGGGCTCGACGAAACGATGGTTCTCCAATTTCTACTGGGAGCATTGTGTCGGATCCATATACTAATCGGAAGGGGGTCTCTTGTGTGGTTGATTGGGGCGTGCATCGGTAGGCCCAAAGTACCTCGGGCAACTGCTCAGCCCATGCTCCCTTTGCTTCTCCTAGCCGTTTCTTCAACTCTGTCAGGATGACTTTGTTGGCAGATTCGGCTTGGCCGTTCGTTTGTGGGTGCTCGACCGATGTGACCTTGTGTCGTATTCCTAGGCCGGTTAGGAACACGTTGAGTTTTCGGTCAGTGAATTGAAAGCCGTTGTCGGTCACCAGGGTTGAAGGGATGCTAAACTGGGTGATGACATTCTTCCAAAGGAAATTTTGTACTTGATGAGCAGAGATGTTTGCCAGGGGCTCGGCCTCGATCCATTTAGTGAACAAGTCCACGGCGACGATGAGGAACTTGCATTGTCCTTTTGCCACTGAGAAAGGTCCAAGTATGTCGGCCTTGTTGCCCATCATAGAGGTGACTGGTGTTCGGGTCACATGGTCAGTTGGGGCATAATACGCCGACTCCTCTTGAAGAGTGGGAGTCGACGGCACATAGGTCTGATTAAGACTTCGGAGCTCGGCATTTTGTCGACGTAGTTCGGCCAACTCCCTGGCATCGGCTTCTCTCTGTCTTCGGATAGTGGCCATTTCCTCGCGCAATGCGCGCAAGTCATCTTGAAGGTTAGGTTGGGCTCGGTCAGTGTTCGGCCGGGCCTCTTGTATCACATGTTCCAGTTGCATCTGAGGCATTCCGTACGGATAACGTTCTTGGTTGTTCATGGCGGGATTGTTTTCGGGGTTAGGGATCGGTTGGGTTGTTGTCGATTGTCCTTTGCGCGTTACTACCATGTCTCGGTCTCAGTTGTAGAGTTCTAAGGGGCTGAAAATGTCTCTTCGGGCCCCACGGTGGGCGCCAAATGTTCCTGTGTTAGGATACACACTCCAACTATCCTTGTTGTAGCGGGTCGGGTCCGGGGTCTAAGTCTTCTCGTCCTTCTCCGAGTAGTTCGAAGTGACGGGGGGTGCCTGCAAAGACACTCCAACGCTCAAGTAAGTACTCGGCGTATTAAATGCGGTAGTTGAAAAGTTAGTTACGACCTTGAAGGGGGTCTATTTATAGTGTTTCTTATTGGGCCGTGATTAAGGACTGGGCCCTGGAAAATTAGGGGACTAAATCGGCGTATTACGTAAATTAATCTTTCCGTAATCACTTTGGTATAAATCCATGCCTAGGCCGAGCACACTGACACGTTCCGTTCCATTAGTGGTCGGTTAGCTCGGGTGCTCGATTCAGTCAGTCACGGGCTCGGGTACTTGGCGTATTCAGGTATGGACTAGGGTGTTCGGCCTGGTCGGCCTCCATACGGTATATTAAGTTACCTGGATTGGTAGGCAAAGGAGAACCTTACGTTCCATGGCAACGGGGCGGGTCGGGTTTCATGATACCCGTCCTCGTCCTCGCGAGTTAAATCCATCTCCATCCCTGTACTCGTACCCGTCGGGTATGTGATTTTCATCCCTATTCCCGTCCCCGTTGAATATCGGGTATACTCGTACCTGTCAATTTTTTTATTTTTTATTTTTTATAAAAAATATGATATTTTTAAATTATTTTTTTATTATATTATAATTATAATTAAATTATTTCTCTATCTCATATTATAATAAATAATCACACATAAAAAATATTAATTTTTTTTAATATAATTTAATTAAAAGTGAGTATTAAATTAAAAATGAGAATAGGGATACAGACAAGTACGAGTAGATGGCAGATAAGTACATACTCATACCTGTACTCATACCCAATTTAAAGTATCGGGTTTTACCCGTATTCATACCTAGTTAAATCAAGTATTTTCCATCAAAATCAAGACGAGTTCAGATATTACATGCGAGAATATATTTGTCGTTTCTAAATATATGTTCCTAAATATATATACATATATATATATCATGAAAACTATCCATCCGTGCGAGATAAGATTGAAAACAAATTTACATTAGATGGAGTGTACGTATTTGAGTAAATACTAATAGCATGGCAGAGCCAAAAAGTGAATTTCAGAAAAAGCAGAAAGAAGAGGAGAGAAGTAGTAGTAGTAGTGTAACTAGTGTCTAATATCTCCATTCTCGAGCAAGAGCAAGAGCAAGAGCAAGAGCAAGAGCAAGAATGAAGGTAGCGACGAAAGGCATTTGTAGTCCGGGTCGAAGCGACAAGTTCCCACCACCGTTGATGAGATTCCTCAGAAACAATGCGGGAAGCAGAAGCAGAAGCAGAGGGAGGTCGAGATCCAGCCACACCATGTTTTTCAGAAAGAAGAACAGCGCCATGGAAACCACGCAAGAGCCCTCTTCCCCCAAAGTCACCTGCATGGGGCAAGTCAGAGTCAAATGCTCCAACTCCAACTCCAACTCCAACTCCAACGGACCTCAGGCTCAGACCAACTGCTGCTGTGTCCCACATCGTTTAGTTTCTCTTTTCCGCGGCCTCTGCCAACCGCTTATAAAGACAAAGAAAAGGGACTCCAAAGTCACCCAAGCTTGTTCCCCCAAAACAGAGTTCAATTTCAGGGGAAGGCCTAGACCCAGGCCTAACGCAGTCGTTTCGATTGCTCCTCCCAGAAACGCTTTCTTATTGACGCGCTGCAGATCCGCGCCGGGGAGAAGGGACACGGACCTTCGAAAGTTCCCATTCTTCAGAGACCTTGAGCTGCGTCCTCTCGTGCTCACCAGGTGCAAATCCGAACCCGCCAGAACCGCGCACAACAAACTCAAATTCAACACAACTTTCGGTTTGTGATTACTACCTCTTTCTCTTTCTGTTACTTGCTCTGCTTAGTGTTTATCTTTTTCTTCAAAAGAGTTTTTACATTTTACCCAATTTGTTTTGTGTTTTTTCTTCTCGAGCTCTTGAGAGAATCTCTATGCTCTATGTAATAATCGGTATTCAATAAAAACAAACATGAAAACTTGTTAGTGCTCACTCCTTCATCGTTTCTACTACTACTACTACCAACTATTACTTATTAAACAAGTTTCAAACTCTTGTGTTGCTTCTTCTAGCTGATTTCTCCTTTTGCTTTTATTTCCTTATGCATCATACAACTTCCTCCAACTTATGACAAATTATTGCATGTTTTGAGTGTACTTACTTTCATCTAGTTTAATTTTGCATATCACGTTTAATTCAATTTTGTTATTATTTTATATAAATTGAAAAACCCAACTCAAACTACAGACACAGGATTACTCTGAATTATGGAATATTTTCTTCAGGTTGAGGCATATAAGTGCTCTTGCCCACTTTTCTATTGGTAGTGGGAACTGAGTTAATCTAACAGGAGAAAAGTAAGAAGAGTTTTTTTAAAATATAAATTAAGGAGTTAAAAATTAAAATATTTAGTATAAAAAGAGTGCTATCCTTGTTTTAATATTTGTTTTTTTAATTAGTGACTTGCAACATTTGTTAATAGGATTCAATTTAGTATAATCTTTTATGAGTTTGAGGTAAGAATGACATCTAGTTTGAGTGGATTCGTGAGCTCCTGCACGTGTTAGTTTAATTTTAATTTTAATCTGGCATCCACGTGTCATGGGTTTATGCCATTAAAATAAAATAATAAAATGTGTAGTTTGGGGTGTAGAATAGATATGGTAAAAAAAATAAAAAAAAAATGGTAGTGAATTCATTTTTATTTTCTTTTAAGTTTGGTTTAACATTTTCTTGTTTTGGGACCCTTGTGAATGCAAATAGGTTAAGAAACACATTGACCAACAAACATGCAGTAAGGATTAGGTACCAAACCAAACCACTTTGTCATGCCTAATTACTTTTATGTGGGGTTGTTGGTTGCTCAACTAAGTTCACTGTACCCTCCACTGCATATCTGTTTAATGTTTATTTTATATAAATATAATTTATAACAAATAAATATTTATGAGTATATAAATTATATTTTATAATTTTTATTCAATACAAAAATAAAATAAAATGATAAACCGAAAGAGATGAGAGATTAAGAAAAATTATAAAAATATTCCTTTTTAAAAAAATCAGTTAAAAATATTATTGTTGAAATGAAGAGTAGTCTTAAAAATACTCTTATTTAATGACATTATTTTAATATTATATATATATATATATATATATATATAAATTTTAAGATAAAACTATAAAAATAAAAAAGAAGATAAATTGAAAGCAATGAGTGGAACGCAGTTAAAAGATGACACTCTATTAAAGATGACATATATGTTTTACTAAATTAGTATAATGTTTTTATTAATTTATTTAATCCGTATTTCTTCTTTTTGTTTTGGAAGAAATATTTCTAATATACTTAAAAAATTGCTCTTAAGAAATTATTGTCCAAATTGTATTACATAATAATTATTATGCACCTACGATTTTCTTATTTAATCATCTCTAAATATAAATATTTTAAATGGAAGTATTTTTAAGAATCATTTTTAAAAGAGAGTATCTTTATAAATTTTTCTAATTTTTTTTTATTTCTTTCAATATATCATTGTATCTTATTTTCAAAGTAAATTTCAATATTTTTAAAAGAATTTATTAATAATTTTAAATAAATTTATACATTAATTTATCTATTTATATATATCACATATCACATAATGTAGAATACAAAGATTTAATCTATAAGTACAAGTATTAAAAACACATCACATTTCTATGGGACTTGCACTTAGCACAAACCTCCCCATGCATAGTGGGAATAGGCTAGAGAACAAGAGCGCTCTCTTGCTTAGCACCCACTCATTTTTGGCATAGAGGACAAAGAAAAAAATTTGACTATTGTAACTCTAACATTTAGCATAAAAAAACACTTGCATTTAGTGTTAATTCTATAAAGAATTTTTTTGATTCCCGTACTTAACAAGAACTTAGTCTCTCTTACCGTTATAGTAATAAGACTATTTGTGGCTATTGTGTTTAATGAGAACTAAATCTCACTTAGCATCAAAAGAATAGAGAGCAAATTTTAGCCTTTGGGAGTCTAATCCTTAGAAAGGGTATCCCATACTTAACACTGATTTGTGATTTTGCATAATTGAGAGTTTTTCAAAATCTGACACACTCACTCATTAATTATCAAATTTATTTCAAGGTCTGTTATTGAATTAAAATTGAATTTTAATTTACTTTTTAAAGGAATTAATATCCAAAGAATTCAATTTTTACAATACTACCAAAAATCACACACAAAACCTAATTTACTTGAGAATCCTAACTCTAATACACAACATCTAAAGAACATGCAATCAACAATTTAATCATAAACTAAATAGTTTCAAAGGATTCACAACCATCTATAAAAATTAAAATAAAAGACATATATATATATATATATATATATATATATATATATATAAATCTAATATAGATACAAATCTAAGGTGTTTAGGACCAACTTAGTCTTCCAATATTAAATTTTCGCACCAATGAGTTAGAAAACTTACTCTTCCTTGTTTAGAAAGACACTTTCACATCACATGGGTGCAAACATATCTTCGCTCCTCAAGTTTCTTACTTTTCCATTTGCAACATTGATGACATGAAGTTTTCAGAAGGTAGAGATTAAAGATGACCAGAAAGATCAAAGATCAAAGATTAACTCTTATTTAAAAAAAAAAATCAACTTTTTACTTTTTTTTATTTTAAATAATCATATTTATTTTTTTCCAAAGAATTCTCTCATCTCAATCAATTTAAATAATTATTGAAAAAAGAGAATTTAAGATTGTAATCTTATTACACTTTCCATCCTTTTAATGAGATAACTTAAATTTCAATTAGAAGAGGGAGGAGATGATGAAAGTGAGATAATCTGTCTTCTTTATTTTTTGATAAAATTTTTACCAAAAATGAGATTTAACAATGTTGTGGCGGAGGAAAATTTTTGACATGAACAATAAATTAAATAACTAAATAAAAAAATCAAACAAAATTATAAATTAAAGTTAAAATATAAAATAATGACTTCACCTATTATTTTAAACTTTTATAAGTATAGATAGAAAAACAAAATATTATTTTAAAGAAATAGATAAAATTTGTACAAAAAAGGACAAATAAAAGTAAATATACAATTTTTTTTTTCTGTACAACTAATGTCGTAAATTACTCATCATTAATCTGATCCAAAAATTAATCATGATGGATGTTTATGAGAATTATGTATGTAAGAGTGATATATCTATTCCATCACAAGCTCAAAACTACTAGTCATGATGTTATCTTGGAATCCAATGTTTCATATTATTATAAATTCATTTGCATGAGTTAGTTGCATTGAATATTTCGTTTATTAATCTTCCATGTGACGCTATATGGGATATATTGCCTCCAAACTATTGGTGTTTTGGTCCATCGATCAAGGAACCATTGAATTTTCAAACCTCACCTTTACCATGCTATTAATTTAAAATAGTTTGTGTTTTGGTCCATCGATCAAGGGACCATTAAATTTTCAAACCTCACCTTTACCATGCTATTAATTTGAAATAGTTTGTTTCATCGTACTGTAGTAAAGTCTTGAACCTCACAAAAAAATAAAAAGAGGACTTTTGTATATGAGCATTTTAAAATAGAAATATATATCCAATAAAATATTAGATGCAAAGTTTAATTAAAAATAATATATTAGATGCATTTTAAATAAATAATACAATTTTAACATATTTTAAAAAATGTATCACATTCTTTGTTCATGTTATTGTTTATTATCAATAAATAATAGTTTAAGACAGAATATATATATAAATAATACAATTTTAACAAGTTTTAAAAAATGTATCACATTCTTTGTTCATGTTATTGTTTATTATCAATAAATAATAGTTTAAGACAGAATATATATATATATATATATATATATATAATAATAATAATAATAAAAGTTACTCTAAGAATAATTCTTGATAGAGTTATTTCACTCAATAACTCATAAATTCATGGTTTACATTGAATTTTATCAATCTAATTGTTGAATTAAGTTTTTTTTATTAAATAAATCAAGTCTACAATTTTGTTTGTAAAGTTTGAAAACTATATTTTTGATATTTTATTATGTAAATTCAAATAAATGTATAATATATTTTTATGAGCATATTTTAATTTGAACTTATGTAACAAAATATCAAATAATTTTTAAATTTGACAAAAATTTCTAAAATTATTTTTTTAAAAATACTTTAATTCATTGGTTCAGTCATTGAAATTTAAAATATATCACAAGTTATTGAGCGAAATAATTATATAAGGAGTTATTTTTGAAATATCTTTATCCTCACCCTATATGAGTAAATGATTTTTATGAGTATACATTAATTTGATTTATATAATGAAATATTATATAATTTTTAAATTTTGTAAAAAATTATAAAATTAATCTATTTAATAAGAATTTTAATTTGACGGATAAATCGTGAAAAATTTGTATATATCACAAGCTATTAAATTGAGTAATTTTACAAAAAAATTACTCTCAAAATAACTTAATCCCCATTAATATGGAGAACCTATTATATTAGCTTTTATCCAAAAAAAATGGAAACTTATTTTTAATTTGCATATAAATTAATTTTAGTTTTAATTTATGAAGAAAATTATTTATTTTTTTATTTATATTTTTATATTTTAATTTTTTTTGAATAAATTTATCAAAAACATGCCTATAAAATAAGTTAGAATAAATTTTGTAGTTAATGAAAAATGTTGGAAATGAAATTAAAAATGTTTCGTAATAGTGTGATAGTTAATGCACGTGATGGAAGTGTCCTACCAGTGCAGACAAAGAGCACTTGCATTAGACAATATGCAACCAGTCCAGCCATGAATTAGTTGTCCATCTAGGCCCAATTCCATCAAACCTAACTGCTCATTTAAGTCGATAAGAGAAACACTCTGTTTTAGACAACACAACACCCTCATATAAGTTTATTTAAACCAACCATTTTACTCTTTTTTTTTAAAAAAAAATTGAAACTTATTTTGTGGTTTACGTTCAAAAATATTATATTTGGTTTGGTCATTTAGAGTTAAAATTATTTGATATTTTTAAGTTTAAAAATTACTTCTAAGTTTTTGTCAAAATCTTTTGATTTGAAATAAACAAAGAAAAGAGAAAGTAAAAACTAAAATTAATTATATCTCTCTCATAAGTATTTCAACCAACACTTTGTCACTAGTTTTAGATTTATATGTCAATCATTTGGAGTCATTAATTTACTGCTGCAGAAACTTTTATACTTATTCAATATTGAAAACAAAAGGTCCACTATTTATTTCCAGACTAATTTTTTGGACATATGGACCTCGGGAACAAAAATGACTTTTTGTGTGAATTTGAACATAACGGACTAATTATGAAATTAATTATTTTCATAAAATTATTTATATATATATATATTAAAAGTAAACTAACCCAATTTTTGATTAGAATAAGATCTTATGATCGAATTTTGTTCTCTTAATTATGATATATTAAAAAAATTAGAGTCTTAACCTGGCTGCCATTTTGATCGAGGTAAAAGTAAAACGGGTTGGTTATAGAGCTGAGATGAATGCAATAAGAGAGTTATTCACATGAAATGCCAAATTAAAAATTAGAGAATAATACTTATTGCACCTAGGGCATGCAACTATTTTGAAATTTATTTAATTATTATTTTTATATTCTTTATTCACTATCTAGAAGTCAAATAAATTATAAGGCTATATCTTAGGACAAATTATTAAAGTTATCTAATATTTCACATGTTTGATTATTATGAAGACAAAATAAATATGACTCTATCGTCAATTTTTTCTTCTTCAAAGTTTTCTTCAATAAACATTGAAAAATACTTACGATAACTAATTATGATCACAATTCACAACCTTTTATATAATGTGTATTGCTTTTTTTTTTTTTATTTTTTTTTATTTTAAATAATCATTCAGAAAACAATGTGTAATGATTTCACTTGGGAAGTAAGGGATAATAATGTGTATCTTTCTCGGATGAGTTTTATGGCTTTAACAGCCTTTGGTATTGGGCTTACTGGGGCCAATGGCATTCCATGAACAATTACATTTAAGGGTAGACAGATATTATTATCTTGATGTTTTACATGGACCCAACTCCCTAGAATTGATAACAGAGAAAAGAATTTACCATAGTCACGGTTTTAAATTCAACAGTAGCCACAACATCAAGAATTGTTGACTCATCGTAATTGCATCACTATTGCAATGACAGTTACAATAACACTACTTTTTTTTAAGGTTTATAACATGATGTTGAACCAATTGAATTATATTTTATGTACTTTTATCGGTTGATCATACAACAGATTGCCTTTGACACATTTTCATAACTAATTGGACTCATAACTAAAAAACTTCAGAGCCAATGATATGTTTCAATAAATAATTTCCGGGTTTACATTAGAATATTACATGCATCATGATTATATAGATGGAACTCATAGCACCGAAATCTTTTTAAGCATGGTCCTAGTTAGTTTAAGAAAGAAAGCAAAACATGGAAGCAACATTGAAAATTCTTCTACAAAAGGGGAAGTCACATGTTTGGTGAAGTGGCAACGTCTTGTTCTATATTATTACAAAGGTTTCATACGTGGATCGAGAAGAACTGTGTAAATATACACACACAAACAAACACATTATGTCCCTCTTCGTCCCAGATTTCAATTATATACACATGGAACTGTACCAATCCCAACCATACTTCATCTCTTTCCATCAACTATTTTGAAAACCATTAAAGTTTAAGCAGATATATAGGAACGTGATTTTATTTTAATATCCTAAAAATGACTTCAATTTCAATCTTATTGGAATTATTAAGACATTAGAAATAATATATCTGAAAATCTTTCTCAAAATTAAACTTACCTAATAAAATGTTATTCTAATTCTTTCTAACACACCTAAAATTCATCAACCCTCATAAATAAGCCCCTAATCATTATATATGAGTATAGAATAATTCGATTGTATAAGAAAACTTTTATAGATTGTATAAGAAAACTTTTCAAACATGCGTCCGAGAAAAAGATTAGTCTCTAATTCAATGAGTACACTTGACAGAAGAAAAATAAAGTATGGAAAATATAAAGTATGGAATGGAAGCATTTATGTTGGAAACCAAACATGCAGACCAGCATCTCACAACTTATTGCTGTGTGGGTGTGTGGATGGCGACGATTTCAATATATATTTGGAAAAAAATGAGTGAAAAAGATAAAGAGATGAGAGACATTAGCACACTAAAGCTTAGCTGTGATTTTTCCGCGAGTGTACCTACTTAGTCCCCACCACATCCAATAATTCATTAAAACCCTTCCAACCCCTTCTATGGTTTTTTCTCCCTATAAATCATCCCAACCTTTGCTTCTTTCTCCTAATAATTTCAAGTTTTAACAAAATTTAATTTGAGCATGCCACATATGTCTACCTTCACCACCTGCTTCTTTCTCTTGATTCTCATCCTCGCTCTCCCTCGTTCCTTAAGAGGTTTGCGTCTTCAATTTACATACACAAGCTAGTTCACATGCATGCATGTTTATACTATAATAAGGTTTTATTTTGTTGGTGATATTAGTTAATTGTGAATGTTACGTTACAGGAGAATCAGAGATATATGAGATTGATTATAGAGGACCTGAGACCCACTCATCGGTTGTTCCTCCTCCTCATCACTTTCATATTGGAAAGCCTAAGCCTCAAAAGGGTTCAGTTAGAGGAACCAAAGCTTTGGCCTTGAGGGACACTACTTACATACAAAATAATAAGGCAAGTCTTCTATCATTCTTCAAACTCATTCAATTTCTCCCTTTAAGTATTCATGATCTAGGATTTTAAATTAAAAACATAGGACACGGGATTAATTAATGAACATAGAAGATTTAGTATGTGTTTGGTTTTCACACCAAACTAACAAATACTGGTGGATAGTTAAAAGACGTGGGCTATCTTCAACCCAACATTTTTTTTCAAACACTGTTAATGTCCGAGACAACTTTTGCCGTTATTTCATGTTTTCATCTGTCTGAAAATATTTATAATTTCAAATTCTGAAAAAGACATTTTTTTATAGGTAGAAATTAAGATGATAATAATAAAATTTAAAATTATGATTTAGTGTATATTATTCCAACTCTACTATTAGACCGTAGTGATCCAATTTTAGGAATAAATTAAGAAAATTATTAAACAACATAAGAATGTAAGTTGATTTTACTATTTATTCCTTTACATTAATAAAACCAAAAAATAGTTAGGAAAATAAAAATCCTTTATTTTTAAATAAAAATAATTTAAAGCAAATTAAAGCTTCTAAAATTATAATTATTTTGATATAAAAGGAAACAATCACCGGAGTTGAATTCCCTGTTGTTCATTTAAATTACACGAAATACAGACATGGATCTAGCAGTGATGGATCTGTAGAGAATTTTCTTTCTTTAATGTAAAAGGTATTTTATAAGGCTAAGATCACCATATAGTTAAATTTTAAATTGCAAAACATCTTTATCCAAAAAATATTGAGGTATACGTGATGTCTTAATTTTGGATTTTCAAACAAATTTTAATTCAAAGAAAATCATGTAATGTACGTACTAAATTTTACATGAAATTGAAATATATTATGTATGATAAATTTTTTATTTTTATTTATAATAATTACTTTAAAAATCATGTCAACATTTCAATCATTTTTTTTACACTATAGTTCGTACAAATTAGGTTCCAATAGTTTGAAATCCAATCAAGCAAACAATTATTTAGCGAGAGAATTAACGAAGCATATATCTTTTTTTTTTATTTTTTATTCTTTCATCTAGGTTTTGGATCAGTTTTTTTTTTTTGTTTTCATCTTCTTCTTTCATATGTATAATTTTTAAGGAAAAGTATTTTATATTTAGTTGCTCATTAATTTAAATTTTAAAAAAATATTAGTTATTATTTTAAATTATTATATTTATCTTTTTTTTTTATTTAAGATTTAACAAACTTATTATAAACAAGGAAAAAAAATAGACGGGGATAGCAGCAGTTTATTTGTTTTTTAATTTTAAATATTAAATATAAACAAAACTTTTTACAAAATCTAAAACAAAAACTATCAATAGTTTTAAGAATAAAAATATTTAACCCTACATTTAATTTTGTTTTAAGTAATTGCTCGAAACATATATTCCAATCCTCCTTTAATATCTAATTGCTCTTTTCTTGTGCAGGTTAAGAAAGTTCATGGATGATCAAGAAGCCTTACGGATTAAATGGAGTATGACTTTAATTTGTGATCTCAAACAGAAATATAGTTAATGCATGATTGTAAAGTTGAGATACTGTGTATCAGTATGTTTGTTCATGTGTATAATTGATAATAGAAAAAGAAAAAAAAATTGAACATATATCAAATTTTGAAGCTGGAATGATTGAAGGTGTGGGACTGTGAATCAGGTACATTAAAATTTAGTGCATGGATGATTAATTAATGGAGAAGGGTATATAGGGATTGGTGAAATTGGACGACAGAAACATGCAGCTACAAATGCATCATGTCTCAATGTCATCATGCCAGCGAAGCTTTATCATCTCAATATTAATGCTTTCGTCCATTTAAATTAGATTCATAAATACTGATATAGGCTTAAATAAGAGAGTGTTGACTCCTATAGCCCATCAAATAAATTGAGTTGGCTCAAATATTTCAAGTTTCAACTCTCTGATCCTTCATAAATAACTAAAATTTGACATGTACTTTGCCAATTTGATAAGTCAAATAAAAGGTTGCATTGGATTATTTCTTTTCTTTGTGCTTAAATTACTGTTGGTATGTTTATAAATTTTTATTTATCTTTGTAATACGTTTTTTATTTATTTTTATTTTATTAATGGTGATCGACTTATTTGAGAAATTATAGTTATATGTATTATGAACTTATTTTCATAGTATCGAAGAATTTATTTTTATGACAAAACTTAAACGTAGTATTATAGGTGTTATTTTTTTAATTAGAATAACAGTTTTACGTTAGAAACATGTATTTATATTTAACATAAATCTTAATAATATATATTTCACATATTATTAAAGTAAAAATTTAATTCTGATTAGAAAATAATATTAACCATTCTTATGGTCTTGTATCTAAAATTTGAATATCATTTTATTAATATTTCTAAATTTATTAAGAATGTGTTTGATTGATCATTCAAATCATTACTAATTTTAGAATTTTTTTCCTTTTTAATTATTTGACAAAATATTTTGAGAAAAATCAAGAAATTAAAATGATAATTTATAATTTTAGCTAAATTATAATTTTGGTCTCTCTATTTTTGTCGATCCATAATTTTGATTCTTCTATTTTAAAATAAAGACATTTAGTTCCCTATTTTATAAAATACGAAATTTTGGTATTCCCATGATGGATCCAAGTAGAAGAGATGAAACGATGAATCTCCCTTGCTTGTATCCGCACTTGCTCTCCTCCTTGAGACCTTGGATTTGGACGGAAGGAATGAAGAAGAAGACTAGGTTTGAAGATCCTAACCTTAGATGGAAGCACTCTAGCAAAGAGTGCCAAGGAAAGCTCACAAAAGATTCGGATCCCTAAAGCTAAGGCTAGAACTTGGGTGGGCTTTTTCGCCATTATAAATTTAAAAAAAATTAAAATTTCTAAAATAAATTAAAAAAAAATAATTTACCAAAATAAATACTTTTCGCCATGTTAGATAGGAGAGAGAAACACATGCATGTAGGATATACGTAGGAACACAAAACGTCATCTTTAGTGATGTTTTGTGCAGATGAAGCAATGAATGAAAAACATCAAGGGCATTGACGTTTTGTGTAGAATGTAAAATTAATGGAAAACGTCAAGGGTATTGATGTTTTGTGTAGAATGCAAAATGAATGGAAAACGTCAACTAGGATAACGTTTTCTTTACATTCGAAAAGTTTTTGACCAATTAACATAGAATAATCATGCAGCGAATCATGCACGGGAACGCAGAAGAATCAATGCAGGGGAATCATGTAGGAGAAACAGGGAAAAGCAACGAAAACATGGGTTGTATGGTATTGTAGAAGACGTCAATGGTTTGGATGTTTTTGGATGAAAGGTAGGCGTCACATAAGGTGACGAATTCCGTGCCACGTACCTTAACCATGCCATGTGTCTAACGTGCCTTGACATGTGTGTTACGTGCTTTGATGGATGCTTGACATGTTTCTTACGTGCATGTGTGTTGCGTGGCTTGATGGATGGCTTCACATGTTTCTTACGGCCTTGATGGATGGCTTACATGTGATTTGAGGGCCTTTATTCGATTAAAGGTAGGCGTTACATAAGGTGACGAGTTCTGTGCCATTTGTGGATACAACAAGACGAGTTATGTTCCTACTCTCACCAGTTACGTTCCTACGAGTTACATTCCTACACTCACCAGTTATGTTCCTACGAGTTACACGCTCACCAGCTAGCTCCCTGCAACGCGCACATGGATATATAGAAAATGTTAGTGAAGATGACGTTTTCTGTATAAAGCCTGCTGCACAAGTCTCTTCTTGGCAGATGGGACACATAACAAAACGTTAGCTAGGGAGACGAGAAGCTCGTGTTCACTAAACGTCAGGTTAGTGAAAGGGTGGTACACAAAACGTCAAAGCCTTTGACGTTTTCCATTCATTATAGCTTCTACACAAAACGTCAATACCCTTGACGTTTTTTCCATTCATTTTGCATTCTACACAAAACGCCAATGCCCTTTACATTTTTCATTCATTGCTTCATCTGCACAAAACGTCACTAAAGATGACGTTGTGTTCCTACATAACGACCCGCCTAGCCGTTCCACAACAACAACACCACGCAGAATAGAGCATACATATATAAAAATAGAATCTATACACATATGTGTAGCCTGGGGCTCAAAGTCAAAGTACAAAATACAGCCAAATTGCTACACTAAGTAGCCTACAATAACCAAATATCATCTTTATCTGCCAGCTGTAGACTTGCTTCAATACACCAACCTATCCTTGCTCTGCTCCCACATACAGTATGATCATTGCAGTCCAAACCACATGGAAACAACAAGGGTAAGCTAATGAAAAGAATCAACATATATATATAAATACAGAAATTATAAACAGCTACAGCTTATCAGCACATCATTAAGTTCAGCAAGATCAGCATACAACACATCACATATACAACTCACATCATTCAGCAAAAACAACATTAAACAAACAATGCTTCGTCACGCATATCAGCTCAGAGATCTCCTACAACAGCTCAGCCTTACGGCCTACAACAGCTCAGCCTTACGGCCTACAACAACTCAGCCTTACGACCTATAACAATTTATATTCAGCATTCAGCACAGCACAACATAGCAGCATTAACAACATACAACATACGGCACAACTCAACTTTTACAACAATACAGCTTAAACATCATAATTCAGCATGAACACTCATAGCACAACATAATCGTCACTTAGCTCAACAACATTCATCATTAACAGCTTAAATCAGCATATATCAGCATATATAAAAAAAGAACACATCCGCGCCCGGCGCAAGAGTACTCGCGCCCGGCGTGGACCAACCAGAGAGCTCTAAGGCTCTCACGTGCCTAGCGCAATGAGCGCAACCAAAGGCAGAGACTCTCAGGAGTCTCACCCGCCCGGCGTACCAAACCCACGCTCGGCTTGAGCAAGGCAGAGACCTCACCAAGGTCTCACGCCCGACACAATACCAATTGCGCCCAGCACCACCCCTGGCAGAGACTCCCAGGGAGTCTCCACGCTCGGCGAGACATAGTCACGCCCAGCGCCATACCAGAACCCCAAAATGTGAGTCTCTGTCTGATATCACGCCCAGCGTGGTCCAACCACGCCCGGCGTGAGCCATCCAGAGACCTTCATTCCCAAGCTCGCCCGGCGCAACCAGGCTTTTTCCCGGCGTGCTTGACCAATGGAACCCTCTGATGGTCATGCACCCGGCGCCAAGAACTACGCCCGACGTATTATCAAACAGCAACCCTCAAACTTCAAAAATTTTCACCAAAACCTGCCAAAAGAAGCAATCCAAGCACATGCAATCCACCGAAAACACCTCATTTTCATCAAACAGCTCAAAAGTCACAACTTTATCAACATGCAACCATCAAAACATGAAAATTCCAAATTTTCACCCTTTTTCCCCAAAACCCCGAAAACGAATTTTGCCTCAAATCAGCCCAACCATCTACTGAAAATCAACCACACATGAGTTTTAAACTCATTTCCAACCAATCTAGCAAAAACCTAGCGTCCCTTACCTCGGTGGAGAAGAAATCCGAGTTCCGGGAAAGTAGAGGAGAAGAGAAAGACGAACGGAGAAGAGAGACGGAGAAGGAGAAGTCCACGCCCTCGGCTAGCTTCCAGCACAACTACTCAACACCTACAACACCGAGGTTTGAGAATTCTGAGACTAAGACAAGGAGAGTGGGAAGGAGAGAGTAAGAAGAAATGGTAAGTTGAGAGAGAGAGGAAGAAGGAGTGGAGTCTCACAACCTCCCCAACAATAGAAATTTTCGTCCCCGAAATAGACTTACTTGGGAATAGGGAAGGATACTGTTGTCTGCACTGCTGCTCAACTTCCCAAGTAGCCTCACCAGTAGCTGCATCCCACAACACCTTCACCAAGGCAATGGACTTGCCTCTCAACTCCTTCATCTTGTAATCAACCACAACTACAAGCGACTTCTCAAAAGTCAGATTCTCCTTCACCCGCACACCATCCAACTCAACCACATGACCAGGGTCATGAACATGCTTCCTCAGCTGGGATACATGAAACACATCGTGTAGGTTTGAGAGAAACGGTGGCAAAGCCAACCAATAAGCGACCGGACCCACACGATGGATGATCTGATAGGGACCAACACACCTAGGTGTCAACTTCTTGGCCTTTAGCGCTCTACCCACATCAGAGGTTGGGGTCGCCTTCAGAAATATATGTTCTCCTTCAGCAAACTCCAAAGGCTTTCGCCTTTTATCAGCATAAGATTTCTGCCTACTCTAAGCAGTCTTCATCCTCTCCTGAATCAACTTCACCTTCTCAGTAGTCTGTAGGATCAGCTCCGACCCCACAACCACTGACTCATCATCTTGATACCAGCACAGAGAAGTGCTACACCTTCTACCATACAAGGCTTCAAATGGCGCCATCCCAATACTAGCATGAAAGCTATTATTGTACGTAAACTCCACCAGCAGTAAGACTTCCTCCCAGCTTCCCAAGTGGTCTAACACACAAGCCCTCAGCAGATCCTCCAAGGACTGAATTATCCTCTCTAACTGACCATCCATCTGTAGATGATAAGCAGAACTCAACCTCAACTTCGTGCCTAAGGCTTGATGTAGACTCTACCAAAATCTGGAAGTGAACCTCAGATCTCTGTTTGAAATAATATTGGAAGGCACCCCATGCAACCGTACTATTTCCCTCACATACAACTGCGTCAACTTCTCCAAGGACCACTTGATGTTGACAGGCAAGAAATGTGCACACTTTGGTCAACCGATCAACAATCACCCAGATAGCATCACTATTCCTAGCCGACCTAGGCAATCCCACAATGAAATCCATAGTGATACTATCTCACTTCCATTCCGGAATCTCCATCTGCTGCAACAAACCACCAGGCTTCTGGTGCTCCACCTTTGCCTTCTGACAAGTCAGACAGACCGCCACATATTCAGTAATGTCCCTCTTCATACCAGACCAACAGAAAGTCTTCTTGAGGTCTTGGACATCTTTGTCATACCTGGATGTATGCTAAGTCTACTCTTGTGGCCTTCCTCCATAACAACTTTCTTCAGCTTAGAATCATGAGGTAGGCAAATTCTGCCCTTAAACCTCAAAATTTCGTCTCCGCCCAGCTCAAAACCAACCGCCTTCTCAGTACCTAGCAAACCAAGAATCCGCACCAACTCTGCATCCTGTAACTGCTTCAACCCAACCTGCCTCAAGAACTCACTAGTTATGGTTGTCATCCCACAACTAATGTGATCATGAGCTAGCTTAACATAAAGATTCAAATCTCTAAATTCCTCCACCAGCTCAAGCTCTTTCACCATCAAACTCGACATGTGGATGGATTTCCTACTCAGTGCATCCGCCACAACATTGGCCTTCCCAGGGTGATACATCAGTTGAAAGTCATAATCCTTTAGAAGTTCCATCCATCGCCTCTGCCTCATGTTCAGCTCCTTCTGATCAAACAAGTACTTCAGACTCTTGTGATCACTGAAGACACTGAACCGAGCACCATACAGATAATGCCTCTATATCTTCAAGGAAAAAACAACTTCCGCCAACTCCAAATCATGAGTAGGATAATTCCTCTCATGGTTCTTCAGTTGCCTTGAAGCATATGCCACTACTTTCTTGTTCTGCATCAACACACACCCTAATTCTTGGTGAGAAGCATCACAATACACATCAAAAGGCTCACCAGAATCAGGCAACACCAACACAGGAGAAGTAGTCAACCTTCTCTTCAGCTCATCAAAACTCCGCTCATAGGCATCTGTCCAAATGAAAGGCTGATCCTTTCTTGTCAACTGGGTTAGAGGCGCTACTATCTTGGAAAATCCCTCAATGAACCTCCTATAGTAACCTGCTAGACTCATAAAGCTCCGAATATCAGTGACAGTTCTTGGACGCTCCCACTGCAATACCGACTCCACCTTAGCCGGATCAACAACAATTCCCTCAGCTGAAATAACATGGCCCAAGAACTTCACCTCTTCTAACCAGAACTCACACTTTGATAGCTTGGCGTACAACTGCTTCGCCTTCAAAATCTCCAACACCAACCTTAAGTGCTCTCCATGCTCCTCCGGGGTCCTTGAATAAATCAGGATGTCATCAATGAACACCACCACGAATTTATCCAAGAAGGGCCGGAAGATCCTGTTCATGTAATCCATGAACACTGCTGGGGCGTTGGTCACACCAAACGGCATCACAACATACTCATAGTGACCATACCTAGTCCTGAAAGCAGTCTTAGGTATGTCACCCTCCTTCACCCTGATATGGTGATATCCTGACCTCAAGTCAATCTTTGAAAACACCAATGCTCCCCTCAATTGATCCATTAAGTCATTTATCCGGGGAAGTGGATATTTGTTCTTAATGGTCAACTTGTTCAACTGCCGGTAATCAACACACAGTCGACTACCTCCATCCTTCTTCTTCATCAACAACACGGGAATACCCCACAGAGATACACTCAGCCTCACCAACTGCTTTTCCAACAACTCTTCCAACTGACCTTTTAGCTCAACCAACTCAGCTGGGCCATTCTATAGGGAGCAACCGACACTAGCCCTGCACCAGGAACCAAATCAATGTTGAACTCCATCTCCCTAGTAGGAGGCAACCCAGGCACCTCATCTGGAAACACCTTAGCAAAATCCTTCACAACCTCAATCTCAGTAATGACCCTCTCGGTCTCCACACTCATAGCAGCAAGTAGAATACAACACTCTGCTCCATCTCTCATCAAAGTTTCAGCTTGGCTAGCTGAAATTAACAACTCATCCTCCACCCGAGGAAAGATCAACCTCTTAGTGGCACAATCTATAAGGATACGATTGGCAGACAACCAATCCATCCCTAAGATTATGTCAATATCTACTAAAGACAAACAAATCAGGTTTACCTTATACCTCTTCTCATTCACCACTATTGGACAACCAACACACATCTCAAAAGCAACCACAGAAGTAGAAGCGGGCGTTTACACTAGCAGTCTCAACCTCAAAGCACATACCGGCACACCCAACATTGCAGCACAAACATATGAAATAAAAGAGTGGGAAGCTCCAGATTCAAATAAAATCATCACATCCTTACCAGCAGCTTTGCCCTTCCCCTTCACAAGGTCAGATGAAGTCAAAGCTTAAGCCTCGATCAAGGCGAATACCCTCCCAGCAGCAACAAGTCTATCACCTCTCGGAGTAACCTTATCCGGTCTATTTCTAGCAGGACAGTTGGTCGACTCATGATCCATCTGATTACACCTGAAACATCGGCTCTCAGTGTGAGGACAATCCCAAACAAAGTGGGGTCTAGCACACCGATAGCATCTGAGAGTGGCACCTCCACCCTGTTTCCCACCTCTAGCAGCATTAGTAGGTTGCCTTATGATAGGACCCCCTTGTTGTGATTGGGGCCTATCATATGGTTTCCTCTGACCTCCACCTTTCTTGGACCTAACTGGTCCCTCAGCAGTCTTCACTACACGGTTGCCACCTTCCAACCGCTCAACAACTTTAGCCTTTTCCACCAAGGCCAGAAACTCAGTGATGGCCATAGGCACCACCACCCTCTTCAACTCTTGTTTCAACCCCTCAGCAAACTTTCGGCACTCCCAAGCTTCAGAAATAGCTTGCGAAAAGAAACGAGCCAAGTGCTCGAATCTCATCGCATACTCAGACACCGACATCCCTCCTTGGTTCAACCGCATGAACTCAGCCTTCTTGGCGTGCCTCACGCTCTCTGGGAAGTACTTCTCAAGAAATACCCTCTTGAAGCACTCTCAGTCAACAACCACTCCTCTAGCAACCAACATGTGGTGGGTGCCTTTCTACCAATGTTCAGCTTCTCCAACCAGCATATAAACAGCATATGCCAACCTCCTCTCTTGAGAACATCCCAACACGGTAAAGATGTTCTCTAGCTCACAGATCCAGTAGTTAGCTATCTCTAGGTCTGCATCACTCTTGAACTGCGGAGGATGGCACTTACGGAACCCAGCTAGATTTCGGCTCTCCTATAACCCAACTGGTCTTGCTGCACTAGCTGTAGCTCTATCAGCATCCATCCTAGCAAAGTAGGCATTCTGCTGTTGCATAGTCATAGCCATCATCTCCATGGCACGGGCTATCTGCTCATTGGTTCTAGTCATCGTCTACAAAAGTAACAACACTTTCAGTATACAATAACTAAACCAGTCAACAAAGAAATCAGCACAACAATCAATACAACACAGAGCTTAGCACAACAAAAGCCTAAAGGACCCACCCCCACGCAGTGTCCACAAGACTCAAACTGCTGTGATACCAAAAAGTGTAACAACCCGCCTAACCGTTCCACAACAACAACACCACGCAGAATAGAGCATACATATATAAAAATAGAATCTATACACATATGTCTAGCCTGGGGCTCAAAGTTAAAGTACAAAATACAGCCAAATTGCTACACTAAATAGCCTACAATAACAAAATATCATCTCTATCTACTAGCTGCAGACTTGCCTCAATACACCAACCTATCCCTGCTCTGCTCCCAAACACAGTATGATCATTACAATCCAAACCACATGGAAACAACAAGGGTAAGCTAGTGAAAAGAATCAACATATATATATATATATATATATAAATATAGAAATTATAAACAACTACAGTGATGGAGGAAGCCCATGGGCCAAGGGCCCAACTACTAGGGCTATGGCAAAGAAGATGCATGAAGAGTGGGCCCAAGCCCAAGGAAAGCCCATCTCTTTGTTTTGTTGGGCCTTGACTCAAGCCCAAGTAGATTAGCGTTAGTGTAGGATTGGGCCTTAGTGCCTTGTATTTCTTTTTGGGCCTTATATTTCCGGCCATGTAGCTTAGGATTTGCATTTAGAGGCTATTTGAATTTAGGGTTATTTAGGTTACATGTGAAGTTGCATTAGCATGTAATTAGAATCACATTTAGTGTGCATTTCGGCCATGTGCAACACATGCACATGGTGTGATCCGAAATGCAACTCAAATAGAAATCTAATTACATGCCAAATGAACTAGCACATGGGTGATCCGGGTTTTAGGCACCAAAATTTGAATTTTGAATTCAAATTTTGGGCGCCTAAGGTTAAGTGAACCTTACCTTGGTTCCACTTAACCTTAGGTTAACCCAAGGTCACCTTAACCTAATTTTACCCTATAAATCACTATGGCCGAGACTTGTATGAACACTTTGGATATATTGGATGTGTTTTCTCTCTTTAATTCATCTCCTCCGAAGTCACCTTGACTCCTAAACTCTACCCTTCTTGAGTGCTTCTCCTTGTAGAGCTAGGAACTTTCATCCTCTCTGGACTTAGCTTCTATGCAAGCTTAGGTCACATTGAGCCTTGTGGAGTCTCAATCCTTGAAGCCATTCCAAGGATTTTCGTGAAGGCTTGAAGAGTTCTTGTGGTTTCCAAGTGGAATCACATCAAGTGGTATCAAGAGCATCCAGTTTTCTTCAAGAGATAAGTCTTGTTCTTGTCTTTTGATGTTGTGATCCGTGGTTAATTCTCTTCATTTTTGTGTTCATATTGTTTTGAGTTCTTGTCACATGAGAGTTGCTTCCTTCCTAGATCTATTTTTAGCCTTAAAATTTGATGGATCTAGTTTCTTATGCTTGAATGATTCATTATGCGTTTGAGATAATATGCTTCCATGAATCATGCTCCATTCTTGTGCCTATTAGGAAATTTTCTGCCTATGAACATTTTGCTTTATTTGAGTCTTACTTGAAATTTTGATTCGGTCATTGTATGCTTGAGTCTTATTTTTTTGTTTTGAAATCTATGTCTAGTAGGTTTGTGTAGTCCTTTATATGTTCATCATTCTTAGCCTTGCTTGTGGATCCGTTTGAATTTTTTTTTTGAAGTGAGTCTTGAAACATTTTCTGGATTTGGTCGAGATCCATAGTCATTGGTATAAGCTCATAATTTTTGTTTTACTTTGAGTTCATGAACTACTACTAGATCATTAGTAGTTTTCTTAGAAATTTTTAGGTTTCCAACTTTTGAAAAATGTCTTCAAAATTTTCCTATCCGTGAGTGATTGATCTTGATTGTTTAAAGGAGTGCTGGAATTTGTGTTTGTGTATCAAATTTGAATTTGAATTTTGGAGCCTAAACCGTGCATGTGCCATTCAAACTTGCAAGCATCAAAAGCATGTCACATTTGCCTTGAATTTAAACCTAATTTGGTTGTCATTTGGCACCTCATTTTTGAATCCGATTTTTAGTGTTCCTAAGTGTGACCGAGACCTAGTTGCTACATAAACTTTGAAAGAAAAAGGCAACTCCTAAGATTTAAAAAAAAAATTAGAAGAAAGATCAAAAGAAATTCAAAACAAAATTGATTAAAAAAAAGTGCTAAACCTATTTTGAAAAGCAAAAGCCAATTAAGGAGTTTGGTTTATCATTTGTTTCTTCTCGGTTTGTACTTGTTTTTGAATCATAATATTTTCAACTTATAAATCTTTGAGTATTTTGATTTTGTGCATCCATTCTAGAACTCATCTTAGGACCATTCCTTCTTGTTCTAGTCAAATACTTGTTTTTGTGTCATCTAAATTGTCATCTACTTCTCTACTCTTATCTCTTCACCTCTTAAATTCTCTTTGCTGTTCTTATCATTGATTAAACTCAAGTGTGACCTAAGTTTGACCTAGCCTATCTTCCTAGAAGCTAGTTCTACAAGGGTCATCAAAAGAAGCCTAAGAAAAGGAGGAGGAGAGGACATAGGTGGCTCTCGAATTTGACTACTTCAAAACATACACCATAAACACTCTTGGCTGGAAAAATTGTGGTTGCTGGACTGGATCAGCCGTGAAGACTTTTGGAGATTTAAATTTGAATTTGTAATTGAATTTAAAAAAAAAAAATATATATATATATATAAGAATTAGTGAAGGATTTTAGAGACCAATTTTTACTTACTAGTTTGAAAATTTTGTTGCAAATTTGGTCACTAATCCCTCACTAATTCTTAGTGACTGTTTTTCTAATTTATTTTAAACCACTAGTTCTTGGCTGTTTAACTTTGTCTATACCTTGTAATTGGCCATTTAAAGGAGTGTCTTGGGTGTGTCTTTGGTACACAACCATCTCTCCTTAGGTGTACATTTTCGTTAGTACTTTGTGAGAGTGGTCCTTGATTGATCTTTGGTATCTTTCAAGCTCTCACACTAGGACACGTTTAGGTAGTTTATTTCTTGCTTTAAATACTTGTTTTATTTGCTTTCATTCGTCTAGTTTCTAGTAAATCACAAATCATCAAAAATAATTTTCATTGAAAAGAATTTGGTAGAGATTAACTACAAAGGGGATTAGTAATTTTTACTTGAAGAGGCTTGGTTTTTAAGTGGCTCTTAGTAGCTCACCTCCCTCCAAATTTCAATTTGTATACTTAATCCTCCAAGTACTTAGTCTTAACTTTGCATAAAAATTGCTTTTCAAACTTCTTTTATCAAAAGAAATCTTTCACCTATAATGGAAGAATTTTCTACTCCTCATAGTGATAGTAATTCAAGTGATAACAATGATCTTGCCAAGTTATCACGTGAGTTAAGATCACTAAAGCTATGGAAAAAGCAAGAATCACAACAAAGAATTAGAGAAAAATTTGAAAGAGAAGCTCAAATTGCTCTTATGGAGGAGGAAATTCGTCTATTAAAGGAAAAAAGAAAAAAAGAAACACCATAGTTGACATAGCTCATACGCCAATAGTTCCACTATAGGAGAGTCAATGCATGATGATAGCCTAGCATTAGGAGATCATTATCAACAACCTCCTAGACGAGTCCAAAGGACCCCAAGCAAAGGGAATCTAGGGTAGATCTCCCTTATTTTCATGGAAAGGATGATGTGGAGGGGTACCTAGATTGGGAGATGAAGGTGGAACAAATCTTCACTTGCCATCAAGTGAGTGAAGAAAGGAAAGTCTCCCTAGCCACTCTAAGCTTTCAAGGTCATGCCATGTATTCGTGGACTTCTCTTGTGAGAGATAGGCGTCTCCATAATGACCCTCCAATTCAATATTGGAATGAGTTAAGGAGTGCCTTGAGAAGGAGGCATATTCCCTCTTATTACACTAGGGAGCTTATCAACAAGCTCCAAAGACTCCATCAAAAAAATATGACTATGGAAGAGTATAGACAAACGATGGAGTTATACTTGATGAGGGCTGGTATTAGGGAGGAAGAAAACATTACCATTGCTAGGTTTTTGAGTGGTTTAACTTTTGAGATAAGAGATAAGGTTGAGCTTCTCCCTTATAGGGATTTGAATGATTTGGTTCAACTTTTCATTAAGGTTGAGCAACAAAATTTGAGAAAAGGTTTCAAAACAAGCTCATATTCATCTTCTTACTCTAAGGTTGACTACAAGAGGGAGGGTAAGAAAAATGATTTTGAAAAGAAAAATACTTTTCCCTCCAAAAATCTAGACAAGGGTAAAGAAAAAGAAAAAGACAAAAAAACAAACACCTCACACACTAGCACCAAGTCTAATGATATAAAATGCTTTAAGTGTCTTGGGAGAGGCCACATTGCTTCTCAGTGCCCTAACAAGAAAGTGATGATTTTAAGGGGCCAAGACATTTATAGTAGCCATGATGAAGCTACTACTTCTTCATCTTCAAGTGAGGATGAAGAAGAAGCAAGTGAGGGAGAGTCATGTGAGGTCACTTATCCTTACAAAGGGGAACTTCTTATGATGAGAAGGGTCCTCAACAATCAACCTAGTGATACACAATCCCAAAGAGAGAACATATTTCATACAAGATGTAATATTTCAAACAAGGCTTGTTCTCTCATAGTGGATAGTGGATCTTGGTGCAATTGTTGTAGCACTAGGATGGTTGAAAAGTTGGGATTGACTACCACACCCCACCCCAAACCTTATCAACTTCGTTGGCTTAATGATGATGGGGATATGGTGGTCAACCAACAAGTGGAAGTAGAGTTTTCTATTGGGAACTACCAAGATAAAGTTAAATGTGATGTAGTTCCCATGGAAGCTTGTCATATTTTATTGGGTAGGCCATGGCAATTTGATAAACAAACTCATCATGATGGCCTAACTAATAAAATAACTTCTTCTCATAAGGGTAAGAAGTTTGTGCTTCATCCTCTATCACCTTCCCAAGTGATGGAAGATCAAGTCCAAATGAAGACCAAACGTGAGCAAGAAAAAGAAAAGAAAAAAATTGAAAAAAAAAAAGTTCTAAAAACTAGTGAAAAAGAGGATTCTAGAGAGAATAGTGTTCCCTCTCTAGAGATAGTTCAAGAGGAGATTTTTGACTCAAAATCTTTACACAAAACCTCTCTCTTTCTTGAACCATCATCTCATATCCTCATGTGTAGAGGAACAGTAACTTGCACTGCCACATCTTCTTTGGAAACTTCTCTACCTCTTGTGGTGAAAAATCTTTTGAAAGAATTTGGTGATGTATTCCCTAGTGAAGGTCCAGGACTTCCACCTTTTAGGGGAATAGAGCATCAAATAGATCTTGTGCCTGAGGCTAGTCTTCCAAATAGACCATCCTATAGGACTAACCCACAAGAAACAAAAGAGATAGAGAAACAAGTACAAGAGTTGTTGGAGAAGGGTTGGATTCAAAAGAGTCTAAGTCCTTGTGCTGTACCAGTAATTTTGGTGCCAAAAAAAGATAGAAAATGGAGGATGTGTTGTGACTGTAGAGCCATCAACAACATCACCATAAAATATAGGCACCCAATTCCTAGGCTTGATGACATGCTTGATGAATTGCATGGGTCATCCATATTTTCCAAAATTGACCTTAAAAATGGATATCACCAAATTAGAATCAAGGAAGGTGATGAGTGGAAAACTGCTTTTAAGACTAAATTTGGACTATATGAATGGTTGGTTATGCCTTTTGGGCTTACTAACACACCTAGCACATTCATGAGGTTGATGAATCATACCCTTAGGGATTGCATTGGTAGGTTTGTAGTTGTTTATTTTGATGATATTTTAATATATAGCAAAAGTCTAAGTGATCATGTGGATCACCTAAGACAAGTGCTTCTTGTTCTTAGAGACAATCACTTGTTTGCCAATGTAGACAAGTGCACTTTTTGTGTGGATAATGTTATTTTTCTAGGGTTTGTGGTAAGAAAAAATAGGGATCATGTGGACCCCGAGAAAATCAAAGCCATCCAAGAATGGCCTATTCCTACTAATGTTAGTGAAGTTAGGAGCTTCCATGGTTTGGCAAGCTTTTATAGAAGATTTGTTCATAACTTCTCTACATTAGCTTCACCTCTCAATGAGTTGGTGAAAAAGGATGTGGTCTTTGAATGGAAAGAAAAACATAATTTAGCTTTTCAAGAACTTAAGCTTAAACTTACTCAAGCTTCTGTTCTAGCTTTACCTAATTTTTCCAAAACCTTTGAGCTATAATGTGATGCTTTGGGTCTTGGCATAGGAGCTGTGTTGTTGCAAGGTGGTCACCCCATAGCTTATTTCAGTGAAAAACTTCATGGGGCTGCCTTGAACTACCCTACCTATGACAAAGAGTTATATGCTTTAGTTCGTGCCCTTCAAACTTGGGAACATTACCTTGTCACCAAGGAATTTGTTATCCATAGTGATCATGAATCACTTAAATACTTGAAGGGTCAACATAAATTAAATAAGAGACATGCAAAATGGGTTGAGTACCTTGAGCAATTTCCTTATGTCATCAAATATAAAGAGGGATCTACAAATGTAGTAGCTGATGCTTTGTCTAGAAGACATGTTTTATTGAATATCCTAGGTTTTCAAATACTAGGGTTTGATGACATCAAGGAGTTGTATGCGAAAGACCTTGATTTTGCTAACTTTTATTCTTTATGTATTCAAAAACCTTATCAAGGGTACTATATTTCTGAGGGGTATCTTTTTAAAGAAAACAAACTTTGTATACCCCAAGGATCTATTAGGAAACTCTTGGTCAAGGAGAGCCATGAGGGTGGGCTCATGGGGCATTTTGGAATTGATAAAACTCTTTCACTTTTGAGAGAGAAATTCTTTTGGCCTCATATGAAAAGAGATGTCCAAAGGTTTTGTAGTAGTTGCATTGCTTGTTTACAAGCAAAGTCTACCACCAAACCTCATGGACTTTACACCCCCTTGCCAATATCCTCTTCTCCTTGGGTAGACATTTCCATGGATTTTATCGTTGGATTTCCTAGGACCCAAAGAGGAAAGGATTCCATCTTTGTGGTTGTGGACCGTTTTAGCAAAATGGCACACTTCCTTCCATGCCACAAAGTGGATGATTCAAGTAACATTGCTAAATTATTCTTTCAAGAAATTGTGAGACTATATGGGTTACCCAAGACTATAGTCTCAGATAGAGATGTTAAGTTCCTTAGCCATTTTTGGAAAACTCTTTGGGCAAGGCTAGGAACTAAATTTCTATTTTCTACCACATGTCATCCCCAAACTGATGGGCAAACTGAGGTAGTGAATAGGTCTCTAGGGACTATGTTGAGGGCAATCCTCAAAGGCAATAAGAAGTCATGGGATGACTATCTCCCTCATGTGGAGTTTGCCTATAATAGAGTGGTTCACAAGACCACTAATATGTCTCCTTTTGAGATTGTTTATGGTTTCAACCCTCTTACTGATGTGTTTTCACTTGGAATGCACAAGGATGCTTCACACCTTCACGGAATTCCTTGGATGAATCTTCAAGGAATGGAGTCTCCTCAAAGGTGCAAGGTGGCCGAAGCTTGCTCACAAGCTAAATTCTAGAAAAAAATGGTGACCTAGCTCTACAAAGAGAAGCACTCAAGGAGGGTAGAGTAGGGAACCAAGGTGACTTCGGAGGGATGAATTTCAAGATAGGAAATCTCATCAATATAATCCAAAGTGGCTTACAAATCTCGGCTATAGTGATTTTATAGGGAAAATTAGGTTAAGGTGACCTTGGGTTAGCCTAGGGTTAAGTAGAACCAAGGTAAGGTTCACTTAACCTTAGGCGCCCAAAATTTGAATTCAAAATTCAAATTTTGGTGCCTAAACCCGGATCACCCATGTGCTAGCTCATTTGGCATGTAATTAAGAAGCCATTTGAGTTACATTTCGGATCACACCATGTGCATGTGTTGCACATGGCCGAAATGCACACCAAATGTGTTTCTAATTACATGCTAATGTAACTTCACATGTAACCTAAATAACCCTAAATTCATATGACCTCTAAATGTATATCCTACACTACATGGCCGGAAATACAAGGCCTAAAAGAAAATACAAGGCACTAAGGCCCAAATCCTATACTACCCTAAACTACTTGGGCTTGGGCTAAAGCCCAACAAAATAAAGTGGTGGACTTTCCTTGGGCTTGGGCCCACTCTTCATGCATCATCATTGCCATAGCCCTAGTAGTTGGGCCCTTAGCCCATGGGCCTCCTCCATCATCCCCTCCCTTTTGAAGAGGATTTGTCCTCAAATCCAAAGCATCCTCCTCTTGGGTAGCTAGTCCTGTAAAAAGAGACAAATTAGAAACATTGAAACTAGAACTAACACCATACTCAGAAGGGAGATCTAGGACATAGGCATTATTATTGATTTTCTTAAGGATTTGGAAAGGACCATCCCCTCTAGGACTAAGTTTTGACTTTCTTTTGGAAGGAAACCTATCATTCTTAAGGTGTAGCCAAACTCATTCACCTTCCTTGAAGATAACCTCTTTCCTACCCTTATTATTATATTTTTGGTATTTTTCTGTTTGGGATTGAATATGATCTCTAACCCTCGCATGTAATTTCTTGACAAACTCAGCTCGAGATGTGCCTTCTTTATGAATAAAAGAAGCAACATCTGGGAGAGGTAATAAATCTAATGGAGTAAGAGGGTTAAAGCCATAAACAATCTCAAAAAGAGACAAGTTAGTGGTCTTGTGAACCACTCTATTATAGGAAAACTCCACATGAGGGAGATAGTCATCCCATGACTTTTTATTGCCTTTGAGGATTGCCCTCAACATAGTCCCTAGAGATCTATTGACTACCTCAGTTTGCCCATCAGTTTGGGGATGACATGTGGTAGAAAATAGAAGTTTAGTTCCTAACCTTGCCCAAAGGGTTTTCCAAAAGTGGTTTAGGAACTTAACATCTCTATCGGAGACTATAGTTTTAGGTAACCCATGTAGTCTCACAATTTCTTGAAAGAATAATTTAGCAATGTGACTTGCATCATCCACTTTGTGGCATGGAATAAAGTGTGCCATTTTGCTAAAACGGTCCACTACCACAAATCCTAAGAAAATAACATTATCCACACAAAAGGTGCACTTGTCTACATTGGCAAACAAGTGATTGTCTCTAAGGACAAGAAAAACTTGCCTTAGGTGATCCACATGATCACTTAGACTTTTGCTATAGATTAAAATATCATCAAAATAAACAACTACAAACCTACCAATACAATCCCTAAGGGCATGATTCATCAACCTCATGAATGTGCTAGGTGCATTAGTAAGCCCAAAAGGCATTACTAACCATTTATATAGTTCAAACTTAGTCTTAAAAGCGGTTTTCCACTCATCACCTTCCTTGATTCTAATTTGGTGATATCCACTCTTAAGATCTACCTTGGAAAATATGGATGACCCATGCAATTCATCAAGCATGTCATCAAGCCTAGGAATTGGGTGCCTATATTTTATGGTGATGTTGTTGATGGCTCTACAGTCACAACACATCCTCCATTTTCCATCTTTTTTTGGCACCAAGATGACAGGTACAGCACAAGGACTTAAACTCTTTTGAATCCATCCCTTCTCCAACAATTCTTGTACTTGTTTCTCTATCTCTTTGGTTTCTTGTAGATTAGTCCTATAGGCTGGTCTATTTGGAAGACTAGCCCCAGGCGCAAGATCTATTTGATGTTCTATTCCCCTAAAAGGAGGAAGTCCAATTGGGCCTTCCTTGGGAAATATATCATCAAATTCTTTTAAAAGATTTTTCACCACAAGAGGTAGAGAAGTTTCCAAAGAAGATGTGGCAGTGCAAGTTAGTGTTCCTCTACACATGAGGATATGAGAAGATGGTTCAAGAAAGAGAGAGGTTTTATGTAAAGGTGTTGAATCAAAAGTCTCTCCTTGAACTATCTCTAGAGAGGGAACACTAGTCTCTCTAGAATCCTCTTTTTCCCTAATTTTTAGGGTTTTTTTTTGTTTTTCAACTGTTTTGTATTTTTCTTTTTCTTGCTCACGTTTGGCCTTCATTTGTACTTGATCTTCCATCACTTGGGAAGGTGATAGAGGATGAAGCACAAACTTCTTACCCTTGTGAGTGAAAGTTATTTTATTAGTTAGGCCATCATGATGAGTTTGTTTATCAAATTGCCATGGCCTACCTAGTAAAATATGACAAGCTTCCATGAGAACTACATCACATTTAACTTTATCATTATAGTTCCCAATAGAAAACTCTACTTCCACTTGTTGGTTGACCACCATATCCCCATCATCATTAAGCCAATGAAGTTGATAGGGTTTTGGGTGGGGTGTGGTAGTCAAGCCCAACTTTTCAACCATCCTAGTGCTACAACAATTGCACCAAGATCCACTATCCACTATGAGAGAACAAGCTTTATTGGAAATATTGCATCTTGTATGAAAAATGTTATCTCTTTGGGATTGTGTATCACTAGGTTGGTTATTGAGGACCCTTCTCATCATAAGAAGTTCCCCATTGTAAGGATAAGTGACCTCACATGACTCTCCTTCACTTGCTTCTTCTTCATCCTCACTTGAAGATGAAGAAGTAGTAGCTTCATCATGGCTACTATAAATGTCTTGGCCCCTTAAAATCATCACTTCCTTATTAGGGCATTGAGAAGCAATGTGGCCTCTCCCAAGACACTTAAAGCACTTTATATCACTAGACTTTGTGCTAGTGTGTGAAGTGTTTATTATTATTTTTTTATCTTTTTCTTTACCTTTGTCTAGATTTTTGGAGGGAAAAGTAGTCTTTTTTTCAAAATCATTTTTCTTGCCCTCCCTCTTGTAGTTATCCTTAGAAAAAGAAGATGAGTATGAGCTTGCTTTAAAACCTTTTCTCAAATTTTGTTGTTCAACCTTAATACAAAGTTGAACCAAATCATCCAAATCCCTATAAGGGAGAAGCTCAACCTTATCTCTTATTTCAAAAGATAACCCACTCAAAAATCTAGCAATGGTAATATTTTCCTCTTCTCTAATGCCAGCCCTCATTATGTATAACTCCATCGTTTGTCTATATTCTTCCACAGTCATATTTTTTTGATGGAGTCTTTGGAGCTTGTTGATAAGTGTGACACCCTCTACCCCAACATAATTACAATAGATATAAACCATCTATATATAAATTCTTTCTTAGTCTAATATAAAATAATTATCTCAAGTATCATTGGATAAAAGATGCACATTCATAATTTTCAACTGTAAGTATCAAATTGTCAAGAAATAATAAAATAAAGATTATAGATTAATCCCAGTAAAGGTGGCAGGGCCTCCTAGTTAGGAATTAACTTATAATCTTTTAGTAAAATTATAATATGACAAAAATACACACTTTCAACATAAATAACATAAAAATTACAAAAGAAAAATAATAATAATTTAACAATAAGTCTAGCTAATCCCGATGTCACATCTTATCAGAGCGAAACCCAAACAGAAGCCTAAGCTTCACCACCAACATCCTTAGCCTCATGCTAATTATCTGCATCATAATTTAAATATACACAAAAATGACAAGGGAGTGAGAAACTTCTCACTCAGTTGCAGATATAGAAATAAAAGTTAAATAGCACACACACACGCAATATAATTCACATATATAATCAATCTCACATATATGCTTATGTATAATGATTTCCTTGACTTGACTCACTAATGTATGCATGTGGCGCCATACAGAAGTTGCAGAATTTATCACTGGTGACCCAAAGGTACACCTATCACTGGTGTTCATACACCTCGTTAGCATGTTACATCACTGGTGTCCCGAAGGCACACCTATCACTGGTGTTCATACACCTCGTTAGCATATCGTGGGTGACTCAAAGGTACACCTTGTTAGTCGTGGGTATGCGGCCTCAGCGGCACACCTGGAGTAATATGTGCATATGATGCATGTCATACATTCACAGACTCAACCTTTAGCATGTTACACATATCATATTCATATTTCATAATTAAGAATTATTTCAATAATCCAATTTAATAGTCCAATAGTCCAACAGTCCAAACAGTCCAACAGTCCAACAGTCCAACAATCCAACAGTCCAGAGGTTGCTTAGGTATCATATTTTTCAATAATAATATATTAAGATCTTTTAAGTAAAGTAGGAAGCTTAAAAGGTAATATAAGATAATAAGGAGGCTCAGCCTTCCATTTAAATAATAGATTACAAATTTATAAATACTTAGGAGGCTTAGCCTTCCATTCAAATAACAGGTTCTAATATGTAAATAAATAAGATATAAAACAAAACACATCAATAATACATATTCAAAGAAATAAACAACAGGCAAGGGATCGGGAGCCAATCCAACAAACAAACTATTTAACAATTATTCCCACACCCCCAAGCGAGGTTTCCCACTCCCCCCTTACCTGGGTTTACAGAAATTTGGGCAGAATCTCCTCCTCTCTATCTTTCCTTAAAAGGAATCGGAATTAGGGCAGAATCTCTTCCTCTTTCTCCTTAAACAAGACACTAGAGCAGAACCTCCTTTTCTTTCTCCTTCTCTCTCTCTTACTTTCTCTCTCTATTTCTCCAGAATTTCCTTCTCTCTAGAATTCTAAATTTTCAAAACCTTAAGTCCCTATTTATAGAATTTTTGAAGTTACTATGCACTATGCACTATTCATTAAAATAATATTATAAATTACTATGCACTATGCACTATTCATTAAAATAATATTATAAATTACTATGCACTATTCATTATTATATTCAAATTTATTATAAAATTTGAACCCGCGTCCCTCGTGCAGCCGCCCTTCACTGTGCAATTGCATAGTAAAATACTATTCATACATACGTATACGTAAATAGTAAAATACGTATACATAAATAGTAAAATACGTATACATAAATAGTAAAAATACGTATACGTAAATAGTAAGATACATAAATAAAATACTTATTCACATAAAAAAAAATATTTCTTTTCATTGAATAAAATTTGGGATGTTACAATAAGCTCCCTAGTGTAGTAAGAGGGAATATGCCTCCTCCTCAAGGCACTCCTTAACTCATTCCAATATTGAATTGGAGGTTCATTATGGAGACGCCTATCTCTCACAAGTGAGGTCCACCAATACATGGCATGACCTTGGAAGCTTAGAGTGGCTAAAGACACTTTTCTTTCTTCACTCACTTGGTGGCAAGTGAAGATTTGTTCCACTTTCATTTCCCAATCTAGGTACCCCTCCACATCATCTTTTCCATGAAAATAAGGGAGATCTACCCTAGATTCCCTTGTCTTGGGGTGCCTATGGATTCTTCTAGGAGGTTGTTGATAATGATCCCCTAAGGCTAGGCTATCATGTATTGACTCTCCTATGGTGGAACTATGAGCGTAAGAACTATGTTGACCATGATGTTTCTTTTTTTCCTTTAATAGACGAATCTCCTCCTCCATAAGAGCAATTTGAGCTTCTCTTTCAAATTTTTCTCTAAGTCTTTGTTGTGATTCTTGCTCTTTCCATAGCTTTAGTGATCTTAATTCACGTGATAATGTAGCAAAATCTTTGTTATCACTTGAATTAGTATCACTATGAGGAGTAGAAAATTCTTCCATTATAGGTGAAAGATTATTTTTGATGAATGAACTTTGAAAATCAATTGTTTTTATGCAAGGTTAAGACTAAGTACTAGGAGGATTATGTATACAAATTGAACTTTGGAGGGAGGTGAGCTACTAGGAGCCACTTAAAAACCAAGCCTCTTCAAGTAAAAATTACTAATCCCCTTTGTAGTTAATCTCTACCAAATTCTTTTCAATGAAAATTATTTTTTTGATGTTTTATGAGCTATGACATACTAGTCGTAGGAAAGCAATTAAAACAAGAGATAAGCAAGAAAATAAGCTATCTAAACGTGTCCTAGGGTGAGAGCTTGAGAGATACCAAAGATCAATCAAGGACCACTCCCACCAAGTACTAACAAAAATTCTATCCCTAAGGAGAGATGGTTGTGTACCAAAGACACCCCCAAGACACTCCTACAAAGGCCACATACAAGGTATGAACAAAGTGAAACACAAAGAACAAGTGGCTTTAAGAAAATTAGAAAAACAGCCACCAAGAATTAGTGATGGATTAGTGACCAATTTTGCAACAAAATTTTCAAATTAGTAAGGAAATATTGGTCTCTAAAATCCGTCACTAATGCTTATGTATTTTTTTTTTTTAAATTCAAGTACAATTCAAATTGAATTCTCCTCCAATCTTCACGGCAATTCCAGTCAAGCAATCACAATTTTTCCAGCCAAGAGTGTTTATGGTGTATGTGTTGAAGTAGTCAAATCCGAGAGCCACCTATGTCCTTTCCTCCTCCTTTTCTTAGGCTTCTTTTGATGACCCTTGTAGAACTAGCTTCTAGGAAGATAGGCTAGGTCAAACTTAGGCCACACTTGATGTATAAACAATGATAAGAACAGCAAATAAAGTTGAAGAAATAAAGAACATAGGAGTAGAGTAAGAAATGACAATTTAGGTGACACAAATAAGTAGTTGACTAGAACAAGAAGGAATTGACCTAAAAATAGTTCTAGAATAGATGCACAAAACCAAAACACTCAAAGATATGAGAACTGAAAATTTTATGATTCAAGCACAAGTATAAACCGAGAAGAAACAATTGAGAATTCAAACTCCTTAATTGGCTTTTGCTTTTCACATTAGGTTTAGCACTTTTTTTTAATCAATTTTGTTTTGATATTCTTTTGATCTTTCTTCTAAATTTTTTTTTTAATCTTTAGGAGTTGCCTTTTACTATAAGGTTTCTATGTCTCATATAAGTCTCAGTCACTTGAGGGAAACACCAAAACCGGAATCAAAATAATTGCCAAATGACAAGCCAAATTAAATTCAAATTCAAGATAAATGGAACATGCTTTTCATGCTTGTAGTTTTGAATGGCACATGCTCACGGTTTTAGGCTCCAAGATTCAAATTCAAATTTGAACTAATAACACAAATTTTCAGCACACACCAAGACATTAAGATCAAACACTCACGGATACACAATTTGTTTAAGACATTTTCAAAATTTGGAAAACCTAAAATTCTAAGAAAACTACTAATGATCTAATAGTAGTTTATGAACTCAATTAAAAAACAAAATGATGAGCTTATACCAAATGCTTAAGGATCTCGGCCAAATCCAGAAAATGATTCAAGATTCACTCAAAAAAAATTTTCCAAACGGTTCAACAAGCAAAGCTAAGAATGATGAACATACCAAGAACTACACAAACCTATTAGACATGGATTCAAAAATAGAAGACTCAAGCATACATTTGACCGAATAAAATTTTCAACAAGACTCAAAGAAATTAAAAAGTTCATAGGCAGAAAATTTTCCTAATAGACACAAGATTGGAGCATGATTCATGGAAGCATATAGTTATAGGCGCATAGATGAATCATTCAAGCAAAAAGAAACTAGATCCATCAAATTTAAGACAAGAAAATAGATCTAGGAAGGAATCAACTCTAATATGACAAAAACTCAAGATGAACACAATGAACATATGATGAACATAAGAACAAGATGAACCACGGATCAAATCCAAAAGCCAAGATGATTGACTTATCTCTTGAAGACCGAAGCTCTTGATACCACTTGATGTGCTTTCACTTGGAATGCACAAGGATGCTTCACACCTTCACGGAATTCCTTGGATGAATCTTCAAGGAATGGAGTCTCCTCAAAGGTGCAAGGTGGCCGAAGCTTGCTCACAAGCTAAATTCTAGAAAAAAATGGTGACCTAGCTCTACAAAGAGAAGCACTCAAGGAGGGTAGAGTAGGGAACCAAGGTGACTTCGGAGGGATGAATTTCAAGATAGGAAATCTCATCAATATAATCCAAAGTGGCTTACAAATCTCGGCCATAGTGATTTTATAGGGAAAATTAGGTTAAGGTGACCTTGGGTTAGCCTAGGGTTAAGTAGAACCAAGGTAAGGTTCACTTAACCTTAGGCGCCCAAAATTTGAATTCAAAATTCAAATTTTGGTGCCTAAACCCGGATCACCCATGTGCTAGCTCATTTGGCATGTAATTAAGAAGCTATTTGAGTTACATTTCGGATCACACCATGTGCATGTGTTGCACATGGCCGAAATGCACACCAAATGTGTTTCTAATTACATGCTAATGTAACTTCACATGTAACCTAAATAACCCTAAATTCATATGACCTCTAAATGTATATCCTACACTACATGGCCAGAAATACAAGGCCTAAAAGAAAATACAAGGCACTAAGGCCCAAATCCTATACTACCCTAAACTACTTGGGCTTGGGCTAAAGCCCAACAAAATAAAGTGGTGGACTTTCCTTGGGCTTGGGCCCACTCTTCATGCATCATCCTTGCCATAGCCCTAGTAGTTGGGCCCTTAGCCCATGGGCCTCCTCCATCACTTACTCCCTTGGATTTATTACCCCTACCCAATGTTGCTTCCTTTATTCATAAAGAAGGCACATCTAGGACTGAGTTTGTCAAGAAATTACATGAGAGGGTTAGGGATCATATTCAATCCCAAACAGAAAAATACCAAAAATATAATAATAAGGGCAGAAAGGAAGTTATCTTCAAGGAAGGTGACTGGGTTTGGCTCCACCTTAGGAAGGATAGGTTTCCTTCCAAAAAGAAAGTCAAAACTTAGTCCTCGAGGAGATGGACCCTTTCAAGTCCTTCGGAAAATCAATAATAATGCCTATGTCCTAGATCTCCCTTCTGAGTATGGTGTTAGTCCTAGCTTTAATGTTTCTGATTTATCTCTCTTTACAGGACTGGCTACCCAAGAGGAGGATTCTTTGGATTTGAGGACAAATCCTCTTCAAGAGGGAGGGGATGATGGAGGAAGCCCATGGGCCAAGGGCCCAACTACTAGGGCTATGGCAAAGAAGATGCATGAAGAGTGGGCCCAAGCCCAAGGAAAGCCCGTCTCTTTGTTTTGTTAGGCCTTGACTCAAGCCCAAGTAGATTAGGGTTAGTGTAGGATTGGGCCTTAGTGCCTTGTATTTCTTTTTGGGCCTTGTCTTTCCGGCCATGTAGCTTAGGATTTGCATTTAGAGGCTATTTGAATTTAGGGTTATTTAGGTTACATGTGAAGTTGCATTAGCATGTAATTAGAATCACATTTAGTGTGCATTTCGACCATGTGCAACACATGCACATGGTGTGATCCGAAATGCAACTCAAATGGAATTCTAATTACATGTCAAATGAACTAGCACATGAGTGATCCGGGTTTTAGGCACCAAAATTTGAATTTTGAATTCAAATTTTGGGCGCCTAAGGTTAAGTGAACCTTACCTTGGTTCCACTTAACCTTAGGTTAACCCAAGGTCACCTTAACCTAATTTTACCCTATAAATCACTATGGACGAGACTTGTATGAACACTTTGGATATATTGGATGAGTTTTCTCTCTTTAATTCATCTCCTCCGAAGTCACCTTGACTCCTAAACTCTACCCTTCTTGAGTGCTTCTCCTTGTAGAGCTAGGAACTTTCATCTTCTCCGGACTTAGCTTCTATGCAAGCTTAGGTCACATTGAGCCTTGTGGAGTCTCAATCCTTGAAGCCATTCCAAGGATTTCCGTGAAGACTTGAAGAGTTCTTGTGGTTTCCAAGTGGAATCACATCATACAGCTTATCAGCACATCATTAAGTTTAGCAAGATCAGCATACAACACATCACATATATAGCTCACATCATTCAGTAAAAACAACATTAAACAAACAATGCGTCGTCACGCATATCATCTCGGAGATCTCCTACAACAGCTCAGCCTTACGGTCTACAACAGCTCAGCCTTACGGGCGACAACAATTTATATTTAGCATTCAGTACAGCACAACATAGCAGCATTAACAGCATACAACATACGGCACAACTCAACTTTTACAACAATACAACTTAAACATCATATATCAGCATGAACATCTCACAGCACAACACAATCGTCACTCAGCTCAACAACATTCATCATTAACAGCTTAAATCAGCATATATAAGCATATATAAGCATATATAAAAAAAGAACACATCCGCGCCCGGCGCAAGAGTACTCGCGCCCGGCGTGGACCAACCAGAGAGCTCCAAGGCTCTCACGCACCCGGCACAATTCCCATTGCGCCCAGTACAACCAAAGGTAGAGACTCTCAGGAGTCTCACCCGCCCGGCATACCAAACTCACGCTCAGCACGAGCAAGGAAGAGACCTCACCAAGGTCTCACGCTCGACACAATTCTAATTGCGCCTGGCACCACCCCTGGCAGAGACTCCTAGGGAGTCTCCACGCCCAGCGAGACATAGTCATGCCCGGCGCCATACCAGAACCCCAAAATGTGAGTCCCTGTTTGATATCACGCCCAACGCGGTCCAACCACGCCCGACGTGAGCCATCTAAGGACCTCCATTCCCAAGCCTTGCACCTGGCATGCTTGACCAATGGAACCCTCTGATGGTCACGCGCCCAGCGCCAAGAACTACGCCCGGCGTACTATCAAACAGTAACCCTCAAACTTCAAAATTTTTCACCAAAACTTGCAAAAACAAGCAATCCAAGCACATGCAATCCACCCAAAACACCACATTTTCATCAAACAGCTCAAAAGTCACAGCTTTATCAACATGCAACCATCAAAACATGAAATCCCAAATTTTCACCCTTTTTTCCCAAAACCCCGAAAACGAATTTTGCCTCAAATCAGCCCATCCATCTACTGAAAATCAACCACACATGAGTTTATAAACTCATTTCCAACCAATCCAACAAAAACCTAGCTTCCCTTACCTCGGTAGAGAAGAAATCCGAGTTCCGGGAAAGTAGAGGAGAAGAGAAAGACAAACGGAGAAGAGAGACGGAGAAGGAGAAGTCCACGCCCTCGGCTAGCTTCCAGCACAACTACTCAGCACCTACAACACCAATGTTTGAGAATTCTGAGACTAAGACAAGGAGAGTGTGATAGACTATGGCCAAGGCCAAGGAATCCAAGAGGTGATATCTTAAAAGAACCAAGAGGAATGGGATGATCTTAAAGACCTTTTCATATGTTTGTACATATAGTAGTTTCTTTGTATATGCTTGTTTTTGCCTTTGTATTTGTGAGGCACTTTACTTGCTTTTATTAGTCATTGTATATTGATTTTAGGGTAGGTTACTTGGAGAGTTTAACTCCATTTAACCTCCTTTGTTGATAAATTCATTTTATATTTTTTCAGTAGGAAAAAAGGGTGGCATTTAGCAATGCTTGAAGGTCTTACTAGTAATTGGGTCAGAATTGGGCCTAGGCAAAATTTTGCATATTAGACTCATTTTGCTCCTAATTTTTCATAGATTTGATTTAGCTAGGTCTCATCATCATATGATGAACCTAACTAAACCAAATCAAATATTTTTGAATTAAATCATGGATCAATTTTTAGCCTTGGCCGCCTAGCTCATTCCTTTTGTCTTGGCCGAAATTTCTAGCTTCTCCTACAAGCTTTGAAGCTTTCCTTCCAAGTCTCTAAACCTTGGTAGGTTAGGCTGACCTTACCATGGTTCTTAAGTGAACCATGGTCAAGGTTAGCTTCTCCTACAAGTTTTAGAAACCATGGATGGTTAGATACACCTTACCATGGTTCCTAATGAACCATGGTTAAGGTTAGCTTACACTACAAGCTATCTTTCCCTATATATTTGTTTTCTCTTCACTTGTAATCACTTTTGAACATTTGAGAAATAAAACTTCAGATTTCTCTCTCAAGAGTCTCCTAAAAACCGTAGAGAATTCTCTCTTTAGGTTTCTACCAAAGGTGCTTCAACCTTTGCCTTGGTTCCTCAAGCTTCCTTCACAAGCTAAGGAGAACTGAATCATTTCCATTGTTTCTCCACCATTGGAGAATCCTCCAAGGTGTTTTCGCCACCTCAAGGAGTTCAAACTCAAGAGTTTCTTCGGTCCTTTGCATGGAAACTTGGAAGCACAACTACTCAGCACCTACAACACCAAGGTTTGAGAATTCTGAGACTAAGACAAGGAGAGTGGGAAGGAGAGAGTAAGAAGAAATGGTAAGTTGAGAGAGAGAGGAAGAAGGAGCGGAGTCTCACATCCTATGTATATATCCATCATGCATGTGTTTCTCTCTCCTATCTGACATGACGAAAAGTATTTATTTTGGTAAATTGTTTCTTTTTAATTTATTTAAGAAATTTTAATTTTTTTTAAATTTATAATGGCGAAAAAGCCACTTGGGTGACTCTTGGAGAGAAAATAGCTGAAGTTTATTCTTAGAATTCTCTATGCTCAAAAGTGATTACATGAATGAGGGAAGGAAGCTTATATAGGCACGAATTTGAAGCTAGTTGGCGCCAAGTTCATAGCTCACAAATTGGCGCCTAGATTTGAATTCAAATTTGAATTTGAATTCAAATTTTCAGCCCACATATGTGCTAGGCCGTGAATCTTGGTGCTTCCATGCATCTAAGTTTAATTTGGCAAGCATTTAGGGTTGATTTGAGTGTGCACATGTTTAGCCACTCATGGTGAAAAATATGTGACTCAAATGCAACTTAAATGACTTTCAAATTAAACCTAGTTTTGCCTAATTAGCCTATTTAAGTAATCCTTCCATAATCCTATTCTAATGGCCTAAATACAATGGCCAACCAAATACAATCAAAAGGAAAAATTACAAGAATTAAAATAAGCCCCATATTGGGTACTAAATGCCCAAAGGTCCATGAAACCCAAAACTAGGCTCATTAAGTCTATGGCCCAAAATGTTACTCTATGTGATCCAAAATACAAGACCCAAAATATATGAATCCTATACTAATATAATATATACAAAATAGAAAAAATTGGATATCTCAAGGTGTGGCCCATGTGAAGATCAACTTGGGCCTTCCAAGCCATCGGGGCCATTGGGCTTTGACTAGCCCATTCCTCTTGGTTCCTTTAAAGTGTCTTCTCTTGCCTTAATAGGCATGATTCCATCGTTCCATCAATTTGATATTTGTTAAAATTTTGATTTTATCTGGTGATCTGTTATCATTTAAGTAATGTAATATTTAGTGATGTGACATACAAGGATAAAAATTAATCTAACATACAAAAAATCTTTGTTTATATATATTTTATGAGTAATTGATTTTTATTTTATTAATAACAATTTTATTTGTGTGTTTTTAATTTTTAAGTTTTTTTTTTTATTTCTAAATGTCATGTTACTAAATATCATATCACTAAAGTATAAGTAAACGTTAAAATTTAGTCATTAGTATATATTAATTTGATGGGAGAACCAAATTTCATATTTTTTAAATTAAAAGAATTACATGTTTATGTTTTAAAATAGAGATCATAATTACAAATTAATAAAAATAAAAGGACCAAAAGTATAATTTATCCTATAAATTTTAATAAATTGGTGAGATAATCCAACCAAACAAACCATGATTTGGAATTTACAATGCAATACAAAAAAGGGAACCAATCCAATGTGTTTTTAACGTATTAGTATTAGCGAGTTGAGTGAGCTTGCATAACACTCAGGCTTAAATATAATTTTTTTCTTTTTATTAATTTTAATTTTAATTTTTTTTCAGAGCAAATTTATAAACATGTATTTAGTTTTACAAAATAAATAGTATCAAATAAAATTCAACGAATAATTAAAAAAAATCAATGAATTCAACCATTTTAAGTGGTGATTAAAAAAAGAAATTGAAATAATACACAAGGGGAAAAACAAAGTATCAAGCAATAAATATTGATGTATGTGTACTATAGAATCAAGAAATCAAATATATATGATTATTACAATAAAATAAACATGTAGAATATGATGTTGGGAAAAAACAATGGAACTTTTTTTTTTATTTATTTATCATTTTTGCTTTTGTTTAGCAATAATAGTCTTTTGTATCACAATAATTTAGCTTTAAGATAAATCTTTTAAAACAATATCTAAACAAAAGTAAATGCTATAATCGTTTCAAAATAATTAGTTGTAACAATAAATCAAAGTAAGTAATCAAAATATAGTTGAATTCATTCCACCACTTGTCATAAGTTTATTTCACCTGATAATCTAACATTATAAAAAATGATTCAAAGGTATTTAGACTTAGATAAAATAATGTAATATACAATAATACAAATCTAATATAGAACTTAAGGGTCATACCAAGACATTATATAGATTTTACAACTTAATCTGTGTATAGCTTAGTTTTTTTCTAACTCGCTTATTAAAAAAATTAGATTTAAACTTGTTAAAAGATCTTCTAACGAAAAAGATCTAAGTCTTTATTGACTTAAATCTAATATTACTTAATTATAATTTTATTGACCTAAACATTTTATATACTAACTTTTATTAGAACCCATCACTAAGGTCATTGATCAACTGAGCATGGAATGTGTGAAGGGAATACTAGTTGTGGAGATGATATGATGAAAAACATATTGTTATATAGTATAATTTTGGATTATTATTATTATTATTATTATTATTATTATTATTATTATTATTATTATTATTATTATTATTATTATTATTATTATTATTATTATTATTATTGTTGTTGTTGTTGTTTTTGTTGTTATATTTGTTTAGTTTTCACTTATTTTTGTAAACTTTACTGTATAGATGTATATAGTTTATTATGATATTTTTTAAAATTTATAATTATGTAAATCTTATGGAAGAGTTATTTTTCGCTATTAATAAATGACCATGTTAAATGTAGGAACTATGATAAATCATTACAAAAATAATATATAATTATAATTGAATAATTTGTTCGATAAAGGACTTTTAATAGACATTATAATTATAATGCATGCGTGTCTCAAGACACTCATTAGCATTTTTTAATTATTGTCATTATTAAAAAAAATATTTTATAATTTATAATATATATATATAAAGATGATAATTTAATTTGATATACATATTTTTAGATTATTTTATCCTAAAATTTTTAAATAATAAAAGATAATATTAAAAATTAATTATTTTTATAAATACAAAAATCAAGATCTTAAAAATTGAGAGCCAAATATAATACTAATTGATCTAATAAATATTATTAATTTTTAAATATTTTTATAAAATAAAATATATACACATGCAATATATAAAAGCAATTCAACATTTTGTATTGATGGAATCATGCTTTGGAATGCAAGAGGTGACATACTCAAAGATCCAAGAGGAGTGGGCTAGACATGGAAGATTGGGCCAGTCAAGGCCCAATGGGCCTTATGGGCTTTGAAGGCCCAAACTTAGTTTCAACATGGGCCTAACTTGTTTTTAACATTCTTATTATATTTTTGTTAGCATAATTTGAATATATTTTGGTCTTGTATTTTGGACCACATAGAGTAGCATTTTAGGTTTTAGGCTTGTTGGGCTTAGCTTTGGGCTTCATGGGCCTTTGGGCTTTTGGTACCCAATATTGGGCTCATTTTCATTCTTGTAATTTTTCCTTTCCATTGTATTTGTTTGACCAGTGTATTTAAGTCATTATAATAGGAAAATACAAGGAATAATAAAGTAGACTAATTAGGTTAAATTAGGTTTAATTTGGAAATCATTTAAGTTACATTTGAGTCACATGTTTAGCACCATGGGTGGCTGAACATGTGCCACTCAAATTAACCCTAAATAACTCTCAAATCAAACCTAAATGCACCTTGGTACCTAAAATTTCGGAGTAGCACATGGGAGCCAAAATTTGAATTCAAATTTGAAATTTGAATTCAAATTTTGGGTGCCACATGTAGCCTTTGAGTTAGGCGCCCAAAAGTGTGCATAACCGGATGCTACTTAAGCTTTTCCTTACCACTTTGTATTCACTTTTGAGATTAATAAAATTGGAGAGCTTATTCAGCCCAATTTTCCCTTGAAAGTCACCTTGAGAGAGAGCTTCACTTTTAGGAATCCATTAGGTTTTCCTCCTCTTTGAAGTGAGCTTTCCCTTGCACCTTAAGCTTGGATGCTTCCTTCTAAGGCTTAGGCCTTCCAATCCGCAAGTTCTTCTCCTTCTAAAGTGTTCGTCACTTTGGTTTTATCTCCTTTGAAGAAGATCCGTGCTTAGGAGGAGCTAAGGAGAGGATCATTCATCACTTCTCCTACTTCTTCCATCAATTTTGGTATCAGAGCAAGGTCTTCAAGGAGATAAGTTGCTTCAACTTTTGTGTCCGTGTCTTGTGTTGTTTGTGTACTCTTGTTTGTCTTCTTGAGTTTTCATTTCGGATCTATTTGTTTTGAAGAAAATTTGTTTCATAGATCCATTGTTTGATTGTTCTTGATTTCTTTCACAATCAACATGTTTAGGACCTATTAGCTTGTGCTTATTATTTTGTTTTTCTTTGAGTGTCTCCATTCTTGTATGTGTCCATGATTGGACTTCATGCATTGCATTAGATTTTGATTTTGAATCTATGTTTTGTCTTAGAGTTTGTGTTTAGTCCTTATATGTTTAAGAATTCCTTGAATAGCATGTTGACCTAATTTGTCTTTGAGTGCATTGTTCATCTTTTTGCTCTCGGTTTGCTTTCTTTTGTGCCTACCTATATGTGCTTTTTCTTTTGCCTTCTTGAGTTCATAATTTGCTATTAGTTCTAGCAAATTTCTTTAGAGTTAGGTTTCCTTTGTGTACTTAAGTTTTCAAATCACTTTCCATTGAAAATTCTTAAGAAAATTTGTGTTACTTAAAATCTCAAGTGTTCAATCCTACTTCTAGTGCACTAATTCTTGTGGATTCCAATTTTTTTTAAAAAAAAGGAGTAAAGAGGCTGAAAACAGAGGAAAATACAGAGCCTATTGTTCAAAAGTTCAAAAGAAAAGAGTACAAAAAGAATCCAAAACAAAACCTAAAAACTAGTGCACTAGTTTCATCATTTTTCACTTGATTTTTGACTAACTTGTAGTCTCGGTTTCTATAGCTTGGAATCTTGAAAATTTTGAAAACAAAAGGCAAATACCTTCTCTGGAATCTTAACTTGAATTTGGAAAAAGAAAGAATAAAAAAAAATATAGATAAAGCAATTTAAAGAGAAAAAGCCGAGAGGTGTTCAATTACAAAAATCTACTTGATTCCTTAGCTTGTTTTGACTACTATTTGGTTTATACTTATCCAATTTCTTTCAAAAAAAATTTGTGTTGTTAATCTACTCTAGTACCTATCTAGGAACCTTCCTAATTGAGTGCTAGCCTTCTTTGGAATCTTAATTTTCAGTTTTACTTGTTGAACATCTTTGAGTCTTGTCATATACACATATTACTCTTTACTTTTGGTATAAGCTTTTCAAATTGTGCTTTTATTTCTTGTCTTGTTTTCTTTCCTTAAAATTCCTGTGCTGGAAGTGGCCTCAAATCCTTGCTTAAGGATCAAGCATTGACTCAACAAAGAGTAGGAAAAGTGTTGGACACTTAGACTACAAATTTGACCTAATTTAGTGACCTAACTTTTCCTAAACTTCCTTCACTTGAGTGACCATTCCTTTCACCTTGTGATCAGCCTCCATTAACCACTTTTGTTGTGTTCATTGTGCAGGTCCAGGAGCATCTTATTTCAAGGGTTAGTGGCGGATTAAAACACTTGAACAAGTGTTCGAAAAGTTGAACAACAAATCCGTCACTAATTGGGTCACAAAAGCCGCCATTATTTGCTTTCTAGTTTAGTTTAATTTTTGTCAATTCTCTTGTATTTTTAAACCAATTTGTAAAGCCTGGAGGGAGTATTAAGAAGCTGGTCAGGTATATCTAACTCCTTGGTAGCCTACTCACCTGTAGTACTAGTGGAAGTGGCTTGGAAATTTCATATGTTTCAAGCTGCCACTTAGGGTTATCCGACTAGTTGCTTACCTTGCTTCCTTTAAGTTTCTTATCTCTATTTCTGTTTACTTTGCTGCCCTAATTCGTCTAGAATTGTGTAGTTTAATTGCTCACGCTTAGTTTAGTTTCAAAAACAAACAAATTTGTGAAAAAAAAAGCATACAAAATTTTTGTGAAAAGTTTTGGGGAACCAAAGATACCACAAAGGAGTTTAGTGATTTCCACTTGAAAAGACTTGGTTATTAAGTGACTCTTAGTAGCTCACCTCCTTTGATAGTGCAACTTGTACACTTAGACTTCCAAGTGCTATTTTTGTTCCTAGAAAATTACAAAAACATTTTATATCTTTTGCATAGCATATTAAATTCTTATTGCTTAATCATGAGTCATATTTCTCAAAGTAGTAGTGACTTTGAAACTCCTAAAAGTTTTAGAAGAATTGTCAAGGAGGTTGAAGCACTAAAAATTTGGAAGCAAGAAGAGGTACTTCAAAAAGAAAAATAAAAGATTAAAAGAGAAGTACAACTTATTGCTTTAGAGGAAGAGATACAAAAGATTAAGCAACAAGAAGAAAAACTTTTGAAAAAAATCAATAAAAATAAAAGTCAAAAAAGTTCTTCAAGGAGCTCAACCAAGAGTTCCAATGACTCTCAAAGCCAAGAGAATTATGGTAGTTTGAATATGGATGCATACTATCAACCTAAACCAAGGAGAGTCATTAAAGAACCCAAAGTGAGGGAATCAAGGGTTGATCTCCCTTACTTTCATGGTAAAGAGGATGTAGATGCCTACTTGGATTGGGAGATGAAAGTGGAGCAAATCTTCACTTGTCACCAAGTAGGTGAAGAAAGAAAAGTTCCCTTAGCCACCTTAGCTTTCCAAGGACAAGCTATGTATTGGTGGACATCCTTGGAAAGAGAGAGAAGACTTCACAATGACCCTCCTATTACTTATTGGAATGAATTGAGGAGTGCTATAAGAAGAAGGCACATACCTTCTTATTATAGTAGGGAGCTTATGGATAAGCTCCAAAGACTCCAACAAAAGAACATGAGTGTGGAGGAGTGTAGACAAAAGATGGAGTTGTATCTCATGAGGGCTGGAATAAGGGAAGAGGAAAGATTGACCATTGCTAGGTTTTTAAGTGGTCTAAATTTTGATATAAGAGATAGAGTTGAGTTACTTCCTTATAGGGACCTTGATGATTTGGTCCAACTTTGTATAAGGGTAGAACAACAAAATTTGAGAAAAAATTCTTTCAAAGGTAAAACTCCAACTAGCTCTTATATCAAGAAGGAAGACAAGAGGGAGAGTCAATATGACTCTTCTAAAAACTCTAGTAAGGGTTAAGAAAAAGAAAAAGAAAATGATAAAAATAAAAGTGTTGTCACTTAAAGTAGTAAAACTAGTGACATCAAATGCTTTAAATGTCTTGGGAGAGGCCATATAGCTTCTCAATGTCCAACTAAAAAGGTTATGATTTTGATAGGACAAGACATTTATAGTAGTCTTGATAAATCTAGCTCTACCACTTCAAGTGATAGTGAGACTAGTAAGGAAGATCATCAAATTGAAAAGCTATATCCTGTTGATGGTGATCTTCTCATGATCAAAAGGCTTCTTGGAAGCCAACCTTGTCCCACATCACTATCACAAAGAGAGAACATCTTTCACACAAGATGTCTAGTTTCTAAAAGATCTTGTTCTCTCATTGTTGATAGTGGTTCTTATTCTAATTGTTGTAGCACAAGGTTGGTTAACAAGTTAGCCCTTACCACCATTCCTCACCCTCACCCTTATAAACTTCATTGGCTTAATGAAGGTGAGGAATTGGAAGTGAATCAACAAGTGAAGGTCAAGTTTTCTATAGGGGATTATAAAGACAAAGTTCTATGTGATGTGATCCCTATGAAAGCTTGTCATATTTTGCTTGGTAGGCCATGGCAATTTGATAAACAAACTATACATGATGGCCTCACCAACAAAATATCCTTCATTCATAAAAATAAGGAAATTGTTTTTAATCCTTTAACACCACCCCAAATGTTTGAGGATCAAAAGCAAATGAAAAGAAAAAGAAACAAAGAAAGGAAAGAAGGAAAGAGTGTGGATAAAGGGGACTCCACTAAGAACTTTGTGACAAAAGAGAGTTATTTTATTACTAAACAAGCTTTGAAAAGAACTCTCTTTATTCATAAAAGTCTTGACTCTTATCCTAATGCTGCCATTTATCTTAAAGTTGAGAATGAGAAACAAAATAAACTTCAAACCAAGAATTCTCAACTTAGAGATATAGTGAAGAAGGAGTGGACTAGTTCTAGTTTAACTTCTTATACTACTTCCTTGGAGGTGCACAAGGGAGAAAGTATTTTTGTGGTTTTAATAAAGCACCCAATTTTTGGTTTACATTGTTTGGTAGATACAACTAGTTGCTTCTATGGGAAGTTATTATTTTGAACTTAATTTGAGTTCTTCCCTACAAGACAAATATAGTTTATATGATTATCAACATCTAACAAACAATCAAATCCAAAATTGTTTAGGGCGTTTTTTAGTAGTTTTTACTTTATATTTTAGGAAAAGCCTAGGATACCATTTAGGGTACTTTAGGCAAGATATAGTAGTGTTTAAAAATCATTCTTTTCATTGTCTTAGTCATAATGTTATTACATTTTTAGGTTTTACTTCTAGGTTGTGCTTAGAAGAGGAGCCTATTTCTATTTTTAGGGAGTCTAATTTTGATAGTTTATTTTTCTTTCTTAAGCTAGATAGATGGACTACTCTTAGGATTTATGAAACTTTCATCTCTTATCCCTTATATGTTATGCATATAGGTGTTGATTTTTCTTCCATTCATCCTCGAGATTTGAGGACAAATCCTTTTCAAGAGGGAGGGGATGATGGAATCATGCTTTGGAGTGCAAGAGGTGACATACTCAAAGATCCAAGAGGAGTGGGCTAGACATGGAAGATTGGGCCAGTCAAGGCCCAATGGGCCTTATGGGCTTGGAAGGCCCAAACTTAGTTTCAACATGGGCCTAACTTGTTTTTAACATTCTTATTATATTTTTGTTAGCATAGTTTGAATATATTTTGGTCTTGTATTTTGGACCACATAGAGTAGCATTTTAGATTTTAGGCTTGTTGGGCCTAGTTTTGGGCTTCATGGGCCTTTGGACTTTTAGTACCCAATATTGGGCTCATTTTCATTCTTGTAATTTTTCCTTTCCATTGTATTTGTTTGACCAATGTATTTAGGTCATTAGAATATGAAAATACAAGGAATAATAAAGTAGGCTAATTAGGTTAAATTAGGTTTAATTTGGAAATCATTTAAGTTACATTTGAGTCACATGTTTAGCACCATGGGTGGCTGAACATGTGCCACTCAAATTAACCCTAAATAACTCTCAAATCAAACCTAAATGCACCTTGGTACCTAAAATTTCGGAGTAGCACATGGGAGCCAAAATTTGAATTCAAATTTGAAATTTGAATTCAAATTTTGGGCGCCACATGTAGCCTTTGAGTTAGGCGCCCAAAAGTGTGCATAACCGGATGCTACTTAAGCTTTTCCTTACCACTTTGTATTCACTTTTGAGATTAATAAAATTGGAGAGCTTATTCAGCCCAATTTTCCCTTGAAAGTCACCTTGAGAGAGAGCTTCACTTTTAGGAATCCATTAGGTTTTCCTCCTCTTTGAAGTGGGTTTTCCCTTGCACCTTAAGCTTGGATGCTTCCTTCTAAGGCTTAGGCCTTCCAATCCGCAAGTTCTTCTCCTTCTAAAGTGTTCGTCACTTTGATTTTATCTCCTTTGAAGAAGATCCGTGCTTAGGAGGAGCTAAGGAGGGGATCATTCATCACTTCTCCTACTTCTTCCATCATGTATTCAGATTTTTTAATAACATTTTTATTCTTGTAACTACTCTCAAATCACTCACTTTCCTAATATAAAATATCCACTAATTTGTAACTTATTCTATTTTTTATTTCTTATTTTTCTTTAAGAGAAAGCGGAAACAAACATGAAAAATTGTTGAAGTAAAATTGATTCAAACAATTTTTTTTTATTTCAAAAAATACACAATTACACGAAATGTTATTTTACACCGATAATAATAATAAAGCTACCATATTTCTGATATATACTACCAGGTTGGCAACTAACTGTAACTAAGCCTAAGTGGAATAAACCTCTCCCAGAGATATTCAATAATCCGTGGGCATGCTAAATGATGAGTTAAGCACGAAATAATTTGTCCCGAATATTTGCCAAAGTACTTAATTTATGTGGTCAAGATTTCAGTCAGTAGAACACAGGACAAAGATAAACATTAACATAACTCCAGAGACCACAAGAAGAAAACATTTTAAGAGTATACATTTTAAGATCACAGAGACACCCTTTTCAAAAAAAAAAAAAAAAAGAAGAAGAAAATAAAGATCACAGAGACAGAATATAAAGTGAGGAAAAAGTCTACTCTCCAGGTGCCGAGACACCCTGCTTCAGTCTCTCCTTTTTCATCTTCTTCTTTGAGATTGGCTTCTTTTTTCTTGGAGGGAGGGTCTTCTGTGCATATATGTAGAGTACATAATTTCCAACGAGGAATATCAACAGCAACCCACCAACAAGAAGGAGAACAATTAATGCTGGGTTGAACCCTTTTGAAGCATTTCCCTAAGTGTATCAAAAACGAGACACTTCCATAAGGTCTACGTCAAGGAGCGCTTAAGAAAAAGAAATTACAAAATTAACAATCGATATAGAGGAGTATATTTTACAAAGAGAACAAAAAAATGCAATTAACCACCACAATTATAATTTTCTTCAAAAGTGAGCCTCTGTTTATTGCAAAAGAAGAATAACAACAGGAGAAAGGTGATTTTATCTGAACTGGTTAAGGTAGAACTTTCTCTTTTAAAAATAGAATATTCCCTCTATAATTATTTTATGATTGCACTTGCTTGAGATTGGTGATAAAGGTTTATGAAATTCGAATATTTGAAGGGGCAACTTTTATGCCCAAAGTGTACTTAAAATTTGCAAGATATCTTGCTGAGAATTTATAAGAAATGATGATAACTTCTAACTGAGTTTTATAGTAAACTCAAAATTGATGGAAATTATGATTACAATTTTCAAATCCAATATCTCAGCTAATAAAACAAAGGGTTAAACATCTTTTTCATTCTCCTAAACATGTAAATGTTCGTTTTTCGTCTTCCAATTTTAAATCATCTACTTTTGATCCTCCATTTTTTAAATTGTGTGAAAATTTACCTCCTAGTTAACACCGTTAAAATTTAACGATTATCTTAGTCTGCACAATACATGTCATCACACTTACCAACTTCGACTTCACGTATATACATTTAATGCTTGCTAACTTGGACTCCATGATCAACTACCTAACCCATAATCCAGAAAAGATCACAAACACTTTGCAAAAACAACAGACACAACATCATAGTGATTGCCCAACATTAACTCAAGTAGACATGTGTGATGACTTGTATTTTGCTTACTAGGATAATCATTAAATTGAGATAAAGGAGTTAGCGGGGGAATATGGTAAATTTTGACAAATTTTAAAAATGAAGGACCAAGAGTTGATGTTTTAAAATTGAGAGAGGAAAAATGAACATTTACATATTTTAGAAGACGAAAAAGATGTTTAACCTTAAAAAAAAAATAACATCTCCAAGTTGTTTTGGTTTTCTACTTTCAATTTTTTACTATAATTATGTTTTTTTATTGCACTTTTAAATCTTCCCCTGCACTTTCTCTCAAAAATCATACAAATCGCACAAACCAAATTTTGAAACACACAGAATACTACAAGCTTGATCAGAATGTTATTTCCCTACACAATCAAAAAAAATGTTAGTCCCTACTTCAGAAATGCAAAATGGTCTTTGATCTATTGGTTGTAACATTAAATGTTGTTGTAGTATACCCAAAAATTAGTCCTTAAGATTGTATTGTAGTTTAATCCATAAGATTTCAAATATCCTCCGCCAATCCTTGATTTTACAAAACCGGCATTCACTGTAGTCCTTTTTAGTTTTGAATACAAAAAGACGGTATAAACTAACGAAAGACTTTCAGAGGATTTTTAAAGTCTCATCTCATAGGCTAAAATGTATGACTAATACAATCTCAAGAACTAATTAAGGAAATATTTAGCTTTAGAAAACATACTGTTTCGTATTTAATTATAAAAATATTACCTTGTTTTCACTTTATTTTGTTTCTTGTTTGAAAAGTTTATATATTAAAAACAAAAGATGAAAATGAAAATACAAACCAATAAAAAATTTTTTTTGGCCAAAATACACTTTATAATCGGCTTTTTCATAATCAGCTGTTCATAATTTTGATCCTTATTTTTTTTTTAATTCCACAATTTAAGTCCTTTAATTTTATAAAATCTACAATGTTAGTTTCTTCATTGAAATTGAAGAATTAAAATTACGTAATTTAGAAATTCAGAGACCAAAATTGTACATTAAATATTATATGACAACTAAAAATGCATTTTAGCCAAAAAGTTTTCATTATTTTCTACACAAACATTTGAAACCATGAAACAAAATCAAAACAATGGACCATTTTGCAATTAAAATCGCAAACAGAATATGAAAAGAGAAAACATTTTTTTTTCAAATCAAATGTTCAATGTTGTTGATACACGAAACTCGAAAGAGAATTTTATGCATCAAGGAAAGGTAAACCTTTTGACATGCATTTAAAATTCATTAGACAAAAAGAAATTTTTTTTACTGAACCATCGGTTCCGCTGTTTGAACACAGCAATGTCCTTTTCTGCTATATATTCATGTTAGATCCAACACACGGATTGGCATAAAATCTCAAATAAGAAACGCATCGAACAAATTGAAACAATTATCCCACACATGAAGCAAATTAAAGCATAAGAATGCCTAAGGGAAAAGCAAAATTCAGAAACAAGCAGAAATGAAGAGCAAAGCGTTGAATTTGAGAGCAAAGGCAAACAAAATGTAACTAGAAAGAGAAATGAACAATTATTGTTTACAGAATAGCGATGATTGAAAGAAAAGGAAAAGTGAAAAGAGAAAGGAATCGAATACCACGCGATCGAAGGAAGGAGGGACTTTGTCGGCGAAATCGAAATCGTCGGCCATGGATCTACGGTGAGAAGAATGAGTGCTGTTCGTTTTCTGCACAATCTACCAAATTTATATTCACACACATGCTTTCTCTTTTTTATTTTATTCTCTTAATGGCACAAATGTTGAATTTTTTACTTAAATAATATTTTTTTTTAAAAAAATTACCTAATTAGGCACTATACAAGTTTATTTACAGAAGTAGAACCATTCACTGTTTAAGCTCAGAATTCGGTTCTTGAGGAACCGAATTCTGAGCTTCAAAGTGTATTTTTTTTTCTTTTTGCAACTCAGAATTTGGTTCCCCGGGAACCGAATTCTGAGTTGATTTTATATATTTTTTTTCGTGTTTGCAGGGAAACGTGAGCAAGTGTTGGAAGCGGAACGGCCCGTTCCGAAAGCAGAACGGGCCGTTCTGCTTAAAGGTACAGAGTGATAATTGTGAAAGTGAAACGGGTGAAGAACGGGCCGTTCCAGAGTTAAGAATTAACGTTGAAAAAGATGTTGGAAGCGGCCCGTTTTAAACAAAACTTTTGGTCATTTTTTGTTAACGTGGAACGGGCCGTTCTTGTTTTAGAACAGTCCGTTCTAAAATAGAAATTTACACATGTTTTTACTCCTGGAACGGGCCGTTCCAGGAGATTTTTTAACAAAGGTTTTGTGATTCAGAACGGGCCGTTCCGGTTTTGGAACGGCCCGTTCTGGGTGAACAGTAAAAACGCAAGTTTTTTTATAAATAGACCCCCTCCCCTTCATTTTTTTATGTGATTTCAGCTGAGTTTGTTTTTTTTACTCGTTTCCTGTACTGCTTCTAATTCACCTTGATAGTAAGAAATTATTTTTTTGGTTCAATTTTCATTAACCAAATATCAAAAATGTTGTTGTGGAAGTAAAATGAGCATAGGTCTGCTTTCATTGGTAGAACGGTAAGTTTAGCACTTTCGTTATTTACTTTAAATTTTAATGAACTTGTAACAAATTAGTACTAATTTTGGTAATTATTGCAGGAGACTGAGAATATTATTTGTTCTTACTGTCATTCAATGCCAGAACCTCACCCTCTAATTGTTCCTATACTCGAGGAAGTGGGTTTTTCTGGGGTTGCAAAGCTCAGAATCTGAAAGTGGATCACGCATTAATCACAGCTTTAGTTGAAAGATGGAGACCTGAGACTCATACATTCCATTTTCCAACTGGAGAGTGCACCATAACACTGGAGGATGTTGCACTTCAACTTGGCTTAAGAGTTGATGGTTTACCAGTCATTGGCCTAACATTATATGACTGGGAGGAAATGTGCTCCACCTATCTCGGAATCATGCCAGTTAAAGGTGAGTCACTTATTGGCTCTATGATTAAGTTAAAGTGGTTAAGAGATAATATGTTAGAATTACCAGAGGAGCCATCTCAAGAACAACTTGATGCACATTGTAGATCATATATATTAGGTTTAATAGGAGGTGTTTTGATGCCTGACAAAACAGGCAATAAGGTACATCTTATGTATTTATCTTTATTAATAAATCTTAGAAGAACAAGACGATATAGTTGGGGGTCGACTTGTTTAGCTATGTTATATAGGGAAATGTGTAGAGCTACAAATGTTAGTAGCAAAACAATGGGTGGTTGTGCATCTCTGTTACAGTCTTGGGCATGGCATCGCATGCCATATATTGTGCCTATTTCCAGGTTACCAGCAACATTCCCTCTAGTCTGTAAATGGAGCGGGGGCAGAGTTTTAAACTTTCAAAATGTACCTCATAATGATGTTGTTGGATATAGATCAAGGTTTGATCACATTCAGAATTATCAGGTAACTCTTTAAAATCAAAGTTTTATTATTTTTTTTATTTTCTTTTGTTTAGCATAATATGTTAACTAAAGAAGTTTAATTTTTTTGTAGTTTTTATGGGCGCCATATGGAGTATTGCAAGCAGCAATACCGATGCAAGCATATAGAGATGCTCTGCTATGGACATCATGCACCTCCATTATTTGTTTTGCAATTGTTGAATGGCACCAATCTGATAGAGTGAAATTGCAATTTCGTCTCTTCCAGGATGTCCCTTCTCCACCGAATAATTTGGATAACCTGCACAACATTGACATGAGGGGAAGACAAGATGAAAATTGGGTTACAAGACATGCTCAGTGGATCGATGTATGGAACAATAGACGTGAGCACACATTGATGGGTCATCCAATGCAAGACCCGCTATTTCACACACGAGAATACATGGAATGGTACATGGCCAATTCCATCTATTTTTTATTTGTGCCACGACTACTACAAGATCCAAGGACCCATCAACAACGAAGGACTTCCACAACATTTGAGACTGGTCGAACTTCCATGCGATCGCATGAAGAGCCTGGTCAGCATGTATCAAATCCTCAGTACGTCACTCCTGAACAAAACATAATTGACAGACGACATTCATTTGCAACAACTTCAGAGGATTTTTTTACAAATTTATTTGGAGTAGATTTTAGAACTCCATCTTCATGACGATCAGAAATAAGGCACAACCCATGTTGCGGTGTTACATACCGCCTCAAGTTCTTCAGAAAAAAAAAACATGCATCGCTAATTTCACCTTCAACAACAGCAAATGCAATAGGAATTATGTTGTTGCGACCATCTTGCGCAACTGCGACCAACAACGTACCTTTGTATCTCCCGTATAAAAAGGTACCATCCACTTGTACAATTGGTTTGCAGAAGGCAAAACCATCAATGCATGGTTTAAAGGTCCAAAATAACCTTTTGAAGATAACACTCCCCTCCTCCAATAATTCACCTTGGTAAGCTGGTTGCGTATTTAATTTCCAAATAAAACTTGGAACATACATTTGCATTGCTTGCAACATACCTGGTAATTTGTTGTACAACTCCTCCCAGTTTCCAAAGATATTCTCAATGGCATGTTGCTTGGCCAACCATCCATTTCTGTAACTAATTGTATAACCCATGGTGGACTTGATGTGGGCTATGATAGTTGAAATGGATGCCGATGGATCAACCTCAATAATTTCACCAATGCTTTGAGCAATCATTTGTGATCCCAATTTATTATGATCTTGAGAGATAAGTGGGGAAACACATGTGTGGGGGCCCTCAAGGATCATGATTTCCCAATGTTGTTCCATGGTACGCAATATACCACGACATCTCCAGGCACAGTCACGGTGAACGCATTCTGTAACAAGCCTACTACTGCTTGAGTTTTTAACCTTGTAAGTGCAATGGTTGACAATGTGAAATCTATTTATGGCATCCTGCATTTGTTCTTTTGTTTGGAAGCGTTGGCCAACAAATAGTGTTCCAGGTGGATACACAACCATATCACGCTCCAACAAATGGCTATACTCAGCGTCTTGTTGGATTTCATTGGGAAACTCTAAAAAGTGTGGAGGTGGGTTGTATATGGCTACTAGTTGTGGTTGTAGTGGTGGATTATTTGGAATTGGGAAGGTTTCTTCATCATCATGTTCATGTGCAGAGAGAATTTCGTCTTTGTCCTCGCTAAAAGGATCAAAGACATTTTCTGTTGGGAGACCAACAACAACATCATCTTCAATGTTGGTTTCAACATTGGGTTGAGAAGCAGAAGGTCTAGCTTGCTCAAATGGCTGAGAAGGTATTTGATTAAGGTCCATAATTGGACCACTTAAAAGTTGTGTGTATGACTCAATGTTGTAGTTGGAGGGGATATCATAAGAAGGGCCAGATGGGTTAGTGTACTGGTAACTTTGATAAACTTCGTAAGGTGAACGTGAAGGTGAAACTTGTGGTGCATGTGATTCAACTGTAGTAAATGTAGCATATAATTCAATACCTGATTGAAGTTGATTAGAATTGTGAACATTGAAAAGTGCCTCAACGTCTTTATCATCCGTCAACTCAACACAGGTATAGTTACTAACCCCTGGGCCAAGTCTAATAGGGTACAGAAAATGTATGCTAGCCACCCTCTCAGAATCTTGTCGATGTAGCTTTCTGTGGATGACTCTTTGAAGCCTTTCTAGAGTAATTCCTCTGTTGATACGAACTAATTTTGCATATGGAGAGGAGAAGGTGATTCCTTCATTCGGATATTGGTTAATGGAACCATTAGAATGAACAATAACGTAGATTGAAGAAGCCATTTTATGAAAGATTTAAAGGAAATGAACGTGATTCTAAGAAACTGATTCAAAAGGGGTAAACGGAAGGAATAAAGCAGAGAAACTAATATGAAATTGTGTGAAAAAAATGAAGAGGAGTGGGTCTATTTATAGAAAAACTTGCGTTTTTACTGTTCACCCAGAACGGGCCGTTCCAAAAATGGAACGGCCCGTTCTGAATCACAAAACCTTTGTTAAAAAATCTCCTGCAACGGGCCGTTCCGAGACCGTTCCAAGAGTAAAAACATGTGTAAATTTCTATTTTGGAACGGGCTGTTCTAAAACAAGAACGGCCCGTTCCACGTTAAAAAAAATGACCAAAAGTTTTGTCTAAAACGGACCGCTTCCAACATCTTTTTCAACGTTGATTCTTAACTCTGGAACGGCCCGTTCTTGACCCGTTTCACTTTCACAATTATCACTCTGTATCTTTAAGCAGAACGGCCCGTTCTGCTTTTGGAACGGGCCGTTTCGCTTCCAACACTTGCCCACGTTTCCCTGCAAACACGAAAAAAAAATATATAAAATCAACTCAGAATTCGGTTCCCGGGGAATCGAATTCTGAGTTGCAAAAAGAAAAAAAAATACACTTTGAAGCTCAGAATTCGGTTCCCCGGGAACTGAATTCTGAGCTTAAACAGTGAATGGTTCTACTTCTGTAAATAAACTTGTACAGTGCCTAATTAGGTAATTTTTTTTAAAAAAATATTATTTAAGTAAAAAATTCACAAATGTTCAAATTTTAATATTCTGATTTAATCATTTAATGTTATTAAAATTTTATGATAATTAAGATATTGTCAAAATCGTCAATTTTTTTTTAGATGAAAGAAATTTTATTCAAGGCCATTAGTATTTAATTCATGTTTGACTTATTTTGGAAATCTATTTTCACCTATAAAATAACTTAATTGAAAGTATGCAGCTATACTAATAAGTTAATTTATATTTGTAACATGAAAGGAGATTATATTTAACTAGATAAAAAATTAAAAAAAAATTAAGAAGAATAAAAATAAATAAGTCAACAATTTTATAACTAAAAACTAAATTTGTATATTAAACAAATTTATTTTAGTTGGACTTTTAATATTAATAAAAAAATTATTTTGATAAAATTAACTTATAAGTTAGATAAATCGTCAAATTTGACTTTATTTTATTGATAAGATATTTAAAGAGATTTTGAGAATCTCCAAACTCTCTTATTTAACACTAGTACGAAAAAGGCACTTCGTGCCTGCATTGTATTAAAAGAAGAAAATAAATAAAAAGAGAAAAAAATGATAAGTTACTCATAAAAAAGGTAGTTGTTAAAAAATAAACAAATAATAAAATGGTTCATATAAAAATAAAAATTAAAAGTAGTTATTGAAAGTGGTATCCCCTTTATATATTAGTATAGATTCATTAGTTTCAAGTTTTTAAATTTGATTAAATTTGTTTTTTAATTTTTTAAAATAAAAAGGGTATAATGGTCCAAAAAAGTGAAGACCAAGGTAGTTACCTAAAAGGATATCTCCTTTATATATTAGTATAGATGAAGAAAAAAGATATATTCCATCTGATTTAGTCTTTAATACTTGCTTGACTCATTTTTAAAATTTAAGCTGACTTATAATTTAATTAAGCAAATTAAAAGTATTTAATAAAATTAACTAATAAATTAGTTGATAAATATAAGATAAAATAAAATATATTTAATTATTCAAGACAAAAAAATATCTCAAATAAATTAATGATGGTAAAAATGAAATAATTTTGTTCAATTTAGAAATTGTAAAATTTTTATATCTTTGTTCAATTTCTAAATAGTTCATTAGGTCCACAAAAGCTCAATTATTGTTAATGAATAATTTTTTTATATTTAATGATAATCTTCTATTTCTACGAAATGTAAAATAATTAGTATCTTTTTTTATTTCATAGGAATCAAACACAATATCAGAGTTTTACTACATTTCATGCACACTAATTAATTCTAGCCGTCCTTAGTATAAAATATTTTATAAAATTGGTAAAAAAATCCTAGTGTCTATGTCCAATTAATGCATTATATATCTTTAATTTAATTTTTAAACAATTATACATCTTTTATAGTAATATTTTTTACTAAAAAATTTATATTACTTTTCTTTTAATTTATTTTATTAAATTCCCTTTGAGAGGAAAGAGAGTGAGAGTGAGAAAACATGAAAAAGGGGAAAAGAAAGAGAAGAAAGAGACATGGGAAAGAGAGAGGAGAGAAAAGAAAGGACACCGGAGAGATGATAGTGAGAAATAAGATAACAATATGTTTATGTAAAAATTTGAAATTTTTACGATTTTAAGCAAACAAAATATTTTCAAAAATGACTAGAATTTTAATATTTTCCTAAATTGTTTATCTAAATAAAATATTTCATCCCAAAGTATTTTAAATTCATAAAAAAAATGAGTTAATCTTTCAATAATTTTTATTCAAACACACTATTAATGTAATTTGTATATATTTTAATATTGATTATTTTAAAAATAAATAATCTATCTACTTAAATATCTAAATAAAATTAAAAGCATTTATTTATTTTGGTCATCAAAGAATACAGCATATATATTTTCATTAACAAAATACAATAAAAAATCTAATTCGATACAAGCATGATAATATTGAAGAAATATGATATTTTAAATTATTTTAAGGTGTCTTAAATGATTTGGAAGATATAAACAAATGAGTTGGTGGATGAAGAAAGGAAAGGGAGTCAAAAGGAAATGTTATAGTTCTAAAGTTGATTTTGAAAAAGATTATATTTTTGTGTATTAGGACATCCTATTCTAAATGATGATGCAAATGCCTTTTCAACAAAAGTGAAAGTTAGGGATTCAAGAATGTTTATCCATAATAATAGTGTATATTATGGTGAATGATAGTTCAACAAAGGAAGTGTGTAGGATGATGATCAAGCTTAAGGCAAATGGAATCTTTCCCCCTTTCCTTATTGTTGATTGAGGTTCAAGTATGATATTTGGAACAACAAAAAATGTAGTATTGTTCAACAAATATAAGTTGGATCTTAGTGGTTAATATATAATTTACATATGATACCTTTTTTATTGAGGAAAAAGTTATAAGAATGTATGTATAAATAATGCATCTAATGTTAGAATTTCCTACAAATGATTTGATGACAATCAATTTTGATCTTTTGATTTTGTTAAAAGCAAACTAATATTATGATTCAATTGATGATATTTGAATATTTAAGCTTACTATTAATGAGTAATTTCTAATTAACTTTTGACACCTAATATTGATTTATGTGGGAGACAATGTAGACTACCTCTAGGCTTATAATGAAAGGTGTCTAAGATTAATAAATAATAATTAGGTCTTCTTTGCCATCACGACATATAATTGTTCTTAAGGTCTGATCATTATAAACCTAGAACTTGGAGCATGTGATTTAGTGAAAGAAACCTTGACTTTTTAGTTTTGAGGATTTGTGCAACACATAGAAATTCTTGGCATGTTTGATCATGTCCTAAAAAAGCAAGTGTTTTTTTGTTGTTTTAAATTCATATAAAGTGTTCCTTTCTTAGTATGTTTGTTATTTCTTATTTGTTTATCTTACATCTAAGCCATAGAAAATATATTACTATGTTGGAGCCTTTACTTGACTATACATCATGGCCATTCGGGGTAGACATGGAGCTAAATCAATATGATGATCCAATGAATCCAAGCTAATCCAATTGAAAATATCTGGATTGGTTCAAACCATTGAATTGGTTCAAATTTAAAAATTGAATATCCAATCAATTTGGTTTGAATCTTAAATTTTGATTTCCAATAATTGAACCAAACTGATTCATTCAATTAAATAAATATTTTATTATTATTATTATTATTAATTTATTATGTTTGGTTTGGGTGAACAAATTTGGGCTATTAGTGAAAGATTAAGGGATAAAGTGACCCAAAGTAACCCATTCAATACTTGAGATTCCTTAACCTCAATAACTCATCAAAAAATGCTCTAAAGATACTTTCAATAAACTAGCCCATTCAATATAAAATGAAAAATGATGTTTGTTACTTTTTAAGTTTGTAATTTTTAATATTTTAAGTAATACTTTATTGTTTAAAATGTTGGCAAATAAATTTATAATTTTATGTTATATCAATTGATGACATGATAATATATTGCTAGTGTGATTTTTATTTATTCATTTATTATTTTAATGATAAATCCAATAATTGATCCGATCCAAATCCAATATGTTTCGATTATATAGACTCGGATTAGAAACTTAAAAACAAAAAAAAAATGAACTAATCCAAACCAATTAAAGTTGATTAGATCCGATCAAAATATACTTTAAATTTAATTTGTGGCCACCCCTAATGGTCCTAAAACCCACTTCATATTTGTGGGTCTATTTTCATGCAGTACATGAAATATATTTTTGTAACAAGTGGTTTGATATTCTATCACATGACTAATATAAATGATAAGGAATGAATAATCTCTGAAGAAAAGAGAAACACTAGAGAATGGGTTGAATAGTGTCAATAAAAAATACACTCTTTGAAACAAATTAGTATCTCAACTTTAGGAGTGCAGACAAATAGATAAGAAAAGAATAATACAAGATGTTTTTATACTGATTCATCTCAACTACCGAGATTATGTCCAATTTTTAATTAACATAATCAAGCTCCACTATCTTTTACAAAGATACAAGTATTCTTTCACAAGTCACTTCCTGTTCGACCTAAGTATTCTTTGACTTGCCTCTTCAAGTAACTATCCAAATATTCTTTGAAAACAAAACCTCTCTAAGCTTCAAATAATAAAGTATTCTTTGAGCACAAAGTCTTTTTCAGGTTTCAATCAACCAAATACTCTTTTAACACAAAACCTTTTCAGGTTTCAATTAACCAGATATTCTTTTACAGTCAAGCTGATGGAGGAGGCCCATGGACTAAGGGCCCAACTACTAGAGCCATGGCAAGGATGATGCATGAAGAGTGGGCCCAAGCCCAAGGAAAGCCCACTACTTTATTTTGTTGGGCTTTGTTTCAAGCCCATTAGATTAGGGTTAGCATAGGAGTGGGCCTTAGTGCCATGTATTTCTTTTGGGCCTTGTATTTTCGGCCTAGTAGTGTAGGAATGTCATTTAGAGGTCATGTGAATTTAGGGTTAATTAGGTTATATGTGAATCTTCATTAGCATGTAATTAGAAGCACATTTGGAGTGCATTTCGGCCATGTGCTACACATGCACAAGGTGTGATCCGAAATGCAACTCAAATAGCTTCCTAATTACATGCCAAATGAGTGCATATGGGGGGGTGGCCGGTTGGCACCAAAATTTGAATTTTAGAATTCAAATTTTGGCGCCTAGAGTTAAGTTAACCATACCATGGTTTTACTTAACTCTAGGTGAACCCAACTTAAACCCTTAACCTAATTTCTATTATAAATACTTGTATGACCGGATTGTAGGATACTTTTGGATGATATATTGATGAGATTTCTTACCATAGAAATTGCCTATCCGAAAGTCACTCTCCTAAACTCTACCCTACTTGAGATCCTCTCCTTGTAGAGTTAGGAAAGCATTCCTTCTTCCGGACTTAGCTAGACGCAAGCTAGAGTCACATTGGAGCTTCTTGGAGCCTCCATTCCTTGTCAATCTTCCAAGGAACCGAGGAGCATTGAGGGAATTCTTGAGGATTTCCAAGTGGAACCTCATCAAGTGGTATCAAGAGCTTCGGTCTTCAAGAGATAAGTCATCTTCTTGAATTTTGATCCGTGGTTCAACTTGTCATCTTGTGTTCTTATTGTTCAATGTTTGAGTTCATGTCATTTTAGAGTTGATTCTTTCCTAGATCTATTTTCTTGTCTTAAAATTGATGGATCTAGTTTTGGATTTGCTTGAGTGATTCATATATGCATTTTACTTTGAATTGCTTCCATGAATCATGCTCCATTCTCTTGTGCTTAATTAGGAATTTTCTGCCTAATAGCCTTTGAATTTGTTTGAGTCATCTTTGCATCTTATTCGGTCATTTAAATGCTTGAGTCTTTTATTTTTAAATCCATGTCTAGTAGGTTTGTGTAGTTCTTTTATGTTCATCTATCTTAGCTATGCTTGTTGATCCTTGATTTTTGATTTGCACCTTGAAACCATTTTCTGGATTTGGCCGAGATCCATTTCTTTTCTTTGGTATAAGCTCATAAATTTTTGTTTCATTTTTGAGTTCATAAACTACTATTAGATCATTAGTAGTTTTCTTAGAATTTTAGGCTTCCAAAATTTTGAAAAAAATGTCTTACACAAAAATTCTTCAATCCGTGAGTGTTTGATCTTGTATCATTGGTGTGTGCTGAAAAATTGTGTTAGGATTGTAATTTGAATTTGAAAATTGGAGCCAAAACCGTGCATGTGCTACATAAACCAACCAAGCAACAAAAGCATGTCACATGTTCATTACATTTTGAACTAATTTGTGTGGCATTTGAATTTCAATTTGAATTCGGTTTTGGTGTTTCACTTAAGGTGTGACCGAGAGTTTGTGAGGTTCTTTTAAAGAAAAAGGCAACTCCTAAGATTTAAAAAAAAAAGAAAAAAAAAGAAAAGTTCAAAATCAAAAGTGAATTTAAAAAAAAAAAAATATGCTAAACCTAATTTGAAAGGTAAAAGCCAAATTAAGGAGTTTAATTTCTCAATTTGTTCTTCTCGGTTTCTACTTGTTTTGGAGTCATTAAAAGGAATTTTCAGCTCACCTATTTTTGAGTGTTTGGTTTTGTGCATCTACTCTAGAACCTTTCTTAGGTTTGTTCTTCCTTGACCTAGTTTAATCTTGTCTTGTGTCATCTATATTCACTTCTTCTATTCTAATCTTCTTTCCTATAACTCTTCCATACTTGTCTTTGTTTGAATTCATCATGGAACTCAAATGTGACTTATGCTTGACCTAGTTTATCTCCTTAGAAGCTAGTTCTACAAGGGTCATCAAAAGAGGACTAAGAAAAGGAGGAGGAAAGGGAAAAGGAGGCTTTCGGATTTGGCTATCAAACACCAAACACTTGTGGCTGGAAATTTGAAGTGGCTGGCCTAGCAATTCCATGAAGACTTCTTGGAGATTCAATTGAAGATTGTACTTAAATTTTAAAAAAAAAAAATTGTATAAGCATTAGTGACGGATTTTAGTGACCGATTTTACCTTACTAATTTGAATTTTGTTGCAAAATTTGGTCACTAATCCATCACTAATTCTTTGTGGCTGTTTTTAATACTTTATTTTAGCCACTTGTTCTTAGTTGTTTATACTTTGTATTTGGCCATTTCAAGGAGTGTCTTGGAAGTGTCTTTGGTACACAACCATCTCTCCTTAGGAATAGAATTTTCGTTAGTACTTGGTGGGAGTGGTCCTTGATTGATCTTTGGTATCTCTCAAGCTCTCACCTTAGGACACGTTTAGGTAGTTTAATTTTTGTTTCTTAATCCTTGTTTTACTTGCTTTTATACGGCTAGCTTATCATAGTTCATAAAAAAAAACATCCAAAATAATTTTCATTGAAAAGAATTTGGTAAAGATTAACTACAAAGGGGATTAGTAATTTTTACTTGAAGAGACTTGGTTTTTAAGTGGCTCTTAGTAGCTCACCTCCCTCCAAAGTTCAATTTGTATACATAATCCTCTAAGTACTTAGTCTTAACCTTGCATAAAAACAATTGCTTTTCAAAGTTCATTCATAAAAAATAATCTTTCACCTATAATGGAAGAATTTTCTACTCCTCATAGTGATACTAATTCAAGTGACAACAAAAGTTTTACTAAATTGTCACGTGAATTAAGATCACTAAAACTATGGAAAGAGCAAGAATTACAACAAAAACTTGAAAAAGAAGCTCAATTTGCTCTAATGGAGGAGGAAATTCGTTTATTAAAGGAGAAAGATAAAAGAAAACATCACCATGGTCAACATAGTTCCTATGCTCATAGTTCCACACTAGGAGAGTCAATGTATAATAGCCTAGCCTTAGGAGATCATTATCAACCACCTCCTAGGAGAATCCATAGGAACTCCACAACAAGGGAATCTAGGGTAGATCTCCCTTATTTTCATGGAAAAGATGATGTGGAGGGATACCTAGACTGGGAAATGAAAGTGGAACAAATCTTTACTTGCCACCAAGTAAGTGAAGAAAGAAAAGTTTCCCTAGCCACTTTGAGTTTTCAAGGTCATGCCATGTATTGGTGGACCTCTCTTGTGAGAGATAGGCGTCTCCATAATGAACCTCCAATTCAATATTGGAATGAATTAAGGAGTGCCTTGAGGAGAAGGCATATACCCTCTTATTACACTAGGGAGCTTATCAACAAGCTCCAAAGACTCCATCAAAAGAATATGACTGTGGAAGAATATAGACAAACAATGGAGTTGTACATCATGAGGGCTGGCATTAGAGAAGAGGAAAATATTACCATTGCTAGATTTTTGAGTGGATTATCCTATGAAATAAGAGATAAGGTTGAGCTTCTCCCTTATAGGGATTTGGATGATTTGGTTCAACTTTGCATAAAGGTTGAACAACAAAATTTACGAAAAGGTTTTAAAGTAAGCTCATACTCATCTTTTTTTTCTAAGGATAACTACAAGAGGGAAAGTAAGAAAAATGATTTTGACAAGAAAAATACTTCTTCCTCCAAAAATCTAGATAAAGGTAAAGAAAAAGATAAAAAAACAAACACCTCATACACTAACACCAAGTCTAGTGACATAAAATGCTTTAAGTGTCTTGGGAGAGGCCACATTGCTTCTCAATGCCCTAACAAAAAAGTGATGATTCTAAGGGGCCAATACATTTATAGTAGCCATGATGAAGCTACTACTTCTTCATCTTCAAGTGAGGATGAAGAAGAAGCAAGTGAAGAAGAGTCATGTGAGGTTACTTATCCTTATAATGGGGAACTTCTTATGATGAGAAGGGTCCTCAATAACCAACCTAGTGATACACAATCCCAAAGAGAGAACATCTTTCATACAAGATGTAACATTTCAAACAAGGCTTGTTCTCTCATAGTGGATAGTGGATCTTGGTGCAATTGTTGTAGCACTAGGATGGTTGAGAAGTTGGGATTGACTACCACACCCCACCCAAAACCTTATCAACTTCATTGGCTTAATGATGATGGGGATATGGTGGTCAACCAACAAGTGGAAGTAGAGTTTTCTATAGGGAACTATCAAGATAAAGTTAAATGTGATGTAGTTCCTATGGAGGCTTGTCATATTTTATTGGGTAGGCCATGGCAATTTGATAAACAAACTCATCATGATGGCCTAACTAATAAAATAACTTTCACTCATAAGGGTAAAAAGTTTGTACTTCATCCTTTGTCACCTTCACAAGTGATAGAAGATCAAGTACAAATGAAAGCCAAACTTGAGCAAGAAAAAGGAAAACCAAAAAAAGTTGAAAAAAAAAAAAACTTCTAAAAATTGATGAAAAGGAAGATTCTAGAGAGATTAATGTTCCCTCTCTAGAGATAGTTCAAAAAGAGAGTTTTCAATCAAAACCTTTAAATAAAACTTCTCTCTTTATTGAACCATCTTCTCATATCCTCATGTGTAGAGGAACATTAACTTGCACTGCCACATCTTCTTTGAACACTTCTCTACCTCTTGAGGTGAAAAATCTTTTAAATCAATTTGATGATATATTTCCCAAGGAAGGTCCAATGGGACTTCCACCTTTTAGGGGAATAGAGCATCAAATAGATCTTGTGCCTGGGGCTAGTCTTCCAAATAGACCAGCTTATAGGACAAATCCACAAGAGACTAAAGAGATAGAAAAGCAAGTACAAGAGTTGTTGGAGAAGGGTTGGATTCAAAAGAGTCTAAGCCCTTGTGCTGTACCAGTCATCTTGGTGCCAAAAAAAGATGGAAAATGGAGGATGTGTTGTGACTGTCGAGCTATCAACAACATCACCATCAAATATAGGCACCCAATTCCTAGGCTTGATGACATGCTTGATGAATTCCATCGGTCATCCATATTTTCCAAAGTAGATCTTAAGAGTGGCTATCACCAAATTAGAATCAAAGAAGGTGATGAGTGGAAAACCGCTTTTAAGACTAAATTTGGACTATATGAATGGTTAGTAATGCCTTTTGGGCTTACTAATGCACCTAGCACATTCATGAGGTTGATGAATCATGCCCTTAGGGATTGCATTGGGAAGTTTGTAGTTGTTTATTTTGATGATATTTTAATCTATAGCAAAAGTCTAAGTGATCATGTAGATCACCTAAGGCAAGTTTTTCTTGTCCTTAGAGACAATCACTTGTTTGCCAATGTCGACAAGTGCACTTTTTGTGTAGATAATGTTATTTTTCTAGGTTTTGTGGTGAGTAAAAATGGGGTTCATGTGGACCCCGAGAAAATCAAAGCCATCCAAGAATGGCCTATTCCTACTAATGTAAGTGAAGTTAGGAGCTTCCATGGATTGGCAAGCTTTTATAGGAGATTTGTTCCTAACTTCTCTACATTAGCTTCCCCTCTCAATGAGTTGGTGAAGAAGGATGTGGTCTTTGAATGGACGGAAAAACATAACTTAGCTTTTCAAGATCTAAAGCATAAACTTACTCAAGCACCTGTTCTAGCTCTGCCTGATTTTTTTAAAACTTTTGAGCTAGAATGTGATGCTTCTGGACTTGGCATAGGCGCTGTGTTGTTACAAGGTGGTCATCCCATAGCTTATTTCAGTGAAAAACTTCATGGGGCTACCTTGAACTACCCTACCTATGACAAGGAGTTATATGCTTTAGTTCGTGCCCTTCACACTTGGGAACATTATCTTGTGACCAAGGAATTTGTCATTCATAGTGATCATGAATCACTTAAATATTTGAAGGGTCAGCATAAATTAAATAAAAGGCATGCAAAATGGGTTGAGTACCTTGAACAATTTCCTTATGTCATCAAATATAAAAAAGGCTCTACAAATGTAGTGGCTGATGCTTTGTCTAGACGCCATGTGTTATTAAATATCCTAGGTTCTCAAATTCTAGGATTTGATGATATTAAGGATTTGTATGAGAAAGACCTTGATTTTGCTAACTTTTATTCTTTATGTATTCAAAAACCTTACCAAGGTTACTATATTTCTGAGGGGTTTCTTTTTAAAGAAAACAAACTTTGTATACCCCAAGGATCTATTAGGAAACTTTTGGTTAAGGAGAGCCATGAGGGTGGGCTCATGGGGCATTTTGGAATGGAGAAAACTCTTTCACTTTTGAAAGAGAAATTCTTTTGGCCTCACATGAAACGTGCTGTCCAACGGTTTTGTAGTAGTTGCATTGCTTGTTTACAAGCAAAGTCTACCACAAAACCTCATGGATTATACACCCCCTTGCCCATCTCTTCTTCTCCTTGGGTAGACATTTCCATGGATTTTATCCTTGGATTGCCTAGAACTCAAAGAGGGAAAGATTCCATCTTTGTGGTAGTGGACCGTTTTAGCAAAATGGCACACTTTATTCCATGCCACAAAGTGGATGATGCAAGTCACATTGCTAAATTATTCTTTCAAGAAATTGTGAGACTTCATGGGTTACCTAAAACTACAAGAAAAATGATAAATTGCGACGGACAAATTGCGACGGTTATCTAGAAACCGTCGTCGCTTTGATATTGCGACCCTTCATACGACGATTTTTCAAAACCGTCGCAAAATTGTTCAACATTGCGACGGTTTATCGTAAACCGTCGCAAAATTTGTTTAACATTGCGACGGTTTATCATAAACTGTCGCAAAATTTGTTTAACATTGCGACGGTAAGTTTAACATTGCGACAGTTAATCATAACCGTCGCAAATTTAACATTGCGGCAGTTAGTCATAAACCGTCGCAAAATTTTCAGCATTTTTTTTATTAGAATTTAAAAGTTTTTTTTTTAAGTATTATGTATATTATCTTAACGAACTTATATTTTATTAACAATTTTATATATACTTTCTTTAAAAATATAAAAATAAATATGTTAAAATTTATAAAAATCCAGTTTAATTTATTTATGATATAAATATGTTTTTAATATCTAATATATATTTTTAGATGATAATTTATTTTAAAATATATCTTATAATAACAATTCTAAATGGAACATAAATCTTCTGATTTTTCTTAGTTTGATTTTTTTAATCAATATATATAATTTTACTATTTTGATTTTTTCAATCAACGTATACAATAAAGAAAAAACACAAAAGATAAACATGCATAGTAAAAATTTTATTTTATCAAAAAACTTTTTATTTTAATATATTACATTATATATGTGAATATTAAGACATATATATATATATACATATATATATATTATAATTAAACTTTTTTAAAAAATTAATTCATTATTAAGAAAAAAAAATTTATTACATGAGAATTAATTTCTTTCAAAAATTTGATAGATATAAAATAAATAAACATTTTTTCTGAATCTATATTTTTATTTTATTAGAATATAATTTTTATTTTTTAAAATATATTATTTTTTTAGATAAAAAATTATGTATATGTCAAATAGTAGTGGGGCAAGTGCCCACTATTCCAAATGTACATCCGTCCCTATATATATCTATATATATATATATATATATATATATAATATAGGGGGTTATAATTATACCAATGTAACTTTTATTAAGTATTCTGTTGTTCAATAACTTTATATTAAATGTGTATTTTGTAAATCCAACCGTTAAATTGAAAGTTCATATCACTTTATATTAAATGTGTATTTTGTAAATCCAACCGTTAAATTGAAAGTTCATATCACTTTATAAGTGTATATCAAATTTTGTTAAAATTGAACAACAACTGGAAGGTAATCAAATTGTTTATATTTTAGTGTATTTTAAAATGAATATATGACATCAATTTTGTTTTATAAAAATGAAGTATCAAACCATCTTGGATTAATATAAAGTTTTGTATATATAATCTTTGAGAGATATGAACTTTCAATCTAACAGTTGGATTTACCAAATTCACATTTAATATAAAGTTATTGAGCGGTGTAATACTTAGTAAAAGTCACATTTAATATATATATATATATATATATATATATATATATATATATATATATATATGAGGGGGTTTATAATTACATCAGTGTAAATTTTACTAAGTGTTACACAACTCAATAACTTTATATTAAATGTGAATTTTGTAAATTTAACCGTTAAATTGAAAATCTTTTACTGTTAAATCATATATACAAAATGTTAAATTAATCGAAGATGATTTCTTATAAAAACAAAATTAAATCTGTCAGAAAATTTATATTTTTGATGAGAAAATTTTTGTAGGAAAAACTATATTATTGATGAAATATTTTAGAAAAATTTATATTTGTCGAAAATGTAAGAACTGGTTTTAAATTTGATATGAAAATATTATGATATAATTAGATAAGATTTTAAGTTAGTATTTTATTAATGGTTGATAATTAAAAAATAAAACAAGGATAAATATATTTTTTGAATTTTATATGTTTGATTTAAGATAACTTACAAAATAACTCTTGGTAAAGTTATTCCGCTCAATAACTCATCGTGTGTGTTGAATTTCATTGATCCAATTAATTGTTAATTTAAAAATTATTAAATTTTACTAATAATTAATATAAAAAAATTAATTAGTTTTGGAATAAATTATTTTCTAATTAACAATATAATTAAAACATTAATTATTTTAAATTATTTAACTAAAATCTTATTGACAATTTACTATATGATCTTAATATTTTTGTATAACTAATACTTAGTTTTAAATTTGATATGAGAATATTATATATAATTAGATAAGATTTTAAGTTAGTATTTTATTAATAGTTGATAATTAGAAAATAAAACAAGGATAAATACATTTTTTTTTTGAATTTTATATGTTTGATTTAAGGTAAATAAATATATTAAATTAATTAATAATTTATTTAAAATATTAAAATAATTTATAAGTATGTAATAAATAAATATTTATAATTTTATAAATTATATTATCATTATAAATTAAAAAATTTAAATAATTTAAATTATAATTTTAAATCGAAATAAGTAGATGTTAATTATAAAAGTAAGTACATATAAATAAAGAATAACTAAATATATTATTATTATTATTATTATTATTATTATTTGTAATATAAAATTATTATATATTATTATTATAATACAGATATGAGATTGTATATTTGAGGATGACTTAAATGAATTAATCTGTACAAGTTATACTGACAACATACATATACATTTCGGTAGCTTACTCATCAGAACTTCACAGTTAAGCGTGCTTGACCTGGAGTAGTACAAGGATGGGTGACCTTCTGGGAAGTTTCCCAGAAATTGCACAAGTAAGGATAAAACATGCTAAACAGTGAAATATCGTGAAATAAAATCCTTGAAAGGCCAAATATGAGGATTGTTACATTAATAAATTTATTAAAATAAAAAAAAATTATAATTTTTGACTGTTAAAAAAAGGATTGTAATATTAATTTAGAGGCAGTTGGTGCGACAGTTGATGAAAGGGTCGCAATGTTAATATAGAGGCATTTGGTGCGACAGTTGATGAAACGGTCGCAATTCCAATTTTGCGACGGTTTGTGCAACGGTTCTGATAACCGTCGCAAAATTGCCTGGTGACGGACGACTCTGCGACGGTTCCCAAACCGTCGCAATGTTGTCTTTGCGGCAGTTATAACCGTCGCAATGTAGGTCATATAACCGTCGCAAAATCGTCATTTTCTTGTAGTGACACTTGGGAACATTATCTTGTGACCAAGGAATTTGTCATTCATAGTGATCATGAATCACTTAAATATTTGAAGGGTCAGCATAAATTAAATAAAAGGCATGCAAAATGGGTTGAGTACCTTGAACAATTTCCTTATGTCATCAAATATAAAAAAGGCTCTACAAATGTAGTGGCTGATGCTTTGTCTAGACGCCATGTGTTATTAAATATCCTAGGTTCTCAAATTCTAGGATTTGATGATATTAAGGATTTGTATGAGAAAGACCTTGATTTTGCTAACTTTTATTCTTTATGTATTCAAAAACCTTACCAAGGTTACTATATTTCTGAGGGGTTTCTTTTTAAAGAAAACAAACTTTGTATACCCCAAGGATCTATTAGGAAACTTTTGGTTAAGGAGAGCCATGAGGGTGGGCTCATGGGGCATTTTGGAATGGAGAAAACTCTTTCACTTTTGAAAGAGAAATTCTTTTGGCCTCACATGAAACGTGCTGTCCAACGGTTTTGTAGTAGTTGCATTGCTTGTTTACAAGCAAAGTCTACCACAAAACCTCATGGATTATACACCCCCTTGCCCATCTCTTCTTCTCCTTGGGTAGACATTTCCATGGATTTTATCCTTGGATTGCCTAGAACTCAAAGAGGGAAAGATTCCATCTTTGTGGTAGTGGACCGTTTTAGCAAAATGGCACACTTTATTCCATGCCACAAAGTGGATGATGCAAGTCACATTGCTAAATTATTCTTTCAAGAAATTGTGAGACTTCATGGGTTACCTAAAACTATAGTTTCAGATAGAGATGTTAAGTTCCTAAGCCACTTTTGGAAAACTATTTGGGCTAGGTTAGGAACTAAACTTCTATTTTCTACCACATGTCATCCCCAAACTGATGGGCAAACTGAGGTAGTCAATAGGTCTCTAGGGACTATGTTGAGGGCAATCCTCAAAGGCAATAAAAAGTCATGGGATGACTATCTCCCTCATGTGGAGTTTGCCTATAATAGAGTGGTTCATAAGACCACTAACATGTCTCCTTTTGAGATTGTTTATGGTTTTAATCCTCTCACTCCATTAGATTTATTACCTCTACCCGATGTTGCTTCCTTTATTCATAAAGAAGGCACCTCTAGGGCTGAGTTTGTCAAGAAATTACATGAGAGGGTTCGAACTCATATTCAATCCCAAACTGAAAAATACCAAAAATATAATAATAAGGGTAGGAAAGAGGTTATCTTCAAGGAAGGTGACTGGGTTTGGCTCCACCTTAGGAAGGATCGGTTTCCTTCCAAACGAAAGTCCAAACTTAGTCCTCGAGGGGATGGTCCTTTCCAAATCCTTAAGAAAATCAATAATAATGCCTATGTCCTAGATCTCCCTTCTGAGTATGGTGTTAGTTCTAGTTTCAATGTTGCTGATTTGTCTCTTTTTACAGGACTACCCACACAAGAGGAAGATGCTTTGGATTTGAGGACAAATCCTCTTCAAGAGGGAGGGGATGATGGAGGAGGCCCATGGACTAAGGGCCCAACTACTAGAGCCATGGCAAGGATGATGCATGAAGAGTGGGCCCAAGCCCAAGGAAAGCCCACTACTTTATTTTGTTGGGCTTTGTTTCAAGCCCATTAGATTAGGGTTAGCATAGGAGTGGGCCTTAGTGCCATGTATTTCTTTTGGGCCTTGTATTTTCGGCCTAGTAGTGTAGGAATGTCATTTAGAGGTCATGTGAATTTAGGGTTAATTAGGTTACATGTGAATCTTCATTAGCATGTAATTAGAAGCACATTTGGAGTGCATTTCGGCCATGTGCTACACATGCACAAGGTGTGATCCGAAATGCAACTCAAATAGCTTCCTAATTACATGCCAAATGAGTGCATATGGGGGGGTGGCCGGTTGGCACCAAAATTTGAATTTTAGAATTCAAATTTTGGCGCCTAGAGTTAAGTTAACCATACCATGGTTTTACTTAACTCTAGGTGAACCCAACTTAAACCCTTAACCTAATTTCTATTATAAATACTTGTATGACCGGATTGTAGGATACTTTTGGATGATATATTGATGAGATTTCTTACCATAGAAATTGCCTATCCGAAAGTCACTCTCCTAAACTCTACCCTACTTGAGATCCTCTCCTTGTAGAGTTAGGAAAGCATTCCTTCTTCCGGACTTAGCTAGACGCAAGCTAGAGTCACATTGGAGCTTCTTGGAGCCTCCATTCCTTGTCAATCTTCCAAGGAACCGAGGAGCATTGAGGGAATTCTTGAGGATTTCCAAGTGGAACCTCATCACAAGCCTCTCTAAGCTTCAAACAATAACACTAAGTTAAAGTTGGACAAGATAACAGTGTTGTTTCGTCTTACTAGCAAGACGTGATATACAACTAAATAAGTAAAAGACTTATTAATAGAAAGAATAAATTTTACAATGAGTTTTCTTCTCTAAATTGGATCTCTATCTTTTTGAATCTTCAAGCTTACCTACATAAATGTTTTAATAAAGATGATCGTTACAAATCCTTGAACGTCTCTCACTGATTTCTTTCGTCTATCATCATTTTCATTTCTAGTGGAGAGAATTGTCTATTGGTGCATTAATTATTTTCATTAAATGTATTCCACCAAATTGTCACTTCTTAGATGATCAAGGAAGTTACTTATTGCCTTTTAGGTACCAAACGAGTGAAGTCATGTGCGTGTCAGGTCAAAACAAATTTTTCTGAAAAATTCCATGATTTAAGGGATTTGCTCATCCTTTTTTGACAAAGCATTTCTTTTTGTTCCTTTCATTATTTATGAGTACTAAATAAATTATTTTACTTCGATCTATTGAGGAAACATGTGAAAAAAGATTGATTTAGTTATCAGATATCATAAATGATATTGATCCAAAATATGTCTTACAAATGGAGTGTTTCATGTGTTAGACTTAATATCAATATAACTAATCATCTTAATAGACCGTCTTATATCAATTCGTCTTATTTATTGATCTAAAAACTTCTCTCTAGAAAAAAAAATTATGTTTGTTATCATTAAAATTTAAAAATTAAGGAGTTTAAATTTTTTTTGACCGAGAATATCTTTAAATCCATGGAACTATATAAAATTAACACTTTGTTTAATTTATAAAAGAAAGTGAGAAGAAGAAAAAAAATAATGGAAAGTGATATGATCATTTAATTGCTTGATAAGTGAAAAAAATATATAATGACATAAATATCTCTAAGTAAAAAATATAATAAAGGGAAAAAAAATAAATATTGCATCAAAAACTAACATAAATTTAAAACATCTATTTTACCTATTAAATATAATAAAAAAAATAAATATGTGAAAAACAAAATTATTTTTATTTATTTATAGTGAATTTCTATACTAGCTACTATACTATATAATAAAAAAGAAACAAAAAAAAAATTAAGGGGAAATATAAAAAAAAAATAAAAGCTTAAGGTAAATTCAAATCATTTATTTTTCTTTGAAAAAAGTAATTTTTATAAAATAATATTTTTTAATAGATAGAATAATAATTTTATCGATTTTAAAATTCTTTGTTATTGTCTTTCTCAAATTATAGATAGAGAACTTTAATGTTAGATCTACCACATTTTTCTTTCCTCTCTTGTGTGTTTGGCATGAATAAAATAAACAGATGGGTGAAAAGGATAATGATAATAAATACACACCTTATTCTCTTGCAAATCACTTCTTCTCCATTTTATCCTCCTATTTTTATATTTATCATCACATTACATATCGTATTCATCAACTTTTAACTCAACTTTTCTCCTTTCTTTAACTCTCTCCTCCCTCCACCCCAATGTACTCAAAATGGGGTGAGCATGTGACATTATTTGGGTAAAAATAAGAATACGAGAAATATAGGGAAAAAAAAAAGAGAAATAAAGTAAATTTAGAAATATAAAAGAAATATGGAATAGACAAATAAAAATTAGCATGATAATTGAAACAATCAATTTTTTTCATCGAAAATATATCATACTTTTTTTCCACAAAATAATGAAAATTACTAGAAAATATTAATATCTTTTTTTCCAATTTTTTACCAGCACAAAATGTTAAAAACATAGGCTATTAATGTCCATATTTGCAGTGTTATGAAAAGGAATGAGACACATTTTTTTTTTTTTTTTATCATTTCTCACCATTTCTTCTACCATCTGAATTTTTTGCCATGCATATGACTCTGTTCTTTTCCTGCTGCATTCACTGTTCTCTCGAGAGGATTGCTTTTGTTGATTGCTTATTCAGCTTGACACGCATATGATGGCATTGGAATCATTCAGGAACGAGACAAGTTCATTTTGTTGGGCGCTATGTTTTGCCAAATTAAGATCACGTTTTTATCTTCTCTGCCTAAAGAGGATGCATGTTTTATAGTTTTTATATTTGTTGAAGGGAACAAACAATTAATGCCTTAGTGGGACTCGCATTGTAATGCTCCTGTAGTCCTGTTCTTCCTTGAACAACTACTTTTGTTCCTCATTGTTTTGGGCCTTTTCACACTTTTTTTCTTTAAGTTAATCATTTATACTCTGTAAATTTTTTTATACTAGTAACTAATTATATCTTTTTGTGTCATGTCACTGTTAAAAGTAAATATGTTTATAATGACATAACACAATTAAAAGATATAATTAGTTATCAGTGTAAAAAAACTTTACACTGGCAGTGTATAAGTGATTAACTCTTTTTCTTTTTCCCTTTTTTGGATAGGGACTTGGTATGCTTCTGCTCGGTGTGTTAGGGCTATATTGGTAGGTTTTCCCAATTATTGTAAGGTCTTTGGCTCGAATTTTATAAATTAAAAAATTTTAATATATTTATTGGTCTTTGAATTTTTAATTTTTTTAATAAGGTATTTTAATTTTAAAAATTATAATCAAATCCTTAACTTTTTATTTGTTTAGCCGAGTTTTTTTAGTTAATTTGTGGTGGTTCCAAACTGTTAACTGTTTTATTAACTCTAGAGACCTAATTACAAACATTATAAATATCAAGGATTCAATTACAATTTTTTTTTTAGTTTAGGAACTTCATTAAAATTTTTCAAAAATTCCATGAATAAAATAATATATTAAACCTTGAAAAAAATATGATTGAAAAGAGAGATTTTACTTAAGATGACGAGTTGAGTCTAATGATAATAAATAATATTTTTTTAGTAAATCAAGGTATTTCTTAGTTGAGAGTTAAAGACTAATCTCTTGAGTTACTAAGATTCATTTAATAGGCTGATCTCTCTCAACATATATTTTTTCATGTATATTGACCAAGTATCAAACCTTGGAGACCACATACTTGATAGATGTTCCTACTGTAAGTCCACGGTCATCGTTAAGGTCACCGCATCCGAGGTATTGTCCACTTTAGCCTCGTTGGACCGTCACGGTTTTGTCCTTTAAAAGGTACCTCGGTGGGTTAAGGAGGGAGGGTGTTTATAAACTACCCTTAGCCTCGACTCCTAAGCGATGTGAGACTTTTAGGCATACCGGAACAAGCCCCCAGTCGATACTAAGGGGCAAGAGTGGGACTTTTAGGCATACCGGAACAAGCCCCCCAATCAATGCTAAGGGGCAAGAGTGGCATAGACCCTCCTTCTAGCGCCAAATGTTCTTACCATAAGTCCGCTGTCATCATTAGGGTCACCGCATCCAAGGTATTGTCCGCTTTGGCACTCGTTGGGCCGTCACGGTTTTGTCCTTTAAAAGGCGCCTTGGTGGGTTAAGGAGGAAGGGTGTTTATAAACTACCCTTAGCCTCGACTCCTAAGCGATGTGGAACTTTTAGGCATACTAGAACAAGCCCCCCAGTCGATGCTAAGGGGCAAGAGTGGCCTGGACCCTCCTTCTAGCACCAAATGTTCCTACCATAAGTCCACGGTCACGTTAGGGTCATCGCATCCGAGGTATTGTCCGCTTTGGCCTCGTTGGACAGTCACGATTTTATCCTTTAAAAGGCGCCTCGGTGGGTTAAGGAGGGAGGATGTTTATAAACTACCCTTAGCCTCGACTCCTAAGCGATGTGGGACTTTTAGGCATACCGGAACAAACCCCCAGTCGATGCTAAGGGGCAAGAGTGGGACTTTTAGACATCCGGAACAAGCCCCCCAATCGATGCTAAGGGGCAAGAGTGGCCTAGGCCTTCCTTCTAGTGCCAAATGTTCTTACCGTAAGTTCGCTGTCATCGTTAGGGTCACCGCATCCGAGGTATTGTCCACTATGGCACTCGTTGGGCCGTCACGGTTTTGTCCTTTAAAAGGTGCCTTAGTGGGTTAAGGAGGAAGGGTGTTTATAAACTACTCTTAGCCTCGACTCCTAAGCGATGTGAGACTTTTAGGCATACTAGAACAAGCCCCCCAGTCGATGCTAAGGGGCAAGAGTGGCCTGGACCCTCCTTCTAGCACCAAATGTTCCTACCATAAGTCCACGGTCATCGTTAGAGTCACCGCATCCGAGGTATTGTCCGCTTTGGCCTCGTCGGACTGTCACGGTTTTATCCTTTAAAAGGCGCCTCGGTGGGTTAAGGAGGGAGGATGTTTATAAACTACCCTTAGCCTCGACTCCTAAGCGATGTGGGACTTTTAGGCATACCGGAACAAGCCCCCAATCGATGCTAAGGGGCAAGAGTGGGACTTTTAAACATCCGGAACAAGCCCCCCAATCGATGCTAAGGGGCAAGAGTGGCCTAAGCCTTCCTTCTAGCGCCAAATGTTCTTACTGTAAGTTCGCTGTCATCGTTAGGATCACCGCACCCGAGGTATTGTCCACTTTGGCACTCGTTGGGCCGTCATGATTTTGTCCTTTAAAAGGCGCCTCAGTGGGTTAAGGAGGAAGGGTGTTTATAAACTACTCTTAACATCGACTCCTAAACGATGTGAGACTTTTAGGCATACTAGAACAAGCCTCCCAGTCGATGCTAAGGGGCAAGAGTGGCCTGGACCCTCCTTCTAGCACCAAATGTTCCTACCATAAGTCCACGGTCATCGTTAGGGTCACCGCATCTGAAGTATTTTCCGCTTTGGCCTCGTTGGACCGTCACAGTTTTATCTTTTAAAAGGCGCCTCGGTGGGTTAAGGAGGGAAGGTATTTATAAACTACTCTTAGCCTCGACTCCTAAGCGATGTGGGACTTTTAGACATACCGGAACAATAGATAAAATTATCTACTAACCATATTGTCACACCTTGTATTATTTGAAGGATTACTTTGTATCACTATAAAAAAATGTTACATACGATGACATAAAAATATCACTATAGATATAATATATGTAGTATAAATGTATTTGACAAATGAATATACACAATTTTAATGTTAATTTTAAATAAAATTCAACAACATATATTATACATTTCTATAGTCTATATCTATATATTTTTGTTTACAATATATCAATATATATTATATTTATAATAAAAATACAAATAATTTTTTAGGATAAATATTATATCACCATAAAGTATATCATTACATCATAATTTTTTTTATAGTGTATATAGTGAGAACATTTTGTGCTATTATTAAGTCAATCAGAAAAACATTTGGCTTAAAACGTTTGAAACACAATTCTAACAAAGTGCCTTTCGAATGGCACATGGTTTTATATGAATTAAGGCGACTACTGAAAGACAAATACAATTAAAGGAATGTTTGGGTTAACTTTTCCAATAACATTTTTAGAAGAAAAAAATGAAAAGGAAAAATAAAACAAGATTTATTATAAATTAAAATTAATGTATGCACAAGCAAATTTGTAAATTTTTTTTTTAAGAGAAGTTACATAAGAAAACTACTTCAAGTTTATCCATATAAGTCTAACTCGACAAAGGAGCATACATAAGCATTGAGTCATTGACAACGAAGAAGAAACACCCAAAAGAAACTTTTAACATGTTGGGCTGTTATCTGGAGTAACATATATATCTGTGAACAACATCTTAGCAAGAGCAATGCTCTACCCAAAAGCAAACAGTAGGCCCAATGGCATTATGGTAACCCAGGCCCACTTCCTCCCACGCATTTATTTCTTATAAAGTTTGACCCTTTTATTTTGATCCACAGTGGTGCATTATTATAATGTATATATGATAAGTATGATGCAGAAAAGGCAAGGTTATAGATGTATCTAATTGGCATTAAGGTAGCGACAATCCTTTCTGATTTCTCCTTGATCTCCGCTAATAGGATTGGTCTCCGACAACAAGAGAATGGCCCTTGAGAACTGTTGGTGAAAATATTCGTTGTCGTTGGCCATCTTTTGGACATAGGGTGCGGTTCTTGGGTCAGTGGCCAATTGTTCATCCACAGAGAGAAGACCCTTGTGCTGCAAAATGTTCTTGTAGTAGTTGTTGTCAATGATCATGGGCGTTTTCAGATCGTTCCTCGAATACATCACAGCCTTTGGATCAGGATTCGGTGTTGGACACCGGCGCTTCAGGTACTCTGCGTGTGTAGGGTCTAGAGTCTTGTCCACTGTGGGGTACAGTCTCTCAACTAGATTCACGCAGTGAACTCTTCCCACTGAGTGAGCTCCTGAATCAACCAACACATCAAATATATGATTATATTCTATAAGTCTCATGCAAAACTTTCTAACATTTTTGTTTTTTCTCGTTGGCCCATTTTTTTTTTAATAGATAATATAGGTTTGCGCCTAAAAGGTTAGGCATCTTTGCATATTGCTTATTATTAAAAGGAGGTTAGATTTATGTTTTGACTTTTAAAAAATGTTAATTAAAGTTGGAATAATGGGTGTGAATTTATGTGAAACAATGTGATGTTTTGTACCTAAAAGAGCGACTGTGGCTTCAACGTCAATGGCAATGGCTTGAAAACGAGACAGCACTAAGGATATGGAATCATTGTGATTTGGAATGGAGTCCTCCACCTCCGTTACATAGCTTTCTTTGCTGTCCCTTCTCCCTGTCTTCATTTCAATGCTTGGTCCTCCCAACTGCACGCACGCACGCACGCATCAACATTAAATTAATCATATCCTTCATCTCTAATTATAACACCCTTTCCACTAAAATTAATTAATTTAGTTTAAAATAATTTTTTGTCTTTTCATTTAGTCATTAATTAATATTAGGAAGTATTTGTTTGACACTGACCAAGGCAATGCCATCTCTAGCAGAAAGAGCAACAATGTCAGCGCATGACACTGTCGAGGGACATTCTTGTTCAACCGCGGCTTTGATGGTGTTTACGTATTTGAAGTTTCTCATCCCAAAACTTCGAGACGACGTTTTCTCCGACACTACTCCATTCGGCACCGTCTCTAAAAGTAGTGATGCGTCGCATGACTGCAACATAATTCAATTAATTAATTGCTTGATACATTATTGTTCATTAACTATATATATATATGTGTGTCTTGATATATATACCTTGACCATGCAATCATGGAAGAGATTTCTAACCCACGACACAGCAGTGTTTCCATGCTTGTTATATAGTTGCGTGACTTGTTGCTTGATGATGTCTTCTGCTTTGGGGCAGCTTTTCGAGTAGTAATTCACCTCAAGTTCGCTTTTGCCTATAGAACAACAATTAGTACAACTTCTAGCTACATCATTATTACAATTAATAAAAATGCATGCGAACCATATTATTGAGTACGTAGTCTCTTAATAATGATAATTTCCTACAAACTCGATCATGATGCATATTATATGACATGTAAATTGTCGTGACCGGTGTTTAATTATAAATGATAATTAGTTAGATAGAAAGAAGAAAGAGTAATTAAGTAGAATATAAGATACCCAAATGAAAGTGTAGGAGAAGGAAGAGAAGGAGGAAAGAGATGTTGGAAGAAGGGTTGGTGGGCATGGCCATGTATAAGTTGAAAATTGTCTCTTTGTGATGTGGGAAAGGGATTTTGGAAGGGTTATATAGAGGTGTGGTTTGAGTGGAAGCATGTTGGAAGAGTAGAATAAAAGGGTCCAGTGCAATGCATTCTCCACTATACGCAACTTTCTTTGACCACGCTCATGGCCACACTCAAACGCCACACTGCAACTACCTTATATTATGGATAGGCTAAATTAATGTTTTGCTTCATTTAATTGTTTGATTCGGCTTTATAATTTTTTTAAATTATTTAATAGTCATGTTTTTTCGTCTATTCAAGACAAATGGGGGATAAATAACTTTACTGTTTGCATGTGTGACACAATAAAAGAAATTTGTTACTACTCATCTTCTATTAATATTTTAATTAATGATCATATGTTGATAGTTAATAGAATAGACACCATTGTATCATTTTTTAAAAATATTAAGAGATTATTAATTTAATTTTTAATAATTAAAAATCAGAAATTAATTACATATATAATCATTTTCATATAAAATATGGAATCATGTTATTAAATAATCATATTCATATACATGGTTGGTTATCTACAAAGAAAATGACCAAAAAAATCGAGGTTACAAATGAGAGTAACTTTGATCTTTCAAAAATATAATTTTAGATTAGAATCTTGTGAGTAAATAAAAAATGTAGTTAAGAAAAGAGATTTTACTAAAAATGTTTAGTCAAGAGTCTCCAATAATTATCATCAAAATTAATATTTTATATTAATAACATTATTAAAAAAAAATAATAAAATAAGCCAAAGATTTTAAGAGATCATAAAAAGAAAAAATATTATTTAAAACACATTATTTATCTTTAAATTGAAAATAAACATGAAAATAAAAAATGAATGAAGGTGGTACCCACGTTATCACGTACATACATCATTCAAAGTTGGAAAAAAATAAGTAGCGATCTCCAAATTTTATATATGCAATATTTCTATTTATACATAATACAATAATTATAGGTTGGTTAATTAGTTGGCAACGATGATATGCATTATTATGTCATAGAAAATATATATATTAATATTCCTATTTTTGTTGCAGACAGCGTAAAGGTGCATATTTTAGAAGTAGTTGGTTTTAACATTTTTGAAAAATCAGTTCTAGTCGTTTATCGGTTTTAGTAAGTATCTTGGAGTGATTTTTGTTTATAATACCGAAGGGTTACCAATGGAGAGGGTATAGTGTGATAGTATGAGATATACACACATGGAGTACATCATGAATAATAACACTTGATAGTATGATAATTGTTGATTATAATTAACATCAAAGAAAATAAAAATAACTCATTATTTATAATTAAAATTAGAGTTAGTATTGATTAATTTGAATTGATGTGAATGACTAGAAATTCACATGTTTAAATCTTAATTCTTCCAAGTACAAAAAAAAAAATTAAATTGAGAGAAGATGTCCACTTATTTAATGTTTAATTGTTAAATCTCTAAGAGAGATTGTCTTTTGTGTTTAATAAAAAATACTTTTTGATAATAAATGAAAAATATCATTAAAAAAGAGTAACTTATATTGTAATAATGTATATTAATATTAAAAAATACCTTATATCGCAATTAATTTAATTATTATAAAAGAGATAATTTGTATCATAATTAAATCAATGTCCGCTAAAAGATTTTAACGTTTATTTTGTTCAATAACAGGTATCCTTTTTAATTAGTTTTTAAATTGAAATCAATCAAACATCAATAAAATTACCATTTTAATAATAATTAAATTAATTATGATATAAATTACTGATAATTCTTATAATAATTAATTTAATTATAATTAAAAAAGCTTATATCATAATCATTTGCATTAATATTATTATTTTCACTATATTGTGGAATATTTTTCTCAAAACAAATTTCTAGAAAGACGGATATTTTAAAAAAATAATAATTTAGGGGGTGCGAATAAGAATCTCCTAAAAAAAGAGAGAATTTATTATGAGAGATGAGAAGGTTAAAATATAACCCTTAAATTAATTAAGTGAGAAAAAATTTAAAATTTAATCAAGTGAGAGAAAATTAATCTAAGAATTATATTTTAACCCTCTCATCCCTCATAATAAATTTTCTTTCACTTGATATGCTCCATTCCTACAAAATATTAGGTTGTATAACTTAAACATTGGGGAAGGGGTTGGGTGGGCGATGCCTAACCACAAAAGCATAACTAATTATTAATTTACTTCTTGAGTGGATAAAGCTAAAATATATAGAATATTATTTTGATTCGCTTTGAATAGTTTAGAAGAATAAAATAAAATAATTTTGACTTTGGGATCGATTTGGAGCAATAAAACATAAAGAATAAACTTAAAGTTGAAGCATGAGAATAATTTAACAAAAACTAGGAGTCGGATTTGAAAATTTTCCAATCAAGTGCTTTGCCTTACCAGACTACCATTTTTTTATTTTTGAAAAAAAAATCCAACAATAATAAGTTAAAAGAGACAATGTTGGCCATATTTTAAGGTATTTGTCACTATGATTTTTTTTTTCTTCAAAATCATAATATGGATATAAGATGTTTGTTATTAAAAATCATAACTAATTTTTATCGGAGATTGTAAACATATACAAAAGATATATTCTCTTTTACATTTTATTTATTTCATACTCAAAATTAATATTTGAATCTTGAATAATTTGATTAAAAAATATAAATTATTATAACTTGTGAGAATTAATGTTTATTTAAAGAATTAAATAAAAAATAGAAAGAGTTGGTGTAACTCATAAGTAAAAGATGTGAGGGAGATATAATAGCCTCTTAAATTGGAATACCATGTCATTCCTCATTGTTATTAGTGGTATTAATTATATCCACGCTGAAACTCATACTTACCAATTACAAAACACCTGGTTCTAATTAAACCATCTAAGAGGAAGGACCAATCACACTTTTCCGGCGTCTTTGTGGGATCATATGTCTTCATTTTAAAACAACAAATGTTGTTTGTGGTTGGAACTTTGAAATTAGCATGCAGTATTATTTTAGAGTAATGATACTCTTACGTGAGTTTTTTTTTTTTTTTTTTTTTTATATATATAAAAGATAGAAATAAGATTATTGATATTATGGAAAGAGATAAAAAGAATAAATGAATTGTAGAAAAAGTTTTAAAATTAAATTTATTTAGTGTATCATTCATTATTTAATGTTTTTAAGAAGCTGTTTTAGGTGTTTGTTTGTTTGCAGGAATAGATTAAAAGAAGACATTGCTATCTATCTAGCTAGCTTAGTCAACATAATCCATAGCGTTTTAGTTTTCTTTGGCATAATGATTTCATAAACTAATTGTATGATCGATGTGTTAGACTGTCACAATCTCATTTCTGAATAATTAATGTATTAAGAGTGTAATATAGTATACGTCAAGACCTATAATATACGTCTCAATTATTTAAGCAGTAATGATAACCTTTTTAATATCATCGGGTCCTCCTCGTGTCAATCATCTTTGTTGCTTCTAATATTTTCACTCATCTTAAAACGTGGGTCAAATGTAAGTCAATATTAAAATTTTAACCTAACTTATGGGATAAAATTTATTTTCATTTATATATATATATATATATATATATATATATATTCTCACCTTAAAAGTTAAATTTTTAATTTTTAATATATATATATATATATATATTTATTGAAAATTAAAAATTTAACTTTTAAGGTGAGAATTATTCTCACGTAAAATTAAAATTATTCTCACTTATAGAGAGGCTCAAACTTAAAATCTGATGAAGGTAAGTTATTTTAGAAGGCCCAAAAGTCTAATATAGATGATTTAGTAGCCTAGAACGGGCCGTTCCTAATCTAGAACGGGCCGTTCCAAACTACTAAATTGACCTGTAAATCGTAGTTGAGAACGGGCCGTTCTGGATGGAGTATGGGTCATTCTGGATGAGTCCCATAACGGGCTGTTTGGTTTCAGAACGGGTCGTTCTGCATGTGAATTTTACACATGATGAAGGAACCCAGAACGGGCCAATCCGGATTCGAAACGGGCCGTTCTGGCCACTTCAGATTTTCTATAAATAGGACCTGTGGGTAGTTGATGAGAAAGGGAGGTTTTAGAGAGAAGTTCTAGAGAGAAGGACTCTAGACTAAAAAGCTTGTTTTTGGAGGATTGAAGTTCAAGAGTCAAGCTTTGGAGGATATTTCTTCTTCCTCTCAGATTCTTGGCTTTTAGAGCCAATTTTCAGGTAAGGGAAGCTAGATTGTAAATTTATTGGTTGTATATGAGTTGTGTTACAAGGTGAAAATGTTGTGTTGTTAATATATGATTAAATATTATTTTAATGATGTCGTTGGTGATGCTTTCATGATGGAGATGGGATGTAAATGAGATGCATGTTGTAGTAAAGTTGTGAAGTACATGATGATAATATTGTGAGTTGTGAGAAGTATGACGTGAAGTGTGTAAATGTGTTGAGATTTATATAGATGTTATTAGTAGACTGTGTTGTTAAGTTGTTAGAGGAGAGTTGTATGTTGCTATAAAGTTGTATGTTGTGCCATGTGTTGAAAAGATATTACCTTATGATGATTGAGTTGTAAATTATGAGTTGAGATAATAAGCTGTTGAGTTGATTGTGTTGTTTAAAGTTGAAATGAGATGTTGTGTTGTTAAAATGTGTTGTTAAACAATGTTGATGAGTTGTTTTGCTGATGTACCGTGTTGTTTAAGTTGAAAGTTGATTGAGATGATGAGTTGAAAGTTGTGTATTGTTTAAGCTGAAAGTTGATTGAGATGATGAGTTGTAAGATGATTTAGTTGTCATGATAAGTTGTTGATCACTAGGACTAGAGGAGATGTTTTCGAAGTTGTTCATCCCATTGTGCGGATTGAGATAGTTGTGGTGCTCTAAGAGCCCAATTTGTTGAAAACCCTCCTTGGGAAGTTGTCCCTTGGAGTGGACGTTGTGTTGTTCTCCTCTAGGAGTTGATCCCGTGTGTGGGCAAGGTCGAGGCACACGTGTATAAAGCAACCACGGTAAAGGGGCAAGGTTGAGCCATACCGATTATAAAGCGACCACGGTATAGGGGCAAGGTCGAACTATACCGATTATAAAGCGACCACGGTATAGGGACAAGGTCGAGCTATACTGATTATAAAGTGACCATGGTATAGGGGCAAGGTCGGGCTATACCAATTACAAAGCGACCAATTTGAGTAAAGTACGAAGTCGGGAACTTAGTTCCTAACCGAGTACTATACTTTCTTGTTTAAGTGGCAAAGTCTGAGAAACTGTTATCGTGTTGTGGATTGATATCCAAATTTGTTGTTTACCTAGCAAGCCCAAAAAGGTTCTGTCTTGTTGGTTCGGTAGGACATAACCACTTAGACTACTCACCATGTTGTAGGGATCTCCGAGTTAAAATGCATGACGACGCATAAGTTGTTAATGAGTTGATTTGTTGTTGATATGAGTTGTACATACGTTGTTGTGTTGTTAAGCTGTGATTGTGTTGTATGTTGACCTTGTTGAGGACGATGATAGCGTTGTTGTGTTGTAAGTTGCTTTTAATACATGTGTTGGTTGTTATGATGAATATGGTAACTATTCCAATGGTTTGTACAGTAGTTGTGTTGAAGTGTTGATATTTGGAATCAAGTTAAAATGATGTTAAGATGTATAGTATATATGTTGTTTGTCTCATGTGTCGGATGCGAAGATGATTATATAGTTGTTATGTTGCATATTAATTTATTATGAGTTGTTTATTGTCTTTAGCTTACCCTTGCATGTTTCCATGTGGTTTGAACTGCGATACCTTGTATTGGAGCAGGGTAGAGATAGACTAGGAGATAGCTGCTAGAGGCCACTAGAGGTGCCTGGAGATGGATATTTTTTTGTTGGTTACCTTATAGTAGCATATTTTTTGTATATAACTGGTTTTTTGTTGGTTGCTTGTTAGCAACTTGTGTTGTAAATATATTATTATACTATTTTAGTATATATATTCTAGTAGTGTGTAGTGTTGCTTCGTAGTGTGACGGCTATGGCGTGTCGTTACACTTTTTTGGTATCAGAGCAGTTCGAGTCTAGTGGACACTTTGTGGGGGTGGTCCCTTTAGGTTTTTGTTGTGTTGAACTCTGTGTGGTGTTGAATGTTGTTCAAATTTTTGTTGAGTAGTTGGGATGTAGTGTGCTAAATGAGTTGTTATTTTTGTAGAAGATGCCTAGAGCAAATGAGCGGATAGCCCATGCCATGGAGATGATGGCTATGGCTATGCAACAACAAAATGCCTACTTTGCTAGAATGGATGCTGAGAGAGTTGCAGCTAGTGTAGCAAGACCAGTTGGGTCACAGGAGAGTCGGGACTTGGCTAAGTTCAGGAAATGTAGTCCTCCTCAGTTTAGAGGTGATGCAGATCTGACCACTAGATTTGCGAGTTGGAGAAGATATTCCCAGTTCTAGGTTGTTCAGAGGAGTGAAAGCTCGTCTATGCAATGTATATGTTGATAGGGGAGGCAGAGTATTGGTGGAAAAGTACTAGTCAGATGCTGATTGACAGTGGAGTGGTTATGGACTGGATGTGCTTCAAGAGGGCCTTCCTCGAGAAGTACTTCCCAGAGAGTGGTAGGCATGCGCAGGAGGAAGAGTTTATGATATTACAGTAGGGGGAATGTCGGTGACCGAGTACGCCATGAGATTCGAGCACTTGGCACGCTTCTACACCCAAGCCACCTCTGAGGCTTGGAAGTGTAGGAAGTTTGTTGAAGGCTTGAAGTATGATTTGAGGAGAGTGGTGGTGCCTATGGCCATCACGGAGTTTCCAGCCTTGGTAGAGAAGGCGAATCTTGTAGAGCAGCTAGAGAGTGTCGGCAAGCCGGCGAAGATTGTTGGTGTTCCAACTGGGTCCAAGAGTGGTGGTGGTTCTTAGAGAAAGCCTTATGATAGGCCCTAATCACAGCAAGGGGGTCCTGTCACAAGGAAACCTATTGACACAGCTAGGAGTGGAGGTCAGAGTGGACCTGCTATTATCAGATGTTACATATGTGGTGGACCTCACTTCATTCGTGATTACCCTCATACAGAGAGCAAATCACTACTACAAAAGCACTGTTCTACATCGGTTCTGGAAGGTAATCTACATCGGTTATAAAACCGATGTAGAATAGAGCGATGTAGATTTGCGTTTAAATCTACATCGGTTGTCAAAAAACCGATGTAGATTTGCGTTCAAATCTACATCGGTTGTAAACAAAACCGATGTAGATTTGAACGTAAATCTACATCGGTTCTACCTTAAACCGATGTAAATTGCATTTTAAAAAAAAAATCAATTATTTTTTTAGATTCTTTCTGAGTTACCTATATAAACATATTTCATTCATAGTATAATTTCAAAATCTAATTGTTGAGTTCCAATTCCCTCAATTAGAGGTTATCAGATACAATAACTACTCTAATAAAGCTATAACTTTGAATTCCATTTTATTCCTAAATAACTGTATTGAATAAGAGAAATCTTAAATAATTGTATTGAATGAGAGAAATCTTAAAAATAGGAAAGTCAACATATTGAGCTAAAACTAAACAGGGGCAATCTCATCTCATCAAGGAAATCATGTGATTTTTCTCAAATTTTTATAAACACCATTGATGTGTCAAAATTAGTTCCCATGAAACAGGATGTTTTCAAAAATCGGTCCAGATTCATACTCTTCAAAAATCTTAAAAATAGGGTGCACATTTGTTCTATAATAATTAGGAGATTTGTTCCGTAATTAGGACAGATTTGGATGATTTGATTTGTACAGTTTTTATTTCCTTATTTCCTTAATTAGGAGACTAGTAGTATATATAAATGTATTTTGAGGAATTTTTAATTATAGCTGATTATTACAGTTTTTATTTCCTTAATTATAGCTAATTTGTACAGTTTTTTATTTCCTTATTTCCTTAATTAGGAAACTTCTAAATAAATCTCTAGTTATCGATTAACTTTTAATTTTGAGGAAAGTTTCCATTTCATTAAGTTCATAAATAGGCTAAACAGGGAAATAAAAAAAGGAAACAAATAATAGACAATTCTTATAATTAAATAGGAATACCTATAAATCAGTAACAATAATAAAGAATAAATCGTAGATCCTAATCCCTGAAATTCTGCAACATAATAATATCCCATAAATTTTGGGATTTCTATCCAACAGTGATTATTCTGTTAAATTTTTTTGTTTATAACTATTCTGTTAAATATATTGTTATTACTATAATTATGTAAATTTAAAGGTTTTTTTATGCATATATTATATAGAAATATAATTTTACATTTTAGGCAAAAAATATAGGATCTTACAACCCTCGGTTTCAATTTTTTCTCCCCTTCCTGATCTTAGGTAAAATCTCAATTTTAACAACATTGCTTTTGAGATTTTGCATAACTGACAGATAAGTTCTCATGACAAACATCAAATTAATGAATCATCTATAGTTTCCACGACAAAATGGAAATCAAAGGTCCAATAATTAGAGTATGAAGTTCAAACATTTTGCAAAACAAAAAATCTGATCCATTAATATAGTACCGTGGACTGTAGAAAACATGAAACATGCTTTTCGCGAATATAGCATTGGCCACAGAAGAAAGGAAATTGGGATAATAACTCTGGCTACCAACAATTGATTCAGGAAGACCATTTCTTGGTCGAGCAGCTTTTCGGATTCCCAATCTCAATTCTCCATTTTCACCCCTACAAACAAATTAATGACCAATAAGAAACAAACATTATAATGATTTTATTATCAGTCTTTTTCCATGCTTCCAAATTTTGGCAAGACAAATTCTAGATCCCCGAGAACCAAAAATGTCACTATGTTAATTTGGTACTTCACTGTCACTATGACAAGAAGCTTCCTTAATATTAACATCAACAATGAATGTTTACTAATCATTCCAATAAAAGAACAAATTAACAGTGATTGCTAGAACAGTATAGGAAAAACAAACATATCAATACCAATGAAAACAATATCCTATTTGAACATGTATACACACCTTAGAAACAGAACTGCATCTCCAGAAACGAGATTCTTTTGGTTAACAAAGATACTCCAGCCAGTAGTGAGCAGATGCCGCCTTGGCTGACCTGAAAAAAAGTTACCACATGGACTTTTTGTATCATTTATGTTAATCAATATGTGATTATGAAGCCAGCAACACCAACTTTTTCATTTATTTTTTCAATTACCTCTATAAATATGTCTAAATTTCCATTCCACACCATGCAGGTCTTTGGCAACAAGCTCTTGAGAGGGTCTCTGATGCTTATAATCCTGTAGTGAGCACAAAAGCAATTCATCATTCTCAAGGAGACAAAGAATTCAAAACTCTTGAAAAATTTAGTTGTAGAACTTATGAGTGCAAAGTAGAGCATGGTGTCACACCAAAGGAGGAAAACAGTCTTCAGCAGCTCTGCGAGGGACTGAGAACCCCCCATGAGTGCTGGTGTCTAAGGCTGTAAGCGTTTTGCAAAACATGTGAGGTGTTGACTTGGCAGGTGTTGTTTCATTTCCCTGTTCATCTGCTCTCAATTCCTCACAATCTTTCCCCTCCAAATACAATCCTGCCAACTGAACACAACCCAAGATTTCAAGCACTCCCCTTGTACTACAAACAATGCTCAAAATAATAAGAATTTCTCTACTTTAACAGAAGCAAAATAAGGTTTGAACAGCCACAAATGTTAGTCATGTTGCATATCAGCTTCAACAGCCAGCACCACAAGAGTTGTTACAAAGGAGAAAACAAACCTTTGCCAAGTAAAGATTGCGGTGGTCATGAACCTCATTTTTTGCTTTCTCCAAACATCACCGCGTAAAATTAAAAACAAGAGAATCACACAATTGAAGAGTAATAAGAAAAATTAGGTCAGTGGCATGAGGGAAGTAACCTTCGTTGCCGAGAGTGGATTGTTGTTTGGGGTGTTTCAAGATGGAGAGGCCGTGCTTGAGAACTTTCTCGGAACGGTGAACCTTGAGCTTCCTGACAAGGCAGAGGTAGTCCCACGCGCCGCCAACGGCAGTAGCACAATGCCCATAGCCTCCTCACTCCCAACAGCAATCTTAACCCCCGAATTGTGGAGCGCGGGGAGTTCGTGCTCGGTGACGTCTGCGTCGTCGAATTGGAATGCATGAGGGTTTGAATTTAGGGTTTGGGAAATGAGGAGGGGAATGCGGGAGGGGGCATTGGAGAGGAGGAGGTTGTTGAGGAGGACGAGGAGGAAGGCGCAGGATTCGTGTAGGGTTAGAAAATCGGGGATAGTGATGCGGTGGTTGAAGGAAGTGGTTGGAGTGGTGTTGGACGAGGAGAGTCTATCGAGCGCGGTGGAGTCGATACGCATTTGAGAGCGGGAGCGACGGCGAAGACAGAGGAGGAAGCACTTGAGCTCTCCGTGGTTGCTCGCGGCGGCTGGGACGTTGCTGAGTGAAAGGCTTTAACCTAGCGTGGTCGCGGGGGTACATATCAGGGGCTCACTTCTACATCGGTCATAATAAAAACCGATGTAGAATGGCTCATATTTACATCGTTTCTCCTCCTAACCGATGTAAATATGTTTACATTTTCTATTTATTTACAAGTTTGCCACCGCGTTTATGATTTACATCGGTTATAGTAAAACCGATGTAAATTTAGCGATGTAAAAGAGTGTTTTTGTAGTAGTGAATGCTTTAGGTGTGGCCAGATGGGTCACATGTCGACTAGTTGTCCTGCAGGTGCCAGACAAACCAGGAGTGCCCCGAGGGGTGATAGATCTATTGCAGCTGGGAGGGTGTTTGCCTTGACCGGAGCCGAAGCTTCCACTTCATCTGATCTAGTGAAGGGAAAGGGTAAAGCTACCGGTAAGGATGTGATGATATTATTTGACTCAGGTCCTCCCATTTATTTATTTCATATGCATGTGCTGAAAAGTTGGGTTTGCCTGTATGCAATCTGGGGTTGAGATTGCTTGTGTCTACGCCCGCTTCAATTTTTGTTGTTGCCTCTAAGATGTCCGTTGGTTGTCCTTTGGAGATGTGTGATAAGAATTATAAGGTGAACTTGATCTGTTTTCCTTTAGTGGATATTGACATAATCTTATGCATGGATTGGTTATCTACCAATCACATTCTTATAGATTGTGCCAATAGGGAGTTGGTTTTTCCCTTAGGGGGAGGATGAATTGTTGATTTCAGCTAGCCAAGCTGAAGTGATATTGAGAGATGAAGCAAAGTGTTGTATTCTACTTGCTGCTATGAGCGTGCAAACTGAGAAGGTGATCAATAGGTAAGAGTTGTGAGGCAATTCCTGAAGGTGTTTTGGATGAGGTGCCTGGGTTACCTCTTACTAGGGAGATTGAGTTTAGCATTGATCTAGTCCTTGGTGTAGGACTAGTGTTGGTTGCTCCCTATAGGATGGCCCCAACAGAGTTGGTTGAACTGAAGTGTGAGGTGGAAGAGTTGAAGAGAAAGATTGACTACTTCTTCTATGTTGGTGTTGCCTAATCCTAGTGAGTCATTTGAGGTGTGTTGTGATGTTTCTCACCAAGGGTTGGGGTGTGTGTTGATGTAGAATAGGAGAGTAGTTTCATATACTTAAGGCAATTGAAGAATCATGAGAGGAATTACCCTACTCATGACTTAGAGTTGACAGCAGTTGTTTTTGCCTTGAAGGTATGGAGGCACTATTTTTATAGTGCAGGGTTTAACGTATTTGGTGATTTCAAGAGTCTGAAGTACTTGCTTGATCAGAAGGATCTGAACATGAGACAAAGACAGTAGATGGAATATTTTAAAACACTATGAATTTTAGTTGATGTATCACCCTAGGAAGGCCAATGTAGTGCCAGATGCTTTGAGTAGGAAGTCCATCCACATGTCTAGTCTGATGGTAAAGGAGTTGGAGCTGGTTGAGAAATTCAGAGATTTGAATCTATATGTCGAGTTCATGTGTAATAATAGCTTTCATGCTAGTATTAGGATTTAAAGCATTGCATGGTAGGAAGTGTAGGACTCCTCTGTGTTGGTATCAAAGACGGTGAGTCGGTAGTCGTGGGGCTAGAGTTAGTTTTATAAACTATTGAGGAGGTGGAGTTGATTCAAGAGAGGATGAGGTTTGCCTAGAGTAGGCAGAAATCATAAGTTGATAGAAGGCAAAGGCCTTTGGAGTTTTCTGGGGGGGCATGTGTTTCATGTTTCTCAGTCAAGGAAGTACGTTCATGATCCAAGTCATGTTGTAGAAATGGATGAAGTTTAGGTGAGGGAGAACCTAACTTATGAGAAGACGCTTGTAGTTGTAGTTGATTATAAGTTGAAAAGGTTGAGAGGCAAGTCTATTGGCTTGGTGAAGATCTTATGGGATGCAACTACTGGTGAGACTACTTGGGAGATTGAGCAACTGTGTAGAGAGTAGTATCTTTTCCTACTTCCGAGTAACTCTATTTTCAGGGACAAAAATTCATGTTTATTGGAGGGTATTGTAACGTAGTAAGTTATTTCAGAAGGCCCAAAAGCCCAATATGGGTGATTTAGTAGCCCAGAACGGGCCGTTCCCAATCTGGAACGGGCCGTTCCAAACTACTAACTTGACCTGTAAATCGTAGTTGAGAACGGGCCGTTCTGGATAGAGTACGGGCCGTTTTGGATGAGTCCCAGAACAGGCTGTTTGGATTTCAGAATGGGCCGTTCTGCATGTGAATTTTACACATGATGAAGGAACCCAAAACGGGCCGTTCCGGATTCGAAACGGGTCGTTCTAACCACTTCAGATTTTCTATAAATAGGACCTGTGGGCAGTTGATGAGAAAGGGAGGTTTTAGAGAGAAGTTCTAGAGAGAAGGACTCTGGACTAAAAAGCTTATTTTTGGAGGATTGAAGTTCAGGAGTCAATCTTTGGAGGATATTTCTTCTTCCTCTCAGATTCTTGGCTTTTAGAGCCAATTTTCAGGTAAAGGAAGCTAGATTGAAAATTTGTTGGTTGTATATGAGTTGTGTTACAAGGTGAAAATGTTGTGTGTTGCTAATATATGATTAAATATTATTTTAATGATGTTGTTGGTGATGCTTTCATGATGAAGATGGGATGTAAATGAGATGCATGTTGTAGTAAAGTTGTGAAGTACATGATGATAATATTGTGAGTTGTGAGAAGCATGACGTGAAGTGTGTAAATGTGTTGAGATTTATATAGATGTTATTAGTAGACTGTGTTGTTAAGTTGTTAGAGGAGAGTTGTATGTTGCTATAAAGTTGTATGTTGTGCCATGTGTTGAAAAGATATTACCTTATGATGATTGAGTTGTGAATTATGAGTTGAGCTAATAAGCTGTTGAGTTGATTGTGTTGTTTAAAGTTGAAATGAGATGTTGTGTTGTTAAAATGTGTTGTTAAACAATGTTGATCAGTTGTTGTGCTGATATACCGTGTTGTTTAAGTTGAAAGTTAATTGAGATGATGAGTTGAAAGTTGTGTATTGTTTAAGTTGAAAGTTGATTGAGATGATGAGTTGAAAGTTGTGTGTTGTTTAAGTTGAAAGTTGATTAAGATGATGAGTTGAAAGTTGTGTGTTGTTTAAGTTGTTAAGCTGAGTTGTGCTGTTGAGTTGTAAGCTGATTCAGTTGTGATGATAAGTTGTTGATCACTAGGACTAGAGGAGATGTTTTCAAAGTTGCTCAAACCATTGTGCGGATTGAGATAGTTGTGGTGCTCTAAGAGCCCAATTTGTTGAAAACCCTCCTTGGAAAGTTGTCCCTTGGAGTGGACGTTGTGTTGTTCTCCTCTAAGACTTAATTGATCTCGTGTGTGGGCAAGGTCGAGGCACACGTATATAAAGCAACCATGGTATAGGGGCAAGGTTGAGCTATACCGATTATAAAGCGACCACGGTATAGGGGCTAGGTCGAGCTATACCAATTATAAAGCGACTATAGTATAGGGACAAGGTCGAGATATACCAATTATAAAGTGACCACAGTATAGGGGCAAGGTCGAGCTATACCGATTATAAAGCGACCACGATATAGGGGCAAGGTCGAGCTATACCGATTATAAAGCGACCATGGTATAGGGGCAAGGTCGAGCTATACCGATTACAAAGCGACCAATTTGAGTAAAGTACGAAGTCGGGAACTTAGGTCTTAACCGAGTACTATACTTTCTTGTTTAAGTGACAAAGTCTGAGAAACCGTTATCGTGTTGTGGATTAATATCCAAATTTGTTGTTTACCTAGCAAGCCCAAAAATGTTCTGTGTTGTCGATTCGGTAGGACATAGCCACTTAGACTACTTACCATGTTGTAGGAGATCTCCGAGTTAAAATGCGTGACGACGCATAAGTTGTTAATGAGTTGATTTGTTGTTGATATGAGTTGTACATACGTTGTTGTGTTGTTAAGCTGTGATTGTGTTGTTTGTTGACCTTGTTGAGGACGATGATAGTGTTGTTGTGTTGTAAGTTGCTTTTAATACATGTGTTGGTTGTTGTTATGATGAATATGATAACTATTCCAATGGTTTGTACAGTAGTTGTGTTGAAGTGTTGATATGCGGAATCAAGTTGAAATGATGTTAAGATGTATAATATATATGTTGTTTGTCTCAAGTGTCAGATGCGAAAATGATTATATAGTTGTTATATTGCATATTAAATTATTATGAGTTGTTTATTGTCTCTAGCTTACCCTTGTATGTTTTCATGTGATTTGGACTGCGATGATCATACGTTGTACGGGAGCAGGGTAGGGATAGACTGGAAGATAGTTGCTAGCGGCCACTGGAAGTGCCTGGAGATAGATATTTTTTTGTAGGCTACCTTATTGTAGCATATTTTTTTTGTATATAACTGGTTTTTTGTTGGTTGCTTGTTAGTAACTTGTGTTGTAAATATTTTATTATACTATTTTAGTATATATATTCCAGTAATATGTAGTATTGTTTCGTAGTGTGACGACTAAAGTGTGTCGTTACACGCACTGAGCCATTTTAGGGGCCGAAACAAATGTTTACATTCACTGATTTAGCTTCTCACCATTTCTAGTTTCGTGAAAACGAAAATATTTATATATAATAAAGAATCGTTTGTCTATGATTTTGTTATACTAATAAAATTTCAAGACCAACCGTGTTTATATATTGTTGATATGTAGCTTTTGGTTTTTCCTAATATACATACTCGATAATATTAGATTTGATGTGAAAACCAAATATTAATGACCCTTTTAAAGAATTTATGATGAACTTATGAGACTTAGATTTTTTCTTTTTTCTTATATCTCCTCACATATACTACTATTGGATTTAAAATTTGTATTTGACAGATTCTCTTTCAATGAATGTAAAATAATTATAATATTAATTTAGAAAGTAAATTTAAATTTAATTTAATCTATCAAAATTGACTTATAAAATAAAAATTATCTTTATTTATATACTCTATTTTAATATTATTTCTAATTAATATAAAATTTAAATATATATATATATATATATATATATATATATATATATATATATCAGTGAGAATTGTCATATACTTATATATTATTTTTAATTTAATTTTTTATTAGCATGAAAGTTGAAATCAATAACTCGTACGACGGATTAAGTATTTTTTTATTTTTGCAAGGTTTTATGTGCTAGGACTATAAAAGATAATGATCGAATCAAGTTATAAATAAATAAATATATATATATATATATATATATATATATATATATATATATATATTTAATTTAGACTCAAAATTTATCTGAAGGCCTGCATTTCAGTAGACAAGTTGAGGGTAGTTGGCATGTGAATTTTTTACGTAAATAAATTTTTTTTAAAAATAATTTACCAAAATAACATCTGTGCAACTTTATCTATTCAATTTTTTTTAATTTTTTATCAGAATTTGGTTCCCCGGGAACTGAATTCTGAGTTGTTTTTAATTTTTTTTTTTTTGCGTTTGTGGCGCAGTCTGTGCAAGTCTCGGAAGTGGAACGGCCGTTCCGGAAGCAGAACGGCTCGTTCTGCTTAAATACATAGAGTGTTTTTTTTTTAAATTGGAACGACCCGTTCTAATTTAAAAAAAATACTCTATGTATTTAAGCAGAACGGGCCGTTCTGCTTTCGGAATGACTCGTTCGGCTTCCAGCATTTGCCTAAAATGGGCCACAAACCCCGAAAAAAAAAATTTAAAGCAACTCAGAATTCGGTTCCCCGGGAACCGAATTTTGAGTTGTAAAAAAAAGAAAAAAAATATTGAAGCTCAGAATTCGGTTCCCGGGAACCGAATTCTGAGCATGAACAGTGATTGATTCTAGTTGGGTAAATAAAGTTGCACATATGTTATTTTTATAATTTTTTTAAAAAGAAATATTATTTATGTAAAAAATTCTTGGCATGTCCCAACTCTTTGTCACCTTTTAACCTCATCCAACTCAATTTTCACATTCAACTTTGTCACCCACTAGTGAGATCCTCTTCCCTGGCCGTCCCATCACATGTAACCCCCTCCATTGCACAACTCCTTCACCTAGGATCTAGGTTGTTAGAAGTGGGACAAATGTCTCTACTAAATTTTTTATATCAATTATTTTTTTAATATATATTATAATAAAATATATTATTTATTATATTAAAAATTAAGTATTTTATTGTCTTTTGTGATTTATATTATAAAAAATTTAAAATTTATATAGTATTTTTTAAATATATTTTTATTTTTAAAAAATACATCTAAGTGTAATTTGATAATTTAATTTTTCTAAAAATAAATGGATGTAAGTTATCAAATGTATGTAGGGTTTAGTAAAATACATCTTCTTCTTTCTTAAAAGGAGTATATTAACAAGTTATAACCGTAATATTTTCTAAAATGTACCTAAATATAACTTGTTAACTTAATCCTTTAAAAAAAAAAACAAGTAGTTGCAAACTAACAAGCTTATATGTGTGTGCGTGGTGTGTCACGTTAATTATAATTAAGTAAACTTAGCCAAAAGATGATGGTTTATCCAAGTTTATATTAAAATTTTTTTTAAGACTGTTTTAATGTGAAAAATAAATGGTTAAATTATTTTTTTGTTACATATATAAAGAAAAATATTTTTGAAGATGTTAAAAATGAAAAAATCATTCAATATTTTTAAAATATGAAATCTTGTAGAGAACAATTAAAATATATATTTTTATTTGAAAAATGGGAAATTATATGTTTATTACTGCTACAAATTTGTATATAAATATTATCCCTATTACTTAAATTCTTGAATCTGCAAACATACATTCCTTCGACAACTCCATGCATGCTTCTTTAAAGTATAACTTCAAAACGATTTTAATACAAACAACTCATGAACACAATAAACTCATGCAATGATGACATATTGCGCAAGAATCACTAAATGTGTCGATTTATCTCTTTGGAGCATGCTTTACAAAAGAACAATCTTGTTAAGGTGGAAGTGAGCATCAACTTTTATTTAGTAAACACAAAAAATTAAACATTTCTATTCAATTTATGTAAGTAACACTAAAGTGAAGTTTAGTATTATAACCAAGAGATGTTAGGTGTTAGATTTTGCATGACTACACAAAACCTAACAAGTTTTCTGTAGTTAAAAAAGTGAAATCATTGTATCATTTTTATAAACAATTACAACCTCATCTTGCTTCCTTATTTTATGTTTTTACACTACTAGTAAATTTCAACGGTTAGAAAAGTGAGATAACTAGATACTTGTAAATTTAATTAAATCCAATTTTAAATCTATCAATTAATTAAATCATAATTAATTATTAAATTAAATTATATTTTATTTAATTACTTGCTCTATATGTGCAACCCTATAGGTTTTCATTTAATACATTTTATGTTTCTCACTCCTTTATTGATGTTGTGATCTTGATAATCAAAAATCTACTTCTGAGCTATGTGTCTTTCTTGGAAAAACTAAATTTCATGGTGGTCTAAGAAGCAACAAATAGTTGCTTATTCTAGTACCGAGGAGAATATTACAATCTTGCAAGTGCTGTAGCTGAGTTATTTTTGCTTCAATCATTACTCTCTAAATTAGCATTCCCTTTGTCACTCCCAAAATACTTTGTGACAATCAAAGTACAATGGTGTTTGTTCATAATCTTATCTTTCAAGCACGGACAAAGCATACGAAAATTGATCTGTGAAATAGTATTTTTATAATATAATGTTTTATAAGACAACAACTGAATATTATGGAATTGAAATGAGTATATTTAGAATGAAACAATGAAAGTCTCAACAACACAGATTTAAAGAAATGAAACAGCAACTATTGAATAACAGAACGTTCATCAGCAACCACGGTAATGCAGAACCTGATCAGAATGGTGAGAAGAAAGATCAGAAATAGCTAGAGAATGAATAAAGAGCATCAGAGAGAATTGAGAAAATCATACCACACACACGTCCTCTCACTGCACAAAGTCCTTCCATAAAGCATTCTCTCTCCGTTGCCTCACGCTTTTCCTAAGGCCCTTAACTTGCAGATGACTTGCCACGTGGCTTTTCTGCATAACAACCTGTCCCTCCTTGTCTCTCTCTTCAACATTTTCTGCGCACGTTAGAATACTCCCTCCATCAAAAGCGACCTTGTCCTCAAGGTTGAAATGCGGAAATGACTCACGAATTTCTTTAACATCCTCCCAGGTTGCAGAAGAAGGCCCCAAAGAATCCCATTGAATTAACACCTGTGGAATTGATTTGGAATGACGCATGATTATGCGAAAATCCAAAATCGAAAAAGGTTGCACTGAAGGACCAAACTCAGTTGTAGTGAGTGGCAAGGGTAAATACTGTTTAGAAGGACTTCCAACAAATTTCTTAAGTAAAGAAATATGGAACACTGGGTACGAGCTAAATTCGGTAATTTAAGTTTATAAGCTATCTCTCCCACCTTGGCAATCACCTCAAAAGGTCCAAAATAACGCATACTTAATTTTTGAACTTTTCTCAAAACCACCGAATGTTGTCTATATGGCTGCAAATTCACAAGGACCCAATCTCCAATCTCAAAATGCAAATCTCTACATCTTTTATCAGCTTGGGATTTCATGTATTGTTGAGCCTTAAACAAATTCGATTTCAATTGCTGCAACAAAACATCACATTTACGCAGCAACTCTTGAACTGAAACAGGATCTGTGACATTGGTTTCATATCGCAAAATTGATGGGGGATCTTTACCATACAAAGCCTTGAAGGGTGACATTCGAATACTCTGATGCAACGAAGAATTATACTAGAATTGTGCCCATGGAAGCATTGAGCACCACCCTTTTGGATTATCAAAGACAAAACACCAAAGATACATCTCAAGAGTCTTGTTCAAATTTTCTGTTTGGCCGTCTGATTGTGGATGATATGAAGAACTCATGGCTAAGGTAGTTCCCTGAGCTTTGAACAAATGCTTCCAAAAAGAACTGATAAATATTCGATCACCATCAGAGACAATTGATTTGGGCACCCCATACAACGTAATAATATTATTAATAAAAGTATCAGTAACGACTTTACTGGTATAGGCAGTTTTTAATGGAATAAAATGCCCAAACCTAGAGAGTCGATCCACCACCACCATAATAGTAGAAAATCCATTGGAAATTGGAAGATTTGTGGTGAAATCTAATGAGGTCATCCCATACATGTTGCGGAATGGGTAACGGCTGTAACAACCTCGCCGGTAATGCCTGCTCCACTTTCGCTTGTTGACATACTTGGCATTCTCGAATGAATTTCCTGACTTGTTGTCTCATGCCTAGCCAGAAAAATTGAGAAGCAATGCGAGCCATAGTCTTAGATAATCCAGAATGACCACCAATTTTGGAGGCATGAAATTCACATAGGATTTGATTAATCAATTCAGTATTAGCTGGTAACATCACTCTGCCTTTCCAAAACAATACACCATCTTTAATTGCATACTCTTGTAATGGAAGTTTAGCTACTACACATTGGTCATACAACTTCTTTAACTGAGCATCCTCCTGAGTTAATTCAACAACCTTGTGTAACCATTGATTACATGGAATGGATAAGGCCATCATAAAGCTACGAGATAGAGCATTAGCATGGATATTCTCCTTCCCTGGTTTGTATTGGATTTTAAAATCAAAACCCAAAAATTTAGGTAACCATTGTTGTTGCTCTGGAGTTTGAAGCCTCTGTTCTAAAAGTTCTTTGAGACTTTGCTGATCGGTTTTAATGAGAAATTTGTGGCCAAGTAGGTATTGACGAAACTTTGCCAAAGCCTCCGTTATAGCATAAAACTCGCGTGTATACGTTGATTGTTTCTGCATGCACATAGATAACTTCTTTAAGAAGTATGCAATTGGATGATTTCCTTGACTTAAAACTGCTCCAATTCCAACTCTTGAAGCATCGATTTCTAAAATAAATGGCTCTGAAAAGTTAGGAATAGCCAAAACGGGAGCTGTCATAAGAGCTTGCTTCAAATTAGAAAAAGCTTCAGAAGATGCTTCTGTACAAAAAAAAAGCATTCTTTTTCAACAAATCTGTTAATGGTGTAGCCAACTGAGCATATCCTTTCACGAAACGACGATAATACCCAGATAAACCAAGAAAGCCACGCAACTGCTTCAAATTCGTTGGTTGAGGCCAAGCTCGAATGGAATCGATCTTAGATGTATCCATGGCTACCCCACGACTAGAAAGAGTATGACCTAAGTACTCAATTTCTTTGACCCTGAATGAACACTTTGAAAAATGCGCATACAACTGATGTTGTTGTAGAAGGCGCAGTACCACTTCCAAATGATATATGTGATCATTCCATGAAGAACTCTATATGAGGATGTCATCAAAGAAAACAAGAACAAACTTCCTCAATATATCTTTGAAAATAACATTCATAAGAGCTTGAAACATGGCTGGAGCATTCGTAAAGCCGAAGGGCATGACTAACCACTCGAAATTTCCATGATGCGTACGGAAAGCAGTCTTGTGTTTGTCTTCAGGTTTTAATAGAACTTGATGGTAACTTGAACGTAGATCCAGCTTCGAAAAGAAGGAAGCACCGAATAAATCATCAATTAATTTGTCCACTGTGGGTATGGGAAAACTATCTTTGATAGTTATAGCATTAAGAGCACAATAGTCGGTACATACACGCCAAGAACCATCCTTCTTTTTAACAAGGATAATGGGAGAAGAAAAATGACTCTTGCTGAGTTGAATAATTCCTGCTTTGAGCATATCATCGACTAACTTCTCTATTTCTTCTTTTTGGCTGTGAGGATAACGATACGATGATGGCAAAGCTAGGAGAAGTGAAAGTTGAACCACTCCTTGACTTCACCAAGTGTAGGATCTTCTTCTTGGAGATTTGGACCGAATGGATTGAGCTTGCTTGAATGAAGAACACGGAGTAAGAAGCCTAGGCTAGAGAAGGAAGTATCCTAGCTTGAAGGCTCAAAGGATTGCTCACTTCAAAAGGTAGGAACTAAGGTAATTTTCCTAAGGTTTGAAGGAAATATCTCTCGGTGACTCTTGAGGAAATTTGGCTGAAAATGTTCAGAAAATTTCATATATTCAAAAGTGAGTACAATGAAGGAAAGAATCACTTAAGTAAGCACGGATTTGAATGGCATTGGCGCCTAGACTAGGCTACACAAATTGGCGCCTAAAGTTTGAATTCAAATTTGAAATTTGAATTCAAATTTAGGTGTACATGTGCTTGGCCGTGAGTTTAGGTGTTCCCATGCATTTAGGTAATTTAGATAGCATTTAGGGTTGATTTAAGCAAGCACATGTTCAGCCACTAGTGGTGGAAAACATGTGACTTAAATGCAACTTAAATGACCACCAAATTAAATCTAATTTAACCTAATCCATCTACTTAAGTAATCCTTGAATTTTCCTATTCTAATGGCCTAAATACAATGGCCAATCAAATACAATGGAAAGGAAAAATTACAAGAATGAAAATGAGCCCAATATTGGGTACTAAAAGCCCAAAGGCCCATGAAGCCCAAAACTAGGCCCAACAAGCCTAAAGCCCAAAAATGCTACTATATGTGGTCCAAAATACAAGACCAAAATATATGGAAACTATACTAATAAAACATAAAAAGAATGATCATATCAAGATAGGCCTATGAGAAGCTTGACTTGGGCCTTCCAAGCCCATCGGGCCCATTGGGCCTTGACTGGCCCAAACCTCCATGCCTAGCCCACTCCTCTTGGATCTTTTAGGTTGTCACCTCTTGCCTTCCTAAGCATGATTCCATCATCTCCTCCCTCTTGAAAAGGATTTGTCCTCAAATCTCGAGGATGTATGGAATAAAAATTATCACCTACATACACAAAATGCCAAGTATAAGAGGTAAAATGTTCATGATAAGAAAATGGATTATAGATCCTAAGAGGAGTCCTTCTATCTAGCCTAAGAAAGAAAAATAAACTATCAAAATTAGACTCCCTAAAAGTAGAAATAGGATCCTCTTCTAAGTATAACCTAGAATGAAATCCTAAAAATGTAATGACACTATGGTTAATGCAATGAAAAGAGTGATTCTTAAAACCTACAACATATTGCCTAAAGTACCCTAAATGGTAACCTAGGCTTGTCCTAGAATATAAAGAAAAGATTACTAGAAAACGTCCTAAACAATTTTGGATTTGATTGTTTATTGGATACTTATAATCATATAAGCTAGATTTGTCTTGTAGGGAAGGAATTATATTAAGTTCAAAAGAGTAAGATCTTCCCATAAGAGCAAACATAGAATATAGATTATTAAAAGTTGTATCCACCAAACAATGTAAACCAAAAATTGGGTGCTTTAATAAGACCACAGAAATAATTCCTCCCTTGTGCACCTCCAAGGAAGTAGTATAAGGAGTAAAGCTAGAAATAGTCCACTCCTTCTTCACTATATCTCGAAGTTGAAAATTCTTTGCTTGAAATTTATTTTGTTCCTCATTCTCAACTTTAAGATTAGTGGCAGTATTAGGATAAGAGTCAAGACTTTTATGAATAAAGAGAGTTCTTTTCAAGGCTTGTTTGGTAATAAAATAACTCTCCTTGGTCACAAATGCTTTAGTGGAGTCCCCTTCATCCACACTCTTCCCTAGTAATTTATTTTCTTTTCTTTCTTTATTTCTTTTTCTTTTCATTTGTTTATGATCCTCAAACACTTGGAGTGGTGATAAAGGATTAAAAACAATTTCCTTATTTTTATGAGTGAATGTTATTTTGTTAGTGAGGCCATCATGTATAGTTTGTTTATCAAATTGCCATGGCCTACCTAGAAAAATATGACAAGCTTCCATAGGGATCACATCACATAAAACTTTATCTTTATAATCCCCTATAGAAAACTTCACCTTCACTTGTTGATTTACCTCCAATTCCTCACCTTCATTGAGCCAATGAAGTTTATAAGGTTGAGGGTGAGGAATAGTGGTAAGGGCTAACTTGTTAACCAACCTTGTACTACAAAAATTAGAGCATGATCCACTATCAACAATGAGAGAACAAGTTCTTTTAGAAACTAAACATCTTGTGTGAAAGATGTTCTCTCTTTGTGATAGTGAAGTGGGACAAGGTTGACTTCCAAGAAGCCTTTTGACCATAAGAAGATCACCATCAACAGGATATAGCTTTTCTATTTCATGATCACTAGTTTGCTCTTCACTCTCACTAGAAGAGGAAGATGATGAAGACTTTTCACTATAAATGTCTTTAGCCCTTAAGATCATGGTCTTTTTGGTGGGGCATTGAGAGGCAATGTGGCCTCTTCCTTGACACTTAAAACATTTGATCTCACTCGTCTTCGAACTAGTGTGTGAGGTGACCTTTTTATTTTCCTCATCTTTGTCAAGTTCTTGAGTTTTAGAGGGGTTTTCTTTAGCAAAATTTTTAAATGAACTTCCTTCCCTCTTGTGTTCTTCCTTGTTATAAGACTTAGAGTTGGTATTCTTAAAAGATTTTCTAAGAAATTGTTGCTCAACCCTTATACAAAGTTGGACCAAGTCATCAAGGTCCCTATAAGGGAGTAATTCAACTCTATCTCTTATATCAAAGTTGAAACCACTCAAGAATCTTGCAATTGTTAATCTTTCTTCCTCCCTTATTCCAGCCCTTATTAGATACAACTCCATCTTTTGTCTATACTCCTCCACACTCATGTTCTTTTGTTGGAGTCTTTGGAGCTTATCCATAAGCTCCCTACTATAATAAGAAGGTATGTGTTTTCTTCTCATAGTACTCTTCAAATCATTCCAATAAGCTATAGGAGGGTCATTATGAAGTCGCCTTTCTCTAACCAAGGTTGTCCACCAATACATAGCTTGTCCTTGGAAAGCTAAGGTGGCCAAGGGAACTTTTCTTTCCTCACCTACTTGATGACAAGTGAATATTTGCTCCACTTTCATTTCCCAATCCAAGTAGGCATCCACATCTTCTTTTCCATGAAAGTAAGGGAGATCAACCCTTGATTCCCTAACTTTGGGTTCCTTAATGACTCTCTAGGTATGGGTTGGTAATATTCATCTATATTCAAACTACCCACATCCTCTTGGCTTGTGGAGCCATTGGAACTCTTAGTGGAACTCTTTTGACTTTTTCTCTTTTGAAGTTTTTCCAAAAGTTTTTCTTCTTGTTGCTTAATTTTGTTTATCTCTTCCTCAAGAGCAATAAGTTGTACTTCTCTTTCAATCTTTTCTCTTTCTTTTTGAAGTACCTCTTGTTGTCTCCATAGTTTTAGTGCCTCAACCTCCTTAACAATTCTAGAAAAACTTTTAGGAGATTCAAGATCACTATCACTTTGAGAAATATGACTCATGATTAAGCAATAAGAAGTTTATATGCTATGCAAAAGAAACAAAGTATTTTTGATATTTTCTAGGAACAAAAATAACACTTGGAAGTCTAAGTGTACAAATTGCACTATCAAGGGAGGTGAGCTACTAAGAGCCACTTAATAACCAAGCCTTTTCAAGTGAAAATCACTAAACTCCCTTGTGGTATTTTCAATTCCACAAAAATTTTCACAAATTTTTTTATGTTGAATGCTTTTCACAATTGTTTTTGAAGCTATCTAAACGTGAACAAGTAATTCTACACAATGATAGTCGAATTAGGACAGTAAAGTAAACAATTTAAAGAACAAACAACTCAATGGAAGAAAGATAAATCAACTAGTCGTTTTGCCCTAAGTGAAAGCTTGAAACATATGAAATTTCCAAGCCACTTCCACTAGTACTACACGTGAGTAAGCTACCAAGGGTTAGATATACCTGACCAGCTTCTTAATACTCCCTCCAAGCTTTACAAATTGATTTAAAAATACAAGAGAAATTGCAAAAATTTAAACTACACTAGAAAAAAATTTGTGACAGCTTTAGTGACCAATTAGTGACGGATTTGCTGTCCAAATTTTCTAACACTTGTTTAAGTGTTCCAATCCGCCACTAATCCTTGATTTTGCTTGCTCCTGGACCCTGCACAAATAACACAACAATGTGATGAATGTAGGCTGCTCACAAGGTTAATGGAATGATCATTCTTGTGAAGGTAGGTTTAGGAAATTTTGGTCACTAAATTAGGTCAAATTTTAAAGTCTTTTGTGTCCAATTCTTTTCCTACTTTTTGTTGAGTCAATGTTTGGTCCTTAAGCAAGGATTTGAGGCCACTTCCAGCACAGAATTTTTAGTCAAAGAAAACAAGACAAGCAACAAAAGCACAATTTAACAAGTTTATACCAAAAATTGAAGAATAAAGTGTTTAAGACAAGACTCAAAGATAGCCAAAAATAAAAGCTGAAAAATAAGACTCCAAAGAAAGTTAGCACTCAATTAGGAAGGTTCCTAGATAGGCACTAGAGTAGATTAACAAAACAAAAAAAATTTGGAAGTGATTGAACAAGTAGAAACAAACTAGTAGTCCAAGTAAATTTGTGGAATCAAGTGTATTTTCTTTAAGTTGTTCTTCTCAGCTTTTACTTGTTCATACTTATATATATATATATTTTAATTCTTTTCTTTTTCTGAATTCAAATGCATACTCTAGAGAAGATACTTGCCTTTTGATTTCAAATTTTTCACAAATCCAAAGTATAGAAACCAGAACTACTAGATTGAAAGATTTCAAGTGAAAATTGATGAACTAGTGCACTAGTTTTAAGCTTTAGATTGGATTCTTTTGTTCTCTTTTTTTTAACTATTTTGAATGATAATGCTCTGTATTTCTCTGTTTTTCAGCCACCAAACTTTTAAAAATTTGAATCCAAAACAAATAGTGCACTAGAAGTAAGATGAATCACTTAAAATTTTCAAGTTACACAAAGTTGTTTCAAGAATATTATGGAAAGTGATTTGAAAACTTAAGTACACAAAGGAAACCTAATACTAAGAAATTTGCTAGAACTAATAGCAAATTATGAACTCAAATAGGTAAAACAAAAGCACATATAGGTAGGCACAAAGATTATAAGCAAAACCGTAACCAATAGTAGACAAACACAACACAAAAGAAAATTAGGTTAAACAAGCTATTCTAGGAATTATCAACATATAAGGAACTACACATAACTTTCTAAGACAAAACAAAGGATTCAAAAATAAAACTAATGCAATGTAATGAAGTCCAATCACGAACACATGCTAAGGAATGGAGAATACTCAAGCAAAAACAAAACGCACAAGCAAATAGGACCTAAATGTGTTGATTGTGAAATGAAACTCAAAATACAATCAACAAATGGATCTATGGATAAAATGTTTTCAAGAATTAATAGATCTGAAAAGAAACTCAAAACATTACAAACAAGAACACCAAAGACACAAAACAAACGGTACAAAACTCAAGAACACTTATCTCCAATGAAGAACCTTGCTCTTGATACCAAAACTGATGGCAAAGCTAGGAGAAGTGAAAGTTGAACCACTCCTTGACTTCACCAAGTGTAGGATCTTCTTCTTGGAGATTTGGACCGAATGGATTGAGCTTGCTTGAATGAAGAACACGAAGTAAGAAGCCTAGGCTAGAGAAGGAAGTATCCTAGCTTGAAGGCTCAAAGGATTGCCCACTTCAAAAGGTAGGAACTAAGGTAATTTTCCTAAGGTTTGAAGGCAATATCTCTCGGTGACTCTTGAGGAAATTTGGCTGAAAATGTTCAGAAAATTTCATATATTCAAAAGTGAGTACAATGAGGGAATGAATCACTTAAGTAAGCACGGATTTGAATGGCATTGGCGCCTAGACTAGGCTACACAAATTGGCGCCTAAAGTTTGAATTCAAATTTGAAATTTGAATTCAAATTTAGGTGCACATGTGCTTGGCCGTGAGTTTAGGTGTTCCCATGCATTTAGGTTTAATTTAGATAGCATTTAGGGTTGATTAAGCAAGCACGTGTTCAGCCACTAGTGGTGGAAAACATGTGACTTAAATGCAACTTAAATGACCACCAAATTAAATCTAATTTAACCTAATCCATCTACTTAAGTAATCCTTGAATTTTCCTATTCTAATGGCCTAAATACAATGGTCAATCAAATACAATGAAAAGGAAAAATTACAAGAATGAAAATGATCCCAATATTGGGTACCAAAAGCCCAAAGGCCCATGAAGCCCAAAACTAGGCCCAACAAGCCTAAAGCCCAAAAATGCTACTATATGTGGTCCAAAATACAAGACCAAAATATATGGAAACTATACTAATAAAACATAAAAAGAATGATCATATCAAGATAGGCCTATGAGAAGCTTGACTTGGGCCTTCCAAGCCCATCGGGCCCATTGGGCCTTGACTGGCCCAAACCTCCATGCCTAGCCCACTCCTCTTGGATCTTTTAGGTTGTCACCTCTTGCCTTCCTAAGCATGATTCCATCATACGGTTTCACCTTGATTGGTCCAGTACCATCCATTAAGGGAATCGAATGATCTTGTGCCTGGGAAGGAGGTAAAGAAGTCGGTGTATCAAACATAGTAACATAATTATGCAAGAGCAAGGCCAATTCGGGCTCCATATCAACAGGCAACTCTGGTAAAGGCATGTTTGGTGGAGTGGAATCCACCATCTACATTGTATACACTTCAGCTATTGAATGAGTATTAACCATATGACAAATATGATGCAAATGAGCTTGCACAGGAACATGGTCTACTTCACCTTGTAAAGTAACAAATGTAGCATTATATAAAAACTTCAGATTCAACGTAGCATAATCAGCCACATGAGGCCCCAAAGTCTTCAACCAATTCGCACCCAATATAAGATCTGCGCTTGAAATAGGAAGAAGATAGATGGGTAACTGAAACATATTACCTTGAGCCTGAATAGTCAAGTTCTGAACCAAGCCTTCCGCTATCATATAATTACCATTGCCCACCATCACCCTGAATGTCAGAGCTGGCTCAATTGGAAGTTTTAAGAACTTTGCAATACGAGGTTGCAAAAAATTGTCCGAACTACCACCATCAATCAACATCGAAATAGGTAACGTATCAACATAAGCTAAGAATCTGATGGTGCCCACACCGATGCCCCCTTTTAGAGCATTAAGTGACAAATGATGATTATCAACAGTGGTTTCCTCAAATATGATTGACTGACCAGTGTCAGAAGAAGAAGGTTCTTCCTCATTGCTTGTTTCATCTAATTGCAAAAACATGAACTGCCTGTTCAAACATTTATGGTTGAACGTAATCTTGTCATCAAAAAAGTAACATAATCCCTTCTCCCTACGAATTTGCATCTCTGCTACACATTTTTTTAACAATTGAATCTTTTAATGGTGGTGTGTTAGGAGTTGGAAGTAATGGTGGAAGTGAAGATTTGAGTATGGATTTAGAGTTGGGCTGAGAAACATTACTGGAAATGGAAGCAACATGGGAATAACGTTGAATAGGCACAGTACTAGACTTCGACGTCGGTAAGTATCTCTCCTCATACAATTTGGCCAACGTAACTGCTTTCAACAAAGAGGTTGGGGATTGAGCAACGACGTCACGACGAATTTCAGTATGAAGACCACTCAAAAAGCAATTTAGCAAAGCATCAGCTTGTAACCCAGATGATCTATTCGCAAGTGACATAAATTTGAGGTAATAATCAGAAACAGTACCCGTTTGTTGTAATTTGAAAAGCTCCGTCATCGGACAATCAAATGGAGAAGACCCAAACTGCGACTCCAGTGCGGTTGTCAACTCCGCCCATGTCTTCACCGCTGAAAGACGTTGCAACATTTGAAACCATGGTATGACATCCTTATCGAAGTGAATTGCAGCAATATCCACTCGATCAGCATCTAGTGTCTGGTGATAATCGAAAAAAATTTCAGCCTTAAAAATCCACTCCAACACCGAAGAATGGCCATCAAAATGCGAAAAACCAGGGAAATATCTTTAACGTGGAACACATTACGTAATGGAGTGCCTCCACAGTTCGAGTTGGTCGACGGAGAGCCACCATTAAACTGAGGTTACGAATGTGTTTGCAGGAGTCGGTCCAAAGATTGTTGGATCAAGTCCATACGAGATTGTGCTTCATTTTGGACTTGTTTAGTATGAGCGCGTTGTTAATGATCTTGAAGCTCCAAGAAATCCATCAACTTCTTGATATTCGCCGCTTGACCACGAATTTCAGTTTGCAATTCTGTCAAACGAGTGTTCTCAGCCATGGCGTCAATGAAAGCACCAATGAAACAGTATTTTTATAATATAATGTTTTATAAGACAGCAACTGAATATTATCGAATTGAAATGAGTATATTCAGAATGAAACAACGAAAGTCTCAACAACACAGATTTAAAGAAATGAAACAGCAACTATTGAATAACATAACGTTCGTAAGCAGCCACGACAATGCAGAACCTGATCAGAATGGTGAGAAGAAAGATCAGAAATAGCCAGAGAATGAATAGAGAGCATCAGAGAGAATTGAGAAAATCATACCACACGCACGTCCTCTCACTGCACAAAGTCCTTCCATAAAGCATTCTCTCTTCGTTGCCTGACGCTTTTCCTAAGGCCCTCAGCTTGCGGATCACTTGCCACTTGGCTTTTTTGCATAACACCTTTCTCTCCTTGTCTCTCTCTTCAACATTTTCTGCGCACGTTACAATCTGCTTTTTGTTTGTAACTAAGTCTTGACTTATTATAGATTACAAGTTCAACATATATTCTTGTACTTGATTGGTGTGTTGATATTCTCACAAAAGCTCTATATCTCCGACACATTTTATTTCTCTACGATCCAAGCCTGGAGTGTGTGATCCCCAAGCCTCATACTCTCCCTCTACTTGAGGGGAGGATATAGGTGTATGATATATAGATGGTGCATGATATGTAGATACCACATGTCATGCATGCATGTTGTATAAGTTGTTAACCTTAGGTAGCTAAACATGTCTTAAATGGTGTAGGTTAGTCATCTTACTTGTACGAATATAAATACCTTTTGTTATCAAAATGTAATGGGAAAAAAATTATTTAGTTGAAACCAACAATATTCAGTTACAATATTTTCTCTCTCTCTCTGTCTGTTTTTTTTTTTTTTTTTATTCTCTCAATCCTCTTCATTTTCTAATATTATCAATAAATGAGGGGAAAAAACATTACATGAGAGAAAAAGATCATTAAACGAGAAAGGTAAAACTACATATAAAGGAGAATTAAGAAAAAAGGCATCAGGAAGTGAGAAGTAATTTTAAAAATAAAAAATAAAAAAAATAGGTGAGTAACATTAGCAATACACCGTGTATCGTCAATTGAGATACTATTTTGATGTAAAGCATGGAATATATTGTACTGTGACAAGGAATTTGAAAATTTAAAATAAATGGAGTCAATAATTAATCATGTGGTTATATTTAAGATAATTAATTATTTCTTGAAATCATGTAATGCAACAACAGTTATCTAAAAATATTATTAGGGGTCAAACTGAAAAAAAAAAATCAATAGCACATTAAAATGCTAAAGCAATACTTTCTTTACGTTTAAGATTTATACACAAAAATAAAGAAAATAATTGATATTTTAATTTTTTAAAATATTTATTACTTAATTTTCCGTTATACCTTTTAGATGATTAAAGAATAAATAAGTACATTAAAAATGAATAAATACATATTAATTATCAAAAGTAAAAATAAAAAAATTAATAAATTATTAATTTTAAAAAATGATAATGAAAAAAATAATAATATTAAAGCAATTATAAATAAAAAAACAGAGGAAGTAATTATTTTGTAACAATTATTTTTTTCTAACTCAATATTTATTTTAAATCTTTGAAAATATTTATCAATAAATATGAGTTATCTAGTATCCATTCTACATTGAAATTAGCGTAATATGTGAATGCATCAGCAATTCACTGATTTTTTTTTTTCTTCTCTTCATCACTATTTTTCACCTCGTCGCTATTGAATTTTTTTCTCAAATAATATTTTTAAAAAAAAAAATTACCAAAAAAACATCTATTACACATTATTTACCTAAATAGACCTGTTTATTTGTTCACACTCAGATTTTAGTTCCCAGGGAACCGAATTCTGAGTACTATTATTTTCTTTTTGTACTCGGGGAATCGAATTCTGAGTAGTATTTAAATTTTATATTTTTTTCGTTTTAGGTTCAGTAATGTGTCAATTTTGTAACTGGAACGAGCTTGCTCTGCTTGGAGAACGGCCCATTCTACTTGAAACAGTCTGTTCTGATTCATTCGTCATGTGTATATTTTTTTATCTGGAACAGGTCGTTCTAATTGCAGAACGGCCCCTTCTGAATCCAATTTTCTTTTTCCTCAGAAACTAAAACGCAAAAATAAAAATAAAAATAAAAAATAACAGTGCTCAGAATTCGGTTGGGTGTGAACAGTAAAGAGGTCTATTTAGGTAAATAATGTATAATAGATGTTTTTTTATAATTTTTTTAAAAAAAATATTAATTGAGAAAAAAAAATTCTCAGTAATTATAGCTATTATTTTTTATTTTTCCACTCATGAGTGAAAAAAAAAAAAGAATGGAAATTTGCATTAAGTAGTTAATTGAAAAGAGATTAAAACAAACAGCGATAGTTAATAGTTGTTGAGCCATAAAATTTGTTCCAAAAATGGCGTCGCCCGGACTCGAACCGGAGACCTTCAGTGTGTTAGACTGACGTGATAACCAACTACACCACGACACCAGATGCAGGCAAAATGCTATTTTATTATATTTCATACTCACCTTCAAATATGGATTTTGACGCATCTTTCAGTTACTTTTATTTTAACATACTAAAAGAATTTATAATTTATTTTTTCTCTTTCAATAGTTTCCTATAACGGCGAGACTGTATCGCTAGACAACGAAGGAGATACCTATAACCTATTCATGTATCATGACTATATCATTTTGTTTTTCTTTTATTATACGAAAAAAATTGTCATTCATATTTGTTAATTTATGTTATTTTATCTTTCCAGTTGCCAGGGTTGGAAGAAAGGGTCCAGGAATAGAAACATCTCGTGACTATTTTTATAATCTTATCTTTATAAATAAAAAAATAAAAAAAAATAAAAAAAATAAAAAATAAAACTTAAAAAAACAATTTTAGTTTAGATGTTTCATGATTATAATGTAAGGATAAGACCTATTTTATTCTAGTTCTATGCACATATTAAAATAATTTAATGTGGACTTTTGAAAGAGTTTGACATGAATGAAATGTTTTCACCTTAGGTAATCGTATAGGTATAAGTTACAACCTGTGAAAAATAAAGGAAAGAGAATTTGGAATAAGAAGTGATATGGATCAAGATGGAATATTTATTAAGAAAAACTTAAATGCAGTTGTGTAAATACTTATGTTGCTTTTTGCGGATTAGAATTGAGGTTTTTACCTTCCTAATTTGTATGATATAGGTTTGTATTAAAGGTTTCCTTCAAGGTTCGTTTTACTAATGCACTGATAGCTATAATTCTTTGGTCTCAGAAGTGAAAAAAAATGAGGATTGGATGCTCTTCAAACTTCAAAGGTCCATAATGTTTAAAGAATGCACCGGTCCATGATAGATTTGTACTTCTCCTAAGGAATCATTTGGCTGAAAACTCAGACAGGTTTGGTGAACCATCAAATTGAAATTTTCATGGTGTTTATTACAATTCAAAATAACTAGTCTAGAAGACTGGTAGTCATGAACCTCTAAAGCCTGAGAAAGTAGAGTAATGCCACAGCACCCCAGCAGCAGGTGGCATCAGTAATAATATACACTTTGAAGAATATGGTATATAGATTAAAGATAAGGAGAGAAAAACAAGTGTATGAATCTCTTTTCATGACCTAAGGGAAGGGCATGAATGAATAAAATGTGTCAGTTCTATACAATTAATGGTAGTGGACATTTTATTTTATTATTTTTTAGTTTTTATATAACACTCAAATATTGTAAAATCATCCCATTTTTCAGAAATAAAATAAATAGCAATTGCAAAAAGATTTAATAATAATAATAATAATATTAATAATAATAATAATATTAATAATAATAATAATAATAATAATAATAATAATAATAATAATAATAATAATAATAAAGAATCTTCACTCCTCCACCATTTGGTCCCTTAATTTTAAGGAATTTTAAAAAATAAACAAAAACATTGTTGTTCATATGTATGAAAAACTTTTGTTATTGTTTTTGGTTTAAGAATTACAGTACCCTCTGAAGCATCTCAGTTAGAATTAAAATTTATTAAAATCTGATAGTCTCACTTTAGAAGTATGGGATTCTGAAATGAGGTTTATAAGGTTTTTGACTTTCCAATTACAACAACTAGTTTTTGTGATGTGATTCTCACAAGATTCTTATTAATTGGTATCGGAGCTTTCTATCATATCACCTAACTATAAATGCGCAATGCAAATGGTGATGCGTGTTTGCTTGGGAATAGACAATGGGGTTAGTGCATACCAGCCCTTGTGAATGCCGAAGTTGCAGTGTGTGGTAAGATGCTAGGATCTAATTGTAAAGTATAAGACATGAGTCTCACATTGGAAGTATGAAATGCTAATTTTATTTATAAGACCTTAGACGCTCCAATTACAACAACGTAATGCTCCCAAAATTCTTAACAATTGATATCATAGCCTTCCACCATGTCACCTAACTGCAAACGAGCAACACCGGTGCTGATAGTGTTCACCTAAGACTAGTCAAAGGGGCTAGTGCACACTAGCCTACATGGGCACCGAAGTTGCAAAGTGTGGTGGGATATTAAGATTTGATTGCAAGATATAGGACTTGAATCTTACATTTGAAGTATAGGATGGCCTTGGACGTTCCAATTACAACAGCTAGCTCTTATAGTTTGGTTCTCCCAAGGTTCCTATCAGAATCCGAATTTCATCATGAACTATCCGAAATTGGCCTCTTTATTATAAAATCATGTTTTCATTTAAAATTTCTTGAAATGAAGGACAAAATAACAACATTCTTCATATTATTACTATTCGAACCTTAATCACACAAGATAGGACTGACTCGTCAAAGAGGAATTATTAAATCTCAGCTGTCATATTCACTACTCTTAAAAGTCAGAAGCGTATCAAAATAAATCTGTGCAAGTCATTAGCCATGCCTGATTTAGATGCACAAAGAACTAGAAGAAATTTCACCTACAATACAACTATTACATATAGGCAGATTTACAACCCTGATGTTCCTAACCTCACAGTGAAGATAATGTATCATTCAAGTTGATAGTCTTGAACACTGCAAAACACTTGCATTTGCTTGCATTTTTACAACATTAGATACAAAATTCAGTCTTAATCCCTTGTGGCCCAAGTTAAATGAGTCATTAAGTTGATACTAGTATACTACTGCTTGCAGATACCCATAAAATCTGCATTATTAATTATCCAAGGATGCTCCATTATCTTCTGAAGTGAGAGCCTTCGTGAAGAGTCTTTCACCAGGAGCTGCATTAATTTACAAATTGTTGTCAGAAAAATCACTATTTTTGTTCACTGAAATAACCTGCTTTGGACAGGTATGAATACTCATATATGTACATACCCGACTAATCAGATGTCTAGCATCCAAAGAAACAGAAGGGGTGGCAGGGAAGCTTAGGTCAACCTTCATTATCCTATACAAAGCTAAATACATTACATACACATTGGTAGAGGAACATGTACTTTAACTAAACATATGATATGCACACTTCTGTACCTTTTGAAGGTATCAGCTTGACTCTCAGCCTCAAATGGAGGAGCACCATAGAGGAACTCGTAACAAAGAATACCCAGAGTCCAATTATCAACTGCATAGTCATGAGCTTTGTTTTCAACCATTTCCGGTGCTAAATAATCCAATGTTCCACACATGGTATGTCTTTTACTTTTGGACTGAACAGACCAACCAAAGTCTGCAATTTTAAGACGACCCTGCAATCAAGTCATGATTAGTTTTACATACTAATGCCCTTAAACCCCACATATAATTCAATTCGCTCTAACTATCTATTGAATGGATTCATTGCATATCATATTTATAATATTCAGTGTTAAGTTTCTTAATTTCTTTCATTTAGACTTCTCTTTTAGAAGAGGATTGGAGAATTGAAGGCAATAAGCATAAGAAAGCTGAAAAAGCATTTGAACACCTATACTAAAACTTCAGGGACGAGAGTTCCAAAGATTACAAAAGGGAAATATAACAGAAAACAACATTATTTTATATTTAAAATTAGTATTTTGTGACCCTACAAGTTTTTTCCGAATGACTATTGTGTTGTCATAAATGAACACAGCCTAAAATCATAGATTGTTAGCAGAAGAAGGATACTTTAGCATACCTCGTGGTCAAGTAACAAATTTTCGGGTTTGATATCCCTATGAATGACATTCTTCTCGTGACAATAAGCCAACGCCCTTGTGAGGCTCAAAATATACTAGAATTGTCAAAATAAAAGAAAAAGTTAAGAGACATGATAAGGAAGACTTGCCTCAAAATAAAGGAGCACAAAGATAATAATACAAGATTTCTTCTAATCACTGCTTATGAGATTTTTCAAAAATGTTTCCAACCATTTTCGATTAACTTCTCTACAATTCCATATTCCATAGCATGCTATTACAACTACTTCACCTACAGCAATCATCATAATCTTCTAATGATTTGGTGCTTAAAAAATTGTTAAAGATGATTTCTGCTTTGCAATCTATTCAACCTCTTGAGATACAAAATCATTTTTTCAAAAAACCCACTATAGCTGCTTTCTTTTCATATTTAACTTTTCTCAAAACCCAATAATCTGGAGAAATGCCTAGAACCAATGAAAAACGTTTATCTTCCAACAAGAAAAATGCAAGCTTCCTCCAAAGCAAGGCCAGAGCAAAGCAATAAATAAATTTCACTTTAAGTACTCTTAGGAGAAAAATATAGAAAGGTAAAATAAATTGAACACTCTCTGAAGTTAAAATCAACTTATAAACTTAACCTTATTAGAAACTCTTTCATTTAACTTCTCTAAAGGTTAAGGTACACAAGTTAAATTAATCAGTAAATTTTAACTTATAGATAAATTCAATTGAATTTAACCTTTTATTTTTATGTTTGTGAAAAAGTTTAAAAGAACAGGTCTTCTTAGTCAAAATGGTGCAAGAAGCAGGAAGTAAAAAGCAACCCCCTCCTCATAAATTATGATTTGTGCATGTTTGGAAAACCGTTTGCAATGTGCAACTGCAAACTGAAGTTCCCTCTTTCTAATGCACCAAAATAGGAAGTAAGAATTTGGCACTTCTCCGATGAACAGATGTTTGTAAGATTTCAACAATAAACCAAACACACCGAAAGCATTCAAAACATAACACAGACTCGAGGAAATAGACTACCGTGGCAGCTTGCTTCTCAGTGAAATGACCTTTTTTTCTGAGCTCTTTGTAAAGCTCTCCATTGTGAGCATACTCGAGAATCAAGAAAACACGGTCAGCATCATGAAACCAACCATAAAGACGCAGAATGTTAGGGTGCCGAAGACCGGTCTGTATCTCCATCTCTCTCCTCAGTTGATGATGAATTCTGTACTTGTCAATTTGTTCCTTAAAGATAACCTTCAACGCCACAACAAATTTGCTCTGAAAATAAACTTAAATTAAATTAAAACAAAAAAATCCCAATTCCATTGGCAACGCAGAGAACAAAAATCTAAACCTCATAAGATGATTGCAGCACATTAAATTTCATTAAAAAAAAACAATTAGAGAGTGAAGATTGTAATCATAATAGATATATGTGTAGGAAAGTGGAATGAAGAGTGAATTAGGAACCTTGAGTTCTCTGGCGACGTAAACTCTGCCGAATTTGCCCCTACCGAGAGGTTTTCCGATCTCGAAGTCCTGGAGGGACCAATGCTTTTCTTCCTCCGCTGGGTTTCGGGAAGACATTTTGGGTCGAGATGCCAAACTTCTTCGTTCCCCTTTTTCTCACAATTTGAATTTGTTTCAAGGCGCGTACCGTAACGACCCGCCTTGGTCCCTACACACAGTGGAATCACACTAAAAATAGTTAGCTAAGATAAATAATAAAATTGGATAACTTATAAATACAAAAACATAAAAAAAAAATATATATATATATATATATATATATAAATCATTAAGTTTTTAAGTATAAGGTATTTATACAGATATCCAAAACTATTATCTCCTAGTGTCGGTCAAGCACAAAACTGTTATCCAAGATGACAACTCTAACACGAGGATCAAAACTCTCCGTCTCGCAACGGTCACCTCAACTCCAAGCTGACCTTACCTGCTCTCATACAAGGTATGATCATCGCAGTCCATCCACATGGAAACAAGAGGGTAAGCTAAAGTTCAAAATCAAACATGAAGCAAGACACCACACACTTCAACATATTAACAATCATGCAATAAATGCATAACAATCATCATCACAAACGATCATACAATTCAACATAAAAACACAACTCATTCATACAACTTAGAAGCAACTTTAATACAACAACAACAACAACAATATACAACTTTATATTTAATGCGTCGTCACGCATATACAACTGGGAGATCTCCAACAACTGAGGTTGAGCAGTCTAGGTGGCATAAACCCTACCGAATCCAGCGTTTGACCTATCTCCACCAAGTCAGGTATAGAACAGCTTTAGGAACTCCGAAGAGAACCAGGTATAGACAACAATAGATTTCTCAGGTGTGCCACTTAGACTCGGAGGTCCAGTACTATTGTCAGGACAAAAGGGTTTGGGTATGAGCCTACCACGACCTTGGCTAGCTTCACCAATCCACATGTGGAGTTAGCCCACCCACTGTCCTCCAAGTACCACGCACCCTCCAGTACCTAGTCAAAGACTACATCTCTAACTAGATACCTTACTCAAATTGGTCATTCAACCATGACATGGATCGACTATTTTCATGTCTCCCACACAGTACTAAGGGATTCAACTTTAAAACAACTTTCAACTTTAAAACAACTTTCAACTTATCACCTTAGTACTATGTATCTCAACTTTTGGCCGCTTGTAATCAGTATAGCTCGGCCTGGCCCCTATACTGTGGTCGCTTTGTACACGTGTGCCTCGACCTTGCCCACACACGAGATCAACTAAGTCCTAGAGGAGAACAATACAACGTCCACTCCAAGGGACAACTTCCCAAGGAGGGTTTTTCAACAAATTGGACTCTCAGAGCACCACAACTATCTCAATCCACACAATGGGATGAGCAACTTCGAAAACATCTCCCCTAGTCCTAGTGATCAACAACTTATCATCACAGTTTAATCAGCTTATAAATCAACAACATATATCAGCTCAACAACTTTCAACTTGAACAACATAATCAACTCATAACTTAAAAAGCATAACAACTTAAACAACATACAACTTTTCAGCAATAAACGACTTACAACTTTATAGCAACTCACAAAAATACAACTATAGACATCTTATAACAAGAGGCAACTTACAACAATAAGCATCTTTCAATAATAGGCAACTTATACAACTTTAAACAACTTTTACATCAATAAATTACTTCAACTTATACATCTCAACTTATTAATAATTCAACAATAAACAACATAAAAAAATAACTTAGTTTTACCACGTATAGCAACTTTAACAACGTATCACATATTATCAACACACAACATATGAACAACTTAAGTTAACATCTTTATAAACAACTTCAGCAATATACAACATATTTAAAATTCATCTATAAGGTCAACTTATATAAACAACATAAATCAACTTAAACACCCAACAACTCAACTATTTTAATAAAAGAACACCATGCATAAAACTTCCCCAACTCTCCTGAAATTAAACAACTTACATTCTAGCTTCCCTCACCTGAAGATTGGCTCAAAAAGCCAACAATTGTGACGAAATAGAATTCCCTTCCAAAGTTCAACCCGGAACTTCAATCCTCCCAAAGCAAGATTTTTAATCTGAATTTCAAGAAAAGTCAGAAGGAGTTAGTGATCTAGAGGAGAAAAGGAGTCAAACAGAGAAATTTGGGAGAGAAAGGAGCTCACTGACCCAGAGACCTTCTCTCTAAAACTTCTCTCTAAAAACTCACATTTTCCTAAAGGCCCCCAACCCCTATTTATAGACTTTCGGATTGCCCCAGAATGGCCCGTACCGAGTTCAGAACGGCCCGTTCCGAACTCCCAAATCACATACCAAATCCACGCCCAGAACGGCCCGTTCTGAAATCCGAACGGTCCGTTCCGGGACTCATCCGGAACGGCCTGTTCTCCCTTCAGAACGGCCCGTTCTCCCTCCAGAACGGCCCGTTCTCCTTCCAGAATGGCCCGTTCTCCTTCAGTAGTTTGGAACGGCCCGTTCCAATTTAGGAATGGCCCGTTCTGGCTACTGAATTTTTTTTTCTCTACGTTACAATACTCCCCAACAACAGGAATTTTCGTCCCCGAAAATAAGTCTACTTGAAAAGAGGAATGAATACTGTTTCTTGAACTGACTCTCCACCTCCCAAGTAACCTCACCAGTAGCTGCATCCCAAACAATTCTCACCAAGATGATGGACTTGCCACGAAGCTTCTTCAACTCGTGATCAACCACAGCTACCAATCTCTTCTCATAGGTCAAGTTTTTTTTTCTAACTTGCACCTCATCCAACTCTACCACATGACTCGGGTCTCTGATGTAGTTCCTCAACCTTTCCTGAATCTATCTCACCATCTCAGTAGTCTAAAGAACTAACTCTGGACCAACCACTACTGACTCACCCTCCTGATACCAACATAATGGAGTCATACACCTCCTACCATACAAAGCCTCAAAAGGCGTCATGCCAATACTCAAATGATAACTGTTATCATCAGTGAACTTTACCAATGGTAACACCTCCTCCCAGCTACCTAGATGATCCAACACACAAGCTCTCAAGAGATCCTCCAATGACTGAATTGTCCTCGTCTCCAAAGCCTGATGCAAAGTCTGCCAACCTGGAAGTAAACCTTGGATCTTTTTCAGAGATAATACTGGAAGGCACTCCATGCAACCATACTCTCTCTCTAATATACAACTGTGCAAGCCTCTCCAAGGACCACCTCTTGACAGGAAGAAAGTGCGTACACTTTGTCAACCTATCAACAATCACCCAGATAGAGTTAGTGTTCCTAGCTGTCCTAGGCAACCCAACCACAAAGTTCTTAGTGACACTATCACACTTCCACTTGGGAATCTCCATCAGCACTAAGCTCAAAACCAGCTGCCCTCTCAGTACCAAGCAATCCCAAAATCCTCAACAACTCTAGATTCTGTAATTGCTTAGTTTCCACCTGTCTCAAGAACTCATTAGTTATGGTGATCATACAACAACTAATGTGATCTTGAACAACCTCCACATTTAGTCTCAAATCTCTGAATTGCTTAATCAGCTCCGACTCCCTAATTATCATAGCCGACATGTGAATGGATTTCTTAATCAACACATCTGCTACCACACTCGCCTTCCCAGGATGATACATCAACTGGAAATCAAAGTCCTTTAGGAATTTCATCCACCTCCTCTGCTTCATTCAGACCCTTCTAATCAAACAGGTACTTCAACTCTTGTGATCACTAAATACACTGAATCTTGCACCATATAAATAGTGTTTCCACGACTTCAAAGCAAACATCACAGCTGCAAGCTCCAAATCATGAGTAGGATAATTCCTCTCATAAGTCTTAAGTTTCCTTGAAACATATGCTACTACTCTCCCTTCCTGCATCAACACACAACCCAACCCCTGGTGAGAAACATCATAGAACACAACAAAATACTCACCAGTGTCAGGTAACACCAAAATTGGAAAAGTAGTCAATCACCTCTTCAATTCTTGAAAACTCTGTTCACAAGCGTCCATCCAAACAAAAAGCTGATCCTTCCGAGTCAGTTAAGTCAAAGGTATTACTATTCGAGAGAAACTCTCTATGAATCTCTGATAGTAACCCGTTAACCCAACAAAACTCCTAATCTCTGTAACAGTCCTCGGACGCTCCTACTGAATCACAGCCTCCACCTTGGCTGGATCCACTGTAATCCCATCTACCAATATCACATACCCCAAAAACCTCACCTCAGACAACCCGAAACTCACACTTGGACGGCTTAGCATACAACTACATCTCCCTTAGCACCTCTGAACCAACCTCAGATGCTCACGGTGATCCTCCAAAGATCTAGAATACACCAATATATCATAAATGAAGACCACCACAAACTTGTCCAAGAATCACCTGAAAATCATGTTCATGTAATCCATGAACACTTTTGGAGCATTAGTGACACCGAAACGCATCACTACGTACTCAAAGTGACCATACCTAGTCCTGAAAATAGTCTTCGGTATGTCACTCTCCTTTACCCTAATCTGATGGTATCCAGATCTCAAATCAATCATCAAAACACCGAAACTCCCCTCAGCTGATCCATCAAATCATCAATCCTTGAAAGTGGATACTTATTCCTTATCGTCAACTCATTCAGTTGCCAATAATCAACACACAAACATCCCCACCATCCTTCTTCTTCACTAACAATACCGGGGCACCCCAAGGAGAAACACAGGACCTCACCATCTGTTTCTCCAACAAATCCTCAATCTATTTCTTCAGCTCTACTAACTCAGCTTGAACCATCCTATAAGAAGCCATTAATATTGGTCTTGCACCCAGTACCAGGTCAATGCTAAAGACAACATCACGCATAAGTGGCAATCCCGACACATCATCTGGGAACACCTCAGAAAACTCATTGACAACCCAATCCCAGTGATGGATCTCTTCGCCTCAACACTCAATAACGACAAACAACAATGAAGCACTCAACTCCATCTCTCATCAACTACTCAGCCTAACCCGCTGACAACAACACCTCATCCTCTAACTGAGGAAATACCAACTCTCTTCGAGCACAATCTATAAGGATGTGATGGGCAGATAACCAATCCATCCCTAAGATTATGTCAATATCTACCATGAGCAACACAATCAGGTTCACTCAGAACCTCCTATCAAACACCTCTATCGGGCATCTCACATACATCTCCGATGTCACCAAAGAAATTGAAGCCATAGTAGATACATATAAATCAACGTGCCATGCAGACACCGACAACCCAATCTCCCCACACAATCAACAGAAATAAATGAATGTGTGGCACCAGAATCAAACAGGAACAAAACATCCTCACCTGCTGCTTTCCCCTTGGTGATGAAATGGAAATCTCTACACTTGATAAAGCAAACACTTTCCCCGCAACTGTAGGCTTGACTAGCCTCGGGGCATTCCAGATGGAGTTAGAAGTGTCTGACAATCTCTAGAGATGTGGCCTGGCCTACCACATCTGAAGCAAACATTCCCCGGATGTGAACAATCTCTAACCACATGTGCTCCTCCACATCTGTAATACGGCACGGACTGTGCTCCACCTTGAGGAGTAGTAGGACGAAGTCCCCTACTGACAGCTCTTATCCTAGATCCAAATGATCCCTCCTGAATTCTAGTAGCCTTGCCGCTACTACCACCACCCTTCAATCTCTCAACAGTCTTTGCCTTCTCAACCAAGGCAGGAAACTCTTCTATGGACATAGGGATTTGACCTTCTTCAGCTCATGCCTCAACCCCTCTGCAACTCCCTACATCTCCAAGCCTCAGATACGGCCTGAGAGTAGAAACGAGTCGGATGCTCAAACCTCGTAGCATAATCTGGAATAGACATGCTCCCCTGCTGCAGTCTCATAAACTCAGCCTCCTTAGCATATCTAACACTGTTCCAGAAATACTTCTCCAATAAAACTCTCTTGAAGCAATCCCAATCTACAACCACACCTCTAATATCTCTCACTGCCTGGTGCCTCTCCACCGGTACACAATCTCGCCCACCAGCATGTATACTGGATAGGCCAACTTCCTCTCCTCAGAAAATCCTAAAACGCTGAAGATCTTCTCATCTCACACAACCACAAATCTATCACATAGGGATCTAAATCCCCCCTTAAATTGAGGAGGCTTACATCTCCTGAACTCTGCTAAACCTCTCTCATCCTGAGAGACCACGGTCTAGCTGCCTCAACCGCAGCTCTACCCGCCTCCATCAAAGTGAGCACTGTTGGTCCCTACGGTTAGAATCTAGAAGGGGGGGTTGAATAGATTCTATGTTAGTTTTCCTTTTCTTGTTTGCTTTCTAAATCTTTACCAAACAAATCTTGATTTAAAACAAACCTTTAAACATAAAAAGTAATTCAGAGTTATATATGCACAGCTTATCCAACAAGATTTGAATAACACAATTAATACAAGATATGTAAAGATTGAATTTATCAATTACCAAGAATCTTTAAAGTTCAGTTTCTGCAGATAATGTTTTTCTTCATACAACATTAATCAAGAAACTTATACAGAATGTAAAGAGTGTAAGAGTTAAGAAAATCATGCACCAAGATATATACTGGTTCAGCCATCCAAAGGCCTACATCCAGTTTCAGATTTAGATACACCTCTAAATCCAGTCAAATCCACTATTGATATTCTTTACATGCACCCTGCACAAGCAATATCCAATCAATGAATTTAACAAGCAAATCTTGACACCCACAAGATTAACAAACCATTTCTTGACTCCACAAGAAACATATAACCCAAGAATATTGATCCCACAATATCCTACTTGAGAAAAACCTATCTCAAGATTTCTCTTTACACAACTCTTCCAGAGATTCTCTAATCTCAAGAGTTAAAACCATTCAAACAATAACAAAAGATCAGAAACGAGTACACCTGTTCGTGTAGATATGATCTTCAACAACGTAAACCAGTTTAGAATGAATTTTCTATATGAACTTCATCTTCTTGAATTGATCTTGCACACTTCTTTTTCCAAAAGTTGATTTTCAGCAGATATGTTCTTTCTTTCTTTTTCAGAAAATCTTTTTCTCTTTTGCAGTAATGTGTATTCTAAAAAAATCTCTCTTGTTCGTGTAAGTATTTCTCTTCTTTCCGTGTGTGAAAATTCTCTTTTAAAAGCTTCAGTTTTAATCTTATTTAAAGACAATTTTCATGTGCAAGGAAACAGTTATTTCAGTTATATTCATAACGGAGATAATCTATTACCTGTGATGGTAATCTATTACCACGAGTTAGAATAACTGAACTAATTATTTCAGCTCCTGTTTTAATCTATTACCTAACATGGTAACCGATTAACACGATGCCAAAATAACACAAAACTCACATTTGGAACAGAGGTAATCGATTACTTTAAAGAGATAATCGATTAACACGATCCTTTTTCCTCTTGAAATCATCAGAATCAGTTTGGTAATCTATTACCACACATGGTAATCGATTATTCCAGTATCAATCAGTTTTTCAACATGAGTCAGGTAATCTATTACCAGTTCAGGTAATCTATTCCTTAACTCAGAAAATTTCTGATGTTTTCAAGTTTTCATTTAAAGTCTCAAACACTCAGTAAATTAATACTTCATGTTCTCAACAATGAATGAAATAAGAAAAATGAGTATTATGATATTTTCACCTTCATGTTAATTACTAATTTTTAACACATAACAAACAAACACATACAAGCCTAATCTTTTAAACAATCAATACATTATCCTTTTGACATAGGCTTAAAATAAAAAGCAACATGAGCAAAACATCAAAACTAAAACTTCTAGGGAACATCTTCCAGATGTAGATTCTTCAATCTTCAACAATCTCCCCCTTTTTGGTTTTGATGAGCCAAACTCTTCATGTTGACTTTCACAATCATCATGTTGTTTTGTTTCACTTGTTTGTTTGAAATTTGAACTTGAATTTGAACCTGCATATGTCTAGAACAAAAACTTCCATACAAAGCATTATGCAGTTCTATTTCCATTTCTTTCTTATACAATACATAAACAACCATATAAACATTTAATCAGTTTCTCATGAATTTCTCCCCCTGTTTGGCTTAACCAAACCAAAAAAAAAAAACAGAGTAAACAGAGAAATAACATGATACTTATGCAACAAAAACAACAAGCACTTAATAAGACTTTCATCATATAAGCATTAAAAATGTTCAGAAGCATACAAATACTACAACTATTACAAACTTTAAGTCTGAAATATAAATCAAAGTATTTATGCAGAACAAATTAAAATGCAGTGCCTAAAATGTAATGCATAACTAAATTTCTTCAGGGTAGGGTATGTTCATCGCATCCAGTCGTTCAGATATAGATTCAAGACAAGCCTTCAGCTCTTGATAATCTCTTCTCTGAGTTTCTCTGATGTCATCTAGCTTTGCCAGAACAGATAGCTCAAAAGTAGAAAGAGGCTTGGGCTCTTCAGCTCCTTCCTCTTCTTCAGTTTGAACTTCAGGTTGAGACGGCTCTGTAGTCTCAGCAGTAGGAACATCTTCCTTTGCTATCCAACCAGCATCTGTTTTCACTAGCTTCATCATTTTCAGAGCTCTATCCTTGATATCATGAACATCTCTGGTGACCTCTCTTGCTTCACCAGTTAAGGGAACTTTATAGAACACCAATACCTTGCTTATGAACACAGCATATGGACACTTGCAGTCCATTAACCTCCTTGTCTTTAGCATTATGTCTTCTACCACATATACCCAATCAACTTGAATGTTGTTCTTAAAAGCTACGAGCAGTGCCATATCTTCTTCACTGATTTGTGCGTGATTGCTCCCCCTTGCTGCCAGAATCCAAACAATTACATAATGTAGGAGTCTATCTTCCACTCGTAGACCTCCAGCATTATATGTAATTTTCCTCTTTTCTTTTCTTTTGTATTCTTTATTAGCCTCCCAGGCTGAAACATCCCTCAGCATACTCATAAAAAACGTATCTTTACCTATTGAGAAATTTTTCATCTTTAATTCATTGAAGGTAGGTTTAATACCATTTCTGGTTAATCCACCAATCTTCAAAAATACATCAGCAGATAGAGTAACTTTTATTCCTTTAACTTCTGAAACCAAAGCACCATTTTCATCTCTTCCCAAATTTGAGTAAAAGACCCTAACAAGATCAGGGTAGTACAGTCCACTTAACCCAACAAATTTGCTAACTCCTTGACAAGATAACAGAGTAGGAAATGTAAAACCTTGCTCTATAAGCCAAGACGAGTAGAGTACCTTTGGAGCCACAATGTCTTTGCAAGCAAAAGACTCATTGAAAGTTTCCTCTTGAGACTTCCTTGATAACCACGAATGAGAATATTCTTCTTCAGGTTCTGGACGAGAGGACTCTTGTTTCTTCTTTTTAGATGTACCTTGACCTTGAGTAGTAGGACGAGGGTAATCTCTGTTGGCTTTGTGCTTTACACGCTTTCCTTTGCCAAGACTTTCCATTAATGGGGCTTAGGGTTAGGTTTTGAAAGAGATTTTGAGATAGAAAAGGGAACCAGGGGTTTCGTTCGTTTTAGTTTGAAGCAAAAATGGAGAGAGTTTTGAATTAATTTGAATTCGAAACAGATTTAAAGAGGGTTTTTGAGTACTTAAAAAAAAACAGGGGTTCGCGTCAGGTAATCGATTAACCCAGTTGGTAATCGATTATCTCGCAACTGAAACAGGGTAATTATGCAAGTGAGTGAGTGGTAATCGATTAACCCGCATGGTAATCGATTATCACAGTGGGTATGCATCAGAAATTGCATCAAAGTAGCAGAGGTAGTCGATTACTGAAAATTGATAATCGATTACTGCTGTTGATTTTTCAGCAATTTCTTCATTTCTTCCAATGGTAATCGATTAACCCGATAGGTAATCGATTTATCACAGAGAAATGTGTGCAGATACAGGGCATACTGTGTTTTGTGTGATTTCCTATTATGAGTGCACATACATCAAGTTTAAACCTATAAGTGCTTAGCAATTTCATGCATATTCACACAATCATACTTTAATTATGAGATTTAGGATAGATTGGACTCACTAATGATACCAAGATTGGTTCTTAGCTTGAAAAATCTTTCCTTTGGTAGAGGCTTTGTAAAGATGTCAGCAAGTTGATCTTCTGACATTATGAATTTGATGTCACAGTCTCCTTTCTCTACATGATCTCTGATAAAGTGATGTCTAACTTCAATGTGCTTAGTTCTTGAGTGTAGAATAGGATTCCTTGAAATGTTAATTGCACTTGTGTTGTCACACTTCAGTGGTATGTGATCAATCTTCAATCCAAAGTCTTGGAGTTGATGTTTAAACCAAATTGACTGAGCACAGCAGCTTCCAGCAGCTATATACTCAGCTTCAGCAGTTGAGAGTGCTACACAAGCTTGTTTCTTGCTCTGCCATGATATGAGACATTCTCCAAACGTGTGGCACGTTCCACTTGTACTTTTCCTATCCAATTTACAACCAGCAAAATCGGAGTCAGAGTAACCAGTTAAAGATGGAGAAGTACCTTTAGGATACCACAATCCAACATTGATTGTGCCTTTCAAATACTTCAGTATTTTCTTTACAGCCTTCAGATGTGATTCCTTTGGTTTTGATTGGAATCTAGCACATACACATACACTGTACATGATGTCAGGTCTGCTAGCTGTTAGATACAGAAGAGATCCAATGATCCCTCTATACATTGATTCTTCAACATCTTTTCCTGCAATATCACTATCTAGATAACAATTAGTAGACATAGGAGTATTTGATATCTTACAATTCTCCATATCAAATTTCTTTAACAGTTCTTTGCTATATTTAGTTTGATGTAGAAAAATTCCATTTTCCATTTGTTTGACTTGTAGTCCTAGGAAGAAGCTGAATTCTCCCATCATAGACATATCAAACTCCTTCTGCATATTGGAAACAAATTCTCCACAAAGAGATTGGTTAGTTGATCCAAATATTATATCATCAACATAAATCTGAATCAGCAGAATATCTTTTGATTTTCTCTTTATGAAAAGAGTTTTATCAACATTACTTCTTTGAAAGTCATGAGTTAGTAGAAACTTACTCAGCCTTTCATACCATTTCCTTGGAGCTTGTTTCAGTCCATACAAAGCTTTCTTGAGCTTGTAAACATGCTTAGGTAATTTGCAGTCAACAAAACCAGGTGGTTGAGCTACATAAACTTCTTCATCAATTAAACCATTTAAAAATGCACTTTTCACATCCATTTGATATAGTTTGAAATCAAACACACAAGCAAATGCAAGTAAAAGCCTAACAGTTTCTAATCTAGCAACTGGAGCATATGTTTCACCAAAGTCTATACCTTCCTGTTGATTGTATCCTTTGGCTACTAATCTAGCTTTATTTTTAACTATAACACCTTCTTCATTTAGTTTGTTTCTGAAAACCCATTTTGTACCAATGATATTCATATTCTTATTGAAAGGAACTAAAATCCAAACATCATTTCTTTTGAATTGATTCAGTTCATCATGCATGGCCATTATCCAGAATTCATCTTTTAATGCATGTTCCACACATAATGGTTCAATTTGAGAAACAAATGCCATATCATCACTTAGAAGATTAAAAGAGTGTCTAGTAGAAACTCCCTTATTTATATCTCCAAGAATGTTATCCAGAGATAGATCTTTGGGTTTCCTCCATTCTTTGGGTAGTGATGTGTCTTCAGATGGTGTTTTCTGCTGTAGTTCCAGTTTTTCTTCTTCTTGTGTAATACTGTCACCTATCTCATCTTCATCATTAAGAGATTTTCCAACACTGCCTGAGCCTAGTATTCTGCCTTTGTTGTTATCTCCATATGTTACAGATCCTCCTTCTTTTTCCTGTAATGAGATAAATTTGCTTTTATCTCCTGTCATGTGTCTTGAGCAGCCGCTGTCTAAGTACCACATTGATTGCTTTGCTCTCAAGCACACCTGCAACACAAGTTATTCAATTTGATTTTGGTACCCAATGGATCTTGGGTCCTGGAGAATCAGTGAGTACATAATCTAATTTCTTAATCCATTTATATTTTCCACTAGGAATGCCAAATTTCCTTATCATGCATCTGTAGTAGTTATGACCAGATTTCATACAATAGTTACATGAGTGGGAATTAATGGATTTCATAACATTAACATTCTGTTTTACTTTATCCTTTGCTTTTAATGCAGCATACAATGTTTCACAGTTCTCACATGGTGACTTTAGTTTAGAGATATCTGAAAGTAGTTTCCTGTTATCATTCTCTAAATCAGAAATTTTATCTCTCATGTGTGTCATTTTCTTTTTGTAAACATTATTTGATTTTTCTAATTTCTTTGCTTCAGCATACAGTTCAGCAAATGCATTTTGCAATTCATCATACGAGTCAATAGATGAGTCAGAATCATATACCTCATAATCTGAATTATGTTTGGTCATGAGACATAGATTTGCTTCCTGATCCTCATCACTATCACTTGAAGTTGTTGAGGCATTCTCTTCCCATGCTATGTATGCTTTCTTTTTCTTTGATCTGAACTTTTGTTTCGTCTCCTCATTCTTTTTCAGGCTTGGACAGTCAGCTCTCATGTGTCCAGCTTTTCCACATTCAAAACATTTGAACTTTGGAGATGAGTTTTCATTCTTCTTGAAGGATTTCTTCTGACTGGAGAATCTCTTATTGTTGTTCTTCCTTCTCATGAATTTTCTGAAATTCTTCACCATTAGATTTAATTCTTCTTGTTCAGAACTTTCATTGCTGCTATCCTCTTCATCACTTGAGGATTCTTTTACCTTTAAGGCCAGACCTTTTGCCTTTTTATCTTTTTGTTCTTCATCAGCAATCCTTGACAGATCCATCTCATATTCTCTTAGCTTTCCAAATAACTCAGCACTTGTCATCTGAGCTAAGTTCTTTGACTCTGTAATTGCTGTGACAGTTGGTTGCCATCTTCTGTTTAGTGACTTCAGGATTTTGACATTTACTTCTTCTTCCACGAAGTCTTTCCCTAATCCTTTTAGGTGATTTATTATGTGAATGAACCTCTTTTGCATATCCATGACAGTTTCACCTTGATTCATTCTGAAGGTTTCATATTCCTGAATGAGTGTGTTCTTTCTAGCTCTTCTCACTTCTGGAGTTCCTTCATGTGTTACTTGGATTAAATCCCAAGCTTCCTTTGTTGTAGAACAAGCTGAAATTCTAAAAAATTCATCAGAATTTAGTGCAGAATGTATGATATTTAAAGCTTTTGCATCATTCTCTGCTCTTCTAATTTCACTTTGATCCCAGCTATCATATGGTTTCTCAATTTCTTTTCCTCCCTCTATCTTAGTGGGTATTTTGTAATCTGTGATTACAGCCTGCCAAATATTTCTATGAACAGATTCCATGAAAATTTTCATTCTAACTTTCCAAAAGGGATAGTTATCTCCACAAAACAATGGGGGTCTGTTTATAGAAGCACCTTCAGCAAACGGTAATTGATTACCAGCCATCTAACCTTTCTAAAGATCTAGTCTTGAATGTTTTACAAGATACAGCTCTGGTACCAATTGTTGGTCCCTACGGTTAGAATCTAGAAGGGGGGGTTGAATAGATTCTATGTTAGTTTTCCTTTTCTTGTTTGCTTTCTAAATCTTTACCAAACAAATCTTGATTTAAAACAAACCTTTAAACATAAAAAGTAATTCAGAGTTATATATGCACAGCTTATCCAACAAGATTTGAATAACACAATTAATACAAGATATGTAAAGATTGAATTTATCAATTACCAAGAATCTTTAAAGTTCAGTTTCTGCAGATAATGTTTTTCTTCATACAACATTAATCAAGAAACTTATACAGAATGTAAAGAGTGTAAGAGTTAAGAAAATCATGCACCAAGATATATACTGGTTCAGCCATCCAAAGGCCTACATCCAGTTTCAGATTTAGATACACCTCTAAATCCAGTCAAATCCACTATTGATATTCTTTACATGCACCCTGCACAAGCAATATCCAATCAATGAATTTAACAAGCAAATCTTGACACCCACAAGATTAACAAACCATTTCTTGACTCCACAAGAAACATATAACCCAAGAATATTGATCCCACAATATCCTACTTGAGAAAAACCTATCTCAAGATTTCTCTTTACACAACTCTTCCAGAGATTCTCTAATCTCAAGAGTTAAAACCATTCAAACAATAACAAAAGATCAGAAACGAGTACACCTGTTCGTGTAGATATGATCTTCAACAACGTAAACCAGTTTAGAATGAATTTTCTATATGAACTTCATCTTCTTGAATTGATCTTGCACACTTCTTTTTCCAAAAGTTGATTTTCAGCAGATATGTTCTTTCTTTCTTTTTCAGAAAATCTTTTTCTCTTTTGCAGTAATGTGTATTCTAAAAAAATCTCTCTTGTTCGTGTAAGTATTTCTCTTCTTTCCGTGTGTGAAAATTCTCTTTTAAAAGCTTCAGTTTTAATCTTATTTAAAGACAATTTTCATGTGCAAGGAAACAGTTATTTCAGTTATATTCATAACGGAGATAATCTATTACCTGTGATGGTAATCTATTACCACGAGTTAGAATAACTGAACTAATTATTTCAGCTCCTGTTTTAATCTATTACCTAACATGGTAACCGATTAACACGATGCCAAAATAACACAAAACTCACATTTGGAACAGAGGTAATCGATTACTTTAAAGAGATAATCGATTAACACGATCCTTTTTCCTCTTGAAATCATCAGAATCAGTTTGGTAATCTATTACCACACATGGTAATCGATTATTCCAGTATCAATCAGTTTTTCAACATGAGTCAGGTAATCTATTACCAGTTCAGGTAATCTATTCCTTAACTCAGAAAATTTCTGATGTTTTCAAGTTTTCATTTAAAGTCTCAAACACTCAGTAAATTAATACTTCATGTTCTCAACAATGAATGAAATAAGAAAAATGAGTATTATGATATTTTCACCTTCATGTTAATTACTAATTTTTAACACATAACAAACAAACACATACAAGCCTAATCTTTTAAACAATCAATACATTATCCTTTTGACATAGGCTTAAAATAAAAAGCAACATGAGCAAAACATCAAAACTAAAACTTCTAGGGAACATCTTCCAGATGTAGATTCTTCAATCTTCAACAAGCACTTTGCTGCTGCATCACTATGGCCATCATCTCCATAGCCCTAGCGATCTGATCAAACTGAGGCCTCACTATACTAAAAGAATTCAAACATTCTTTTACTAACATTTCACCACTACAACTCACCAACACTAACACATATCAGAGATATGTCACAACAGAAACCTAGAAGGATCACTCCCCACAGAGTATCCCAAAAGACTCGACCGGCTCTGATACCATAAAAGTGTAACGACCTGCCGTGGTCCCTACACTTAGTGGAATCGCACTAAAAATAGTTAACTAAGATAAATAATAAAATTGGATAGCTTATAAATACAAAAACATAAAGCACAAAACTGCTACCCAAGGTGGCAACTTTAACACGAGGATCAAAACTCCTCGTCTCGCAGCGATCACCTCAACTCCAAGCTGGCCCTGACCTGCTCCCATACAAGGTATGATGATCGCAGTCCATCCACATGGAAACAAGAGGGTAAGCTAGAGTTCAAAATCAAACATGAAGCAAGACACCACACACTTCAACATATTAACAATCATGCAATAAATGGATAACAATCATCATCACAAACGATCATACAATTCAACATAAAAACACAACTCATTCATACAACTTAGAAGCAACTTTAATACAACAACAACAACAAAAACAATATACAACTTTATATTTAATGCGTCGTCACGCATATACAACTGGGAGATCTCCAACAACTGAGGTTGAGCAGTCTAGGTGGCATAAACCCTACCGAATCCAGCGTTTGACCTATCTCCACCAGGTCAGGTATAGAACAGTTTTACGAACTCCGAAGAGAACCAGGTATAGATAACAATAGTTGATTTCTCAGGTGTGCCACTTAAATTCAGAGGTCCAGTACTACTGTTAGGACAAAAGGGTTTGGGTATGAGCCTACCATGGCCTTGGCTAGCTTCACCAATCCACATGTGGAGTTAGCCCACCTACTGTCCTCCAAGTACCACGCACCCTCCAGTACCTAGTCAAAGACTACATCTCTAACTAGATACCTTACTCAAATTGGTCATTCAACCATGACATGGATCGACTATTTCCATGTCGCCCACACAATACTAAGGGATTCAACTTTAAAATAACTTTCAACTTTAAAACAACTTTCAACTTTAAAACAACTTTCAACTTATCACCTTAGTACTATGTATCTCAACTTCTGGCCGCTTGTAATCAGTATAGCTCGGCCTGGCCCCTATACTGTGCTCGCTTTGTACACGTGTGCCTCGACCTTGCCCACACACGGGATCAACTAAGTCCTAGAGGAGAACAATACAACGTCCACTCCAAGGGACAACTTCCCAAGGAGGGTTTTTCAAAAAATTGGGCTCTCAGAGCACCACAACTATCTCAATCCACACAATGGGATGAGCAACTTCGAAAACATCTCCCCTAGTCCTAGTGATCAACAACTTATCATCACAGTTTAATCAGCTTATAAATCAAAAACATATATCAGCTCAACAACTTTCAACTTGAACAACATAATCAACTCATAACTTAATAAGCATAACAACTTAAACAACATACAACTTTTCAGCAATAAACGACTTACAACTTTATAGCAACTCACAAAAATACAACTATAGACATCTTATAACAAGAGGCAACTTACAACAATAAGCATCTTTCAATAATAGGCAACTTATACAACTTTAAACAACTTTTACATCAATAAATTACTTCAACTTATACATCTCAACTTATTAATAATTCAACAATAAACAACATAAAAAAATAACTTAGTTTTACCACGTATAGCAACTTTAACAACGTATCACATATTATCAACACACAACATATGAACAACTTAAGTTAACATCTTTATAAACAACTTCAGCAATATACAACATATTTAAAATTCATCTATAAGGTCAACTTATATAAACAACATAAATCAACTTAAACAACCAACAACTCCACTATTTCAACAAAAGAACACCATGCATAAAACTTCCCCAACTCTCCTGAAATTAAACAACCTACATTCTAGCTTCCCTCACTTGAAGATTGGCTCAAAAAGCCAACAATTGTGACGAAATAGAATTCCCTTCCAAAGCTCAACCCGGAACTTCAATCCTCCCAAAGCAAGCTTTCTAATCTGAATTTCAAGAAAAGTCAGAAGGAGTTAGTGATCTAGAGGAGAAAAGGAGTCAAACAGAGAAATTTGAGAGAGAAAGGAGCTCACTGACCCAGAGACCTTCTCTCTAAAACTTCTCTCTAAAAACTCACATTTTCCTGAAGGCCCCCAACCAACCCCTATTTATAGACTTTCGGATTGCCCCAGAACGGCCCGTACCGAGTTCGGAACGGCCCGTTCCGAACTCCCAAATCACGTACAAAATCCACGCCTAGAACGGCCCGTTCCGAGACTCATCCGGAACGGCCCGTTCTCCCTTCGAAATGGCCCGTTCTCCCTCCAGAACGGCCCGTTCTCCTTCCAGAACGATCCGTTCTCCTTCAGTAGTTTGGAACGGCCCGTTCTGGCTACTGAATTTTTTTTTCTCTACGTTACAGAAACGACGCTTGTTTCTGTGTCCTTCATTCAAGTAAGCAATTACTGAGATGACTCAATTAATTACTCCACATCTGCATTGACGATGGGAATTACCTCGTTAACCAACGACGTCGTTACACCTAAAACTTTATAAGCACCAGACTAATACCCTTTTTTATATGTAATTTTTCTGATATGTAATTCTCTATATATGCCCGTTCCTTGGTGTGTTAATTTTGTACCTGAAACTGACCGTTCTAGTTTCAGAACGGGCCGTTCTGGTTTTAGAACGGGCCGTTCTGATTCTAAATGTATTTATGAAATTTGACATCTACCTATGCATCTACGTAGCATCCACTTGATATCTACGTAGCTAACAATTAACTCCGTTTAAATTATTTGGATAGAAATTCTAAATTGTAATAATTTAAATTATTAAGAATCAAATTAAAACTAAAAATTAAAATAAAATTAAATTAAAACAAAAAAAATATTATAAAAGATCAAACAAGAGTTTTAACTTATAATAAAATCTTTCAAACTAATAAGAACATAACCTTTAAATAAAAAAGGTATATAAATTAATTTATTTTCAGAGTTTTCAGGAAGATCTGCATCGAGGGATGAGAAGAGAAGGAGGGGTAGGGTGTTTATATAGTAAGGCCAGTAGAAGATTCCAGAATCTTAGTTGTGGAGGAAAGGTTGACTAGGGAGGATGATGGCTATGTTATGCTGCTTCTAGAATATTCTACGACTCCATTCTATCCCCAACCAAACACGTATTTCACACGTCGCAGAAGCTCCAACCCTCTCGTTTTACTGCAGGGTTGGCAGATTAATCAGCCAAAATTAAAAAAAAAAATCTATAATTGAATTTGTTGCTTTTTTTCTGCTTTTTTATTGTGGATTAATCCATTTTTTTAACATATAATTACTAATAAAAGAAATATTTCTTTTAATAATAGTTATAGTGTATTTTTTTTTTATATTTTCTCACTCAATTATACAATAATTTTTTTTAACTATATATTCATAGAATATAAAATAGAAAGAATATATATATATATATATAATAATAATAATAACTTTTTGTGTAACAATTACAGTCATATGTAAAGTGTCTTCCCTAATGCAAATAAAGAGAAAATAAGACAAAGATTTCAGTTCTATAAAGGAAGCTTCCATAGCATAAACAGTGATCATGCGTAGTATCTTTAAAGGGAGGTTAATCCATTTTATCCATAAAATGTAATGTTTAATTATATTTCTATTAATATTTATTAATATATATATATATATATTAGTTTAAATTTTAAATAATAATAACAAAATTCATTTGTATAAGTTGTTATATTCCTTAATCCAATACTGAAATTTAACTCCAACTAATCGTGACTAAACCGATATACTCTTGTAAAAAGCAGTGAAAAGAATTATACTTCTTTACTTAACAAAAATATATTATTAAACAATAAATTATTTATTCATAAAACATTGAATAAATACAATTTATAATGAACTGATTAAAGTGATGTTTTTAAAATTAGATCATTGAATTGATTTAGATGTTGATTTAATAATTTAATTATGATTGAATTGTAATTAAAATAATATTAATAAAATTATTATTATTATTATTACAAAATTAATATTAAATAAAATTTATAATTCTAAGAATTAAATTAAGATATTATTTATAAGTCCTTAACATTTAATATGTATGTAAAATTTTAAACTAAATCTAATATAATGTTTAAATTTTAATTTTAATAAAACATAATAATGTCCATTAATAATAACAAATAATTTAAATAAAATATAATAATATCCATTAATAATAACAAGTTTACATCTAGAATAAAAATATCAAATTAATATAATATACATTATAAAAAATAAAATGTTAAAAATTATAAATTTAAATAATTAAATTGTATTTATAAAGGTAAGTGTCAAAAATGATTTATTCTAATTTATAATTTTATTAAAATATTTAAATTAAATTTTTTATAAAATAAACTTAATTGATTCTATCAATTTTTTATTGGTTAATTGCAAAACAATTTTATAAGCCAATTAGACCAGTTAAGGACCAATTTTCAGCCTGACTAAGTGATTCGGTCCAGTTTTAGTAACCATGTCTTAATGTAACTTGTTCAGTCTGCCATATTTTTGTCTCCTAAATAGAATTCCATCTTGTAATTGAAAAATTGTAAAATATAATTTAAATATTTGAAAAATTATATTTTAATGGTGCAAACTTTAGATTAGTTTATTTTTTTAAAAGAGAAACTAACGTTAATAATTTAAGTTAAATACACTTATTTTTAAGCAATATAAAAATTTGTCTGATTTGTAATTTTAAATTATCTTTAAGAAAAAAGAACTATTTAAAAAAAATACTCATTACTTTTTTTGTACACAATAGCAATATTGTTAAAAAAAATTAATAAAGCGGTATAAGCTATAACTTATTTTCACAGAACCAATCCTTATAAGAATAAAGTATTACTTCACATTTCATATCTAAACTTAGAATTTAACATATTCTAAATTAAAATTAAGAAATACAAGTATCAAAACTATTTCTTACTTATTTCTCTTCTCACAACCAGAATTTTTATTTCTCTCTCCTCACAACTAAACATAGTGATATTGATCTTAGGTGACTTGAAAGTGAAGGATACCTTTGATGCATGCAGGAAAAAAGCCTCTTAACAAGAAGAAAAACTACTGTTTTCAAAAAGTAGCATAGATCAAGACCACAGCTAATCAAATCAAGTTAAAAGAAACCATTTGGAAACAGCACTTTTCTAACGAAAATGTAACAGATGATAAAATTTTCTTGACAACTATTGTTTTGTGACTAAGATTAAGATCTAACAACTAGGGGTCCCTATACATCCTGCTTGAAAACTGAACAAATATCTTTGATTTCCGTCACGTTCTCCCTAACCTTTAATTTTTAATCTATTTTTCACCCAATATTACAATACAGAGCATTTCTCTTTGATTCTTTGCTATGTCCGTGACTCCTGCTACATTGCAAAGCTCATAGAGCCTTTGAAGACATTTCAAGGTTCGATCAAATTAAATCTAATAGGGAAGCAAAGCACGATAAATTCAAGGCTTCACGTAATTAAAGAGTGAAGCCAAAGCCAAAGCCAACGAATCCATTGACAGAGTTAACATTCCTATTACAACATAATATCCATAAGGAAATCTTGTTCCCCCATTTCAAGGAATATCCAAATATATGTACAGAATGATATACGATAAACTAAAGTAGAATGAATAAATTGTTTATTTATCCTTTGTGTCCTCGGGCATCGCAGAAGCTTTGCAGATGGGACATACTTTCTTCATAGACAACCACTTTTTAACGCAACCCACATGGTAATCATGTCCACAAGTTTTCAGCGTCCCAACATCATCCATGTTCTTGTATTCTTCCTGCAATTTTCAACAAGGATCAGTAAGCACCGGATTATAAGGCCATCCAAATTTCTGAAGATAAAAGGGAGTAAGGGTCAACTAAATTCATCTAGTGAAAAATGTCAAAGATGCGTTGCGTAGAACAACCACGCAAACTCGAATATAGTTGTCTTGTTAGTGTCACTGCATGTTACTTATTCTGAATGGTAGAAGGAAACATACCAGACAGATTGCACAAGTTCCTTCTTCTTGACTTGGCTCAGACGAACAGTATATTGTTTCTCTCAAATACTTGGAAATCAAATCCTCAGACAATCCTGTGCTCACATGGCCAATTCTCTCTCCAAGTGCAAGTAGATCCTGGTCGAGACAACCATCCAAATAATTAACAAGATTAGACAGTAAATGATATTAATTATAACACAAAAAACAATAATATTACCTCATAACTCATGTTGTCTATGTCCATCCTCATGTCTCTATGCTGATCAAGCATATTCCTAGAACCATACAGTGAAGTACGATCAACAATCATGAAACCCTGTACAAACAATAAAACCAAATGAGTCATGTACCCCAATAAAAAGAACAAATTTGAGACTTCCCGGTGCAATTAAAGCAGAAACTAGAATCTTGCTTATTAAGTTATTAACTAGTCCATTTCACAAAGGATTTATTGGAACCAAGGTGCCTATAAAACTTTCTAGCTAACCAAATATCTCAATCAAGGTTATAGCTAAACTGGAGCCTGGGCAAAAAACATTAAGACAACAAGTGTTTCCAATCATTGCTGACAAGAACAAAGCACTTGAGAGTTGAAATAGTAGGTAATTAGAGATACCTCAGAGTTAAATCGATCACTGAGACCAACCTCATCAGCCAATGATCTATATCTATCATTAGGTATCCTTGACCTTCCATTTCTATCATTGTTCTGCCAACCAATGGTGGTCAATGGCCTTGGATGTCTAGAAGGGTAACTTTCAGCAACCATATGCAATCCATCATCAGAAGGTGCCACACGACCCAAGCGCAAGCCTGAAGAAGCCCTAAAAGTTGGAGTGGATCTTTGAGAGTAGTTACTGCGAACTCCTCTTGCAGTTTGAGTCGGATTATTTTGAAAACTTTGAGGAGCAGTAGGAATTCTGCTCGTTCCAAATTCATTATGAAAACCTCCAACATCTATAGGAGCATTACTAGAACCACTTCCAATGGGGAAATGACTTGCCTCATGATTAAAAGCATTTGCATCTGCATTTTAATAAAAAAAATATATATTACTTCAGATATAGAGTAAAGGAGGATAGAATGTGAGTGCTGGTACCAAATTACAAACTAACCTGATGATGACACCCTTCCATGAGCAGGACACATGCTCATTTGGCTCCAATCCCTTGTCAAAGTTCCAGAAGTTTGAATTGAAGGATCAACCATGCTAGAATGGTCAATTGGTGGACCAGTAGAGTATGAGTTGTGAGAATGAGTACATGATAAATGGGTCCTAGCCATGTTGGATTCTAAATCAAGTGCAGAACGGCTCCTCACATTCCTTAAAGAACCCTCACCCCGTATTGATAGGCCTCTACCTCTAAATGTGGGTGTCATACTAACATGATCCCAAGGCATATATAGAGAATCCATATTGGGCTTCTCTGGCCGCAATTCAGAAGATGTAGGATGATCAGCTGCATTTCCAGCATTAAAGTATCTGCTTGTACTTCCTCTCTCACAGACTGAAGGAATTCCAGGGCTCTTACGTTTGTGAGGCCCTCGTCCGTTTCCCATTGTAAGATCAATAAAACCACCATCAGCAACAGAAAATGCTTGTCTGTCATAATTGGAATTAGATGGCTGGTGTACATAGTTTTCAGACACTGCATAAAATATTCCAGCACTTGATGAATGCGGAAAATGATCATGAGAAGTGCCTGATGCATCTGTTTGATGAGGAGGTGCTTCAATGTTGAGACTTGTGGATGCATATCCATTTGACCTTGGTGCAGTGTTCCAATGAGGTGGAAAAGAAATGCTATCAACGGACATATTTTCCAAAGGATAAATAAAAGAACCATTATCTGACGTGGTAGTCCTACCTGCAATAGAGATCCAATATAATTGACATTTGACACAATATTTGACGTGTGCCGAGAAACATTTGTCATTAAAAAAAAGGCAAAATGGACCAAAATACAAATGAAAATAAACCATACCAAGGTGCACATATTGTTGATCAGTATGCATATGATTCCAGTTCTGGTCAGGTTCACCCTCAAACATTGCAGATGAGCTATATAAATGTCTATGCCCCATAACTAGTTAGCAATCTCAAGAGTCGAATAGACAGTATGGTTAAGTTAGACCAGCAAATAACTCAACCTGCAAGATAAAAGAGGCTCAATCATTCAGTAACAAAAAACAGATTTAATTCAAAACACACACCACTTCACAGCTACAACATATGCATGACACAAAATTCATCAATTACTGCAGCATGTGAAATAACAACATAAAAACAAAATATATGCTGAGTTGTATTTATTTAATTTATTCCATTTCCAACACAATGAATTGAAACTGGAGAGCCCTGCATTGTATTGTCAATATATTCCATACATATTATTTAACAAAATCCAGTTAAGACATTTATTTGAAAGAGAACTATGATTAGTCTAAAGAGTTGCCTGGATGCTGAATTCAAAGTAAATACTTCAAGTGATAATCCCAGCATCGCATACAGAATTTTGACTTTGAGTAATTGGCATTATGCAGAGTCAAGACATAAGAATGAACCATTAACCAGTCATTAGGAGATATTTTCAATGAGGGAAAAGTGAGAGAGAAGACAACAGATATGTATTCGCAAATACGTGTCAAATGAACTAGAATCAGAACTAAAAAGTCACAAGTCTGCAATGTAACCTTTTTTTAAAAAAAAAAAAAAAAAGGTAATTACTATCATAATCATAAATTAAAAGTAGCACGGGGTTGATGCTTAGGGATAATTCAGATAGTCTTGCAAGGCAAGGGAGCACATACTCTATAAACCACAATTTAACATTTTGTATAAATACAGTCTTACTAGTATTAAGGAAAAAAAAGTAATCCTACAATTAAATCTAGCCTGACCTTCCTCTTCCACTTACAGCATATACAAGCACCACTGGCACTTCCAAATGTATAGTCAATAGAAAAATTCCTTAGATTATCGATATATTATTCATCAGTTTTCATCATTTGGCATTCAATCCTTTACAGGGCAAAAGGATCTAGGCCTACAGAAGACCACCTAGCTTGAAACTTCATGTCCAGCTGCCAAGAATACCAAAGAAAAGATCGAAGGGGTAAATAAGAAGTAACTAACTAATATAGGATCTCAATGGATAACAAGATGATGTGTTTAATCAGCCAAGAGGACAATACTCACAGCATGAACTATACTATCTATGTTAGTGTTCCAATTACCACCAAAATTGCATGATAGATGAAGGCTACAGCCCTGGTGAATTAGAACGCCATCAACAGGCATGCACAGAAAGAGAAGCATGACTACCAGCCACACAACAATTTGGCCAAATGAGGAGAATCACTGCTGGCAATTATTTCTGAAGGAGAGAAGGAATTATATGCTTCAGATCATCAAGGCTAGGGAATTCACCATAAATTGACAGAAACTAGCCTGTAAAATACTAAACAGTTGCCACTCATATACTCCTTAACCATAACAGATACCAAGAGCCCCAATAAGTCCAATCAATTGAAGCCAAACTCATAGAATGCCTCTCTTCATTGACACAAGAACACTGAACACCTTCCAGTATGAGGTAAGAAAATATTTATGAGGGAAAAGAGGTAGTAGTGTACATACACAAGGGAGAAAAATGGCATAGCTGACATTTAAATTATATGGATGTTGGTTCCTCACTCTAACTTATCACGTGTAGCAGCAAGAGTTTGGATATGACTTAAATGAGGAGCTATTGGAAGTAGGATGACTCGAGCAACAGACTTACCTGTCAAGGTTTACAAAGGATCACTCAGCAAATGTTAGCATTTCTATTCTTTTCCTGCACTTGAAAAAGATAATCAACTATGTGCACAATCAGGCACAAAAGGGAAAGACTCCTGTATGTGCCTTCTAATAAGTATCAGTAGTCAAGACAAGACCAACTAAACACAAATAATTAATGTAAATACAAGTGTATTAAGCTAAAAAAAAAAAAAACAGAATATTTGAACTACAATGAAAATTTATTTTTAAAGGGGATGTACATCTCATAACAAACGTAAAAGGATGAATGCATTGGTAAAAAAACAAAAACAAGTTCACCCTGTTTATCATATAAGAAGCACAAGAATCTGAGGGGTAAAAATACCAAAACTAGTCTGCAGTTTTTACTACAAGGAAATGAAATGCTCTCCATATGTCACAAATAGTTTAAGAACCAGCAACATCTACTCCTCCCAAAACCACTATCTAATATTCTCCTAATCACAAAATTGTAACATTATTAGTGAGAATATGGGAGAGCAGAAAGAACCTTTCCCAAATATAATATATAAATGGTTCAGACCAGGCAAACATAATAGACATAAAAATAGAAGTCCACAGTATCCCAGCTTAAATAGTTTAAAGCTAAAATAAGAAGGCTAAGGCATATTTTCAATGAGTTAAATTGGTTCATTTCATTTTAGAAGGGAAATAAACATATTAAAACCATTCAAGAATGTTAAAAAATTAATTAACTATTCGGAATCAAATCAGCACTGTGCAGAGGACATGCCCCTGACCATCCACACATGTTGCACGTGTTCAGATATTGGCAATGTCCAAAGTGTACACAATTAAAAAGATGTCACCATAGATGCAGAAATTTTAACAAAAAGTTGTGAAGCAATTTTTTAACGAACGAGGTAAATGAAAATATAATACCAGAGTATCAAAGCTCATAACAATCAACTAAAAACCGGTTTTCAATTATGAGTAAAAATTAATACTTCAGGTTTAGTTTCAGATTTCACTGTAATTCAAATGCTAAATAATACCATTACAGAATAATAAATGAATTTCAAGACAGACAAATAGCTGAACAATATCCTGATGCTTATGCTTTCCAAACATAGGTTTTTGGTGTTAAGTTAAATCACACTTTAAATAATATTGCCCTTTTATCAAGAAAATTCCTGAATCTGTTCATATTTGAAACTATAATCATGTGGTTTATTGGCTTTGCATTAAAAAAAGGCATAAGAATATTTAAAAATAAAAACTTCAAAAGTAATGCAACGACTATTTCCACATAAAAAATTGCATTTTCCTGGAACATCAACAATCAAAGCACATCCAATATCCAATTGTAATAAACTCTTACACAAACCAGAGACAAGGGAGTTATGTATAAAAAGTGAGCGAGGCCTGCTTTAAGAAGGTCCACTGTCCCCAATAAGGGATGACTATTCAAATTAGGATGAATAAGTTCAAACAACGAAGAATTTTTCCAGCCCTCAAACTAGCTGTCAACACTCTTGACACTAGTTTCCATACATTCCTCAACCTTTAGGACCATGGGTGAAGATAATCAAATTGTGGTGATCAAACAGCTTCTCTATCAGCAAACTCACAGGTTCATATCCAAATAAAGCATCATCCAGAACTACACCAATACCAGCACTGACCACTGAGTAGGTGTGCCATTGGAGAAAACAACTTTTGGCAGAATAACAAGAATCACAAGCATAAAAGACATTTAATATCAATTCAGGGAAAATGAACAGTAGTCTTCATCAATCATATGCACTATTGGTCCAAGTGCAGGCCGATGGTGCAGTGAATTCTTTATGAATTGCTACACTCATTATACAACCCCACAAAGTAACACCACCACAACAGGAAGCATCATGTCAAATTCAAAACTAAAGAGACCAAGATGAATTTGACTAACACATTTACAAGTCACTGGGAGGAAGAAGTATCAAGGTTTTAAGCATCTTATCTCAGCACCCCAGAGCCCCTTAGAACTATAAAACTAAAATATGGAAATTGCTGCATCACTCCCTATATTGCCTGTAACACTCCACACCAGCATATTGCTTCATTGAACATTGGAATGTGACAGAGCTATTGCCACAACATCCTCAGCATAATTGTTAAGCCCTTTAATACCAAAAAAGCACCTGGTCCCAGAAGATGGATGAGCTAGATCTAAAGGCCACGTTCTAGTTGAATAAAGCCTATGTGGTTCTTCCAAATAACAGAGGATCTTTGGTGCCACATTCTTTCTTCTTCCTATATGACAGTTGGGATATAACAACCCATAACAGCCGCATAATTATGCTAATAAATCCTGACATAATAGCTCGTGCCAAAATCATCATTTCTATAGTCGCCTCATTTCTATAGTCACCCCATTAACCCAACACTTAAAAATCACTGTGACATCATCTGTGATTCAGACAATGTAATTGAAGTAACCAGATGAAGAAATTCATTCACTTCCATAACCTGTACAGTACAAATGCCAAGGCAAACAAAACCATTTCTCACCAATAATAATAATAATAATAACAATAATAATATCACTGTAATAAGAACCCAAAAGTATAAGTGATCATATACCAAAAACTGCTTGAAAAGAACGATGAAGGGTAAATTGCTAAAGAAAAGTGGGGAACAAGAGAATGAAGGAGAATTTCCATGGGAAGCACATCTCACAAGCACATGCGGATGTAAGCATGTATAATACAGCAGCAGCAGCAGCAAGAAACCTGCATAATAAAAAACCATCTAAACCTAATAGATACTAAGGAAATCTAAACAAAACCAAGACCAAAAATATATACCAGAGCAACCAATATTCAAAACCATGATGTGTGATAAACAATTAGTATTCAAGATTAGTTTAATTACAAATCCAAATGTCCCAATCTACCACATGTAATGACAAGAGGGTGAGCCTAGGCACGACGGTAAGGTTGCTGCCTTGTGACCTGGTAGGTTCAATGTTCAAATCCTGGGAACAACCTCTTCCCTGGTGTGGGTGAAACAGTGCACATCTACCCTCCCCAAACCCCTTTTACCACACATAAAAGACAGCAGAAGTTGAGAAATAATTAAAAACACAGATCAGGAGACGTTTTCCCCCTTCTTCTACAAAGTCAGAGAAGAGATCTGAACAAATTGTTAGGATAAGAAGTATATACTAAACATAATACGTACATTCTATAGTATTAACAATAAGAAGTATGACAATAATTCATTGTTTTATTTTTTTCACTTCAGCCACAAAGGTTATTAACCAAAAAAGCATTTCGTGATGTCTATCCATCCAGCAGCATGCATTACACCACACAGAAGGAAACAAGTTTATAAAACTTCACCACATTTGACTGCAGATTTTTCTTTCCTTTGTTTCAATAATTATTTATTAAAAAAAAATGCATGCGGTTTCGTCAACGCGGAAAGCGTGAAGCGATGGTGATTTCCACCATTTCCGCCACACATTTGATATTCCATCACGCAACCACATAACACGAGAACGCACAAGCAAAACATCTCACAAACGGCGTCGTTTCCAACAGAAAATTCAAAATTCAGCACCGAACAAACAATCTGGAAATCAGAGAGTCCTGATGCACAACGAAAAAATCACCACAAAAGAATAACACATAATATTCTCTTCTCTGACTTAAAAAGAAAAAAAGAAATCGCAAACGGTCCTGGGAGAGGGCGATGAGACGGTAGGAAAAAGGAAGGAGAAGATCGGGATTGAGGAGGAGGAGGATCGGAAAGAGAAAAGACGAAGCGATGAAGTGAAGGCATGAAGAGTTAGGATGATGCATGTTAGATGAATAGAGAAAATAGGGGAAGAGAAACTTGCCTTGGTGGAGAGGAAGATGCAGAGGAACAAGTGTGTGGGTTTGTCCTAAGAAAGAGACAATGAAATAAAGCGGTTGTACGCAGAAATAAGAAACAAGAGGATGAGAATTCAGAAATTCCCTGCACTGCCCAATCTTACCGGTTACCTATACCATCAGTATTTACTCCTTTCATTAATTATTACTAAATACATCAACAACTTTCTTTTCTTTTTTACTTCCATTCCACTCTTTTTCACGCTCCTATCCTGTCGCCACTCAATTAATTCTAAATTCTAAATTCTAAATTATTATTAATCTAATTTTTAAAATAATTATTATAAAAAAAAATATTATTACTAGTAGAAAATACAAAATTTTGTATTTTTAAAAAGATTATGTTCAAGAAAATAATCATTTTCCTTGAAAAGTAAATTTCATAGTGGCTTGTTAAAGTATATCTAGTTCAGCAGTAGGGGTTGATTAGGTTAGAGGTTCGAATCCTGCTTTGTGTATGTAGCCGCATTAAATTTTGGGGGCCAGTTATCCCACCCATTGAAGTGTCTCCAACCTAGCGAGGAGATTAGTCACGCCTAGTGGCAGTAGATACTCCAAGGACGAACAAAAAAAAAATCAAATCACATTTTATTAATAGTTACAGAACTCACATTTTATTTTGAAACCGTCAATAAATAAATTTTTATATAGGTAAACATTTTTTTATTAGTATATTTATTAATAGTTATAAATTATTATTATTATTATAATGATTCTAAATTTTTCTATAACATTCTCTTATTTTTATGATAAATATTAAATATATTTTATATTTTATATACAAATTATGTTTATGGTTTTATTTAAAGAAATAAAAATATTTGTAAAAAATTAATAACAAATATAACATTATAATAATTATTATTATTATGTTTGTCTTTTATTTTCTATGTTTTTTTTTTTACATTGTGTGTATCTTTACTTCTTTAGTACTTTCATACGTTATTGTGAAATCTAATTGTTATTTGTTACGGTTTGGATTTTATTTATATTTATATTTATATTTTTGCCTTTGCGTATGCGTGTTGACCGGAATAGGAAGGTTTTTTTAAGTGACAAAGGCAAATGATATGAGATTAACTCAGTTATGAGAAACGGAGTACGCAACACGTGACTTGACCCGAGGTGTTTTGGTATATGTTTGTTTGATCTTTTTTTAAAAAAAATGTATTCTAGTATTTTTACCTTTTCTAAGGAGTGCAAATTTTACTTTATGGTTGGAGGAATAGAATATCCAGCAAAATCTTTTTAGTATCATATCTTCTAATGACTTTTCAGCAAAAATATATATATCTTGTAATGACTCATTTAGTATTTAAGAGATTTTTAGAAGATTTTTTTTTTATCAAATGTATTCACACTTATAAAAGTAATTTGTTTTTTTGACAGAACTATTGTAAAAGTAATTTATGATACGTGCTTATAAACCTTGTAGTTTCTTTTTAGGACATAAACTTTGTCGTTGAACTTATAATAATCAGTATTTTCAATTCATTCTAATAAATTTTATAAATAATATTTTTTTTATTTGAGAAAAATTTATAACTCATTTCTACCATACAAAATATATATATATATAACAAAATCCTTTTAAATAATAATTTAATTAAAAAAGTCTGTCAAAAAATAATTAAAATACATTGACGGTATAAGATTTTTTACAATTTCATTCAACCATAATTTGTTGAGAAATTATTTTTATTTTATTTTATTGATAATATAAAAATTTACAATAATATACATTTATATATATATATATATATATGAAAAGGGTTCAAACGACACTAATGTAACTTTTGTTAAATATTACACTGCTCAATAACTTTATATTAAATATAAATTTTATAAATTCAATCGTTAGAGTGAAAGTTATTTACTCTTATATTATATATGTAAAATTTTATATTAATTTAAGATGATTTGATATTTTATTTTTATAAAATAAAATTAATATATTATATATTTTAAAATATAATCAAATATGAACACTCTAATTATTTTTAAATTATTATTTAATTTTAATAAAATTTAATATAAATATATAAAGTTATAATTTAACGGTTAAATTTATAAAATTCACATTTAATATAAAATTATTGAACGATATAATACTTAATAAAAATTACACCAGCATTGTTTAAATATTTATATATATATATATATATATAAATTAAGCCCATTGAATAAATACTTAATCTAATAATTGTTCGAACTAAATCTCGGAACACGTGTGATATAGGATAGTAGCAACCTACTTTTAACAGGTACAATAATCCCAAATTGCCATTTACTAGAAGGTTCAGATTCTTTCAACAAAATTTAAACTTTTGAGTAAAAGTAAAATACTTATTTTTCATTAATTTGCAGATTGCACAACGAATCATAACATCTCATGCCGGAAATTTATAATTAGATGAACGTTTTACATTTACTTAATTAATACAGAATATATTACAAATTTTGGAAACTTTAAATCTCCTTTAAAATTACCAAAGGAATGTGCACCCTTCAACCATAGTAGAAAGTCAGTGCACGATATATTATTGAATTTCGATGGTGCATATCATAAAAGTCATCTATCCACAATACGTACATATTTTTAAATAAAACCATCTTTTGTGATTCAATCTAAATAATCAATAGATAATATTTCATGAATTTATTTTCTCTTCACAAAAAAAAAATTAATGATAGGATGTTATGTTACTGTTAGAGCAAAATAAGGTAACTCGAGAATACTCGAAGCTTGAGGGTACTTAAAACCCGAGAATGCGTGAAATCATGGGAGATCGAAAAACAACAAAAGAAAACTCTGGAAACATACAAAGTATAAGAAGAATTAGGAGGTACTCGAGTACATCCTTCGCGAAGCACTCGAAATCCTTGAAACTCTACGACTCAAAATGCTTCGCAGCTTCGCAACCTCTCAAAGTGAAGGAATTAGAAGAGACATGGTTAAAAACAACTTATGTGTTGACGAAGTACAGGCAAAGTATAAGAAGAATCAGGAGACACTCGAATATATCTTTCGCGAATCATTCGAAATCCCAGGAAACCGACCATTCATGAGCATGCTTTGCAACCTCTCGAAATGAAGGACTTAGGGAAGACACGATTAGAGAAAGGTCGAAGTAAATCAAAGGGATAAGTATCAGACTACAAAGCGATTTGGGGGGTTATAAACGGTTCCGGAAGTTATTAGAAGACATGCATGAGTGACCCACGATATAGAAGTTTTAAACGGTTACACATTCGTGGCACGTCAGATACAGTTATTATGATCCCCCAAATCTCTATAAATTAATGAGTCGCGCTCATAGGAAAGGGTTGGAAATTGCATACTCACGAAGGCTCACAAACACTCTCTGTCTGCGCATATGGCTCTCGTGTACGAGACGACTGAGTACGATTTCTTGACCACCTTCTTTTTCTTTGTAGTTTAGGTCTAGTGTAGTTTAGTGTAGTTTGCTAATCACTTATTATCATCCTTATGCATTGTAATTCTGACATTATTGAATGAAAGATATGAATTCTGTAATCAATATATGTGTGGTTTATTCGATTCATATTAATGTTCGTATGCATGAAATTGGTTGTATGATAAATATTGATGAACACCTGAAGATTCTGGTATGCTAAGCAAGTATAATTGTACCCTAAATAACTAACTTTGTACACTGTTTGTATGAAAATTGTAAGAGTTTGTCACGTTATACATGCCTAAATTGAAATCTTGCTAGTTCGAATAAAAAGAATCTACAAACAAAAATCACCACAAACAAATTGGCACGCCCAGTGGGACACGTTTGTTGAACATAATTGAACTAATTGAACTAGTTTTATGTGTGTTTATATTTTTATGAGACTTAGGAGTGGTAGAACTATGTCTACATCCAGCAGAAGAGACGCACATAATGAAGAACAGGGTAATGGAGAAAATAGGAATACAAATTAAGAAAACGTGGCAAATGAAACCAGGGGGAAATATTTCCACCTCCTGTAAGTATTCCAAACACTGTGGGATTAATGAACACGTCATAAGAAATTGTGAACGCTACTCGCGAATACCCATGGGGCATGCCTCCGAATTGGAGAACTACCTGGCCCATGAGCGTAGAAATGCCAATACCATATTCTGGGACAAATCCTCAAATGCAAATCTCATCATATGGGTATAATGCAGCCCCAAATGGGATGGGTTTTATCATGCAAGACCCTTACTAGCATGTTGGCACAAGCCAAGAAGGGTCACTGGTTCGACAGAGTAATTACATACCTACGGGTATAAGTAGTGAAGCCATGATAGCCCTTCAAAAACAAATGGATCATAGTAACCACGATATGGTAAATTTTCTATCTACACAAATGCACAATATACTCACACCCCTATATGAGTTGATGAACAATATAGGAGATAAATTCAATGATAATCGGCCCTCGAGAGATACAAGTGTGAATTTGAATGGCCTCGAAAACCCAACAATTAATGAAACAAATATTCGAGGGGCTAGAAATCGAATCCATCTCAACCAAGGGGGACCCCTGAGAGACATCGAGGAAAATTTGGATCATATAGTTGAGAGGGTGTTGAATAGGCACGGTTTCGAAACAGGACGAAACGAGCACCCTTACTTTGTGTCTGCCTTTCCTGACTATATAACCCAGTCTAAACTGCCTAGGGGGATGAAAGTCCCTAAATTCTTGAAGTTCGCAGGGGAGTTGGGTGAATCCACCGTAGAACATATAGCGAGATACTTAGTCGAGTGTGGAGACCTAATGAGTAATGAATATCTGAAAATGAAATATTTTTCGAGTTCACTAACCAAACATGCTTTTACGTGGCTTACGAATTTGCAACCTAATTCAATTATTACTTAGGCACAACTAGAGAGGAGTTTTCACGAACACTTATTTTGAGAGGAAACTAAGGTGAGCATAGTTGATTTGATGAACATAAAGAGACAATATAATGAGACGTTGGATGAATATTTGAATAGATTCAGGCAGTTAAAGTCTCGATGTTATACAAACATACCTGAGCATGAGTTGGTGAAAATTGCTGCCACTAGACTATATTTTTTAATTCGAAAGAAACTTGTGAATGAACAGTTAAGAGACATGGCTCAACTAGCAAAGAAGGTAAGACGAATTGAACAAATTCGAGTAGAAAAGAAGAGGTTGAGAAAATTTGATAAGTTTGTCCGAAAAGAAAAAGTGGCATATTTAAACAATATGGACATTAAAGATGATAGTTTCGAAGGTCTAAATGAAGATATGGAGGTGAACTTAGCCGAGTTACAACCTGGCCCTACTTATCATTGTCAATTATTAAAGCCCAGGGAAAATAATACAGAGGCTAGTTCGAATAAGCAATATAGTTTCGATATAATGAAAGCCAATAAAATTTTCAATATTTTATTAAAAGATAAGTAAATCACACTTCCGAAACATCATAAAATTCCTCTTCTTGAACAAAGAAAAGGAAAAAAGTTTTGTAAATATCACAACATGTATGGCCATTGGACTAACAATTGTGTACGTTTCAGGGATTTGATCAAGAAAATGATTACTGATGGTCGCCTTGCCTTTGAGGAGAAGGAAATGAAAATCGATACTGATCCATTCGCTGCACATACAGGATATGTGGAACCTCTCCCAATGGGGATCAATATGATAGGTATCAATATGGTTGACGTGATTGTGAGCGAGGAGGAACTTGTTGAACCTATTTTGGATGAAAAGCTGGAAGAGCTCTTAGAGGATTTCGCAAAAGAAGAAGAAATCATCTATCCGAAAGAAGGCAACAGTTTACTAGAGTTCCTTTCGAGGAAGAAAAATGATGATCGGGAAGTTATGCTTTGCCCGAGGTGTAGTGTTGTGTTCGATAGATCGACTGCTAAGGCTTTCGAGGAGTCAGAAATCATGAAAGGGTATAAAGTTGAAAAGGCTCGAGGAAAGTCAAAAGTAAACACTGGTATAACTATGCGGCAAGTCCATATGCCACAAATTAATGCCCTTATGGGAAAGATGGAGATGCACAACTCCTCCAGATTTGGCAATACTTATCTGCCAAACGCGAATGTTCCTATTGGAAAGTGGACTACTCCACAGAGGTCTAATGTTGGAATGGGTCGAGGAAAGCAAGCTATGAACTACTTGAAACCCCTATTTTGTGGAGGACCTAGATTCATTTCGAACATGCCTGGAGGTTATGGAAGGGGAATAAAACATCCTTTCAATGGCATTACCAAGACTTAGTGGAGAAGACAACAACAAATGAGGAAGGCAACTTTCAAGGGATTTAAGGGTAATCAATTCTCAATTCTTGTACCTTACGGAGGTGAGTCATCCAAGAAGTTCACAAAGGATGATGAGGACTTGATTACGGACTATTTCAAAAGCAGTTTTGAGGATTCTCTCGAAGATATTTGTGGAGTGGTGTCAATCCTACCTTTCGAATACGTTGAGGTGATGGAATCTGTGAATGAGCAGGAGGACTTACACAAGGAAGATTTTTTCGGTGACCCCAACTATGAGTCAAAGATAATATGGGTGAATCAAATCTCTCGAGTCATTCCTAGGTTTAATTCAGCCGTATTCGATTCACCTACCCAAGAGATGAAGGACCATCTTAAACCATTATTGTTGACCCTTATGATAGAGGGACATGAAGTTAACAAAGTCTTAGTGGATGAGGGTGCTGCTATAAACATACTCTCACAAATAATGCTGAAACGATTTGGGAAAACTTTAGCAGATCTGAAGCCCCACAATATCCTCATATCTGACTACGCGGGGAAATCCTCACAACCTGAGGGGATGATCTTGTTGGATGTCCAAATTGGTAGTGTGAAGAGGACCACCATGTTTATTTTCACTCCCTCGAAAGCCAACTTCAATGTGCTGCTGGGAAGAGAATGGATCCACAAAGTAGGAGTTGTACCTTCGACATTACACCAAAAAGTCTTCTTCTGGAATGATGACGAACACCTTGAGGTGCTGGAGGCAGACCAAAAGGAGTACGAGACGGGTATGTACTTCGCTGATCAGCAAATTACTGCGTTTGCAAAAACTAAGCCTTTCGACACCAATGATCCATATAGCTTGGAAGAAGAAGGTGTTAAGAAGATTTTTTGTTGGGATGTTCAGAGAGGATTTGTTATTCACCGAGCTGAAACTGAATCGACTCAAGAACGAGAATAATGTGACAAGATCCATGTTCGAGCTTCTTAGCTCGAATTTTGGCCTACATGGCCGAAAGAATAGCCAATGGGGTCGATGAATGTGATGATTTCGAAATGGCCCAAGGGGGCATACAAAGAGAGAAGGATGAAGAGACGACGGGCACAAAGGCCAAAGAAAAAGAGGAAAACCAAAAAGATCAATATCGAAAAAAGGCACTCAAAACATCTGAAAAAGAAAGTCTTGAAATAAAAATCGGGGATGAACAAAGTAGGGTGTCTGAAAGAGGCGAAGAAAGGCTCAATTGTGTCTTTGACGACGCTCCTCTAGGATTCGAGAAAGGGGAAAGTGATGAGCTTAAAGTGGAATCTCAAGATCCTCTAGAGGAAGTCAATCTAGGTACAATCGAAAATAGGAGAATCACCTACATCAACAAACTAGCGAAGGAAAGTTTTAAAGAACAGATCGTGCGAGTATTACACGAATATATTGCTTTGCTTGGGATTACGAAGAAATGTCTGATTTGGATCGAAGTTTGGTAGAACATAGGTTACCTATGATCTTGGGGAAGAAACCAGTGAAACAGAACCCACGAAGGTTTGCTCCACAGGTGATCGAAAAAATCAAAGAAGAGATTGAGAGGCTACTGAAAGCCAAGTTCATTCGTACTTTGAGGTACACCGATTGGGTATCGAACATTGTGCCTGTTATCAAGAAGAATGGAAAAATGAGGGTATGCACTATTTTTTGAGATCTAAATGCAGCTACGCCCAAGGATGCATATCCCATGCCTATTGCTGAAACAATGATCGAATCTGTTGCAGGTAATAAAATTTTAAGTTTATTGAATGCGTATTCTAGGTATAACCAGATTTATATTGCTAGAAATGATGTGTCGAAAAATTCTTTTAGGTTCCCAAGTGTTTTAGGAACTTACGAATGGGTAGTAATGCCTTTTGGTTTAAAAAATGTTGGGGCGACATATCAAAGAGCAATGAACTTAATTTTTCATGACGTAATAGGTAAATTCATGCAGGTTTACATTAATGACATAGTTATTGGATCAAAACGAAAAATGGATCACATACAACTTCTAAAATTGTCTTTCGAGAGAATAAGAAAACATGGGTTGAAAATGAATCCATTAAAATGTGCTTTTGGTGTTTCAGTAGGTGATTTCCTAGGATTCATCGTACACCAGAAAGGCATCGAAGTGGATAAGAACAAGACTCGAGCAATCATGGAAACTAGGCCTCATTCGAATAAGAAAGACTTATAATCTTTACTAGGTAAGATAAATTTCCTTCGAAGATTTATCTCGAATTTATCAAGAAAGGCTAAGGTATTCTCCCCTTTGTTACGTTTAAAAAAGGAGGAAGAATTTCGATGGAACAAAGAGCGTCAAAAGGAATTCGAGGAGATCAAGTTTTATTTGACCAATCCTCCAGTGATGGTACTACCCTCTAAAGGAAGAAAGTTAAAGTTGTATGTCTCAGCCAATGATTCGATTATTGCGATGTGTTTGATCACATCAAGCTCTAGCTGCAAGGCTGCAAGGGTATTCTCCATATCCTCCTCAGTTTGTTTAAGCTTCATCAATTTTGGAACCAACTAAGAAGTGGATTCCTTGATCAAAATAAGTTCTGCTTTGAGTTTCCCCAACTTGGTTCGATCCTAGGGATGGCAAATAAACTCGTACCCGTCCTAACTTTGACGAGAAATACCCAGTTTGACCGGGTACGAGTACCGGTATGGGTAAAACCCGAAATATTAAACCGAGGATGGGGACGAGTACGGGTATATACTTACCCGCCCCGTCCCCGTCCCCTTCCCCTTCCCCGTCCCCGTCCCCGTCCCCAGTTTCATACCCATACCCAATTTAATTATTTTAAAATTTTTTAACATTTATAAAGTTAAGACATAAGAGTCTTGCGACTCTGTTGCTCTTGTCCCATACGGCCATAAACATTTGGGAATTTATTTCTTTTACTTAGGGTTAAAAGTGATGAGTTGAGACTATACTCTCAAGCCCCGAGCCGCAGCCTGTAGTGCCGCACCGGCCCACACGCACCACTCCATCTCAAATCAGTGTGATTCTTCGAGACTCTCATGGAATTGCTGAGGTGAAGAGTGTCACCGGAAGTAAGATTCTCTGTATATTGAAGGCTCACGGTATGGTGTTTCCCCTTTTGTTTGGTTTATAATGTTACTTAGCTTTTAGATTTGATGACTGGAGTGTTTGAATAATCTTTTTTCCCTTTGACAATCCTTTTGGGGCATGATGTTGTCGTAAGTCACATATATTATTTTTTTTTTAATTTTTTGAGAAAAGTTCGCTCACCTGCGCAAAGCTCATGTGTGTGTGCCGTGTTTAGTGGATCACTAACTTGGAGCTGAAAAAGCAATCAGTGCCACATGCTGATTTCTTTAAATGTGTGTACATAAATAGTTCTAGTAGGGGTTTGGCACATGAGCTTGATTTATGAAGAGATATATGATGACCCCATTTTTCTTTTCTCCTGCCAAGCCTTCATATTTGCTCAGATTTTGGTACTTACCAACTCTACACTAGTGCAAAAATTGGATTTAAAATCGGAGTTTTAAGATCGGTTATAAGGTAACCGATCTTAAAAGTGACGCGGTGGCAATTTCGTAAATAACATGAACACTTTTAAGATCGGTTAAAATTTAACCAATCTTAAAAGTACTTTTAAGATCGGTTATAAAAGAACCGATCTTAAAAGTGGTACTTTTAAGATCGGTTACAAAAGAACCGATCTTAAAAGCACTTTTAAGATCGGTTCTCTCATAACCGATTTTGTATGTGGTATACAAAATTGGTTCTGAATTAACCGATTTTAAAAGTATCGACAGAAATCTTTTATATTCCCTTCCATTCTCATTTTCTAAAGTCTCCAGGTATATTTCATTTTCATTTTCGTCTGCTTATGTTCTTTTTGTGTTTCTCATTGTTTTCTCGTTTCAATTTTCGTTGCAGGTGCAGTTTGGGAAAATCTTGAAGCTGGAACGGCCCGTATTCCTTGGAGAACGGGCCGTACTCCAAGGAGAACGGGCCGTACTCCAAGGAGAACGGGCCGTTCTCCATGGAGTACGGGCCGTTCTCCAAGGAGTACAGGCCGTTCTCCATGGAGTACAGGCCGTACTCCTTGTAGTACGGACCGTTCTCCAAGTGATTTTTTGGCCTTTTAATCCGACTGGAACGGCCCGTTCCAGTTTTGGAACGGCCCGTTCCAGTTTAATTTTTTTTCACAACCAGACTTTTAAGATCGGTTATAAAACAACCGATCTTAAAAGTTGACTTTTAAAATCGGTTGTTTAACCGATTTTAAAAGTCTAACTTTTAAAATCGGCTCTTTCAAAATCGGTTACAGAACCGATTTTAAAAGTCAAAAATAACCGATTTTAAAAGTCTTTTTTCTACTAGTGCTACTTTTATTTCTAGTGGCTTTGCATTGATCTATTGCTCACTGAACAGGACAAGCAAAGATCTTCTTGAACTTATTACTCGTTTATCTCCCCTGCAAATATGCTCTCAAAGGTGATGTATCATTTTTATAACTCTCTTCTTTGTTTCCATTAGAACTGATGTTTGCTGCTGAGATTTTTTTTCCCTCATTCAATATATATAACTCCCTTCTTGCTTTTAGTAGACATTTTCCTTCCATTTTAGCTCATCAAAGCTTCTAGTTACAAAGTTTTTCTATGCACTTCATATAAACGAGCTTCCTTTAACAAGGACAATCAACAACATGTAATGCACTAATCAAACAGCTTAATATTAGTTAGACAGCTTAGCAATATATCAAACGATCGATGTATGAACAGTTTAATGTTAGTTGGCATATAAACAAAACAAAATCAAACGAAGTATAGATATATTATATATAGTCCTTATTTAGCCCTACCTTGCGGCAACAAGTCAACGGAATACATGAGTACATTATTATAATGTGTGAAAAATAGAAAGAAAAATAGGTGAGATATTTCTTTGGTTGTTCCAGGAAGTGGAATACAAGTTAAATAGAAGATATAAAAATAAAAAGATAGTTGTGCCTTAGAATGAATATTATATAATATTATTAATCGAAGTGGACACAACCATACTATTACAATTAAGCTATAAAAAGCATTGACCATACAAAAAGTTATTATATAGTAATGACTCATCATAAGCCCTTTTTTTCTTAGAAATTACAACAAAAGAGTGCGCATAAAGCTGAGTAAAAATTCATAATAAAAAGTAATATAATAATGTGTGACTTTGTGTACATATTATGTACAGGATTATTGTGTGCATATTATACTTGCTACTTTTTTAAAATTTTTTTTTATTGATTTGCATAATGATGATAAAGGAAGAGCACAGGTGACAGATTTCAATTGAGAGATTGGCAGCATGCATATAATTCAATTGCATAACCTCGTATACTTTAAATATGAATATAATTGATTGTCTAGAATCTATGACATAGTTGTCAACTTATACTTGGTATCTATTTATTGTCAAATGAAACTGCAGCACTTTAGTTAATTCAATTGCAAAATGGTATGTTTTATGGGATAAATGGTGTGCTAGTGCATTAAAAATCTCTATTTGGTATTTTTCTGGTATTTATATCATATTTGTTTGAATTCCATTTATTTGAGTTAATAATATTATACTCATTAGATGTTTTGTGTGAACTTGCATTCTTGTAGAGAAAATGAACAATGAAGATCAACCATCACGAGAACCAACCCCACAATCTTCATGACAACCAATTCCATGTCAAGGTTCTACTGGTAGTGGTCAAGCACTGATGAATGAATTACTCCAACTACCTTCAGAAGCATCTAATCAAGTAGAGTCAACAACACAAATAGAGAAAGGGAGGCTAAAAAGTGTTGTGTGGCAACATTTTGAAAAGATTAGAATCGATGGAAAAGATAAAGCTAAATGTAACTATTGTAAGAAATTGCTTGGGGAGAAGCAAGGAATGGAACAAAGCACTTGCACCACCATTTAGATATATGTGTTTTAAAGAAGGCTTCTACAAGTGGGAAGGGGGGACAAACAATGTTTTTTTCTAAGGTTTTAGGACTTGGGAAAAAGGAATTGGCATGTGGTAGTTATAATGAAGAAAATGCAAGGAGGGAGCTTGCATTGATGTATATTGCACGAATATCCACTTTCAATAGCGGACCATATTGGATTTGTATGATTTGTAGCAACAATTCAACCATTATTTCAACTTCCTTCAAGAAATACAATGAAGAAAGAGATACAAATGAACGAAGAGTGACAATTACATCAGATATGTGGACTACAAGTAATCAAAAGAAAGGGTATATGGCTATCACAACTCACTATATTGATGGCAATTGGACCTTACAAAGTATCATTTTAAGGTACAAAGTTTCTTTAATTTATAGCTTTTTTTCAATAATTGGTTTTGCATTTTTTTTTATCTTTTTATATGACAATATGATTAAATATATAGGTTCGTTTATGTTCCTGCCCCTCACACAGCCGATAGACTTTGCAATGTTTTGATTGATTGTTTGTTGGATTGGAATCTGGATACCAAATTATCCACTATTACTTTGGATAATTGTAGCACAAATGATAGCATGATTGAGAAAATTAAGGATAAGTTGCAGTTAGATAGACTAATTCATAATGGATCCTTACTTCATATGTGTTGCTATGCACATATCCTCAATTTGATTGTGAAAGAAGGGTTGGGAGTTGTAAAAGAAGGGGTGGAAAAAAATTCAGGAAAGTGTAGCATATTGAACAACAACACTTAAGAGGGTGGAAAAATTTGAAGAAACAGCTATACAATTGTGAATTCCTTTTAACAAAAAATTGACTTTAGATTGTCCAACAAGATGGAATTCCACTTTTAAGATGCTTGATATTGCTTTAAGTTATAAGGATGTGTTTTTTTTATTAAAGCAACTTGAATCTCAATATACCTGTTTGCTAACTGAATCACAATGGGAGTATACAAAAGATGTTTGTGGGAGATTGAGAATGTTTAATGATATCATAGAGATAATTTCTGCATCCAAATACCCAACTACCAACATTTTTTCCCAAAGATTTGTGAGATCAAACTTGCAATAGATGAATGGGTAAAGTCTCCTAATCAAATCATTCACAATATGGCAAAACAAATGTTAAATAAATTTGAAAGTTATTGGAGGGTCATTCATGATATCAAGGGAGTAGCTTCTGTTTTAGATCCAAGGTACAAAATGGATTTGCTTGAATATTATTTTGATAAATTGTATGATATTGATTGTGATTTGGAAATTAGTAGAATCCGTCAATTGTGTTATGATTTGGTTTCTGAATATCAAGCAAAAAAGAATGAAAGGTCTTCTTTTGGGTTTTCATCATTTGAGGAGGGAAATGTTGGTGATAATGGCATGAGTGATTTTTAAAGTTCATGGCAAAAAAGAAAAAAGCTAGAACTTCATCTATGAAAACAGAGTTGGATCATTACTTGGAGGAAGATACTTTACCTATTACTTCGGATTTTGATATCTTATCATGGTGGAAAACAAATGGGTTAAAGTATCCAATACTTCAAGCAATTGCAAGGGATGTTTTAGTTATTCCAATCACTACTGTAGCTTATGAATCTGCTTTTAGTGTCCACGGTCAAATATTAAGTCCTAATCGTAGTCGACTTAATCATACTACCGTAGAAGCTTTGATGTGTACTAAAAGTTGGTTATGGAACTCAGATTATCTTGGTAAATTCATAAAAAAAAGTATATTAGCATTAATTGCCAATTATTGATTTTGTATCAATTCTCAATTAATATTCTATATTTGATGTTTGTAGGTGCTAAAGCCATTGAAGAAAAAATTGCTTTAATGAGTGAAAGTGAATCTGATGATGAAGGTATATTATATTTTAATATTACAATTTTTCAATTTGATTTGTCATATCTAAAGTTTATCATTGTGTATGTAGGTGGATTGAATGCAAGTGAAATTACTAAACATGTGCAAAATTAATAGATGTTGTAAGTGGATTTCAATTTCATTAGTCCAATCTAATTTTTCAATTATACTTTTAAAACTTTTCATTTATAACTCAATTCTAATTTTTTTAAAATTGTCTTATGATAGGTGGATTGAAGTTTAATGACATTACTCAACATTTTTCAATTGCAAGATGAATTCTATTTATGATTTGAGAAATTTTAATTTATTTTGTTATTTCAACTTAACATTGTGGTTATTTATTTGTGACATTACTCAACATTTGTGGTTGTTTAATTTGTAAAATTTTAATTATGTGTAGTTGTTTAATTTGTTATATTTTAATTATGTGTGTGTTAGTACCAAGAAATGAATTCAGTGATACTCGAAATACAGGGGTACTCGAAATCTTAGGTGATCGGAAAATGACAAAGAAGTTTCTGAAGAGGAGACATACAAAGCCTGAGGAGAATCAAGAGATATGTAAAGACGTTTTTCGTGAAACTCTCAAAATCCTTAAACCATGAAAGTTGCTGGTCATGAAAAAGGCTCGCAACCTCTCAAAGTACAAGAAAAATCAGGAAACACTCAAGTATACTTTTTGTTGGTCACTCAAAATCCCAGGGATCCAGACATACACGAGCATACTTCACAACCTCTCAGAATGAAGAACTTAAAGGAGACACGATTAAGAGCGGTTGAAGTAAATCATGGGATAAATGTCAAGATTGCAGAACGGTTTGGGGAAGTTATGAACGGTTCCAGGAGTTATCAAAAGACGTGCCCGAGAATGAGCCACAATCTGGAAGTTTAGAGCGGTTACGCATTTTCGGAGCACATCAGATACAGTTATCTTTCCCAAATTTCTATAAATTAACGAGTCATGCTAGTAGCAAAGGGTCAGAAATCACACACCCACAACACCTAACAAGCACTCCTCGCCTGCGCATAAGGCTCACGTGTATACGAGACAGCTGGGTACGATTTCTCGACCACCTTTCTTTTTCCTTTTTTAGCGTAGCATAGCATAGCGTATCGTAACATAGTCTAGTGTAGTGTAGTCCTCTGAATCTGTTTCGTTATCCTTATGAATTATAATTCTGTTATCATCTAATGAAGGATATGATTTCTGCAGTCAATATACATGTCATTTATTCGATTCACGTTAACACCTACGTGCATGAAATTGATTGTATAATTAGCATAGATATTCTGTTATGCTAAAACAACACCCTAATCAATTAACTCTATTTGTTGCTTGTATGATTTACCACCGAAAGTCTTCAAATCTGTCATGTCACAAACACGCCTAAATTGAAATCGTGCTAGTTTGAATAAAAAGAACCTACGAACGAAATCCTCCACAAACAAATTGGCACGCCTAGTGGGACTCGTTTGGTGAACTTAATTGAACTAATTGAACTAGTTTTAGGTGTGTTTATATTTTTATGAGACTTAGACGTGGAAGAACTATGTCTACATCCAGCAGAAGAGATGCGCATAATGAAGAACAAAGTAATGGAGAAAATAGGAATACAAATCAAGATATTGCGCCAAATGAGACCAGGGGGGCAATGTCTCCACCTCTTGTAAGTATTCGAATTCTGCAGGATTTTTGAATGCGTCACAAGAAATGGTGAACGCTACCCGCGAATACCCATGCGAAATGCCTCCGAATTGGAGAAGTACCCAGCCCATGAGCGTAGAAATGCCAATACCATATTCTGGGCAAAATCCTCAAATGCAAATATCATCATATGGGTATAATGTAGCCCCAAATGGGATGGGCTTTATAATGCACGACCCTCACCAGCATGTTGGCCCAAGCCAAGAAGGGGCGTTGGTTCGACAAAGTAATTATATACCCACGGGTATAAGCAGTGAAGCCATGATATCCCTTCGACAACAAATGGATCTTAGTAACCTCAATATGGTAAATTTGTTGTCTATGCAAATGCACAACATACTCACACCCCTATATGAGCTGATGAACAAAATAGGAGATAAAATCAATGATAATCAGCCTTCAAGAGATACGAGTGTGAATTTGAATGGTCTCGAAAATCTGAACGTTAATGAAACAAATATTCCAAGGATTGTCAGACCTCAAATTCACCTCAATCTGAGGGGATCTCTGAGAAACATTGAGGAAAGTTTGGATCATATAGTCGAGAGGGTACTGAATAGGCACGATTTTGAGACGGGGCGAAATGAGCACCCCTACTTTGTATCTGTCTTTCCTGACTATATAACCCAATCTGAACTACCCAGGGGGACGAAAGTCCTGAAATTCTCAAAATTTGCAGAAGAGTTAGGTGAATCCACCGTAGAACATATAGCGAGATATTTAGTCGAGTGTGGAGACCTGGTGAGTAATGAATATCTGAAAATGAAATATTTTCCAAGTTCACTAACCAAACATGCTTTTACGTGGCTTACGACTTTGCCACCTAATTTGATTATTACTTGGGCACAACTCGAAAGGAGTTTCCACGAACACTTTTTTCGAGAGGAAACCAAGGTGAGCATAGTTGATCTGATGAATATAAAGAGGCAACATCATGAGACATTGGACGAATATTTGAATAGATTCAGGAAATTAAAGTCTCAATGTTACACAAATATTCCTGAGCATGAGTTGGTAAAAATTGCATCCACTGGGTTAGACTTTTCCATTTGAAAGAAACTTGTGAATGAGCAATTGAGAGATATGGCTCAACTAGCGGAGAAAGTGAGACGAATTGAACAAATTCAAGTAGAAAAAGAAAGGTTGAGAAAATTTGACAAGTTTGTTCGAAAAGAAAAAGTGGCATATTTAGACAATATGGACGTTAAAGATGACAATTTCGAGAGTCTAAACGAAGATATGGAAGTGAACTTAGCTGAATTACAACCCGGGCCAACTTATCAATGCCAATTATTAAAACCTGGGGGAAATAATACAGAGGATGGTTCAAATAAGAAGTATAGTTTCGATGTAACGAAAGCCGATAAAATATTTGATATTTTATTGAAAGATAAGCAAATCACACTTCCGGAACATCATAAAATTCCTCCTTTTGAACAAAGAAAAGGGAAAAAATTTTGTAAGTATCACAACATGTATGGTCACTGGACTAACAATTGTGTACGTTTTAGGGACATGATCGAGAAAGCAATTACTGATGGTCGCTTGGCTTTAGAGGAGAAGGAGATGGAAATCGATACTGATCCATTCACTACACAAGCAGGATATGTGGAACCTCTCCCGATGGGGATTAATGTGCTAGAAATTAATATGGTTGACTTGGTTGTGAACGAGGAGGAAGTTGTCGAACCTATTTCAGATGAAAAACTGGAAGAGCTCTTAGGCGAGTTCGCGAAAGAGGAAGAACCTATTTATCCGAAAGAAGGTGACAATTTACTTGATTTCCTTTCGAGGAAGAAAGATGATGATCAGGAAGTTATGCTTTGTCCAAGATGTAGCGCTGTGTTTGATAGATCTGCGGCTAAGGCTTTCAAGGAGTCAGAGATTATGAAAGGGTATAAAGTTGAGAAGGCTCGAGGAAAGTCGAAAGTAAACACTGGCATAGTAATGCAACAAGTTCATATGCCATAAGGCAATGCTCCTATGGCCCTCATCGAAAAGATGGAGATGTACAACTCCTCCCGAGTTGGTAATACATACCTGCCAAATGCGCATGTTCCTATTGGGAAGTGGACTACTCCACAAAGGCTTAATGTTGGAATGGGTCGAGGAAAGCAAATTGTGAACTACTCGAAAAACCCATTTTCTAGAGGACCCAGATTCATGTCGAACATGTAAGGAGGTTATGGGAAGGGAATTAAATATCCTTTTAATGGCCTTACCAAGACTTAGTGGAGAAGGCAACAGAGAATGAGAAAGGCAACTTTCGAGGGACACAAAGGTAATCAATTTTTGATTCCTGTACCATACGAAGAGAGGCGTCTAAGAAGTTCACAAAGATGAGGAGAACTTGATTACGAATTGTTTTGAAAGTGGTTTCGAGGAATCCCTCGAAGATATTTGTGGAGTGGTATCAATCCTACCTTCTGAATACGCTGAAGCAATGGAATCTGTGAATGAACAGGAGGACCTACACCAGGGAAGATTTTTTCGGTGACCCCAACTACGAGTCAAAGATAGTATGGATGAATCAAATCTTTCGAGTCATTCCAAAGTTTAATTCAGCCATGTTCGATTCACCTACCCAAGAGATGAAGGACCATTTAAAACCGTTATTGTTGACCCTTATGATCGAAGGATTTGAAGCTAACAAGTAGAGCTGTCAAAGTGGGCCGGGACCCATGGGCCAACCCGGCCCACCTTGAAAACGGGTCAGACCGGGCCAAAAAAAATTAAAGTTTTATAGTAGGTGGGTATATCTCAACCCGGCCCACTTTGACTCGGCCCACCCGGGCTAAACCCGTGGTGGGCCGGGTAGCCCACCAACCCACCATTTTTTTTTGCAATAAAAATTTAAGTATGATTTGTAGTTAATTTTGTATGATGGTATATTGAAAATTTTTATTTTAGACTTTTATCATGATTTGTATTTAATTTTGTATGACGAATTATGACTTATGACTATTAATGATGTTAATTTTATGACTATTATGTTAATTTATAATTAATTTAAAATTTTGAATTTTGATTTTTTTTATTTAATTTTTGGTGGGTTGGCCTGTATAATCCACCAACCCGTGGTGGGTCGGGCCGGGCCAAATTTTTTTTGAGAAAATCACAAGTGGGCCGGATTGGGTTGGCTCGTTTTTAAAGTGGGTCAAGGTGGGCCGGCCCACATGGGCCGGGTTGGCCCGTTTTGACAGCTCTACTAACAAGGTCCTAGTGGATGGAGGTGCTGCTATAAACATACTCCCACAAACAATGCTGAAACGTTTTGGCAAGACCTTGGCAGATCTGAAACCTCACAATATCCTTATTTCTAACTATGCGGGAAAATCTTCACAAGCGGAAGGGATGATATTGTTGGATGTCCAAATTGGTAGTGTGAAAAGGACCACCATGTTTATTGTTACTCCCTCAAAAGCTAACTTTAATGTGTTGCTAGGAAGAGAATGGATCCACGGAGTGGGAGCAGTACCATCGATAGTGCACCAGAAAGTCTTTTTCTGGAATGATGACGAACACCTAGAAATGTTGGATGCAGATCAAAAAGAGTATGAGACGGGAATGTATTTCGCGGATCAACAAATTACTACATTCGTGAAAACTAAGCCTTTCGATGCCCTAGATCCATATGTCTTGGAGGAAGAAGAGGGTGTTAAGAAGACTTTCTGTTAAGATGTTTTAAGGGGATTTGTTGTTCACAGAGCTGAAACTGAATCGGCTCAAGTGCGAGAATGATGAGACAAGATCCCTGTTCGAGCTTCTTAGCTCGAATTTCGGCTTACATGGCCGAAAGAACGGCCAACGAGGTTGATGAAAGTAATAAGGTCGAAATGGCCCAAGGGGGCATACATTCGATGAAGGTCGAAAAGACAACGGCCACGAAGGCCGAAAAAAAAGAGGAAAACCAAAAAATGTTAATCAAAATAGTTGAGAAAAAGTCTCTCGGAGTATGAATCGAGGATGAACAGAGTAGGGACTCTGAAAGAATCGAAGTAAGGCTCGATTGTGTCTTTGATGATGCTCCTCTAGGATTCAAGAAAATGGAAAATGATGGGCTTAAAGTGGAATCTCAGGATCCTCTGGAGGAAGTCAATCTGGGTACAATCGAAAAGAGGAGAATCACCTATATTAGCAAACTAGCGAAGGAGAGTTTTAAAGAGCAAATCGTGCAAGTCTTGCACAAATATAAAGATTGCTTTGCTTGGGATTACGAAGAAATTCCTGGTTTGGATCGAAATTTAGTATAACATAGGTTACCTATGATCTTGGGGAAGAAACCAGTGAAACAAAACCCATGAAGGTTTGCTCCGCAGGTGATCGAAAAAATCAAAGAAGAGATCGAGAGGCTATTGAAGGCCAAATTCATTCGTACTTCGAGATATGCCGATTGGGTATCAAACATTGTGTCTGTTATAAAATGAATGGAAAATGAGGGTATGCATCGATTTTCGAGATTTGAATGCAGCCACGCCTAAGGATGCATATCCCATGCCTATTGCGAAAACAATGATTGATGTCGTCGCAGGTAATGAAATTTTGAGTTTATTAGATGGATATTCTGGGTACAACCAGATTTATATTGCTAAAAATGATGTGTTGAAAACTGCTTTTAGGTGCCCAGGTGCTTTGGGGACTTACGAATGGGTAGTAATTCCTTTTGGCTTGAAAAATGTTGGGGCAACATATAAAAGAACAATGAACTTAATTTTTCATGATCTGATCGGGAAATTCATGTAGGTTTATATTGATGACATAGTGATCAGATCGAAATGAAAAATGGATCACATACAACACCTGAAATTGTCTTTCGAGAGAATGAGGAAACATGGGCTGAAAATGAATCCATTGAAATGTGCTTTCGGTGTTTCAGCGGGGGATTTCCTAGGGTTTGTCGTACACTAGAAAGGCATTGAAGTAGATAAGAACAAGACTCGGGCAATCATGGAAACTAATCCTCCTTCGAATAAGAAGGAGTTACAGTCTTTGTTAGGTAAGATAAATTTCCTTCGAAGATTTATTTCGAACTTATCAGGAAAGACTAAGGTGTTTTCCCCTTTGTTACGTCTGAAAAAGGAGGAAGAATTTCGATGGGACGAAGATCATCAAAGGGCATTCGAGGATATCAAGACTTATTTGATCAATCCTCCAGTGATGGTGCCACCCTCTGAAGGAAGAAGGCTAAAATTGTATGTCTTGGCCAATGATTCGACTATTGCGGGCATGTTGTCGCAAGATGACGAGAATGGTATCGAAAGGGCCATTTATTACATCAGTAGGATGTTAGTCAAGGCAGAAATCAGATACACTCTTTTAAAGAAGTTATGTATGAGTTTATATTATGTTTGTACAAAGCTGAAGCATTATATTAAACCTTATGATGTATTCGTATTCTGTCAAAATAATGTGATTAAATATATGTTATCGAAATCTATCCTTAATTCTCGAGTTGGAAAATGGGCACTTGCACTGACCGAGTATTCGTTAACGTTTGTTCCCCTCAAAGCCACAAAAGGACAAGTAATCGCTGATTTTCTCGTGGATCACTCGAATTTAACAGAACAGGTTAATTACTTAACCACGAAATCATGGGAACTATTTTTCGATGGATTGAAACACGAGTTAGGAGCAGGAATCAGATTACTGATTATTTCCCCGTGTGGGATCCCCACCAAATTCTCACTGAGAACGAAATCTGAATGCTCGAATAATGAAACTAAATATGAAGCATTGATTACTAGGCTAAAATTGCTTAAGGATTTGGGGGCAAAGAACATCATCATTCGAGGTGACTCGCAACTCGTAATTAAACAGTTAACTCGAGAATATAAATGCATGAATGAAAAGTTACTCGAATGCAAGTCTCGAGCTTCAGCTCTGTTAAATTCATTCAACGAAGTCCAATTAGAACCCATCTCTTGTAACGAGAACGAAATGGCGAATGAATTAGCTTAGATTGCATCCGGGTACAAGATAAGCAGGGAATGTCTCGAGTCTCTTGTTTGTATAAGGAATGAGTTGAGTGACGAGCACGAATGCCTCACCATTGACACCTCAACCATTCAGGACTAGAGGAAAGAGCTCATCAAGTATCTGCAAAGTCCAAATTCACAAGTTGAAAGAAAAATTAAATATCGAGCTCTCAATTATGTGATATTAAACGATGAACTATACAAGAGAGGCTTCGATGGAGTTTTGTTTAAGTGCCTCAGAAATCATGAGAGCTACATAGTCATGGAAAAGGTACATGAAGGTATTTGTGGTGCTCATCAAGCGGGGGAGAAAATGAAATGGACTTTGTCCAGAAAAGGATACTTTTGGCCAAGTATGTTCAAAGACTGTATCGAATTTGCAAAAGGTTGCGAGGAATGCCAAAAGTGTGGTCCAATACATAGATTACCAGCAACTGAGTTGCACGCGATTGTTAAACCTTGACCATTTCAAGGTTGGGCAATTGATGTAATTGGTCAGATCCATCCTCCGTCAGTTAAGAACCATAAGTACATAATTATGGCCATCGATTATTTTATGAAGTGGGTGGAACCAATTCCTGTGAAAGAAGTTGATCAGAAAGAGGTGATAAACTTTATTAAAGACCACATTATATTTCAATTCGGAATACCTAAGACAATAACGACAGACCAAGGTACGGTATTCACAGGTTGAAAAGTGGTGCAATATGCTCAGTCGAGAGGAATCAAATTGGTTACTTCGACACCCTACTATGCACAAGCTAATGGCCAAGTCGAGGCTGCTAACAAAGTGATCATAGCTTTGATCAAAATACATATTTCAGGGAAACCTCGAAATTGGCATGAAACATTAATGCAAGTGTTGTGGGATTACAGAAATTCACTAAGGAATGTCACTCAAACTACGCTATACAAGTTGGTTTATGGTCACGAAGCGATTTTGCCTATTGATATCAACTTACAATGATGGAGAAGGTAAGGAGGAGTGATGAATGTTCTTCTCCTTAGCTCTCCTTATGCACGGATCTTCTTCAAGGAAATAGAAACCAACGTGATGAACACTAGATGGAGGAGATTCTCGGATAGGAAGAAGGCTTAAGCCTTGGATGGAAGCATCCAAGCTTAAGGTGCAAGGGAAAGCTCACTTCAAAGAGGAGGAAATCCTAGAAGGGTTCCTAAGGTGAAGCTTTCTCTCATGGTGACTCTTGAACGAAATTTGGCTGAATAAGCTCTCAAATTTCATTATTCTCAAAAGTCAATACAAAAATGTGAAGGGAGGACTTAAGTATGCACGGAAATGAAGCACATAGGCACCTAAACCAAAGCTACACAAATTGGCGCCTAAAGTTTGAATTCAAATTTGAAATTTGAATTCAAACTTTGGTGCACATGTGTAAGTCCGAAAATTTAGGTACCAAGGTGCATTTAGGTCTGATTTGAGAGTCATTTAGGGTTAATTTGAGTGTCACATGTTCAGCCACCAATGGTGCAAAACATGTGACTCAAATGTAACTTAAATGGCTTCCAAATTAAACCTAGTTTAACCTAATTAGCATACTTTAGTATTCCTTGTATTTTCCTATTCTAATGACCTAATTACATTGGTCAAACAATTACAATGGAAAGGAAAAATTACAAGAATGAAAATGAGCCCAATATTGGGTACCAAAAGCCCAAAGGCCCATGAAGCCCAAAACTAGGCCCAACAAGCCTAAAACCTAAAATGCTACTCTATGTGGTTCAAAATACAAGACCAAAATATATGATACCTATACTAACATGATGTATACAAAACATATGAAAATAAAATATGGCCCATGAAAAGTTCAACTTGGGCCTTCCCAGGCCCATCAGGCCCATTGGGCCCTGACTGGCCCAAACCTTCGTGTCTAGCCAACTCCTCTTGACTCCTTCAATATGTCACCTCTTGCCTTCCTAGGCATGATTCCATCATACAATCTGTTCACATACAAAGGAAAAATGAGTTACCAGTTGAGGATTATTTGAATTTAATGTATGATGAACTAATTCGACTAGATGACGAAAGAATGATAGCCATGCAAAATATCATTCATCAAAAAGAGAAAATAGCTCGAGTTTACAATAAAAAGGTCAGGAGCAAACAATTTTTGAGTGGAGACTTAGTCTTAAAAGTTATCCTCCTAATGGACCAGAAATCTCGAGATCGTGGTAAATGGTCCTACAATTGGGAAGGATCGTTCGTCATCGAAAGACTCTACTCGAACAACGCATATTTGATCAAAGAGATAAATTCGAGAAATATGAGTAAAGTGATCAATGGAAAATACTTGAAGAAATTTCATGAAAGTAGCATGTACTGAGACGAGTGTTCAAAGAGATAAGCAATAAAGGAACAAGCGGATAAATATTAAAATATAAATAGGCATCTCTTAGTTTCTCGATCACTTGCAGAATTTGGATTTGAGTGCTTCATATTCCTGATAGGCCTAATCGAGACTTTGTTTCCGTGAAGCACACAATACCTCCAATCTTCTTTTTGGATCCAATGACTTCGAGAATCTAAGAGATATGCATTTTCCTTCTTCTTGCAAGCCCTTTTGCCTCAACGTGATCTCTTGGCTTTGAAGCTTCAAAGCAGCATGTTTGGACTTAATTGAATCAAGCTCTCATTGCAGCACGGCAAGGGTACGCTCTGTCTCTTCCAAAGATTGCTTAAGCTTCATCAATTCTGGAACTATCTAAGAAGTGGAGTCCTTGATCGAAAGAAAGTCTGTTTTGAGCTTTTCCAATTTGGTTCGATCCTCTTCAGTGTCAGCCTCGATCTGAGCCATCTCTTGGTTTGAAGTAGACCATTTCGTGTGCAATTCGGAGGCAACAGTGAAAGTATGCACATATTCGTTTAATTCTGTGGTTACCTCCGAAGGAAGATCGGGAAAGGTGTTCAGATCATCAACCATCCGCTCGATCTCTAGTTTGAATTGAGGGTCCATAAGAGCCTGGTCGAGCTGATCCACATAGGCCTTCAAGCGGAAGGAAGATAATAGAGGCTGAAAGCTCGCAACTGGCTCTTGGGTTTTGCCCGAGGCCGAGGTTCCGCTAGTCCAATTTTCCAAGACCTCGAAAATGTCATCTTGAGCAGCTTCATCATCAAAGAAGCTTATGAGGTCTACGTCATCAGTTGGAATAGAAGCTAGCAGAGTGTCCGAGGGGATAACATCAGTTGATTTCGTAAGTTGACCGAGGGGAGGAGTTTGTTGAAAATTATCCTCAGAGGTTACCTCTAGACCTGCGCGAAGAAAAAAAAGGGGTATTTTTATCAAGTCGGAGGTAATCTTGGGAATAAGCATGATGCCTAAGAAACAATTTCCCACCTTGACCAGAGGAAACCCCTGTGTCAAATTTGAAGGAACGCGCATCGCCTTGCAAATGACCCGGAGGAGAAGGTTCGACGATTTTCACAACGATAGAAACAGTGGCCGTAAGAATATTAGAAGAAACTGTCTGTTAAGAAAAGTATTGTAACAATGCACAGGTTCAAGAACGGCCAAAAAATGAAAATTGAAAGTCAACAAAACATACCTCAAAAGGGCGTTCAGGAGGAGATGTTGATTCACGTATTTCGATAACATCTCGAGAAGCTGGAGCAGCGGTAGGAGAAGTAGAGGTACTTCGAGGGCTCTCAGAAAAAGATTCAGATACCTCTGAATCCACCTTTTTCTAAAAAAAGGTAATTATTACAAAGGATAAAATCGAATCAAGAGAAAAATAGTGAAGGTTATCTGTACGAAAAGGCAAGCACATTACCTGAACAAGGGATTTCATGGCATCCTTCATAAGCTTCTCGACGGGAACCTTCGATCTAGGGATAGACCTAGTCGAAATTGCTTTTTGTTTCCCTTTGTCTTGGGAAGTCCTCCAAGTGGTGGAAACTTGAAAAACGTCAAAAGGCAAGGAGGTCAGAATGGCATTCGAGTAATAATTTCGATTGTGCCCAGAAAGATAACTTACAGAGTGACCACTATGGGAGTCCGAACGAAGTTTTTTCTTAGGGACTTCAGCCTCCTACAAAGAACAAATGCAAATACATGAACAACCGTAGATTCATTACAATGATGTATTTTTGTTGTTCTTACCTTTGAGCGAGAGTGAAGTCGATCAGAAATACTTTTTCATTTTCGAGGCTTCAACGAAGTGTCATCTTCATCATCCTCTGAAGCTCTCTCCCAGTGCTGAGTGTCCTCTTGGTGTTGAGGAACTTTTTGGGCAATAGCAACTGAACGCGAGGAAATCGAAAAATGAGTAGAGATGTGAGATTCAAAGCCAACATAAAAGGAAAATAGGTAAAGTTTAATTACGAGGATAGACAACAGTATTGTCAACCCATCACAAAGGCCATTGTTTATCCCTGGGAAAATCGTACACAGAACATCTCGCACTCGTCACTCGATCCTTAACAGGAATATTCTTGTTATCCTCATACGAGGGATCAAGAGTTCTCACCCAAGGAGGATAATCAAGATGTTTTGCAAGACCAAAAAGGGCATTGGGAAGAGGAGGTATGTTCTTAGGACAAAACTTTTCAAAATCAGTTTGACCTTGAGGATCAATGACTTTGTTTCGATGAATGTTCCGTTGTACCATTCTAGACAGGGATAAAGAAGCGTCGAAAATGGTTCGAAACATATTGTTGGAGCGATAACAAACTTTGTAATATTGTTCGAACTGATAAATAATGTTATGATTATCATAAATACCTGAGATCTTCGGGCCCTGCAGAGGAAAGGGAGAATTCATAAGTTTCCGAGAGAAGTCCTTGAAAGTAAACATCTTGTCGGTTTAATACCCAAACCACCATCGAAGGTAGCACTTAGACACCAAAAAGGCAGGAAGAAATGAACAAGGAGTAAGAGTCAATTGGGTAGAAGACGTCAGGATGAACTTCAAGAAACCTTCATAATCCACATCTTCTACATAGATATCTGAATCAATTCGATCCTTTCGGTGAAGAGGTGTTGGTCTAATCTGACAAAGCCCAAATTGACGAGCAAAGAGTTGAGGCTGATAGGGGTAAACTCTAACATCCCTTTGTTTCATGTTGGTAAAAATGAGATCCCAAGATAAGAATCCCATCCAGATTTTGACCATCTCCTAAGAAATTTGTCTTACCTGATTATTGCCAATTAACCAGGAAGGCTATGCCAAATCAGAGCGGATGAAAGGAGCCAAATCATTCGAGAACTTCTCAAATTCAAGAATGGCCTAGACATAACGGGCAAAACCATCAACAGATCTTTTCTTAGGAGTCAAAGCAGTCAAGCAAGCGCCTTCGAGAGAATATCGAATGGAGGCTTGAAGAGGAAGAAGCTTTAGTTTCTTCTCGAAAATGGCATTAAGCCATAATTGCAAGAGCTAGAGTGGCCCCGTGAGGTTTCGAGGGCCAGTTTCTCGAAATAAACTTTTCGAGGCCTCGTCGAGGCAAGTATAAAAAGAGGCAAGTAATAACTTGCTCAAGCAAACCTTTTTCTTAAGATGCAAAGCCTGGGCGAATATGTAGTAGTACTTGGGAACTTGTAGAGAAGGGGTACAAAAGACACAAGCAGACAACCAATAAAGCAAAAAGGCAATGTGCTCAGAGTCAGTGATAGAAGTACCTTCTTTGCCATGGTGTGCACTGACAAAGGCAGAATACATCTTTTTATCCCAGACGATCGAAGTATCTTTCATCAAAATCTCTTCTTCGAGAGCGTCAGGAAGATAATTGTCCCCTAAGGGCTTCAACCCTGTAATGGTAGCGATATCCAAAAGAGTCGGGCAGACAAAACCACAAGGAAATTCGAAAGCCGAGTTTCCCTGTTCTAAAAGAAAATAGCAGATTGCAACATCTGGGGATGGAAAATGTTCAGGTCATACTTCGACAACTGAACAAAATCAAATATTCCAGCCTCTTTCCATTCAGATTGCTTCGAGGTCTCAACACGTTCCAACCATTGAATGTGTTTATCCTTGGGAGGAGGAAAAGCCCGAAATATCTTGGTAGTATCTAAAAAAAGGGAAAAGTTGATGGTAAGAAAGTAAATAAAAAGAAAAGTGGAATCATATTCAACAAGCAAATCATTATGAGTTTTCTTCTTGCTCGAATTTGAATAGGGGCCTAGAAAAGCATGCATTGACCCATCAGAAAGTGAAAAAGGAAGGACTACCTGTGATTGGAAAACTTTGAGACTAGCCTCCTCCATGCCAGGGATAAGAACGAATGGGTTAGCCCCTTCGCTCAAGGTAGAAATAGTCACATTCTCCGCCAGCAAAGATACGGAAGGAGTAGGAGAAACCATCGAGGCCATAGGGGTAGCCATAGACACGGAAGCAACGGAAGTTGCCATGAGAACGAGAAGAAGGTGAAGAAATCGAAGGTAAAAGAGAATGAGCAGAAACAGTAGAAAATGCCCAAGAGGGTAAGGTGAAATGTTATATAAAAAAGCAAAATGGGCCAAAGCGTAGTAAAAACCCGCTGTGAAATTCAAAAAATGGGGGATTCAAATTTTTGATAACTAAAAATATTCACTAACGGACAAAAATTTGAAAATTTGCGTCAACCTATCCCAGGAAAGCGGAATCAGTGCCGCCAAATTTATTGCAGCAGGGACGAAAAGGGAAAAATTTGGAATTAATGATGTCAAGGGCATTTAATTCTCGCGAAGAGTACAACACTCTAGGGTCTCATTAGAGAAAGAAAATTGGGGCGTTGGAAAATATTCTTTCTCAACTACCTCGAAATAAATGTTTTCCAGGGGGCATTTGTTAGTACCAAGAAATGAATTCGGTGATACTCGAAATACAGGGGTGCTCGAAATCTTAGGTGATCAGAAAATGGCAAAGAAGTTTCTAAAGAGGAGACATACAAAGCCTGAGGAGAATCAAGAAGAGAATCAAGAGATACGCGAAGACGTTTTTCGTGAAACTCTCAAAATTCTTAAACCATGAAAGTTGCTGCTCGTGAAAAAGGCTCACAGCCTCGTAACCTCTCAAAGTACAAGAAAAATCAGGAAACACTCAAGTATACTTTTCTTTGGTCACTCGAAATCCCAGGGATCCGGACATACACGAGCATACTTCGCAACCTCTCAGAATGAAGAACTTAAAGGAGACACGATTAAGAGCGGTTGAAGTAAATCATGGGATAAATGTCAAGACTGCAGAACAGTTTGGGGAAGTTATGAACGGTTCCAGGAGTTATCAAAAGACGTGCCCGAGAATGAGCCATGATCTAGAAGTTTAGAGCGGTTACGCATTTTTGGAGCACGTCAGATATAGTTATCTTTCCCAAATTTCTATAAATTGACGAGTCATACTCGTAGCAAAGGGTCAGAAATCACACACCCACAACACCTCACAAGCACTCCTCGCCTGTGCATAAGGCTCACGTGTATACGAGACAGCTGGGTACGATTTCTTGACCACTTTTCTTTTTCCTTTTTTAATGTAGCATAGCATAGCGTAGCGTAGCATAGTCTAGTGTAGTGCAGTCCTCTGAATTTGTTTCGTTATCCTTATGAATTGTAATTTTGTTATCATCTAATGAAGGATTTGATTTCTGCAGTCAATATACATGTCATTTGTTCGATTCACGTTAACACATACGTGCATGAAATTGATTGTATGATTAGCATAGATATTCTATTATGGTAAAACAACACCCTAATCAATTAACTCTATTTGTTGCTTATATGATTTACCACCACAAGTCCTCGAATCTGTCATGTCACAAACACGCCTAAATTGAAATCGTGCTAGTTCGAATTAAAAGAACCTATGAACAAAATCCTCCACAAACAGTGTGATTGTTTATTATAATGTCAAACATTTGTGGATGTTTAATTATTAAGAAGTCTCTTGATTAAATTATGAGATAAACAAACAATCTAATTATAATTGTAATATAATGAAAAAAACTAAGCTAAAAATATTGTGTGTATTTTTGGAAAAAAAATTAATTTTGACAGGTACGGGTATGGGTGTGGGTGCGAGTGCGGGTACGGGTACGAGTATACCCGATACCTGACGGGGACGGGGATGTGGACGAAAATTATATACCCGACGGATACGGGTACGGGGATAAGTTTGAATCGCGAGGACAGGGACGAGTATCATAAAACTCGTACCTGCCCTGCCCTGTTGCCATCCCTATTCGATCCCCTTCAGTATCGATTTCGATCTAAGACATCTCTTGATTTGAACTCGACCACTTTGCATGTAACTCGGACAAAAACTTGTTGAGATTTCTGTTGAAATTAACTTTTGTTCTTGTTATAAATCATTTTAATTCTCTCAACGGACTCAAACACAACAAGTATACCGACCGTACAAGTAGTAAATTTAAATCGTATCCGCAGGGACTAGTTAGGTAAAACAAGCATTTAATGACTATTCATGACTAAAGAATAATTCCAATTTCTCATAGATTATCATGCAATTTGAAGTAAAGGTTATGACTATTGGAATGCTAAAACTATGAAACTATTTGTGTGTGTGGAAAGGATAGAAATGGTATTGTGATTTTGTAAGATTGTGGCGTCAGATATCACCGAACTTCACACTGATGAATCTTTATTCTCTTGTTACATTCATTGTACAGTCAACCCATAAGTTTACTCAAACCTAATCCCCTAGAGTAAGAGCCTAGGTACATATAGTGAATATCAATTCCTTGAGTATTCAATATATATACCTGCATTACAGGTGAGGGTTGAAGACTACTAATGGGCCAAGCTCCATTCCTAGATACATTTCCCACTAGGTATTTTGTTTCAGAGCTAGTTTCAAAGGCTATTTTCCAATACCCAATGGACTCTATATCAAGCAAAGGAGAATCAATCCAAAGCAAGCATTAAGAATAGAAACATAACACAACAATGAATGAAACAATATATATATATATATATATATATATATATATATATATCATTGATAACGTGAAGATTACATAAGAGTTAAGTTGGTTACATCTGACCCCACAAAATAATGGGTAGAACCGCTCAAAACAATGTGGGTAAAACAAAAATAGAGATGGAAGAGAAGATGAAAGAACCGGAGGAATGACCCACACATGAATGGTCCCAAGAACTGGGAATCCCTTCCACAGCTCCTAGAAGTTGCCCAATGTGTGAATGAGGCAGAAAAGCCTCGAAGCTTTGCTCAAATACGAACTGGTCAAGTCAGGATAGGGTTTACACGCCTGGTGCGTTATACCTCGCGCTCGGTGCATGGTTTTCTAGAGGGGTAATCACTCTCTATCTCGAAGCATGCCTGCCACGGATACTCTTGCGCCCAGTGCAGTGCTGAGTTACAGAGTGTGTTGCTCTCTGTCTTGATTAAGCCCGGCGTGAGCACTCTTGCGCCTGGCGTGATATTACTTCTCCTGCTCCTTTTCTCTTTTAATTTCCAATCGAATGGGTCTTCAACTTCAACTCTTCACTCAATACCTGCACAAAAAATGAGGTGTATAAGGGTATTGTTAGATGATTTTTGGGTTAGCTATATTTGCACAAAAATTAAATTAAAAAGAGAATAATTATATTACAAGAGTGCATGGGGTGAGTGGAATTGTTCAATAATTCCTATCTAAACATATGTATAAATGAGACTTAACACTTGAAGGCAGCAGCAAAGGCATGAACATATTCATTTAATTCCACTATTACCTCTGGGGGAAGATCAGGAAAGGCATTCAAATCATCAACCATCCGCTCGATTTCTATCTTGAAATGTGGATCCATAAGATCTTGGTCTAGATTGTCCACATATGCCTTTGAGCGGAATGAAGATAACAGAGGTTGGAAGCTCGCAACCACCTCTTGGGTCTTTCTTGAGAGTGAAGTTTCGCTAGTCCAATTCTCCAAGACCTCGAAAATGTCATCTTAGGCAGTTTCATCATTGAAAAACTCATAAGATCTACATCATCAGGGGGAATGGAAGCTTATGGAGCTTCTGACGGCTCAGCATCAATTTTTGCTATAAGAGGATCGAAGGGAGGAGTCTAGTGAAGTTTATCCTCAAAAGTCACCTCCAATCCTGTGCGAAAAGGAAAACGTTTTTTTACCAAGTCATGTATAAACTCGAGAAACACAAAAATGACAGAAATGGTTACTCACCTTGGCCAGAAGACACCCCCATGTCGAAATTAAAAGAAGGCGCGTTGCCTTGCAAAGATATTAGGGGCAAAAAGGAAGCTTTGACATTCTCCGCAACAATAACATCAGCAATAACATTAGATGCGATAGTTTGTTAAGAAAAGCATTTCATTAGTATATGACTTCGAGAATTGTTGAAAAGGGCAAAGACCAAAACTCAACAAGGCGTACCTCAAAGGGGCGTTCGAGAGGAGACGAAGCCTCAAGATTCTTTACGACGTCTCGAGAAGGTGGAACATCAGTAGGGGCAACGTTCTCAGTCAGGGGAATATTTTGAGGGCTACCAGAGGAGGATTTAGACACCTCTAAGTCCACTTTTTTCTAAGAGAAGAAGAAAAATATTGAGGGATGAAATTGAATAAATAGAAAAGGTATTACATTGACAGATGCATTACCTGTACAGAAGATTTCATGGCATCCTTCAACAATTTCTTAATAGGAATCCTCGATTTAGGGATAGACTTAATCGAGGATACTTTTTGTTTCCCTTTATCTTTAGGGACCCTTCGAGTAGTGGAAATCTAAAACAAAAGGAAGGGGGAGGAAATCAGAACTCTTCGAATAGAAATTTTGATCAAATTAGGAAGAATGACTTACAGATTGACCACTGTGAGACTCCAAACGAAGTTTTTTCTTAGGAACTTCGACTTCCTGCAAAAAATGAAAATACATGAATTCGTGACAATCATAAATTCATGACAATTATAAGAGATTATTTTTGATGTTCTTACTTTCAAGTGAAGAGAAAGTCTGTCAGAAGCACTCTTCCGCTTATAGTGTTTCAACGAAGTATTTCCCTCATCAACTTCCAAACCACTTTCCTAGTGTTGGGTGTCATCTTGATGTTAAGGAACTCTTTGGGCGACAGTAGCTAAACATAAGTAAGTTAAGAATGAGTAAAAGTTTTGGATTCGAGGTACTCACGAAGAAAAGATAAGTGAAGTACAATTACCAGGATGAACAATAGTATTGTCGACCCAACACAAAGGCCACAATTTATCCTTGGGAAAATCGTACACAGAACATCTTGCACTTGTCACTCGATTCTTAACGGGGATATTCTTATTATCCTCATACAAAGGATCGAGAGTCTTCACCCAAGGAGGATGATCAAGATATTTCACAAGTCCGAAAAGGGCATTGGGAAAAGGGGGTATGTTTTTAGGGAAAAATTTTTCAAAATCAGTTTGACCTCGAGGATTGATAACTTTATTTTGACGGATGTTCTTTTATACCATTTTAGTCAAGGATAAAGAGGCATCAAAAATGGTTCAAAACTTATTGTTGCGTCGATAACAAACTCTAAAATATTGCTCTAACTGATAAATAACGTTGCGATTCTTATAAGTACTTGAGATCTTTGGGCCCTGTAGAGGAAAAAGAGAATTTGTAAGTCGTTTTGAGAAATTCTCAAAAGTAAACATCTTGTCAGTGTATTACCCACACCACCACCGGAGGTAGCACTTAGACACGAAAAAGGAAGGAAGAAAAAAGCAAGGGGTAAGAGATAATTGGGTGTCAGGTTTCAAAATGAACTTAAGGAAGCTGTCGTAATCACCATCTTCAACACGAATATCTTGTCAATCCGATCCTTTCGATGGACATGCAATGGTTTCATCTGATAAAGTCCAAACTGACGAGCGAAGAGATAAGGTTGATAGGGATAAACTCTTACATCCCTCTATTTCATACCAGAAAAAATGAGATCCCAAGACAAGAATCCTAGCCAAATTTCAATAATCTCCTGAGAAACTTGTCCTACTCGATTATTACCAATCAACCAGGAGGGACCTACCAAATCAGAATGAATGAAGGGAGCTAGGTCATTCGAGAATTCATTCAATTCGAGAATTGTCCAAATATAACGAGCGAAATTGTCAATAGATCTTTTCTTGGGAGTCAAAGCTGTCAATCGTGCACCTTCGAGGGAGTATCGAATGGAAGCCTGGAGAGGAAGGAGCTTCAATTTCTTCTCAAAAATGGCATTAAGCCATAGTTGCAATAACTAGAGGGGTCATGTGAGGTTTCGAAGACCGTTCTCTCGAAACAAGCTTTTCGTGGCTTCATCAAGGCAATCATATAAGGAAGCAAGAAGCAAATTACTTAAATAGACCCTTTTCCTAAGATGCAAGGCTTAGGCGAGTGTGTAGTAATACTTAGGAACTTGAAGGGAAGGGGTACAAAAAACACAAGCAGCTACTAGTAAAGCAAAAAGGCAATATGTTCAAAGTCAGTGACGGGGGTATCTTCTATACCATGATGTGCACTAATGAAAGCAAAATATATCTTCTTGTCCCAGACTATTGAAGTATCTTTCATTAAAATATCCTCTTCAAAAGCCTCAGGGTGATATCTGTCCCCTACGGGTTTCAACCCTATAATGGCAGCAATATCTAAAAAGGTTGGACACACAAAGCCACAAGGAAACTCAAAGGCACGAGTCTCCCTATTCCAAAAGAATATGGTAGAAAGCAACATCTGAGGATCAAAGACGTTCAGGTCAAACTTCGACAACTGAATAAAAATAAATATTCCAGCTTCTTTCCATGGGGATTGCATTGAGTTCTCAACACGTTCTAGCCACTGAATGTGTTTATCCTTGGGAGGGGGAAAGGCTCAGAATATTTTGGTGGTATCAGAAAAAAGGGAAAGGTTTATTCTAGATGAGTAAATGAAAGGTAAGGTAGAATCATCTTCCGGAAGTAAGTCATTACAGTATTTCTTTTTATTTTGATTGGAATAAGGACCCAAGAAGGAATGCACTGATCCATCAAAGGGGGAGAAAGGAAGAAGTACCTGTGATTGAAGGATTTTGAGACTAGCTTCCTCCATGTCAGGAATTGGAACGAAAGGATTACTCTCATCGTTTAAAGTTGAAACAACCACATTCTCCATTAGTAAAGGAATAGAGGGAGCAGATTGAACCAAGGGACAGGTTGTGGCCGCTACGAGAGTAGCTGTGGACGCGGACGGAATGGAGGTTGCCATGTAAACAGGAAGGAGATGATGAAAGTTGAAGGTGAAAAATGGGGTAACTTGAAATTGTAAAAGGCGAAAGAGGTTAATGAGAAAAGACATTATATGAAGTAATGAAATGGGCCCAAGCGCAGTGAAAGCCTGTGGTAAAATTAAAAAAAAACGGGGCTAAAAAAATTCTAGTAACCGAAAAGATAGTCATTAACGGACAAAAACTAAAGGGGTATAATGGCATATCTTGAAAATATGTAATTGGTTCCGCCGAATCTACGAGAGAGGGAACAAAAAGGGAGATTTGAGTTAATGTAGTGTCAGAGGTATTTAATGCACACAAATGGAATAATGCTTTAGGGTTTCATCGAAAAAAGGGAAACGGGAGTGTTGGAAAACATTTTTTCTCGTGTACCTCGAAACAAACATTTTCCAAGGGGCATCTATTAGAGCAAAATAAGGTAACTCGAGAATACTCGAAGCTTGAGGGTACTCGAAACCCGAGAATGCACGAAATCATGGGAGATTGGAAAACAGCAAAAGGAAACTCTGGAAAGATACGAAGTATAAGAAGAATTAGGAGGTACTCGACTACATCCTTCGCGAAGCACTCAAAATCCTTGAAACTCTGCCACTCAAAATGCTTCGTAGCTTCGCAACCTCTCAAAGTGAAGGAATTAGAAGAGACCTGGTTAAAAATAGCTTTTGAGTTGACAAAGTACAGGTGAAGTACAAGAAGAATCAGAAGACACTCGAATATATCTTTCGCGAATCACTCAAAATCCCAGGAACCCGGCCATTCATGAGCATGCTTTGCAACCTCTCGAAATGAAGGAATTAGGGGATACACGATTAGAGAAAGGTCAAAGTAAATCGAAGGGATAAGTATCAGACTACAAAGTGGTTTGGGGGGTTATAAATGGTTCCGGAAGTTATTAGAAGACGTGCATGAGTGACCCACGATATGGAAGTTTTAAACGGTTACACATTCATGGCACGCCAGATAAAATTATTATGATCCCCCAAATCTCTATAAATTAATGAGCCGCGCTCATAGGAAAGGGTCAGAAATTGCATACTCACGAAGGCTCACAAACACTCTCTGCCTACGCATATGGCTCTCGTGTACGAGACGGTTGAGTATGGTTTCTTGACAACCCTTTTTCTTTTTCTTTGTAGTTTAGGTCTAGTGTAGCTTAGTGTAGTTTGCTAATCACTCATTATCATCCTTATGCATTGTAATTCTGACATTGTTGAATGAAGGATATGAATTCTGCAATCAATATATGTGTGGTTTATTCGATTCATATTAATGTTCAAATGCATGGAATTGGTTGTATGATAAATATTGATGAACGCCTGGAGATTCTGGTATGCTAAGCAAGTATAATTATACCCTAAATAACTAACTCTGTACGCTGTTTGTATGAAAATTGTAAGAGCTTGTCACGTTATACATAAATTGAAATCTTGCTAGTTCGAATAAAAAGAACCTATAAACGAAAATCACCACAAACAGTTACATTCATATATTACAATCTTCACAAGGAAATCTAAAATATATAGCAATCTTCACAAAGAAATGAACGATGAGATGTTATGTTACATTCATGACGATATAAGGCATGAGGCATCGAGGGTAGAGCATGTGAAATGAGACCTAGCAAGGCCAATTACCCAAAGAAGCTCACATTGAACTCGTGCGTGCAATCTTTTGCTTCAAGTTAATTGTGACGAAACTTGAATAACAAATATAAGTTAAAAAAAAGTGACGCATAAATATATTGTTAGAAATAATTTATTATTAGGACTCTATTGAGTGATTATTTTGTTCAAAAAGATCGAAAAATAGCCCAATATTCATTGGAAGTCATTTTATGCATTCCGGTGTGTTGGAATCACTTGTAAATTGAGTTGATGTATTGCATTATGCTCTATGATGAGTAACATCAAATTTAATGCCTTCATGTTAACTGAAACGTCAGAGCCCCCTCTCATATGCTTATCATTTCATCACAAACGGATCAAAACCAATTGCATCATGAATGATTTATAAGCCTTAACGTATTTACCTTTCAGAGGATCAAATCTAATTGGATCGAAATTGATTATTTCAAAATGAGTTTATAAGTATTTACTCACTTATGTGTTTGAGTTTTAAGGGATGTGTATTTTTCAAGGACAATTTAATCAAAATCAATTATGTTAAGGCTAATTTATAAGTCTTTTTATACTTATGTATTTGAGTTTAGTGGATTATGTACTCTTTTAAAACAAAAATTGATTGGATCAAGATTGATTGATTTATAAACCTCTTCACAATAATATGTTTGAATCTTGGAGGTTGTGTGTCTTCTTGAGTTTCAGGCTAATCTTCCTAGTTAGGTCGATCACCTCCAAGCTAACTACACCAAATCAATCATCTCTAAATTGACTTTGCTAAATCAATCACCTTTAAGCCAACTTCCTTGAGTCAACTACCTCTAGACCAACCTCCTCTAAATCGACTCTCTAAGTTGACCACCTCCAGGCTAACCATCTCTAGGCCAACTTTCCTAGGATGACCTCCTCCAAGTTGACTTCACCAACCCAACTACCTCCAAACTACTTTTCCCTAACCAACCACCTTTAGGTTGACTTCCTTAGGTCGAATGAACCAATTTAATTGATAAGTGTTCAACTTACATCGAGATTTAAAGAATTATTCTGAAATTTTCAGAAGTTATATGAGAACTTTTGAGATTTTGATACACAAATGTACATGTATAAAAAGCTCAAACCCAAGGTTAGAATGAACATATTATACTCTTTAAATGTTCTAAACTTTGAGCGTCGCTAAGTTATTTTAAAGGATCCATACAAGAACAAATTCAAATTGCTATAATTATATTATGGATTATTAGTCAAGAAAAATAAACTTTCTTCAAAGTCATCAACAATTCTAGGACGTATTTCTTCAAATATCTATTTAAATTAAGTAGATTTTAAAAAAAATGGACGAATGTACTAAATATTTTAATTACTTAAAAGGTTTTAAATTAATTAAAAATGATATAAAAATGATTTAGGTGTACATTCCCATTATTTAAATATAATTTTGGTATTATGTAAATACTTATATTTTGAAAATCAGACTGGACCAACCCTAAAATCTGAAAATTCAGTAAATTTCAAATAAACCACAATACTAACTTAGCAAAAAAAATTGGTCAAAATTAGCTAAGCCAATTTAACAACAAACATCATAAAGGAGAAATTAGCTAAGTCACACTTGTTTGGCTAAGCCAATTTACCCAAAAAAACTTCTCATCTAAAGATTTTCAAAGTCCTAAGCCCCGGTCTCTTTCACTCAAAACAATGATCTAAACCATCAAAATCTTACCAGCTCAACATACAATCATCAATTTAACATCTTTACAACTTCTACAACTCAAATTCATCAACAGAAAATCACATGCAACCATAATACCTCTAAGATCAATAATTTCTTTCTAATTATACCAAGAACAACCAAATACTAAGAACACCAAGATATTCCTTCTTCAACTCAACAATCAAAGTAGTAATGGGCAAAACAAACAAAAATCAACACATGAAACTAAACTAAAGTCAATCTACAAGCTTCCCTTACATTGGATCACTCAGAAATGACAAAAAGAAGGAAAAATGACGAAGAAGGAGACTGTTCGAGTCCTCATCGTACGACAACTTCTTTTTAAGATTCTCAACTCCTTAACTTGAATCTCAACTTTTACCATACCAACTAACGATCAAGGGAAAAAAGAGATTTTTCGATGGAATCGGATCAAAGATCAGACTTCGTTGGCTTTAAAGCACCTCTTTCTAATCTTTTTTTCTAAAATTCTAGAGTTATGAACTTAAGAAGTTCATTTCTCAGAATCTGCCTTATATATATCAGACCAACTCTCGTACACTTAAGTTATATCTTCTAAACTTAGAGTTAGAGTTATCTCAACTCTAACTTCCACACCACATAAGTTAAGAACAATGAAACAACATAAAATTATAATTCTTAATTACATATATCACAAGTATACATAATTAAAAAAAATGATATTACAAAATTTAATTTTAAAATAAAGATGAAAGTGATAAATGAGATATTAAGAAAAATATCTAAATACGTTATCATTTAAGAAAGATCCTAAAAATATAACTTGAAAAATAGTTTGAGACTAAAAACACTTATTTATTCGGATAAAATAGAGTATAAATAAACTTGAACAATATATGTGATTAAATTATTAAAAAAATTAATTAAAATTAATGAGTTTTTATTATATAACTTAAATAATTTATATGAATAAACTACTAAGTTTAGTCAATGGTACAAAGATTAGAATAAATATATGAGAATTAAGTATAATTTTTATTGTAGTTATTGTAGTGTTTCTTGTGGATAAAAAATTGCGTATATTGATTTTATCAGGACACTCATCAAGAAATATTTAATATTTAATGTTAAATAATTTAAATGAGTTAGAAAATAATTAATACCTATAATTATAAATACATTAATTTTGATATTTTCATTTAGTATTTTAAATTTTAATTAATGTTATTAAGTCATTAATTACCAAAACCCTAAATATCATCTTATTATACACAATGTATTAATTTAACTAAAAAATTATTATTTATGCCTAATTAAAAAAATCACCATAATAATATATAACATCAAAGTGAAAATCAGTTCCCAGTATGAAAATACAATGAATAGAAGTTTTAAAATGTGATTGAATTAAGTTTCGAGTACCTCTATAAAATAAAATAAAAAAACACACACGAAAGAGAATTTTTTACTAAAATAAATTTTTTTTTTAAAAAAAATTACCAAAAAAACATATGTACCACTTTATTTATCCAAATAGAACCTTTTACTGTTCAGGTTCAGAATTCGGTTCCCCGGGAACCGAATTCTGAGCTATTAATTTTTTTTTTTTTTTGCGTTTTTGGACCTGAGAATGATGTAAAACTGGAATCGGAACGGCCCGTTCTGAATGCAGAACGGGCCATTCTGCAAGGAGAACGCCCGTTCTGCAAGGAGAACGGCCCGTTCTTCATTCAGAACGGGCCGTTCCGGATGCAAAAATACACACATGACGAATGCATCAAAATGGGCCGTTCTGCTTGGACGTTCCAGTTTCAAAAATAACAGATTATTCGTGCAAGCAGAACGGCTCGTTCTGCTTGGAGAACGGGCCGTTCCGGTTGCAATATTTACCCACAACCCGAACTACAAACAGAAAAGAAAAAAGAATTTAAATACTTCTCAAAATTCGGTTCCCGGGGAACCGAATTCTGAGCTAAAAAAAAAAAAATTGAAGTTCAGAATTCGGTTCCCCGGGAACCGAATTCTGAATATGAACAGTAAAAGGTTCTATTTGGGTAAATAAAGTTGTACAGATGTTTTTTTGGTAAATTTTTTTTAAAAAATATTATTTTAGTAAAAAATTCCACGAAAGGGGGTTATCCCTGAACTGAACCACAGGTTCTTGTTCTTCTGTGTCACAACTCAGACCCTGACATAGTGACATGTCTTGTCTCGGTTTCAGATATTTTTGTTCGTTCATGGAGTATCCACCGCCGATAGCAGTGACTAATCTTCTCGCTACGTTGGAGGCATCTTGAAGGATGGGATAGCTGACCCCAAGATTTAATACAACTGCATACACAAGGTAGGATTCGAACTCCTGACCTTGCTTAAGCGTTGATCAACCCCTACCGCTAATTTAGTTATTAATTATTAATTATTAATTAACTAAATATCATCGTTAGTGGAAAGAAGGAAAGGCTCAAAACATGACTTCTAGATGGGAGAGGAAAAAAAGACTCCCTGAATGATGAACAATATAAAATGCACTTAGGATGGACCAACAACTGTGGACCTAACTCACAAAGAACAAGAGCATGTGCATTGTGCATACGCATTTGGTCAAGGGAAATATAACTTGTACCACAAATAATTAATGTTGTACTAAATTACGATACAATTTATTTCTATCATTATTTTTTTTTTGGTAATTAGGCATGATAATCACCCCCTCCAATTAACCATTTTTATAAGCAACACTATGGGTATAGGTATTCAAATCACTCCATCGTTAATTAAATAACACAAGTATTGAATTATTTGTACAAACAACAACAGTACACTCTTGCAGTAATAATGATCGAGAAATTAAGTTTCATTTTTATTTTAGACGTACAACCACCAACCATGACTATGAGAATATCAAAACTATTCTTGCTTGAACACTAGCCCTTTCCTTTATATCCATATGGCCAAAAAATAAATATAGTTAAATTGTGTAAGCATCTAGACCTTTTATTTTATTATTTTCTTTTCCTTATCCCAATCAAGGTGTTGATTAAAGTGTTCTTTACATTCTAACACAACGAAGGCGTCAAAACCCAACCAAGGCACCAAGTGTAGGATAAGGACCAAATATGCTAAATTACAAGAGAAGAAAAGGTGTGTCTGAAAGTAAGTTATTTTCACAATGTAAACATTGAATTTTTTTTCATTTATATATTCTTTACACTAAAAAATACTGGGCTTCAAGTTGATGCTTTTAGTCTTCTATTGTTTGTTTTTAAGCCGAAACAAGAAGAAAACTTGATAGAACTATTTTCTTTGGGTCTCGGCTTCTTGAGGAATCAGTGTCTTTGCATGGTTATCTCAATTCGAATTTATTAACTTTTTTGTGTGAACAAGTTGCTAACCTACATAATAGGAAAGTTCATCACGAAAGCCTGAATGGACGTAGGTGTTTCTTTTATTATATGTAAGATAAGATTTAGAAAAGCAACAAATGAAAATGAATAATGTGTTCCACTACAACAAAAGCAAATTCAAATTATTATATATATCTAATAAAAATCCAGCTTACATTGTAATGTCGAATGATACTATTATAAAAAAATATTTGCCATAAAATTCTATTCAAACGTGCCACTTAATTATTATCATTAAACAGTCAACTACCTTTAAAATTTGGCCATATTATTAATTTATTGGTTAAGATTAGGATAAATTGCATTCTTCTCCTTTTCACGAGAGATGTTATTAAATCTACATTCTTCTTTTCTCTTATTTTAAAATATGCATTTCCTTCTTTTTAAGTGATCAATGATCACGGGTCATATAACAATTAATAATCATTGAACATATTGAGCATGACTGATGTAATACTCATCTACTCGAATAATTATATAAAAAATAAATAATTTAATATCAATTTGAGTTCCTTTAAATATGTTGTTTAAATTGTTGTATAATTAGTAATTATTTTATACTTTGTTGATTCTTTGTTTGCTAGTTTATTCTTTCATGTTTTTTTTGTTGATGTTGGATTGTGATGAGCATTATTATATAGGAGTAGAGCATAATTAGGCTAATGTATTTTGGTGGTTGAAGACCGTGCTGAATGGTAGTGTAATTTGGGATTACTTTTGCATAATTTTATACAATTACTTGATCGATAACTTAAATTTATATTATAATTATTTTAGATTGTTGTATATACATATACATGTCAAGATTGGTGATTGATCCATTGAGAAACATTTACCTTTTTGGTTGGTTTATTATTATGCATATATTTATATTAAGCATTGCTATATCCTCCGAACCATTGTCCGATTCAGCTTCCAAATAATTAAAAAATTAATATCTTTTAATAAATTTATTATAAAATAATTATTTAATTTAATATTTTATTATTTAAATTAATTTTTTAATGATTCGGACAAAATTTTGGTCTATTCATTCTGAACATCAAGCATTTTTCATTTATATTATTACATGTACCTTTCAAGAGTTGTTTGTAAGTTAAATTTAGACAATTTTTGTGGATTTTTTGTCACTAATTATTAATAATATAATGATCATGGCTAGGCATGGCAACAAGTTTTATGTTTCTCGTCTCATTTTTGCAAATTTAAACTGTCCCGCTCCCGATATCTACCGGGAGTAAAATCGGAGTATCCATCCCCACCCTTGGCGGGATTCGGGTTTCCTCGCCCTCGCCCTCACTCCTAGACCTTTTTATTTTTTTATTTTTTTTCTTCAGTTTCTAATAAATATGAAATTTTTTTAAATAAATAAGATAAAGGTTTCAAGCAGGGCTTGACAGATATTAATATTTTCATCATCGATTTTACCAGTCAGGAAAAATCCAAACTCGAACCCAGTCAACATGGATTTTTCCCGTCTAAATCTGGGTGGGTATCCATAGAACCAGATTAAAATGTCATGCCTATTCATGACGAGTTATCACATTTATTCCTTAAAAAGTTATTCTTTTTAAATACACTAATTTAAAAACATTTTTTTAAAATTTAAACGAATGTGGCCTAAATTCGTTTAAACCAAAGCTAAATGGTTTGTGCCAAAAAAAAGCTTCCAACGATTAAAAAAAATTAGGCCAGTAACTTTTGCAAGTTTCAACTTTGTGTGTCTCGGTGTATGTTTGCATTTGATATAATTTTTCACGTCTAATTTAAAGTGTTTTTATGTAAATCAGATATTTAGACGTAGAAAAAGAAAAAGAAAATATTTTAAAAAATCGATATCAAACACCCACTCAATCTATATATTAACTTCACTTTCTAGGATTAAAAATGATAGTTGACATAATTATATTAAAAAATTATGTAATAAAACTTGTTTATGATTAAATAACGACGTAAAATTTAGGTTAAAATCCTTATTTGGTCCTTTATAATATTTTTTTGTTTCAATTTAGTTTCATTTTAATTTTTAGTTTTAGTTTGGTTCCCAATAATTTAAATTATTACAATTTGGGACTTCCGTCCAAATGATTTAAATGGAGTTAACTGGTGGCCACGTGGATGTCAGGTGGTTGCCACGTAGATGCCACGTAGATGTGTAGGTGGATGCCAAATTTCTTGAATACACCTGGAACTAGAACAGGCCTTTCTGGTTTCAGAACGGGCCGTTCTAGTTCCAGAATGGTCGATAATTATAGTTCACGGTTGTGAATTGTGCACGAAAAAAGACTTAAGGTACAAAACATTTCAAACACTAGATTTGATAATATTGTCAATGGGGATTGATAACTTCAATTACTAAACATTTGGGCTATACAGTGTATCATTAAGGACGATGCAGTGTATCACTAAGGACAATGGTATTGGTAGCAGGTTTTATTTCATTGTTAGTCAAACTAGAGTAAACCACTTACTATCAAATTGACACTATACAGTTAAGGATGAAATGAAACGGTGTTTCCCCTTGAAGTCATTGACGATGTACCCCAACAATAACAACCTGTTCTTGAGGAGGTACAACCTGAATTTTTGTGGTTTAGGGTTTTCCTTCAACGTTACCCAGATAATTTCCTTTCTTAGTAATTTCTTTGAACTTTTTTAGTATATGCTATGTTCTGAATTTTTGTTTTCAGTTTCTGAACCATGTTTCTGTCTTTGAATTTTTGATATGTTATGAATTTTTATTTTCAATTTTTGAACCACATTACGACATTTTGGTCAACAAAGTTGGCGTTCTGGAATGGGCCGTTCTGAATCCAGAATGAGCTGTTCTAAAACCAGAACGGCCCGTTCTAATGCACTCATGGTGTGTTAAATTTGCATTTGGAATGACCCGTTCCAGTTGCAAAATTAACACATAACATGTGCAAACAGAACGGACCGTTCTGGTTCCAGGTGCATCCACCTATGCATCTACGTGACATCCACATGACATCCACGTGGCCAACAGTTAACTCTGTTTAAATCATTTGGACTGAAATTCCAAATTGTAATAATTTAAATTATTGAGAACCAAATTAAAACAAAAAATTAAAATAAGACTAAATTAAAACAAAAAAATATTATAACGGACCAAAGAAGGGTTTTAACATAAAATTTAACATCACATAACAAGGTGAAAATATAAAAGTGTGTAAAAAATAAAATTTGAAAAAGTAATTAATAAATAAAAAATAAAATCGTAAATTAAAGTGGCTGACTAGAGCACCAATCGGTGGTTTTACTTTGAGTGGTTTACCCAAATTTAACCATAGCACAACGGCAGTACATACAGCGCACTCTCTACATTCAACACTATTTCTTCTATACGCACACACAAAGGTAAGTTTCAAGTTTCTAGTTTCTACCAATTCCAAAAGATTTTTTATTATTTATTATTTATTTTTATTGTTTTGAAACTGTTTCATTTGATGTTCATCGTTGTCTGGATCCAGCTGTCTTTCCCCTTTGAAGGGCCTTTTCAGTTCTGCGCCAACGGAAACAACCAACCAGATCCAACTCACCATTAATCGCTTGTTGACGACGATACCATTCGCCACACGCAGATCGGGAATTTGATTCCAAAACACTATGAGCGTCATCGACATTCTTACCAGAGTTGACTCCATTTGCAAGAAGTACGACAAATACGACGTCGAAAAGCAGAGGGACTCCAATATCTCCGGCGATGATGCCTTCGCCAGACTCTACGCCTCCGTCGACTCCGACATCGAGGCCCTAATTCAGGTCACTCGATTTCTCCCCTAATTGCCCAATTTTTCCATCAAATCGCCGGATTAGGGTCTTCCGTGACTCTAATTGTATGTGGACTGGAGTGGAATTTTTTGATGTGTGTTGTTGAATTTTTGTGTAGAAAGCAGAAACCGCTTCCAAGGAGAAAGGTAAGGCATCTGCTGTAGCCATCAATGCCGAGATTCGTCGTACCAAGGCTCGGTTGCTGGAGGAGGTTCCCAAATTGCAGAGATTGGCTGTGAAAAAGGTTTTTTTTTTTTTTTTTTTAATATTTATTTTTAATTATTATTTAGGCTGGATCTTTTATGATGTAATGAAGAGTAATTTGATTTGCTGAATTAGTCTCACTGATAACTTGTTAGCGGCTAAAGATAATTTGTTTAATCTAATTGAAGAGTTCTTTTTTTTTTATAAAATTTGAACAATGGGAAAGACTAGAGAAATATATCCAATTTTTCTATTGTATGATATCTGCTTTTACTAGTGTAACTGTCGAGATTCGAAAGGGAATACTTGTTTCTGTCTGTAGTTCTGATTGTTTGTTTGAACCACTATTGAGTTGTTAAATTTGGTCTGCTAGTTTTCTCTGAAGCTTGATTTTTTCTTTCAAATTTATTTTGCATTTAGTAAATAAGTAGCAAGTGAAGTTTCAAAATTAAGGACAGTTGATTTGTCTGATGCATGATAGAATGTATCCACAGGTAAAGGGGCTTTCATCACAAGAATTTGCTGCCCGTAATGATTTGGTTCTTGCATTGCCGGATAGAATTCAAGCTATCCCAGATGGGACTCCTCCTGCACCAAAACAATCTGGAGGCTGGGCAGCTTCTGCCTCACGTCCTGAAATTAAGTTTGATTCAGGTAATTAAGTTATCCAAGTCTCAGGTTGATGCAATTATCGTATTTCATCTTTGGGAGGCCTTTTAATTGACTGACTCTGTTCGTGTGTGTGAATCACGGAATCATCTCAAATGCAGATGGGCGATTTGATGATGAATACTTCCAACAAACTGAGCAATCCAGTCAGTTTAGGCAGGAATATGAAATGCGTAGAATTAAACAGGTAAGTAACCTAAAGCAGTTGTGTGAGGTTCACTGTGTCTTTCAGCTCAAGTTTATTCTGATTATTGGATGTCACCCCCTGAGTGGATTTACTTTCAAATCTAACTGCACATAACTTTTCAGGATCAAGGTTTGGATGTGATTGCTGAAGGATTGGATACATTGAAAAACATGGCACATGATATGAATGAGGTCAGTTGCTTTATTGTTTTTGGTTAATTATAAATTTAATCACTATATACGACATTGTTTTAGTCCCTTGTAATAACTCATCAGTTTGGTCCCTACATGAAGCTTTGTTTAAAAATTAGTCCCTGGTCCATATCATTTATTATTAAGTTATAAAGGTGTTAGATTTTTATTTCTCCATATAGGAACCAAAATAAAATAAAAATAAAGTTTCAAGTGTAGGGACTAAAACGAAAAATAGTGTCAGTTTATGGATCAAATCTAATAGCATTATAACTCTGGCAAATGGAAAGAATCAATTTGTAAAATGTAAATATTGGTTCATGTAGGGAGTAGGGACTAAAATGTTGAGTTTCTTTGGATAGGAAATAAAATGAAAAAAGAGTGTGGTGTAGGGACCAAAATTTTAATTTAACCTTGTTTTTATCTTCCTTGTGTGTGTGTTTTAACCCTTTTCATGTTCATTATTTATGTGCTGAATACAGGAAATGGACAGACAAGTTCCACTGATGGATGAGATTGACACTAAGGTGAGAATTATGAATCTCTGTCTGTATCCAAATTCCAAACTAAAAACTTGAAAATGTTGGCTTTTAGAACTTGAATTATGAAGTTGAAAGTAATATGACACAATTTGTCATCTTTATAGGTGGACAAGGCATCCTCTGACCTTAAGAATACAAATGTTAGACTTAAAGACACAGTGAACCAGGTTATTTGACCACAATTCTATCTGTATAGATTTCCATCAGTTAGTATTTGTACCTGTGTTAGATTTCTTGCTGAATATTATGGTTTTTTTCTCATCCAGCTTCGATCCAGTCGAAACTTCTGTATCGATATTGTTTTGTTGATCATAATTTTGGGAATTGCTGCCTACTTATACAAGTAAGGCTCCTATCTCTTTTTATGAACTTGAAAACGCCTAGCACTTCTCTTTTGCTCATGAATTTCAACTCTGCTTGTGATGTAGTACTGTTCAATTTGCTTATTGATTTGAATGATGAAAATTTTGGTGTATTTATTAACGTGGTCTTGTGGGAGAAATTTAAGGTTCAATTTTTTATTTGGGAAATGATTATTGTACAACAAATTTTACAACTCAGCGAGAGAAAGTGAGAAAAGAGAAATGAATTTGAAATGTAATAAATGATGAGGTGGAGAAAGATAAACAAGAAAATAATGTTGTATAAATTGTTTCTTGAATTGTTGGGCATGTGGTTTGTTAGTAAAGCATTTGTCTCATATTCCTAGGATGTATATGCACCTTTTGCTGTAGAACATAATCTTGTTTTATTCCCTCTCTAGCATTTTCGTCCCTCTTCCCTAATATGTTTTCGTTGAAACATATAATGATATAAACAAAAACTACTGTATGAGCCAAATTTGTTGTTCAACGGTGTTGAAATAAATTATGCTCTATCTAAAAATTTTAATATTGTTATCTATTCTGCTTATTAACTAAAGATGGCCGTTCCTTGTTACTTCCTTATTGCTGGGATCTTAATATCATAGGATGTGTTTTATGGTGTTTACTAGTTTCGCACGCTTTATCTGTTTTTGAGACACCTTTCTTACTTGCGGTGCTCATTTTGCAGTGTACTAAAGAAATGATATGTACACAAGGCTGATGGATGTTCTCGAAGGGTTTGCCTTTATTTCTTGTATTTTGAGAATATTGTGTCTGATTTTCTTTTAATATTTTTTATTTTATTTCTACCATTGTGAAAATTCCCCGGTACTGGAGAGATGTGCGCTTGTGCTTTATAAGCAGTCTTGTGTATGCAGTTATGTCACATCCCATTAGGATGTTAAATAGTTGTCTCGTACTCTTTATACTTGTTTAGGTATGTTATATTATATTATTGATGCTGATAAATTAGGAACGATGCTTTGCTTGGTGTGTAATTCTAGCTGGAGTTAGCTACAAACACGACGAAAAAAAAATTGTGGGTAACCGCTTAAAAATGAAATTATTCAACTAATTTTTCGTTTTGTCTTGACACGCAGAATTGTTTGTTTTAAACTCTTGTGACTTTTAGTGACGAATTCCTTCGTTCCTTTAATAATGTTATATGATTAGTTGATTACATGATAGTAATTGCAAACGCCTGTATCAAATGAGAATGTTTTTAGGGATTATTTTGCTATAAGAGGATTTTTAGGTATTTTTTAACTTATTAAATTCAATTTTATATTTCAATTTCATATAGTATTTAGATTAAGTTTTATAATTTTTAAAATAAATTATCGGTAGATAAAAATAATTGCATCGGAATATAAATTTTAATTATATATAATTAACATTTAAACCGGGAAAGATTAAAATACTAATCATATGTTTATGAGTTTGGAGACATCAACGAAATTATTTGTGGTGAAATGTGATGTATAGATCCCATTATCTGTAATGGAATTGTCGTTCTTTCCGTTAATCATATTGTGGCTTTAGTGACGCTATGATTAATCCTATCCTAAAACTAAAGCACCTCTTGGGTGATCAAAAAGGCAATACAAGTAGTGGGTGGGTATTACATTCAAGCCTGCAAGGCAGAGAGATTTAAAACCAATAAAACACAGTCAAAGCATCTTCTGATTAGGATTCAGTTGTGATTAGTAAAAGGAATATCAGTTAATAATACTTTCTCATAAGTCTGGGCTCCATGTGGCTACAAACACTTAGTCTGGCTTGTAGCCCAAATCCAATTGACAATGCTCGGTCTCTGTTTAAAGCTATTTGAAGGTTTATGATATATACACCTCCTGTCTTTTATAAATACATCTCATATCTCTCTTTTTTCCCTTTATTATTTTATAAGGAAAATTTTTAAAATGTCCTTCTAATTAAATTTTAATTTTTAAAATTATCTTTTTCATTCACCCCTTCCTCCTTCTTTTAGAAAAATATTTTTCAGAATAGTGAAATTAAAATTAATATTTTGAAAAGTATTTTTTTTTTAAAAGTATATCTACGGACATGCTTACGAACACTAGTTCTACGGTTTAAATGCATGTGAAAATTGAAAAAGAAAAAAAGGATAATGTAAAATTTAAAAAAACTAAAACTATCTATCAAAATAGATAGAGGTGGGAAGAAAAGCAAGGAGGTGTATGTAAGAAAATTGAAAAAGTGAGGGAAGAAAGTGTATGGAAAAGAAAGAGGAAATTCTAATTTTAATGTTAAAGATGTAAAATTGAAAAAATAAGAATATTTTAAGAATTTACTTTAAACAAAAGAAAAAAAGGAAAAGGAGATGTATTTATTAAAAAAAATTGTAAAAGGCGTCAACGTTGGGCCTCTCCTAGGGCTCGAGGTGAGCCAATCTTGGCTGATAATTTTGGTAGGCAAGGTTAGTAAAATGGTTCATAACTTGTTTTATTAAAATAGATAGAGTTCTGCTCGTGGAACTGCTTAATGGGTGTCTCGTGTTCTCAGTATGTCAATCGAGAAGGTTTGTAGGCTTCTGTATTGTATTTGTAATATACTGAAATTCCCGATGAACTTGCAGTATACACAAAGTCAATTTAGGCGTAGAAATTTTAAAATTCCTTTGCTAATTCATAAATATTCCTAGCTTCCTAGTTTAAACTACTATGCATCTTTGTTCCAAGCTTTTTGACCACGTATGTCAGGGACTGAAGCAAGTTCAAGTTCCAAAACATTGTTTTGATTTATGTCCCCTACAACAAGAGGGATACTATTCCCGAAAATATTACACGTCGCATAGTAATTCATTAACATAGTAGTAGTATGGTACTATGTTTATTCAGACAAACATGCACTTTAATTATTAATTTTCTGTTATTCTTCAATTTTGAAGTTTATTCAGGTCTAGTTTTTTGAAACACGTTCCTGAAGACGTTGCCTGTTTCAATTAAATAAAATACATGTAAAGACACTACTTAGCACGAAAATTTTCCAGCAAAACGTTTCAGAATGACATAACCTATCAAGTAATACATGGGAGAATGAGTAAGAGAATTGTAAATGTAGCAGTGACATGTAAGTTGGTGTCCCTTCATGTCAAAATGGAAAGCTAGCATTCCTTTGGTAACGTTCCTTCAAGGCAACATCTAAGCAATGCTATTGTCTACACTCTACACAGACTCGGGAACTCCCATAGATTATATTTTTATAGATGTATTTCTTGAATGAATGAGTTCCATGATTCCACCAGAAGGGTTGAATCTAAATCCATGAGAGAGTTGGATTTTTAAATTGGAATATTTGTCCATGCAATGAAAAGTTATAGCCTACGGACGAACCTTGGGCCTTGGGGAGGTATCTGTCAATCATGGAGAAATGATATCAACACATTTTTTAATATGCTCTTTTAAATACATTTTATTTAATTAACTAAGATTTATAAAAATAAAATAAAATTTGGCGAGTTCTATATTTTATTTAATGACTTTTTTTGATTTTTTAATTTTTAATAAATTTTAATTAATAAAAATAAGTATATTAAGGGAGTGAATTAGAAAATGTGTTATTAGTACTTTTCATGAATAATATTCATCACAAATATTTTTAATCTTGAAACCACCCAACATGAGTTATATTTATATTTAGCCTAAGTGAGACTATCCGTCAAATTTTGGTATTTTTATCTTTAATTTTGTAATTTTAGTTTCTTAATTTTATATAATTTATAGCTTTAATCTAACTATTAAATATTTGTTTATTGATTGTTAAAATTGTAATATTGAACATGATCTGGTATCAAGTAGATGATTTGATAATAAAAATTTAAATTTTTTATTAAAATATATTTTTAATCTTTACTTTTACCGGAGTAAAGTTGCAAACTAAAAATACAATTTAATAGAATAATATTATTATATATAAATTTTCACATTACTTACTTATAAGTCACAATCCATGTTGCCATTTGCCATTTTTCTTTGGTAATTTTTCATAGCATAACTTTTGCTTGGTCAAGTGGTTATCAAACTATCATATGTGAACCAAGCTCTAAAAATGCCCTCTCCCTCATTAAGGATGGTGTGTCTCTAATTCATCATCATGCAACAATCGTACACAAAATTAAGGTTATGTATATCGTAGTTGAAATATTGTCTTTATTCATACTTAGAAGAAAATTGGTATGCTGATTAATTGCTTAAGGAAGGTGTTTCATCGGCTAATAGTCTAGTTATTTGACTTGCATGCCTCCTTGATTTATTTTTACTTGTTTGTATTGATTCCACGATAACTTTCTTTCTTAGAAGCAGATGAATAACTAGTTGTTTGTTTTGCTTTTTTAAGCTTTTTTTTTTCACTAATAAAAAAAATCCACCTTGCAATTTTAATTGTCAACAATGAAGATTTAATACTTGAATTAAAATTGTTAAGTTTTATAAAATTAGAAATTAAGTGAACAGAATTGTGGATAAAAAATTATAGTAGAAAAAAAATACAATTTAGTCTTATATTTATATATTACATATTACATGCTGCTAGATCATGCAAAGATGTACAATTAATTATCAAGTAATATAATATTAGGTAGATTATATTGAATAGGTGGTGTGACATCACTACCACCAATAATTTTTCAAAGGTCTTGCTTGACCTTGTAGATAAGACTCTATTCACGTCACTCACATGTAGTAATTTTGGTTATTGAGCTTCTTGATTCCTCCAACTATCTGAAGCTCACCTATTGGATATAAAAGACTTCAACTAAATTGAAACGCCAAAAATAAAAAATAAAAAAAAGCTCACCCAAAATTCGATCCCATATCATCAAGCTCTAATTCCAAATGTTGAATATTAATGCACACAAATCCATAATTATATTATATACTACTGTCCAAAAGAACTTCAAGAGAACTTATAGTAACTCTTATTCATATAACATGCTTTTCCATGATTACTACTTATAGGTACAAGAAATATTTATATTTTACATCATAGTAAAACTCTCTATACAAATTAAATAGTAAAAATAAATTGTAATCATGTAACGTAATTAGAAACTACGTAGTTTTAATAATACTAAAATATAGATGATGTTGACTTTTCAACAACATCCATATGCTGGGACAAAACTATAAAAAATTGTGAGAGAATAAAATTTAACACATGATAAAAAAAAAAACATTTGACCGAGATATTAAGAGAAAACGTTAAGCTTAAAATGTTAAAAAAAGGTATAAAATTTCACTACAAGAAACTCGTGCTCCTCTTGTCAACCAACATTAAGATAAAATTACAAATATGCATAATGACCCTAATTCAACTTTTTCCTTACAGAGATTCATCGCAGCAAAGTTAAGGATAGTGTCTTGTAATTAAGGGATGCACAATGTCGGTAGCTTCTTGCACTCTGATAAGCCATCTTAGTTTTCACTCACAGAAGAAAAATGTACTTGCTAGATGCAGCTATTATGGATTGATGATCAGTGCTAGGCAAATTAATGTGTTTGTTTAATGAGCTTGTGCCCCACGGATGGTGTATAAAAATTCAGATGCTACTGTTTTCATAAGTTCACATGGTTAAAAAAACATTTGAAAGTGGACATGAAGCTACAAATGATGGGGTAATGCAGTGTAGCTTTTGTCTGACAAGGAATCTTGTTCAATTGAAATGTTGAATATTGGACATGGGTTACATGGCAATTGTCTTTTAATGCATGCATGGATTTCAACAATTGGATGGATTGGACCTTCAATATTATGACCAAATCCACCTATTCCAACATTACAAGACCTTACAACATTCATTATTATGTGTGTACTTTACAGCATTTAAACTGAATTAAGTGTTCATTTTTCCCAATCTTTTCCTTTTCTGATGGAGTTATTGTCATCTGCAAAGTAAGACAAACATTGTGAACATATATTCATGAAGCTCTACACAGAATTATACTGGATCCCACCATGCTGATTAATATATTCTATTTCCGGTCCCAATATGAACTTTAATTATTGAAAACCGGATTACTTGTTCTTGGCCAGAGTGCACCACATTCTGGTTATCATCTTTACAGTCTACTATATGTGAATATAGGTATACATGATTCATAATTTGAAAAGCTAAAAAATTCCCTGCATTATATGACATTACATATAATTGGTCTATTTGCATTGAAGTGGATTCAAGTTTCAAAACAAAAAAGATCGATGTACTTCCCTACTTTCTCCATTTTTTTTATAAAAGTATTTATGCACTTCGTTTGAGCAAACGTCAAAACATAAAACTTTGGTTACATGCGCATTCCTCACCATATGTTACGAAATTTACATCAAAAAATAAATTATTGAGCAGTTTGATTTGGAGAAAGATGGGCATGGGCGAAGGATGTCTAGAGATGTTTTGCATTTGGCGTTATTCCTACCATACTAATACCATAGTCCTATTGCACAAAACTCCAAGAAACAGAACATGCATGAATGCAAGATGAAGAGACATAATAAGACCAAGTTGATTCTGTTATTTGGTCTCTTCTTCTTGGAACTAATCATCTTAATAATCCATTTTCTTTATCACCTTAATGGACAGCCTGTTTTGACACTACTGCCTTACAACTATATGCCTCAACATTTCTATCACTGAATCATTGGTCCATCAAGCAGCCCCACTTCCCACTGCTCTTTCTTTGCATCCTTTTTTCCCTCTCAAAAATGTCAGATAATGAAGTCAAAACTCAAGAGTCATCATATAATCGGATTTAGAACCAAAATATTTGCAAACACTTCTACTACAATCTTATTTGGTAAAATTAGTTTATTAGCAGACTAAAAGTTCATAAACTAAAAGTTAGGAACTATAAAGTTAGAAATTTATCAGTTATTTTATATTGTTTGTGTTAAAATGAATATTTATTTTTATATAGATCACAAATATCTTTTACAAAGATAATGATATTCAAGTTGAAAATGACTGCTAAGAGTCACATGGGAATGGGTATTAATTAAAAGAACATTCTGATTGGGAATAAAAATTAAAAAAAAAAAGGCAATATGTTTTCCTTAGTTCTTGCATTACATAATTTCAAACCAAGGCATCCGATTTGTCTTGTGTATATACGTTAATGGTGTCCAATTGGAGGCCAACTTTTAAAGTTGTCATGAAAACAAATGATATAATTATATAAATACCAACAAATTACGCAACTTGTTTGGTGTTGTGTATACGTATACTAGGGTCATGGCAAATTGAAATTCGTCATTGATGTTGATACGTGTTTAGCTTTCAAGTCATTTCATGCCTACAACAAGCCTGAAAACTTCAACTTCCTTCCAATGTGAACTCATTGAAATTCATCTTAATTAATTTGCAAGCAAATTGGTTTTATACTTTTGCGAGTGGAGCCACGCCAAATTATCTTACGATGGAACCGGTTTTTCTTCGCACGTTGAATATTTTGAGTATGCTTAAAACGCAACTTTTTAGAAATTGGTTCGATTTATCAACGAAATCACGATTTACTCAAATCAATTCCCATAATTACATGCCATGCTATTCCTTTAACCCATTGCTTTGCCATGATTGAAAATGATTTGACATCACCATTCACCAATAGAAACAAAGGTCAAACAAAAGAAAGACCAATTTATACTTTCACGACATAACTAAACGCTCACGGTGAGGCATAGATTCATACATATCTTATCCTTCTTACGTGGCTTCATATAAAAAAAAAAAAAACAAGATCAATGCAAAAACACACAAACTAAGACAAATTAGGGTTGGGTAGAGGGGCCATCGCCCACACACATAGCAAATTAATTGAGTCTAAATTGAGAGCACATTTTTTTTTTACATGTCCTAACCAATTTAAACATCCAAACATATAATCTTATCAAATGCACCTGCTGGATCCCAATCACGAACACGAGTATTGTATTGTATAATATACTTACTTCCATATGAATCTAAATATAACTAGGAAGTATTATTAGACAAGAATCAAACACAAGATTTCTGCCTCGACAGTGTTAGATTTTGTTAGTTGAAGCAGCTCTTATTGATTAATAATCAATCGCATCTAATTAACAACATACCAAACTTTATAGTTAGATCATACATATAGATGATAAATTGATAACTTGCCCTATGAAAATTAAAGTCATAATATATAGTGTATGAATTGAGAAAATATATGTATGATCGTACCATGGCTATTGTATGGTCAATCAAGTGAGAAGAGAAGAGGGTGCATGAGAGGGAACAGGTAAGAACAGTCATTCCTTGAATGGGACCGGTTGGTGAAGATTCCACATACTCCTATATGTTTGGTTATAGAATAAATGTCCAATAATTAAATTCACAATAACACATAAACACACGAGATATCATGTGTTTGTGTTTGGAGATTCACACCCCGCAACTTTTTATTTATTTATTTTTGAATTGATTCGTAGATGAATGAGCAGCTTTATAATATGCTTTTGTTTCTGCACGTAGTACCTCCTCCCAGTTATTAGATTGGTATTTGAATAGTGTTTGTTTTTGGACTGTTATGCTATGGTTCCGCACTTTACGCTGCTTACATGAAATAAACTTATGCAACAAACTAGTGATGATGAAAAAGAGATTAGACGACAGTGAATTGTTTGGTTCAATTTTGGAAACAAAAAATAACAGAGAGAATCGATTTTACCGATGAGCAATGTTTTGTTTCAATTCGTCGTATACCCAATCAGAGTCAAAACTCAAAACAAACCAAAAAGCAAAAGCGAATCGAAAATATTCACTCCCGATGAATAATTACACGATGAAGAAAAACAGTTAAAGAGGTCAATTTTCAAACAAAGCATGCTTTCATGTCCTTCCCCGCGGCGTAGCAGGTAATTAAATTTATGTTCTTAATTAACAAAATTTGCTAACCAATTTCCTAAGAAAATTAGTTAGAGAATTAAAATCAATTTTTTTAAAAGAATATAATTGCATACTCTTTTTTTTGTTCGTACCGCTGATAGCAGTGACTAATATCTACGTTAGAGGCACTTCAGAGGGTGGGATAGCGGGCCCCAAGATTTAACGCGGCTGTATACACAAGGCAGAATTCAAACCTCTGACTTTTCTTAAACGTGAATCAACCCCTAACCACATGCTTGGGATTCATAATTAATGTAAATTTCAATATAGTTTTTTTTATATATAATAATTAGTTCCTTAATTGGTGCTCTTAGGTAGAGTTAGGGAGACCCTATATTCTTGTTTATGCTTAAAATTATCGTGAAACTTTGTGTTTGAATGAGAAATTTCAAAAATTTAAAGAATTTAAAATTTTTAGAATTTGAATTACTTTAATTTTGATTATTATTATTTTCTTAAATCTCTTGTTTGGACAAATCTATTCAATTTTTTAAAATTTTAAATTCTTAATTTTGATAAAAAATTTTAATTTTCACCATGGATAAAATTGATTATATATATATATATATATATTGAGATTTTAAGATTTAAATTTATAAAACTAAATATTAACAAATTTTTAAATATTTAATAATTTTTTAAAAATAATATTAAATAATATTTAATAATTTAATAAACACATTTGAATATTCAATATTAACAAAATTATTGACTTTTTATGTTGACTTTGAAAGAGAAGATGAAAATAAGAAAAAAAATAGAAAAAATAATTATAATTTCTTATTTTTTTGTGAGAATTTGAAATTATACCATTTTAAGAAATTTTATAAATATTTAAATTAAATTTTTTTTTAATAAATTTTCTATCCAAACAAAATATTTCATACTAAATCATTTAAAAGTCTTTTAAAAAAAATGAATTACTTCATCTTAAATCCGCCGTTCAAACATTTCACTTGTAAAAACAATATATGCAAAATGTGTTTGGTAATAAAAGTTCTGTATTAATTGAATTGAATTTTATTTTACCATTTCAAGTATATTGTAGTAATTTTTTTATTGAATTTAAGGTGTAAAAATCACTAAATAAAATTTTAAAAATGATTATTACAAAATTATCCATCTATTCTTCCATGACAATATATTGATAATACATATAAAAAAATTACACGTACTATCAATACATTTTAATTAACTTTTATCAGCTTAGTTTGATGTCACCTTCATTGCAAAGAAATATTATTGAAGGAAGTTTCTATTAAAATAGTACTTGTTAAGTATAGGTGGAAAAGTTACTTATCTACATTAGTTTGATCTATATAAATATATTTTACAAAAGAAATGAAATGAATGGAATAAATGTTGTGATTAATGGACTTCTAATGACTCATTTTTCCCCTTCAACTTCAACCTATTACATTTTATTAAATTATATATTAAAATTAGATCTAGTGAGTCGTCATTTTATTGAAATGAAATTCCATTTCTCCTTCTTTCTCCTACTTTCTCCATCATTATGCCATTCACCTGACAATAATATTATTGAAAATAAATTTGAATAAATTATATTATCCTTTTTGTTAAAATATATAATTTATTCTATTTAACTTAATATTGTTAATGTAAATTATATTTTTATTTTCCAAGAGATATAAACACTATACTATTTATATTTTATATATTAAAATAACAAATAAATTATAATTTTATTCATTAGAGATACAAGTACATTATCACTTTTCTATTATATTAACTTAACATCACTAAAGAATAATCATTATTAAATTTTAAAAATATTTTTAATTTAATTTTTATAAAAATATATTTTAATTAAAATATATTTTAAAATATTTTTAATTAATTATCATTTATTCACTTGATTAATTTTTTTTAAAATATATAATTAAATTTAAATTAATTGATTAAAATAATAAATAAAATAGAAACTATATGATAAATTATATATGTATACTTTTATACATACATTATAAATATAATATAATAACACACGTGCACATATTTAATACACATATTTTAGTATTACATTAATTAAATATAATTAATAATAACTTATCATAAAATACTAGTTTATTAAGATATTATTAAAACATTATATTAGTAATATCAATTAAACAATATCTTAATACTTATATATTACTTTCAATATATATAATTAATACTATGTAATAAAAATACTATTTTATTTTAATATTTATAAAAATATTACATTAACTATATTGAATTATTGATTAAATAATATTATAATATTTATATTTAATTTTATTATACTTTTATAATTTTTATTTTGATATATGACTTTAAAAGTATATTATAAAGATAATATTGAAAAATATGTTTTTTTTTAAATATATATAATTAATTTATCAAAAATTATAATAATTTTTAATTTATTTATTAAATATTTAAATTAAGAAATGAATTATTAAAGTGTAAATTTAAACTTGTAAATAGGAGAAATGTTTATTTTAACATAAGAAGAAAGGTCGTGATATACTATTTACTCTAAGGAGATATTAGTGTAAAAAGTGTTTTGTTAATAACATATTTGATGACAAAAGTTAATGGAATTGAATGAAAAATTTAAAAAATAATAAACTGTCATATATTAGAATTGTGGAGAAAAAAAACTTGTAACAACATAAAATATATATATATATATATATATATATATATATATATAATATAATATTTGTATCTCTCATTTATATGAGAGTGTAATTTACACTAAAATTTTAAAATATAACATACTTTTAAATAGATGGGATAACAGTTATTTAAAATAATAATAATAATGATAATAATAAGTCACCTGATCTTGAATATGTCATCTTTGTTTTAATAATATGCTGGTTCGTCTTAAAAAAATATCGAATAATATTTGAAAAGTCATGTTACTCGATGAGTTTGATGCTTTTAATTGAATAAATTACAAGGAGTTAAATTTATTTAATATACTTTTAATTTAATAGATAATAAATGATTTAATTTACGAGTTGTGTTTAATTATCCATTGGTTATAATTTAGCTAGAAAATTTTCCAAGTCATTCAATTAACACCCCTAACACAAATCGCTAAAGATTACTTAGTAAATAATGTTTTCTACCTGTATACTTAAATTTTTTCTCACCTGCTAATTTGATAAAAGAAAAAAAAATTATTTGTCAGTTCACATTATGCATTTCAACATAATAAAATTATGTTTCTTTAAAGTTTGACAATTGAAAGACTTAGGGGGGTGTATTGGATTAGGATTTTAAAGGACTTTTTTAGTTTAAAAAAATCCTGCGGATTTTAAAAGACTTTGCAGGATTTTCATGACTTTTAAGATTTTGCAAGATTCTACAAGACTTAAAATCAGGATTTTAATGGATTCTGCAAGACTTTTAAATTAGGATTTTAATGGATTCTGTGGGATTTTGTGGAGTTTTGACATTTGATAAGATTTAAAAAAAATTATACATTCAAATTTAAAAAAAGTCAAAGATAAAAATAATAAATAAAAAAAATAATGTCTAGATAAATAATAATAATAATTCTCTATAATATTCTATCCTCTTTTTATAGCATCAACTATCAATTGTAACAATTCATCGGAATCATCCTTAATCCAAGCTTCATAGTTTTCTTTCTCTTTTCATTTTTCTTTATTATTTCCTTGTGAATCTCCCATTTGAATTACTAAAACAATATATGTTAAAAAATAGTTATATAAATAATTACGGATAATAGACAAAATCAATAAAATTATATTATTATTTTTAGAAGCACACCATCATACAAGATCGAATATATTTTTGTTATCCAAATGGATCAAATACCTCAGTTATTATAAAAAAAATGTAAAAACGAAAATATAGAAACATAAGATAATTTTTTATATAAAAAAATTAGTATATTCGATACTGAAAAAATATTTAGATATATAATTTTTTTTATATAAACAGAAGTATTTAGATATAGAGAATATATATATATATATGATAATTTTTAACGATATTTATAAATATTAATTATTCTAACAAATATTTTAACAATATTTTATTTTTTAAAAAATAAGTTAATGAAGGCATAAATCCTAAACCCTAAAAAATTAGATATTGCAATGTCTTATGTTAATTTTCTTTTTTAAAAATATAAAAAATCTTAATTTCATAATATAAAAATAAAAAAGAAAAATTCATAGTAAAAAAAATAAAATAATTGTTGAGTCATAAAAGGAGGAGGGATAAGAGTAACAAATTCAAGGGAAAGAGAGAATTCGCAATTTTTATGCTAAGAGGGTTCTTCCCCCTACTAAGATCCATTTTTATCTCATTCTACTCACAAAAACCCTAACAAATTCATATTATATATATATATATATATATATATATATATATATTGTTGAGATTATGATATCAATTTCATCTTTCACCTTTTTCTTTTCTTAACGTGTGTCATAAAAAAAATTACCACTTAAAAGTTAAAATTTCAAGTATTTTTTTGTGTTATATAAAGGAACAAATTCAACTACATAGAATAAAATAAAGTAAGTCAATTAAAGAGAACGAACAGAAAAATAAAACAAGTCAATGACACTATCATTTACATATTAGAGTTTCACAAAATAGGAGAATGGTATGAGAATAGTATTATATATGAGCAATGAACAATAGTGTAGTATTATTAGTAGAGAAAAAATGGAGAAGACAGGAGCATAGAAAAAAAAGATGAAAAACTCACTTGAAAATTCTTAAAACACTTGAAAAATCATTTCAAACAATCCTTCAAAATCCGATGGGTTTGGATGGGATTGTTTTATGAATCTGGTATTTATAGATAACACTAGAAAGTCTTTCAAAATCCCTCTCACACAACAATCCTTTAAAATCCTTAAATTTTTGAATACCAATGAATTGTTTTTAAGTTGTAAAAAATCTCAAATGAATACCAGTGGATTTTAATGGACTCTTTAAAAAATCCTAAAAATCCAGATTGAATACCACTGGATTGTTTTTAAGTGACATAAAATCCTGATTGAATACCAATGAACTTTTTTACTCAAAAAAAATCTTTTAAAATCCTACGAAATCCTAAACCAATACACCCCCCTTATTTTATTTATCCTGTACAGAGAAAACGAAGACAGAAATCTTTTCCTATCTGCTCACCTTGCCAATGCCTTGGATTGGGATTGCCCTAAATAAGTTATGCAACTGACTCAGATGTAAAAGATTGTTTTTTCTTTTTTTTAAAAAGGTGCCTTTATGTATAACTAATTGGTAGTATGTGTCTATCAATTTATATTTCATTTTTATATATAACTAATATTTTAATATTTTAGCATGTGATTACACATGCATGCTTATTATATAACTCAATTTTATAATAAATCATATATAAATAAATATTATATTTGAATATATAAACTATATTTATAATTAACATGCATAAATATTTTTAAACATATAAACTATATTTTATATTTATAATAAATAATTTGTATTGTAAAAAAATTTATTTTATTTATTAATAATTTATTTTAAATATGAATATTTAATTTATAAGTAATTATGGTAAATAAAAATTAAATTAAATAAAAAATATTTAAAAATTCTGTAAATTTTTTTGTTTGGAAAAAAATTCCTAAAAATATTCTCGTGCGTGATAGATGTTTACATTTAATATATAGGATTTAATATTAAAAATAAATTACAATTACATCATAATAAGTATTTGAGGATAATCATAATTAAAAAGTGAGAAATATTTATAATTTCTGTTAATATTTATCTGTAAATACTTTAACAGGTAATTTAAAAGAAACCAAAATAATAAATACTGAAGTAAAAAAATCTTCTGTGTAACTATATACATGATCACTACAAAATGAGGAGGGTTCAAACGGCACCGGTGTAACTTTTACTAAGTGTTACACCGCTTAATAACTTTATATTAAATGTGAATTTTGAAAATTCAACCGTTAAATTGAAAGTTCATATCTCTTATATCATATATGTCAAATTTTGTTAAAATTGAACAACAACTTGAAGGTAATTAAAGTGTTTATATTTTAGTATATTTTGAAATGTATATATTACGTCAATTTTGTTTTATGAGAATGAGATATCAAATCATCTTAGATTAATATAAAATTTGATATATATATATATGTGATCTAAGAGATATGAACTTTCAATCTAACGGTTGTATTTTCAAAATTCACATTTAATATAAAGTTATTGAGCGATGTAACACTTAGTAAAAGTTATACCTGTTTGAACCCTCCTCTCTCTCTCTCTATATATATATATATCAAATTTTATATTAATATAAGATGATTTGATATTTCATTCTCATAAAACAAAATTGACGTAATATATACATTTCAAAATATACTAAAATATGAACACTTTGATTACCTTCAAGTTGTTGTTCAATTTTAACAAAATTTGACATATATGATCTAAGATATATGAACTTTCAATCTAACGGTTGGATTTTTAAAATTAATATTTAATATAAAGTTATTAAGCGGTGTAACACTTAGTAAAAGTTACACCGGTGTCGTTTGAACCCTCCTCATATATATATATAGAGAGAGAGAGAGGAGGGTTCAAACAGGTATAACTTTTACTAAGTGTTACATCGCTCAATAACTTTATATTAAATGTGAATTTTGAAAATACAACCGTTAGATTGAAAGTTCATATCTCTTAGATCATATATATATATATATATATATATATATCAAATTTTATATTAATCTAAGATGATTTGATATCTCATTCTCATAAAACAAAATTGATGTAATATATATATTTCAAAATATACTAAAATATAAACACTTTAATTACCTTCAAGTTGTTGTTCAATTTTAACAAAATTTGACATATATGATATAAGAGATATGAACTTTCAATTTAACGGTTGGATTTTCAAAATTCACATTTAATATAAAGTTATTAAGCGATGTAACACTTAGTAAAAGTTACACCGGTGTCGTTTGAACCCTCCTCATTTTGTAGTGATCATGTATATAGTTACACAGAAGATTTTTTTATATATAAAATCATTAAACTTACTCTTATTGATATAATTTTTGTCTAATAAATTGATTTACTGAGAGTTTTATGCATCCACAAAGTGCAATGTAAATAAAAAGTTCAATTCCAAGGTGACATTTATTATGATAAACTCAACTATGAACAACAGTAATTCAGTATAATTATATATATAACTAACATTATGTATGAAGTGAAATCATAGTTTAAAAAACCGGACCGGTCATCGAACCGGTTAAGGTACTGGGCCAGTGAGTCAAAGGTTGAACTGGTGGGTCACTATAGTTGAACCGCATGACTCGATTTTTATTTATTTTTATTAAAAAGTATTCATATTAAATATATTTTATACTTATAAATTTTAATAAATTCATATCTTATTTTAAATTTTAATTTTTCTATCTTATTTAAAATTATTTTTATTTTTATTTTGTAAAAAAATACATAAAAAAATTACATGTTAAACGGTATATTAATACAAATTAAAAATATAAATAATATGTACATATATAATATGCTTGCAATTAATATCAGAAAATAATATATGTAATATTTACATAGATATTGTATTATTAAATATATAATTTAAAATTAATAATATACTATAAAAGTTATTTAAGTTGTATATATTGCAAACAAATATATTAGAACAAGTAGTCATTGTTATATTTAATAAGACTCCTTGCTTTTTCATTAAGAGATTCAATTTTCATTATTATTTTTGTGATTTATGGTTCCTTAAAAAAATTTATAAAAAAAAAAGTGGTTGAACTGATTTGACCCACCGGTTCACCGGTTGAACCGGAAAATTGACCGGTTCAATCCGGTTTAAAACGAGTCGACTGCATAAATGATCCAACTTCAAATTCGGACCGGCTGGACCACCAGTTCCCGGTCCGACCGGCCGGGTCGGTCCGGATTTTAAAACACTGAGTTAAACATTGAATAATCACTATTCAATGCAATATTTATATGCAAAATGATTGACTTTCTGGGTAATCTGGTTAGTCACAGTCAAGCTGTACCAATATATTATTATAGTTTAAACCATATTTTAAAGTGAAAATTTTAAAATTAATAATAATATATTTCAATAAAAAAATAAAAACATTTAGAGATAATTCTTTAAAAAATATAATTATATTTATATATTTTTAGAGATAAATATCGTAAAATAAATTTTTAAAAATGTAAAAAGTGATTTTTAAATTATGAAACCTCTAAAAAAATTATATAATATTAATATAATTCTTTTTTTTTTTTTTTTTTTTAAGATTTAAAACAAGAGTTTTGTTGATCTCACTTTTGAACTGACACTGATCACACTTTTCTAACTTAATGAATAAAAACTAATTTTATTTGGGATATTGAAAACGTCACTGGTTTGAATAGTTATTTATGCGAAATCAAATACAAGATTCTAAAGTTATTGTGTGACATATTGAATATCTAATCTTTAATTTAATCCATTTTTCCTTAACCTTGAATATATATATATATATATATATATATATATATATATATATAATTATTTATATATCTTATTTATCTGAGAGCGAGGAGCTAAATCATTTTTAAAGAGCCCTAAACCTTATCCAAACTAACTCTAGCCGCCTCCTCACAAGTCAAATTAATTCCCATTCTTAATTAGTGAGAGTTTTTAATTATACCTTAGCCAAATACTTAATTACAACTTTGTGTTACACTGTTTTGCTAGGTTAAACCAGCCATATTAACTCATGCTAACAAAACGGGTACTAAAATACTAAAATGTTACTATATATAAAATAAAGATTTTGGCTTTGATATATTTAATCGATTTCTAATCAAGAAAGTAGATCCACTTGCGAAATATTAATGCTTGGTAATGCATATGCACATTTTTCCATATATTTATGATTTCTACCTTCAGCAAATATATATATACCAACACGTAAGAAATCATTAGAGGCTTTGAAAATCTAGCACTAAAACGCGTTTATGGATAATAAATCATAATAATTTAATTTAGAAATCAACAACAGAATATCTGTTTAAAATTTGCAAGCGAAGACCAATTAAGCATGCATACACCGAAAGAGATTATAATTTATAAGCAAGAATGATATATGGGGCCGTCGATCTCTATAGGGAAGATGGGAAATCCATGGAATGGATGTATGTGAGGGATGTCGTTATCTGAATGGACATAATATATGTATTTTTATATAATACCTGTGAGTTTCATTCCTTTAATTGGACCTACATGCAAATCAAATTAGAGATCTTGTTAATCCACATATAAAACTAATTAATTTGTAAATAAAAATACTACCACTTGTACTGAAACTAAAGAAATAAGAACAAGACACTATACTTTTTCATGGTCGTGCATGTTTATTTTAAATGAGTAAAATTTTTCACTGTCTCTCTGGTATATATTTTCTAATTATTAAATTATTAATTATCACATGGGGCTTTGAATGTCTGTCCACGTGGGCTTCTGAGTGACTATGGGGGAATTGATCATAGGATACCAAAATGAGGATGAGGAAATTAAACAAATAATATAGATTGGAAGGGAAGCTCCGAATGCAAGAAGCCAAAAGCAGTTGAGTTGTCTCATATTTTTATAACACAACACATTACGTTTTCCCCAAATTATTATAATTCAATTATTATATTTCCATCAATTTATAATAATGTGAAAATTCAAAAGATGTAACCCCTTGGCGCCGATCCTGCTCATTCAGTTCCTCAATACAATATTGTCAAAACCTTGGCCCCCACACCTTCTACTATAGTCTATTCTCTAATTAATCTTTCTATTTCATTACTAATTCTTGGTTTGATTGCTAGCTAGTTTCCACCTAATTCTCTTCCTTACCAATTACACTAGCTAGCCCATGATGCAATCTTAATCACTTAGTAAATCTTTAATACGCCAAAGTTGAAATTGAGAAAGTGAAATCCTTTCTTCATTAAGACAAATTATCTAAAGGAGATAATCTGGCTTCAAATATATTATACTAAATTTGGAATTAAAATCAATGACATTTCTATTATAAATGTGAAATTCAATAAATATTATTCTTTACTTATATGCATTATTATGATCTTATTACTATTTTAATAGTGAATTACACAATATGTCCAACAACAATTGATTAATAATATTTATTAAGATATATATAAACTATAATATCATCAAAATGAAATTTAGACATAATTTAATCTTAGAAAATAGGTTTTGAAGGTAAATATTACTTCTTAATTATATACATTATTATAATTTTATTTTTAGTTGATGTGAAATTTCTAATAATTTCAATAATAGATAATTGAGACTCTTAATTATGTTACTTAGGATTTGTTTTGTGACTATTTGTATGAAAAAAGTCTTAATTAAGAAATATGTTGATTGAGGAATTAATTTCTAGTTATATGTGCACGCAAAATAATTGTGGAAGGAGGAGACGCAAATTGGAGTGGCCCATCTGTTTGTAAACCATTAACTACCATATTTTAAATGCTGAGACCAAATGAGGTAAGAGCTTAGAAATCTAATTAACTATGGCTGTTGGATATGATGGCCCTAAGAAAGGGATTTTTCCAATCTAAGCATTTTACTTTTAACAGGCTAAGCTATATATGTGATCTTATTCTTCCACTATATGCATATGGATTCAAAAAGGAGTATGAATAACGTAGGATGGTCCTCCTATTAAGTGCATAATTAATTACTTAGGAAACGTAAAGGTTCTTCACCCTCTCCCTATCTAACCCTTTGAAGTGAAAGTCAACTAGTCTATGCTTACATGGACCATCATGATGCGTGTACAAAGGCTCTAAAAAACCATTTAGAGAAGAAAATGAGCATCTCTCTGAGACAGTCGGTGCCCTCTATATGGAACAGTGATCCTCATATTAACCTTAGTGGTTGTGGTTTAGTTGAGATGGAAATGAAAAAGGCCAACATTGTTACTTGTGATGGCAATATTTGTTCTCACACGAGACATGTAGGGTTGTTGGAAATAGACAGAAGGAGTTATGACGAGGAATCGGAATATATAATTTTTCAAAACTCAGTAATCTTTAATCACGTGGACTACATATGGTAGAGCAGGAACTGGGCTAATATTACATATATAACCTGCAGATTATTGGCTTCCTTAAATAGTTATTGTTCATCTGAAATAGAAAAGGAGTATGAATTGAGGGATTGTGCAACTGTGTGTGCATGTGCGTGTAGTGCATTGGTACGATCGATTTCTGGATGACTTTTTTTTTTTTTTTTTCAAAAATGTTGAAGGTGTGATAATTATTAGATATAGTGTAGTTAGAAATATAGGGTATCTACTTATTTTGAATTGGATCAATTATAAGAATTTTATCCAACAAAAGAAAGAGATTGTTAAATGATTGTCTTGCCTCGGTCATCATCAAGTAATTATCTCATTAATTATGGTAGTGTGACTGTAAGGTGAGGTGTCTTTGTCTCTCAAGTAATCCTCAGATCTGTCCTTGAGTTTGCGTTTGGTTAGGAATATTACTTGTACAATTTATACTCTCTTTTTTGGTTTCCCCATATAATTTATATTCTTTTAAGCCATAATTGTTAAGTATAGATTAGATCAGCTTGCTCCACAACCACAAGTAGATTAACATAAGAAATGGATAAATTTCAAATTTATTTTATGGAAAATTAGAAATTTCAAATTGAACACAATTTTGATTTATTGGACATACTTGTATTATACATTGTAAGCTTATAATAATGGTTATGACATATTCTATTAATAATGGTTATTATTAAACATATATGTTTTGAAGTTGTGATTATAAATTTTTATTATGTATTTATATTTTAAATATATTAGAACATGTTAAGTATTTTCACTATGTTTTTGTTTTTAAAATTAATTTGAAGTGTGTGTAACTGTATATATTTAATTTAAGGGTTTAATTCTCATATATGTAAGTGTAAAGATTTTTACATCATCAATAAAATAGATTTTACCTTATACGTAACCTTTGAAATAACTATTTCAAAAAGTCGAGAAATTTATTATTATGGATGTCCATCTATGATTAGGTAATAGTGTAACAATGTGTGCTAATTAAATTTTTAAACTTTATTAGTCAAGAGTCAAATTTCTTTAACAGTATGGAATGAAATGGTTTAAATTTGGTTGGTTCATTAATCATGCATTTAGTTGATAATTGAAGACCAATATCTTTGGAGAACAGTAACTATTGTATATTGTTTTATTTCTTTCAACAACAAAAATTGTATAAAAGACTAAAAAATAAATCATAATCTACCTATTTAAAAAGTCTAATTATGTTGGACTTGTTAGTTGTTAACCTTCTTCTACAATTAATCAACGATTTAGTGTATTAGGTAATAAATCTTTATCCATCCATAAAACATCAATTTCAGTTATTCTTGGGCGAATTTCTCGTGGGGTCCTTTTCTCTACAACACACAACAGTTCACAATAAAACATGATTTATTGTGAAAGAAACAAGTCTAACAGCTTTTGAAACGAAGAAATAACAGAGTTGATCTCACTCACCAAACAAACTTTGGCGATCACATCAAGGATACTGCTGCGAGCAACAAACTAGGCAGGGCCAGCCCATCAAACCTAAGCCTTTATGAGGTAACATCGTCGTCGTGATGACCAAACCAACACGTTCACATTCCCAGACATGTTCGTGCCATTCTAACGTAAATACGTACGCGTATACTCGTACGTACCAACGTCAACGAGTAACAACTCAATCTATATATGTAAGTAGTGTACTCTTAGTCTTACTTAAATTATGTCTCTTAGTCTAATAATTATGATACAAGTTCACACAATAATTTCAAAATCAATGTTAAAAATAATACTTACTCATCACTCATCATCAATCACGTATTAATTGTAAATACATATGGATTCGATCTGACTTATCTACAACTATGAGCAATGAGTAATATGTTCTTCATTGTTATATAAATAATCTTGTATATACTTATAATTTCTAACAGAGATTAATGACTAGTAGCAATAATAATAGAGATATTTCGTATTGAATACCATAATTAAAAAATAAAAAATTGAAGTCATAAGCAATAAACTCTTGTGATGAAACATAATGCACAAGTATTGATCACTCGCACTTTTTGGAATTGGACGGTGCATGAAGGGTCCCCCACGGTCCAATCTTTGGGTCCCACACTGACAGAGACAGAGGTATCACGGACGGTCCTATCACCTTGCATTGGGAAAAGAGAACCCTCCCCCACAGGCCCACTATATTGTAGTGGACCCCACATGTGAAACCAAACCAAACACTCTCTCACATACAGATACTACAATCTCATCAGTGTCCGTGTTGTCTATGTGAGTGAATGTGAATATGAATGTGAACGTGAACGTGAATCACTCTCTGACCCTCTGATCTGATTTAATCTCTCGCATGCTAAAAAAGGGTGCTCTTCATCTCTGTAATTATGGCTTAATCATTCTACACCTGATAAAGCCTCTAATAAAGGTAAACCACTTTTTTTTCTGTTACCCCTCGCTCGTTCTCAAGAACCGCTAGCAACATTTTTATTTTTTAACCTTGATTTCCTATATCTACTGCATGCACAACAACACAAGCAGTCAACAAACAACCCTCCCAACTATATCTATTAGTCTACTGCTACTAGCAGTGGTTGTAGTCGTACTATTTGCCTCTCGAGATGTTCATCACAATATATATTTATTTTTTTATTCACTTCAACGAAAAGCTAATAGTACTTGGAAGGCCTTTTCAAAATATTTTCGGCTTTTAAAGCAAACAATTGGAGTTTGTGCTCTACTACAAAGACACAACCCTCCTACTTCCTCACATTCAAATTTCTGGTTTACTAGGCAAAAAGGCAAAAGAAACCTCCCTCAAACACAAGACACACTATCCCACGATTGTGCGTGTGGTTTGTGTCTGTTTTTGTATGTCCCTGTGTGTGACTGTGTGAGAGGGAGAGAGAGAGTGTGTAATGTGCGTGTGGTGGCCCATCTAACATATGGCTCACCGTCTTTGAGGATACAAGTAAATAAGATGAGAAAGAGACTAGTCTCAAGACCAAAGACAGCAAGAGAGAGAGAGAGAAGAGAGATAAAAGAGGTGAAGTGTTATCTACAGCCATCTTATGGTTTATATGGGCTTTTGGTTTTATCTTCAAAGAAATGAAATCAAACAAACGAGCTAGAAACCAGATCAGCACCAGTTGGAAGCTCATGCCTATGCATTAGTATAATATAGTTTCTTTTTCAGGCTTTAAATATTTTTGGTTCGATTCAAGTTTTCGTTTATGGCTTTTTCTTGTCTTTTGGCAGAACGATATATATAAAGCCATCCACTCTCTTTAAAGAATTTGGGTACCCTCCAAAAGAATTTATGTTCGTTTCTTGGCTTTTGCTACTCCAAAACCATTGTTTTCTTCCTTGTACTGTCTGAAACCTTTGAAACTTCGCTGTTTGCTTCTGCTCACTGCTTTGCCACCCTTTCCAATATAGCCTAAAACTTCACTTTTCCCCTTTTTTCTAATATGCAAATGATGCCCGGTGACCCCTTTTCCCTATCCACTTCCATCGGAGCCTTCAATCAAGAGCAAAACACAAACCCTAACCCTAAACCTAACCCCCCTCCCAAGAAGAAGAGAAACCTTCCAGGCACACCAGGTCATCACCATCATCTTCTTCACTCATTGATCAAAGCACTTCACATGACACTATTATATTAATTCACTCCTTTCAAACGTGTTTTGAAAATTTTCATTACAGATCCAGATGCCGAGGTCATCGCTCTCTCCCCGAAGACCCTCATGGCCACGAACCGTTTCATATGCGAAATATGCAACAAAGGGTTCCAGAGAGACCAAAACCTTCAGCTCCACCGAAGGGGTCACAACCTTCCGTGGAAGCTACGCCAAAGGTCCAACAAAGAGGTAAGGAAGAAGGTTTATATCTGCCCTGAACAAACCTGCGTCCACCACGACCCTTCAAGGGCACTCGGCGACCTCACTGGCATCAAAAAGCACTTCAGCAGAAAGCACGGCGAGAAGAAGTGGAAGTGTGAAAAGTGCTCCAAGAAATACGCAGTCCAATCAGATTGGAAAGCACACACCAAAACCTGTGGCACTAGAGAATACAAATGCGACTGTGGCACCCTCTTCTCCAGGTAATTAATTAATACATACACACATATATATGTGCGTGTCTAGATGAAATAAATGCATGTTTATATAGGTAACATGTCCGAGGTTTTATCATTGGTGCGTGGCATTAAGTTTAGAATTTAATGCTTCCTGAATTTATGTATATTTTGAAGGATCGATGAGATGAGGTAATTAATGGGGTTTCTTTGGATATTTCGAACACTTGAACAGGAAGGACAGCTTCATTACTCATAGAGCATTTTGCGATGCTTTGGCTGAAGAGAGTGCGAGGCTCACCTCAGTTACCACAACAAATCTAAATTTCAAGAGTGAAGAGGGCAGTAATGTGATGAACTCGCAGCACGGTTTGGGGCATGGTTTAATTGCAGCGCAGGGTCTTCAAAACGTAGGTGGCATTCCTCAATTTGGTCCACATGGTTTTCGTTTGGATTTTAATGGAATGGAGCAACAACAAAGGCCAAGTTTGTCACTATGGTTGAACCAGGGGAATCCCCATATGAATAACAATAATAATATTAGTAACAACGGTGCTCCCGATGTGGGGCCCAATTACATGTCATCATGCTCTTCAGGGTTGCCTGAGATTGTGCAAATGGCTCAGGCCAATGCCTTGATGGGTTCATCATCGATGGTGTCCAATTTTGGAGTGCCTGTGGGTTCTAATTCAACCAGTGCTGCAAATCTTTCTCTTTCGTCACTACCTATTGGGAAAAGAGGAGAAACAGTGGTGGACTTGGCGACTATTTATAATTGTGAGGGTCAAAACAAGCAATCAAAGCCTGCTTCACCCATGTCAGCCACTGCGCTTCTGCAGAAAGCAGCTCAGATGGGTTCCACCAGAAGCACCAACCCTTCCATTTTCAGTGGTAGTTTTGGAGCGGTGAACTCACCTTCCTCGCAAACTACCACTCTCAATAACAACAACGCCGTGATGCTGGGAAGCAATAATAATGCAGCTGCTACTACTGCTGGAACTGACTATAGCTCTTTGACGCATTCATCAAACAGTTTTGACCAACTCGTGATGCAGACCAATGGGCAGTTACAAAGCGAGCCAGTGAAACTGAAGCTTCATTCTAACGCCGTGGAGCATAATTTGACAAGGGATTTTCTCGGCGTGAGTGGAGGAGGAGGAGGAGCTGGCCCTCAGTTCCTACCCCAAGAACTTGCGAAGTTTGCTTCCATGGGCTCGCCAATGGGGTTGAGCCAATTCACGAGTAACCAATGAACTCGTTTCGTTTCTGATGAGCTTGTGAGATAGCATGTATCAAACTTGAAGGTTTGGGGGATGAGTTAGAGTGTAGCTAGCACTTGTGAGAGATTGATGATGATGTTGTGAGTGGGGGACCCACTTCTTGATCGAACGAAAGGAATATCGAACACCACGAGTCGTGCATGTTCTCCCTATTGTTATTGTTGTTTTATCTTCTGTCTTAACCATGTTATCGTTTTTGGCTTCTCTTCCTTGAGAGCAATGAAGGGAGGCATAAAATAATGCAAAGAATTCTTAGTGAAACGCTGAAAACTACGAGTTACGTACTATTGTTGTTGACCGTCAAAACAGAAAGAGATTAGATATTAATACTATTAGTTGCAATGCTAAGCTAGCTAACCAATTTTATTTTTTCCCACCAAGGAGACACCAGCATGCTGCTGAGACATAGACTAATTCGGTTCGTAATTCTATATATAACTTTCACTGGTCTAGTGGTTTTTTGTACACAATGGAGATTCAACACTACAGACTTTTTGTTAAATAAATCATCTAAAGTATGAGTTTATGATGATCTCTAACCACTAGTCAATCCACAGATTACCTAGCTAACCAATTTGATTCCTTCTCTTTTATTCGAATGACTATCAGGATTTGAACATAAAAATATGTGTGTTATCTCAACTCTCGCCATTGCACCGACCCTCATGCTTCACCAATTTGATTCCTTTGGACATGTTTCACAAGGATTTTAGTTTTAATTTTAATAATAATAAAAATAATTGAGGGGAGTGAACCTTTTGGTAGATATGAAGTGCAGCCAGCACAGTACTTGTTACGTAGCGAGAATCTAGGTGGCAGACTAGCTTTTTGGTAGACCCTGATAACTATGACAAAGTGAAGGCTCCAGCTACGCAGGGTTAAACAGTGAAATTTAGCATCCGGTGCAAGTGGCTATGGCTTAATGCAAGTATGTCCCAGTGATTAGAAGGAAATGCATAGAAATGGGTAGTGGGTGGTCAAACTTGTGTTGACTCCCTATGTAAATGGAATATGGATTGACATTTCATTGCTTGACAGTTCGTGGTTGTTGTACAGTAACTGTAAAGTAGGTCCTTGACTGCTTCCAATTTGGATCTGTGTCCGAAAACGATGCAATCTTGGTGTAAAACCAAGGATTTTTCGTGCTTCACCGAACCATATATATATGTGTGTGTTACGTATTATTCAACCCGGCATGACTAACGGAGTAATAAATTTTCTTGTCTTCTGTCCCTCGCGGAATTGGATTCATGGAATACAATGGAAACGCAGTCAAATCTTGGTTTATGCTATGTAAATTAGTGATGAGATGCATTTCATTTTGTTATATTATTTTCTTGCCTTTTAGTTTGGATGTAGGAGACAAAGTGGTTCTTTTTTTCGTTATAAAAATATTCAAACAACGAAATGATAATCTATTTTCTCTAATATTTGATTATTAAGACATTTCTTCATATTATTGTGTCATATAAAAAAGGTCAGGACTATAACCACGTAGTGTCCCTTCATCAAAAAATTTCTCTCAAAAAGTACTGACCAATGATGGAGAAAGAAAATATAATGAATGGTATTGATTTTAACTATATTGAAAAACTTGTATTTCGTGTAATGAAATAGAGCAAAAGAAAATGGAGAGGGGGAGTTGTAAAGGGGAAGACATTGTAATTGGTTGTTTGGTGAAAGTGAATTCGACAAAATTTAAACTTGCCCCTGAATTAAATTTGGCATTTTTTTTTATTTAGTAGAGTTATCAATTTGAACTCAATCAGTTTGATGTATCAATTTAGTCAACTTATAAATAAGGTCTTAATAAAGATGATCTAAACAGAATCTAGTCATTTTAATCAAGTCTAATAGTCTAAATAGTTTCTAGTTGGGTTGACTCGCAGACTTATAGACTCATAATTTGAACTATTATTAATTTGTAAATGTATTATAAAATGATAGAATAAAATAAAATATAACAAAGTAATAGGCTTTTACTCTTTTACATTCGCTTACAGAGTTATGATTACAAGCTTAGAGTTAAGATTATTCGTTATGAGAGTTATACCTCTTTCATTGTGTCCTTGATGACTTCATCTATTTCGTTTTGCAAAGAAAATGAAAACGTAATTACATTCGTGCTTATGCTCACGAAAGCACAAAAAAAAAAGAGTATAAGTATTAATGATAAAGATCAAGATACTAAAAAGGTTAAGAAAATTAAGTCTAATATATTTGAGCTACGAAATTATTATGAAAAAGTTGGTTTAGTTGAATGGATGAATAAATGCAAATGCAATGATTGTAAAAAATTGTATACACGTAACGATATTAGGTGTTTCATGATAGTATAAATTTATCATGTTATAATTTTTTTTTTCATTGTAAAAAAATATATTTGATTTTTTAAAATATATTTTTTTAATTTGGCTAATTTGGCTCAACGGCTCGATAACTTGACATGGACTAAATTAGGTAAAAAAAAACCTAAAAAAAATATAGGTCAGGTTAACCTAACTTAAAATAACATTTGTCTCGTGTAAGTCAGGTTGGATCTGACTAACTCGACTTATTTGACACCTCTATTATTGTTTAGGAATAGTCCATAAAATCCCATAAAAATTGAGACTTCATTATACTTAATTATATCTCATTTTAGAAGCTTGAATAAAAATTACAACTTTTAGTTGAATCCCAATATTTCGCGACTTGCTCGATTTAAACATACCCAGTGAAATATAGGATTTATATATTCTTTCAACTTTGGCTAGGGTTTAAATTTAAGCCATTTTTAAGTAGGATGTGACTATGGACCGATTTAAATTTAGCTCACAAATGAGTCATGAAAACTAAGTTTTCATAAGCTTAAATTTATTTAAGAAGCCCAAATAAAAATTGAGTTTTGTTGTCCAACCCATTATAGATTGCAATAGGAGTGAACAAAATGAATTGAACTAAACAGAATTTACACTAAACTTAACATTAGTTCGTTTGAATTGAATTGCACTATTAGTTTAAACAAACTGAATTGAATTGTTCTTTTATTTTATTAAATTAAACTGAATTACATGATGAAAATTTGAATTAATCTGCAATTCGAATTACACTAGACTGTTATGATACTTTAAATTGAACTGTTATGATACTTTAAATTCAAACTACGTAAACTATTAAGCAATTCACCAACTTTATTTTATTTTCTATTTTATTTAAATTTTAAAAAAAATACAAAAAAAATATCAAACCAAATAAATTTTTTTGGGTTTTAAACCTAAAAATTAATGGTCCAACATGGTTCAATTGACCTATCGAATTTGACCAAATTGACAGGACCTTTTTAGATAAATTTTTTGAAGCCTATTCTGTTAGATTATTCGACTAATCCATTAAGACGAACCATTTTAGATAGATTTAATTTTTACTTTTTTTTTATAAAAATAGTTTAATTTTTATAATTTGGTTTAATTCAATTTTTAAACAATTTAGTGCAGTTCACATTTTTTAGACCAGTTCAGCTCATTTTTTTTTCACAAATAATTTAATTTTTTATAGTAGAGTTCTGTCTATTACCAATTCAATTCAGTTCATTTTTTTTCCCACTCCTAGATTGCAACCCTCATAAAAACTTGTGGTTGGCTTAACTAGCCTTAACTCTCTTTTTTTTTTTTTTTTTGTTTCTGGAAATGTATTGAAAACAAAATGAAATAGACACCAAAATATATTACACCCTTAAAATCGGAATGCTACTCACGTCAACTAAGAGTTGAGGCTCTAACTTTCATCGGGTGATCTTATAACTCTACTAAATCAAAATCGAATTTGAACCCAATTTAGCAAGAAAATCAGCACACTTATCATCTTCTCTCAACAAATGAAGAAGCCTAATATTCCAAGGCTTAGCTAAAAGCTCCTTTATGTGGTGAATGATTGTCACATATCTATGATTGTTCCGAACATCCTACTTAATCAAATCCAACTCATGCGTAGAATCAAAAATACATAAAATTGAGAAGTATCTCTTCCTCCACGCAAGTTGAAGTCCAAACAATAAAGCTAAGAATTCCACCTTCAGATTATTAGCTCTGCCTTAGTGAAATGGAGCTTGAGTTTTAAATAATAATTGAATTAATAAAATTTCATATGAAAAAAAGCTTATTAAATAAAGTAACTTTTTCAAGAGTTCTCATGGACTAATTTGATTGTTCCTCCTTTACTATTTATCTTTAAACAATAACTAGTAACGTTATATCTTATAATAATTATTCCTACAAACCTTTCCTTTTTATATAAAAAAATATTGGTGCATTTTTTTATCATAATAATAAGAAACACTGATTTATTTTTAAAATTATTAATTATTAAAAAATTATATCTTTAATTTATTGTGAAGACACAAGACACTCATGTTTTCCTATCAACTAAATGCATTCGTAAGCATATTAATAATATGAGAAATATAAGCAATACATTCTCCAACATAATTTTTTTATTAGTTGAAATATATTGATCAAAAGTTACAAAATTCTTTGGGGCTTGCAACTTTTTATTTTTATTTTTATCATGGTATTGGAAGGAGTATTTATCAACTTCGTCAGAAATTAGTCCCCCTCAAAACTTTAATATTGTATTAAGGTTATTTCTTTTAATGTCATATTTAAAATTAAATCCAACTTATTTAATGATTCTATATTATTATTTTATTATTTCTAAAAATTTCAACTAATAAGAGAAAATATGTTCAAAATAGTATGTTAAAAAAATGTTACTAACACTCCTCCAAGTCTCCAATAATATACTCTCTTTGATCTAAAATATAAGCAAATTTGTGCCAATTAAAATGGTTAATTTTTTGTGGTATTTTTATTAAGGACGATTGTGCTTGAGTTAGATAAGATTATTATGGATAATAAAACTCTTCCTTCAAATATTTAACACAATTTAAAAATGTTAATTGATATAATTTATTTTTGATCCTGTCACAGATATCTAGATCAACTAAATCATAGACTAATCTCGTTTATGGTATCATAACAGTCATTGACCCTTCATTGAAAAATATCATAATTTACTATTACTAATCCCATTTAAATACTTTTTTTCTAAGCTAACGTCGTTGAAATTTGATATCTAGAAATAGAAAATTTAGCCATTAGATTAAATGAATATTATTTTTGAGACGATTTTACTAATTAAGGTGAAATTTGTAACATTGTTATTGTTGCATGTTATTTATCTTAGTGATTATGGTTGTTTAAGATGTATAAAGATTGAATTGAAGATTGGATGTTGTTTTGGTATGGATTGGTTATTGAATGTGCAGAGAGAAGTTGGATTATCGGGTGAGAACTTTGTTCCCATCCAACAAGTACTCATGGCGCCTAACATAGATACAAGAACTGATGAGCATTTTTCCTTAATCATACTTGTGCTTAGAGACAAATGTGTTGTCTAGCGAGAGAATTAAATGATTCTACAGCTAAGCTCATTCGACAAGAGTTATCCCAACCTGTGAGACATACTGCGCTTGACAAGAGGACTCATACAAAATCCTGGTCGCTGAGTGACGAAAAAAGTGAGTGTTTTCCTCACTTAATTAGAAAGGGTATTGTTGCCTAATGATAAGCTCCAAAGAACTTAGCTCAGCTAGCAGTACTCTAGCCCAATGAGAGTCCTATTTTGTGACTTTTAATTTAATTCTTTTCTTATAATATTATTAAGATGAGAAGATGAATTGCTGTGAAGTTGGGTTGCAATATGTTGTTAAGATTGATGAATCATGTATAAAGTTGAGAAAGAAAGTAGATTGAGTTATGCTATGGAGATGTGCTGTGGACTTAGGGTTAAAGGAGATGTATTTTTTTTAAGTTCAAATATCGTATTGTGCGGATATGTGTTGTGGTGTTCTAAGAGTCCAGATGTTAAAATTTTTTTCTAAAGTTAGCTGACTTGAATGAAGTGAAGTGTTGTATCTCCCTTTATGTCCTTAGTTGATAACATATAGGGGTAGGTTGAACCATATTGATTTAGAAGTAAACAAATCGAGTAAGGCATGAAATTAAAGGATAAAATTCTTAATTGATTGCTGAAAAGGTATACAATATTTGGAAGATAGTCGACGAGTTAATTTCATGTAGACTTAATTGATGCATACTAATATTTTTTACTGCTTATTCACTAAGTTGTAGTAAGTGTATAAACAATTTGAATTGTTACAAAATTAGTTAAGATGCATTTATATTTTGAGTCAAACCTTTATATATATATATATATATATATGAGGGTTCAAATGACACCGGTGTAACTTTTACTAAGTGTTACACCGCTTAATAACTTTATATTAAATGTGAATTTTAAAAATTCAACCGTTAGATTGAAAGTTCATATCTCTTAGATCATATATATCAAATTTTGTTAAAATTGAACAACAACTTGAAGGTAATCAAAGTGTTCATATTACAAATTTTGTTAAAATTGAACAACAACTTGAAGGTAATCAAAGTGTTCATATTACAACCTTAAAGTGTTTTAACGGTTGGATTTTCAAAATTCACATTTAATATAAAGTTATTGAGCGGTGTAACACTTAGTAAAAGTTACACCGGTGTCGTTTAAACCCCCCTCATATATATATAAATTTGCATACTTAATATATGTATTAAGAACTTTAAATTTAATAGTTCGATCGTTGAAATTTGATATAGAATATAAACTATTAAATAGAATAAGTCTAAATAGACTTACTTCTAGAATAAATAGATCACTCTTTATATATATATATATATATATATATATATATATATATATATATATATATATATATATATATATATATATATTACAACCTCTATTTAAAGAAAAGTCATGAATTTTTAAAGTCATACATTTATTAGTATTATACACTTATTTATGAATTATGAATTTCAAAATTTCTATGCCACATGTTAAAATATTTGCAAAACTCGAATGGCATTTAAAGTTAGGGTACGTAGTGTAGCCCTAGCCATTTGTTTTCCTGTGTTTTGACTTCTGCAGTGGTCCACGTTTTGCAAAAGTAGTAGTGTGTAAATTGCTCTTCTTTTTCTTCCCCCATTTGTTCCTTGATATTTTAAAATATATAACCAAACATGAGATGTGGAACGTAGAGAACACAAAATCCCACCCAGCTGAACGATGTTTCCTCAGCCAATGCCACAAGAAAAGGAAACCTAGGAAAGAGTAATGCTTTCATTTTTTTTTCTTGGACAATGTCTTTGGGGATATGATCCTTAGTCCTTAATATTTATTGGTTGATGAAGAGATTGCATGCACGATGCACCCTGTCGCTCCTAATGTAACGTCTTAAAATTTGATGGTAAAGCTACACGTTGTTGCTTTGCCCCGCAATATATCTTCAGAAAATATAGAACAAAATGTCAAAAGTATAAAAAAAAAAAAAAAAAAAAAAGAAATCTTGGTAACTGTCATAACAGTGTGCATTAAAAAAATATTGAATATTTTTTATCTTCATTAAAAGGAAGTCCTTGTAAGAGAGATTGTCCAAGTCCAACGGCCAATTATTTGTGTTATTACTATACTATACACAGTGTAGGCCCTAGCTAGGGTGCAGCAAAAGGATTCTTTAAAATGCACATAAAGAGAGCTCATGAGCCTAATAAGATTTCCACTTTTTATTGGTATTTGTCATCATCAGCTTTTTGAGAACTGAGTCGGGCCTAGCAATCTCTTTGAACTTTCAACAACTTTGTTACCTAACAATAATTCTCCCATGCCTTTTTTCTTTCTTTATAAAGCCTGAGGGGTATTGTATTTGTGTTGAACAGTGCACAACATAAAATTTTATATTCTCTATGGTTTGCTTTTCAACATAAGTCAATACTTGACCCTTTTTATCCCTTAGTCAACATTTGATATAAAAAAGTGTTACAGATGAAAAAGAGGCCCAACTACCCTCTTTATTTGGGCTGTTTGTATTATATTGGAGTTTTTCACAAAGGATAACATTCTCCTCTCTCAAGATCAGAAACAAACAAAATTCCCTTCTTATCAAGGCCCAATTATGTGTCGACTGTCCCAAAACCAACTCCTCCAGTGGGCTTGGTTCAATTGTAATCCAAATATTAACCACGAAGTTCAAGAACGCACTCGATAAGTCATTCTCTTCGAACTAAAAAATAAATAAAAATCATGAAGAATGTTTAAGAATAGTTGTTTATGAAGTTTTTTTTTTGGGTGATACATATGTATTTCCTGCAGCTAATGATGTGTTGAAATGTCCACATGAACATACTTTATTTTTCAAATTTGTGAAAAAAAAGGATGGAGGTGAGATTTTAATTGTGTATTTTTTATGTAGATGATTTTATATATACTAGTAATGATAAATTGATTTTTGAGTTTAAAATTACGATGTTGAATGAGTTTGTAATAATTGATTTAGGCAAAATGCGAATTTTTTTTTGGACATTGAAGTTTTGCAAAACTGTAATGGTGTTTTTATTGGACAAAAAAAATACATATGTTAAACAAATTTAGTGTGTCTAACTACAATCTAATGAAGAATCATATAGTTCTAGGTAGCAAATTAATGAAAGCAGGGGTTGACAACAGTCTATTTAAGCAACTTGTAGGAAGTCTTATGATAGACTATAGTCAAGGTTAAGGAATCCAAGAGGTGATACATTGAAGAAACTAAGAGGAATGAGATGATGGACCATGAGTCAGGAGCCCAATCACTAGAGCTATGACCACCTTGAAGACCAGCGGACACCTTGAAGACCAGTGGGCTTTCCAAGCCCAAGGTACTCTTCATTTTGGACCACTCTATCATGAAGAGATGACATAATTCTAGTTGTAAATATCTTGTACATAGTTCTCTTGTATAGACTTATTTTTGCCTTTATATTTGTGAGACACTTTAGTTTCTATTATTAGTCATTGTATATTGATTCTAGGGTAGGTTACTTGGAGAGTTTGACTCCATTTAACCTCCTTTTTTGATACACTCATTTTCTATTTTTTTAGTAAGAAAAAAGAGGTGGTATTTAGCAATGCTTGAGGGTGTGACTAGTAATTGGGCCAGAATTGGGCCGAGGCAAAATTTTACATATTTGACTCATTTTGCTCTTAATTTTTCATAGATTTGATTTAGCTAGGTTTCATCATCATTGGATGAACCTAACTAAACCAAATCAAACATTTTTGAAATAATCAAAGTGAGCAAAACTTGAGTTAGCCGCCCACCTTGCCTAACTTCCTCTTTGGCCGAATTGCTTCTCTAATTCTCAAGAAGTTGAGAAGCTTGTAGCCTTAGCTTGCTTTCCAAGCAAGCTAAGTGAAAAGCTTTCTCCACAAGTTTCTAAACTCACCTAGAAGGTCAACTAACCTTACCATGGTTCCTAGTGAACCATGGTTAAGGTTAGCTTGCTCCTTAAGCTACCTACCTCTATATATTTGTAATTTCTATTCTTGTAATCACTTTTGACATATTTTGAGAAATAGAATTCAGAATTCTTTCTCATTTTCAAGAGTCTAATTTTGTGGAGAATCTCCTTCTCCTAGAAGTTTCACAAAGGAACTTCTCCTTTGTGCTTGTTTCCTCAAGTTTCTCTCCTTCTAGAGAAATCGAACCACCATTGTTGCTTCTTCAAGCTTTATGAAGCTTGAAACTCCTTCATTCTTACCTTGCCGTGAAGACCATCAAGAGAAGAACGAATTTATTTGGTTCAACTTGAAGAAACATCAACCATCTCCAAGTAGTTCCATCATCTTATGTATCTTACAACTACATGATGAGACATTGCACACTTGGTTAGTGTGATAAGTTGCTTTATGGAGCATCCAAAAGAGAGTCACTTCTTAGCAACATAGTGGATTTTAAGATATTTACAAGGCACTCAAAATCTAGGAATTTTCTACAAGATTGGACGAAATGAAGAATTACTTGCTTATACCAACAATGATTATGTAAAATGATCTTGAAGATAGGAAGGGCACATTCGGTTATGCTTTCTTGTTGGGAGGAGGTGTGGTTTCTTGGGTGTCAAAGAAACAACCTGTGGTTAGCTTATCCAACACTGAAGCAAAGTTTATAACAGTTTCTTTATGTGTTTGTCAATGTGTATGACCGAGAAGAATTTTAGAGCATTTAGATCATTGTTAGGAAGGTGCTACTCTGATGTTTTATAATAATGTCACAACAATTAAATTATCCAAAAACCCTATTTAGCATGGAAAAAGTAAGCATATTGATGTTAAGTTTCATTTTCTAAGAAATCGATGTGATGATGGTGTCATTGAGCTAAATTAGTGCAATACAAGAGATCAATTGGCAAGCATCATGACTGTGGAGAAAAGAAAAATATTAGAGGAGGGTTGAATAATGTTATTAAAAAACGTTCACGTTTCATAGTGTAATGAAATAGTAATCATAACAAATATGAGAGGATAGACAAAGCAAATAATGAACTCATAAATTTATATTGATTTGTTTCAACCACCAAGACTATGCCTATCTATTGATCTAACCAGATCAAGTTCCAATATCTTATCAAAGGTACAAGTATTCTTCAACAAGTCACTTCTATCTCAACCCTAAGTATTATTTAAATTGTCTTTTCAAGCAATATACCCAAGTATTCTTTTTACACAAAATCTCTTTAGACTTCAAAACCAAGTATTCTTTAATGGTCAAACATCTCCAAGCTCAAATAACAAGTATTCTTTTACAATTAAACCTCTCTAGGATCAAACCCAATAACTTAAAGTTACTCAGACTTACAAAGTTTTTCTTTTCTTTTCAAGATGTGATACAAAAGGTTAATTACAAAGGTGATTACAGAAAGAGTGAAGAAGTAGTATTTCGTTTTAGATTGTTGTTTCTAAATTATCATCACATTCTTTCTAAGCTTTAAGCTTCCTTTTATAAGACTTTAATGAAGATGATCGTTGCAAATCTTTGAGTTCCTTTCTCATGGCTTTCTTTGTCTATCTTCATGATGTGCTTCTTGAAGAGAAGTGTCCGTTGGTATAATAAATACTTGTATTAAATGCTTTCACCAAATTGCTACTTCTTATTTGATCAAACTTATCACCTTTTGGCACCAAGTAGATAGAATCATGCGTGTGTCAAGATGTTGCAATGATGAACAACTTTTGAATGTAGCTTTCTGTATTTGCAAAGATTTGCTTGTCCTTTTCTAATGCAAAACATATCTTTCTTCCCTTTTTGTAGAACGTTGCCGAGGAAGTATTTTTTAAATTTGATTTGTTAAAGAAACATTTAGATGTAGTCAGTTTCTTGTTTAGAGGTCGTAAATGATAAAGAATTAATGCATATCTCTTTTTATGACTAAAGGTTTTTCTTACTCATTAACAACTTTCTTTTAATGCATCTATTGTCTTATACCGTGATCCGTCTTACTATCGAGTTGTGTCTTAATGATAGATTCGTCTTAGTTATTTCGAAAACTTTATATTATTGATTAAAAACCTCTATGTTTGTTAACATTTAAGCCTAAGATCAGTAGATTTAAGATTGCCATTTGACCTATCAATGACAAAACCACTTAAAGTTGAAGATTTCCAACAACCACGAAGTGTTTTGAGTATGCTTGAGGATTATGAGATAAACTTTTGCAATGAACATACAATTTAAGGGATGGATTGTTGAATGAGTCAAAGATTTTAGATTGATAATTTGACTTTTTTAGTTTTGGTTTATTTGTCTTTTATTTGCATTTTTTTTTATCATTGTTGTTCAGTTACCCACTTTTAGGATTATGCTATTAGTATGAGGGATTATTAGCTATTTGCAAGGAAGTCAGATGCAAAGCCAAGTCTATAAACTTGTCTATTTATCTTTTGCTTAAAATAAAAGAGGAGTATTGAATATTTTTAGCTACTTCACTACAAAAAAATGTGTGATTTGTGGGGGTTATTTTGGCAGTTTCTGGCGGTTAAAAACCGCCACAAATGGAATTACCAATGTCATTAATAATCACCGGGTTCACAATCGCCAAAAACGGTTTGTGGCATAGATTTTGTAAACGCTGGTTTTGAGCGTCAGAAAATTCAATCACTTTGTGGCAGTTTTAAACCGCCACAAAATGCATTTTAATGTTATTTGTTTTACAGTTTCTGACGGTTTTAAACCGCAACAAAACTCGAGAGTTTTTAGTAACTTTGTCCAAAACTAACCCATGCCTAACAGTAAATGTATACCCAAGTATGGAACTTGGAAGGAGAAAAAAAAGAAAAAGATAATTTTTAAAAGGAATTTTGTGATTAATAGTTTTAAAAAGGAATTTGATAGCGCTTTGTAATCAATCACTTGCAGCTAATCAACACCATAACAATATACAAATGCAGTCACATGAGAGAAAATATTCAGTTTCTGCTACCGGAAGTTTGAAGGATACAAACCGGAATGGATGCTCAGATGTATAAAACTGTGGTTTATCGGCCTTAGCAATCACAACATCAAATAGTTCCGTCCAGCAGTCTCTACAATCCATAGAATCCTAATCAACATTCAAGAATAAATTCAAGGAAATTATGTCCGGAAATGAATAGTTCAAAACAATAATTAACCACAAAAAATGACATTTAAAACCAAAGTACTTTCAACCAAATAATTTAAAGAGACCTGACTGTCAATGTCATTGTTAAATATCTATTTTGTGGAAGTTATAATAATCGCTGGAATTACAACATTTTTTAGCGATTTTTTGAAACCGCAAAAAAAAAAAACCCTTACTAACTACGTACTTTTTTGTAGTGTTTTTAGACTTTTTTTTTGAATCTGAGTTAACAAAGATGAGGAACATCTAAAGAAATGAAAAAAAAAAGATTTACTTTGGATGTTTATTGGAGATAGACTTTTATCTATACTAACTATCTTTGTTTGGTTTTCTTTTTTATGTTTACATGTATGGTATGGGAAAACCCTAGTTGTAAATTTTCACTACTTATGAAAATATAATAAATAATAAAGTTCATAGAAATATGTTGAAAATTAAGAGAAAAAAAAAGGTGTAATTTCATAGGGATGATAATAAGGCGGAGTGAGTACGAATTTCAGTATTCCCATATTTGTTCTTGTTTGCATATCCTATACTCATCCCTGTTCCTATATCCATAGGGTATCAAATTTGCATCATCATCCCTATCCTTGTCAAGTATCAAGTATACATGTACTTATTCCGTATCCATTCAACTTTATTTAATTTTTTTGCAAAAGTTATAAAAAAAATTCAACATAAAATAACAATTACAAAATTATAATAATTAAATTTGATTTGAAATAAATTTAAAATAGTGTAAGAATTACATAAATGCCAATAAATTCCAAAAAATAATAAATTAAGTTTCTAGAAATTTAAAGCGAGTACGAGTATAGGGCAAGTATGTATATACTCATCCTCATACTGAATTTAATAAATTGGGTATTACCTGTATTTATGTCTATGTTCAGTCAAGCCACGTATTCCCCATTAAAGTTGGGGTGAGTTTGAGCATTATCCACATGTACAAGTTTACTTTCCATCCCTATAAGGCCAGTATAATGGAGATGTGCTTATTAAGCCTTTCTAGCTTTAAATCAAACTTCTTCCTTGAGTTAATGTTGTCTTAAAAATCAAACCCTAATCTTACTAGTTCAGGTCATGTCTTTTACACGAACGCATTAAACTATGAAAACACAAACAAAGAAAAAGAAAGAAATGGAAGGAAGAAGGCTTGTTGCAGTAATTCCTTTATGACAACGCTAGAGATGGGGGAAATGCAAAATCAATCTCTTCTTTTCGTTTTCAATTTCAAAATTGGGATATTTTTTTTTGGGAAAGATTGGGAAATTTAGATTTTGAACTTGTCAATGCTAATCTTCTTATTTTATCTACATATAAAGGAAGCTTTCCTATATGATAAAATGGGGTAGCTCGGCCTCATTTAGGCCCACATTACCATTGAACTACCAAAAATGAGCTAGGTTGAGCTAGTCAGCCAAGGGAAAACGAGCTGGAAGTCTTAACCTACCTCGCCATATTTCTTTTAGATACTTCTTCTAACATATTTATTTTTAAATATCTAAAAGACCCACATAGTCTAAATAATAAAATAAATATCAAATTACAACATATTTGATTTGATTTGCTACATAACAAATATCAAATTTGTTACATAATAAAATAAATATGTAATTATAATAATAATTCTTCCAAAAAAAATTGCTAAATAAAAAAACTCAAATTATATATAATAAAATAAAACATATGTATAAGATATTTGTTGTACAACAAATTACAAATTACTCACACAATAAATCTCATGTAAATTATTTAAACTTAACATTAAATATAAGATAATAATAATAATAATAATAATAATAATAATAATAATAATAATAAATTAGGCGAGCCAATCGTCCTGACTTGCCATTTGCATTGTCGAATTGGCAGGTTAGACAGGGCGAGTCAGGTGGGCTGACGAGCCAAAATGTCCAACCCGGTCCATTAATTTTTTGCGGGCTAACGGGTTGACTCTTCAGTCAGAGTTTGTTTTTCCATATTTAAAATTAATTAAAAGAATTTGTAAAATTCTCTTTCATTAAAAAAAAACTCCTAAAAACAACAACATTCAAATGGTAGTTGTACTATCCGTACCGTGAAGCCGAGCTCCGAGCTCGGCATCACAGCACAAGATGAGGTCGGGCACACGCTACGCGACGTCAGCTCGGCATTTAAGCAGATCATAACTGATCTCGAGGGATCTCACTTTGGACGAGGTCCACTATCTAATCTTATCATATCTTATCTCAGGCCCAAGGCCCAAAGCAACCCTAAATCACACCAAGGTACGTGCATTACATATACGAGATTCATACTCATACAAACCCTAACTTTAGTATCGGAGTCTCTTTTGCAGGTACCACCCCCATCTTGGAGCACCAGCGTACCAGCGAAGGAGGCTCACCGATCTTACCTGGCAGATCAGCTCTACAGCAGATTTCCGGTAATAACATTTGGCGCCCACCGTGGGGTCGATCAAGACAGCTCTTATCGGCCACGCTTATGGTTTTCACCGGAAGCCATAGTAGACGCGTAAAAGACGACCTAGATCACACCACTAACATGGAAAACGAAGCAACATTAAGACAACTGATCGAGCAGGTCGAGCAGATGCGGCAGCAACACGCCACAGATCTACAAAGTATGCGTGCCAAGCACGAAACCGACCTAGCCGCGATGCGGACCGTCAATGAGGTTGACCTAGCAACTCTACGTGCGGAAAACAAAAGGATCCGCGCTCAACTCCCGCAGCGACACTTTGATCACTCCCCTCATACAAGCAACCGCAATGAGGAAGAGGAACACTCCACTCCCCCCGACCAAGGTCGAGGAAAAGGACAAGGACGAGACAGAGGTCATGATTTAGGAGCTCGCACGGAACAGCCCTCTGCCTCCCAACTCAACCCCGGCAGAGCAATGCGAGCCGAGGTAAGCCAGGAAAAAGTACCAACTCCCCTACAGGGAGTAATCAGTACAATCGCGGGTGGTTTCGCAGGAGGGGGCGCAAGCAGCTCGGCTTGGAAAAGACACCTGCGCAACGTCAACCACATACACTTCACCACCTCAGCTTCGCACCAGAGTGCACCAACGATTACTTTCACAAATGACGACTATGTCGGGGTTAACCCCAACCAGGAAGATCCCATGGTTATAGCCGTAGCGGTAGCCAATTGGGAGGTTCACAAAACGCTTATCGACCAAGGGAGCTCGGCTGACATCCTGTATTGGCCAACGTTCCTCAGGTTAGACATCCCCCACTCTCTCATACAACCTCACACAGAGCCCCTAGTCGGTTTTGCAGGAAGAAGCGTTAACACGCGGGGTATGTGGACCTACTGACAACTTTCGGAGCACCTCCGAATACAAGACGGATCATGGTTCGATACCTCCTCGTGGAAGCCGACACCTCCTGTAACATCATCATCGGGAGGCCAACCTTGAACCAACTCGGAGCGGTGGTATCCACCCCACACCTCACCATGAAATTCCCAGGGCATGATGAGAAAGTTATCTCCGTCAAGGCGAACCAGAAGACGGCACGACAATGCTACGTCGAAAGCCTGGAAATCGCCTCACTCGGTGAACAGTGCAAGAGCGACCCCACCTCCATGGCTCATGCCAACCACGAAGAAATCACCGATCTCGATCCAAGATCCGACTCTCACGACGAACGGCCTAGCCCCATTGACGAGCTTGATGACCTTCAGATCGGGAAACTCCCCGGGCAATCCACGAAGATCAGCAGACAGTTGACCCCAGAGTTGCGACAGCAACTCGAAGCGGAAATCCTAAAAAACGCCGACCTCTTCGCCTGGTCCAGCACTGATATGCCGGACATAGACGCTGATTTCATCTGCCACAAGTTAGCAATACACAAGGAGGAAAAACCAGTCGCCCAGCGGAAGAGGAAGGTAGGCGGCGAAAGGAGGGAGGCCATCATCGCCGAAATGCAGAAACTGCTGAATGCCAGCTTCATCCGTGAGGTCAGATACACCACATGACTGGCGAATGTGGTCCTGGTAAAAAAGAACTCGGGAAAGTGATGGATGTGCGTCGACTACACCGATCTGAACAAAGCATGCCCCAAGGACTCATACCCCTTGCCGAGCATTGACAGGTTGGTCGATGGAGCCTCCGGTAACGCCCTACTCAGCTTCCTCGATGCCTACTCCGGGTACAACCAGATAATGATGCACCCGCCTGACAAAGTGCATACATCCTTCATCACCGACCACGCCAACTACTGCTACCGGGTGATGCCCTTCGGCCTAAAAAATGCAGGCGCAACCTACCAGCGGCTGATGTATAAGGTTTTCCAACAACAGATCGGGAGGAACATGGAAGTCTACGTCGACGACATGGTGGTCAAGACCACCTCGGCAGCAGACCATGCTGCCGACCTCGCCGAAGTATTCGCCCAGGTCAGGAGGCACAACATGCGCCTCAACCTGGAAAAATGTGTCTTCGACGTCCAGGGAGGCAAGTTCCTCGGCTTCATGATCACTAGTAGAGGAATCGAGGCCAATCCCGAGAAGTTTAAAGCAATCATACAGATGCAAAGCCCACAAATGGTGAAAGAGGTCCAACGCCTAGCTGGACGGCTGGTCTCATTATCCCGTTTCATCCCCAAACTCGCGGAAAAGGCAGGACCCATTTTCACCCTGCTGCGAAAACCAAAAGACTTCCAATGGACGGATCGGTGCGAAGAAGCTTTCCGAAGCTTTAAAACCTTCCTCACAACCCCGCCGATCCTACAGAGGCCAGATCACAAAACCGACCTCCTCCTTTACTTGGCCGTAGCAGAAGGCGCTATCAGCGTAGTAATAGTACAAGAGCACCAGAAAGTGCAGACACCAATCTATTTCATCAGCCGAGTCCTCCAAGATGTGGAGAAGTGATACCAGATGATCGAGAAGCTGGCACTAGCACTCGTCACCGCAGCTCGGCGCCTCCGACCCTACTTCCAAAGTCACCAGGTGGTAGTCAAAATTGACTACCCCATCAAGCAAATTCTACGAAAGCCCGAGCTCGCCGGACGGATGATTGCGTGGTCAGTAGAATTATCTGAGTTCGGAATCCAGTACGAAAGTCGCGGACCCCTAAAAGCCCAGTGCCTAGCCGACTTCGTAGCCGAGCTCACACCTACCACTGCCGAGGAACCTCAGGTGTGGACCCTACATGTGGATGGATCCTCCAACTCTAAGGGTGGTGGTGCAGGCATCATATTGGAGGGACCAAACCAAGTCACTCTGGAACAATCCCTTAAGTTTGGCTTCAAAGTGACAAACAACCAGGCGGAGTACGAGGCACTTCTCACGGGATTAAGGCTAGCCCGCGACCTCGGAGCCCAAAAGGTAAGTTGCAACAGCGACTCAAAACTCATGGTGGAGCAGCTCAGCGAAACGTACCAAGCAAAAGACACTCTACTGCAGCGGTATTTTCACACTGCGTCCCACCAGATCTCGTCCTTCGACGAATTCACCATAAAGCATGTGCCGCGAGAACAAAACGCCCGAGCTGACCTCCTATCAAAGCTCGCCAGCACCAAAAGGCCTGGACAGCACCGAACCATTATTCAAGAAACCTTGCACTCACCCAGCTTAGATGACAAAGTCGTCAACGTCAGTGACAATGAAGACCTGGGATGGATGGCAGGCATCTAGAGCTACTTGAAAGAAGGAACCCTGCTTGAGGACAAAGACGAAGCTCGGAAGATAAGGATGAGATCGGCCAAGTTCATCATCATCGGAGATGAGTTATTCAAACGTGGAGTTTCCTCTCCACTGCTCAAATGCTTGACTGCATCTCAAGCAGCCTATGTCATCAGGGAAATTCACCAGAGGATATGCGGCATGCACTCCGGGGCGCGCTCAATGGCGACCAGGGTACTTCGAGCTGGGTACTACTGGCCCACTCTGAAGTCGGACTGCCAAAACTACATTCAAAAATGTAAAGAGTGCCAGCAATTCGGCGACACACACCGGCAACCACCCGAAGCTCTCCACCACATGATGTCGGCATGGCCTTTCTCCCAGTGGGGAATGGACAATTCCCCTCTGCGAAAGATCAACTGAAATTCCTCCTGGTGGCAATCAATTATTTCACCAAGTGGATTGAAGCATGCCCACTCGCCAAAATTACCACTGAGAAGGTGCAAAAATTCACATGGAAGAACATCATTTGCAGGTTTGGAATCCCTCACACTCTCGTAACCGATAACGGCCGACAGTTTATCGCGCAGGGATTCGAGAATTTCCTCCGAGAGCTCGGTATCAAGCATCTCCCGACCTCGGTGGAACACCCCCAAACCAACGGCCAAGCCGAAGCAGCCAACAAAGTCATCCTCCAGGAACTCAAGAAATGGCTGGGAAACGCCAAGGGACAGTGGCCCGACGAACTTCCCAGCATCCTCTGGGCGTATCATTGCACCCCCCAATCAACCACGCAGGAAACACGCTACAGGCTAACTTACGAAGTCGATGCAATGATCCCAGTAGAAGTTGGAGAGACGTCCCACCAACGGCAGGTTTTCGATACCGAGCAGAACGCTCAAGAGTTGGCAGCTGACCTCGACTTGGTGGACGAGCTTAGAGACAAAGCTCAAATCCACGAAGAAGCATGCAAGCTCCGAGCTTCCCGAAGATACAATACCCGAGTACGACCTTGTTCTTTCCGAGCTGGTGACTTGGTGTGGCGATTGCTAGGCGAACCCCGAAAAGACATGTCGGATGGGAAGCTTGCACCTACTTGGGGTGGCCCATTCCGAGTTACAGAAGACTTGGAAAATGGAACGTATAGGCTGGAAGAACTCAGCGGGAAGCCCATACCGCGGACTTGGAATGTGATGGAGCTAGGTTGAAGAAGATTGAAGTTCTTCATTAGTTCCATGCTTAGGACCGTGAACTCTTGAGGTGTTCTTAGAGACTTTGAAGCTCCACGAAGAAACCTTCCATGGAGGAGAAGTCTTCAAGGTGATTCGGTTACTTCTAGCTTTGTGTAGAAGCTTGAGGAACCAAAGTTAAGGTTGAAAACCTTGGATAGGAAACCTAGGAGAGAATTCTCTACAGTTTGGTGACTCTTGAGTGAGAGAGAAAATCTGATTTCATTTCTCAAATTGTTCAAAAGTGAGTACAAGTGTAGAGAAAACAAATATATAGGGAGAGGTAGCTTCTAGGAGAAGTTAACCTTAACCATGGTTCACTAGGAACCATGGTAAGGTGAAGCTAACCATCCATGGTTTCTAAAACTTGTAGGAGAAGCTAGCCTTGACCATGGTTCACTTAAGAACCATGGTAAGGTCAACCTAACCTACCAAGGTTTAGAAACTTGGAGGAGAAGCTTCAAAACTAGAAGGAAGACTAAGTGAATTTCGGCCATGAACAAGGAAGAAAGGCTAGGCGGCCTTGGCTCAAAATTGCTCCATGAATTAATTCAAAAATATTTGATTTGGTTTAGTTAGGTTCATCATATGATGATGAGACCTAGCTAAATCAAATCTATGAAAAATTAGGAGCAAAATGAGTCCAATATGCAAAATTTTGCCTAGGCCCAGTTCTGGCCCAATTACTAGTCACACTCCCTAGCTTTGCTAATTGTCACCCCCCTTTTCTCAACTGAAAAAAATACAAAATGAATGTATCAACTAGGGAGGTTAAATGGAGTTAAACTCTCCAAGTAACCTACCTTGAAATCAATATACAAACACTAGAAAAAGCAAGTAAAGTGCCTCACAAATACAAAGGCAAAAATAACCTATACAAAAGAACTACTATATGTACAAACATAAGAAAAAGGTCTTTAAGATCATCCCATTCCTCTTGGTTCTTTTAGTATATCACCTCTTGGATTCCTTGGCCTTGGCCATAGTCTATCATCCCCTCCCTCTTGAAAAGGATTTGACCTCAAATCTCGAGGGTCCTCATGATTATTGGCCATACCTACAAATATATAATAAAATTCATCAGAGGTGATATTTTCAACAAATAAATGTGAAAGGAAGATCCTAGAAGGAATCCTTTCACGGAACCTAAAGAAATCTTTGACACTAGACCTACTAATATAATGAATAGGATCCTCTCCTAAACATAGACTAGGTATATTTCTAAATCCTAAAAATGTGCTAAAGCTAAAACTATAGCACACTAAAGACTTAATCCTAAAAACTAAAATATCTTGCCTAAAGTACCTTATGTGGTAAGCTAGGCATTTCCTAGAAAATAATGAAAATACTACCAAGAAATTCCCTAAACAATTTTGGATTATATTATTTGTTGGATAGTTATGAAAAGAATTTGTCACAAGGAACCTTGAAGGTTCAGATGTTATATCCAACAAATAATATATTCTATAAATTGGGTGCATTATTGACACAACTAAGGTAGGAAGACTATCTACCTTGGGCACCACCAAGGAAGTAGTATGAGAAGTAGAACTAAATGAAGTCCACTTCTCCTTCACATAATCTTGAAGTTGTGATGGCTTCCTCCTTCCATGATTGACGTAGAGAATGAAGGAGAAGGCTTTGCCCTTGATCTAGGCTCACCAAAGGTTGGATAAAAGGAAGGTTTATGGTGGACAAAGGATTTTAGGCGTGAAGGGATGTAGGGTGGCGGAAGTGTTTGGTGAATGGTTGCTCAAGTTGGCTCACTCCAAGTGTAGGTGGAGGCCACTCTAGGGTTTCACTCTCCAAGGGTGGAGAATGAAGGAAGCTAGCCGAAACTAACCTAGGGACTAAGGATAGGATTTGAGGCAAGAAAATGCTCTCTCAAATTCATATAATCCAAAGTATTTACAAGTGGTGGGGTGTTGGGTATTTATAGGAGGGGAGGCATCTAGGGTTTCATTTGAGATATGCATGGCCGAAATTCATATGGCAAATGCACTCCAAATGACATGCCAAATGAACCCTAGATGCTACTTGGTGACCAAGTTTGGAATCTATGGGTCTAGATTGGCTACATCAAGGTGCATGATATGATCATGCAACCTTTACCCTCCACTTGGGCCTAAGCCTTTCTATCACCAAAAAATAGGTCCAATGGTCACCAAAATGCGTCACCCTTCTAGTGAAATACCCTAGCCCAAAATTAAAACCCTAATCACCTAAAGCACCCCATAATACAAGGGTAAAATGGGAAATACAAAGAAATAAATCCTATGACTAAAATACCCCAAAATACAAGGGTAAAATTGGAATAAAGCAATAAATTCTATACTACTCAAATTGGTCATAGCCATGAACCATGTGATGGGTCTCACATGAAGTGAAGTACCAAGGATGGTCCTCCATCAAGTTGAGATTCTTTTTCTTTAAAAATAATGGATTTGTGAATCTTTTCTTCAAGACTAGTGGCAGCGTGAGGGTAAGAGTTAAGGTCTTTATGAATAAAGAGAATAGTTTTCATAGGTTCTTTAGTGATAAAGCAATTCTCTTTAGGCATAATTACCTTAGAGGATATTTCTTCCTCTTTACTCTTCCCTACCTTTTCTCTTTTTCTTTTGTTTTTCATTTGTGCTTGATCCTCAACCACTTGTTGAGGTGAGAGAGGATAAAGTACAAGTTTCTTTTCCTTGTGAGTGAAGGTAATTTCATTAGTAAGACCATCATGTACAGTTTTCTTTTCAAATTGCCATGGTCTTCCTAACAAAATATGACAAGCTTTCATTGGTACTATATCACATAAAGCTTGGTCCTCATACTTCCCAATGGAAAACTTGACCTTCACTTGTTGGTCAACTACTATGTCACCATCCTTATTAAGCCATTGTAAATGATAAGGTTGAGGATGTGGCATAGTAATTAGACTCAACTTTTTAACCAACCTAGTGCTACAACAGTTGCACCATGAACCACTATCAACAATGAGAGAACAAGCATTATTTAAAACATTACATCTTGTATGAAAGAGGTTCTCTCTTTGTGATAGGGTACCACTAGGTTGATTATGAAGGATTCTCCTAAGCATTAGGAGCTCTCCTTCATAAGGATAAATTGGCTCCACTTTGGACCTTTGAAGCTTTGTTTCAACCTCACTCTCACTAGAAGAGGAGGTAGTAGTCTCTTCTTGACTACTATAAGTGTCATGCCCCGTTAAGATCATGACTTTCTTTGTAGGGCATTGAGAAACAATGTGGCCTCTCCCTAGACACTTGAAACATTTAATATCACTAGTCTTTGTGCTAGTGTGTGGAGTGATGAGATCTTTATCCTTATCTTTGTTTTTCTCTTTCCTCTTAGCCAATTCTTTGGAGGGTTCTGAAATAATTTTCTTTTCAAAAGGTTTTTCTTCCTCCATGTAGTCTTTCTTAAGAGATCTAGAGTGGGAGCTTTCTCTTTTAGAAGATTTTCTCAATATTTGTTGTTCCACCCTTACACAAAGTTGGACCAAGTCATTTAGGTTCCTGTAGGGTAGTAGCTCCACTTGGTCTCTAATCTCTAAGTTAAGACCACTCATGAATTTGGCTACTGTGGTGGCTTCCTCTTCCCTTATACAAGCCCTCATCATGTAAAGCTCCATTTGTTGCCTGTACTGTTCTACAGACATATCTTTTTGTTGGAGCCTTTGGAGCTTATTCATAAGCTCCCTGCCATAGTAAGAGGGAATGTGTCTCCTCCTCAATGCACTCCTAAGATCATTCCAATATTGGATAGGAGGATCATTGTGGAGGCGTCTCTCTCTTTCTAGAGCAGTCCACCAATACATGGCATGCCCTTGGAAGCTAAGGGTAGCCAGAGGGACTTTTCTCTCTTCACCTACCCTGTGGCAAGCAAAGAGTTGCTCAACCTTCATCTCTCAATCTAAGTATACTTCCACATCATCTTTACTAAAGAATTGTGGAAGGTCAAATTTGACTTCCCTAGGTCTTATGGACCTTCTAGGAGTGTGTTGGTAGTGATTCCCTTGATTCATGCTTTCATTAGGGGATGTATATTGGGAATGTGAGCTCCTACTCTTTTTCCTATGTTTCTTCATATCTTCTTTCAATTTTTCTTCTTCTTGTCTTAAAATCCTCAACTCTTCCTCTAAATAAGAAAGTTGTCCTTCTCTTTCAATCTTTTCCTTCTCTCTTTGAATGGACTCTTGCTTTTTCCATAGTTTAAGTGATTTTAGCTCTTTAGTGATATATGAAAGACTTTTTGGAGAGCCATCACTTTCACTATGGGAGGAATCTTGAGACATTTTAATTCAAGAAAATATTTTCACACAAAAATAGTTTTTATGAAAATAAATTTTTTTTTTGAAGTGCTTTAGACTTGGCACTTGGAGGTCTAAGAGTACAAATTGAACTTTGGAGGGAGGTGAGCTACTAAAGAGCCACTTAATAACCAAGCCTCTTCAAGTAAAAATCTCTAAACCCCTTGTACTTTTGCCTTGCACAAATCAATTTTCACAAAGTTCTTTTCTCAAAGAAAAATAACAATCAAGTGCCTAAGTGTACAATTTATATGATGCTTGAAATCATAAAGAGCAAGAAAACATAAATTGCTTGAAAACTTAAATGACTGAAAACATAAATTGCTTAAAACATAAATGACTTGAAAACTTAAAGACAAGAAAACATAAACTAGGCGTGGTAAGCAATTTAAACCTAGGTGAGAGCTTGAAAGGTACCAAAGACCTTCAAGGACCACTCTCACAAGTACTAAACGAAATTTACTATAAGAACTCTTAAGGAGAGATGGAGATATACCAAAGGCACTCCAAGACACTCCTTAATAAAGGCCTTGTACAAAAATTTGGAAAACAAAAAAAAAATTACAAGAAAATTAAAATTCAAATTTTCTTCAAATGAAAAGTAAATTCACACTCCAAATGAAATGTAAATTCACTTTCAAATGAAATTAGTGGCTGCACTTAATTTCAAAGAAAACAAATTAACCACTAATCTAGAAACAAATTTAGAGACGGATTTTGTAAGGAAAACTAGTTTTAGAAACCAAAAATTCCGTCACTAAATTAGTCTCTAAATTTTCACAAATGATGTAGCTCCTTCTTGCTTCAATCCAGCCACCAAGTTGCAGCCTCACAAGGTGTTTTCACTCCTCTTTAGAAGCAACTTTGACTTTAGTCACTTCTAGGTGTTTTCAAGAGCCTAGCCACCAAGAGAGAACAAACTCCCTAAGCAACCACCAAAGCCTTCAAGTGGATGTCCTTTGCCTTGGCCTCCTACACCTTTTAAGAAGCACTCAACCACCTTCAAGACTGAATATTAGTTTAAAACTGAAAAGGAACAATTTAGAAAAGCTACACCAATTGGTAGAAGAAAATTAAGACAAGATTAGAAAGAATTCCACAAAATTGACAAGCAAAAAATTAAGGTGAATTTTGAAAGCTAGCACACAAAGAGTAACCTAGGAAAGGCACTAGAATGGATTACAAAATCAAAAGCTAAGATTATAAACAAAAAAAAGACACAAATATGTGGATGGACCAACAAAATATGTAGGCAAATACACACCAAAACCGAGAGCAATGTTTACTAGGTTTTTCACTCCTTTGGCTTTTTCTTTCTTTTCTTTTTGGCAAATTATTTTTCACTTGTTATTCTTTTAATTTTCAGGAGTTTTAATGCCTTTTGAACAATAATATGTCTCGGTTTTAATGTAAAATTACTGCAGTAAAATTTTTACACAAAACAAGAGGTGTTCACATGCATTTTGTAGCTAGTGCTTCACTATTTTATATTGTTTTTAGGTCAAATTTTTAAGCACTCATTCTTTTGTTTTTCTCATGCATTTAGGACACTCACACCTCTGTTTTGTCTCTGTTTTAAGGCAAAAAAAATTGCACAAGGTTTCAGCCACAACACAAGACTCAAGGAAACCTAATAGGAAAAGTGTTTAACAATTTTTTTGACAAAACTTTTAATAAGACATAATAGAAACCTAACTCTAGGAAACTTGCTAGAACTAATAGAAAATTAGGAACTCAATCATGTAAAGCAAAAGCACATATAGTAAGGTACAGATTTAATAAGCAAAGACACAACAAATTCGGATATAACAACACAAAACAAAAATTAGGTCAAACAAGCTAGTCTAGGAAGTTTTAACATACAAAGGACTACACATGACTTTCTAAGACAAAACAATTGATTCAAAACAAAATCTAAACTCAATGCATGTTGTCCAATCACGGACACGTGTGAATGAATGGAGATATTCAAATAAAAAACGCACAAGTTCAAGAGTTCCTAAAGCACAAAACCGAAATTGATTCATAAGAATAGGAACAAGAAAACATGAATCAATTACTTCATATTAGACATATAGGATCCATCAAAAATCATATTAGAACTAGATCCTTGCAGCAAACACAAGTTTAGACATATACAAGGAAGATACAACACGGATTCAAGTAGAAAAAATTAGAGACAAACCTCAAGAGCACTAGGCTCTGATACCAAAAATGATGGAGCTAGGTTGAAGAAGATTGAAGTTCTTCATTAGTTCCATGCTTAGGACCGTGAACTCTTGAGGTGTTCTTAGAGACTTTGAAGCTCCACGAAGAAACCTTCCATGGAGGAGAAGTCTTCAAGGTGATTCGGTTACTTCTAGCTTTGTGTAGAAGCTTAAGGAACCAAAGTTAAGGTTGAAAACCTTGGATAGGAAACCTAGGAGAGAATTCTCTACGGTTTGGTGACTCTTGAGTGAGAGAGAAAATCTGATTTCATTTCTCAAATTGTTCAAAAGTGAGTACAAGTGTAGAGAAAACAAATATATAGGGAGAGGTAGCTTCTAGGAGAAGCTAACCTTAACCATGGTTCACTAGGAACCATGGTAAGGTGAAGCTAACCATCCATGGTTTCTAAAACTTGTAGGAGAAGCTAGCCTTGACCATGGTTCACTTAAGAACCATGGTAAGGTCAACCTAACCTACCAAGGTTTAGAAACTTGGAGGAGAAGCTTCAAAACTAGAAGGAAGACTAAGTGAATTTCGGCCATGAACAAGGAAGAAAGGCTAGGCGGCCTTGGCTCAAAATTGCTCCATGAATTAATTCAAAAATATTTGATTTGGTTTAGTTAGGTTCATCATATGATGATGAGACCTAGCTAAATCAAATCTATGAAAAATTAGGAGCAAAATGAGTCCAATATGCAAAATTTTGCCTAGGCCCAGTTCTGGCCCAATTACTAGTCACACTCCCTAGCTTTGCTAATTGTCACCCCCTTTTCTCTACTGAAAAAAATACAAAATGAATGTATCAACTAGGGAGGTTAAATAGAGTTAAACTCTCCAAGTAACCTACCTTGAAATCAATATACAAACACTAGAAAAATACAAAATGAATGCATTCTCGCTGGAGTTGTCCTCGACATCATCCTCCTTGACCAGCTTCCCAAAGTGAACGACCTTCTCCACGTGCATGTCGGAGAAGTCAAACCCGGGCGCAAGGAGCCTGGCCTGGCGAGCAGCCTTGAGGAAGCCCCTCTTATGCTCCACCACGATGGAGCGCTCTACCTCCTCAAGTCTCCTCTCCAGCGCTGCCTTCTCGGCCTCCAGCGACGAAAGGTCTACTCTCTGGGCAGTAATCTCCTCCTTTTTGCTACCAATGATGACCTCATCGCGAAGACGCTCCTCGATTACAAACACCAGTTCGCTCTTCAAAAATGCGACCTCATCTTCCAAAGAGCGAACCTGCTCCCGAGAAGACATCACCTCGCCTCGGGACGAGGTAACAAGTCCCCGCAACTCACCCACTCGGGAGGCATAGTTTTCATTGGAGCGCAAGGCGATCTCCAATGACTTATGGGCCCTGGCGAGGCCCCCCCTCGCCGCCCGGAGCTCGGCTCCCTGCATATTCGCTTCGCCAAGGGCGGCAGTCAGAACCCCGTTCTCCTCCCTCAAGACTCTATTCTCATCCTTCAGAGACTGAACAAGGCTCCTCAGCTTCGCCATGTCCTCTTGCTGCCTCGACCACTTGTGTTTCCAGTAATCCACAATGGTCGTGCCCCTCTACAGGAAGATCTGGGCGGCATCGAAACTCCCCATCGGCCCGGCCAACTCGATCATCGCTTGATCAGCCGTGCTCAGCGACCCCTTTGGGAAAAACTTCTCCGGAGTCACCGCGGCACTCCATAAAGAGTCGACCTCCTCCGACGCACTCAAATGCTCTAACCGCATGGGCGTGCCCTCTTGCGCATAGCGGTACGCAAGATACGGCCGCTTCGGCTTCGGCACTGGACCGGAGGTAGGGAGCCCAAAGCTCAATCCCTCCCTACGAGCCTCGGCAGAAGTAGACGCAGGCACCCCCTGGGCGACCACGGAAGGATTCCCTTCCGACGCCCCGGAACTCGGGGGACCCGAAACCCAGGTGTCGTTCCCCGCCTGCAAGAAACGAGGATACTCTTCTGAGAACAAAAGGTAAACAGAAGGGTAAAACATCAACGTCACAGAAGGGCCAACCGCTTACGTCGCCAACTGGAGCAGCAGGTACAGCACCCCGGATCATCTCCTTGGCAGCCGAGGTGGCCTGCCCGGCAGCAAGGACCACTTCCTCGGTGGCATCCCCTGCCTATAGAAAACAACCTCAAGTCAAAACGGAGAAAAACAACATAAAATGAAGAAAACAGAAACGAGACTAAGAAAAGAAAAGTACTCACCACGGCGGCCCGGACAACTCGCTCAGCAACTCGGGCCAGCACCTCGCCGGGCTAAGCGACAGGCCCAATAGCCGACGCCACCTCTTCGGCGGCCACACGAACGGCCCCTTCCGACGGCGGACTTCCAGCAAGGTCCACCACGCCGACTTCAGCAGCCTCGGAGGCAACCTCCCCTATTCCATGAGGGGCAGAGGTCCCCCCGACCTCTCTCTTGCCCCTCTTTCTTTTTCGGTTCACTTTCAGGGGGGAAACCTCCTCCTCTGGAGGCTTGGAGACCTCGAGCTCGGTCACGTTGAAGCAATGCTTCAGTTCAAGCCACAAATCCTCCCCTATAATGCCTACAGACAGAAAATAAGGCACATCAGCAAAGAAGAATTACACAAATCTCAACAAGCTACCAAAACATAAGATACTCACCCTCGAGGCCCCTCTCCCTATGCGCCGAGTTCGCCAGCGACAAGATTGACTTGCAGTCCAACGGGCGAGGAAGTGCCGAAAGATTCCCAATGGCGGCAGCCTCTAAGGCCGTCAATTGTGAAGGATCCACCCCATGGAACCTAGACGGTTTGGGACACCAGTAGAAAGGGAACTTCGGCAATCCACCGAAGTAGAAGCCCCCATCCTCTAAAGGGTCAACGTCCATGAGGGCAACCCAGAAGAACTCGGTTTTGAAATTTTTATAAGACTGGGAGTAAAGAGTGAATAAACCCCCCCTCTTTACTCCCGTTCAAAGAAAGAACGCCATAAGGTAGAACACCCAGCTTCAACTGATAAAAGTGAAGGAAAACGCGGAGGGACAACTCTATCCCTAGGACCGCACACAGGACTTGAAACGCCCTCAAAAAACCCCAGCTATTGGGGTGTAGCTGGCAAGGAGCCGCGTTGATGTAGTTCAAGAAATCACACTCAAACTGAGTGAAAGGAAGACAAACGCCCAGGTCCTTGAAGAAACACTGATAGACATAGAAATAAGGAGGGTCGGTAGACCTCCCCATATACACACCCTCACCGGCCGGACAGGGCTCAAGTCGAATCATCCAGGAAACGGAAGGGCCGCAAATCCAGTGCGTCTTCCAAACCGCATTGACCTCCAGAGGCGATCTGAACACACTTTGGACCCCCCCATTTCGCGCTTAACCCAGTCGTAGCAAGGAACACCGACTCCAGGTCCTTGGGCGGAGGCGGGTCTTTCCTCTCGGCAACGCCCCTCCCGGTAGCCACCGTCTTGCTGCGCGCCTTGCCCCTGGCAGGTGCAGAAGAACTGGCGCCACGACCACCAGCCATCAAGAGGAGTAGTAAAACTCGAAGAGGAACTGTGAAAATGGAGATGGAAAGCGAACGGAAACGAAAAGGCAAGGAACGAGAAGGCAAAGAGGACTATCGTACCCAATAAGCCAAAGAGTGGAAGGAAGCAGAGTAGATGAGGAGAGACGCGGGAGAGAAAGAGAAAAGGGCTTTTTTCCCCAAGTTTCAAAATGGCCATGCCACGTGTCAACCTAAGGGCACACTGACGACACATTAATTGCAAGACCATCATTGCATAACCGTCATTTCCCTTAATGCGCCACTTGCACGTTTTCGGAAAATGAACAGTTACGACACATGGCATCTCAACAGGCCGACGTACGCAAAAGGTCACTTCCCCCCAGCGAGCTCGGTCTTAACTCCTCGACCTACGGTCTTCGGAGCTCGGGGGGCTAGTGTACTGTCCGTACCGCGAAGCCGAGCTCCGAGCTCGGCATCACAGCACAAGATGAGGTCGGGCACACGCTACGTGACATCAGCTCGGCATTTAAGCAGATCATAACTAATCTCGAGGGATCTCACTTCGGACGAGGTCCACTATCTAATCTTATCATATCTTATCTTAGGCCCAAGGCCCAAAACAACCCTAAATCACACCAAGGTACATGCATTACATATACGAGATTCATACTCACACAAACCCTAAATTTAGCATCGGAGTCTCTTTTGCAGGTACCACCCCCATCTTGGAGCACTAGCGTACCAGCGAAGGAGGCTCACCGATCTTACCTGGCGGATCAGCTCTACAGCAGATTTCCAGTAAGAATAGTAGTGATTTATGTTAATGGATATTTTTCATCATAGTCATGTACAATTTTCTAAGTATATGTATTGTTTAGAGTATAAAACACCAAATAATTTTGTTTTTATTATTAGTCTAGATTTAATAAATTTTGTAATTTAATTGAGTTAAAAAGATTATAATTCTCTTGAAATAAAATTCTAAAAGTAAGAAAATATCAAAATAATAAATTATAACTTACTGGACTTCCATAAAATAATTTGTATTAAATATAACTTATTTTGTTAACTTAATTATTTTCAAGTGGAACATTGTCTAACTTTATTATAAAACTTTATAATGTATGTATCATATGCATGCTTAATAAATTTCACAAGGTAAAAATATTTATAAAAAAATAGTATAGAATGTAATTACACAAAAAGACTTTTTGGCCTAAATAAATTAAAAAAAGAAAAATATACAAAATAAATTAAAAAAAATAATTTACCGTTTTAGGTAGTTTCTACCACGTGGCAGAATTGTTAAATGGTGCAAGGAGACAATCATTTTGTAAACAGATAAGACGTGAATGAATGGCACACAGGTCCCTTGTTCCATTTATTTTCTAACATTGTGTTGCATCTGTCACATCCGCGTCAATTTTTGACTAACGTGACGCAAGGGCCCCCTGCACTTTGCTTGCATTTTAGATGGTGCATGAGGGTCCTGCTCCATCCATATAACGTCCCTTATCCTCCTCTGCACGTCCTATTCCCCCTTCTCCTCTATAAATTCATTCTCACCCTCCTCTCTTGTTCCGAACCTCCTTCCCTTATTCTTGTAAGTTAATTTTTTTTGTTTATAATTTTGAATATTTTTTTGTTATTTTATAGGTTAAATAACTAAATATAATTATATATGTTGTCACAAATTGGTTACAAGTAAATATATAATTTTTATTTTTTAAAATTCATTGTATATTGTAAACTAAAGAAATATAATATGTGTTTAAAATATATGTAAATAATTATCTGTTAATTTAAAAATAATTGTTAAAACATATGAAATTAAATTATCTTTAAATTTAAAAAATTTAAAAATAAAAATTATATAGTTTAAATTTAATAATTGAATATATCTATTTAGTTGAATATTATAAAATGTGCCTATTTTACTTAAAAATCTGTATATATGATTTAGTGATTCAATTTTTAAAATGATGAAAGATAATTTTATAAATTAATGTGGATATTTTAGTAATCATTATGAAATTAAATTATCTTTTAAATTTAAAAAATTTAAAATCTTAAATGTAAAAAATATATAGTTTAAATTTAATAATTGAATATATGTATTTAATTGAATATTATAAATGTGACTATTTTACTTAATATTATAAATGTGAGTAATTCAAATAATATTAGAGCACCTCCAGCGGGAGGTGCTTGTTGCGTGTCTTAGTTGCAAGCAACGGTGCTTACAAGAAATCCCCGTTGGAGTAAATCTACGTGGCAGCAACGGTTCTTAAATTTTTCTCTTTGTTGCTTGCAGAAGTAACGGTTCTTAACCCTGTAAAATTGAAAATGAAGAGATTTGATTGGATGAGGGTCATCCAAGGTGGAACGGTTTTGCAAACCAAAAAAACTGATAAAACTTTCCTCACCTGTTACTGCTCTTGGTCGACTCCCTCCGGTGGAAACCTCCACCGCGCGAAACCCCATGACCGGAACCCCTCTTCCGCGCGGAAACCCCGACCAACCCCGTCAGCCGCGCGCGAAAACCCCCCACCGAACACCCCAGTTGCACGCGTGCAACCCCTGACCGACCCCGTCAGCCGCGAGCAGAACCTCCGCAACCACCGCGTGCCACTTTGAGCGCCAGAACCACCGCGTGCGCTAGAACCACCGCGCGGCTCCGCGTGCGACCACCTCCGCCAGAACCCTACGCGACCCCTCTGCCCAGACCACATCCGCGTGCCCGTCGGAGAAGAGAGAGTGAAGAGAGAGTGCGGTGGGAGAAGAGAGAATGAATAGAGTGAAGGGAGAGTGAACCGAGAGTGAAGATAGAGTGTAGAGAGAGTGAGACGTGAATAGAGAGTGTAATTTTTTGTATTTCTTTTTATTAATAAATTTATTTTTATTATTGTAATTTTTGGTATTTTTTTATTATTGAAATTTTTAATTATGAAAATTATTTTAATTATTAGTTATTCATATTTATATATTATTTATAATAATTAATTTTATAAAAATTTATCATAAAATATAATGTGAGGTGTCAAAAAATGTAATATGAGTTGTAAAAAAGTTGAGGTGCTTATAAGCAATTTCTATTGGAGCAAAAGTTGTAAAAATATAGTATGAGTTGCTTATGAGTGACGTGGCACAGTGGGACCTATTTAAAGTGGTTGGGAGTTGCTTATAAGCAACTCCCATTGTAAATGCTTTTAATAGAATTTAATTTTCTTTATACAGAGCATCTACAGAGCATCAACAACTCCCATCCATTTTAAATGGGTCCCATTGTGTCACGTCACTCTTAAGCAACTCATACTATATTTTTACAATTTTTGCTCCAATGAGAATTACTTATAAGCACTTCCACTTTTTGATAACTCATACTATATTTTTTGACAACTCACACTACACTTTTTGAATTTTTTTTTAAAAAAAGTCTCCCAGCCTTCTCTCTTTCTCTTTCTCTCGTTTTATCTCTTCCTCTCAACATCTCTCTTTCTCTCTCATTCTTGGGCCACAGAGGGTGGCTGTGGGTGTGGGTGATGGTTGTGGGTGGCAAGGAGGTCGGATTCAAGATGTCGGAGGGTGGTAGTTGTGGCTATGGATGGCAAGAAGGTTGGATTCGAGTCGCGAAGGGTGGTGGGTGGTGTGGGTGTGGGTGGCTATGGGTGGCGGGGAGGTCGGATTTGGGCTACCGGAGGGTGGTGGCCGCTTGGAAAGCTTGCTCTTGTGAAGGCATACTTATCTTTAGTTTTTTCTTGTCGTTCCAACATGGAGGGGAGATGTTTCTCCAACCAATCACAACACTCCATGTGAAAGATCCATAGACCTAAGCTCTATTACTTCAGCAAGGGACAGAGCTAAAAAATTTTCTCCTTTTTGTGTCACATAAGCCTACTCCAATGGACATTTCTTATTAGATACAGTGCTTACATATAAGAAATTGGTTAAGAAACCTCCATTGGAGGTGCTTTAACACTGTAAAAAAAATTACACTAAACCAATTAGAGCTCGTAAAAAAGAATGGTTTTTAAAAATAATCTATTTTATATCAATCAAAAAATTTATTTACAGATCAAAAAATCAAATAATTTATTTTATATATAAATTTATAATTGGAAAATAATGTTCATAATGCATGCCTACATTATTTTTTCTAAGTTGGATTCCTAAGTTTATATAAACATAAGATAGCCTTTATTTTTTAAAAAATTTATCTATTTTTTGTTACATAACTTACTACAAATTCAATCAAATCATATTAACTAATATATTTAAACTCAATAAAATTTACATATATTTTCTGACGTTACATGGATGGAGTAGGGGCCCCATATGCCATCTAAAATAAAAGGCAAGCAAAGCGTAGGGGCCCCTCAATCACGTTAGTCAAAAACTAACGCAGACGTGATAGGTGTGACAAAGCATCAGAAAATAGATGGAGTAGGGAGCCCGTGCGTCATGCATTCATGTTTTGTTCATTTACAAAACGTATGTCCCCCTTGAGCCACTTAACAATTTTGCCATGTGGCAGAAATCACCTAAAATGGTAAATTGTTTTTTTTTAAAATTTATTTTGTTTATTTTTTTCCTTTTTAATTTATTTGGCTTTTTGACATAAATGAATAAAAAAAATACACAAAATAAATATATAAAAATAAAACAATTTACTAATGTAAGTTGTTTTTGTCACGTGGCAGTAAGAACAGAAGACGCGAGGGGTGGTGGAGTCTTTAGAGAAGACAAAACCATGCAAAGTTGGCACATGGGGGATGCACCTTCCTTACCACACCATTTGTCCCCTGCATGCGGACAGACATGTCTTAGACGTGCATTAGACATTCAGAGGTAGCAACGTTGACCACCAATTGGCACAGGGGGCCTGCATTTTGTGTGACTAAGTGGCGCATAGGGCCCCCTACGCCTTGCGCTTCCCTCTGTCTCGCAACTACTCCTCTTCCCTCCCCCTCCCCTACATAAATACTAGGGATGGCAATGGGGCCCCATGGGGGTGGGTAATAGTAAACCCGCCCCCGCCCCGCTAGATGAAAATCGGCCCTGTACCCACCCCATATCCGCGGGTATCCATGAATTTCTTGAATACCCACGGATATCCGTGGATATCCATGGATATTTATAAATTTTGTAAGAAATTAAAAAAATTATATTATAAATAATTTTAAGTTTATATTTAATGTCATTGAAATATTAAAAAATAAAAAATTAATGTTAATTTTGAACTTGTATTTAACGTTAATTTTGTTGAAATAATAATAAAAATGCAAGATAATCAATAATTTAAAATACATCAATCTCACAAGTAAGTTAAAGTCTCATCACAAAGCTACAATAATTCAATCTCATAATTTCAAACGAAAGTAAACAACTTAAAATACATCAAAATTTATTGGTTCAATCAAAGCTAGAAAATTAATCAAATTACAACCAACATAATTCTATAACATGCTTAACACATGTTGGTAACTTCATCAACCTCACTTTTGTAAGAAAATAAGAAGAGAGAGTGTATTTTAGGGTTATGTAGTACAAGGATAATTAGGATATTTAAGAAATATTATTAAACGGGTACCCGCGGTATAGATATCATCATACCCGCCCCCGCCTCATTTATAAACGGGTAAAAAATTATCCGTCCCCATTATCTGCGGGTACCCAATTAGTCTATCCATTTATTATCCGTAGCGGATTTTACCCGCAGATGCGGGTATTTTTGCCATCCCTAATAAATACCCATCCCCCCATCATTTCCCGTTCTCTTCTTCTCTGGTTGCTATATCCCTCCCACCCCTCCCCTTCTATTCTCTCAAATGATCTTCTCTAGTTGTCGGTGTTTACTTCATTGAGTCATTGCTTCTTCTCCAGCTGTTCCTATTTCCTGTAATTTGTAATTCATTCATTCCTCCATTGAGTCTTGTAAGTTATTTTTTTTAATTTATTTATATATTAATATATGAAAAAATAATTTAGTTATTAAATGAATTAATTATGTATTTATTTGTTTATTATTTTAGTGTATTATTTTGCAGGTTAGAAAACATCTCTATATATTTTTAACAAGTATTTACAAGTAAGTATAGAATTTGTTGAATAATAAATATTTCTACTTTAATTTGTTGAAAATATAAAAAAAATCATAAGGTATCAAAATAAGATATTTATATTTATTTATTTTAAATATGATAACTAAAAATTTAAATTATTATTTTAAGAAATACATAATGATTAATTTTAATTGACATTCATATTAAATAATATAATATTTTTTAATTTTGTGTAATTGAGAATTATCTCAAATATAAAATTTAAATTAAAAATTAATAATATATATGCAGAATTTTAATTGAATTTAAAATTAGGACACATTAATGTTGTGGTCAAAATATACTTTTTCTCTTATAATTAATAATAATTAGTGAAGGTTTATTGTTTTATATTTATTATAATACATATATTTAACAAATTATTTTTTTCAGTATATTACTTATTAATATATATATATATATATATATATATATATATATATATATATATAAGTACTATTTAAAGATAATTATAAAATTACAAATTAGTTAATAAAAATTGAAAAAATATGTAATTAATAATAATTAGCCAATGTTTAGTGTATTATACTTATTAAATGTAACATCCCAAATTTTCTACTAATACAATGGTTAATTATTATTTATTGTTATATTTATGGAGATAAGTTTCTTATAATTATTTTAATTAATTAAATGGATTTTATAGAATATTTTAGAGGTTTTTAATAATAAATATTTATGAAAATTATTTTTTAATATTTTGAATTTTAGTAGCTTAGAACAGGCCGTTCCGAAACTGGGACAAGTCGTTCCAAACTACAAAAATGACTTATAACCCTAGTTGGGAACGAGCCGTTCTAGTTTAAGAACGGGTCGTTCTAAACATGGCCATTATGGGTTAAACTCAACCCCAGAACGGGTCGTTCCGGATGTGACTTTTATAAATAGAATGCTCTGACACTCCCAAAAGCACATTTTTCATTTCTAACTTCTTTTCTTCTACATTCTCTGAAGACCAAGGGGAACCCAGAGGAGGAGACCAGGAAGATCATGCTTCAGTTTCAGCTCCTGCTTATCGAGGTAAGGGGGGAGTGAGAAACCTCGCTTTGGGTGTGGGAATTTATGTTGGGTAGTGGGATTGGCCCCCAATCCTCTGTTTATTGTATTTTTTGTATGCTCATGTATGAGGGGTTTTCCCCAATTGTATCTGTTTCGCCTATTTTTTTTCTTATATGTAACTAATTGTATGATCTGAGATCTCTATGGGTTCCTATGGGAAACCCTAAGGGAATGCATTGGTGATTGTAAGAGGAGATGGTTTGAAGGGGTAATTGTATGAGTTAGTTGTACTGTTTTAAATGTTTATTGTATGAATTAGAGTGTTCTGTGGGTTCCTATGGGAACCCTATGAAAAATAATAAATTTTTAATATTTTCTATTTTACCTTCTGAGTTTTCTATATTCCGTGATGTTTGTTGAGTATAAATATGTGTTTATTTTTAAAAATAGACAAGTTTTGATATGAATTAAAGTGCTATGTGGAAACTATGTGAATATGATAATGTGAAATGTGAATATATGACAATGAGATATGATAATGTAATATGAGAATGCATAGAGTCTTGATTGACATGCATCAGTTGCATAAATATTTTTAAGGGTACGATATGGAATACACCGCCAGGGAAGACCCCTAGTGTAAAAGCTTTGGGGATTAGTCCTTGGGGATAGCTCGGTTTGGAAGTCTTAGTCTCGCCCATTGTGTGCATGGGATGTATCTCGCACAGGCTTAGCTATCCCGACCAGACCCTGATAGTATGTCCTTCTAGTGAGAGTGTGTAGAGGGTGTGAGACGACATGTACTCCTAGACTACTCTTCGTGTATTGCTAGCGGCAATATGCTATGTGATGTTTTACTAGCGCCACATGCATGATAATATGTAGTCCGTGTCCATACATGTGCATTTTTAATGTTATATGATAAGTTGATATTTTTTTTATGTCTTAAATGAGTGAGATGTAATATTGTTGTTAATATATCTATGTTATATCTGTCTTGTTTGTGTTTGACTATCTGGTGTATATTCCTACATCGTGAGCCAAAGTGAGATGTTTCTCACTCCCTTTTCTTTTGTGTTGTTTCCTTTGACTATTATACAGGTGATCATCAGCATGAGGCCAAGAATGTTGGTGATGAAGCTTAGGCTTCTATGTTGGGTTTTGCTCTGATAGGACATGTGACATTGAGGCGTAGATAGGATTAAATTAGGATGTTGTTTCTTTTTATTAAATTATTTTGGAAATCGTAACATCATTTCTTTGTAATTTTCGCTGATTAAGTTATTTGTTTAAGTTTATGGATGTGGTACTCTCTATCTAAACACGTTTGGTATTTCAATTATGAAAAATTATGTTATTCAAATTTTGTTATCTATGTGTTATGGTATGCAGGGTAGAGGGTGTCACATTAAAACCCATATATAAACCAAATTTTAATATTAATGATTAATTAATATATTTAATAACTAGTAATTAAACATATTTATAAAAATACTAATTACATAACATAAATTGAAATAATATATAATTAGTAATAATGTGGCAACGTTTATTGTTTTGTATTTATTATAATCGAAATTTAACAAAAATTCGGTAATAACTAATAATTAATAATTACTATATGTATTTATTTCAACATATTTATAAAAATAATAAATATTTAATATATAAATAATAATAATTATCGAAGGTTTATTATTTTCTATTTATTATAACGCATATATTTACCAAATTATTTTGTTCGGTATTAATTATTAATTAATATATGTAAGTACTATTTAAAGATAATTTTAAAATTACTAATTACTTAGTGTATTATATTTATTAAAACCTATATATAAATCAAATTATAGTATTAACGATTAATTGATATATTTAATTAGTAGTATTTAAACATATTTATAAAAAATATTAATTACATAACATAAATTGAAAAAATATATAATTCATAATAATTTGGCAACGTTTATTTTTTTAAAATTTATTATAATCGAAATGTTTACAAAAATTCTGCAATTATTAATAATTGTTAATTAATACATGTAAGTTTTATTTAAATATAATTATAAAAAAAATGTAATATTAATTGAAAAAATATATAAATAATAATAATTACTTAAGGTTTATTGTTTCATATTTATTATAACACATATATTTACCAAATTATTTTGTTCAGTATTAATTATTTATTAATATATGTAAGCACTATTTAAAAATAATTTTAAAATTACTAATTACTTAATAGAAATTGAAAAAAAATATATAATTAATAATAATTGGCCAATGTTTAGTGTATTATATTTATTAAAACCTATATATAAACTAAATTTTAGTCTTAATTAATAATTATTAATGAATATATGTAAGTACTATTTAAATATATTTATAAAAATATATATTTTTTAATCATAAATTGAAAAATACATACTTAATAATAATTTTTCAATGTTTATCATTTTATATTTATTATAATGGATATTTTAACCATATGTTTGTGTTAATTTTTAATTATTAATTAATATATGTAACTACTATTTAAACATATTTGTAAAAGTACTAATTACTTAATATAATTGAAAAACATATGTAATTAATAATAATTAGCCAACGTTTATTTTTTGATATTTTTTATAAAACATATTTTAATCAAGTTTTAAAATTATAAATAACTTAATATAAATTGAAAAAAATATCATATAATTTACTACAATAATTAATATTTAATATTTAATATTTAATATTAAGTGTTTTAACGTTTCAAAAATAAAATGTCAAAATCATATGTAAAAATATCAAAATGTTACTAAAATAATTTTAAGTGTAGTTGCTTTAAATATTGTATGTTGTAATTATTTTAAAAATAGTTGTACAATATTTATAATATAAATGTTGGACTATTGAATTATTTGGATTAGTTAAATAATATTAATTTTGTAAACAAAATAATTGAATAATTAGATTAAAATGTATAATAATAATATTTATTTATATATTTTAATTTTGGATAAGAATATTATGAATACTTGTTTATCTTATTGAAAATATTTATTTTGATGCAATTTTTGTATTTATGTAAATAATTTTTTTTGGTTTGAATAACTTTGTTGTTTGTATTCGAGTAATATTAATAACTTGTTCATAATTAGAATGAATATTGTTTTATAGAAATTAGTATAAATTAATTTATGAGGTCATTTTAGATGAAATTGTGTGTAATATGTATTAGTGTTTTATTAAATATTTATTTTGTGTTGTTCTTAATTTAGGATTTATTTAAAAAAGTTAAGTGTAATAATAGATTTTGTGTTGTATAATTATTATTTAAATTGGTGTGTAATATTAAGTTTATAATATAATTATATATCTGTTTGTTTGTTTGTTTCAGGATGTCTAGATAGATTGTTCATCCAGGACCTATTGAGGATTCTCTATTGAGGCTTCAACCATTTCATATATCTGAGTATAAATGGAATGGAGTAAAAGATAGAGTTTTGAAGGTCAGGAGAGCAATGCAAATGGAGTTGCATGATGGTCACATTCCAAATGATATTCGAGGTTTATTACAGAGGGTTGGGTTTTTGGGGGTGGCTCAGATCAATTACTTTCTAGTCGACAATCATTTGATTTCTACCCTAGTAAAGCATTGGAGACCAGAGATCCACACCTTTTACATGCCCTTAGGTGAGTGTACTATCACGTTGGAGAATATTGCTATCTTACTTGGGTTGAAGATCTCAAATGTGCCCATTATTGGATATACAACTATGGATTGAGTTGGTCTTGTGCAATGCCTTTTGGGCGTTACACTCCTTGATTCGGTGCTAGTTGGTGGTCGATTGAGGATGAGCTGGATTGACCGCCACTTCTCTGATTTCTCTGAGCATGTCTATAGCTAGGAACGGTTGGAACGCTATACTAGAGCATTCATTTTACGAATCATCAGGATATATTTATTAACTGATCACTCAAGCTTGTTTGTATCTCTTAAATACCTGGTTATGCTTGAAGACTTGGATGATTGTGGTTGTATGAGTTGGGGCTCATGCGTGTTGGAAAACATGTACAGGGAGTTGTGCGTGTGCACTAAATACGACCACAAGGAAATTGGTGGTTCAACTATTCTAGCACAGTTACGGGCATGGTACTGGTTACCTGTATTTGCACCACCTCATCCATCTTTATCTACATTTCATGTTCCTCTAAGTGCAAGGTTAGTAAGTTTATTACGTGTGATACACTTAACATTTTAATTATGAAAATTGTTTTTGTATATTGAAGTACTAATATTTTTTTTCTTTCTATAATAGGTGGACTAGTGCCTTACATAAACCTAAAGATGAAAAAAAAAAGATAAAATTGTTAAGTATACAAAATATCTTGACCATATGAAGAGTTGGGATGCAAGAGTTAATTTTTAGTTTGATACACACAAAAAATTGATCAAAAGTTATTTATATTAATAATTCATAGTTGGTTACTAATTATTTCTTATTTTGTATCGCAATTTGTATGACAATCATATTTGGAGTTATTGCCTACATTGCCTCCTTATTGTGTTGAGGACTCACGAGTTTGGAGGTTAACTATCCCCCTGATTAAATTTTACATCGTCGAGTATCATTATGCAGATTGTTTCATGCAACAATTTGACATGGTCCAGCACATTCTTGTGCCTCCTATTCATCCAGAGAAATTGCATGATCTTTTGTTGCGATTTAAGGATTACACGGATTGGTCAGTCATGCATGGTCACTTTGTGTAGGAGTGGCAATCACGATTTGAATGCGTTTGGACACAAGATGCGTTTGATATACCACACTTGAGTAATAACTCAGAATACATGGTGTGGTTTCCAAAGCACATGAGATGATGGATATCTCCTTCAAGTGCAAGAAAAGGATATGTGGTGAGTAAAAGTTTTTGCATATATTAAACTATTTACTTTAGTAATTTTAATAAATTAAATTTTCTGATGATATTTTTTGTCTTATTTTTAGATCGATGTTTTGGAACATTGGGACTCCTTTGATTTTTCGTCAATACATGAGAGCATTGACCAGTGCTTGCAGCTGCAGGTTGAGGTGTCTAGGGTGAGGTTCCCTTCTACGCTGGCTCCACCTGTAGCATTACCACATCCTGATCCAATGGAAGTGGAACATATTGAGGCAGGTCGACGAGAAGGAAGAGGGCTAAGTCGTCAATGAAGACAGGATGATCACTAGGGTTTAGAGATGTCAGTTCCTCCGAGTGAGCTGCCTGTAGGGACATATTATCCCACTACAATAACCCCCTATGGAGAGTCATATAGTATGGGTATGGTAGTGCACATGACACGTCTATTGGTTGTTGGTCCCAGTTTACTAGAATCTAAAAGGGGGGATTGAATAGATTCTACCCTAAGATGACTAAACTTTCGACAATTCTTGATAAAAACCTACCAAGATATCTAAAACTCAACCTTTACTTAATTTGATTTAACAAATAACAGTACAGTAGAAGGTTTATTACCAAAGTATCCGAATATCAAAGTTAATGCAGTGAAATAATCACTTGTAATCAAGGTTGATTTTATATTACCTTCTTCTTAATCAATTTCAATTACAAGAATAATGATTAGAATTTGTACAACAATTGAAATTTCATATCTCACAAATCTTTAAATCCTTTAACCAAGAAATTAACAAGATTCTTAAAGATAAGGGTAAGAAGATAAAGAACACAGAAATTTATACTGGTTCAGCCATCCACTTGGCCTACATCCAGTTTTCCCTGATTTAGCACCCCACTAAATCAAAGATCATTCACTATAATATTGTTTACAAACACCTTGCACATATAATATTACAAGAATTCATACAAACATCAACCTTGACACCACAAGATTGAAAACATACAAAATTTTTGTACCCCACAGAAATTACTTGAGAAATCCTACTCAAGATTTCAAAAGCTCTTGTTGAGACACCCTATCTCAAGAGATATACCATTCAAAACGAAAATACAAGTTTAAAGATCAGAAAGATATCACCTAATTTTGAGTAGATTTTCATCTTTCACAATTGAATATACTTCTTGATTTTCTTCTTTCAAGAAGTCATGTTCAATCTTTGCACTTCTTGATATTTCAGAAAATTTCTTTAATCAGCCTTGATTCATATTTCTGAAAGTAATCTTTTTCTCAAATGTTCTTCTTTTAAAAGATTTTCAAAAAGGTCTCTTAAAAGTTATTTTTTAATTTCATAAAAGTTAGTTATTTAAAGTGCAAGACATGATTCAGTTATAAAGAGTAATAACAGAGGTAATCTATTGCCTGATATGGTAATCTGTTATCAGCTCTTTAAAAATGAACCAAAAACACAAAATCACCAGGGTAATCGATTACGAGATATGGTAATCAATTGTCCCAAGCTTTCTAAGATCCAAGATTTTCTTTCAGTTTGTGATAATTGATTATCTAATGTGGTAATCGATTAACACGATGAAAACTTTGATTCTTCAGCCAAGAGACTCTATTTTAATCTATTACTAACTTTGGTAATCTGTTACCTTAGAAAACACATTGAAAATCACTTTTCAGTAGTAGACGTGGTAATCTATTAACTCAAAGGACATTTACATATCCTTTTCTAGTAACAGAGTTGGTAATCTATTACCCTAAATGGTAATTGATTAACAAAGTTACCTTGAAAACTTTTGTTTGAATCAAGTCATATAGAGGTTAAGGAGCATGGAAAAGGAGAATGAGAATGAAGGGCAGGTCTAAGCAAACTCCTTGTGCTTTCTTCAATGCTGCACATCTTGTACCAGCCATGCACAGTGATTGAGTGGCGCATCCCTCCCCTACGCTACCCACATGACGCTTTCCCCTCCCTGCGTCACCTACACTCAATACGTGCCACATACACAGTAACAGAGTGGCGCCTTCCCTGTGCCAACTTGCTTTTCTTTTTCTTACTCGAAGGGACTTGTCCCCCCTTGCCATGTTTGGTTTCTACCACGTGATGAGACACCCTTACTATCCCTGCACATATATTGTAATAATGTAAATAAAACTAACGAATAAATTTTTCAACGTTGGTAAAAAGGGTTCACATAAAATCTTCATAATTGTTCTTCAATATCCCAAATAATGGAAAATAAAACTTGGAAAATAAAACCTAAGAGTTTACAAATTGTTTTCAAAATAATAAGTACAACTTCAAATCCATATAAAAAATCCATGTCCTAGAAATCCTCTGCCCCGATGTCACAATATCAAAGCATACCCACAATTCAACTGTTGGCATTCTAGATGTCACTCATAACCAAATCTTCCTCACCTTAAATACCCACAAATTGTACGGTGAGAAAAGAAAACATCTATATGTAAAGCACACAAGGAAAAACCACCACATAATCTTATTACTTAATGAAATATTCACAACCATTTCGATATATATATATATATACACTAATTTTATCAAACATGCCTCATATTCACATTACAATTCACAATCATACCCATCCATCCCAAATCTTGCAATTAACACTATGCCAAGGTCGCGCCTCCCCTGACATACGTGTTAATTGCCTCACACATCCCACACTATGTCGGTCACGCCACCCCTGTAGCATCTCTTGCTTAAGGTCGTGCCACACCTGACATAAGTGTGAGGAACCACAATCACATTTATTCATAATCATCACAAATCTTATAATTAACACTATGTTAAGGTCACGCCACCCTTGTAGCATCTCTTTGCCCAAGGTCGTGCCACTCCTGACATAAGTGATACATGTTAATTGCCTCACACATCCCACACTATGCCAAGGTCACGCCATCCCTGTAGCATCACTTACCCAAGGTCGTGCCATCCCTGACATAAGTGTGAGGAACCACAATCACATCACATTCACATTCAACACAACATCTCATTTCATGTCAACATACTCACATCATAATTAATTGAACAATTAAGTCATATATACCATTCGCCACATCATGTTATCAATTCAATACTAAAACGGTAGATATAATGATAGAAGAAGTAGAAGAAGTGAAGAGTGGACTCCTCCTAAGCACGGATCTTCTTCAAAGGAGAAAGGTCCAAAGTGTTGCACACTTTAGAAGGATGAGAACTCGCGGATTGAAGAGGCTTAAGCCTAGAAGGAAGTATCCGAGCTTAACAATCAAGAGATTGCTCACTTCAAAGGGAAGGAAATGAAGGTTTCCTATGGTGTTTGAAGGCACTCTCTCTAGTTTTCTCTCAACTTCGGTGACTCTTGAAGAATTGCTGAATATGAAATCATAAATTCAATATATGTTCAAAAGTGTTTGTACAAGGTGGAAGAGATACATTTATAAGTGAAAACTAGGTCAAAATTGGCGCCAATCCGTGTAGCTTAGTTGGCGCCAAGTTTGAATTTAAAATTTGAATTTCAAATTCAAACTTAGGCTTAACCAAGAGACAAATCCGGATAGGCACCTCATTCTAATGTCATTTGGGAGTGATTTGGATTGAATTTGAAGCTCACATGGCCGGAACCTCTCCATGCATTCCATGTGACTCAAATTCAATTCAAATTACTTCTAAATGTCATATGAATGAACCCTAATGCACCTATTAATGTATACTTCATATAAACCTAATCTATTGACCGAAATACATTGGCCTAAGAAATACAATGAATAGGAAAAATTACAAGAAGAAGAATGAGCCTAATATTGGGTGTCAAAAGCCCAAAGCCTAAGAAGCCCAACTATAAGCCCAAGAACATAAAACCTAATCTATGGTCAAAATACAAGACCAAAATCAACGTAATTTCCTATACTAATAAAATGCAATAAAACATGGTGTTTATTCAAGTAAGGTCCATGTGAGAAGCACCCTAGGCCCACCAAGCCCATTGAGTCCACTAAGCTCTGAAGCAGACAAGTCTTCAAGTAATCTCCTGGCCATAGCTCTAGTGGTTGGGCCTTTGGCCCATGCTCTTCCATCATTACCTCCCTCTTGAGAAGGATTCGTCCTCGAATCTGAAGACTCTTCCTCTTCATCACTAGCACCTACAAAAGTTTTGAGATCACTAACATTAAAAGTAGTGTTGACTCCATAATCAGAGGGTAAATCAATTCTATAAGTGTTATCATTGATACGCTGTAAGACCTGAAAGGAACCATCTCCTCTAGGACTAAGTTTGGACTTCCTTTGATTTGGAAAACGTTCTTTTCTTAAGTGAAGCCAAACCCAATCACCTTCCTCGAAGATCATAGATTTCTTGCCTTTACTTCCTTGTTTGGCATATTTCTCATTTTGGAGTTGAATATGAGTTTTAATCCTTTCATGAAGTTTTTTAACAAACTCAGCTCTTGAAGCCCCTTCCTTATGAATGAAGTGTTCAACATCAGGAAGAGGTATCAAGTCTAAAGGAGTTAAAGGATTAAACCCATACACAACCTCAAAAGGAGAAATATTGGTAGTTTTGTGAACTACCCTATTGTAGGCAAATTCAATGTGAGGCAAAAACTCATCCCAAGATTTGTGATTGCCCTTTAGGACTGCCCTAAGCATAGTAGACAGAGATCTATTCACTACCTCAATTTGGCCATCTGTTTGAGGATGACAAGTAGTTGAAAAGAGGAGTTTAGTTCCTAGTCTTGACCATAAGACACGCCAAAAGTCGCTTAGGAACTTAGTATCTCTATCTGAAACTATAGTCCTAGGAAGCCCATGGAGTTTAACCACATCTCTAAAGAAGAGTTTTGCAATATTGCTTGCATCATCTACTTTGTGGCATGGAATGAAATGAGCCATTTTACTGAAACGATCCACTACCACAAAGATAGAATCCATTCCCCTTTGGGTTCTAGGTAAACCTAGCACAAAATCCATGCTAATATCTACCCAAGGGGAAGAAGCAACTGGCAAAGGTGTGTATGTACCATGAGGCATCACTTTAGACTTGGCTTGTAAACAAGCCAAACATCTAAAACAATGCCTTTGGACATCCTTTCACATATGGGGCCAATAAAATTTTTCTTTTAGCAAACTAAGGGTTTTCTCAACATCAAAGTGCCCCATAAGCCCACCTTCATGACTCTCTTTAATTAATAGTTTCCTAATGGATCCTTGGGGTATACATAACCTTCCTTCTTTGTACAAATACCCCTTAGCCATATAGAAACCATCAAAAGCTTTTTGTTGGCATTTTTTTATAATTATCACCAAAATCAAGATCTTCCTCATACAACTCCCTAACATTATCAAATCCAAGAATTTGAGTACCTAGAGACATAAGCAAAGTATGCCTTCTAGATAAAGCATCAGCTACAACATTTGATTTTCCTTTCTTGAGTTTAATAATATATGGAAATTGTTCAAGGAACTCTAGCCATTTGGCATGCCTCTTATTTAACTTACCTTGACCTCTTAAATATTTAAGTGACTCATGGTCACTATGGATGATAAACTCTTTGGACACAAGGTAGTGTTCCCAAGTTTGTAAGGCTCTAACCAATGCATACAACTCCTTGTCATAGGTAGGGTAATTGAGGGAGGCACCTTTTAGTTTTTCACTAAAATATGCAATGGGGTGTCCTCCTTGCAATAACACAGCTCCTATGCCAACTCCTGATGCATCACATTCTAGCTCAAAAGTCTTTTCAAAATTTGGTAGAGCTAAAATGGGTGCATTAGTAAGTTGATCCTTAAGAAGTTGAAATGCTTGGTCATGCTTTGAAGTCCATTCAAATAACACATCTTTTTTGACAAGCTCATTCAATGGTGAAGCAATGCTAGAAAAGTTAGGCACAAATCTTCTATAAAAACTTGCTAATCCATGAAAACTCCTAACTTCACTAACATTTTTAGGCTTTGGCCACTCTTGAATGGCTTTGATTTTCTCAGGGTCCACACGAACCCCTTCTTTGCTTACTATAAACCCTAGGAAAACCACATGATCCACACAAAAAGTACATTTTTCAAAATTTGCAAATAAGTGGTTTTGCCTAAGGATCATCAAAACTTCTCTAAGATGTCCTGTGTGATCATCTTGAGACCTACTATAGATTAAGATGTCATCAAAATAAACAACAACAAATTTACCTATACACTCTCTCAAGACATGATTCATAAGCCTCATGAATGTACTTGGTGCATTAGTTAAACCAAAAGGCATAACAAGCCACTCATACAATCCAAATTTGGTCTTAAAAGCAGTTTTCCACTCATCACCCTCTTTGATTCTTATTTGGCGATAACCACTTTTAAGATCAATTTTAGAAAATATAATAGCACCATGTAATTCATCAAGCATATCATCAAGTCTAGGGATTGGGTGCCTGTACTTGATTGTGATATTGTTAATAGCCCTACAATCACTACACATTCTCCATTTTCCATCTTTCTTGGGCACTAACAACACAGGCACAACACAGGGACTCAAACTCTTTTGTACCCACCCTTTATCCAATAATTCTTGAACTTGGTTCTCTATCTCCTTAGTTTCTTGGGGATTTGTCCTATAGGCTGGTCTATTGGGTAGACTAGCCCCAGGTACAAAATCAATTTGATGTTCTATACCCCTAAAAGGAGGAAGGCCCTTTGGACCATCACTAGGGAATATATCATCAAATTCTTTTAATAATTGAAAAACTTGAGGAGGTAAAGAACTAGGCTCAATGCTTAAATTATGATAATGAAGCATACCTCTACAAAGAAGAATGTAAGAAGGCTTTTCAACAATTAAAGTTTGTTTTAAAAATTCTTGTTGAATTCCTTCTATTGGAAGAGGTTTCTCTTCCTTCTTCTTCTTTGAAGGCTTGTGCTTCTTTTCCTTTTTTTTTAAATCAAGTTTTTTTTTTTTTCTTCTCTTTTCATTTTCATTTGTACTTGATCCTCTATTACTTGTGAAGGAGACAAAGGATGAAGTACAAACTTCTTTTCTTTATGAGTGAAAGTAATTTCATTGGTAAGGCCATTGTGCATGGTTTTCTTGTCAAATTGACATGGCCTTCCCAACAAAATATGGCAAGCCTCCATTGGAACTATGTCACAAACCACTTGATCTTCATAGTTACCAATAGTGAACTTGACTTTCACTTGTTTATCAACATTGATATCCCCATCTTCATTAATTCAATGAAGTTGATATGGTTTCGGATGGGGAATAGGAGTAAGACCAAGCTTCTCCACCAACCTTGTGCTACAACAATTGCAACAAGACCCACTATCCACAATGACAGAACAAGCATTATCAAAAATTTTACACCTTGTGTGGAAAATATTCTCTCTTTGTGAAATGTGAGACTCATGAGGTTGGCTTCTAGGAAGCCTTCTAATCATTAGAAGTTGACCATCACAAGGATATGCACTTTCAATTGGATGGTCTTCCTCACTTGTTTCATTATCACTTGAAGTAGTGGAACTAGATTCATCAACACTACTATAAACGTCTTGCCCTTTCAAAATCATCACCTTTTTAGTGGGGCATTGAGAAGCTATATGGCCTCTCCCAAGACATTTAAAGCATTTGATGTCACTAGTCTTACCACTAGAAGTGACAACATTTTTATTTTTCTCTTTTTCATTTTCTAGACCTTTGCCAAATTTCTTAGAGGAATCATATTGACCCTCCCTCTTGTAGTCTTTCTTGATATAAGAGCTAGATTGAGTTTTGCCTTTAAAAGAGCTTTTTCTCAAATTTTGTTGTTCCACCCTTATACAAAGTTGGACCAAATCATCAAGGTCCCTATAAGGGAGTAACTCAACTCTATCTCTTATGTCAAAATTTAGACCACTCAAAAATCTAGCAATGGTCAATCTTTCTTCTTCCCTTATTCCAGCCCTCATGAGATACAACTCCATTTTTTGTCTATACTCCTCCACACTCATGTTCTTTTGTTGGAGTCTTTGGAGCTTATCCATAAGCTCCCTACTATAATAAGAAGGAATGTGCCTTCTTCTCATAACACTCCTTAATTCATTCCAATAAGTAATGGGAGGATCATTGTGAAGTCTTCTCTCTCTTTCCAAGGATGTCCACCAATACATAGCTTGTCCTTGGAAAGCTAAGGTGGCCAAGGGAACTTTTTTTTCCTCACCTACTTGATGACAAGTGAAGATTTGCTCCACTTTCATCTCCCAATCCAAGTAGGCGTCCACATTTTCTTTTCCATGAAAGTAAGGGAGATCAACCCTTGATTCCCTCACTTTTGGTTCCTTAATGACTCTCCTAGGTTTAGGTTGGTAGTATGCATCCATATTCAAACTACCATCATATTCTTGGCTTTGAGAGTCATTGGAACTCTTAGTGGAACTTTTAGAAGAACTTTTTTGACTTTTGTTTTTATGTAATTTTTTTAAGAGTTTTTCTTCTCGTTGCTTAATCTTTTGTATCTCTTCATCTAAAGCAATAAGTTATACTTCTCTTTGAACCTTTTCTTTTTGTTTTTGAAGTACCTCTTCATGCTTCCAAAGTTTTAGTGCTTCAACCTCCTTGATAATTCTTTTAAAACTTTTAGGAGTTTTAAAGTCACTACTACTTTGAGAATGATGACCCGTGATTAAGCAATAAGAATTTATATGCTATGAAAAAAGTTATAAAATGTTTTTGTAATTTTCTAGGAATGAAAATAGAACTTGGAAGTCTAAGTGTACAAGTTGCACTATCAAGGGAGGTGAGCTACAAAGAGTCACTTAATAACCGAGCCTTTTCAAGTGGAAATCACTAAACTCCTTTGTGGTACTTCCAATTCCCCAAAACTTTTCACAAAAATTTTGTATGCTTTTCACAATTTGTTTGTTTTTAAGACTAAACTAAACGTGAGAAAATAAAACTACACAATTCTAGACGAATTAGGGCAGCAAAGTAAACACAATTATGAACAAGAAACTTAAAAAAAGCAAGATTAAGTAGCTAGTCGTATAACCCTAAGTGGAAGCTTGAAACATATGAAATTTCCAAGCCACTTCCACTAGTACTACACGTGAGAAGGCTATCAAGGAGTTAGATATACCTGACCAGCTTCTTAATACTCCCTCCAAGCTTTACAAATTGGTTTAAGATACAAGAGATTTTGCAAAAATTTAAACTAGCCTAGAAAGCAATAAATGGCAGCTTTAGTGACCAAGCTAGTGACAGATTTGTTGTCCAATTTTCTAAAACTTGTTTAAGTGTTTTAATCCGTCACCAACTCTCCAATAAAGAAGCTCCTGGAACTGCACAATAAACACAACAAAAGAGGTTAATGGAGGCTGATGTGCTTCCACTTGGATGCACATAGGAAGAACTTTAAGTCTCCACGGATCCTTGGAAGAAGCTTCAAGGATTGGAGCTCCAAAGAGACTCAAGGTGGCCCAAGCTTGCTTCTAGCTAAGTTCCACGGAAGAAAGGGTGTCCTAGCTCTACAAAGAGAAGCACTCAAGGAGGGTAGAGTAGGAAACCAAAGGGACTTTCGGAGGGTGAGTTTTCAAGTGAAGAAATCTCATTCAATTAATTCCAAAAGTGCTATAAGACTCGGCCATAGAAAGATTTATAGGTGAAATTAGGTTAAGGGTTTAAGTTGGGTTCACCTAGAGTTAAGTAAAACCATGGTATGGTTAACTTAACTCTAGGCGCCAAAATTTGAATTCTAAAATTCAAATTTTGGTGCCAACCGGCCACCCCCTCCATGTGCTCTCATTTGGCATGTAATTAGGAGGCCATTTGAGTTGCATTTCGGATCACACCATGTGCATGTGTTGCACATGGCCGAAATGCACACCAAATGTGCTTTTAATTACATGCTAATGAAAATATACATGCAACCTTAATTAACCCTAAATTCCAAATGACCTCTACATGTAATTCCTACACTACAAAAGGCCGAAAATACAAGGCCCAAAAGAAAATACAAGGCACCAAGGCCCAACCCTATACTAACCCTAATCTAATGGGCTTGAGCTAAAGCCCAACAAAATAAAGTGATGGGCCTTTCTTGGGCTTGGGCCCACTCTTCATGCATCCTTCTTGTCATTGCTCTAGTAGTTGGGCCCTTAGCCCATGGGCCTCCTCCATCATCCCCTCCCTCTTGAAGAGGATTTGACCTCAAATCCAAAGTGTCCTCTTCGTGGGTAGCTAGTCCTGTAAACAAAGAGAGATCAGAAACATTGAAACTAGAACTAACACCATACTCAGAAGGGAGATCTAGAACATAGGCATTGTTATTGATTTTCCTAAGGATTTGGAAGGGTCCATCTCCTCTAGGACTAAGCTTTGACTTTCTTTTGGAAGGAAACCTATCCTTCCTAAGATGTAGCCAAACCCAGTCACCTTCCTTGAAGAGAACTTCCTTCCTACCCTTATTATTGTATTTTTGGTATTTTTCTGTTTGGGATTGAATATGATCTCTAACCCTCTCATGTAATTTTCTAACAAACTCAGCCCTTGTAGTACCTTCTTTATGAATAAAAGAAGCCACATCAGGGAGAGGTAATAAATCCAAAGGGGTAAGAGGATTAAAGCCATAAACAATCTCAAAAGGAGACATGTTAGTGGTCTTGTGAACCACTCTATTATAGGCAAACTCCACATGAGGGAGATAGTCATCCCATGACTTTTTATTGCCTTTGAGGATTGCCCTTAACATAGTCCCGAGAGACCTATTGACTACCTCAGTCTGTCCATCAGTTTGAGGATGGCATGTGGTAGAAAATAGAAGTTTAGTTCCAAGCCTTGTCCAAAGAGTTTTCCAAAAATGGCTTAAGAACTTAACATCTCTATCAGAGACTATAGTTTTGGGTAACCCATGTAGTCTCACAATTTCCTGAAAGAATAACTTAGCAATGTTACTTGCATCATCCACTTTGTGGCATGGAATAAAGTGTGCCATTTTGCTAAAACGGTCCACAACCACAAATATGGAATCCTTTCCTCTTTGGGTTCGAGGCAAACCAAGGATAAAATCCATGGAAATGTCTACCCAAGGAGAAGAGGATATAGGCAAGGGTGTATATAGCCCATGAGGTTTAGTGGTAGACTTTGCTTGTAAGCAAGCAATGCAACTACTACAAAACCTTTGGACATCTCTCTTCATATGAGGCCAAAAGAATTTCTCTTTCAAAAGTGAAAGAGTCTTCTCAATTCCAAAATGCCCCATGAGCCCACCCTCATGGCTCTCCCTAACCAAAAGTTTTCTAATAGATCCTTGGGGTATACAAAGTTTGTTTTCTTTAAAAAGAAACCCCTTAGAAATATAGTAACCTTGGTAAGGTTTTTGAATACATAAAGAATAAAAGTTAGCAAAATCAAGGTCTTTCTCATACAACTCCTTGATGTCATCAAACCCTAGTATTTGAGAACCTAGGGTGTTCAACAAAACATGTCTTCGTGACAAAGCATCAGCTACTACATTTGTAGAGCCCTTTTTATATTTGATGACATAAGGAAATTGTTCTAAATACTCAACCCATTTTGCATGCCTCTTATTTAATTTATGTTGACCCTTCAAATATTTAAGTGATTCATGATCACTGTGTATGACAAATTCTTTGGTCACAAGATAATGTTCCCAAGTTTGAAGGGCACGAACTAAAGCATACAACTCTTTGTCATAGGTAGGGTAGTTCAAGGTAGCCCCATGAAGTTTTTCACTGAAATAAGCTATGGGGTGACCACCTTGTAACAACACAGCTCCTATGCCAAGTCCTGAAGCATCACATTCTAGCTCAAAAGTTTTAGAAAAATCAGGCAGAGCTAGAACAGGTGCTTGAGTAAGCTTAAGCTTTAGATCTTGAAAAGCTAAGTTATGTTTGTCCTTCCATTCAAAGACCACATCCTTCTTCACCAACTCATTGAGAGGTGAAGCTAATGTAGAGAAGTTAGGACCAAATCTCCTATAAAAGCTTGCCAATCCATGGAAGCTCCTAACTTCACTTACATTAGTAGGAATAGGCCATTCTTGGATGGCTTTGATTTTCTCGGGGTCCACATGAACCCCATTTTTACTCACCACAAAACCTAGAAAGATAACATTATCTACACAAAAAGTGCACTTGTCGACATTGGAAAACAAGTGATTGTCTCTAAGGACAAGAAAAACTTGCCTTAGGTGATCCACATGATCACTTAGACTTTTGCTATAGATTAAAATATCATCAAAATAAACAACTACAAACTTCCCAATGCAATCCCTAAGGGCATGATTCATCAACCTCATGAATGTGCTAGGTGCATTAGTAAGCCCAAAAGGCATTACTAACCATTCATATAGTCCAAACTTAGTCTTAAAAGCGGTTTTCCACTCATCACCTTCCTTGATTCTAATTTGGTGATAGCCACTCTTAAGATCTACCTTGGAAAATATGGATGACCCATGCAATTCATCAAGCATGTCATCAAGCCTAGGAATTGGGTGCCTATATTTTATGGTGATGTTGTTGATGGCTCGACAGTCACAACACATCCTCCATTTTCCATCTTTTTTTGGCACCAAGATGACTGGTACAGCACAAGGGCTTAGACTCTTTTGAATCCAACCCTTCTCCAACAACTCTTGTACTTGCTTCTCTATCTCTTTGGTCTATTGTGGATTAGTCCTATAAGCTGGTCTATTTGGAAGACTAGCCCCAGGCACAAGATCTATTTGATGCTCTATTCCCCTAAAAGGTGGAAGTCCCATTGGACCTTCCTTGGGAAATATATCATCAAATTTATTTAAAAGATTTTTCACCTCAAGAGGTAGAGAAGTGTCCAAAAAAGATGTGGCAGTGCAAGTTAATGTTCCTCTACACATGAGGATATGAGAAGATGGTTCAATAAAGAGAGAAGTTTTGTGTAAAGGTTTTGATTGAAAACTCTCTTCTTGAACTATCTCTAGAGAGGGAACATTAATCTCTCTAGAATCCTCTTTTTCATCAATTTTTAGAAGTTTTTTTTTTTTTCAACCTTTTTTTGTTTTCCTTTTTCTTGCTCACGTTTGGCCTTCATTTGTACTTGATCTTCTATCACTTGTGAAGGTGACAAAGGATGAAGCACAAACTTTTTACCCTTATGAGTGAAAGTTATTTTATTAGTTAGGCCATCATGATGAGTTTGTTTATCAAATTGCCATGGCCTACCCAATAAAATATGACAAGCCTCCATAGGAACTACATCACATTTAACTTTATCTTGATAGTTCCCTATAGAAAACTCTACTTCCACTTGTGGTTGACCACCATATCCCCATCATCATTAAGCCAATGAAGTTGATAAGGTTTTGGGTGGGGAGTGGTAGTCAAACCCAACTTTTCAACCATCCTAGTGCTACAACAATTGCACCAAGATCCACTATCCACTATGAGAGAACAAGCTTTGTTTGAAATATTACATCTTGTATGAAAGATGTTCTCTCTTTGGGATTGTGTATCACTAGGTTGGTTATTGAGGACCCTTCTCATCATAAGAAGTTCTCCATTATAAGGATAAGTGACCTCACATGATTCTCCTTCACTTGCTTCTTCTTCATCCTCACTTGAAGATGAAGAAGCAGTAGCTTCATCTTGGCTACTATAAATGTCTTGGCCCCTTAAAATCATCACTTTTTTGTTAGGGCATTGAAAAGCAATGTGGCCTCTCCCAAGACACTTAAAGCATTTTATGTCACTAGACTTGGTGCTAGTGTATGAGGTGTTTGTTTTTTTATCTTTTTCTTTACCTTTATCTAGATTTTTGGAGGAAGAAGTATTTTTCTTGTCAAAATCATTTTTCTTACCCTCCCTCTTGTAGTTATCCTTAGAAAAAGAAGATGAGTATGAGCTTACTTTAAAACCTTTTCGTAAATTTTGTTGTTCAACCTTTATGCAAAGTTGAACCAAATCATCCAAATCCCTATAAGAGAGAAGCTCAACCTTATCTCTTATTTCATAGGATAATCCACTCAAAAACCTAGCAATGGTAATATTTTCCTCTTCTCTAATGCCAGCCCTCATGATGTACAACTCCATCGTTTGTCTATATTCTTCCACAATCATATTTTTTTGATGGAGTCTTTGGAGCTTGTTGATAAGCTCCCTAGTGTAGTAAGAGGGTATATGCCTCCTCCTCAAGGCATTCCTTAATTCATTCCAATATTGAATTGGAGGTTCATTATGGAGACGCCTATCTCTCACAAGAGAGGTCCACCAATACATGGCATGACCTTGAAAACTCAAAGTGGCTAGGGAAACTTTTCTTTCTTCACTTACTTGGTGGCAAGTGAAGATTTGTTCCACTTTCATTTCCCAGTCTAGGTAACCCTCCACATCATCTTTTCCATGAAAATAAGGGAGATCTACCCTAGATTCCCTTGTCTTGGAGTTCCTATGGATTCTCCTAGGAGGTGGTTGATAATGATCTCCTAAAGCTAGGCTGTTATGCATTGACTCTCCTAGTGTGGAACTATGAGTGTAGGAACTATGTTGACCATGGTGATGTTTTCTTTTATCTTTCTCCTTTAATAAACGAATTTCCTCCTCCATTAGAGCAAATTGAGTTTCTTTTTCAAGTTTTTGTTGTAATTCTTGCTCTTTCCATAGTTTTAGTGATCTTAATTCACGTGACAATTTAGTAAAACTTTTGTTGTCACTTGAATTAGTATCACTATGAGGAGTAGAAAATTCTTCCATTATAGGTGAAAGATTATTTTTTATGAATGAACTTTGAAAAGAAATTGTTTTTATGCAAGGTTAAGACTAAGTACTTAGAGGATTATGTATACAAATTGAACTTTCGAGGGAGGTGAGCTACTAAGAGCCACTTAAAAACCAAACCTCTTCAAGTAAAAATTACTAATCCCCTTTGTAGTTAATCTTTACCAAATTCTTTTCAATGAAAATTATTTTTGATGTTTTATGAGCTATGGCATACTAGTTGTAGGAAAGCAATTAAAACAAAAGATAAACAAGAGAAAAAAAAGCTATCTAAACGTGTCCTAGGGTGAGAGCTTGAGAGATACCAAAGATCAATCAAGGACCACTCCCACCAAGTACTAACGAAAATTCTATTCCTAAGGAGAGATGGTTGTGTACCAAAGACACCCCCAAGACACTCCTACAAAGGCCAAATACAAGATATGAACAAAGTGAAATACAAAGAACAAGTGGCTTTAAGAAAAATTAGAAAAACAGCCACCAAGAATTAGTGATGGATTAGTGACCAATTTTGCAACAAAATTTTCAAATTAGTAAGGAAAAATTGGTCTCTAAAATCCGTCACTAATGCTTATGTATATATATTTTTTTTTAAATTCAAGTACAATTCAAATTGATTTCTCCTCCAATCTTCACGGCAATTCCAGTCCAGCAATCACAATTTTTCCAGCCAAGAATGTTTATGGTGTATGTGTTGAAGTAGTCAAATCCGAGAGCCACCTATGTCCTTTCCTCTTCCTTTTCTTAGGCTTCTTTTGATGACCCTTGTAGAACTAGCTTCTAGGAAGATAGGCTAGGTCAAACTTAGGCCACACTTTGATTTGAACAATTATAAGAACAACCAGAAAATATGGAAGAAGTAGGGAAAAACAAGAGTAGATTAAGAAATGACAAGTTTAGATGACACAAAAATGTAGATGACTAGAACAAGAAGGAATTTAACCTAGATTAGTTCTAAAATGGATGCTCAAAACCAAAAACACTCAAGAGTAGAATAGCTGAAAATTTTATGATTCAAAATAGGTTCAAACCGAGAAGCAAACAATTGAGAAATCAAACTCCTTGATTGGCTTTTACTTTTCAAATTAGGTTTAGCATTTTTTTTTCTTTAATCACTTTTGTTTTGAATTTCTTTTGATCTTTCTTCTAATATATTTTTTTTTTACAAACTTAGGAGTTGCCTTTTTCTTTCAATACTTAGAAATCATATAAGTCTCGGTCACCTTATGAAACTCTAAAAAACCGGATTTCAAATTTGAATTGCCAAATGACAAGCCAAATAAAATTCAAATTCAAGATAAATGGAACATGCTTTTCATGCTTGTAGTTTTGAATGGCACATGCTCACGGTTTTAGGCTCCAAGATTCAAATTCAAATTTGAATTAGTAACACAAATTTTCAGCACACACCACAACATTAAGATCAAACACTCACGGATACACAAATTGTTTAAGACATTTTCAAAATTTGGAAAACCTAAAATTCTAAGAAAACTACTAATGATCTAATAGTAGTTCATGAACTCAATTCAAAACAAAATTTGATGAGCTTATACAAGATTTCGGCCAAATCCAGAAAAATTGATTCAATTTTCACAAAGAAAAGTTCTAAAGGATCAACAAGCAATGCTAAGAATTATGAACATATAAAGGACTACACAACCCTACTAGACATGGATTCAAAACAAAATTAAGACTCAAGTAATCCAATGACCGAATAAAATTCAAATAAGACTCAAAAAAACCAAAAACGTTCTTAGGCAGAAAAATTCCTATCAAGCACAAGAAGAGAGCATGATTCATGGAAGCATATGATCATAAACGCATAGATGAATCATTCAAGCAACAAGAACTAGATCCATCAAATTTTAAGGCAAAATTAGATCTAGGTAGGATTAAACTCAAAAGTGAAAAAACTCAAAATGAATACAAGAACAAGATGATGAGCACAAGAACAAGATGAACCACGGATCAAAATTCAAAAGACAAGATAATGAACTTATCTCTTGAAGACCGAAGCTCTTGATACCACTTGATGTGCTTCCACTTGGATGCACATAGGAAGAACTTTAAGTCTCCACAGATCCTTGGAAGAAGCTTCAAGGATTGGAGCTCCAAAGAGACTCAAGGTGGCCCAAGCTTGCTTCTAGCTAAGTTCCACGGAAGAAAGGGTGTCCTAGCTCTACAAAGAGAAGCACTCAAGGAGGGTAGAGTAGGAAACCAAAGGGACTTTCGGAGGGTGAGTTTTCAAGTGAAGAAATCTCATTCAATTAATTCCAAAAGTGCTATAAGACTCGGCCATAGAAAGATTTATAGGTGAAATTAGGTTAAGGGTTTAAGTTGGGTTCACCTAGAGTTAAGTAAAACCATGGTATGGTTAACTTAACTCTAGGCGCCAAAATTTGAATTCTAAAATTCAAATTTTGGTGCCAACCGGCCACCCCCTCCATGTGCTCTCATTTGGCATGTAATTAGGAGGCCATTTGAGTTGCATTTCGGATCACACCATGTGCATGTGTTGCACATGGCCGAAATGCACACCAAATGTGCTTTTAATTACATGCTAATGAAAATACACATGCAACCTTAATTAACCCTAAATTCCAAATGACCTCTACATGTAATTCCTACACTACAAAAGGCCGAAAATACAAGGCCCAAAAGAAAATACAAGGCACCAAGGCCCAACCCTATACTAACCCTAATCTAATGGGCTTGAGCTAAAGCCCAACAAAATAAAGTGATGGGCCTTTCTTGGGCTTGGGCCCACTCTTCATGCATCCTTCTTGCCATTGCTCTAGTAGTTGGGCCCTTAGCCCATGGGCCTCCTCCATCAGAGGCTCCTCACAAGGTGAAAGGAATGGTCACTCAAGTGAAGGAAATTTAGGAAAAGTTAGGTCACTAAATTAGGTCAAAATTTTGTAGTCTTAGTGTCCAAACTTTTCCTACTCTTTGTTGAGCAATGCTTGATCCTTAAGCAAAGATTTGAGGTCACTTCCAGCACAGGGAATTTAATGAAAGAAAACAAGACAAGCAATAAAAGCACAATTTGAAAAGCTTATACCAAAAATGAAGAGTAATATATATATATGACAAGACTCAAAGAGGTTCAACAAGTAAAACTGAAAAATAAGACTCCAAATAAAGCTAGCACTCAGTTAGGAAGGTTCCTAGATAGGTACTAGAGTAGATGAACAATACAAATTTTTTTTGAAAGCAATTGGATAAGTATAGAACAAGTAGTAGTCAAAACAAGCCAAGGAATCAAGTATTTTTTTGTCAATGTGCACCTCTCGGCTTTTTCAATTTAAATTGCTTTATCTATTTTTTTTTAATTCTTTCTTTTTCTATATTCAAATTAAGATTCCAGAGAAGGTATTTGCCTTTTGTTTCAATTTTTTTTATGAATCCAAGCTATAGAAACCGAGACTACAAGTTAACCAAAAATTCAAGTGAAAATGATGAAACTAGTGCACTAGTCTTTAGGTTTTGTGTTTGGATTCCTTTTGTACTCTTTTCTTTTGAACTTTTAAAACTTAGGCTCTGTTTTTGTCTCTGTTTTCAGCCTCTTACTTCTTTTTTTTTTTTTAAATTTGAATCCACAAAGTTAGTGCACTAGAAGTAGGATTAAGCACTTGAGATTTTAGGTAACACAAATTTTCTTAAGTTTTTTTTTTAATGGAAAGTAATTTGAAAACTTAAGGACATAATGGAAACCTAACTCTAAAGAAATTTGCTAGAACTAGTAGCAAATTATGAACACAATAAGGCAAAAGAAAAAGCACATATAGGTAGGCACAATAGAACACAAACCGAGAGCAACAAATGATGAACAATGCACTCAAAAAAAAAATTAGGTCAACATGCTATTCAAGGAATTCTTAAACATATAAGGACAAAACAAACATTCTAAGACAAAACATGGATTCAAAAACAAAATCTAATGCAATGCATGGAGTCCAATCACGGACACATACTAGAATGGAGAGACTCAAAGAAATTCAAAATAAGCACAAGCTAATAGGTCCTAAACATGTTGATTGTGGAAGAAAATTCAAAAACAATCAACCAATGGATCTATGGAACAAAATGTGATTCAAAACATATAGATCCGAAAAGAAACTCAATCAAGACAATTAGAACACAAAGAACACACTAGAACACAAGAAGAAACGGACTCAAAAAGTGAAACAACTTATCTCCTTGAAGACCTTGCTCTTATACCAAAAATGATAGAAGAAGTAGAAGAAGTGAAGAGTGGACTCCTCCTTAGCTCCTCCTAAGCACGGATCTTCTTCACAGGAGAAAGGTCCAAAGTGTTGCACACTTTAGAAGGATGAGAACTCGCGGATTGAAGAGGCTTAAGCCTAGAAGGAAGTATCCGAGCTTAACAATCAAGAGATTGCTCACTTCAAAGGGAAGGAAATGAAGGTTTCCTATGGTGTTTGAAGGCACTCTCTCTAGTTTTCTCTCAACTTCGATGACTCTTGAAGAATTGCTGAATATGAAATCATAAATTCAATATATGTTCAAAAGTGTTTGTACAAGGTGGGAGAGATACATTTATAAGTGAAAACTAGGTCAAAATTGGCGCTAATCCGTGTAGCTTAGTTGGCGCCATGTTTGAATTTCAAATTTGAATTTGAAATTCAAACTCAGGCTTAACCAAGAGACAAATCCGGATAGGTACCTCATTTTAATGTCATTTGGGAGTGATTTGGATTGAATTTGAAGCTCACATGGCCGGAACCTCTCCATGCATTCCATGTGACTCAAATTCAATTCAAATTACTTCTAAATGTCATATAAATGAACCCTAATGCACCTATTAATGTATACTTCATATAAACCTAATCTATTGACCGAAATACATTGGCCTAAGAAATACAATGAATAGGAAAAATTACAAGAAGAAGAATGAGCCTAATATTGGGTGTCAAAAGCCCAAAGCCTAAGAAGCCCAACTATAAGCCCAAGAACATAAAACCTAATCTATGGTCAAAATACAAGACCAAAATCAATGTAATTTCCTATACTAATAAAATGCAATAAAACATGGTGTTTATTCAAGTAAGGTCCATGTGAGAAGCACCCTAGGCCCACCAAGCCCATTGAGCCCACTAAGCTCTGAAGCAGACAAGTCTTCAAGTAATCTCCTGGCCATAGCTCTAGTGGTTGGGCCTTTGGCCCATGCTTTTCCATCATATAATGTATACATTTGTGCGAAGACATCACACCATATTCCATAACTCAATTCCACATCTAGATCATCAATTTCTACCAAATAATATAACAATAACATTTATAAATTAATATAAAACCCGATTGAATCACCAATTTAATAGAATCTTGACTCAAATAGTAAAACCTCCAATTTTTCCAAAACCTAACTCACAGACACTTTTCTATAATTTGTTCTCTCTCCGAAATCATCATTTTTACAAATTATTTACAAATTCCTAATCCTCAATACATGCAAACTTTAATGGGATCATCAATTCCTCAGGCAAAAATAATTATAAAATTACCCATAATCCTATAGAATTCCTCCTCTACCCAATTCTCTCATGTAACTTTGCATACAAATAATTCCCCTTTTCCCCGTACCTTAATAAGCAGTAGCTGAAACTAAAGCAGGATCTGGTTGGTCTCCTCCTCTGGGTTCCCCTCGGTCTTTAGAGAGTGTAGAAGAAAAAGGAGTTAGAAGTGAAAAATGTGCTTTTGGGAGTGCGAGAGCGTGCTATTTATAGGCATCAAGAGTGGTTAGAACTAGAGTTGTCAAAACGGGTAACCTGGCCCGACCCACTATGGGTTGAGCATTTGGTGGGCCAACCAACCCGACTCATTTATTAGTGAGCTCAAAAAAATTGAACCCGGCCCGGCCCACCACGGTTTGGTGGGTTAAACGGGTTGGCTCACCTAATTTAAAAAAATATATAATTTTTTAATATACAATTAAAGCCCAAAATCATAATTAAATGATAATTCTAAATACAATCAAATAAAATCTAAATAATCTCATGTAAACAAATATAATTCAAAATCATCTCAAATACTCTTTTGGGCCCAATAATTCAAATATAATTCAAACCCTAATGCTCATTTGGGCAATTGGGCCCAATAAACTAAAAGTTGAAGCATAAGTTTTTTTTAACGGGTTGGTGGGTCAGCCTGGCTCACCACGGGTTCAACCTGGGTGAGTCGGGTTGTTAGTGAGCCGGGTTCAAAATTGGCTCGTATTGAAATTTTCAAAAAAAATTTGGCCCAACCCGGCTCGAACTCGTGGTGGGCCGGGTTGGCTTACTAGGTTGAGCCCAGTTTGACAGCTCTAGTTAGAACGACCCGTTTCAAATCCGGAACGGCCCGTTCTGGACTCATTCGTCATGTGTAAAATTCACATATCCAGAACGACCTGTTCTAGGGTTGCATTTTAACCTATAACGACCATGTTTGGAACAGTCCATTCTTAAACCAAAATGACCCGTTCCCAACTAGGGTTACAAGCCTTTTTGTTGATTTGGAATTCCCCGTTCCAGTTGGGAACAACCCATTCCCAACTAGAGTTTATAAGTCTTTTTAGTAGTTTGGAACAGCCCATTCCAGTTTGGAAACGAAATGTTCTAGGCTACTAAATCATCCTTATTGGACTTTGGGCCTTCATATAATTTGTAAAAATTAGGGTGTTACACGTGACAGAAACCACCTACTTTGATAAATTCTTTTGATATATTTTTTAATTTCGTCAAAAAGCCAATTTATTTGGGACAAAAAGTCCATTTTAAGACTTTATTTAAAAAAGATACACAGTAAAATAACTATTTATACATTAAAATACATCATAAATGTCAAATGTCTTAGAATTTGATTTTAATGGTGTTTTAAATTTTATTATCGTGAAAAGCCAAAAATTTCATCTTATAAATTCTATATTAAACAGGAAAAATATGAAAATATAAATAGAATGGACAACCAAAATAATCTTAAAAAATAATCTTTTAACTATATTTTATTTACCTTTCAGTCACAGATTTTTTGTAATCACTTTAAGACAAAATTTTAAGATATTAGAGAAAAAGAAAAAAAAAAATCATCTCTAGCATTCGGTGCTAATTCTTGTAGATTTTCATTTTGTTCTAGTAATCTTTAAGACATTGGTAACTTGTTTATTTATTTATTATTATGAAAGAAAGGGGTTATAACTATAAGTCCAGGCTCTGGTAGCTGATAGCATGGGAATTCAATTTCCCGTATGTAATTAGATTTGGTCTTTTCTGTTTGGTTCTTTTTATTTGTAGCTCTTGTTATTAAAAAAAAAATGTTATTTCATACATGTGCTTATCTATTCCAACTTTTCAAGATAATTATTTTTAGAACAGTAGCTTTTTATGATCCTAGCATTTTGAATAATTGTCAATTATATACTTCAAATATTTATTTATATATTTATCTATTTATATATAAAAGTTAATTATATTTTATTACATCAAAATGTTATTATAAAATTAATTTTATATGTTCCCATGTCAGCATATTTATTTATGTGACAAATTTTCTAAATTTTTATCTTTTCATCATATTTTTCCTTTATTTTTTTTACATATTATATCTCTATATTTTATTTAATTTAACTCTTATTTTTTATTATCTAATTTTTATTTTATCATTATCATCATAAATAATTTTTTTTATATATGCATCTATCTATTTATTATTTATATATAAAAGCTGAATTATATTTTATTATATCGGCGCGTTATTATAAAACTAATTTTATATATTGTCATGTCAGTATGTTTGTCTATATGGCAATTTTTTTAAATTTTTATTTTCTATAATATTTTTGCTTTACTTTTTATATATTATATCTCTCTACATTTTATTTAATCTAACTCTTATTTTTTATTTTCTAATTTTTATTTCATTATAATCATCATAAATAATTTCTTTTTTATCCGCGTATCACACATATTTATGTCTAATTTATTGTAAAAACCACGTTTAATCCTTCAAATTAGTATTATTTTTATCGATGTATATATTTAATAATTTAAAATTTAAAATTTTGATATATAATCTCACGAGATTCATATATGGTTGTTTTTTTAATAGTTTTATTTAACTTGATATTAGTTAGTTACTTTATAAAATGAATATAGTCTTACAAAAATAATTATTTTTTATAATAATATTATTTTATTTTTAAAAAGAGAAAATAATGTATGTATGATAATACAAAAAGGCTTTATATTATTATGTATGATAATATGAAAAGACTTTATATTATTACTAGTGGGACCTAGATATTTCGTGCATTAAACAATTACACAAATAATTATATATATATATATATATATATTTATTTTATTTTATCTCTTATCCATAAAAAATTATTGTATAACTGAATAGGAAAAAAAAAGAGATAAAAATAATTATTTAAAAAAATATTTCCTTTATTAATAATTATAGATTATAGATTATTATTATTTAATCACAAATTAGTATAGTAAGAAAAAAAAAGGTGTAGGTAATTTGAAAAAGATTAAAAATCATGGCCGTCAATTACGTTGACCTAGGGGTGTTAGCGTCAAATCAAATGACGCCGCAAAACATTTGATGCAAACCACTCCCTTTATTCTTCTTCTCCTCCTTTGATCCGCAACTGCAACAACACCACCTCAAACTAAGTCATTATAGTGCACCAGCCTTCCAAGGCCCAAACTCCTATCCAAAGCATTCAAGTCAATTGAAAGCCAAACCCTAGCACTTTCTCATACACACACTCATACCACTGTGATGTCGTGATCCTTATCGCGAGCATGATCAACAACGCCAACGGCATGGTTTCAACGTCTTCTTCATCGAATACTGCACAAGCGCAATCCACTGCCTTGAAGACGCATTTCAAGACTCCTGAAGGCCGATACAAGCTTCACTGCGATAAGACTTACCCTTCCACTCTTCTTCACTACGCGCATGGCAAAACCGTCTCTCAGGTCCCTCTCTTCTTTTTCTTCCGCCTTCGCGATTCTATTCTAACTTTTTTTTTTTTTTTTTTGGATTTTGGTTATGTGTCTCTACATTTTGCTTCGTGAATTTGTATTCATTCATAGGGTTCTCGAACTGTTTTAGCGAATTTAGACGATTTATAGGTTCTTTTGGTAGAAGTGTGTTATTCAATTCGTCTGGTTATTTTATTGTCATATAACTAGCTATCAATTTCAGTGAGGGCCTGGTAGGCACATTTAATTATTTAATCATTTATTCATTCATTTATCTATGTGTGTGATGGCTTTGGCTACTGTTGGTGGAATTAGAATGTGATGTGTTTTAGGCCTTGCTTGTTTACTTGGCATATTTGAGAGTGTTTGTCCCCAGAGCTCATTTTTGTTTTCTAAAAGTTTGTCTCATGAGCAATGATGAGAAAATGTCTATATGCTGTTTCTGTTTTTTGGTTTTTAAAATATTTGTTTTGGAAACAATTTTCAAAATATAATAGATTTTTATAAGAAATTGGTTGCTGAGTAATGCAAAATTGTTTTAAAAACAATTATTAAAAAAAAATGTGAAAAAGGAATCGAACATGCCTTAATCTTTTGCAACTTGTTGGTCGGGTTGAATGATCAGGTAACTCTGGCACTTCTCAAGGACAAGCCGTTGCCTTCAACACCGACTGGGCTGTCTTCGAGTTTCAGTGCCAGCATGGGGGTACGATCAGCAGCAGCGAGATTGTGGGGAGGAAGCAATGGAGGCCGGTCTCTTAGTTTTGTTGGAGGCAATGGTAGTGGCAAGAACCTTGGGGGGAACTCTCGGATTGGTTCAATTGGTGCCTCTAGTTCAAGTAATTCAGCAGCCAATTCAAATTTTGATGGGAAAGGAGCTTACTTGATCTTCAATGTTGGGGATGCGATTTTCATAAGTGATTTGAATTCACAAGACAAGGTATACTGGTGAGGTTAGGGTGGGTGGATTGTATGTATTTTGATTTTATTTATTCATGAGAGGTTTCTTGTTCATTGTAGGACCCCATAAAGTCTATCCACTTCAGTAATTCAAATCCTACGTGCCATGCCTTTGATCAGGATTCTAAGGACGGGCATGATTTGCTCATTGGCATGAATACTGGCGATGGTAAACAAAAGAAGCTTTCTCTAGAATTAAATTTCTATTTTGGAAGGAAAAATTAAAATATGTCAATTTATTCCTGTGTATTATTGTAGTTTACTCAGTGTCACTGAGACAACAATTACAGGATGTTGGTAAAAAGCTTGTTGGGGCCCAGCATTACAACAAGGATGGTTCTGTCAATAACAGGCATTATTTGATCCCTTGCGATGTTTTTTGCTTCTAGTGTCAGCTTCTCTCAAAATTGTTGCATGACGTAACTATTTTGCTAGCTTTTGTAAATTTATATTACTGTCTCAGAGGAGGCTTCTTGACTTTAGAGTAATCTTATATGCAGCAAGCATTCTTTGCTTTCTTGGGATATTCCTTTTTCGATGAGGGTGATCTTGGGAGTTTTTTTAGAACATATCATAAGACACAAATATGGAGTTAATATTATGCCTGGATGGCAAAACTTTGATAATTTCTGTACCTTTACTAGTTAACTGCCATCTATCACTCTGAAATTCGTCCCTAAATTTGATTTAGTATGACTACCCTGAATATTTTACTTTGCTGGTTACAGATTTATTTGTTAGTGATAACAAGGTTGTCAAATTTGAGAGTCTGTGTATATTCGTGGAGGTTTTGTAGCCTCTACTTGTAGGCTTGACTCATAAATTCGTTAAGAGTTTAGTTATTATAAAAATAATATTAAAAAACTTATTAATGACTTACATGCATAACATTATACTTTAAGACAACAATAGTTCAACATTTCAACTCCATAAAAATGCTAAGTGGTAAACTACAATAATAAAGTGATATTGTACATTAGTACTAAATAAGATTAAACTACATAAAAGATCAAATTATATATAGCTTTATAAAAACACAAGTTCCTAAAGTCAAAATATTTCAAAAAGAAGTTGATTTCTTCAAATCTTGAGTCATAGTAAAACACTAACACTTTGGAGTCAATGGTGAGGGACGGAGGAGGGGGTGCGAGAGGAGGATTACATTCGATTTCGAAGTCGCTTATTGACTCGAAGGTTTGTAAGAGTTTATACAAGTTTAAAGAATTTACCCAAATTTATCTGCAAAAGTTTTTAATATTGTTAACTTGTTTTCTCTACTTAGGATTGTAAACTCTTAGTTTACGTTAATTTGGAAATTTGACAACCTTGGTTGACAATGGTGGCTAGTGCATTGTCCCCTTGCAATCCCCCCTTTATTTTTAATAGTTTACTTGTAAATTTTTAATGAATTTGGCCCCCTCAACTAGTGGTGTTTCTTATGGTCTAGCTCCGCCACTGGTTATTCATTTGATTCATGTTGCAGTGGCTGTAAAGTATATACTGAGTTATTATGCTGATAGCTCTAAATTTGGGGCTGATTCAGTCCTAATTCAGAATGGGCATGGTTACGGGTTATCTGTGATAGTAAGAGTTGACCATCATCATATGGAGTTGTTCAGAGATACATTAGATGTACAGGGGAGCTATGAGTGCCATTTGCTTAAGCTATCTTTAATCTTGATAAACTTTTTCATTATTTTTTACATTATTGTGGCTATGTGCTAAATTTAAGCATATTTTGTCTTCCTGTTCACATGGTAGGGTTATTCTTTCCATATTTTCTGTTTTCCGTCTGTTTCAGCCTTCATGTTTATGCTGCTTCTGTAGTAATGTGTCCATGAGCTAGTCATTCATATTGGTGTGAACTAATCTCTCTTTGATGAAGATTCTTGATTGATGGAAAAAGTAATTTAATTGTGTACACATGCTTTACTGTATTGTATTATTCATCCTAGGTAAAGTTTGTAAATGTTGGTTTGCAGTGAAATTCAATGGTGTTAAATGGCAATGAGTAGCAGAGAAGCTATTAAATTGGTTAATTGTTATTAAAAATGTCCAAATTACATTAAAGATCTTTATACATTGGATTATTGTGTAAAGGACACTATGAAAACTAGCTCTTGTTAATGGTTTTTTGCTATGAGCAGCCGTTGTACTTGTATTGCTTGGGTGCCTGGAGGTGACAGTGCCTTTGTTGTAGCTCATGCTGATGGGAATTTGTATGTATATGAAAAGGCAAGGCTCAATAATCAAGAGATGTGCTAATTTGGTTCAATTGCTACTATGGTGATTTGAGCATATATTTCATTTCCATTTCACTTTCAGAACAAAGATGGTGCTGGTGATTCTTCATTCCCAGTTGTCAAAGATCAAACACAATTCTCTGTTTCCCATGCACGTTACAATAAGGTATCGAGTTTGACTTTTGATTTCTCAACAAAATATGCATATGAATAATTGCATTATAAAATTTCCACATTTGAATGTTTTCCAAAACTAATGATAATTTGCTAAGTTTGGTTCATGTGTTTTTATATGTGTATGTATCTGCATTACAAACTATGTACTTTACCATTTATAGTGTCCTATAATATCTGTGGTGTCGCAGCTCAAACTATGCAAGGTGTTGACAATATGAAACTATTTTACATTTATGAGTATTATTCTCTAGCCTTGTGAACTTATGATTACTTAGTTCTTCCAAACTGTTGCAAATTGAAATTTGATTGCTTAACATTTGATTGGCCATGTATTTAATACATTCATAGCATAATTTGTATAGGATGGATTATAGGTTTTTCAGTTATCGATAATTTCTTGCGTTCTCTCTCATTTTCTTTATGACTTTTTCTCCCTTTTAATATTGACTTTTGCAGAGTAATCCAATAGCCAGATGGCATATATGTCAGGGTTCAATCAACAGTATTTCTTTCTCAACTGATGGGGCTTACATAGCAACTGTTGGACGAGATGGTATATATATATATATATATATATATTTTGTATACAACTCCAGTACATTATTGTAGTGCTTTATTATTTCATTTTCTATACAAAAATATCTTCATGAATTTATTTTACTTCATTCAGGTTATTTACGAGTGTTTGATTACTTAAAAGAACAACTTATATGTGGTGGGAAAAGTTATTATGGTGCTTTGTTATGTTGTGCTTGGAGGTGAGGCATATTTGGTTTTAGTAAATTAAGTAATGGATTGCCATCTTTCGATATCTCCTATTTCCTTAGTTCATTTCTTACTCTAGAGCTTCTAAAGTATTAGTGCCTGACTTGCTCTATTTTAAGTACGGTTCATTGTCATTCCTTTAAATCATACTTCAAAAATACAATTTCATAATGAAAAGTCTGCTTTAACAGCGTGGATGGAAAATATATTTTGACTGGAGGAGAGGATGATTTAGTTCAAGTTTGGAGTATGGAAGATCGCAAGGTTGTGGCATGGGGTGAGGGACATAACTCATGGGTAAGTTGCATGGACTAAACAAAATTTTTCTACCATTAGTTTGAATTAATAAGGTTTTGATGCCATTTGGTGGTCATGGTTTCTAGTCATAGAAATATCTTCTCAACTTGCATTCATTCATACAGGTTGTCTACAACCAACCTTCCCCAAACCCTGCACTAGACTGTTGCTAATATGTAATTTTGATGCTTTAATGTTTGATCAGGTCAGCGGAGTGGCTTTTGATTCATATTGGTCATCACCTAATTCAGATGACAATGGAGAGATAGTTAGATATCGATTTGGTTCCGTTGGTCAGGTACTCAGACAGATGTTTTCATATTACATTTTTCTGTCTCCTATTGTAGCACTGGGTTTACTTCCTGATTGTGCTTTTCACCTGATTTTTTTCTCCTTTTATCTCAGGATATCGGGATGACATGATTAGTAGTTTTGAAATATATTTCTGTATCTCATTGTAGAAATTGGGTGATTGCTAGTTGTGGCTATGTAGTAACTTTGTGGGAAAATTCAGGCTAGACACAGTTTCCAAGTATGGATTTTGTGAAGGCTTCCAAGGATTTAGTATTAGTAGATTATGGAATACCAACTGTATGCCTGATTAAAGCTAAATCATTTGAAGCCAAAAAAAATTAATGAGGAAGGCCTTATTTAGTTATATTTATAATTTTTGTTGATATAACTTTTCCAATGTAGTGATATGACTGCTAATTCCCCAGATTATGTCTGTTATGAAAATTGGTTACTGTAGAACATGTTGCAGAGCGAGAATGCCTGTTGAAAAGATCATCTCTGCCCAACCCCTTACATTTATATATGGGAATGAATGGTCTCATGCAAGTTGTCATGTAAAGAGAGAGATAAATGTAAAGACATTAAATGTGGAAACCTGTCAAAATTTGTGATTCCCTATTTAAGGTCTCTACTCTTTACATGACATGCTTGTCATGTGAAAATTACAAGAGGATCCTTTGTGTATATATGTGAAGTATGTCATGTCCAGTAGTATGTGTGATGTTAGATTTTAAAAATGGCCTTTGATCTTTATGATCATTAACTGGGGGTTATGAATATATTCATTCCTGAAATTTCCCAACCTTTTATGTGCTTGCATTTTTTCAAACTGTTATGAGCATGAATGCACTAAACTACTAAAGATCTTTTGGTGGTTAGGACACACAATTGCTTCTGTGGGACCTGGAAATGGATGAGATCGTGGTACCCTTGCGACGTCCTTCATGTGGATCCCCGACTTACAGTGTTGGAAGCCAGTCATCCCAATGGGACAATGTTGTCCCGTTGGGTACTTTGCAACCTGCTCCTAGTATGTTGGATGTTCCAAAAATCTCTCCACTTGTTACCCACTGTGTTCATACTGAACCACTGTCAGGCTTGATATTTACCCAAGAATCTGTACTTACCTCCTGTCGGGAGGGGCACATAAAAATCTGGATGAGACCTGCAGCTGCCGAGAGCCAATCAAGCAACTCTGAAAACTTGTTAGCTACCAGCCTCAAGGAGAAGCCTTCAATTTCGAGTAAGAATGGCAATTCTAGCCATAGACAATGACTAAAATCTTGCTAATACTTGAAAGGGTATTCACTTTGAAACCCTTTTAATATTTCTTTTTCAATGTCCTTCTTAGTCTCCCTCTACCCCTTTTCACAGGGCTAAGAACCATGCGATTTACTTCTCACGGGTGCCTTCAGTGGCCTCTGGTTTTTAATCGAGCCCATCGGTGCCGTGTGATTCATGTAGTTGACCTCACTTAGTGGGTTAAAGCTATTATTATCGTTTTTTATATGGTTTATCTTTTTATCCAGTTGATTACCAAGTTTTAACATTTTGATTCTAGTAAAAAGATAAACCCAATTGGTTCTGTTGTATATACTGGGATGAGCATGCCATTGATGGCACTGTGGGGATGGGAAGGCAAATACTCTCAGGCCTCTTACTGTAAGTAAAAAACGGCTGTCATTAATATATGTCTGATTACAGGAATAATGTGAAATTGGTTCTTGGAAAACCGTACTTTGGAGTGCCTGCCATTATTTTTCTGTTGACTTTAATTGTGGGTGTTTTTCAACTATAACATCAACATCGTGGGTCACAGATACATAGTTAGGGAGAGAGCGATTTGTGTGCCGGGGAAATTCTTGTCTCTCAGAGAATTATAGTCATTGGAGGCTACCTGCTATATATTATAAACCCCACTAAGACACTTCTAGATTAAAGGGTGGATATGTTACTGGGGGAAGGATAGGAATGTATGTTCTGCATTATTGTTGTACATCTACTTGGCTCTTGATATAGCCAAGGCAAAATCATAATATTTAAATTTTAGGTTAATATTGATTGGCGTAAGGGTAATTCAATTTAAAATAAGGGGTACTACGATTGAAAATAGAGAACTAAAATATATAATGATATATGTAGAATTAGCACTCAAGTTTTAGGGTGGCGATTGGTGCCTTGAATTTGACTTCGAAATAGAATTGACAATTCCAATTTTAGTCATACTTTAGAATTGTAATTCTGTGCTCAATTTCGTAAAGTTAAAATATACGTATTTTATAGTCTCTCTGGACTAGTACCTAAATTTTTTTTTTATTTAAATATAAGGAAATTCTAACCATTTTTTTTTATTTAGTGCTATTATTCCAAAAAATACTTTTTAAGTTAAATGTGATAACTATTTTCAAAAAAATACTATTAAGGGTAGTTTAGTAAGTAAAGTTTAGTTTTTATATGAAATTAATTAAATTAAATAAATTTAACTAATTTTTTTAATGCGTAAATTTAGTTATTTTTATTTATATATCTATTAAATTATCATGCTAGACCTCAATGAATTACAATTCAAATATTTCACGCGAAAGTTAAAAATAATCAACCTACATATATAAAATAAATAATTATTACGAGAGTATTTTTAAGAATTTTTTTAATCATAGGGTTTTCAGGAATATTTTTAACTTTATACCTAATTTAATTTTTATTTATCATAATTATTTATAAATTAATTATTTTTAATATTTTAAAATAAATTTTTAATAAATAAAACTAATATTGTACTATAATATAAATTATTTATCTTAAATCTAAAATATATATTTATTCAAATTTATCATATAATTTATATATTTAAATATAGTATTTATTTATATATATAATTTATTTTAAGTTTTAATTATATAAATATTTAATATATAAATTACACATTGTTAAAATCCTAGTATTTATTATTTTCTGATTCTTTATCATTGTTTATATAGTTCAGAAAGTAGAACCATTCTTACCACTGCTGTGTCATTAGGGATGACAAATAAACCCGTACCCGTGGGTAATACCCGAACCCGTCCCGACTTTGACGGGGAATACCCGCTTTGACCGGGTACGGGTACGGGTACGGGTAAAACCCGATAAATTAAATCGGGTACGGGTACGGGTACGGGTATATACTTACCCGCCCCGTCCCCGTCCCCGTCCCCGTCCCCGTCCCCGTCCCCGTCCCCATCCCCGTCCCCGGTTAAATACCCGTCCCCGGTTTAATTATTTAAAAAAAATTAAAATTTTAAAAATAATGTCTCTAGTCTAAAGTGACTCACTCCAGCAACACGATTATAGCAAGTTTAGCAACACGAATCACACGATTACACTCCAGCCTCCACGAGTTAGGGTTTCACACTGCGCACTCCAGCCTCCGACGGACGAGCCACTCCAGCCTCCGACGGACCAGCCACTCCAGCCTACATTTTCTCCCTCCGAGCGGCTCCCTCACCACACTGGTACGTCTCTCTCTCGCTCAATCTCTCTAGGATCTCCTTTCGCACAAGCACTCTATAGTTGGTATCTTGAGCCTTCCGACTCAAGTATATAATCTGATTATCTGGGTTTCTCTCTGTTTAAATAGGGGAACTGGAAAGAAGTGTACTTTTGTTTCCCTCTCTTTCTTCAGTTTGTCTTGCCCTTTCATGTGAACTGTTAAGTGATATAACCTGTTTCACAATTTCTCACTTGGACAGTGAGAAGGATATGGTTCCAGTTTGGTTTGGTTAAAATGAAATATCAAATTCGAACTAAACTGACCTTTGTAGTTTGGTTTGGATTGGTTATCTCGGTGTTTTGAATTTTTAAATATATTTTATATGACTTTTAATTTTTTAAATAACTAAGGAAATAAATTGACACAATGCTGAATCTAATAAACACATGAAAGTTTTAGTTTGCTGAATCACGGCCGTGACTGAGAATCACGACCGTGATCTTCTCTGGAGCACATCTATGAAGGGTCAGTGGCGTTCACGGGTGTGATTGGGAGTCACGGCCGTGATTTTCTCTGGTGAATCACAGGCGTGATTTAGAATCGCGGCCGTGATTTTCCCTGTAGCTCAGCATTTCCTCTTTAATTCTTAAATCTTGATCCTGCTCAGAGAAAACACAACACATACCAAGAAAAGCATAAAATAGGAAAATGATATAAAAATTTATTAAAAACATGAAAGATATGCATGATTATGCTATGAATTCTTGTGAATTAAAGTGCTAAAATACGAGTAAAATTCACAACATCAGTCCCTGAATTTTCAGTTGTTTCATCTAAGAAATCAAAGACCAATGATGATAGAATGGAGATTGCCCATCAATATAATTATCATCTTGATTAAGAAAAAATAAAGAAATTAGAAAATAAAAATTTATATGTAAATAAAATTAAATATAAACTATATACAAATATATATGTTGATTATTTTAATTATATTTAATTATATGTTGGGTTTTAACTATCAACTGAAATGTTCTTTTTCGTATTTTATGTTTGCTTTTGGTATTTTAACCATTTTTTGTGTAAACTTGCATGCTTGTAGAGAAAATGAACAATGAAGATCAACCTTCACAAGAACCAACCCCACAATCTTTACATCAACCAATTCCATGTCAAGGTTCTACTGGTACTGGTCAAGCATTGATGAATGAACTACTACAAGCACCTTCAGAAGCATCTGATCAAGTAGAGTCAACAACACAAACAGAGAATAGGAGGCTAAAAAGTGTTGTGTGGCAACATTTTGAAAAGATTAGAATTGATGGAAAGGATAAAGCTAAATGTAACTATTGTAACAAATTGCTTGGAGGAGAAGCGAGGAATGGAACAAAGCACTTGCACCACCATTTAGATATATGTGTTTTAAAGAAGGTTTCTACAAGTGGGAAGGGGGGACAAACAATGCTTTTTTCTAAGGTTTTAGGACGTGGGAAAAAGGAATTGGCATGTGGTAGTTATAATGAAGAAAATGCAAGGAGGGAGCTTGCATTGATGATTATATTGCACGAATATCCACTTTCAATAGTGGACCATATTGGGTTTATACGATTTGTAGCAGCAATTCAACCATTATTTCAACTTCCTTCAAGAAATACAATGAAGAAAGAGATACTTGATATCTATGCAGATGAAAAACAAGTTGTCATGAAGCTGATAGATACAAATGAAGGAAGAGTGGCAATTACATCAGATATGTGGACTGCAAGCAACCAAAAAAAAGGGTATATGGCTATCACAGCTCACTATATTGATGGCAATTGGACCTTACAGAGTATCATTTTGAGGTACAAAGTTTCTTTATTTTATAGCTTTTTTTACTAATTGGTTTTGCATTTTTTTTTATCTTTTTATATGACAATGTGATTATATATATAGGTTCATTTATGTTCCTGCACCTCACACAGCTGATAGACTTTGCAATGTATTGATTGATTGTTTGTTGGATTGGAATATTGATACAAAATTATCCACTATTACTCTGGACAATTGTAGCACAAATGATAGCATGGTTGAGAAAATTAAGGATAAGTTGCAGTTAGATAAACTAATTCATAATGGATCTTTGCTTCATATGCGTTGCTCTGCACATATCCTCAATTTGATTGTGAAAGAAGGGTTGGGAGTTGTAAAAGAAGGCGTGGAAAAAATTCGGGAAAGTGTAGCATATTGGACAGTAACACCTAAGAGGGTAGAAAAATTTGAAGAAACAACTAAACAATTGAGAATTCCTTTCAACAAAAAATTAACTTTAGATTGTCCAACAAGATGGAATTCCACTTTTAAGATGCTTGATATTGCTTTGTGTTATAAGGATGTGTTTTTTCGATTAAAGCAGCGTGAATCTCAATACACTTGTTTGCCAACTGAATCACAATGGGAGTTTGCAAAAGATGTTTGTGGGAGATTGAGAATGTTTAATGATATCACAGAAATAATTTCTGGATCCAAATATCCAACAGCCAACATTTTTTTCCCAAAGATTTGTGAGATCAAACTTGCAATAGATGAATGGGTAAAGTCTCCTAATCAAATCATTCACAATATGGCAGAACAAATGTTAAAGAAATTTGAAAGTTATTGGAGTGTCATTCATGATATCATGGGAGTAGCTTCTGTTTTAGATCCAAGGTACAAAATGGATTTGCTTGAATATTATTTTGATAAATTGTATGACATTGATTGTGATTTGGAAATTAGTAGAATTCGTCAATTGTGTTATGATTTGGTTTCTGAATATCAAGCAAAGAAGAATGACGGGTCTTCTTCTGGGTTTTCATCATTTGAGGAGGGAAATGTTGGTGATAGTGGCATGAGTGATTTTGTGAAGTTCATGGCAAAAAAGAAAAAAGCTAGAACTTCATCTATGAAAATAGAGTTGGATTATTACTTGGAGGAAGATAATTTACCTATTACATCGGATTTTGATATCTTATCATGGTGGAAAACAAATGGGTTGAAGTATCCAACACTTCAAGCAATTGCAAGGGATGTTTTAGCCATTCCAATCACTACTGTAGCTTCTGAATCTGCTTTTAGTGCTGGCGGTCAAATATTAAGTCCTAATCGTAGTCGACTTAATCATACTACCGTAGAAGCTTTGATGTGTACTAAAAGTTGGCTATGGAACTCAGACTATCTAGGTAAATTAATAAAAAATAAATTAGCATTAATGGTCAATTAGTAATTTTGTATCAATTCTAATTAATATTCTATATTTGATGTTTGTAGGTGCTAAAGCCACTAAAGAAAAAATTACTTTAATGAGTGAAAGTGAATCTGATGATGAAGGTATATTATATTTTAATATTACAAATTTTCAATTTGATTTATCATATCTAAAGTTTATCTTTTTTGTATGCAGGTGGATTGCATGCAAGTGGAATTACTGAACATGTGCAAAATTAATATATGTTGTAAGTGGATTTCAATTTCATTAGTCCAATCTAATTTTTCAATTCTAATTTTTAAAATTTTCATTCATAACTCAATTCTAATTTTTTATAAATTGTCTTATGATAGGTGGATTGAAGCTTAATGACACTCAACATTTTCCACTTGCAAGATGAATTTTAATTTTTATTTGAGAAATTTCAATTTATTTTGTTATTTGAACTCAACATTGTGGTTGTTTATTTGTGACAATACTCAACATTTGTGGTTGTTTAATTTATAAGATTTTAATTATGTGTAGTTATTTATTATGATGTGAAATATTTGTAGTTGTTTAATTATTAAGAAGTCTCTTGATTAAAATATGAGATAGACAAACAACCCAATTATCATTGTAATATAACATAAAAATAAGTTAAAAAAATTTTTGTAAAAAAAAATTATTTTTTTTACGGGTACGGGTACGGGTACGGGTATACCGATACCCGACGGGGACGGGGATGGGACAAAAATCCCATACCCGACGGGTATGGGGACGGGGACGGGTATGGGTTTTAGTCGCGGGGACGGGGACGGGTATCATCAAACCCGTACCCGCCCCGCCCCGTTGCCATGCCTATGTGTCATCATAAGCGACCTTTGATCACTAGCTCTCCTTTTGACCATCTTTGTTGAGGGTGGAGCTAAAACATTTTGTTTGAGACTAAATATAAAATTTATATCTTTTTATATTAAATTGACAACATATATAATGTATATTTTTATATTAACATTATAATTGGATGACACAATATGAACTTGGAATGAACTTGTAATGTGATTGTATGAATATATACTATAATTATTTTGGTACGTACACAATTTAATATTTTTAACTAAACATTTTACTCATTCTATTGATTTTATAATTTAATATTAGTTAAAATATGTTTTGTCTTTCTCAAAATATTCTAAAATTTTATTTTGTTCTTTATAAAAATTTAATAGGATAATAAATACTTTTTTTTTACAATTATATTATTGATATGAAATATCCATTAATTTCTTATCGATAATTATTTTTTATTGAAAAATCTGATTGGTCATTAATATGACTTTTCAATCACTTTTTTAATTTATTTATAAGACTCAAATTTAAGATTTTACTTAAAAAAAATTAGCACGTGGAATATATAGGCATGAAATAAAAAATACCTTACGAAAGGTTAAAATCTTCTAAGGAAAGGCCACGTGTGTCTTGTCCACTGAGAATGATAAATAAAGAAATTCTGGGGCACTATAAAAGATCATACAATCCAAAGTCTAGAGTTATTATTTCTTGCCATTAATGATTCTTCGTATTGTTCTTATTATTACTTGATTTGAATTTGATTTTCTTGCATATATGTATGTAATGGATGATGAGGCAAGACAAAGTGTTATTTTTAGCAATGATAAACTCATTGAAAGAGAACGTGCATGATACCCTTTTCTTTAAATAAAAAATATATTGCATCGTTTTCTTTGTTTTTCATTTCTCTTATATCGATCATTTCCTCCATCAAAGTCAAAGTTTATAGCAAATGGCAAGTACTTTATAGATGTGCTATTTTCTTATTCTAAATGTTCAATCTCACGTGTGATAGGGAGTTCACCCACCCCACTAGCTACACCATGATACAATCATGAAATTTTGTTTGCTACATTATACTTCAGACAAGGTTCTCACTCTATTACTTAAAAAAAAAAAAAAATCTTTTTTAGGATATCCTTTTACTACTATTAAATCTTATAAAATTTAATTTTTCAAAATCATTTTGATTTTATTTCTTTATTCTTGTTCTTTTTATGTTAGTTATATTAATGGTTAATGAATATTTGGTTCAAATTTTGTAATGACGATTCATTTCTCAGTTGCATTCCTCACTCCAATATTTCTCTTACTATAATGTGAAAGGCTCAATTGAAAATATATTAACGGCTTCGGAGTTGCTTTAATCCAAAACGAATTGATTTATTCAACAGAGTGAAAAGTTAGCTTTTGGTTGTATTTTAAGAGTGTTCTATATCGGCTAAAATTATACAGAATGACATTTCAAAGGACAAATTACAGAATGGCACTACCAACAAAATATTATCAATCACATGAATGACCTAAATTGGAATGTGAAGTTCATCACTTCAACCGTTATTGTAGTATAAAAACCACCTTTCTTCAACTTTTGACTCAAGTGTTTCATACAAAAGTGGCCTAACAATTATTTTTTTTAAGCCAACAATGCATCTCTATTCCTGCATGTATCATGGGCTCATGGCATCAGAAAGGAGAACAAGAGTCTAATGTGCCCAAACTTGTCTATACAACATGTACATTATATACAGCCAGATACCTTTATGATGCCAGCTTTCACCCAATAGCTTAAATACATTTTTATCCTGAAAATACAGCCTTTTTTTTTAATTAATCTCTAATTATTTAATATTTTGCTTTAAAAATCATATGCTTTTAATACTTGATGTGAGGGACTGAAAAGTTGTTTTTTTTTATTAAATGTAGGGACTAAAACTGATTAAAATTTAAATAGTGACTAATAAAAGGTCATATTTGAGAGACCAAAACATATTTAAGCCAAAATTCTGTCAACTCCTCTGTCCAGGAGACTCTCCCAAATTACTTTCAGTTTGTTCTGAACCAACCTGAGCTTGATGAGCAACTGTGGATGTTTGATCAGGTGGTACTGCCTCTTGGGAACCATGCTGTTCTTGACTCGACTGAGCAAGTGATCTTGATCTCCTCCACTTCAAAATCTCCATAAGAATAGAAGCTCCACACATTACAACTCCAAACCCAGTAAATGTAGCTAGCAGGATAGCTAGAACAGCTTGCATATGAACCTGCCGTCCCAAATAAATGTATGAAAATACATGATACCAGAAATATTTTGAATTTGCAAATTTTAACTAATGTTCTATAATCTATGATTACAATTGAAGCTCAACATATTGAAATCCACAACAATGCCAATTATAAATACATTTGATTAATCAGCTTTTAGCTCACTGAATCATGGCTCTATGCCTTTAACAAAAATTTTGCTAACAATAACCTGATCTTTGTTTGAATGCAAATAGCCTTGAGAATTTCCAGAGGCAAGAGGACTTGAGAGAGAAATTGGGGTGAAAAAGGGAAGAAGATTATCTACTTAGCCGCATGTTATGACATAAGTATAGCTCTTAGGTGAGAAAGCCTTATGACTTAAGTATTATATTATATATAGGTAACTCTTTTTACAACTTAACTCTTAATGAAAGCACCAATTGTTACTATGGCTCAAGTACATGAGAAAAACTCAACCCAAAAGATTAATTTATTAGATGAGACAGCTTAATCTTATTGCATAAGTATTGCATTGAGTTCTCTATTCTACTCGATACAACACTCATAACACTGGATCTCAGAGAATGTCTGTTTGTTATTTGCAAAACATTAACAAAAAGCACAAAATGCCCTGTAACTATGGTTACAAAAAACAATTTCTTACCAATGAGAAGAAAAGATGTCCAGCGAGAACCACCAGACAAAACTGAACAGTTGCATAAACCCAAACATGATTTCTCCTCACTAAGAAAATTTTGGAGGAATTAGTTGTATATTATATAATACCAAACCAAAGGATGAATTCAAGTACACAGAGTTGTCTAAGAGTAGAAAAAGCTTTACCCATTGTTGTAGCTGTCATGCTTGCTAGAAGACCCAATATACAAGAAAATGGCAGAGACATGGCAATAGCACCAGATCCCATATTAGAAACCTGTTCATCTATAACATCAGGAATTCGCACAGGCTAAAGGAAATACTATCTAAAGAGTAGTTAAACTTACAAGAAGCTGCTCAAGAAAACAAAAGTAAGCCAGCATGTTGATAACAACAAGAATGGGAGCATCCTGCCAAACCCTATAAAAGATTTGCATAAGTTCTGTTCTATTGTACCATATTGGAAAACAATACTGAAATATATCCAGGTCTGAGAAGGGCTCAAAAACGTTAGGCTTTCTTTAAATCCCAAAAGAACTATGATACCAATAAAATTGACATGAATTTATACGTGTCTTGCAAGTCAAGGCAAATTAGAGACCTTTCTCAAATCAAATTGATGTATAAATATAATCTATCAGTGTACCAAACAATCACTAATAATTATGATTATAGTCTATCAGTGAAGCTTGTCAATGAAACTAGGTCTACATTGCTGAGCCATAAAACTAAATATTAAATGGTCTAGAAAGCCACCCTCAACCAAAAAAACAAAAAGTAATAATAAATTCAAGTACATCAATTTAGTTTGATCTTACCTGTATTGAGAATCAGCTTGTTGACCTCCGCCCCCAAGAATGTTCCGACCATTTTGAACTCGTAAAAGAGTGACAGGTAGGTTCTGAACTTCTTGCTTGCACACATCACATGTTCTATTACCTTTAATGGTAAACCATTTGATTGCACATTCTTTGTGTGCCAATGAAAGCTCCCCTTTGCAGCTGCACTCCAATTTAAAAGTATCAGCACCTTCTCCCAGTTCAACCAGACAAATTCTACAAACAGCTTCTTCTTCGGGAATATCCTCACCACCATCCTCATTTTCAACTGAACCAAAATACTCAGATGCATAAATTTGTGATTGAAAGAACTTAATCTAGAGGTCCAAGCCAATAACTGATATCTTCAGATTTGGAAATTAGCAATACTATCATATCAAAGCCATTAGTTATCCCTGGAAAATATGTTTGTGCAGGCAAAAAGAATACTCAAATATGGGATAGAACTCAATATATGAAACATAACTGAAAATGTCAAGACAGCCTGAAGAAGGAGATTCAGTAGGATGAGAAAGGAAAAGAAAAATAAATAAAAACTAATAAAGAAGGAAAGAATATGATAAATTAGCAGGAGAGTTATGAGCTTGGTGAAGATGAATCTGGCTTAGTTGAATTCACTTACATTTTTGGTAAGGAAACATGTAATGTAACAGTTCCTAACAGTTGAGTCAGTAAAATAACTTCAGTTTAGGGTCTATTTTGTAGAATAATCAAACATAAAAAATTATTGTGTAATATATATATATATATAAATCAAATTATATTTTGTATTTTAATAAGTGATTCAAGCATACTTAAATCTTTAAAGAACAATGATAGCAATACACAGTTATTGGGGGAATTTTGCGAGTCCCAATGAAAACATAGGCCTCTCTCTTTTTGGTGAGAACCATATGAAAATCACCCAATAATATAGTTTGTAAATAATGTATTGTTAGCCTTTCTCATCTTTGAATTACTTGAAAGTTGAAACTGAGCATAACAAGCATTTGCAGTTGTCACTTGTCAGTTGATAGTCATAACTCGTAATGAATATAACCAACAAAATTCAGTCCATCTCGGTGTAGCATTAGTTTAGTTTAGCCAAGATAAGACATTGTTGAAGATTCTAAGATTAATGTATCTTTCATAAAACAATTATGAAAAAGAAATATTACCAGTGTCATGAATAGGTGATGTCACTGGTGTTGTGGCAATTTTCTCATCCACTCGTGGTGCGGTAGGAACTATACGAAACATGCCACGTACAGGTGAGTTACCTTCTTTGTTAAGCACAGGTACTGAACGGGAACGATGAATTGGTAATTTCAGATCTTTCTCCTGTAAAATGAGGTATATATCAGATGTAATCATATGAGTGAGTACCAAATTATCTTAGAGATAACAATGTCTAATGATGATTTGGAACATAATGTGGAACTTTTATTTTATAGCTTTAACATATCAAGCTGCAGTGTTACAGAGTTCAGAGTAAATTGAAGAAGGGGATATATAGCATTGATGAACCAAAAATTGAAAAGATGCATCTTTTGAAGAAAACCACTTAATGCATTGGACTATATGATTTATGTTAACCTGATGTTAGTGAAACCCATACTAATCTTGAAATTTTTGATGCCATGCTTACCATTACCCAATCATGATTTCTTCACTAGTTGACTAGTGGAAGCAAACAAATCGGCTGAGTCAACTCCACCACAATAAAAGCAAAACTATCATTCAAAATGTTAATTAAAATAAAAGGGAAGCAGGTGTCAGTGCTCATTGCTATGTGCGTGAAATATGTAAAGTGTACAAATAGGTTTTAATGGATTCTAAAGAATCCGTTTATGATGATGCTAGGATATGACTGACCGATTCAAACATAAGGGTCAGTTGCATTAAATCTAAAGTAATATGTTAGGAAAATTTTGAAATTGATAATGTGAAGCAAAACCATTGCTGAAAGAACAATTTCTACAATGATGGCACGCTTACATCTGTTTGGCATATTCAAGTTTAGTAATCTATTCAACAACCAAGAAAATAACTGACAGTTTTAGAGACATGCAGTCATATAAGAAATCAGTTACATGAATACAAAGCATCACTAGAAACATTCCGAGAAAGGGTTTTTTCCACAATGATTTTAACCATCTCTTGTCATTATATGCCAAATAACTAAATATAATAATTACAATGTACATATTTCATTAGTTGTCAAGCTACTCACAACATCTGTTGCTGTGTAAACCATGTTTCCTCCATGTACGGACCCTGGATTTGAATGAGCAATTGGAGTTACAGGTAAGGATGATGTTTTCTTCCCTCTAGGTGTGACAAGAGATAATGTCCTTGAAAGAAAAGGCTTTTTCGGTGCTGCTATGGCTGCTCCTTCAAGTGCTAGGAAGGCAGCCTTTTCAATCTCTGAACTTGTGTTGCGAAATTTAACACTGAGTTTAGGAAGAAAGGTTTTAATATTTGTTCTATTTTTCGATGTGGAGGGACCTGGGGATTCTTTGCTTCTGGGGAAAACTGGACTTGGACAGGGGGAAAAGATCACTCTTCTTGGAGGTGGAGTTAGAGGCATGTTTATTCTCACGTAGTCTTCTCTTGTTTCCTCCTGAGCTATTGTAGGTATCTCCAAAATAAGGTTTTGCCTTGTCCCATGTTGTCCACTTGGGAGTTCCTCTATTATTTCAGATGATGCTGGACCCTATGTATAAAGAAGCAGAAGAGTAGAAAAGAAAAATATTTACTCATTGAGCTGCAAAGTAATAAATCTTATACTTGATACACAAATATACCAGAAACGTGTAGTTTTAGTAGGAGGATACTGTAGTTGAAAGTTGGTTTTCAATTTAAAATTTTCAACCAATACCTACGTCGTTGACAGATTTCCCCTTCTTATGATGAAGTGCTTATAGTTATACATATGTCATTGCCAGTATAGGGATAGAGTAGATTGGCATCAAAGTAATCTGAATTATGATAATCTTATAACTTGTGTAACTTCACAAGAGGGCTATTTAAGGCAGAACCATACAATTCATCAAGCAGTTGGTATTCATTAAAATTGTAGAAGCTTTCACAAACCTCAAATCTGAAAATGGTTACAACTTACAAGTCATGGTAGTCGCAAGCACTAAACTATTTGAAATTCTTTGGAAGATATTGGGTACGCTCTACCAATAAGTGATTAGCAATTGAAACTTTGATTCTTAACAAGGTGAGAATAACCAATTTTTCAAAACGTGTTTTTAGAACAAATGACACTTCACAATACATAAATTTGAAGAGAAACGACTCTTGCAAAGATAATTTGAGGATCATACAACTTTTTGAGGAAATTTGTGAGAAATAACTATTTTTCAACTGGAAAATACAAGTTAAACAATTGAGAACTTGGAAAAACTAAATTTCTGCTTGGGAAATTTTTCATAGCTTGCTGTATCTTCTCTGCTGTGTTCAAATTCAAAACTCAAAAATCTAAATTTCTGCTTGGGAAATTTGCAAAACCAAATCCCCAACCTTCACTAAAACACAATTTCCTATCTCTTCTATAAATTCAAATGACCAATAATATTTCATGTTTATTCACATAACACATACAAGTATGTTGGCATACATCCAAAAACCAAAGATGAAAAGGCTTCAAAACTAACTAGTGATGCATGAACACCTGACACGGAAAGGTTATGCTCAATGATACATAAAGAAAAGGCAGAAACAGAACACTCAGAACCATAACACAAGCTTCAAGTCAAGAAAACAACCATACAAAAGTGTCATAAAAGAAAAGAGACAAGTGAGGGACCTTTTGAATTGGGACATCATCTCTATTTTGAGTGGTGGCATGGCCTTGGCCACTGTGACCCTTGGAAGAGTCTTGAGGTTCAGTTGCCATGTTCAGTGAGGAACCCACCAAACCAAAGAGAAAAAACAAGTGAAGAATGGAAATCCAAAAAGATGTTTACTTTGCAGGAAAGATAGATAAAAGCTTCCCTTGATCATGGAAGATAGAAATTGTCTCAAAAGAAGAACAGAGGGAATATAGTAAGGAGTGGAGAAGAGAGGCACCATGGAGACAGGTTGTGGTGTAAGCTTGAAGCAGACATGTTACATATTTTCTCAATTTAATACAAAATACATGTCATACATATTATAATACTACAACACAAAAATTATAATGCTAACTTCTCTTTCGTCCTATTTATGCTTTTATTTTTTTATTTTTTATTTTTGATTATGTTACCTGTCATATTGTTATTCTTCTTTTATCTGTTTCTTCTTTCCCTCTAATCTAATCTATTTAGACACGTAGTTCATCATCACCATCATCATAATATGTGGTTGGTCGGCTAAAATATTACTCTTATTGTTATTGTTATCATTTTCTTTATTTAGACTACGAAGTCAAATGGGAAATATATATATTTTTTGGATGGAACAAATAGGAAATAGATTAATGGCTAGAGAGTACTTGCTTATTATGTAAATAACTATTAAAATTTGCAAATAAGCGTATCTCAACATTATTTTGGGTTGTATATATTTATCGAGCTACGCTCCAATGACGCACTAACCTCCCAAACTGTTTTTAAAAGGGAGACGAATGACAATGCCATGGCCTAGATTATTTATATATTACACAAGAGGAGAGTTACTAAAATATTATAGTGTGTTTGATTTCACGTTTTCTGAGCTTAACTCGTATAAATGCGAAAATAAAACATTATAATTTCTTATTTCTACGTCAAATTAATTAAAAAGCAGAGTTACGTACATATTTTTTTTAACTATTTTAATTAAAATTATTTTAAGTAATTGATAAAGAAAAGATCTTGTTAATATCATGGACAATTTTGGAAAAAAAATAAATTTAATTTAATCAATTTTTTAATTATAATGAATTAGGTAATTGGGTGAAAGAGTGTTTTATATTTTGAATAATTTTTTAATTATAATGAATTAGGTAATTGGGTGAAAGAGTGTTTTATTTTTTGAATTCTCTTATCCAAGTATGTGTTTATTATTGAGTGAATCTTACGTATGTTTTAATATTTATCCATATTTTGTACGATAAGCCTCACATATAATATACTCAATAATTTAGGAGTGATGTCGAAAAACAATTGAGACTAATATTTTTTTTAAAACAAATGTTAAATTATTAATTTCTATAAGTTTTATTTAGTTTTTAACGGGCATAGGAAGGCAAATTGTAATTGTAATAATAATTAATGTCAACGATAGGTTTAAAAAGGGACATTGTGGTTTTTAATAAGTGCAGAAGGGAAAGCTGAAGTCAATGTGCTGTTTTATTATCTGTGGTCGGAAACAGACATCCGGCAGATATGGACTTAAGTGGAGACATTTTAATTAGTGCAAGTAGACTTAACGCAATAACAAGATGATAAGAGTGATTTTAGTATTTTTTTTTATATATTTTTAAATAGGTTAAAATATTTTTAATTCATGTAGTTTTAGATAAATTATTTTAATCCTTATACTTATAAATTTTTTAATCCTCAAGTGTCCATTGTTAATTTTTTTAGTAACATTATGTATTTTATATTGACATAATATAAATTTTTAATTTTGTGATAATAAAAAAAAATGCATTTCAACAATAAACATCATATGTGAAGGTATACAAAATGTACGAAACACAAAAAACCTTATTTAGAGTATTGTAACAAAATAAAGTTGATATAAAAACATACAAAATTAAATTAATGTCTCTGTCATGTCAATACAAAAGAAACAATTTTATAAAAAAAAAAATAACAATAAAGATTAAAATATTACAAATATAAAGAATTACATTTATATCTTAAACTTAGAGATTAAAAATGATTGAAAAATATGAATATAAAGACTAAAAAATTATTTTAAATTATAAAAGTTAAAAAATAAAGCAATTGAAATTGAAATTATATAGATTAAAAAAATAGTTTAACCTTTTAAATAAACTTATTTTCATTTAATATTTACTCTCACATAATAATAATAATAATAATAATAATAATAATAATAATAATAATAATAATAATATTATTATTATTATTATTATTATTATTATTATTATTAGTATTAGTATTATTACATATAAGATACTTATAACAAAATCACATAATTCAGTATATCACATAATTCAGTATAACTAATTATTTCAGTTGATTTTATTATTGTTTTTAAATAATTATTATATATCAATTTTATGTTTAATTATTTCTTATCATTAAATTGTTATGGAAGATGTGAAGATATTATTTTATTAAAAAAATTGTTTTTTTCTTCAAGAAAAGCATATCATTGCACTACACATTGCAATCAAATTAAAAGTATGGATTAGCCTGATAATCAAAAGGAAGAAGTTAAGATACAAGTTGGAAGAAGTTCGATTCTAATCTATAACAAAATTTATACACTAATATTAATAATAATTGATAATTGACTATTAGATAATTTTAAAAAAATAATAAAATATTTATTTATCAAATTCTTTTTTTATTATTCTAACAAAAAATGTACATGCTCATATTTTTTTTTAATATTAAAATGAAAAGTAGAATTAACATTTTATAAAAATTTTAAAATTTTCATTCTCTATCAATTTAGAACATATAAAAGTTAGGACGTGTTTCATAATTAATAAAAATATAAAAACTTCATTATTTACCCACAGATTTGGCCACCAGATTTTGCATGAGTCTAAATATACTCATTTAATCACTTCACTTTATCAACTTTTTTTTTTTATGGGCTACCATAAAAGTTACTTTACTTATGGATAAATTCAAACTTAGATGTATAGAAATAGAAATAAACTAAACTTTTCTTTCATTGTGAACAGGTTAATTACCGCGGAAGTAGTTAGTCTCTTAATTACAATGTGAAACCAAAATTTAAGTCTTTATAAAAAAAATTGTTCAAATTTAGTATTTGGTAATAGCATAAACATTATTTTCTATGGAGAAGTATCGGTAAGGGAAAAAAATCTTCTTTCAGTAGTTAATAGAAATATTGAGAGATGAATTTTTGGTTTTCAAAAAGAGAAAATAGTTTATACACTAATAATATAAATAATTTTTACACTATTATTCAATCATAAATTCTCATACTGTTTGTGGTAGAATTGATTTATGAATTCTTTTTATTTGAACTAGCACACAATCGTTTCAATTTAAATATTTTATAATTAAACTCTCTTAAGAACGAAAATAGATGAAACAGAGTAACTAATATGCATTGGTTTCCAGAGTTTCATATACAACTACAAAATAACAATTTCTGGCCATAGAAACATTTAAATGAATGGAGTGAACAATATATATATTAGAAATACAAATCATGATCCAATTCACATAATTGTCAAGTTACAAAATGATGATTTTAAGAACAACAAACTACGAACTATGGGATTATACTAAACTACACTAATTCTACGAACAAAAAGCAAAATGTGGCCAAGAAATCATACCCAACAGCAATCCCATGCACGGAAGCCATATGCGCAGGCAGAAAGTGCTTACAAAAGTGCAAGTATGAAATTTTTGACCTTTTGTGAAGTGATATGTGCCTCCTATTTATAGAGTTAGTCGAGAGCGGTTAAATTTTGTGCCAGTATGTCATGGGTGTGTAACCGCTGTCCATTACGCCAATTACGTGGCTTAAATGTAACTTCTTGTAACCGTTCATCCCACGTTTTTTATTTCTTCGACTAACTGATAACCTCCTTGATGTAACTGTCCCTCAACTGCTCAAGCACTATCTACTATGTTCGATCCACCATCGAACACCCAAATTCCTTTAGCCTGAGATCTCTTTTTGATACTTTCGAGTTGATTTCGAAAGGCTTTGTTTCGATTGGTCCAACAAATGCCCCCCTAGGAATTTAGTCTTGAGGAGTGTACTTGAGTGAGGGAGGACTCAATTCCTACTTGTGCTTTTATCATTCTTCTTTCGAGAATCTTCCTTTTAATCTCTCCTGATGTTCCTTGTTCTATTTCGATGACTCTTGGAGTTCCTTGTACCCTTTCGATGGAAACCTATTCTAAATATCAATTAAATGCGGTTACCATTTTATTTGAAATTTATTGCTTCTATCATGAATGTTGACGGTGCATGCTTACGTTTTCCTAGGTTTCTGCCCGTTTAATTTAAAACGCTTTGGCAACTGATATGACAATTTTTCATGTAAGCCCAATTCATATTCAGGCCACTTAACCTATTTAAAGGTTTTCACCTAGGGTAAATCACTTTTACCGTTTTCCTTTTGTGCACCAGTTTCTTTCTTCTTCATTCTTCCTCGTTCTTATTTTCTTTGCTTTCTTGCGTCATGGCTTCCTCCGCTGCTTCTACCTCGGCTACTGCTTCAGTTCTTTCCCCTATATTGGCTTCCACTTCGTCTACACAATCCCTTCCTTTGCTCATGACCAATGCTACGATTTGTACTGTGAACGATGGTGATGAGGCCTTCGTCCCCATCCTAGGCATGGAGGGCTAGCCTCAAGATTTTCAACTCTCAGGTACTTCTTCCTTTCTCTCTTCAAGATGGTACTACCCATGCTTTTCTGGGTCCTTTCATAGGTCAGAATAAGAAGAAATTTGGCAATACATTGCTTCTTGAGGATTCTTTACCTTGCCATTCATTTATTCTCCTACCATAGACCTGAACTTGTTTGGTGATACCACAAAATTTTTTAGAGCGTTCCAACCCACAAAAGATAGGCACTTGCAATGGTTAGAATGCATAGAGAACTCAATGCATTCTGTGTGGGTCGGTGCTGGTATATCTGAGTTCATTCAACTCTCTAAGTTTGACTTGCATGCTTTTGATCCTCAAATGCTCCTTTCTGCCATATTCTTTTGGAATAGAGAGACTCGAGCTTTCGAATTTCCATGCAACTTTATGTGTCCCACTTTATGGGATATTGCTGCTATTACTAGTTTAGCGCCTATAGGGGATAGGTTTTATCCAGATTCATTTGAAGAGGAAATTTCTATCAAAGCAACTTTTATTTCATGGGACAAGAAGACCTACCTAGCCTTCATCAATGCACATATGGGACAATTGGATACCCCCGTCTCGACCTCAAAGCATATTGCTTTTCTGATGTATTGGCTATCTGCTTGTGTTTTCTGCAGTCCTTCTCTTCAAGTTCCCAAGTATTATTATATCTTGGCCCAAGCTTTACACTTGCAAAAGAAGATTTGTTTGAGTAAACTATTGTTGGCTTCTTTATATTCTTCCCTTGATGAAGCTTCGAAAAGTCTCTTTCGTGAGTATGGTCCTCGCAATCTTTCTAGGCCATTATGGTTTTTGCAATTATGGCTCAATGCTATTTTAGAGAAGAAACTTTTGTTAACTTCGTCCTTTCTTTCCCCGGTATGTCAACTCGAAGGAGCTCGTTTAACTACTCTTACGCCTCGAAAGTGTTTAATCGAGAATTTTGCTAAATATATTCGAGCATTCCTTAGTTTTAGTGAATTCACCGAAGACTTAGCCCCTTTCATTCGTTCAGATTTAACAGGGCCTTCTTGGCTTCAAGAGAACAACGAAGTCAAAAATATTTCTCCAGATTCTGTCGATATGTGGTTTGGCTTTTTGTCGTGGGATGTGATTTTATCTGGAATGCGTCAAAAAGATGTTAAGATCTACCCCTACCAACCTCAATTATTTGCTCGACAGTTTGGTCTCTGCCAAATGAAGCCTCTCCCACTCCGACGCAAAGAAAGAATAGATGCTAATATTTGTGTCGAAAAAGGGGATTATAAGGATGTCTTAGATTTTATCTTATGCCCTGATAAGCAACTTTCCCTTACTCCTTGCACCTTCTCTGCTTCTTTTCTAGTCTCGAAGTGTTTTCTTCGTTGGTGGTGTGAATATTATGTAGACAAGATATTCACCTTCGATGATTTTTTAAAGAAGCTGATTAATTCTCATCTTTCTTCGCAGGGCCCGAAACTACCATGTACTTACAAGAATCGTAATATTATTTATCAATTCGAGCAATTTTTTAAAGTTTGTTATCGACACGAAAATCTTGGTCGAACCATCTTTGATGCCTCTGTTTCTTTATCAAAAATGGTACAAAGGAACATCCGCTCAAAAAAGATTATTAATCCTCGAGGGAAAACAAATTTTGAAAATTTTTTCCCTAAAAACATTCCCCTCTTCCAAAAGCTCGTTTTGGTTTAGTTAAACATTTATCTTACCCTCCTTGGGTGAAGACACTCGATCCTTTTTTATTTGGAACGCAAAGAAATTCCTGTAAAAGATCGAGTTACTTATGCGAGATGTTTCGTGTATGATTTTCCACCTTGTCCTTATCTAATCCTTATTTTGTCCTGTGTAGTTGTTTTTCCTCAACGTGTTCCTCAACACCATGACGAGACTCCCCAATGGGAAAGTGATGATAATGATGATGACGACTCTTTGTTAAAGACTCGAAAAAGGAAAACTGTTTCTGATAAGATTTCCTTACATTCCAAGGTACAGTTTAATCAAACTTACTTGACACAGAAAATATTTTCTGAATATCTTTTCTCTTTCCAGAGTTTCGAGACCTCGAAAAAACAGAGGACTAAGGCGGATTCGACGAGTGGCAAGATTGTAAGTAGTTTGTATTTGTTGTCTTCGCATTTTCTTTTTATTCATTTTCCTTATTCCTTTAGGTTTCGATGACGATAAAACTTGATAAAGGGAAAGGAAAACAACAAACTCATGTTACAAAACCGATCCTGACGCCGCAAGTCGAAAAACTTCTCAAAGATGCGATGAAATATGTCCCTAAGGTATTCAGCTTTTAGCCCAACTTCTAATTCTTTTGCTATTTATCCGATTTCTTTACAAAATTTTCTTTGATCATAGGATGTTGAGATAATTCATATCTCCTCCTCTTGAGATGTTTCCAAAGATACTCCACTTTCGACTGAGGATCCTCAAAAGGTTTGAAATTTTTCCATCGATCTTTCTTTTCTGTGTTTTACTTCCGTATTTGATTTGTCTTTTTTTTTTCGCAGTTGGTTACTCCTCAGTTGAACACTACCAATATCCCTCCCATAACGGGAATTACTATGGGCATCACCACTACCCCTCAAGACACTCAAGGTGATGTTCTTTTATCAGAACCAATTGTGAATACTGAAAAGGATTTGACCTCAAATCTCGAGGGTCTTCATGATAGTCATCCACACCTACAAATATATAATACCATTCATTAGAGGTGATATTAAAAATCAATAAATGTGAAAGGTATATCCTAAGAGGAATCCTTTTATAGAACCTTAAGAAATTAATGATACTAGACCTTCTAAAATAATGAATAGGATCATCTCCTAAACATAGTCTATGTATATTACTAAATCCTAAAAAAGTGCTAAAACTAAGACTATAACACACTAAAGACTTAATCCTAAATGCTAGAACATCTTGCCTAAAATACCCTAAGTGGTAACCTAGGCATTTCCTAGAAAATAAGGAAAATACAACTAAAAAATTTCCTAAGCAATTTTGGATTATATTATTTGTTGGATAGTTATGAAAAGGATTTGTCACAAGGAACCTTGAAAGTTCATATATTGTATCCAACAAATAATATATTCCAAGAATTGAGTGCTTTATTAAAATAACTAAGGTAGGAAGAGTCCTACACAAAGGAGGGCTATCTACCTTGGACACTACCAAAGAAGTAGCACAAGAAGTAGGACTAAGTGAAGTCCACTTCTTCTTCACTAAATCTTGAAGTTGAGAATCTTTTTCTTTAAAAATAATGGATTCGTGAATCTCTTCTTCAAGACTAGTGGCAGTGTGAAGGTAAGAGTTAAGGTCTTTATGAATAAATAGAATATTTTTCATAGGTTTTCTAGTGATAAAGCAATTCTCTTTAGACATAACTCCCTTAGAGGATATTTCTTCCTCTACTCTTCCCTACTTTCTCTCTTTTTCTTTTGATTTTCATTTGTGCTTGATCCTCAGCCACTTGTTGAGGTAAGAGAGGATAAAGCACAAATTTCTTTTCCTTATGAGTGAAGGTGATTTCATTAGTAAGACCATTATGTATAGTTTTCTTTTCAAATTACCATGGTCTTCCTAACAAAATATGACAAGCTTCCATTGGTACTATATCACATAAAGCTTGGTCCTCATACTTCCCAATGGAAAACTTAACCTTCACTTGTTGGTCAACTACTATGTCACCATCCTCATTAAGCCATTGCAAATGATAAGGTTGAGGATGTGGCATAGTAATTAAACTCAACTTGTTAACCAACCTAGTGCTACAACAATTGCACCATGAACCACTATCAACAATGAGAGAATAAGCATTATTTAAAACTTTACATCTTGTATGAAAGATGTTCTCTCTTTGTGATAGGGTACCACTAGGTTGATTATGAAGGATTCTCCTAAGCATTAGGAGCTCTCCTTCAAAAGGGTAAATGGCTCCACCTTGGACTTTTGAAGCTTTGTTTCAACCTCACTCTCACTTGAAGAGGAGGTAGTAGTCTCTTCTTGACTACTATAAGTGTCATGCCCCCTTAAGATTATGACTTTCTTTGTAGGGAATTGAGAAACAATGTGGCCTCTCTCTAGACACTTGAAACATTTTATATCATTAGTCTTTGTGCTAGTGATTGGAGTGATGAGACCTTTACCCTTGTCTCTATTTTTCTTTTTATTTTTAGCCAATTCCTTGGATGGTTCTGAAATAATTTTCTTTTCAAAAGATTTTTCCTCCTCCATGTAATCTTTCTTAAGAGATCTAAAGTGGAAGTTTTCTCTTTTAGAAGAAGATTTTCTTAACATTTGTTGTTCTACCCTTACACAAAGTTGGACTAAGTCATTTAAGTTCCTGTAGAGTAGTAGCTTCACTTGGTCTCTAATCTCTAAGTCAAGACCACTTAGGAATCTAGCTATAGTGGTGGCTTCCTCCTCTCTAATACATGCCCTCATCATGTATAGCTCCATTTGTTGCCTATATTGTTCAACAATCATATCTTTTTGTTGGAGCCTTTGGAGCTTGCTCATAAGCTCCCTACCATAATAAGAGGGAATGTGTCTCCTCCTCAATGCACTCCTAAGATCATTCCAATATTGGATAGGAGGATCATTGTGGAGGCGCCTCTCTCTTTCCAAAGAGGTTCACCAATACATTGCATGCCCTTGAAGGCTAAGGGTTGCAAGTGGAACTTTTCTCTCTTCACTCACCTTGTGGCAAGCAAAAAGTTGCTCTACCTTCATCTCCCAATCAAGGTAGGCTTCCACATCATCCTTCCCAAAAAGTTGAGGGAGATCCACCTTGGATTCCCTAGGTTTAATAGTTCTTCTAGGGGAAGGTTGATAATGGTTACCCACGTTAAGGCTTTCATTAGGAGATGTGTATTGTGAGTGGGTGCTCCTACTCCTTCTCTTTTGTTTTCTCATTTCTTCTTTAAGCTTTTCTTCTTCTTGTCTAAGAATTCTCAATTCTTCCTCTAGATAAGCAAGTTGGCCTTCTCTTTCAATTTTCTCTATATCTTTTTGAATGGCCTCTTACTTTCCCCATAGTTTAAGTGATTTGACCTCTTTGGTTAAGTAAGAAAGACTTTTTGGAGAGCCCTTACTTTCACTAGGATAGGAATCTTGAGACATTTTTAGACAAAAAGGATTTTCACAAAAAAATAGTTTTTAAAGAAAATAATAGTTTTAAAGTGCTAGACTTGGCACTTGGAGGTCTAAGAGTACAAATTGAACTTTGGAGGGAGGTGAGCTACTAAAGAGCCACTTACACTAGTGGGAAATAAGGATACTACGTCACCCATTTTACGTCAGACATATAAACACTCGACGTAATAAAAACGCGGTGGCACGGTTCATAAATTTAGTTAAATTATTTATGTCGGCTATGTATAGTGTCCGACGTAGATGTTATAATTTACGTCGGACCAACTAGGACCGACGTAAATAATCCACTCCCATGTATTAAAAAGAACTTCATGCATGGAGAGATTTTAAAAATTTAAACCGAAACTCATCTCCCGCGCGTTGCGCAATGGAGGCCAACGAGAAATCCCTCCGCCTCCTCCTCAAATCGTGGTTCTTCGTTCATCTACATCTTGCAACAAGGTACCCATTTCCTCCTTTCTTTGTTTTCTTCACTTGACAATGTTTTCTCACTGAAAAAATGGATTTTTTCATGTTTAAGGTTGCATTTGTCCTCGTGAGGGTTTTTAAGGTAACCCATCTTCTTCTACTTACTACTTTCTTTGTGCATTCTGAGTTTTTGAAGCTGAAGAAGGAAGTGGCGAAGTCCAGGTTACAGAACGGGCCGTTCTGCTTGGAGAACGGGTCGTTCTCCAACCAGAACGTCCCGTTCTGCTTGTAATTGTTTTTCTTTTTTTTTTATAAATTTTTTATAACTTTTTACGTCGGACCTTGTAATGTCCGACGTAAATTTATGTCGGTTTTCAAACCCCGACGTAAATTTACGTCTCCCACTTCGACGTCGGAGCTTTTTCTGACGTAAAACCCCCTAAAATGGCCGACGTAAAATATACATTCTGTACTAGTGTTAATAACCAAGCCTCTTCAAGTAAAAATCTCTAAACCCCTTTGTACTTTTGTCTTGCACAAAGAAATTTTCACAAAGTTCTTTTTCAAAAAGGAAAATAACAAGCAAGTGCCTAATGTGTACAATTAAGCAATGCAATCAAGACTTGAAAACACAAATTGCTTGAAAACATAAATTGCATGAAAACATAAATTTCTTAAAACATAAATGGCTTGAAAACTTAAAGACAAGAAAACATAAACTAGGCATATAAGACTATAAACCTAAGTGAGAGCTTGGAAAGTACCAAAGACTTCCAATGACCTCTCTCACAAGCTCTAAACGGATTTACCTAATTGAAAACACTTAGGAGAGATGGAGATATACCAAAGGCACTCCAAGACACTCCTAAAAAGGCCTTGTACAAGAAATGAAAGTAATGAAAATTACAAGAAATGAAATGTAAATTTACACCAAATGAAATGTAAATTCACACCAAATGAAATGTAAATTCACACTAAATGAAATGTAGTGGCTGCACCAAATTTTAGAAAACAAAATTCAGCCACTAAATTAGTGACAAATTTAGAGACGGATTTAGCTAGGAAAAATTTTGAGACAAAAAATTTCTCTCTCTAAACTAGTATCTAATTTTCACAAAATTTCACAAAATTTGATTGCCCCTTCAAGTTCCTTGCAGCTGCAGCAACTATCCAACTATTTCACTCCTCTCTTAGGAATAACCTTGATGTTGGTTATTCCTAGGTGTTTAGACTCTCAAAGCCTTCCTCCAATGGAGAAGCAAGCTTCCTAGGCCACCACAAAACCTTCCAATGTTGGCTTCCTTTGTAACTTGGCCTTCCACACATTCAAGAAGCACTCAACATGCCTTAAGTTGCTGGAATATTAATGCTAAAACTGAAAAGGAACAATTAGGAGAAGCTACACCAAATGGTGGAAAGAGATGAGACAAGACTAGAAAGAATTCCAATAAAATGACAAGCAAAAATTAAGGCACCAAAGAAAGGCTAGCACACAAAGGAAATCCTATCAATGGCACTAGAGTAGATTACAAAATAAAAGCTAAGATTACAAAATAAAATAAGACTCAATCTCAAGTAGTTTGTGGCTGGACAGTTTTTAAAGACAAGCAACAACAAGCCAAAACTGAGAGCAACTTCAAGCAAAAATTTTCTACTCCTTGGCTTTTTCTTGTATTCTTTCTTTTGTTTTCTTTTGTAATTCTTTTTGAAAATTCTTTGCACTTTCCTTTTCTTTTGATACAGGAGTTTAATGCCTTTTTAAAACACTTATAAGTCTCAGATTTGGTAATGACAAGGTTGCTACACAAATTGCACAAACAAGAGGTAACTAGGTGTGTGTGTTACAAGTGCTCACAATTAATCACCAATTTGTTAAGCAATTTTAGGTAAACTTTTTCTTTGAGTTTCTTGAACTTTTATACACCTAATACCTCTGTTTTTCCTCTGTTTTAAATGCACAAAAATAGGCACAAGTTTCAGCCACACAAGAGATTCAAGGAAAAACCTATTAGGAAATGTGTTTAACAATTTTCTTGACAAACTTTTTAACGTGACATAATAGAAACCTAACTCTAAGAAATTTGCTAGAACTAATAGCAAATTAAGAACTCAAATATATAAAACAAAAGAATATATAGGTAGGCACAAGATTAACAAAACAAAACCGCACCAAAAATAAACACAAAACTAACACAAAACAAAATGTTCAACAAGCTAGTCTAGGAATTTATGACATACAAAGGACTACACATGACTCTAGAAAAAACATATGATTCAAAAATAAAATTCATGCTAACAATATAAATGTCCAATCACGGACTCATGTTATAAGGAATAGAGAAGACTCAAACAAAGCAAAATGCACAAGCATAATGAGTACCTAGAAGCACAAACCGAATTGATTCAAGAATTAGGAACAAGCAAACACATGAATCAATTAATTCTCATGTGACATATAGGATCCATCAAGATATGAATTAAATCTAGATCCATACAGAAAACATGATTTATGACATAGAAAAATAAGGAAGAAACAACACGGATTCACTTAGAGAAAATGAGACAAGAACACATAACCTCAAGAGCACCAAGGCTCTGATACCAAAAATGATGGAAGTGAGTAGAACTGGTTGATGTTCTTCTTCACTCTCCATCTTCAATCCCTTTATTCTCTTGAGGTCGACACGCCAATAAAGATAAAAACACCTTGAAGAAGCTTCAATGGTGGAGAAGCAAAAAGGAGGTTCGGTAGCTTCTTCAAGAAGCTAGAAGATTGAGGCACCAAGGCACAAAGGTTGGAAACCTTTGTGAAGGAACCTAGGGGAGAAAGTTCTCCACGAAATTCTAAGGCTTTGGAAGAGAGAATTCTATAAGAATTTCTGAATGTTATTCATCCAAAGTGAGGGAAAATGAAAGGTTTACAAATTTATAGAAGTAGGTAGCTTAGGAGCAAGCTAACCTTAACCATGGTTCAAGTGAACCATGGTTTGGTTGGATTGACCATCCAAGCTAGTTAAGAGGCTTGTGGAGCAAGCTTCTCACTTAGCTTGCTTGGGAAGCAAGCTAAGGAGAAGCTTGTAGCACAAGCTTCTCAAAGCTTCCAAGTGTGAAAGCAATTCCGGCCATGGATGGGAGCTAGGCAGCCTTGGTCATTTTGACTCCATGAATTATTTTCAAAAATGTTTGATTTGGTTTAGTTAGGTTCATCCAAAAATGATGAGACCTAGCTAAATCAAATCTATGAAAATTTAGGAGCAAAATGAGTCCAATATGTAAAATTTTGCCTAGGCCCAATTCTGGCCTAATTACTAGTCACACCCTCAAGCATTGCTAAATGCCACCCCACTTCTATTACTGAAAAAATAGAAAATGAGTGTATCAAAATATGAGGTTAAATGGAGTTAAAGTCTCCAAGTAACCCACCCTAAAAACAATATACAATGACTAACAAAAGGAAATAAAGTGTCTCACAAATACAAAGACAAAAATAAGCTTATACAAGGAAAATATGTACAAGTTTATATACAATATAAGAAAAGGTCTTCAAAATCATCCCATTCCTCTTGGTTCTTTTAAAGTATCACCTCTTGGGTTCCTTGGCCTTGGCTTGTTTCTATCAGGTCTTGCATGATAAACCCCATCCCATCCGGTCCAGGATTATATCCTTGTTGGGACACATGCATTTGTGGATTTGGCCCTAAATAAGGTAATGACATCTCAACATGTATGGGTTGAGTGGTTCGCCAATTTGGAGGCATATCCCATGGGTATTCTCAAGTGGCATTCAAAACTTCTTGAGACATGTTTACTTGTCTAGCCACATTCTCAGGTACTATAGGTGGTGGCGTTGCCCCCTTGTCAAAATAGTGACATTTTCCACATTAGGATTTGAACTTCTATTTTCTATATCTACTGGAACCTCGTTATTTACCTCTCTAGATATAGACATGGTTCTTCCACTCCTAAGTCTCATAAAACATACCTAAAACTAGTTCAATTATGTTTTCAATTAAACGTGTCCCACCGGGCGTGCCAATTTGTTTGTAGTGGAATTGGTTTATGAGTTCTTTTTATTTGAACTAGCACACAATCATTTCAATTTAAGTATTTTACAATTAAACTCTCTTAAGAATGGAAATAGATGAAATAGAGTAACTAATAAGCATTGGTTTCCAGAGTTTCATATACAACTATGAAATAACAATTTCCGCCCATATAAACATTTAAATGAATGGAGTGAACAATATATATATTAGTAATACAAATCATGATCTAATTCACATAATTGTCGAGTTACAAAATGATGATTTTAAGAACAACAAACTACGAACTACGGGATTAAACTAAACTACACTAATTCTACGAACAGAAAGCAAAATGTGGCCAAGAAATCATACCCAATAGCAATCTCATGCACAGAAGCCATATGCGCAGGTAAAAAGTGCTTACAAAAGTGCAAGTATAAAATTTTTTACCTTTTGTGAAGTGATATGTGCCTCCTATTTATAGAGTTAGTCGAGAGCGGTTAAATTTTGTGCCAGTATGTCGTGGGTGCGTAACAGCTGTCCACTACGCCAATTACGTGACTTAAATGTAACTTCTTGTAATCGTTCATCCCACGTTTTTTATTTCTTCGACTAACTGATAACCTCCTTTATGTAACTATCCCTCAACTACTCAAGCACTAGCTACTATGTTCAATCCACCATCGAACACCCAAATTCCTTTAGCCTGAGATCCCTTTTTGATACTTTCGAGTTGATTTTGAAAGGCTTTGTTTCGATCGGTCCAACACATACATAGTAAATTTATTTATTTTTATAATGTTTGCTGACTATATTTTTATTAATTGATGATATAAAATATTTTATAATAAAAAATAAGTAAACTCTTTTAAAAAAATATTCTCTAAGTATATGAAATTGAATAGCTAATTTTCCAATATGGTTAGATAATGAAAGGTTGATTATTTCTATAACACACACATCACATGCGTAATGAATTAGAAACCTAAATATGCAATTTAAAAAAAATTAAATATGTTTTTAGTTCCTTTAAAATGAAACTTTTAATTTTAATCTTTGTAATTTTTTTTTTAAATTTGTAAATATTATTTTTAATATTTGTAAAATGAGTAAATTTTGATCTTGGTCTTTATAAATTATTTTTCTTTAATTTTCATCTTTTTAAAATTTAAAATTATTATTTTTGGTTCATAATAGTCCTTTTAAGGTAGATAAATAATATTTATTTATTTTTAAATATGTCACAGATTGACATGTATCACTAAAAATTGTAAGTAATATATGGAATAACAACTTAACCTTTTTATTAATAGATTGACAAATGTACCAATTTGTGTTGTAGTATTTTCAACATAAAAGATCGTCTCCCAAAGGGATTTGGGCAATATATGACAATATAACCTCAACACACAATACTACAACTCAAAAAAATGAAAATTTAGTTTTTATGAAGTTGCTTTTTCATAAATTAAATTAAACACTAGAAAGTAATACAATTAAAAGTAAAATTGTCTTTTAGGCATTTTATCAAACACTCAATACTAGATATATGAGAAATCAAATGGAGCGAACCATTGGAATTGAATTTCACTACCTTACCATCAAGTATTAGTTTACAAAAGGTTTTCCTCTATATTTTACATCAATAATCAATATTATCATAGAAAATCCCTAAACGCCAATCTCTTAAAGGTTTAGAACCATGTATTTTACTCAAATCACCAATTCCTTGATTGAAGTGGTTGAAATACAAGCATTAAAATCAAAAAATAGTTATTAATTGACCATTAAACTCATGGTCATTCCTAAACATAATATTCAATGTGTGTTTTAACCCAAACATAGCTTAAAAGTCATTTTCAACAGCAATCCAAGCATATAAATCAACTTAAGATAAAAAATAATCAAGAAAACATTAAGAGAAAAGTAAAACACTAATTAATAAAATTATACTTTGATTAACGAAGCAAATGTCAATACATGAAATTTAGCTAGTTGCATCCAATCTCAATGAGAGGGAAATTAAGTACACATAGCCACTAGAAGTACAAAGATTGATGAAGAAATGACGTAAATAAAGAAATGGAGCTTCAAGAGTCTTCCTCAATCTCTACTGCCTCCAAAACTTCATGTCACAAAGTAATGAGTTTGTACTAATGATCCCAAGCTCGAGTTAAAACATTCCTTTTGTCCCTATGGTCCAAGTGTCAAGTTATCTTCGCTTAGTAAAAATGTTGTCTTGTTGAGCAAGAATTCAATACTACCTAGAAGATCCATTATCGCTCAATGAATAGAAAGTTTCACTGAGCAAGACATCGTTGTTGTCGGGTCTCATGGAACATTGTTGCTCAACGACTTGGTATTCTTGCTCAACGAAAATACTTGTTCTAGTCTATTGTGATTTGACTCTTTGACCCAATCTACTTGGAGTGTGGCTTAGCTAGATATTTCTTGAATGACTAGTGATTCTCCAAAATCTTCAATTCACCAACCCTCTTCTTCAAACTACAAAAGTAGGTTTCAAGAGTGAAACTATTTTTGTCCATATGAGATAAACAATACTAGAAGTAAGAAAAGAAATATATTTTTAATTGCTAAGATTTACACACTTACAAATAATTAAATCACGCAATTATCACTTTTAATAAATAAGTAATTAAAAGTTATTACATAATAATATGGACTAAAAAAATCAATTCCAAATTTAAGAGGGATGAAAAAAAAAGAAATTTTTTTACAAGGACCAAAATCAAAACTTACATAATTTACAAGAATGAAAAACATATTTAAGTCTTAAAAGTATAATAGAATAATAGAGGCATTATCTAGTGATATATTTTAGGCGTAAGCATTAACACAGAGAAAACATTTTAAACATTTCAATTAAAAAATTTAGTAAAATACAGTTTCATTTTTTTAGTCGATCCATTGATAATTTTCTTAATTTTTATATATTATTTACAAATTAGGAATGTTATAAAGTATGTTTGGAATAGTTACTAAAATTAGATTATTTCAATAATTATATATATATAATTAGAATCAAATTCATTTTTTGTTTAAATAAGTTTGTTGAAAAACAATTTTAAAATAATTAAGTTCATTTGGATGGAACAAATAAATCAACTTTTACATAGTAAATTATGAAGAAAACAAATTTGTATAACATTGACAAGGGAAAAATAGTTGAGAAATTTAGGAATAAATTGTCTAAGTAAGACAATTGCTAACCCTCAGGAGTTGAGGATGAGTAATCTCATTGATAAAGATAATTGTCGTTGGAAATTTGATGAGTAACCCTATTGATAAAGATAATTATTGTTGAAAATTTATTGTAATGAATGTTATTCAGTGCAATCAATCTATCATGGTTATGTGAACCATGTTGTGAATCTTAAGAATCTAATGTTGTATTTGGATGAGGAATTTTACAATTTCAAGAAATTTTAAATTCTTGGTATTTGAATTACTTTGATTTCAATTTCTATCATTCTTAAAATATTTTTTTTGGATAAGTCAATTCAAATTTTTCAAATTTTAAATTGTTGGGTTGGATATGATAATTTGATTCCACCATGGTAAAATTGATTTTAAAAATGAGGAGGGTTCAAACGACACCGGTGTAACTTTTACTAAGTGTTACACCGCTCAATAACTTTATATTAAATGTGAATTTTGAAAATCCAACCGTTAGATTGAAAGTTCATATCTCTTAGATCATATATGTCAAATTTTGTATTAATCTAAGATGATTTGATACTTCATTCTCATAAAACAAAATTGACGTAATATATACATTTTAAAATATACTAAAATATGAACACTTTGATTACCTTCAAGTTGTTGTTTAATTTTAACAAAATTTGACATATATGATCTAAGAGATATGAACTTTCAATCTTACGGTTGGATTTTCAAAATTCACATTGAATATAAAGTTATTGAGCGGTGTAATACTTAATAAAAGTTATACCGGTGTCATTTGAACCCTCCTCTTTAAAAATATATTTATATGTTGATATTTTTAAATTAAATTTTATAAAAATAAATATTAGCTAATTTTTAAATATTTATAATAATTTTAAAATTTAATATTAGATAATATTTAATAATTTTAAAAATATTTTTGAATATTCAATAATTAAAAACATGAAGAAATAAGAGATAAGATAAAATATATAAGTGAAATAAGAAAAAAAAATGAGGAATTTCAAATTCTTACTTTTTTGGGAAAATTTGAAATTCTACTATTTCAAGGAATTTCACAAATGCTTTCAAATTTCTTATAAATTGTCCATCCAAATAAGGTATTTCACCTCAAAGAATTTAAAATTCTTCAAATAAATGAATTACTCCATTTAAATTCCTCATCCAAACACACTATAAAGGAATAAGGAAATTGGAAAGCAATTTGGAACTTCTCTATCCTTACAAAAGTCAAAACCTTCTTATGGCATGTTTATCGTAACTACTTACCCTTGAGATCGAGACTCTAGTCATGTAATGTGAATTGTCCTACTTTTTGCTTATTATGCGAGAACCACATTGAAAACATGTGGCAACTTTGTTGAATGTACCCTTACTTACCAATGTTGAACCACTAACTCCCTTGGGGATCAGCTTGATGCTATTATGCCCGAAGCGTGGGGTATGAAGGGTTTGGTCTTTAGTGTGCTACAAGAATGGGACCTTAGACTTTTTGTTAAGTTCTTCATGATCCTTTAGGGCATGTGGATAAGCAAGAATGTGAAGTTATGGGACGAACTAGAGTGAAATAACAACAAAATTATCTTCAAGCCTTGTTGCATGGCTCTAGGAACGTTAGCATGAAGAATCCCAACCTTTCATTTATGGTGACCCTAAGTCGCCTAGCTCTTTAGGTAGGCAAGAAAAGTTAGTTGTAGATAGTTTAGTCTTTAGGAACCTAGGTGATCATATAAGACACCAAAAGCATGTTTTTGTAGATTTTAGGGAAAAATCTCTTTTAGAAAAAAAATATAATATTGGTTTAGATAGTGTTATAGGTCTTTTTGATAGTTTTAAAGGGGTTCTAGAAGATCCCTAAAAAATAAAAGATATTAAGGATAGACCTACATCTCGTCCAAAGAGAACCAATAAGTTAGACCTCTTTCATGTTCATCAAGAAAACACTTCTAATGTTTGTGATATACTTTATTTTGTAAGTGTTGAAAAAGAGGAAATGTGTGCTCTAAATTTGAGGAAAAAAACCTTTTTAAGAAAGAGGATATTATGGAATCACACCCGTGGGTCAAGTCCAAAAGAAAAAAAAGAGAGGAGTGGGCTAAGCTCATATTAAGCTTTGGGTTACTTTTAGTGGTCAATTTTCTCTTCTTTGTAAATATTTTATTTTATTTTTTTACCTTGTATATTTGGATCAAATAGATTAGGAATTCGTTTCATTGTAATTTTCTTTTAGGGGTGTATTTAATATATAAGAGGGTGTAATTAGTATTTAGAAAATGTGCTTTGGGCATGTTTTGGCCAAGAGAGAGTGTAGATAATTTATCTCCAAGGTGGTACATCCATTTATGGTCCTCAAAGTACTCTTTCCTTGACTTCACACAACACTTACCAAATCATATTTTCCACACACTCTAGTCACACCTTTTGCATACTTGCTTCTATACCATTTTTCTTACTAACACATCCCATCACACCTTTTGCATCATGTCATGTGATAAGCTTTTATTTACTCCTTTAGATCTAGGTCTAGGATCCACTTTTTGGAGCGAAATTCAAATTTGAATTAAAGTTAGTTGGCTTGAGTATAAGTTAACCTAACCTTGGTTACACTTAACATTTGTTACTTAACTTGCACCACAAACTATCAAGCTTTATATATACATGCACCCATTATTAGGATGTCACTTTAGAGTGAAATTTAGATTAAATTTTCTCTCAACTTCAAGAGTCTTAAGAATTCATCTCTTTAAATGCAACTTCATTTGAATCTCTTATCAATGATCATTTCCTTGTGGTGAGAAACCTTCTTTGCTTATCTTGAACCTAACCTCCCTAGGTCAATCACCTTTAAGCCAACCTCTTTAGACCGATCCCAATGTAATAAAGGTCCAATTGGTTTTGATAGTAAGCTGGTCAACTTATATAAAGATAGAGAAAATTACTCTGAGATTTTCGAAAGTTATATTAGAAATCTCAGGATTTTAATGCATAAATGTATGTGTATATAACTCAACCCTAGGGTTAGAATACACAAATTACACTTTTGAATATTTTGAACTTGAATAATCATTAAAATTCTCTAAAGATAGACTTTCGTACAAAAGTATAATCCAATATTAAATCAAAATAATTACTAATAAAACATAGTTTAGTTGATTAAATAAAGTGTGTAAATTATTGTAAACTTACGTTGATAATGATTAATAAAAGTTAAAAAAAAATAAATTAAAATCAAAGCAGTGGAGTGTATCATGAATTTGCTAATGAGTTCATGCATTCATGCAACTAAGCACCTTGTTTATTAAATTGATAATTACTAATTCAGTCTGACTCAACTAATTGATCAAGGTGTAAATTGAGTTTAATTCTAATAAATAAATAATAATAAAATAGTTGAGCGCATTAGGGGCTTGCTTATAAGCTCAATCATGCAATTAAGCACCTTATTCATTAAATTAGTCCAGTGGTCAATTTTTCAATATAAGCCTTTGAGTTTAGAATAAAGATCCTTGAAAAGCATATTGCATCAGGTGTAGTGGTCCTTTTTATCCCTTTCTTAAATCCTGTAAAGTTTCCAATACATAAGAGTACAGGGTGTCCTTGCATTTCTCCCCATCAACATACTTTTCAAATTTTCTTATTTCATTTATTGCGTATGGTGTTAATTATGAAGTAAGGTGCTGTATATAATTAGATCATTAAAAAATTAGTTTTTCAAACATAAATTTTTCATCATGTAATGGTATATAGTGCATTTTTTTTTATAAAATATGAAATCAAGATTAATTAGTGTGTGTGTGCGCCGGGCCAAATAATGTGATGTTACTGATAGGACCACTATATCGGATAGAATCATTTGTGTTTGAAAAAACCAAACAATGTTTACTTTGAAAACAGACTTAAAACATTGGTATCGGACCAACCTAGGCACGCGTCGACATTTCTCATGGATCAAAGAGCTTGATTCTTTTATGACAACAAACTTTAAGTAATCTCTTAAAATTAGAATAATTATATGCTTTTTAAAATTAAATATCCTAAAGAATATTTGAGCCGCATCTTTTAAGAATCCTTTTCATTATTAAAACAAAAAAAATGTTAATGTATCTTAAAGCAGAAGTTAAAGGATAAAACATGATCTCTTAAAAAATTAAAAAGATAAAAAAAAAAATGGGAATCTTTATTATTTTTTGTCAGTCAATATCAAATACATTAAAATTTAAAATAATTACCAACCGGACATAATATAGTTAACAGGTGTCATGCTTCTTAAGCACTCTCCAAATTAGTATTTATAGAAAAATATCTATCACAAAAATTTAGTTTCTTAAATGAATTTCTGATTTATGAAGATTAATATAAATGATTATTGACCTAAAAGATAATGGCAAGAAAAAAGTTAAATATTTATATATTTTTTTAATCTATCATATTATTCGAGACAAAAATTTATTTGTTTGAATGAGAATAAAAATATTTTCCAGCAGACAATTAGAAATCTAGAATGACTAGTTCATCTCTATATGTAAGAACTATCAAAATGAGTTTCTATCCGACAAATTTTTTTATATATATATACACAATAAGGTAATATAACCTCTATTTATATGTTTATAGAACATCTTTTTATTCATGTATCTATACAAAATATTTATAATCGAAAATAATGGTTTGTGAATGCATATCTAAAATAAAAATATGATTTTATCATATATAAATAAGCTCTAATCTAAGTTGATTCTATTGTATAGTCTCAAATGTTATGCCACGTAAACATAGGATGGAAACATAACATGAGAGAAGAAGAAGATCCCATCCCACTGCACTTGGGAAAAGTGTGTGAGTGCGATCGTTGTGTCCTACCCAATACGCCAATACCCATCATCATCTTCTTCGGCAGAAGCAAAAACCTCCTTAACTCATTACTACGTGTAACCTCTCATGTGTCACAACATGACTAGGAGTAGGGGCCATGCTCAAAGTCACAACCACTCTCTCACACAACCCACTCTCTCAAACTAACAAGGAAATTATTCCATGGATTCCAAGGCCTCCAAATTCCACGCGCTCAGCGGCTCCCTCGCTCGGCGCGTGTTCTTCCGCGCAATATTCCTGGCCTCCGCCGTTTCCCTCGTTTCCCTGCTCCGCTTCCTCCCCACCGTTGATTTCGAATCTCTGGCTCCCAAGACCTACGTTGACTGCATCAACGACTCAGATTCTCTCTCCCAAAACGCCACTTTGACCGCCGGTTCCTACTTGTTCCAGAGCCGCATCCTCAACACCTTCTGGGGCTCCTTCGACTCCATGAACTGCAGAAACGACACCGGTTTAGCTTCCGCCGTCATCGCCGCCTTGATGGGTAAACGACTCTTGGACGGCGCCGCCAACTCTCTCTGCGTCGGAGAAGCCTCACCCACCATTGTCTCCGCAATGCAACGCTTGGGATTCTCACGTGTCGTTGGCCTCCACAAGCACCCCTTTTTCTCCCTCAACAATAAGAACATCGCCTGCAAGTTTGACTACAAAGCCTCTTCCTTTGACTTCGTGTTCTCCATGGATGTCGACAAGGTTTCTGTCCCTGCGTTGCTTGTGCTCGAAGTTGAGCGCATCCTTAAGCCTAGTGGAATCGGGGCCTTGCTTGTGGGTTCCAATTCATCCTCCGTGTCTTCGTTTTTAAGATCTTCTAGTGTGGTGCATGTTGGTTATGTCAGCGAGCTTAAGCTCGTGGTTTTCAAGAAAATGTCCTTTTTTTATAACCATTTTCTTCCCGAAGATTGTGCTACTGCTAAGGTTGCATTCACCAAGCCGTTGGTGGAGATGATGGAGCCTCTGGTGGAGGACAGAGATAGACAAGATGGAAAGTATGAGAAAAGTGTCTCTTATTTGCCTACGTTTGTGGACGTTTCTAGGAGGAAGAGGTTGGTGTATATTGATATTGGGGTGAGTGGGTTGGTGAATGCAAATGTGACTGATTGGTTCCCACCCTCTTATCCCATTGATCTTAAAGCTTTCAGTGTGTTTTTTGTTCACTACGATGCTTCTCTGTTGTTGTCCCATGTGAAACGACCGCGTGTTACTTTTGTGTATCATCCGGGGTTGGCTGGGAATGTTGCAGCAAAGAGTGGTGTGGATGGAGATGTGGATTCGTTTTTGGGAGAGGAGGAGTTTAATTTCCTTGTGTGGTTCAAGGAAACTGTGCAGTATGCGGATTTTGTGGTTCTCAAGATGAATGCAGGGGAAGTTGAAATGAAGTTCCTGGTGGATATATTTGAGAGTGGAGCAATATGCTCTGTTGATGAGTTGTTTCTTAGCTGCTCAGAGAGTGGTGAAAGTGAAACTATGAGCAGTAGAAGAAGGGAAAGCTGCATGGATATTTACAAGGGTCTCAGAAGCAATGGTGTTTATGTTCATCAATGGTGGGATGCCAAATTGCATCAAGGGTCTCAAGTGTCATATGTACAGTGATTGTGTGAGACAAATTGTATCTGTTTTGTGTGTTTCATTTCATGTATTGGATTACAGAACAACTATCTAGCGGTGGTGTTTTTGACTTTTTGTTGTCTTTCAAGGAAGTAGCGAGGTAATGCTAAGGATATGACTATGAACATCCAAATGCTTTATAAATAAGCTCCCTTAGTCATTCTCCTCTGCAAATAAAATCACTGTGTGCTGCTTGGTTTTTCTTTTTAATAATCTTCTAGGGACAAGTTAAAATTGTTTGGAATTGAACAATGACTTCGAATTTCAGATGAAGAAACCAATTTCATTATTGGAACTTGAATCGTTGTCATACTTGATCCATCAGAAGTTGTAAACATTCTCGTAATTTAATTCTGTGTCTAGCTGATCGGAATGTAACAAAGTAGTATTAAGGGTTTGTTTTAACGAAAATGACGTATCCTCCGAAAGCATTATTTTGAAATACATTTTTCGACACAGTGTATTAATTAACAATTTAAATATAATAAAAATCATATTATGCATTCGGGGGATATTTCGATTGTAATTTTGGGAAGATTTAGCAACATTCTTGTTTTAATAAACTTTTCCAGCCAAATGAAATGTAACAAAAATATAAAAGAAAAAAATAAATTTTTCTATACATTAAAATTAGTTTGTACAAAAGAGAAGATTTTGTAGAAATTATCTTGTATTACTTTCTTTAAAATGTTATTGTAACTCTGTTTAAATGAGTTTTAACCGAAACTCTGTTTTAGACGTATTTTTAGATAGATTTATCTAAACATACTCTAAATTCTCTTCAAGATTTGCTATTAAAAAAAATTAATGTCTTAAAACCGTTGTAGATAGAATTATTTTTATATATTTAACAAATAAGATCAGTAACAAAAGGTTGCAGGAACAAATAAATTAACCATCTAACATGTGATGTGCATATGCTTATTGTCGGGTCGTACATCGGAGAGTAATTTTCTTTGAAGATCCGTAGATCCTCTGCGAGCTTTGAAGATCAATTATTGGGGTTCAGGACAAAGAACAACGCACGGGAAGTAATTTAAAGATTGCTTAACCAATTGTTAACGGAACATATGCAAACTTACTCTCCTAAATCCTTTTTAGAGACCTTAAAAAATTGGTGTACAGACGTATTATCCAATATTTGCATAAAAGTATGAGGTGGATGGTGAGTTTGTAAAAATCAAAGCTATTCAGTAATCATTTAATTCCTAACTAAAGTACTGACAAAAAAGAAAGGCTCAACCTTTGATCGAAATTAGAAAACTCCCACCAGAAAACAAGAAGCTGATTGAGAAAGTTGAATAAACTTTCCAATATTGTGCCAACCTGAAAACAAGGCTAGATAAATGAGCAAGGCAACCTAAACCTATATTTCCTCGTCCTCGTGGAAACTGGAATGAACCACCACCCTTCATCTATTGGCCCAATGGTCCATGAACAAAAGCCGTATTCAAAATACAGCAACTCAACTACTTGATCTTATCAAATCATACATGTTGATTCCGTAGAACGTTTTTTCTTTTTGGGATATGCAAGAAAGATCAAATTAACATTAATTGATAAATGCATTTAGTATCATTCTGTGCAGATAAGTTTTTTCAAAAATACATCTAATAAAATAATATCAATTTTTTCATAAACTAATATCAAAATTAACTTGCGTACAAACTAATCTATAAAAAAAAATTCTATTAACTTCTCTAAAATCTTATTTTTAACTTATAGATAAACTAATTTTAGCTTTTGAAAAAAATTTATTACGATTTTTCTTCTAATTTTTTCTTCTAAAAAAGCTTCTAAAAGAATTTATCCAAATAGGTCCTTAGTCAAGTTGCTGAGTTGAGAACTACAACAAATTTTCTGCAATCGATCTAAAGCTAGATGAAGTTGCGTGCACTATAGACAAAAATATAAAAGATGTAATCCGAAGAGAAGGTGAAAAACACATCCAATTATGTTCAGAAGGGAAAGCCACTTAGAAATTAGAAGTAAAAACCAAACAAGCATGGCGGAGGCATTGGCTTACACAATAATACAAGTCAGGTGCAATGCCAGCCTGTTGTACATGTCAAACATAATGTCATACACAAATTCGAATTTCTATTTTTTGGGATTATTAGGAAAACCTGAGCAAGTAAGTGAAAAATATTAACTATAACAGTTGGACTGTACAGGAAGCTTGTGTCACTAACATTGTATCTTCACTCCTCGGGCTGAGGCTCAGGCTCTGGCTCAGGCCCAACTTTGATCTCCAAAAGCCTCTCCACTGGTTGTCTGCAGATTGGACATCTATTTGTCTGGAACCTCAAAACCTTTGCACATCCACTACACATACACTACAAAACGGAACGGAATCCAGCAAAAGCATATCAACAGTAAGTTGACCAAAAATAATAATCAGTTTGCCAAGACTGATAACTGGTTAGAACCTGATTGAGTACAAATTATAAATACTTTTGAGAGCTTTTCTATGGGAGAAAAAAGAAAACTTTATTTTCATTAAAGAAGCTTTCAAAAGTCCTTTTAAGCTTGTCTCCAAAGAATTTCTTAACAACAAAGTAAGTTATGCACTAGAGAGGAAATAATCACGTAAGTTTTAGAAGCATTTCATGAAGCTGACAAAAATAAGTGATTGTTCCTCCAATTAGGTTGAACCAAACACATGAAATAGAAAGTAATGACAACACAAAATTCTGATTGTTGATGAAATACTGATTTAGCACATTATGGTAAATTAATACTCAGTATCGATGACTACCATCAGAGCATCATTCAGTCAACCAATAAAAAATAAAATAATTTAAGAAAAATGGAAAACAGGAAATACCATGTGGCGACATGGAAGGACAGTTGTGTCTCGAGGCTCTGACAAGCAAATAACGCACTCTTTTCCAGGGTCATTCCCATCCAAGTCACTTTCCACAGAATTTCCAATACCATATATCTCCTGTAGTTCATACCTCATTCCATTTACCCATAAGATCTGCTTAACAACCTTCACCTGGAATTCTCCTTTCTCCTTCTCGAACACTGCTTGAGTTATCTGAGAGTTTGTGTTGTTGCCAGATGTTGGAGTTTCATTTGATCCATCATGATCACCAGAGGATGCATCAGCTTTAATGGCAACAGGATAGACATCCATGTCCCCCGCTTTCAATAACTCAGACTCCTCAAGTATTGAAAAATCAATACCAGTTCCAGCTGGCTGTTTAAACTTCTGGCCAAGACCTTGCTGGAAATTTACAGTCACGGGTGGAAGAACATTTTCCTTCATTGGGATTAGGGTGCAACCTTCCCCTTCTTTTGCAAAGAAAAATATGGTGATGCTGTTGTGGAGATAAAAGGAAATAAAAACCTTTAGATGAAACAAATAAAAGAACTATCTTACAATACACTATAGCCATACTCAGTCTTTATCACGAAATTATGACAACTCAGCTCGCACACAATATTGGCAGTTTAACCTTTAACAGCTCCAAGTATTGAATGTATATTCTAACTGGACATGCATTAAGTCAACCAAAGGTAGTTGAAGGTGAAAGGCACCCTTTTAAGGTGCTAGTGTAGTGGGTATTATTGCCTTGAGGCAAGAAACATCAAAAGGCACATGTCTGACACAATGACTAAAGATAGGCATTAATATTGGAAAGAAAATAGTAAAAAAAATTTGACAATTTATAATGCCTTGCCACAGTGCCTTCGGTGCACCTTGACTACACTGAGTCAACCACAACTCGTGTAGTGGCACTGCTTACAAAATGATCCTTAATATAGGAAGGCAATAAGTACTTATAATACTCAGTAATTTATTGCCTTCAAATGTGCTCAAAATGTCATTTTGTTATGCAGCTTTGGCAAAATTGAAATTGCTCAAGTATAGCATGCATTGAACCAACCATTCAGATCCTTGGTAGTGAAAAAGCAGGAATTGTATCCATGTATCTTGCTATAGAAATCATTTTATTTTTTTAATTGCTACTAAATTGACCATGATGCTGGCAGAAATATCACCATATTCCAATTGAAACTTGTAACTATTCTATATCCCAAAATTGCAACTAAAAATGATATTAAGAGCATATAAGGTTGGTTACCTCTAAATTCAGAGTAGATAATATAGATTAATTCTACTTAAAAGATGTTGACTTTTGCTTTCCTAAACAAGAGGGTCAAGTGGCAAAGGAGAATAACTAGTGATGATGCAGAAAATTACTTTGGATAATATATGTGGACATGGGAGGTTCTTCAAAATTAAATGTCATATTGCTAGTAATTTAACCAACCCCCACAATCACACGATAAAATAAATAAATAACTAAATAAACAGAAGGGACCACAATATCCAACAATTTAATTGAAATAGCAACCTCAAAAAACCTCAAACAGCCTCCTTCCATTCCTAGTTAAACAGCTACTGCAAATAAAACTACAACTGACACAGAAAAGTCACTCCAAGAATGGTGATTTGGCAGTAAGAACAGCTATTAGCACAAGTATATCAGGAAACAAAATGATCTTTAAGCCATTCTTCAGGCACAAATAACATCAGCTTCCAAACTGACTAATGTGTGCAGAACTAACTACCTCACATGCCATTAATGTATACTGAGCAACTTCACTTTTGATTGCTAAAAGGTAACACCCCATGCAAAACGGAATAAGTGGTCTCTTCACCTCCCTAAAAAACGAATAGGATAAAAAGGAAATCTTGAAAAACTCAATAAGACATTCCCAAATAGATGCAAACTTGGGGTCATACATTCATACTGTCTAGTGTTTCATCGGACCAAAATCCAGAATATATCAAACGGGGAAAAAAATGAACAATTGTTTATAAGCAATGTTGATTATCAATGACAAATGAAGATAATTTGCCATGCTGGCAATCTTTAGCAGCATTCGATTATGCTTTCCAATCAGGCTCCCCAGATTGTCAAAGGAAATTGAACCCTAGCAAGAAATAGATGTGCTTATTCAGTAAATCACAAAACGCACACAGAACAAAAACTATAGCTACTCTGCCACCGGTAAGCCAATGAACTATCTAAACTCTAAAGCATCAACTTACTGCACATATACACCTGTTTCTACGTATACTTCTCATTTGCAGAATATTCCTTATTTGTAGTTTTGCACACCCCCGTAATTTATGCACCTCCTTAACACCTTGCTAAGCTAGCTAGAGTAGAATGAAAATGTTATGCCCCTTTACTTATGAGAATCTAAATAAGCAAATTGAGCAAAGCAAGTAAATCCTGCATGCACTCACCATAATTAGCACTCACACGACACAATCAATCAACAACCACAAGACATAATTTTCTTATTACATCATCATTAATTAAACAAAGGAAAACAAACAACGTTACCTCCCCGAAACGGTGGCATCAAACGTAAACGACACGAGGAAACGGCCAGGATTCTCTTCATCAGGCTCAATCCTAAGCGTCTCCTTCTTAATGTTGACATCGTTCTTTATGGTAACCGCCTTCTGGTGTTCCACGTAGGGCGCCGGTGCCGGTGCCGGCGCCGGCGGGTACCGCCCCCAAATCGGCTCCACCGCCTGACGGTGGTGGTGGTCGTACGGTGCCGGCAACGGCGCTGGCATGGTTGTCGGCGGCGGATAGTAGCCGGGGTAGTTGTGATACGGTGTGGCGGCGGGAGGATAGACGAATCTGTTCGCCGTGACCTCCGGCGGCGGAATCACCGGCTGAGGCGGAGGCGGCGGGTGAATCCGCCTCCCGCTTCCGCCGCCGCCGCCGTGTCTCCGACGGCTGTTGGAGCCGCTGCTTCCAATGTTACCCATAGAAAAGTGGAGAAACGAAAATTACGAATGTAACCCAGAAAAGGTGGCGTAGTAATTCTCGTATTATTTTTTGTGGGGTGTCGATATTTTTGGGAAAAATCGAAACTTGGAAGCTTTAGGAAGAAGAAAAGTGGGGTTGTGCAGAAGGGGTTGAAAGAGTGTTATGAGATAGTGACAGAGAAAACCGGGGTGAATGAATGGGCAAAAACTATAAATAATAAATTAAAAAAAAAAAAAGGGAAGATAGAATATAATAATGGAGAATATATGAAAATGAAGAGAAGAGGGTTTATTAAGAAGAAGGGGGTGATGGAGGGTATAATGGGATTGCGTAAAGGTGCACCAGAGGCAGAGAGAGGAAGAGCATTGATGAGGGATGGGATGTGAAGGTTACTTTAATTTTTTTTCTGCTTTAGTTTGATTTGTCATTTTTCTTGTATGTAATGGAAGGGTGTATGGTGTAGGAGTTTTGAGAATTTTTTTTTTTATAGATGTGGGAATTCATTATTTTACCTTTAACAGAAATCATGTTCCAGATACCAGAATCGCACTGCCATTTTTGACACGCTGCTCATTTTAGGCCTAATTAAATCATCATAGGCAAGGTTTTCCCAAATTTCGAGTTTCCATGGGACCACATCAACACCCAAATAACTATTCTCGATTAAAATACTTAGTTATTTAACTTTCTTTCGAATTAAGAAAGAAAATTAAATATATTTAATTTTCAGAGTTTCGTATAAAATATATATTATTTTATTGAAATAACCTTAATTACATTGATTGTAAATAATATTTTTATTTATTATCTTTTCAATTAATAATATTATATAAAATTAAGTTAGTTAAAATTTATTTAACTTAAAAAATTGCTTGTATATAATTTCAGAGTATATGTTTATCAAAAGATTCAATATAATATCTATAAATATGATGATATTTGTTTTTAATATTTAAAAATTGATTTTATTTATAAAAATATCTAATGCAAGTAGTTATTATTATTTTTTTTAAAATAAAAGGATAAAAAATTTACATTATTAATTCAAGTAATATTAAACTCGTGAGTCTAAATAACATGGTTAGAAAGGAAGATCATTCATCGCTTAAATTTTTCGTTATTAGTAAATATCTCATATTAATAATATGATTAAAAATATATTTTATGAAAGATTAAAATTACATCTAATATATTTTATATTAAATTATATTTTTAGCTTTTCTATTTGTTAATCTGTAATTTTAGTCTTTTTAAAATAAAGATATTTAATTTTTTTTATATTTTAAATATAAAATTTTAATTTTACCATCAATTTAATATTAGTTTCATCGTTAAATTTTGACATTTTTTTTTAATGATTTGTCATTATTTAAGTGATGTTATATTAATTGATGTAACATATAAGAATAATAATAATAATAATAACAAAAAATTTATGTTTGTATCTATTTTTTTCGAGTAATTAATATTTATTTAATTAATAAAAAATTTATGTGAGTTTTTTTAATTTTTTTATTTTAAAATATCATGTTACTAAATATTATATTATTTAAGTATTAATAAATATTAAAATTTAACAATTAATAAATATCAATTTAATAGGAAACCAAGATTTTATATTTTTAAAATTAAAGAAATTAAATATCTTTATTTTAAAATAAAGAAAATAAAATTACATATTAATAAAAATAGAGCTTAAATGTATGATTTAACCTATATTTTAAGAAATAAATATGAAATAAAAAATATTCTTCAGAAATTAAAAATAAAAGATTGTTCTATGCAGAGAAACTAAAACATAGTTAATACTATCAATAAATTGAATTTAAGTCTTATATAAAATAAAAAAAGGAATTTTAATGAAATCATTGAAATTGATATTTATTGATGAATTTAATTTTTAATATAAAAGAATATTTGTGTGGATTTCATCTCTAATTTTAATAATTCTTGGTCATTTGGATGTTTAACTTTATCATGCACCTATTAGGTGTAGAATCATTTGAGACTTAGAGGAATTCAGCAGAAAGTGGAAATCAAGTTATGAGAAATGACAAGGAAAACAAGTTTCAATGGTGTAGAATCATTTGCTATCCCTCCCCTCCAATCAACGAACCTAATGCTGCTAACTTTCGGACAATATTACGTAACAAAGACATAATAATAACAGAACACAATACATGTTCCATTTCGTGTTTGCTATACCCGTTTTTATTATGATACTAAAATAAAAGAGCCTAAGAGAATAACTACGTTAACTGTGTCTTTATCTAACTTTCAGATCAACCCGATATAACAAATTAAAAAATTAAATTACTCAACATACGAACGTCTTTGATTAAAATGGATAAATTCCAAATTAAACTTGTTTGATTAAAATATTATGAATAAATTCATTATAGTTTCGACTTTGGAATATAACACCAAACTTCTTTATATTCATTTCATCATGATGCAGATAGCTCTCCACTTTTGTTTCCCCATAACACGTACATCACGCACACATGTCTGCACAAGTCAAAAATATTATTATAAATAAGGGCATAGCGTAACGTTCAAATTTTGATGCAACATTTTTGTAAATTTACAAACCTCAATGAACGTCTCATAAGCTGTTTTTATTTAAATAATCTCTGAACTTATTCCAGTATCACTTTCCGAATATGATTTCTAACTACTATATACGTACTTATATATTTGAGTAACATACAAAATTGTAGTAATTTTAATTACCACCACAAATAATGATAGTCCTGATTAAACAGAAAACATTGCTGTGTTTAAGCATTTTAATTATATTTAGTTAAAATTAGTGGTAAAAGATATTGTAAATCAGATAGTGGTGTCCTTTATTGGGTGCTTTTTGTTTGTTTATTAAGAAATATGAAATAGTGGATTAGGGGCAGTGCCGTACACGTGTACTCCACTACAAACATAAATCTGTTATAAGAGACAACCAGCTGCGCTCTGTAGCTAAGCAGAAAATCATTGCAAGTTTTTTTTTAAAACAAAAATTTATCGCAAGTGCCTTATCCTTTGCTACTTGCCTACTTCAACTCACTAAATGGGTCGGGTCTCGTCCACTTGTGAACTTTTTTTTCTTTTTCTTTTTTTTAAGTTAAGTGAATCTCACTCAATTCAAATTAAGTGAGTCAATAATGCAGAGGAGTGAATCATGTGTGTGTTATATTGTGTATAATATTTTTAATTTTATTTTATAATTTATTATAGGTCAAGTTGGTTCTGATTCATTGGATAACAAACCTTTTACCCTATTACTCAATTTAATTATAATTGGTTAACAAAAAAATTACAAATTTAACCTGATGATGTAACATCCTATTACATCAAACACAACCTCTTATTAACTATTCACTTATTTGTTATAAAAATAAGGGTAAATTTTTCAAGTTTATTAATATTTATCATAAAATATAAAGAATCATAATCTTCTTAGATATAAATATGATTTTTAATTAAAAAAATATATAATGTAAAAATACGTATTAGCTATTCCCACTCATACATCATAAAACCTAATTAGAGCATTACAAAAATCATATCTTACCCCAAACATAAGTATAAGTGTAAATAGTCTTTATGCATCATATCTTCTTGATGGTCTTCACAATATTCTCCATACTCATACTATTAGATCAATTCAATCACTATGTTTGGTCATTATCTTCACATATATTCATCAAGTGCATGCACGAAAGAGAAACAAAGGAAAAAGGATTTAATAATCTCAAGTTATATATATCGAGGGTAACGATATTTGTTGTTTAAAAATGGTTTTGAAATATCATATATGTGCAACAATATTTACCCTAAGACACACAAGAATTTATGGAGAAAACTATAATTAGTTCTAGTTACACTTACTAGACATTGACTCCATTAAATATGAAGGTAAGAACAATTACCATCAAACACATGAATCTATAGGTGGGAACTATAATTTTTTTTAGTCGTACTTACTTGACACCGAGAAATTATGGATCCACACTACCTCATTTTGGAAGTTATCGAAAGTACATACATCTTGACCCATAAATGTTACGATTTCATACATCGAATGAATCTCAATATATCAATGGGACACTTCCTTGTCCAAATTTGACGTATACTTTCTCACCAATCTTGGAATGCTAGAGCAATTGTCGGGGTTGTCAAGTTGGTTAACTAGAGATTCTAGTACAAGGTGCTTCCTTGACCTTAGTTTTCTTAGCCACCCGACACCTTACCCCCAAGGTATTCCCACTAGTGTGAGACCCCTTGCCTTCATCTCTCAACTTTACCAAGTTGTAACTTCAAGTGCAAGGTACCATGTTGTTACATGTCTCTCATATCATTATATTCCTTATGATATATTCGCAAACATCCCTTTCTAAAGAATTTCCTTGCCTTTGTCACTTTGAGCACCAGTCTTGAACAACATACCCTTACTCTTGGGGATTTCTCACATGATAGTATAGGGTATAGATACATCAGTATAAATCAACAATCATGAATTCAATTATTATAGTAAAATTTAAGATTAGATAAATTAGTGGAAAGTAAATATTAAAACTATAATTATCGATATTTTTATTGAGTTTGAAAGGATATATAACAATATATTTATTTATAAAAGAAACAATAACTATATAAAATATTAATTTATTTAATAATATACAATATTATCTTAGGAAAATAATAAACTAGATGTCAAATTGTAACATCCCAATTTTTAGAATACATGTTTTTCTTTTATTTCCAAATTTTATACTAGAAAATCTAAATGGAATCTCAAAATTCTAATACATACTGTTGGAATCTAAAATTTGAGTTCTACTTAATCGTGATTTTTAATAATGATTTTGAGTCAAAGCTCGAACAATTATAAAAATGATAATTTTACCCCTATTTCTATGTATGATAAGACATAACATGAGAAAAAAGGTTTAAAAGACAATAAATGTTCTTCTAAACTTATAATCATGTCATATATATTAAAATGCAATTTTTTTAGTTTTTTTTCTTCTGAATTTCTAGAAACTTCTAAGAAAAATGACCAAAATATATTTACTTGTCTATTAAGGCTAATCAATATCAATTTTGTCTTCAAACCTTCTAAAAACCAATGTCATTTAATTTTTAGATAAAATATACAAAAAATAAAATTTTCATAAAAATTTTAGTACTTATTAAGCTAAAATGGAATTAATATGAATTTTTAACTCTAAAATATTAAAATAATCAATGGAAATTCGAAAATTATTATAAAAATGAATTTTAAATCATAAAACTTAATTTTTATGTCTAAATAACTATTCCACAAAATTCTAAACAAAATTGAAATTTATTGATATTAAAAAAAAAAAACTATGTACAAAAACAATCATTTATCACTCCAAGAGAAGTCCTTGTACTTATTAAGCTAAAATGAAATTAATATGAATTTTTAACTCTAAAATATTAAAATAATCAATGGAAATTTGAAAATTATTATAAAAATGAATTTTAAATCATAAAACTTAATTTTTATGTCTAAATAACTATTCCACAAAATTTTAATAAAAATTGAAATTGATTGATATTAAAACAAAAGAATTGTGTACAAAAACATTCATTTATCACTCTAAGAGAAGTCTTTGTACAAAGAGATTAAGAAGAAGAGAAAAATTACCTTTTTACCTTTTGCTTGCTTCCCTCTCCTTGTTCTTTTCATTCTTATCATGTACCAATTAATTTTAGTTAAAAACCAATTATGACAGAAGCAAACACCCAATCTCTTTTTTTTTTTTTTTTGTATAAATACCCAACCAACCCCCTCCTTCCATTCTTCACACGCAAACCCACATCTACTTATTCTCTTGACCTTATGAGAGTCTTTCTTCCTCCTCTCAATTTTTTTCTTTCTCCTCTAAAACCAAAATACACACAAAATATCATCACCCACATTCCTTTTTTCATCAAACAACCTTCATCATCTTCTTCCTTCTTCCACCACCATATATGAGCTTCAAACCTTCTCCTTCCTCTTACCCATCACCTTCACTCACCCAAGGTATGGAGAGTGAGGATTGATCTTTTTATCCTCTTATTTTACTTTATTTTCATTTATATATATATATATATATATATATATTGTTAAAACTGATTATTTGTTCTACATGAATCAATTGTTGTTCTGAATTTTGTTGGAAAACTTCTTAATGTTATTTTGCTTTAAATTTTATTGGGAATACTCTAAATTAAGGGAAAACTCTGCCAAATTTTTTTTCATAATTTGTAAGGTTAGTTTCATATTTCTTAAAAACTAAGAAGTTTTACCTAGAAATCTACCAACCCTAATCCGGATTGAACACGAATGAATCAAAATTCTGTAACTCTCGTTCTACAAATCCAAATGATACAAAAATAGTCTTGTTAGAAATTAGACTTAAAAAGGCTTCAATTTAGGCTTGGGAATCACTCAAAAAGGGTTTAAAACGAAAGTGATAATGGCTTCATAATATTTCATTTGAGTTCTAGAAATATAGAATGAACTCCTTAGGTTATATGCATTTACTATATTAACTATTTAGTATAGTTTCAAATAAGACTAGTTTCAGATCATTTGAATTAGTAAAACAAAAGTTTTGAGTTTTTTATTGAGTTATGTTCAACAAAGTTATGGACTAGGGAATATTTGGGTAAAAGTTGTTCTTGAAAAATATAAAATAACCTTTAAAAATTATGGAAAAATCTTGGTAGAGTCTCCCCTTAATTTAGGATATTTCCCCGAAATATTTAACAAAATAACATCTAAATTGGTTCTCATAATTTTCATAATACAACAAAATACAAGAATTCATACTGAAACAAAAATAGCAGCAACAATAATAATACAATATATGGATATTAGTAGAAAAAAAATGAGTACACAAGAGATCAATCCTCACTCCTTCCTTAACTTGGGTGAGTGGAAAAAAGTAGCAAAGTGATGGAGAAACTTTTTGGTATCTTGAAATGAAACTTTGGAAGTAGGAGATGATTAGTAGTAAGGTGAAGGATATTGGAAGGTTATCATAGTGTTTTTTAGGAGTGTAAAAGAAAGAGATAAGGGAGAATTTGAGGAAGAGGGGGAGAGAGGTTCTTTGTAACTTTTGTGTGTGAAGAATAGAGGGAGGTTGGTTGGGTATTTATAGGCATTAGGATAAAATAGCCTTTAAGGTGTGTGATGTCATATTTATTTAATTTGCATTTAAATTAATGTTTAAGATAAAGAAGAACTTGTGCTGCAAGGAGGGGTAGAAAAGTAATTTCCCTACCTTTTTCTTGTTATCTTTGTACTGGTATTGATCAAGAATTTTTTATGTACACAATTTATTATTTTTATATCAATTGATTTCAATTTTTATTAAAACTTTGTCGAATAGTTATTTACATATAAAAATCAAGTTTTATGGTTTTAAATTATTTTTATAATAATTTTTTAATTTCTACTAATTATTTTTAAATTTTATAGTTAAAAATTCATATTAATTTCATTTTAACTAAATAAATACCAAAAAAAAATTTATGAAAAATATGATTTTGTGTATTTCATCTAAAAATGCATTGAGATTGGTACTTTTACAAGGTTTGAAGGCTAAACTAATACTAGTTAGCATTAATAGATAAGTAAAGGTATTTGATCATTTTTCCAAAAGTTTCTAAAAATTTAGGAAAAATTCACATATATATATATATATATATATATATATATATATATATATATATATGTGTGTGTGTGTGTGTGTGTGAAATGATTATAATTATGTTCTTCTTGGCTTATAATCATTTCAGGTGTTACATGACTTTTTTAAGTGTTCAATAGAAACTTATTATATAATTTTGGATCACCAAGTATTTATGACCTCAACAAGCTTTTATATAATACATATTAAAAAATTTACATTTATAATAAATAATAACTAAAATTTGATTATATCATATGGAAAATAATAAAGACCATAATGGTCTCAAAACACCTAATAATATCTTACACACATAACATTAAATATTTATCATCTATGTATGACATTTATTTTTCTTATTATCATATAAAAATACCACTCATGTATATATAATATAAAATTTTGAAAAATTTTGGGGAGTCGTGGCTTTCCCTTATAACCATGAATATAACGATATACCATGGTCCCTATACTAGATAGTATAACTACTCGTAACAACACAACTCCCAACTTAGAGTTATATACTTACAAATACAAGAATAAGTACTATATCGCCTGCATATTAAGATAAAATAACCACATAAATATGTAAAATGTAAGTACATTGATCCGATAAAAGTAAACTATAAAACCCAAGTTTTCGATCAAACAACTCCTATACATAGCACTACATAGCAATAACAACTAAAAGTCTTCACTCCACCATCCTCCAGATGATCTCCATTACAATGCATCTAAAACTATCCCTACTCTATTCCCATATCACGTATGATTATCCCAATCCAAACCACATAAAAACATGCAAGGGTAAACTAGAGTTTAAGAAAACACAAACACACACACACAACATAAAACATCAACAACACTAATATATTGACACTTCTTCACCGCACTATCAACCTATAGCATCACAACACAATTAACATATATTAACATTAAGCAACTCATTTTACTACTACACAAGATCAACATAGCCACACAACATTAACAACTTAGTTTTCAACACACCAAATATTCCATCACATATCAACATTTCATATGGTCAACATAATCAAAGCAACACATCATATGTACAACATAAAAACTATATGTGTCATCATGTATTTCAATTAGGAGATCTTCTACAATACAGGGTGAGCAATTTAAGTGACTTGATCCTATCAAACCAACAACACAAGGTGATCTTGTTGGCTTGCTAGATCAACAATAAATTGGATATCAATCCACAACACAACAACTTGGTTTATTGGATGTCTTCACTTAAACAAGGAAGTCTAGTACTATTATCAAGGTATAATAGTTAGGTATGGGTCTACCACGACATTAACTGCTTAACTAAGCCTCCCATGGGATTAACCCACCAACTACTCTCCAAATATTATGCCCTTCCGATACTCAATTAGGAACCAAGTTTTCAACTTCGTACTTTACTTGATTAGTCACTTGTAATCAGTAAAGCTTGACTTAACCCATATATTGTGATGGAACCAACTTCTCCATGAGAGTTAGTGGTTGATTCCTTCTCTTCTCCAAGGTTGATATGATGTGAAGGATGATCTCTTCAAGGGTATGGAAGTGGAGGATTTGGTGTTTGGGAAGGTGAAGGGTGACGCACAAAATGAAGGAGAGAAATGGATGGTGTTTGGTGGTGTAGCTCCTTTAGGCTAGCTCACTTCACTTAGGATGATGAAGGCCAACCAAGGAAGACCCAAGCTCACTCTAGGTAGAGAGGAGAGGATAGGGGGCCATGGAGTTCCTAGGGGACTAAGGAAGGAATGAAGAGGCACAAAGGCTCAATCAAATTCATTAATTTCCAAAGTGGCTACAAGGTGGGTTACCTAGAGTACTTATAGGGAAAGAAAGGCATCTAGGGTTTCTTGGAAGCATTTGGCCAAAATTTTGGTGTCCAAATGCACCCTAAATGAACCCTAAATGCATCCCAAATGAAATGGGTCTCATCTCTCCTAAAAGACTAAAGTACCCTTAGGTCAAAAAAAAAGAAAGAAATGGACTTTTGACCTTAAAAATAAGGCTTAAGTCGTAAAATAAATCCTAAGACTAATTTTGCCCCATAATACAAAGGCTAAATAAAAATACAAAATAAAATCCTAATATCTAATGTACCCCAAAATACAAGGGCAAAATGGGAAAAGGAAGCAACAAATTAAGGAGATGGCTAAAATTCCACACACATGATGATCATGGCCTTTGATGTGGTGTGTTCTTCATCTTCCTCTACTCTCCTAGCCATGGACCTTGTGATAGGCCCTATATGATGCTTCAAGGATGGTCCTCCATCATATTGTGGTCGCTTTGTACACGTGTGTTTCGACCTTACCCACACACGGTACTAACTAAGTCGTAGAGGAGATTCAACATAATAATCCACTTTAGGGGTCGACTTTCCAAGAAGGTTTTTTCTTCTTCAATAAATTAGGCTCTTAGAGCACCACAATACAATATTCACACAATGGGATATGCAACTTTTAAAACCTCTCCTCTAGTCTTAGGTTGGTCATCACAACTCAACAATACTATGCCTAAATGGCTAAAACATTCTCAACATATATTGTCTTAACAACACAACAACGTCATGCATATAGCAGTTTCAACACTATTACACAACCATAACTCATCTTAACTTTCAAATAACAACTCACAATGCAATCAATACATATAACATCATCCATACAACTTATTCATCCTCACTTAGTCATTAACCAACTCTATTAACAATTATTCAACAATTCATCAAATTAAATAACATGTTATCATTCTAAAATCAACGCTCAACGTAACACATTTAGTGCCTGACGCCATCGAGGCAGGGAACTTTCTACCTTGCCCATACCTGACGCTACACAACCCACGCTTGATATATTAAGGCAAAGGCCCCTTAGACTTGGTGTCTGGCTTGGAAAAATCCCACGTCCAACCTTATCTCAAGCAAAGAGTTTCTGCCTGACTTGTGCTCAGCGTCACCATACTAGCGTCTGACATCATCTAGACAGAGTCTTGGCTTGGCCGCGTTAGGTACCACTTAACCTTGGGCCCAATGTCACCAAATCAAAGACCTCACACTGCTCTCACACTCAGTGTCATTCAAACCACGCTTGGTGTCATTCCAACTAAGACGAGTCTCTTTTCTCACCCTTGACACCACCTATTCTACGTCCGAAATGATCGAGACAAAGAGCCTCATGTTAGAACGATGCTTAGTTCCTTGAAGGCACCACTCAACGCAATATCATAATTATGCAAGTGTAGAACCTGATTTTAACCCAAAACCTGAAATCCAGCAAAGATCCCACACATGCAACATCAAATAGTAGTTATCTACATTACAACCAACATATATATGCACTTATAATCAACATGTAACCATAAATCATTCAAAACCATCACATTCTTGCTATGAACCTCAAGCCTCAATCTTCACATAAATCTTTTCTATTTTAATCAACTCCACCATAGTATTTTGAAATCCAAGCAATATTTAGCACCCAATCACCAAAAAAATTCAACAATACAGCATAGAAACCACTAATCTAGATTGCCTTACCTCGGGGTAGCTTGGAACCAAGGTAAAATAGGAGAAAACGAGGCTCTTCACACTTCTCAAATTGGATTCAAGATTTCGAATCACAACAAACAACCTAAAATTAACCAAGGAAGAGAAGAAATCTAGAAGAGTAGATTCATGGGAAAAGAAGTCCACAGTCCAAAGTCTATCTCTCTAGAATTTTCTCTCTTTAAGATTTTGGGAACTTAAGTTTTTTAGGCTCTATTCTAAATAAAAACCTTATATACTCTTCTTCTAGGGGTCAAACTAGATCTCTATCCAAAAAAATTTCCAATACTACTGAGATTCCAAAGCGATTCTCAGACCTTAAAGTCTCTTAATACTGAAAACAACTCATTTTAACAGCACAAAAATGACTTAAAATAATTATAACACTCTACAATTTACAATATTATAATGAAAACTTGCCATTAAGTATTATGTAATTAAAATTTGAAGAATAATGAATATGAAAGTAAAGACGAAAGTTCAAAATTAAGATTTTAAGGATAAAAAATATGATATATAAAAATAGCATTTTAGATATAATAAACATAAAGTAAAAAAAAAATGGAATTTATTAAAGTATATTTAGTAATAATAAAATGAAAAGCGTGTAGTTAATATATAGGAAGTCTAAATAGCATAAACCTTTTCAATTTTAATACAAAATGCATCAGTAATCCAAATAAATCCAACAAAATTGTTCAGAATTGTTCAAGTCCGTCTAATAACTAACATTTTACATTTTTATTTATAAATCTACACTATATATTGTATAATTTCTTTTTTTATCTCTACTTTTAAGAGACCATTATATTTTTATGACAATATAATTATTTGAAATTATTTAATCTTTAATTACTATTATATAACTTATATTATCTTTATTTATTTACTTATTTATTTTATTTACTTTGAAATTTTCATTTTTAAATAAATATATTGAATTATGAAATGTCTCAATAATAAAAAAAGAAAGTTAAAGGCGATTATTCTCGGACTTTATAAAAGTTTCGAATTTAAATATTCAAGTTTCAAGGCAACATGTTTTCATTAAGCAGATATATTTTTTAAATTGATGTTTTTATGTGGATTGTTTTCCCAGCTATTTCAAAAAAATTTCTACTAGAAAATGGTGTGAACCAGTAATAAAGAAAAATAATTTTTTCAAAATGTAAAGAAATATTTTTTTTATAAAGAATTAAAGTCTCATAATATATGCAATTTTTTTTTAATAAATACAACCTCTCTTTTTTTTCCTCCTTCTTCTTTTAAAGTAAATGCCTAAAATACTTTTAAATTTTTTTATTTATTTATAATTTTACACCTCTAACATTCAATTTAACACTTTTTCCTTTTAAAAATAAATCTTAAATATAAAATTAATTAGAAGGATATTTTAATTTTTTTAAAAAGGAATAAGAGATGTATTTATAAAAAATAAGAGATGTATATATCATTAGTAAAATGTAAATTATGTGTTTAGATTGTGCCGAGAGCTTCACACCAAGTCTAAAAGAGCCCAATCCAAATCAAAATTTTAGCTTTAAGTTGAGGCCTCACTTAATTGAGCCTATATTTTTTTCTCCATCGGGAGCCCAAAAACCATAAGAGTCCACACACTATCAACAAACAGTAACACTAACACCCACCCAACCCCCCTCCAAAAATACAAATAACCTAAACATAAAGACCAAAAAATGAAGAAAGAGTGTGGTACATAATTGAGTTTAATTGAATTTCTTTTCAAGCTGTGAATTTCATAACAAAATTCATTGAGCGAACCATCAAATTTGTTCCTCAACATGTGAGGCACTAGCAAGTAGTAAGACAGTCTCTAAAACAGAGAAATTTTTTAAAAATTTAGTGAATATACATTTTATTGATCAAATAAGTCCAACCATTGGTGAACATATGTGACGTCTCCAACCATCGGTGAACATAAGTGACATTGTTAATAAATGATGAGGTGATTTATTAAGTGTCATGTCTTTACTAGCTCACAGTGTAGTATGATTGGAAAAATAATTCAAAATTTTAGTTTTAAATATTTAAAATATTATTTAGATATAAAATAATATTATTTATTTTTAAGATATTGTTTAAAATTAAAAATATTGTGGTTATTTTAGGGTTTTTTTTAATTTTAATATGAAAATGTAAGATCAATAAATATAAACTATTAAGATGAAAAAAATCACCAACCTTTAATGGACTAAAGAGGATCATATAAATGAAGGTTTACCTAGTTTTGCCACAAAATTTGTGTAGAGGGTTTTTATCAAGTTTCACTAGAAACATGTAAGGAAGGTTTCTTAAGTTATGCTAGAAAACTCGTAGGAGAATTTTCAAAAAGAAAATTTATAATATATTTTGAGATAATGAATATCAATATAGATATAAGAGACCGAACCACGTTAAATAAATTTTATATGATCTTTTCATATTTCTTTTATAGTGTTTTTGTGTGCTCTCTCATAGTTGTGCATAAAGAAAAGAAAATAATTTTTTTTAACAGTGGTATCATAGCCTATTTCATGTAGCTTGGTGACCAATCACACAAGTATTAAAGCTTGAAGAAATTAATGGTGGATCTATGTTGAAAGTTGTAACACTATACCTTTTTATTATTATTGTTTTTATCAATAATTGTATGTGTAGTGCTTGAGGTGTGGTTGACTAACTATAGGGAGTTAAGGAAATCCTAGAGAGATGTAAGGTGTTTAAAGGGTTTCTCTGGAAAAAGGTCCAGTTTGACCTTGAGAGAAGGAATATATAAGGTTTATTTTGAGAATTCAATTTCATAAGTTCATTCTTAATATTTCTAGAGAGACAAACTAGAGAGAAATGCCTTAGGAATTTTGATTCTTCCTCTCTTCTTTTTAGGCTCCCTAAAGTCTTAGAAAATCATTTTTGATTTGTAGTGGCTTTTGATTCAAGCTTTTTGGGTGTTGCGCAAAGCTTCTCAAAGCTCGAGATTCGTTCTCCTTCTTCTATGTTTCTCTTCAAATTGGAGGTAAGAGATGATAGAACTTTGATTCTTGTTGGATTGTTTGGGTTGCATGTTGGTTGGTTCTCATCAACATGTTGTTATGTTAATTGATTTATAATTAAATGAGGAAGGTTTTTAAGTCGTGTTGTTTATTGAGTGTGTTGAGGTGATCTTGGTGATTTTAGCCAAATGATGGTTTCATGTGTCGTTTCTTGTTGGAATTGAGTTGAATAAGATGTCTAAATACACATTCTTGTATTGTATGCTTGAATTGTCTAAGTTTTAGGTGGCTTTGGCAAGATTTTGAATGTGCCAAGTACAAAATTCATTGTCCCATCGAGTTTTCCTTTAATAAAGGACTTTTGTCTTGCTCATGTCAGACGTAAGATTGGTGGCTTCAACCATGAACAAAGAAAATTATCTTGGATTGAAGTGGAGTCAAACATGGTTTGAATGACGCTAGACATAAGGTGAGGGAATTATCTCAGGTTGGATTGGTATCAGAAACCAAAGGAGTGGTGTTGAATGTGAAAAAAGAAAATCGCCTCGAGTTTACATGAGATCGGGCATGGGATATTGCCACCCCTTGCGTGAGATCTCAGGGGTTTCTCTACCTTAGCCACGTTGGGCGTGGGTTGAATGGCGTCGGGCAGTGGCACCAGGTGTAGGGTGTGTAGTGTTGAGCGCGAATTGCCTTGAAAATACTTATGTGTTGTTTATGTGATTATTTGGTGAACATGTATATGATTGGTGCATATATTTCATATTGTATGTTTCTTGGTGGTTTTGTTCTATATATATTGATCTAGGATAATATATGTAGATGCTTGTGTGATTAAATTGTTGGGATGCATTGGTATGCTATGAATTTTATGAATGTTGTTAGATCTGTATCCACTGACTTGAGGTAATGAATATAGATGAATGTTATTAAGGTGAATATTGAGAGTGCTTTAGGCATTTAAACATGGTGTATTGACCTATTGAAGTGTTAATGATAAGAATGTTAGAAGCATTAAAGCATGTTAGTTGACTTAGGACCAACGAATAAGGTGTTTTATAAGCTGAATATTCGATAGTATGGATATTGGTGTGGCGTTTTGAGATACCATTTGTTGAAAATCCTTCTTGAGTAGTTGATAACTCTTGGAGTAGATTGTTGAGTCTATTCTAAGTTTTTAGTCAATGTTGGAGTAAGGTATGAAGTTGAGGGCTACCAACCTTAACTATTACTAGAGAGATGTGTGGTATCGTGAGGATAGTTAGTGAGTTAATCCCATAAGTGACTTGATTTATGCATACTAAGATCATGGTAGACTGACACTCAAGCTATATTATACCTAACCGTGGTGCTGGACTTCCCTAGTCTAAGTGGTGACATTTGAGAAATCAAAGGATAGGGATTCAAGAAATCAAAGGATAGGGATTTGTATCCTAATTTAGTTGTCGATCTAGCGAGCGCATAAGACGTGAACATGATTAGGTTAGTTTAGTATAATTAAGTCACTTAAAATTCTTAGGTGTTATAGGAAATCTTCATAAATGAATGTGTGATAACATATTAGTTGAGGTGTATGCATATGATGTGATGTGATTGATACTGTTCATATGCTCGTTGATTTTATGATGGTTTGGCAAGGTTGTGATATATGTGTGTGTGTGTGTACACACAAACATATGGATATGTTGATGTTGTATGATGTAGACCATGAGGTGTATACTAGTTGCTTTACATGTTCATAATATAGTTGTATTCTTCTATATTTGTTATATGTTTAATCCTTTATTTTTTGAAATCTAGTTTACCTTTACATTTTTTTTTCTAGTGATTGGATTGCAATAATCATGTTTTTCATGGGAGTAGGGCAGGGTTACCTAGAGGCTGATGATGTCTTGTGGAGCCATGTTGATGACGTGTAGCTCAATGCTACTTTTTGAAGAGTTTTGTATAGATGTTGCTTGATCGCCAATCTAGAGTTAATCTTTTATAGCGTTTGGATTGTTGTATAGTTCATACGTACATACATAAATACACACACACACACACACACATATATGAGGAGAGATCCGTTTACTCTAGAGTAAGTCTATGGTAGACTTATTTTGTTCAATAACTCATGTTTTATATAAACTTTTAACAATCCAACAGTTAAATTAAAAGTTTTTAATGTATAAGTTAAATCTACAAAGTTTTAAAAAAATTGAAAACTATTTGATAGTCTGTTTTATTATAATTCAAATCAACATATAAAATATTTTTATGATTATTCATCAATTTGAATTAATATAATGGAATATCAAATAGTTTTCAATTTTTTTAAAAAAATTTCCAAACTTGGCCTATGCATTAAGAACTTTTAATTCAATAGTTGGATCTTTGAAATTTAAAGTAAAACATGAGTTATTGAATGAAGTAAATCTAAATAAACTTATTCTTGGAGTAAGTGGATCCCTCTTATATATATATAATGTTTATCATAGATGTGTACATGTATGTATATATAAATTGTTATTTCCGGAAACTATTAAATGTTAACCTTAGTTATTTTATCATTTATACTGCTAGTTATTAGTTCCATGAAGTGTAGTGACCATAGCGATCGAGTCATTACAAAAGTCTGACTAACATTACGAAAGTCAAACAACGTATTTTGTTTGCAATAGCTAACGATAATACAAGTCCATCTACTTGCAAAATAGAGACAAAAAATATTATAGAGTAAAAACATGATTGTGACGAGCAGTTGTGATAATAAGAACTGATGATAAAGTTTGAGAAAAATAATCGAGAGAGAAATTATTGAAAAAATAATTTGAGTTTTCAATTTGAAATCTTTAAAATATTGTTTAAAATTAAAAATGTGGTAGTTGAGATATAAAGTCAATAAATAAAAAAACTCTAAAATTAATAAAGAATCACTTGACATATAAAGAAAGTCACTCTCCCTCAAAAAAAATTGTGAGGAAGATTATATCGAGTTTCACCGGAAGAAGAATTTTACCCAATTTCACTATAAAACTTGTAAGGATGTGTTAGTACCAAGAAATGTATTCGGAGATACTCGAAATACAGGGGTGCTCAAAATCTTAGGTGATCGGAAAATGGAAAAGAAGTTTCTGAAGAGGAGACATACGAAGCCTGAGGAGAATCAAGAAGAGAATTAAGAGATACGCGAAGACGTTTTTCGTGAAACTCTCGAAATCCTTAAACCGTGAAAGTTGCTGCTCATGAAAAAGGCTCACAGCCTCGCAACCTCTCAAAATACAAGAAAAATCAGGAAATACTCGAGTATACTTTTCGTAGGTCACTCGAAATCCTATGGATCCGGACATACACGAACATACTTTACAATCTCTCAGAATGAAGAACTTAAAAGAGACACGATTAAGAACAGTTGAAGTAAATCATGGGATAAATGTCAAGACTGCAGAACGGTTTGGGGAAGTTATGAATAGTTCCAGGAGTTATCAAAAGACGTGCCCAAGAACGAGCCACGATGTGGAAGTTTAGAGCGGTTACGCATTTTTGGAGCATGTCAGATACAATTATCTTTCCCAAATTTCTATAAATTGACGAGCCATGCTCGTAGCAAAGGGTCAGAAATCACACACCCACAACACCTCACAAGCACTCCTCGCCTGTGCATAAGGCTCACGTGTATACGAGACAGCTGGGTACGATTTCTCGACCACCTTTCTTTTTCCTTTTTAGTGTAGCATAGCATAGCGTAGCGTAGCATAGTCTAGTGTAGCGTAGTCTTCTGAATCTGTTTCGTTATCCTTACGAATTGTAATTCTGTTATCATCTAATGAAGGATATGATTTCTACAGTCAATATACATGTCATTTGTTCGATTCACGTTAACACTTACGTGCATGAGATTGATTGTATGATTAGCATCGATATTCTGTTATGCTAAAACAATACCCTAATCAACTAACTCTATTTGTTGCTTGTACGATTTTATCACTAAAAGTCTTCGAATCTGTCATGTCACAAACACACCTAAATTGAAATGTGCTAGTTCGAATAAAACGAACCTACAAATAAAATCCTCCACAAACAGGATGATTTATCAAATTTTGCCAAAAATATATAGGAAAGATTTTAAAAAAAGAAAAGGAGAGAAAATTTTCTTTCTTTTTTAGACAAACATCCACGTCACAAGGAACCAAAATAAAGTTTTTATTGACTTTTAGAGAATAAAATAACTATTTTTTAATATAAATTTTCGTTTTACGTTCATTTCAACAGGAATTAAAATAAATCCTTTAAAGAGAAAAATGTAACTAACAAGAAATATTTTGAGAACAAAATGAAAAACAATAACATATATTTTTAAGTTTTGTGCTTTTTTCTTTTCCTTCTTTTTTTCTTCCATTCTTCTTATTGTTTTTCTTTCTCCATTTGACTTTATGACATCTCGATATCACTAATCTCTAGTTTTGATAACATGTCGATATCACTAAAGAATTATATTTGGACAATAGCCTTGTAAATTACCAAAATAATTTCAAACTAACACGAATCTTGTTTTTAGCTAAAATATAGTTAAAAAAAAATACAGAAGTTTTATTTTGCACTTAAAATATTAAAAATAGTTTTTGAGAATTTTTTCTTTCATCTATCTAGATTTCTAATTCCTTATTAATAAAGCTCACTGAAGTGTCCTCCCATTGAAGAAGAAGGAATGATTAAGCTATTGTGACTGTGAGCTCGCCCTGCGAAGGTATGAACGTGGATAACGGAATACCATCTCCGCATCTCGCGCAGGTATTCAACCACTCCACCTATAAAATTATCAAAATATGTCAAACGTTTTTAAAGCATTTCTAATGAATAAAATTTAAACATTTTAAAAGAGTTCAATAACTTTAGCATAAGAAAACACAGTCTAGACTTGCACTGTTTTAGAAAATTCTCAAAATATTATTTATGAAATATATTTCATATTTAAAACTTAAAATAATATTATTAATGATTAAAGACAATTGTTTAACTTAAAACTTAACTCTGACTTATAAGAAAGGTCAAGAGCATTTTAATCATTTTAAACAGAAATATACAGTTGCAAAAATATTATTCAAAATTATTTATAATGTTATAAAAAAAAAAGAAAAATTATGTTACTATTTTTAGGTCCATTTAAAAACAAGAATTGAATAAAAAATTCATAAAATCTTTCTCTACTTCAACAATAAAAATTTATTGTATTTTTTTCAAAGTTATTTTGATTTTTATAAAATGATTTAAAATATTTGGACTAGTATTTTGTGAGAAAAAAGAGTAAGTTAATTATTTATTTGTTTTTTTGGTTCGTCCCTGGAGTATCCAGGGCCTAATCTCCTCGCTAGGTTCGAGGCACCTCAAAAAGTAGGATAACTGGTCCCAAGATTTAACGCGGCTGCACATACAAAGCAGGATTTGAACCCCTGACCTTGCTTAAGCGTGAATCAACCCCTACCGCTGAACCACACGCTTGGGATTAAATTATTTATTTGTTAATAATATATCATTTAGTGTAGAGGGGAAAAAAGGAAATTAAAAAGGAAAAAAAATACTTTAAGTCATTTTTATTGATTTTAAAAATTGATTGTACTAAAATATCTTAATTTAGAAGGGTATAATAGCAACTCCTTACTTTTTATTGTATTATTTCTCCTTTTTAAGCTTTAAGACTTGTGAATTCATAATATTTTAATACCTTTTTAAATTTAAACTTCTCACATTAATAACATTTTTTCAGTAAATAATAATAATTTTAAAAATTGTCTCAAATCTTAACTTTTTAATTTCTATACTCTATTGTTTTAATAAAAAAATATATTATTCTTTCTAAAATCTCAACTGCTCTACTCCTATTCATTAAATTAGAGTTATTATGTTGAAAATGACTTAATCTTTATTTAATTATCCCTTGAAAATTGACACTTACATTTCTTAATTTCTCTCCTATTAAATGTTTAAGCTGATTTTTTTTTTAATTCAAGTATACATACTTATTTACAATTTTAAATTTGTCCTGCTCGATTATACATTTTTTTTAAAATCTATCTAAATTGATCACGTATTCATCACTTATAATCTAAACATTCTTTTAATTTATTTTTTAATCTAGCTGATTTACAACATAATTTATTTACTATGTACGTAAGTGTTCTTTTTGGGTCATTTACAAATGGAAGTGGATTGAAAATCAAAGTTACTTCACTTCATTCATCCATGATGACAACAAATTGCTCTATTTTCATTCCCTTGTTCATATTATAATCAGTTGTTTATGTTTATCCCTCACATGTTAGCATCAGAAAGTTCCAACAGGAATGAGAATGAGTCGTCACTGGGGCCTGTCAGAAAAAAAAAATCCAAAATGTGGAAACAGAGAAAGAAAGTGTCAACATGCACAATGAATGCATACCTAGCCTTACCGTGTATTCTCTGTTTACTCAAACATGGTCCTTCCCATTTTCTCCACACGCTCTCCAAAACCTTCATATATATACCCCGAAACCTTAAGATCCCAAAGTGTTACACTTATCCTCAGACATGAAGATTCCTTGTTCTCTTTTCTCTTGTTTCTCTTCATCCACCTACGAACAAAACAACAACTACGGTACACAACTACACACATTAATTGAACACCCTTCACTCCCATCTACTTTGGTTTTTATTAATTATCTTAATTTGTTCTCTTGACTTCAACTACAGAGTACCCTGATGGAGAGAACAACGATGGCAGCTTTGGTTTGTTCACTTACAACCAATTGAAATTAGCCACTCGTAATTTTCATTCCTCGGAAAAAATTGGAGAAGGTGGCTTTGGCTCTGTCTATAAGGTTATACATTCTCAATTTCTCATTCATTTTATAAGAGTTCAGTTGGATACAGATTTAGAAGTGTTTCTGAGAACTTATGTACAAAAAATAAAGAGTTATTTTCAGGAAGAGAATTCTCAGAAGTTCTTCTAAGGTTGTATCTAAATAGATGTGTATTGCTTAATTGGCATTGACATACAATGCAATTTCATATTGATTGGGGTTGAGTTGATTTGTAAAGGGGAGGCTCGTGGATGGTTCTTTTGTGGCGGTGAAAGTGCTCTCTGTTGAGGTAGAATCCATGCGAGGAGAGAGAGAATTTGTGGTAGAATTGGCTACACTAGCGAATATCAGGCACCAAAATCTTGTAAGCCTACGAGGGTGTTGTGTGGAAGGTGTTCATAGATATCTAGTCTACGAGTATATGGAGAACAACAGCCTCTACAACACTTTCTTAGGTAATTAATTTTGGGATAATTTTTATTCTATGTTTCTGAATTTCTATTGGGGTGGGACTGAAATTAATGATTATCCTTTTGTGGCTTTTGATTGATAGGTTCGGAGGAGAGAAGAACGAGATTCATGTGGGAAACAAGGAGGGAAATTTCCATAGGTGTGGCTCGTGCCCTTGTTTTTCTCCATGAGGAGCTTAAGCCTCATATCGTACATAGAGACATCAAGGCCAAAAATATCCTTCTTGATCGGAATTTCACACCAAAGGTTTCAGATTTTGGTTTGGCAAAATTGCTGAGAGATGAAGCATCTCACGTCAGCACTCGGGTTGCAGGGACATTGTGAGTTATCACATTAACAAACAAAAAAATAAAAAATAGTACCTTGTTTAAATAATTTGAATCCTTTTTATTCCTTGACTAATGGGGTTTTTGTTTTGTTAATTCAAAGGGGTTATTTAGCTCCGGAGTATGCCAATTCTGGACAGGTTTCACGAAAATCAGATGTTTATAGCTTCGGAGTGTTACTCTTGCAAATTGTGAGTGGCCTAGCAGTAGTGGATGCCTATCAAGACATGGAACGTTTCATCGTGGAGAAGGTATGAAATTGAAGTCAAAACTCATAATAGCATGTAAATTCAGCCTCACTTTGTGTAATTGAAACGTGTGAAAAAGGTGTTTTTTTTTTTTTCTTAACGAAAAGTTATTGATCGACTTTGCAGTGGAGTTTTGTTAGCAGCAAAATGTGAATTGGTTTTTTGTTTGTTATATATAATTTGGTCAAAGCAAAGAAATGTGTTAGTGTTTGAACATGTGTATACCATATTGCAGGCGTGGACAGCGTACCAAGCTAACGATTTATTAAAATTGGTGGATCCTGTGCTAAACATGAATTTTCCAGAGGAAGAGGGCATGAAATTCCTGAAGGTGGGGCTACTTTGCGTGCAAGAAACAGCCAAGCTTCGGCCACGAATGACAGAGGTTGTAGACAAGTTGACCAACGACGTTAACATGAGAGACGTTCACATTTCAAAGCCAGGTTTCGTGGCTGACCTCAGGAACATCAGAATCAAACAACAAAGTTCGTCCCAGGAAACAAGTTCCCCTGGAGCAACCTTTGCAAGCTCCATTTGGAGTTCCGCCAACCTTGCTCGTTAGTTTAGGATTAGGATCACAAATTCGTCACCCTGTATAGCAACCACGAGGATTTACCAAGTTTTGTTCAAGTGTTCATACTCTTTTTTACTTCAATTTATTCAATTGATTCCGGAGAAAATTCTTTTGTCACTAGGCCGCGGAGAAAATAATGCCAACTGTAGATTCTGTCCTCAAGTCAATAATATTCTCATCAAATTCCAAATCAATTGGATCATGTCTCTTTGTTACCAAGAAACAAAGATTGATCATAGAAAATAATGCTAATAATTGATACTCAACTCTCTTTGAAAATTGCCTCTCCTGTCCTAATTACTTTTGGTTTCTCTTGAATGTAGATTCATTTTCGCATATTCAATTTTACTATGTTGGATATTGGCTTGATAGAAGACTAATCAATGTTAGAGACACAGAGAATATGTCAGTCGTTCGCAATTAACTAAGCTCAGTGGCCGTGGTTTACTTTATTATATACATCTGTCATGACAATGTAACGTTTTTCTTTAGGGTAAAAATAATGTTTTGAAAATGAAAAAGGGTGTCTAAACATCCTTTGATTAGAGAGAGACAACGAGAAAAGACAAAAATAAATAAATAAATAATATGTGTAATGTCTTATACAATAAAACATATAAAGAGAAATCACGTGATGTAAATTTTAAAGTAAGAATTTTTTAAAGTTAATAATAATATCTTTTATAAAAAAATAAAAATATTTTAGAGATGGATTTTGAAAAAAAATAATTATATTTATATATATTTTAGAGATAAACTTTTAAAGTGAATTTTTAAGAATGTAAAAAATAATTTTGAAGTTATAAAATTTTTAAAAATTATATAAATATTAATATAAAATATATTTTTTAAAGGAGGTCTAAAACAAGGATTTTGTTAGTTTTTCTATTGAACCAACCTTAAGATAAATAAAGTAAATAAAGTACACGGGTATGGAAATGATTTGTGAAAGTGAAACTACTATAAATATTTTTCTTTAAATAAATTAAATTAGTTTAGGAAGATTAGCTACCCTTTAATATTTTGCCTATTTTGTTAAATTCCAATTAAGAAAAAATAAATTTTTTAATTTGATTAGTAATTTTCATTTGATCATTAAAAAATTACAAAATTGTAGAGTAATTTTACACTATTAATCAACTATATATCATCATTCATATGACTTATTACTTAGTTACAATAAAATTCAACAATATACTATAAATGATGATTTATGATTGAATGCTAATATAAATCTACTTTATAATATCAATATATCATTCATTTTCTCGATTCTTATTATAAATAAAAAATATAATTTAAAGAAAAAATAAAAATTCACTAAATTAAAAGATTAATCATCAAAAAATTTAATATTGAATATTTTGTACAATAAACTGATTATAAAAAGTCATAATTAAAAAATTATGCGAAATCATTTTAATTAATAAAAATGAGGTGATAAGCCACGATTTCGTTAACATAACTATAATAGGCTAAAGTTGACTTTAAAATAGTCGAACACTAAATAATCTATTTTCGTAAGGCATTCAATTACATCCTTTACTAGCTGATCATCCTGGTTTGTGTTTCCTTCATCCACTGTAGTATTTTCTTTTCCCCTCTTTAGTGGTGCTTTCTCTTTCTAAAAAAATATATCTACTATTCTAAGTAACACCTAATGAATGAAAGGGAGAGGAAAAAAACTGTTAAGTATGATTGATGGGTCATATGATAAACAAAAAATAAGAAGAAAAAAAGTGTAATATTAATGGTATGCTTATAGTAAAAATGTATCCACCAATTATTACTTTTTATTTGTTTATTTCTTATAAGCCGTCATGCTTTACCACAAATTTTGGTGGGCACTGGGCAGTCCTTTTCATTGTATTTCTTGTTTTTCTTAGTTTATTTTAATTCTTATCATATAATTGCCTTTTATTAAGGTTGATTAATTTGAATGTCCAAGCATTGCTTTTCTCATCTTTTGACTTCAAGAAATAATATGATTTTCAAATCGGTTGAGCTGAACAACAATTCAAATCATATAAGTACGGCGTAAAAAAACAAGGCCTTAATGGAAGGAAGAAACTTTTTTTTCTTCTTTTTTTCTTTTTTTCTTTTTTTCTTTTTTTCTTTAAGCAATGCCTTCAATTGAAATTCCTGATGTAATTTGATCATTATTTTTTTGGTTTTATTATTTATTTGTGAGTTTATTTTTAATGTATAAAAATTTTATACTGTCAATTAATTAAAAATAATTTAATATATAAATAATTATTGAATAAAATAACTTAATCAAAAGTTATTTTTAAAACAACTTAATCCATACAGTATACAGTTTTGGATCCATATCTTAGCCTATTAAATGTTGGTTTGCATAACTAAGTGAAGTCAACAAATAATTAGTTTAAACCAACTTTTGACTTGCTAACAAGTTGACAATCATTGCAAGAATGAGCAAAGGCATTACAATTGCATTTATAAAACATTTTTACCAAACTTAATTTTCTAAAATGTGTATTCACCTTGAGTCTCTCTTTTCTCTTAAACACACAGTTGTAATACAGTAGCATTATTGTCCATTGTTAACTATTGTGAGTCCTTTAGAAGGTCCCTACTTGCCCCTTCTAACTTACACTTATGATTGGAGTTAAAATTAAATGTATGAGCTAATCTGGTTTACATAGGCCCATGAATTAAATGAGTTAAAAAAAAAACCTTTATAAAGATTTATATTATGTCAAATGATACATGATTACTATATATGTCGAATGATCTGAAGCACCAAATGATTATGTTATGCAACCCATTAAATAAACACAAGAAAAATAATCTCAACAAATAAAAATATGAAATCCAAATTTAAGCCAAATCTGAACAAGTCAACCAATATAATTATGCATTTATTATAACTAAATCTTATAGTCTACATTAAACATGTCACTAAAGTACAAAATGTTTAGTTTAAATAATTCGATACTTAAGTCATTAATCAAGAATCAAGTTTAATTTTTTATTTCTTTATATGTAGTCGCAGTTAAAATTATCACCTTATTTTTATAAAAATTAACTTGTTGAAAAAAAAAAAGTTATATCTCCTTAATAAATGACTTGAAAAAATAAAAACATCGCTGAAGTACCACTCCATTGACATTCTACTGAAGCGACATCTCCACACGAACGCACATATAAGTTCAAACTTCAAATTCATAAACATTTCCACAGTCTCTCAACTACTCAACTTTAAATAAATTATTTCATAACCCTCGTCTTACACAAAAATAGTATAAGTTCAAACTCAACATTTGGAAACTCTCTCAACTACCTAGCTTCAAATTAATTACTAGTATTTCTTAAGACACGTGGTCAATAATGTAGCCTTAATTTGATTACTTGGACTCTTACTTTGGTTTGGCTAATATGCCCCCGTAATCACGTGAGACATCCAAGAGTTTAATTAGTCATTCTTGTAGGCTAATCTGTTTAACATGTAATCAATATTTTCTATACATTTTTTTTTGAATAATATTTTCTAAACACATAACACGTTTACTTTATCTTCATATTAATGGTTTCTCATTGATCAAGAGGTATCTCAGGTGAATGTCAATAACTATGTGCTGTGATAGTCTCCTATCAACTAAGGGGTCTCCTAATTGAATTTCGAGGACTCTGTACCATGGTGGTCTTCCACCCACCGAGAGATCTCTCAAACGAATGTCGAGAATTATATATGTACCATGATGATTTCCCATCGATTGAGAGGTCTTCCAAACGAATGTCAAGGATTATGTACTGTGATGGTCTCCCATCGACCTAGAGGTCTCCTAGATGAATGTTGAGGATAAGGATGTCAAAAAAATATGTACCCACATGTATGTACGGATAAAATCCGCAACGAGTAGATAATAGATATTATAAATAAATACTTGTGGATAACAAACATCAATAATTTTTATACTCACGTATTAATGGGGAGGGTATGGATATCATAATATCCGTACCTATAGATACTCGTACCTGCTAATATTCAATTTAGTTGGACTTGTATGAATTTGATTTTATTTGAACTTGTATGGATTTGATTTTATTTGGACTTATAATAACTAAGTGGTGTATTTTATTATCTTTCATTTTGATTCATTTGTAATCAAAATATTTTATTTTAATAATTATTGTTTGAACTTTAAGCTTGTATGATTGAATGTTTAATATTCAATTTTTAAATTCACTTATTGTTATTAGTATAATTGTGTAGAATATTTGAATTTGAATTTTATAATCTTCAAACTTTTTTCATCCAGATTTTTATAACTTTTAAAAGAAACTGTTACAAATAACTAAAATGTATGGTTAAAATATTTTGTCAAATATTTTTAAGATATTATTTTAGTAAGTACTCGCGAGTACCCATGGATATTCGTGGATATTGAAAAAATTTGTGGATACTTACTCAACAAATATCTGCACGGATATAGGAACGAGTACATGGTGGATATTTGTCCGATAAGGAGACTAGTGGGGGGCTACTACCCATACCCATCTCGCCTTGTTGACATCCCTAGCTATGAACTATGTACTATGGTGGTCTCCTAACGACCAAGAGGACTCTTAGACACACATTTACCCATTCAAGTGACCAATAATGACATCCCATGATTCTTGAAATGGGTAAGATAATGACTATATATAAATAACAAGATTTATGAGTTTATTAATGATAATAAAGATATGGTGTAATTCGCGAGATTGTAACAAGAAGCATGAGATTGTATTTGTAGCATTATGTTGATAAAAATAGAAACAATTAGGTATATGAAAGATAGTTTTGATACTCATTGAATGTTTTGGACCCAGACGATAACTAGAGCTTTCAGTGGTTATCCTTTATACTGGAACATTTTGGTACCTACCGTGGGGCACATGTAAAATTGTACCCCACACCTTGATTGATTGGCATGAGCGAAAGCTCATAGTAACAAGGTCACCAAGGTGCAATGTGAGAGGAGTCAGTAATGATAACCTCGATGGTGCCAATGGTAGGGGCACTAGTGGGGTAGGAGGTATATATTGGGCCTATCATCGATTGCACTATTTTGCAAGAAGTCCTAACTGTTATGGAAACCCTATATCAAGAAAATGAAGAAGCATGCACTACTAGAAAGTTATTATTTAACATCATCAATTCTACATCGGTTTAGGTAAAACCGATGTACAAATCAAATGTGGTAGCATTTTTGTAAATAAGTATATAATATAAAACATGTTTACATCGGTTATGGTTGGGACCGATGTAAATATTGAGTGTTCAACATCGTTTTTAGTGGGACCGATGTAGTATTGAATAAGCGGTGGCATTTTTGTGAATAATTATAAATAGAGCTACATCAGTTCACCCAGTAACCGATGTAGTATTGTGAAGCATTTGCTAACCTGCGCGAGAGCCCTCTCTTCGTGACGAACCCTAAACAAAACCATTCATTCAAAGATCCCAATTCTCAGATTCACCAAATGCAAAACCCAAACCCTCCCTCAGTGCCGTTCCTCCACTAAAGATGCCACGCGTCGCCGTCGCTGCACACCGCGGTGTGGTTCTTCTGGCGCGCGAGCGGGCAGCGCATGATGTTGCGGGAGCCGTCGGTGCGTGTGTGGGAGGCGGAGGTGGATGGGCGATAGAGCGACTGGGCGTACTCAGCACCGGTGGTGGCATTGGACGTGCTGTGGAACGCCGTGTTCCTGGCGATTGGGATCGTCGTGCTGGTGCTGAGCGCCAAGGAGGATGTAACAAGTCCCACATCGGGAAGGTCTCCTTACCAGGGAGGCCTTATAAGGCGGGAGGTTCTCCAACCTCTTGGGCCGGCTTTTGAGGGATGGTTCCCCTCCTTAGCCTTATGCTCGTTACAATGGTGCTTTCGTTGAGAGCCAACCAAATCGAGAAGGGCTACCCATGGAGGGTTCTGACCACCGGAGGGTTCTGACCGGCAAGGGCCGAGTGAAGTACCGGTGAGTGAAGTACCGTGGAGTGCAGCCATCGAGGACGCTGGCTTTCGAAGGGGGTGGTAATGTAACAAGTCCCACATCGGGAAGGTCTCCTTACCAGGGAGGCCTTATAAGGCGAGAGGTTCTCCAACCTCTTGGGCCGGCTTTTGAGGGATGGTTCCCCTCCTTAGCCTTATGCTCGTTACAATGGGCTAAGGAGGGGAACCATCCCTCAAAAGCCGGCCCAAGAGGTTGGAGAACCTCCCGCCTTATAAGGCCTCCCTGGTAAGGAGACCTCCCCGATGTGGGACTTGTTACATTACCACCCCCCTTCGAAAGCCAGCGTCCTCGATGGCTGCACTCCACGGTACTTCACTCATCGGCACTTCACTCGGCCCTTGCCGGTCAGAACCCTCCGATGGTCAGAACCCTCCGTGGGTAGCCCTTCTCGATTTGGCTGGCTCTCAATGAAAGCACCATTGTAACGAGCATAAGGCTAAGGAGGGGAACCATCCCTCAAAAGCCGGCCCAAGAGGTTGGAGAACCTCCCGCCTTATAAGGCCTCCCTGGTAAGGAGACCTCCCCGATGTGGGACTTGTTACAGAGGAGCTTGATTTTTTGCATTATTTTCTATTTACTTACTTATTATTATTTTTTATATGTATTTTTAATTCTAATCATGTATAAATTTTACTTGTGTTGCAGCAATCATGGAAGATGAAACTCAAAATGAGATGAAGGAGGAGGTTCCAAAAGTGAGATGAAACTCAAGTTTTGTTTGCTCTGTTGGTTAACTTACGTTTCCCTTCGTCGTTCATTGCTTGCGCTTCGTTAGCTATGGAGTCAGCTCTAGTGATCAAGGTTCCGATCTTAATTTTCCTATTTTTCCTCGTATTTTTGTTTCATATTTGGCCTTTTAATTTTCTTCTTTTTTTGTATCTTTTGTTTTGTTATGTACTACGTTTAGTCATCTGGATATTGCTTGTGGAAAATGAAGGTGAATCGTTTTGGTTCGGGATGATTTTCCTAGCTTATACTGTTTGTGAGAAGGAAAGTTTGGACCATTGTGTTAGTGTGGGTCTATTTATCCATCTTGAGCAGTGAGCTAATTTCTAGCTACATATTGTTTTACATGTACATAAGTAAGAAATGATGTTTCAATTTGTTGAGAAAAATAATTGTATTGAAGGTTTGGGAATTATATGTGTTTATAGGTTAAATAAGAAAAAACCTATAAATAAACAATTTTTTTCAACAAAAAAATATAAATCTACATCGGTTCACCTAAAATCGATGTAGATTAGGACATAAATCTACATCAATTTTCAGCAGAACTAATGTAGATTTATGTCCTAATCTATACCAGTTCTCAGAACCGATGTAAAAATCTATATATTTTTTACGTCGCTCTATTCTACATCGGTTTCAGAACCGATGTAGATAGCTTCAGAGAGCCGATGTAAAAAACGTGTTTTGTAGTAGTGATGTCAGAGAGTGAAGGAAGCAGAGCGACTATACCTTGAAAACTAGGTAGTTTTCGAAAACAATCATCTACTATAAGATATCATGGCCACAATGTAAGTGTCGCATCGGGACAATGAGGAAGCACAACAAAGGGTGGAGGAGGTAGAATGTATGCATTAGGAAGATTTGGAGGCACTGGACAACATTCCGACTTTACAAGAAATCATGGCCATAGTGGAGACATTGAAACAAGAAAATTGAAAGGCAATGAGTAAAGTGGAGGAGTCAAAATGGTTAGGGTGAGAGGATCGAAGATCATGTGCCACCTAGGGGTGATCAACGATTGGGTATGGTCAATTTTGGTCCAATATAATCTAAACCGATATAACCTACGAGTTACATTATTTAAACCCGAACCCGACCGCATGATTTTTCGGTTTAGACGAATTTCAATTTGAGCACGTTTCGGTTTGAACGGGTGATTTTCTACGGGTAAGAGGTGTAATGGACTTTAAATTATTTAATTGGTTCAAATAAAGTTTTTTGCACATCAACAGAAAAGATTAAAGATACCCAACATCCACTAATTGAAACTCCAAACCTATTATAATTATTTTTAAAATACTAAAATAAAAAACATAAAAATAACTAATAAAGTCATCATTACATTCATATCATGCATCCTTTACAATTGTCAAGTATCAATTACTGAACTACATGCCTAATTGAATAGATTATTGGGCTAAAAAACAAAAATTTTGAATGCCCAATTAAAGAGATTAATGGGCCAAAAAATAACAACTTTTGAAGTAAAATAAAACAAATAACAGATCCCTAAAAAACAAAATACATAATATCAGTGACGGATCCAGAAAATTTAAGTAGTGGGAGCAATATTTAAAGACATAAATTTGTCAAAATATAAAATAAAATTTCTATAAAACAAATACATATCATAATTATTCTCTACAAGTTTTCATAGTTTAAAAAACATTGAATGATTTGCTCATTTTCAATACTATCAAAAACCTCTCTCTGTATAAGTAATTAAACAATTATTTAACCATTCGTCTCTCATACAATTTCGCATCCGATTCTTGATGATATTCATAGTAGAAAAAACTCTTTCAACCGATGCAATTGTCACTGATAGTATCAAGGTTAGCTCTAAAAGCAAATATACCAATGGATATACAACATGTTTTCTTGTCTCCACAAACTTCATAAAAAGATCACCAATCCCTTCTATTTATGAAAAACACTGTTAAAATATACATCTATGAAATAATTTTCAAGTTGGTTATCTAATGTCAAAAGTTCAACTGAAGAAAATTCAGAAGAATAAAATTGAGCAAAATGAATCAACTTATCCTTGTCAAATGTAGAAAATGAATCTCTTGGATTTAAACATGTTACACAAAGAAGCAACTCAGTATTTATTTATGTGAAATGGTTTTTAACTCTTGAAGTTGTTGATCAATCACTTGAAAAAATAATTTAACTTGAAAACATAATTTTAATTAATGTAATGTTCATAACATATAATGTTTCTTCTAAACATAAAAATAGAATGAGTAAATAAAAATTAAAATACTGAATTTCTCATTGAAAATAACAAAATAATTCAAATAAAGTAATATAAAAATAATAACTTTAAATACACTAACCTCAAAGATCACTTTAACTATTGAAACATGAAAGAGTAGAAATGAAAAAAGAAGTTTGTTTTTTTTTCTTCCCAATTTCACTCTTCTACACTTTAAAATATGTTAGAGGTAGATGAGAATCTTAAAACATGAATAGAATTGGAAAAATAAAAATAAAATAGAAAAAAGATATAAATTATCTAAAAAGAGGTTAATAACAACTTATTATTATTTTTACTTAAAATACATATATTATTAATTTATAATTTATTTTTATCTTGATTCACAATTTATATGCATAACAATTTTTTTTTCTTCTAAAACATGTAATTTGTTGTTAATTTTTATAACATATTAAAATGTTTTTTAAAAATATTTCTTCTCAAACAAAACTAATTATAACAAGACTCAAATTCAGTTATAATTTTTTAATTTTTAATTTTTTTTAGTTTTTTTGTTTCTATTTTTAGATTTTAAATAAAAATAATATAATATCATATATATTAAAAAAAACTGAAAAGTTAGTGGGGGCAACTGCCCCACATTCGTATACATGCATCCGTCGTTGCATAATATCTATACTTGGCTTAACATAGCAATAAGAAGAAAAATGCTAGCAATCCCAAATCATGCACAACAATGTTCAAGACGTCCTTTGTAGAGCAAGCATGGTGTCTTTGGAAACCTATTATAGTAACTTTGTTTAAGTTAAAATGAAAAAAAAAGAAGTAAATTAGTCACAATTTTAATAGATTGAAGAAATGAATTAGGTTGTGGTAGTATATGGGCACTTACAATAAAGGTGTTGGTAGAAATACAACCTCCTAAGACTACCATTCATTGAAAGATAGATATGAATTCATCTACACATATATGCACAAAAATGAAAAATTATACAATAATTATATTTTATAGAGAGAAATTATTAGGAAGTTATAATTCAATTATTATGTGAACAATTGTATAAATAACTTGTAGTGTATATATATACATGTATATAAATTATAAAATAAAAGAGAGTACAAATAGAATAGTAAACCAATGGGAGAGGGAAAGCACAAAGCTTAATAGGATCCTAGAATGCTGCAATCATGCAAATTGGCAAGACATGTGTCCTATAGGTAAATAAATCTCAAGCTCATTTTTTTGGTCAAAATAACTTTTTTCTTTTAAATGTGCCTTAAAGGCATATCTCCTAGCCATATGACAAGGAAGTTTAATAGGATTTGTTATTCCTCTAGTTGAACAATTACCAAATTGTTCAGCACTTGACTGTGTTTGTTTATGTTGTTGCTCATAGGCAGCAACATACCAATTATACATCTTTGTTAGATTTTGTTTGACACAAGTAGAGAGGTTATTTGCAAATTGATGGTCATACTTATACATGTCATTAAAGGACCAATCCACATACTTAAACTTATATTGAGGGTCCAAGATGACACCAAAATACAAAAATTGATTAGTATTCAATGCATTGCCCCAATACTTGTCATATTTTCTTCTCATTTCCAAACCTCTTGTCCGAAAATTAGAATTATTCTCCATACAACCCTTTTCAATCTCACAAGATATTATTTCTAATTGATGGAATGCTATGTGGATGGTCACATGTAAAAATGATGAAAAAATTTTGGTGGCCTCATAAAACATTTTAAGAAATTTAACAAAATCTCTTGCTTTATCCCAATGTTCAACAGTAGGAGGTCCAGCAAGTCCAAAATAATCCAAATAACTTGAGTCCTCAAACTCAAGCTTATCAAAGGCAAGCTGAAATTTTTTTGTTGCTTCTAACATGATGTAAGTAGAATTCCATCTCGTCGGAACATCAAGGAAAACTAGATTACGAGATGAAATACTAGCAAAATCAATGCATTCTTTAAACCTGGCTTGCCTATGAGGCGAAGACCTCACAAACCTTACTGCATTGTGGATGCTAGTAATTGAATCTGTCAACTCTCTTAAACCATCATTTACTACTAAGTTCAAAATGTGAGCACAACATCGCATGTGGAAAAACTCTTCATTAAGAACTAACCCACCCATGTTTTTAAACCTTTTCTTCAAGTAAGAAACAACCACATCATTTGCAGTTGCATTATCAAGTGTGATTTTGCATATATTTCTTAGACCCCATTCCTTCAAGGCCTCCTCAATCTGTTTTCCTATGGTCTCCTCTCTATGGTTTGCCACTAAAAAGAAACTTATGATTCTCTTTTGGTATTTCCACTCATTGTCTATAAAATGGGTAGTGAGGGTTAAATAATTTAGATTTTGAATAGAGGTACAACAATCACTAGTCAAAGCAACCCTACTACAATTAGACTTAAAGAATGCTTTCAACCTTAATTTATCATCTAAATATAGTTGAAAACAATCTCGAGCCACTATATGCCTTGAAACAACAGTAAATTGGGGTTGTAATTGTTTGCACAGATATTTAAAACCTTCTCCTTCAACTACCTTAAATGGTTGTTCATCTACAATGACAAAGGTAGCTAAAGCCTTCCTACAAGCCTCAACATTGAACCTATGGCTAGTTGGTACTAAATTAGATTTTTCCCCACTCTTTCCAAGGCCAAAGGTAAGCACTGTTTGACTAGGATCGTAACAACGAGACCCACCATATTTTTGACATTTTGTAAGATGGGGGAGAATATCAAATGTGCCATATATTTTGGGATCACATAAATACCTGTGGTTACAGTATTTACAAGCTGTTGTGGGCTCCTTAACTTCAGTTTCAGGCAGTACTATAAAGTGTTCTCACACAATTGATGTCTTGCGTGGGCAATTAGCATTGGGTTTCCCCTTCTTAGATTTTGATGGAAGGGGATGACTTGAGTTAAGTCCTACAACTTCGGTTGGAGTTGCCGTATGAGCTTGAGGGGGATTATTAGTTTTAGTAGTAGCTTGAATTAGATTATCAGTTGTAGTTGGCAGGTTTTGACAAGACTGCTCCATCACTAATTTAATGAAAAAGTCTTGGTCAATAACTTCCAACTACAATTTTTTTTATTAAATTGTTACCATGATTAATAATTTACAATAATATGAGTTTTAACTATACTAACATCAAGTACATTTCTACTATGAATTTCAAGAAATAATGCATAAATAAAAACTTCAAAACTACTACAGGAATTTATTAGTTGCAACATACAGGTTGATAAATATGTCATGAAAAAATATTATTTAATAAATGATCTTAATCCACATTAAGTTGTGTTGTTCTCCTTGTTGGTTTGTGATTCTCAACACGAGGAAAGGGAATTCCTAGGTGTTGGAGAATTTGAGTCTTGTAAACGTTACAAGAATAGTGAAAATCTCAAGTGGGAGACTTGAGGAATGGATGTAGGCAAGGTTGGCCGAACCAGTATAAAATCAAGTTTGCAATTCTCTATCCTTGTACTTTTTAATTGTGTTGTGAAGTCTTTGCATCATTATATACAATTTGTTTATGATATTGAATTTATAAGAAAGAATTTGCAAAAACTCATAAAGAAAGGAAAAATTAGATAACTTAATTCACCCCCCCTCTTAACTTATATGAGGTTACTTGACTAACAAGTGGTATCAAGAGCAAGTTTCTTGTATAAGGCTTAAAAGCTTCAAGAATTGAAATGGCCTCATCAAATTTTTTATTTCCCGAAGGAAACTCTATTAATAGACCTCCTATATTCAATGGTGAAGGGTATCATTATTGGAAATCTAGGATGCAAATTTTTATAGAAGCCATAGACTTAAACATATGGGATGCTATTGAAAATGGTCCTTTCATTCCCACTATTGTAGTAGGTCATGAAATAAAAAATTTGCCCAAAGATCAATGGAGTGAAAATGATAGAAGAAAGATTCAATATAACTTAAAAGCCAAAAATATAATCACTTCTGCTTTAGGAATTGATGAATATTTTAGAATTTCAAATTGTAAAAGTGCTAAAGAAATGTGGGATACACTTGAAGTAACACATGAAGGCACTAATGATGTGAAAAGATCTAGGATAAACACTCTCACTCATGAATATGAATTATTTAGAATAAATCAAAATGAAAGCATACAAGACATGCAAAAGAGATTTACACATATAATTAATCATCTTGCATCTCTAGGAAAAGTGTTTCCTAATGAAGATCTTATTAACAAAGTTTTGAGATGTTTGAGTAGGGAATGGCAACCGAAAGTGATTGCAATTGCTGAATCAAAAGATCTGACAAACATGTCTCTTGCCTCATTGTTCGGAAAACTTCAAGAACATGAAATGGAATTAATGAGACTAAATCAAAATGAGGAAAGTGATAAAAGAAAGAAAGGGATAGCACTCAAAACATCATCATCTATTCAAGAAGAAGATGAGAAAGAAGAAAATATTGAGGAAGATGATTTAGAGGATGATGAGGATTTCAGCCTCTTTATAAAGAGATTCAACAAATTCCTTAGAAACAAAGGAAACTGAAAAAGATTCAACTTCAACAATAAGAGAAAAGGAGAAGACTCTTCTTCAACCCCAAAATGCTATGAGTGTAATCAACCAGGACATTTGAGATTAGAATGTCCAATCTAGAAAAGAAAGATGGAAAAATCTAATAAGAAAAGTTTCAAAGAAAAGAAGGGGAAGAAAACCTATATCACTTGGGAAGAAAATGACACGGATTCTACAAGTGACTCTGAAAATGAAGTTGTAAATTTGGGACTTATGGCCAAAGACTACGAAAGCGAAGAAGAGGATTCCAGCAACCAAACTTGGTACATTGATAGTGGATGTTCCAAGCACATGACAGGAGATGCTTCAAAATTTATTGACCTCACTCCTAAGAGAAGTGGACATGTAACCTATGGAGACAACAACAGAGGAAAAATACTTGGCATTGGAAAAATTGGTACAAATTTCTCAACCTCCATAGAAAATGTTTTACTTGTAGATGGTCTTAAACATAGCCTATTAAGTGTTAGCCAACTTTGTGATAAAGGTTTTTCAGTATCCTTTGATTCACAAAAATGTCTAATTGAACACAAAAATGATAAAAAAAGTTAAGATAGTGGGATTTAGAATTAACAATGTATATAAAATAAAAATAGAAAATAATCCTAATCATTCTGAATGCCTCATGAGTAAAAATGATGAATCTTGGTTATGGCATAAAAGAATTGCTCACATAAACATGAAACACTTAAATAAATTAATCTCAAAAGATTTAGTAATAGGATTACCAAAAATTAAATTTGAGAAAAATAAATTATGTGATGCTTGCCAAAAGGGAAAACAAGTAAAAGTATCTTTCAAACCAAAGAATATAGTTACAACCACAAGACCCTTAGAACTCTTGCATATGAACTTGTTTGGACCTTCTAGAATTATGAGCTTTGGTGGAAGTTACTATGGTCTTGTCTTAGTGGATGATTTCTCTAGGTACACTTGGACCTTATTTCTTGCAAATAAAAGTGATACATTTGGTGTCTTTAGAAAATTTGCTAAACTAATTCAAAATAAGAAAAACCTTAAGATTGTCTCCATTAGAAGTGATCATGGAAAAGAGTTTGAAAATAAAGATTTTGATTCATTTTGTGAAGAAAATGGAATTGAATATAACTTTTCTGCACCTAGAACTCCACAAGAAAATGGAATAGTAGAAAGAAAAAATAGATCATTAGAAGAATTAGCAAGAACAATGCTTAATGATTCAAAACTCCCCAAATATTTTTGGGTAGAAGCTGTCAACACCGCATGCTATACTATGAATAGAGCTTTAATTAGACCTATTCTTAAGAAAACTCCTTATGAGTTATTCAATGGAAGAAAACCTAATATTTCACATCTTCATATTTTTGGATATGCAAATGTTTTGTACTTAATAATGGAAAAGATAACTTAGGAAAATTTGATGCTAAATCTGATGAAGGGATATTTCTTGGATACTCTCTAAATAGAAAATCATTTAGAATATACAACAAAAGAACTATGACTATTGAGGAATCAATACATGTTGTATTTGATGAAACTAACCTTGTTTGTCTAAGAAAAGATATTATTGATGAAATTGTAGAAAGCTTTGAAGATACTCATATTGATGAGCAAACTCACAAGGATGACAAAGATAAAGAAAAAAAGGATTCAATAATCCAAGAAGGTCAAACAAACATCAATCCTCAAAGAGAGTGGAGAATCTCAAGAAATCATCCTCTTGAAAATATCATTGGAGATATAACAAAAGGGGTAGCTACTAGAAACTCTCTAAAAGAAGCATGCAACAATATATCTTTTGTTTCTGAAATAGAAGTTAAAAGTATTGATGAAGCTTTAAATGATGAACATTGGATTAATTCTATGCAAGAAGAATTAAATCAATTTGAGAGAAATCAAGTATGAGATTTGGTAAATAGACCCACTAATCATCCAATTATAGGAACAAAATGGATTTTTAGAAACAAACTTGATGAACATGGTTTAGTCATAAGAAATAAAGCTAGATTAGTTGCTAAAGGTTATAATCAAGAAGAAGGTATAGATTATGAAGAAACATATGCACCAGTAGTAAGACTAGAAGCCATTAGGATGTTACTTGCCTATGCATCAATAATGGACTTCAAATTATACCAAATGGATGTTAAAAGTACTTTTCTAAATGGTTTTATTCAAGAAGAAGTTTATGTAGAACAACCCCCCGGTTTTGAGAACTCAGAATTTCCAAACCATGTATTTAAATTGAAAAAGGCTCTTTATGGATTAAAACAAGCTCCTAGGGCATGGTATGAAAGACTTAGTAAATTTCTTTTGGAAAAAGAATTTATGAGGGGAAAAGTTGATACTACACTCTTTATCAAAAGAAAAATGAATGACATCCTTTTAGTGCAAATCTATGTTGATGATATTATTTTTGGAGCTACTAATGACTACTTGTGCAAGGAATTTTCAAATGATATGCAAAGTGAATTTGAAATGTCTATGATGGGAGAACTAAATTTTTTCCTTGGACTACAAATAAGGCAAACCAAAAATGCAATTTTTATTAATCAAAGAAAATACTGTAAAGAATTGCTCAAAAGGTTTGGAATGGAGAATGCTAAATTAATGGCAACACCAATGAGCACTACTTGCTACCTTGGCAAAGATGAAGTGGGAAAATCCATAGACGTAAAGAAATATAGAGGTATGATTGGATCTCTCTTATATTTATCTGCAAGTAGACCTGATATTATGTTCAGTGTTTGTTTATGTGCAAGATACCAATCTAACCCTAAAGAATCTCATTTGAGTGCTGTTAAAAGAATTATGAGATATCTGTTAGGAACCACAAATCTAGGTCTATGGTATCCTAAAAACATGCCTTTCAATCTAGTAGGTTACTTAGATTCTGATTTTGCTGGGTGTAAAACTGATAGAAAGAGTACTAGTGGAACATGCCATTTTATTGGATCCGCTTTAGTATCATGGCATAGTAAAAAGCAAAATAGTGTTGCTTTATTTACTATTGAAGCAGAATATATTGCTGCTGGAAGTTGTTGTGCATAAATTCTATGGATGAAACAACAACTATCTGATTTTGGTTTATCATTAGATCATATTCCAATTAAGTGTGATAATACTAGTGCTATCAATCTCTCTAAAAATCCAGTTCTTCATTCTAGAACAAAGCATATTGAGATAAGACATCATTTTCTTAGGGATCATGTTGAAAAAGGAGATTGTGTTCTAGAATTTGTTGAAACAAAGAATCAATTAGCTGATATATTCACAAAGCCCTTACCAAAAGAAAACTTCTTTTCAATTAGACAAGAATTGGGGATTCTAGACTCTTTTCACATTACTTTTTGACTCTATAGTAAAAAGACACAATTTTAAGGATAGTAATCGATTACAGGGACACGTAATCGATTACTAGAGGGAATGAATAAAATTTTTGAAAATTTAAACAATCGTAATCGATTACAGGGTCATGTAATCGATTACCAGAGCGTATTTACTTGATCTGGCACACATGTAATCGATTACAAAGTAGTGTAATCGATTACCAGAGCGTGTTTCACTTATCTGGGTAAAAGGTAATCGATTACCATGAAATGTAATCGATTACTAGAAACAAAATGCACAAATCTGGAAATGTGTAATCAATTACCATATATATGTAATCGATTACACGACGTCTGCACTTAAAATTCAAAGCCCTTTCTCTCTCTCTCACTCCGTGCAGCTCAAAGGTCTCACCTTTCTCTCTTCCGTCAAAACCCAAAAAAATCTTCAAATCATCATATCGAGTCCCGTTTGTTGCATTCTTCATCATTCTTGATTCTCTTCACTTCTACCGATTCCATTTTTCTCAAAACATTCATTCAATGGCAGAATCATCAAAACGTCATAAGGGTTCTTCGTCACGTTCAACCACTGCCGGCCGCCGACAACAGCCTCCCTTCGACGATCCCCCTGCTCCTACGAATCCTATTCCATACTCTGGACGTGCTCTCTCTCTATTCTCCACAGACGAACAACGGATAGGTACTTCCAGTTATTTTCAGAGCAAAATATTGTTGATCCCAAGTATATCAGTATTGATTTTTTTGAGGGTGAGTCATTTGAGTGTTATACGATTTTTAAAAATTCTGGGTTGCTTGATTTTATGTCTCTGAAGAACCCTATTTATCCATAATTAGTCAGGGTCTTTTATAGTAATTTAGAAATCAGGAATGGGGTTCTTCATAGTAAGGTTAAAAAAATTCCAATAGTGATAAATCAGTCTCTGTTCTATGATCTATCAAAATTAAAAGATCAGGGTACACTGTTTGAGGGAACAATTCCGGATACATGGAAACCAGAATATTCCCATCCCAATGCCCAAAGTATGATTTGTGTGGATGATGCTGACATGACTGGACGATTATTGGATGGATCAATAAAATTTGATTATCGCATAATGCATTATATAATTGTTCGGGTACTGCTTCCCCGCACCACTAACCTTGCACAGGCATCAAAGGAAGACTTAATCTTGATATGGGCTCTAATAACTGGCCTGGAGTTTAGCTGGGCTCATATGATTAGGAGTCGTATGAAAAAGGCCTTGCGGGGTAATGCTTCTCTTCCATACCCACACTTTATAACTACTATTTTGGAACATTTTAATGTTCCTCTGGAAGATGAAACATGGGTTCCAGTTAAGAGGTTCATTGAGATTGGGGCAAATGCAATTGCTTCTCTTGGGTACAAGAAAACACTAGAAAACACCTGGGTCAGGAAGCAGGATTTTCAAGCAGTTGACACTGATGATAGAACTCCGTCACCACCTCCTCAAGATCCTTCATTAGCACTTCTCTCGGATGTTCTCAATGAAATTAGAGATCTCCGTTTCTATGTTGGTGAACGTTTTGATTCTCTTGACACTCGCATGAATCGTCTTGAGGAGGAAGTAAAATCTCTTCGTCGCCCTTCCGAGTAGCTAGTTGACTGTGATTCTGATAGTTTTTTCTTTTAGTTTATCTTATGTTTTGGGCTATTTTTAATCAATTTCTGAACTTTTTTGATTAGTTTGTTCTAGGATATTCTGCACGTTTGACTATGATATTTTGCTATTGAGACATATTTGTTTTTTCACTTCTGTTCTAAATGGTATTTGTTTATCTCATTCTATATTTTTTTTGTTATGTTGTCTCATCCCTTTTGATGTTGCCAAAGGGGGACAGGAAAGGAAAGAAGAAAAAGGGATAATTTATTCCTGATCAAAAATAGGATATTTTGGTTTGAACAATTTAATCTGATCACTGCAATTGTCTATTTAAATACAAATCTTTTTATAAAATAAAATTAACATCAAACAATGATTTATTAAGGGGGAGACTAAGGGGGAGTGATCGATATACACTGTTTTATGTTTTCTTTCCATTTACAGTATGTTGTCATCATCAAAAAGGGGGAGAATGTGGAAGAACGTATGTAAAATATTTTGATGATGCCAAAGAAATTGTAGAAAACAAGAGGTCAAGTTAAAGCAAGGTGATCAAGAAACAAAAATCTCAAAGTATTTTCTAGATAAGTCTTGTCAACCTAGCTTTATATGTAAAATGAAATCTTTAGAAATATTTCATAAGATTACTTGGCCATTTAAAATAAAGAATTTCAAGAAAACCCAAATATAATTTTTTTTAAGGTTTTGAAAATAGAAGTTTTCTATATCTTAAGTTTTAATAAACTAATTTTTGTTTTATGAGTCTGGTAATCGATTACCAATACATGTAATCGATTACCAGAGGATGAAACTTATATATTCAAAATTAAAATATTAAAACGTGCTCTGGTAATCGATTACCAATTCTTGTAATCGATTACCAGAAGATAAAACTTCAAAATTTGAATTTAAATTTTACATTTCAAACATTTTGAAATTAAACCGTTGTAATCGATTACCAAGTATTGTAATCGATTAGCAGAGCTTATTTTATGAAAATTTTGAGAAAGTCACAACTCTTCATGAAAAGACATAACCTTAGAAACAATTGTCTATAAATACCTATAATTTTTCAGAGAAGGGTTACGAACTCTATTGTGAAAATTATCTTTACAAATCACTTGGCCAAAATCATTTGCAAACATTAGCTAAAGAGTTCTACTAGATCAACAAAGTGTAAAATCCACTCTTCAAAAGAGATTTGTTCTACTTTATTCAATTCATCTATTGATCTGTAAATGAGAAAGTGTTGTTCTCCTTGTTGGTCTGTGATTCTCAACACGAGGAAAGGGAATTCCTAGGTGTTGGAGAATTTGAGTGTTGTAAAAGTTACAAGAATAGTGAAAATCTCAAGTGGGAGACTGTCGCCACCGGCCCGAAACGGGCTTTCGGCATTCGCGAAGGATGGTTGGACTCTTTTATTTGTTAAAAAATATGGATTGCTAGAATGACTTATTCTCAAACTGAGACCTCGTCAAACGAGCAATTTTATTAAAAGGCTCACCAATCCATGTTAATCCCAAGCGGGACCCTCCATGGATTAGTGGTTTTCATAAAAAGGAAGGGTTCATGGAGTCGCCACCAATGTTTTACTCAAAACATTGGAAAAAGAGGTTTAAGGCAATCGATTCAAAAATCGACTTCGGCCATTACAACCAGAGTCGGGTAAGGGAGTCGGTTACGCGTGGGGAAGGTGTTAGCACCCCACAGCGCCCCTTTCGGGTTCCCTATGACAGATTATTTAAAAATAATAGTGCAAAATTACTAAATTACCCCTATTTATTCTAAGCAATTATAAATTAACTATCTACATGATGACAGTTTAAATATGTACACACAGAAAGAGGTAAAAGAAGGGACTTTAAAGAGATAAACCTTTGAAGCGTGCTTTCTTATATATCTTGACAGAAATTGGGAAGCGTTTTGGCGTTCCCTCCCTCTACAAGACCGCTCGCTCCCTCCTATAAAATTTTAACTATGGAAATCCGGAGGATTTCCCTTCGACTAGGTTCGAGACTCAAGCAAATGGCTCGTGACTCAAGAACTTCGTCGGATCAACTCTCCGAGTGATTTCTAGGCAGAGCACTGCTCAAAAAAACCCAGAATACTCAAGAAGAGGGTTAAAACTCAGTGAAAAGTGTAGAATGACGTCCAATTGACGTCATATTTATAGGGATGAGGCGCAATACGGCCTCTGGGGGTCAATACGGTCCGTATTGAAGTTTTGAACTACAATACGGCCGTATTGAAGTTCAAAAAACCTCAATACGGCCGTATTGAAGTTCAGTGCAGCCGTATTGAAGTTCAGTGCAGCCGTATTGAATTCAATGCAGCCGTATTGAAGTTCAGAAACTTCAATACGGCCGTATTGAGTTCAGTGCGGCCGTATTGTAGTTTAAAATGTTCAATACGGCCGTACTGAACTTTTGGGAGGCCGTATTGGGCTTCATTCCCTCCACTTTCTTATTTTTTGCTACTCTAAGACCTCTAAACCTACAGATTGTCATCCTAGGGTCTTCCAGGGTCTTCCAGGAGTCCTTCCGGCTGACTTTCCTTTGGTCTTCAAGAGTCTTCAAGCTTTATTTCCTACCCGGACAATTTTAGGGGTCTACAGCTGCCCCCCCTTTACTTAGTCAAACAGCCTTTTGGTGTACCGTTTGATAAGTAAAGGAGTTGACCCAATTGTCCGGGGAATAAGCCATCCTTCCGACTTGTAGTGTCTTCAGGTGGGAAAATTGTTGAGTAGCCTCTCCAGGTTGAGTTTGCCCTCTCCAGGGTGAGTATTAGTCGTCGCCTCTCGAGGCTCATTGCATACCTCGGTGCTCTGGACATCTGGGTAGCTGAGTATTGCCTCTCCAGGCTTGTGCATACCTCGGTGCTCTGGACATCTGGGTAGCTGAGTATTGCCTCTCCAGGCTTGTGCATACCTCGGTGCTCTGGACATCTGGGTAGCTGAGTATTGCCTCTCCAGGCTTGTGCATACCTCGGTGCTCTGGACATCTGGGTAGCTGAGTATTGCCTCTCCAGGCTTGTGCATACCTCGGTGCTCTGGACATCTGGGTAGCTGAGTATTGCCTCTCCAGGCTTGTGCATACCTCGGTGCTCTGGACATCTGGGTAGCTGAGTATTGCCTCTCCAGGCTTGTGCATACCTCGGTGCTCTGGACATCTGGGTAGCTGAGTATTGCCTCTTCAGGCTTGTGCATACCTCGGTGCTCTGGACATCTGGGTAGCTAAGTATTGCCTCTCCAGGCTTTGTGCATACCTCGGTGCTCTGGACATCTGGGTAGCGTGAGTTTGCCCTCTCCAGGGATTTGTGATAGTTTTGTCTCCACAGTCCACGATGCTGCTTCGACGACTGTTTTTTGATTTTGGTGCCGCTGAGGGCTGGATAACGCAGGGATCCGTCTAGGGGATGTGCAGTTACTCATAGGTTCTTGTGTCCCAATTTTGCATTGCGTAATTGGTGCCCATTGAGGAATTTCTGTTTCCTTGGGGTGTAGACACAAAGATGCTCTTTCTGAGATGAGCGGTGCCTTATGGTTGGCTGACGTCCTTTTGACGGTGGTGGAGTATCCCGGTTATCCTTATTCGGGCGACTCTTTTTGTTTTTCTGGTTTTGTTGCCTCTGTGTAGGCTATTATTCGCTGGGGATTTTGTCATTGATTTTGTCTCCACAGTCCACGATGCTGCTTCGACGGTTGTTTTTTTATTTTGATGCCGCTGAGGGCTAGATAACGCAGGGATCCGTCTAGGGGATGTGCAGTTACTCATAGGTTCCTGTGTCCCAACTTTCCATTGCGTAGTTGGTACCCATTGGGGAATTTCTGATTCCTTAGGGTGCAGACACAAAGATGCTCTTTCTGATGTGAGCGATGCCTTATGATTGGCTGACGTCCTTTCGACGTTGGTGGAGTATCCCGGTTATCCTTATTCGGGTATCTCTTTTGGATTTTCTGATTTTTGCTGCCTCTGTGTAGGTTGTTATCCGCTGGGGATTCTGGATGTTGATTTTGATTAGCCTCTTCTGTTAGGCATATCATCTTGATGTTCAATGATTGGCTGAAAAGCCAAATTCCGCTTGGGGAATTGTTATTGATCTTTTGGATTTTTTTCTTTTTTGAAAGAGTGCCTCTGAGTAGGCGAATTATCTTGATGTTTGGTGTTCGGCTGAGTGCCGGATTCCGCTTGGGGAATGATCATTTGTCTTTTGTGATTTTTCTTGACGGGGTGCCTCTGAGTAGGCGAGTGGGGATTTAAAGTTTATTTATCCCAGAGTATTATTTAAAAAGCCTCTTCAGGCTTAGCTTCACTCATCGCTTGAGTTGGAAAGCTACCTTCCACTGAGGAAGTTTAAGTCCTTTCGACTTGGATATTCTGTTTAGATGATCAAGCCTCCCTTGGGGAATTTTGCTGATCTTGGTTTGATAGCTTTCACTGGGGAATTTGGCCCGTGAGCTTAAGCTGAGGTTTCTCTGGGGAGTATTATTTCTGCGAGCCTCTCCAGGCTCAATTATTCTGTATGATGAATTGGTTTTTTGTTCAGCCCGAGAATGCGAGCTGAGACGTCTTTTGGAGAGTATTATTTCGGCAAGCCTCTCCAGGCTTAATTATTTTGTGGGAGTATTATTTCAGCAAGCCTCTCCAGGCTCAGTTATTCTGTGGGAGTATTATTTCGGCAAGCCTCTCCAGGCTCAGTTATTCTGTATGAGTATTATTTCGGCAAGCCTCTCCAGGCTCAGTTATTCTGTACGATGAGTTGCTTTTCTTGTTCAGCCCAAGAATGCAAGCTGAGATGTCTTTTGGAGAGTATTATTTTGGCAAGCCTCTCCAGGCTCAGTTATTCTGTATAATTTGTTGGATTTTCTGTATTTTGCCTTTTTGTTGATTTTGGCTTTTTCTGTGTTTTTGCCTTTTTTGATTTTGGCTTTTTCTATATTTTTGCCTTTTTTTGATTTTGGCTTTTTCTGTATTTTGCCTTTTTTGTTGGTTTTGGCTTTTTCTGTACAGAAATGTCTCTGAGGAGTATTATTTTGGCAAGCCTCTTCAGGCTCAGTTATTCTGAGAGAGTATTATTTCGGCGAGCCTCTCCAGGCTCAATTATTCTGAGAGAGTATTATTTCGGCAAGCCTCTCCAGGCTCAGTTATCTTGAGAGAGTATTATTTTGGCAAGCCTCTCCAGGCTCAGTTATTCTGAGAGAGTATTATTTCGGCAAGCCTCTCCAGGCTCAGTTATTCTGTGGGAGTATTATTTCGGCAAGCCTATCCAGGCTCAATTATTCTGAGAGTATTATTTCGGCAAGCCTCTCCAGGCTCAGTTATTCTGAGAGTATTATTTCGGCAAGCCTCTCCAGGCTCAGTTATTCTGTACGTTTTATTGATTTTCTGAATTTCTGCATTTTATTTGCTGCTGTCATACATAAGCAATTTTTCTATTTTTTCTATTTTATGCGACTGCCTCATGATGAGGTCTTTGAATATTTCTTTGTGGCCAATACGACCATATCTATTTCAGTACGCCCGTACTGAGTTGAAAATTTGTTCATAACCCTGTTTTTAGTACGGGTGTACTGAACATGATACGGGCGCATTGTTTTTTCTGAAGTTTATATTTTTTTGTTTTTTTCAATAAACAGAGAATAAGTGATCTTCCATTACACCTATCATCTGTATGCATGTATGCAGTATGATGCACCTAATTCTATTTGATTTACTTTTCAAAAGAATTAACCGATGCGTTTCTCTGTTTGGATTTTTGCCATTCCTCTAGACGGGCTGTGTGCTGCCGATTTCTGTAACCGAGGAATGATGCATGTTATATTGAGATTTGGTGTCATCAACCAAATGATTTTCCTTTCCTTTAGAAGATGTGTCAACCCTCCTATTGACTACTATATCTCCATGTTTCCACTAGATTATTCAAAAATCGTTTGGGACAAGAGAGAAAAGAAGGAAAGGATATTTTTTTCGAAAGTTTGTGTTTTAGAGGGGATTATTATTTTTTGAAAAATGGATTTTGTAAGAATGGCTTGGCCAATGGTAGGCTTAAGTGTTTAGGTTTGTTTGATTAAACACTTATGAAGTTAAGCACGTCTTGGTTATTAACGTTTGTGATTTGATAACTTGGATAGCTTTTCTTGAGCCCCTTTGTTGAATTCAGTTGGTGGTACCATCATGGATTTATTCTGTTTTTCGATTGCCCTAACTTTTGCCTAAAACACCCATTTGTGGAGTTTTAGCGGGCTTTTGTTTTTGTTCATTATTTTGTAACCCTAATTTTTGCCTAGGTCACCCTTTTGTGGGATTCCAAGCGGGTCTTTTGCTCTTATTTTTGCGCAGCCCCCTTTTTGGGTTTCCTGCCGAGCTTCTTTTATTTTAAAAGATTTCTTTTTACCCATGATGGCACTTGTCGAGGCCAAGGAAAGGTGCTCCAAGTTGTCGTGCACACTTCCACACAAAATGATGTGGGTTTATTGATTATTAAGACGATTTTAACCTCACTTATGTTCATTCAAACAGGGTTAAAAATAATGTGGTCTAGAATTTTATTGCAAGCAAGAAAAGAAGCAATAAAGAATTAATGAAGAATGATTTTATTATAATCATAGAGGAAACATGTGCCCTATCGAGGCTCGGGGGTCGGGCTGTCCCCGAGGAGTAATCTCTAATAGTCATCAGGTATACACATCCCTATCGGAAGGAGGAGAGCACTTGATGATGACGACCGGCCTTGATGCTTGTGAACCGGCCTTCCTAAAGATCTGGCTTAAAGAACGTCGAGAAGGATCTTGATTCCTCTTCGTTCTTTGATCTTTAACAGGGTTGTATCCTAACCCTTGTTTCCCCGGATTATCCTTGATGATGGGTAGCTCGGGAATTCCTTGGGAATTCTTGCCAAGTCCTTGTCCCGGCAAGTATCCATTCTTGGTGAGCATATGGGCTACCTTCTTCATTTCTCGGGGAAATGTCTCAACATTGGCAATTTCCAATGCTTGGAAGGCGGTTTCCAAAGCTTCCTCTGCTGCATCCACATAAGGTATGGTGGATGGCTTGCTGATGAGTATGTCATCTTCAGCTTGTACGGTCACCAGTTTGTCACCCACTATGAACTTGACTTTCTGGTGGAGCGTAGAAGGAACAGCTTTTGCATCATGAATCCAAGGTCGGCCGAGGAGACAGCTGTATGCGGGAGTAATGTCCATCACTTGGAATTCGACATTTAAAGATGGTGGGTCCAATTTAGATTGGAAGATTGATCTCTCCCACCACTTCTCTTTTAGAACCGTCGAAAGCTCGAACGATCATGTTGCTCGGGCGCATTTGGACTCCCTTGATTGCCACTTGATCGAGCGTTCTTTTTGGCATCATATTCAAGGAAGATCCATTATCTACCAAGACTTTTGCGATGTGATATTCCTTGCACTTTACAGAGATGTGCAAGGGCTTGTTGTGATTTGGTCCCTCGGCGGGGATCTCTTCATCGGTGAAAGTGAGGTGATCATTAGCCGTGATGTGACTAATAATCCCCTCAAACTTGTCTTGGGAGATGGTATGCGACACATATGCCTCGTTCAAGACTTTCAACAGAGCTTGCCGATGCGGTTCGGAGCTTAGGATCAACGACAACAGTGTAATCTTTGCTGGTGTTCTATGAAGTTGATCCACGATGGAGTACTCGCTCTGTTTTTAACAGCTCGTCTGTCTCCTCCTCGGATTCTTTTTCCTCGGTTTTCTTTTCTTCTTTTCCTTTATTCTTGGGAGCTTTATCCTGAAGATCTTCGGGAGTGTAGATCCTGCCACTCCTAGTCATGCCCCCAAGTCCAGCGATGTTGGAAATATCGCTGTCGGCAGAAGAATGGATGTCGTATATCCATGGCACAGCCTTATTTGATTCGTAGGGAAAAGGCCTTGGAGTAGTGATCCTTAATGGTGTTGGACCTTCCCCTTTATTCGTCTTGATTACCAACAACGGAGTTGACGTGTGTTCGCTTGGCGCGGTTGTTGGCTTGCATTTAATAACGAACGGCGTGCGATCCATTCTTTGAACATACGCATCGCTTAATCCTTTCTTTTTATTACTATTATTAATGAATTACTAGGAGAGATGTATGAAATGAATGACTCCTAGATCCCTCCATGATCTATATGCATGATATGAGATGATGATGTTGAATATGCATGCATTGTGTTTATTCAACTAAGCATTATCATGTTTTTAGGATGTCCCTAAGATGATGCATGATATTGCTTGGTTTGGATAAATATCATTTTTCTTTATTTTTGGGTATTTTGTTTTTTGTATTTTTTTTGGGTGAAAAGGGAAACTACCTATATGAATGCGATGAAGGTAGATGTTAACACCATGTAATGGAAGATTCTTATTCCTATTTATTCTTATTTAAAAAGGAATGTTGTATGTTTAAAGAAATGCAATGTATGCTCATACAATGTCACATAAAAATGCACAAACAATTCACTCATCCACGAACAGTCACGAGCGAATCACGAGGTAGGGGTATCCTGCAGAAAAGTGCATATTCAAGGTGGTTCTAACTGTTCTCACCGGTTTGAGGCCCCCAAGGTGCCCCCATTATAGGGACCCAATTCCTCTCGTCGTAAGTCGATGGAAAGCTCCAACGCACTGTCGGACTCGAGTTCATGGTTATCACCTTGAGTGATGCTTTCCGACAACGGTCTACGGGCACCTATAGACCCATTCGACAACCGGCCGTACTAACATCCACTCCCTATGGCTTACCACTCATGCCCCCGGGTATAGAGGGAACTGTTGTGTGCAAAGGTTTGTGTGCAATTTATATTTCAAACAATTGCAGAAAATTAAACAAACAACAGTTATTAAAGCCAAATAAATAAAGCATGTTATCGTACAAGCAAGGGGTAATAAAGTAATTTTAACTATTATTTTTTAAAAATAATCTGTCACTAAATGGGACTGACTCTCGAGGCTTCCCCAGTGGAGTCGCCATCTGTCGCCACCGGCCCGAAACGGGCTTTCGGCATTCGCGAAGGATGGTTGGACTCTTTTATTTGTTAAAAAATATGGATTGCTAGAATGACTTATTCTCAAACTGAGACCTCGTCAAACGAGCAATTTTATTAAAAGGCTCACCAATCCATGTTAATCCCAAGCGGGACCCTCCATGGATTAGTGGTTTTCATAAAAAGGAAGGGTTCATGGAGTCGCCACCAATGTTTTACTCAAAACATTGGAAAAAGAGGTTTAAGGCAATCGATTCAAAAATCGACTTCGGCCATTACAACCAGAGTCGGGTAAGGGAGTCGGTTACGCGTGGGGAAGGTGTTAGCACCCCACAGCGCCCCTTTCGGGTTCCCTATGACAGATTATTTAAAAATAATAGTGCAAAATTACTAAATTACCCCTATTTATTCTAAGCAATTATAAATTAACTATCTACATGATGACAGTTTAAATATGTACACACAGAAAGTGGTAAAAGAAGGGACTTTAAAGAGATAAACCTTTGAAGCGTGATTTCTTATATATCTTGACAGAAATTGGGAAGCGTTTTGGCGTTCCCTCCCTCTACAAGACCGCTCGCTCCCTCCTATAAAATTTTAACTATGGAAATCCGGAGGATTTCCCTTCGACTAGGTTCGAGACTCAAGCAAATGGCTCGTGACTCAAGAACTTCGTCGGATCAACTCTCCGAGTGATTTCTAGGCAGAGCACTGCTAAAAAAAACCCAGAATACTCAAGAAGAGGGTTAAAACTCAGTGAAAAGTGTAGAATGACGTCCAATTGACGTCATATTTATAGGGATGAGGCGCAATACGGCCTCTGGGGGTCAATACGGTCCGTATTGAAGTTTTGAACTACAATACGGCCGTATTGAATTCAATACGGCCGTATTGAAGTTCAAAAAACCTCAATACGGCCGTATTGAAGTTCAGTGCAGCCGTATTGAAGTTCAGTGCAGCCGTATTGAATTCAATGCAGCCGTATTGAAGTTCAGAAACTTCAATATGGCCGTATTGAGTTCAGTGCGGCCGTATTGTAGTTTAAAATGTTCAATACGGCCGTACTGAACTTTTGGGAGGCCGTATTGGGCTTCATTCCCTCCACTTTCTTATTTTTTGCTACTCTAAGACCTCTAAACCTACAGATTGTCATCCTAGGGTCTTCCAGGGTCTTCCAGGAGTCCTTCCGGCTGACTTTCCTTTGGTCTTCAAGAGTCTTCAAGCTTTATTTCCTACCCGGACAATTTTAGGGGTCTACAGAGACTTGAGGACTGGATGTAGGCAAGGTTGGCCGAACTAGTATAAAATCAAGTTTGCAATTCTCTATCCTTATACTTTTTAATTGTGTTGTGAAGTCTTTGCATCATTACATACAATTTGTTTATGATATTGAATTTATAAGAAAGAATTTGCAAAAACTCATAAAGAAAGGAAAAATTAGATAACTTAATTCACCCCCCTCTTAAGTTATATGAGGCTACTTGACTAACAAGTTGGTATCAATTGAACAAATGCTTATTCTAAAGATTACACAAAATTATAAGTATATCATTGATGAGTCATTATTTTCCCCTATTTTCTTACCTTTCTGTACTTATTTTAATCTCTGATTTGCGCTTAACTGTTGATTATATCCACTGTTTTCTATTTGGGCTTTAATTGGACCGGTAATTCATATTTTAACTAATTTGAGTTTTCAAAATCTAATTATTCCAAATTTTATTTTCAGGGCAGTTTAGTAATTATCTGGGCTTGGAATTAATTTCTGGATTTCAAGTGGAGCTGCCACATCATCTGCCATGTCATTTTTCCACCTCAGCATTTAATTTCATTTTTTTTATTCTGTTTTATTTGTAATTTTCGGGTCAGACCTAACCTAGGGCCCATGTTGACTCTTTTAGGTTTATTTTAGGGTCCTAGGGCAGCCACCAACCTCCAGACTTGATGTGACCACGTTGGGGCTGCCTCTCTTGAGTTTTCTGGACGTTTTTCCTTCATGCAGCTACAGTGTTTTGATGTTTCTGATTCCCTGTTGCTTTCATTTACGTTTTGCTCTCTTTAGCTTCCATTTTCGTTTTACTCTCTTCTTCTCCTCTTATATGCATTTTGTATCTGAACTGAACCTTTACATTTGAAATACAGATTGTCATTTTCGTTTCCTTCTCTGCCTTGCATTTTCGTTTTCTGTTTTCATTTTAATATGGAAGGCTAAAAACCCCTGGGTTGGGTTCTTGTTGTGGATTGTAATCTCTCTTTGAGGTTGGGTATGTTTGTATGTTTGTATGTCTCTGTTCTGCTTGTTCTTCTCCATTTAACCTCTCTGTCCATGCTTAATGGGCTGTGCTCCAAGCCACAGTTGCTTAATCTGTGAAGAGGTTGATGTTGTATACGTTTGCTTAATTCGTGTAGGGAAATCTTGAGTTAATGTTCGCTTAGTTGGTTAACTCGGATGGAACAAGGATTAAGTGGTTAATAGAGTAATGTTTGAGAACCAGGGATAAAAGAGTTACAATCCGAATAAGGAGCCAATCCATTTTTACTTGCTGTTTTATTTCATTTTATTGTGTTACGGACTGAAAACCTGAAAGCAAACGCCCCCCACTGTGTGTTTAAGCCTTTAACAGTAAACGACGGTCCTTGGGAGACGACCTAGGAGTCACTTCCTAGTACTACATTTAATTGTATTTATTTGACCGGATACGGCTCCGATCAAATTTGGCACCGTTGCCGGGGATCTTTGGTTGCTGTTATAGGCTGTGTGTTTGTGTGTTATTTGTTCTGTTGTGTGTTTTGTGTTTTAGAGCTCTGATATGTTATGTGTGTAGTGTATTAGTGTATCAGTGTTAGTGTATCAGTTTCTGTTTCAATTTTGTATGAACTTTGTGTATCAGTTGGTGCTTGCGTTTGTGTGTCATTGCATGTTATTTGTGAGCCAGCTGAAGAATTCAATTCATGTTGTTAAGTTTGATGAACAGTAACCAATGGAACAGTAACTCTAATTTAGTTTTGGTGTATTTGTTGTCATGTGTTTGGCATAGTTGATCTTTATTGCATTTGATAGCCCATTGTTAACCAATTATATTGATTCCATTTGGTGTGCTGAATCATTGTTGTGTGTGTTGAGTTTCAATTTTGGTGCATTTCGTGGTGCATGTGGCTCAAAATCTGGTGCATGTTGGCTAAAAATCTGGTGCATTTTCCCCTGTTTTTTGGTGCGTTTTCTGGTCAGTTTTGGTGCGTGTTCTGTTTTGGCTGGGCATGCTCTGTTTTGGCTGCCTACTACTCCTCTGTTCGGGTGCCAAAAATGTGGGAAAATGGTGTGCAAGTGTGCAAAATCTGGTCCAATTTGGTGCACATGAATAGTGCTGAATAGTGCCAAATTTTCCAATTAATTGTGATTTTTGTTTTTGATAGCTAGACTTGTTATTTTTGTCTGATTTTTTTTGTGGGAACTTCTTTCAACCTATATTTTGTGTAAAAAATAGCTAGGGCACATAGTTTGGTCAAAATTTGGAGATACAATTTTTTAAAAAAACTTTTTCAGCAAAACTTCAAGGGGCCATAACTTTTGCTCTGGTTATCGGAATTAGGCAAACTTTTTTTTCATTTTGTGTAGAAAAAAAAGATCTATCCAACCCAAACTGCTATGCTGTGTGGCCCCATCCAGATCTTCAAAAAAACGTCATTTACTATTTCTTTTGTATTTTTGAAGTTTTATTTCACTATTTTTCCAAACTTCTATAATTTTTAAAAAATAGTTAGGTTTTGAATTTTGTTCTCAACTTTTTTGTGGTAGTGTCTTATGATTTTAGGGTGATGTTGGTGCATTAGTTTTGATATTTTCTGACTTTTCATGGAAATTCCCAGTTTACCCCTACTGTTCACGTGTCCTGATGCATGTGTTGCATGTAGTGCATGACTAGGAGCAACCCTGGTTATTTGCATCCATTTGATCCTGAAATTGATAGAACATTCCATAGATTAGTTAGAGAGCATATAGTTCCATCTTTAGATAGTGATAGTGATAGTCATAGTGTTAGTGATAGTGTAAGTGTTGCAACTGAACTTCATTCAAGTCAACCTGAAAACATGGGTGAACATAATGGACCTCAAGAGAGAACACTTAGGGAGATGGCTGCACCTGATTTCACATATGAGAGTCTGTGCATTCAATATCCTGAGGAATATGTTCCTTTTGTGCTTAAAACTGGACTGATCCATTTGTTGCCTAAGTTTCATGGTCGTGCAGGTGAGGATCCACACAAGCATCTCAAGGAGTTCCACATAGTTTGTTCCACCATGAGGCCACCTGATGTCCCTGAAGATCACATCTACCTGAAGGTATTCCCTTTTTCATTGGAGGATCTTGCCAAGGACTGGTTGTATTATCTGGCTCTTGGTTCAATAACAGGTTGGAATGATTTGAAGAAAGTGTTCCTGGAAAAATTCTTCCCTGCATCCAGGACCACTGCAATCCGGAAAGACATATCTGGAATTAGGCAACTCATGGGGGAGAGCTTATACGAGTACTGGGAAAGATTCAAGAGGCTGTGTGCTAGCTGCCCTCACCATCAAATTTCTGAGCAGTTATTATTGCAATATTTCTATGAGGGGTTGAACATGCTGGATAGAAGCATGATTGATGCAGCTAGTGGAGGAGCCTTAGGAGATATGACACCTGCTTCTGCTAGAGGGCTGATTGAAAAAATGGCGTCCAACTCACAACAATTCAATATGAGGAGTGATGCCATAGTTTTGAGGGGTGTGCATGATGTGGTAGCCCCAAATTCCACTGAACACAAGAAGCTGGAGAGTAAGATTGATGCTCTCACCACCTTGGTTTCACAACTGGCTGCAAATCAAAAATCAGCTCCACCACCAGCAAGAGTATGTGGCATCTGCACTTCAATTGGTCATCCAACAGATGCTTGTCCCTCCTTGTAAGAATCTTCTACAGGTCCTGATGCCCCACAAGCATATGCTGCCAACATTTACAACAACAGACCTCCACACCAGCAACAACATAATTATGATCTGTCTTCCAATAAATACAATCCTGGTTGGAGGAATCATCCTAACTTGAGGTGGGGAAACCCTCAACAGTAGCAAAATCCACCACTTTTTCAGAATAATTCCTCAAGTTCTACATATCAGCCTCCTCAACAGAGACCTCCTCCTGCACCTGTAGCCCCACCAGCTCCTCAACCTTCTACTTCTGAACCTTCATTGGAGGAGTTAGTGAGGCAGATGACTCTTCAAAACATTCAGTTCCAACAAGAGACCAGGGCTTCCATACAGAGTTTGACAAATCAGATGGGTCAGATGGCAACTTAGCTCAATCAGGCACAGTCCCAAAATTCAGACAAGCTACCTTCACAGACTGTGCAGAATCCGAAAAATGTGAGTGCCATCACCTTGAGGTCTGGCAAACAAATTGACATACCAGCACCACCTACAGCTGTTGTACCCCCACCTGAGCCTACAGTTGAGAAAGAGGGCCATACAAGTAGTAGCAAAAATTTTCATGCAGGTGGACCTTCTTCCAGTGCACACAGTGATGATCTACATCAGCCTCCTATCCCTCTTCCATTTCCACCAAAATCAATTCCAAGCAAAAAGATGGAGGAGGTTGATAAGGAGATCTTGGAGACTTTTAAGAAGGTGGAGGTGAACATACCTTTGCTAGATGCCATCAAGCAAATTCCCAGATATGCTAAGTTCCTGAAAGACTTGTGCACCCACAAGAGGAAGCTGAAGGGCAATGAACGAATCATCATGGGAAGAAACGTCTCAGCACTCATAGGTAAATCTGTTCCACATATTCCTGAGAAGTGTAAGGACCCAGGTACATTTTGTGTACCTTGCATTATTGGTAACAATAAATTCGAAAATGCCATGCTTGATTTAGGAGCTTCAATTAATGTCATGCCTCTGTCTATTTTTAATTCTTTGTCTCTTGGCACTTTGCAACCTACGGGTGTGGTCATTCAGTTGGCCAATAGGAGTGTTGCTCACCCCACAGGTTTTATAGAGGATGTCTTGGTTCGGGTTGGTGAACTAATTTTTCCCGCTGATTTTTATGTTCTTGATATGGAGGAGGGATTCTCCCATGGTTCTGCCCCAATCATTTTGGGTAGACCATTTTTGAAAACAGCCCGGACCAAGATTGATGTTTATGCTGGCACCTTGTCTATGGAATTTGGTGATATTGTTGTTCATTTTAATATTTTGGATGCCATGAAATTTCCTTCTGAAGCTCATTATGTTTTTCGTGCTGAATTGATTGATGATCTAGTTGATGAGTATATTCATGATTTTGATTCTTCTCATGCTAAGAAGCATTCATTTTCACTTGATTTGCATAGCTGTCTTCCATGCATTGAGTCTAAGTCTGAATCTGAATATCAATCTGAATGTGAAACTGATTATGAGGCATATGAATTTTACACTTTGGGTGCTGTACCTCTTGCTCTTGATTTTATATAGTCAGAATGCACTAACCATGTTGCAGGAAGTACAAAAGAATCTGACTTGCAGGTTGAGGTACAGGCTGCGGAGCCACTTCTCCCTTCTTTGGTTCCTTCTGATGTTCAGCCAGCACCCACACCAGAGTTGAAGCCTCTTCCAGAGAACCTCAAGTATGCTTACTTGGAGGATAATGAGAAGCTGCCAGTGATCATTTCCACCTCCCTTGATGCTGTTCAAGAGGAGAAATTGTTGCAAGTTCTAAAAAAGCATAAGAAAGCAATTGGTTGGACCCTGGCAGACATTCCTGGCATTAGCCCATCCACATGCATGCACAGGATATTATTGGATGATGGAGCTAAACCAGTGAGACAGCCCCAGAGGCGACTCAACCCTGTCATTTTGGAAGTTGTGAAGAAAGAGGTGACCAAGCTTCTACAAGCTGGGATCATCTATCCCATTTCAGACAGTCAATGGGTGAGTCCGGTCCAGGTGGTCCCCAAGAAGACAGGCCTCACTGTTGTTAAGAATGAGAGGGATGAGCTCATCCCCACTAGAGTGCAAAACAGTTGGACGGTCTGTATTCACTACCGGAGGCTCAACCAAGCAACAAGGAAGGATCATTTTCCTCTGCCCTTCATTGATCAAATGCTTGAGCGTCTGGCAGGTAAATCTCATTACTGTTTTCTTGATGGGTTCTCTGGCTATTTTCAGATTCATATCGCTCCTGAGGATCAGGAAAAGACCACATTCACCTGCCCTTTTGGTACTTTTGCCTATAGGAGGATGCCTTTTGGCCTATGCAATGCCCCTGGTACCTTCCAGCGGTGCATGCTTAGTATCTTTTCTGATTTTCTTGAAAATTGCATAGAGGTGTTTATGGATGATTTCACTGTTTATGGATCCTCTTTTGATGCATGTTTGGATAGTTTGGATAGAGTTTTGAATAGATGCATTGAGACTAACCTTGTTCTTAATTTTGAGAAATGTCATTTCATGGTAGAACAAGGTATAGTTTTAGGGCATATCATTTCTAGTCGGGGCATTGAGGTTGACCCTGCAAAGATATCTGTCATTGCACAATTGCCTTACCCCTCTTGCGTGCGAGAGGTGCGATCTTTTCTTGGCCATGCAGGTTTCTACAGGCGTTTCATTAAGGACTTCAGCAAGAAAGCCCTTCCACTATCCAACTTGCTTCAGAAGGATATTGAATTTGATTTTGATGACAGGTGCAAGGAGGCGTTTGATTGCCTCAAGACAGCTTTGACCACCACTCCCATCATTCAGCCACTAGACTAGACAGTTCCCTTTGAGCTGATGTGTGATGCTTCAAATTATGCACTGGGGGCTGTCTTAGCACAGAGGGTTGACAAATCACCTAGGGTGATATACTACGCTTCCAGGACATTGGATGCTGCTCAAGCAAATTACACGACCACGGAAAAGGAACTTTTAGCCATTGTTTTTGCACTTGATAAATTTCGGTCATATTTTCTTGGTTCTCGTGTCGTTGTTTTTACAGATCATGCAGCTCTAAAGTACCTGTTGAAGAAGGCTGACTCAAAGCCTAGGCTGATCAGATGGATGCTCTGGCTTCAAGAGTTTGACTTGGACATCCGTGACAGGAGCGGAGCACAAAACTTAGTGGCAGACCATCTCAGTAGGATTGAGAGAGCGAAGGATAGTGCTGATGTCTTGCCTATCCAGGATAACTTTCCTGATGAAAATTTGTTAATTATTTCTTCTGTTTCTGTTCCTTCCCCCACCCCTTGGTTTGCGAATATTGTTAATTATTTAGTTGCTTCTGTTTTTCCTCCTTTAGCATCTAGAGCTCAGATTGATAAACTTAAGAGTGATGCTAAACATTATGTTTGGGATGACCCCTATTTGTGGAAGTTTTGTAGTGATCAGGTAATCAGGAGATGCTTGCCGGACCACGAGATTGACTCCGTCCTGCAGTTCTGTCATTCTTCTGCATCTGGTGGTCATTTTGGCATTCAGAGGACAGCTTGCAAGGTGCTTGACTGTGGTTTTTACTGGCCCACCATCTTCAAGGATGCGTGGAAGATTTGCAGCACTTGTGAGCAGTGTCAGAGAGTAGGAGAAGCCCTTTCTTGGAGACAGCAGATGCCTCAGCAACCCATGCTATTCTGTGAAGTGTTTGATGTCTGGGGTATTGATTTCATGGGTCCCTTTCCTGTTTCTTTTGGTTTCTCTTACATTCTCCTAGCTGTTGATTATGTTTCAAAATGGGTGGAAGCCAAAGCCACTAGAACTAATGATGCTCGGGTTGTTGTGGATTTTGTCAGATCTAACATATTTTGCAGGTTTGGAGTACCCAGAGCTATTGTTAGTGATCAGGGCACCCATTTTTGTAACAGATCCATGCAGGCTTTGCTCAAGAAGTATGGGGTAGTGCACAGAATTTCTACACCCTACCATCCCCAGACTAATGGGCAAGCAGAGATTTCAAATAGAGAGATCAAGAGGATCTTAGAGAAGATTGTCCAGCCCAACAGGAAAGATTGGAGCAATAGGCTGGAGGATGCTCTCTGGGCGCATAGGACTTCCTACAAAACACCTATAGGGATGTCTCCTTATCGGGTTGTCTTTGGTAAGGCATGTCATTTACCTGTGGAGATAGAGCACCGAGCCTACTGGGCTGTGAAGACTTGCAACTTCTCTATTGATCAGGCTGGAGAGGAAAGAAAGCTGCAACTGAGTGAGCTTGATGAGATCCGCCTTGAAGCCTATGAGAACTCTAAGTTCTACAAAGAGAAAACCAAGAAGTTCCATGATAGCTTGATAGCTAGGAAGGACTTCGTGGTTGGCCAGAAAGTTCTCTTGTACAATTCTCGGCTCGGACTCATGGGTGGTAAGTTACGTTCTAAGTGGATTGGACCTTTTGTTGTTACTAATGTTTATCCTTATGGTACAGTTGAAATCAAAAGTGAATCCACAGATAAGAGCTTTAAAGTCAATGGGCACTGGCTGAAGCCATTTCTCAGCAATCCATCTTTGTTGGATGTTGTTGTAGAGGAGACATCTCTGCTCGACCCTGCTACTCTCCCGCCATGACTTAGGGAGTTTTCTTTCCCCTTCTCTTTCTTTACTTTTATTGCACTTGTCCATATTTATTACTTGTTCTGATTGCTCTGATCTTCTGTTTGCGCCACATTGGGAAAATGTGTGATTTAAGTGTGGGGGGGACTATTTTGGTTTGGTTACATGTTTTTAGGGTTTATTTGTTATTTTAGGTTTTATGTTTAGGTGTTCTGTACAGCTTTGCATGTTTCTCTGTGATTTCTAGGTTTTGATTGTTTGTAGGCACTTACTTCATTCTTGGATAGGAGTTTCTGGATACTATATGGTTTGAAATCCCTGTTTTTCTCTGCTTGGAAAGATGATTTTGAGGTTTGAGAGGTTGTTTTAATTGTGATAGATATACCCTGTGTGAGAATTTGAGCCACTCTCTGTTCTTACTTGTGTGTTATGCCTCTTGATTGGTTGCACAGTTGCCTTGTCTTGACTCTGTTTGATACTTCTTGATTCACATGCATGTTTGGATATGATTAAGGCGTTTTTGTTCTGATAAGCCTCTGGCCAAATAAGCCTACCTTGAATTAACTCCTCTGATAACCCCTGCTGAGCCTATTTCCCCTTTTTGTTTGAAGCTCATTACAAGCCTTAACCGAAAAACCATGATTACCTTAACCTTAGGGAGTTTTGGAGCTTTGGAATTGTTTTGGGAATAAGTCCTTGAATAAGTGTGGGGGTGTGCGTATGTTTCATTGGATGATGTATATTGGCCAGTTGATCTCTTATGCTGTACACTTTACTTCTCTGCATGTTATCTTATCTCATTTCAAATTTTCGTGTGTACTGTTCACTATGTACTGTTCACGTTTTATATAAAAAAAAAAAACAATAAAAAAAAACAATAAAAAAAAACCAAAAAAAATATATGAAAAAACAGAAGTTGTTTGAGGCAAGAGAAACAGGATTCATCATCATAAAGGTCATTAGAGGTTTTTGGGTTTGTTTCTTGTGCGCATTCTTGACTTATTCCCCATTGCTCCTCTAGTTCCTCTGGTTTGCAGTTACTTATCCCATATATTTTCCTCTACCCTGTCCTTGGCCTCATTACAACCCTAAAAAGACCTTTTGATCCTTATGTGCATGTTTGTTGGATGTTGATTTTAGAGGCTTGCCAAGTCTATATGTTGCTTGTTTTTCATGAGTGCTTTGAGAGTATACAGTTGCCTAGACACTTGAGAGATACAGTGATACAGTGCATCTTGTGAGGTTCTGTTGCTTTTGATTCACCTCTTGAGCTGATTGATTGTTTTGCCATGTTTTGAAATGCTTGGATGATTTCCATAAGTATCTGGTTTCTCTGACTCTTGCAGTGTTGGATGTTGTCTACTCCTTTTCTTTTCACAGTATTCATTGAGAATTGTGTAAATCTGTTTGTTTTCTTGTGTGTATTCTTGTTTCTGTTTCTTCATGTTGTGTCACTCTCTTTGCTATCTTTGGAATTGTTCCTTGCTCTGCTTTTTGATTTTGCCCAGGAGTGCAAAAGGCTAAGTGTGGGGGAATTTGATGAGTCATTATTTTTCCCTATTTTCTTACCTTTCTGTACTTATTTTAATCTCTGATTTGCGCTTAACTGTTGATTATATCCACTGTTTTCTATTTGGGCTTTAATTGGACCGGTAATTCATATTTTAACTAATTTGAGTTTTCAAAATCAAATTATTCCAAAATTTTATTTTCAGGGCAGTTTAGTAATTATCTGGGCTTGGAATTAATTTCTGGATTTCAAGTGGAGCTGCCACATCATCTGCCATGTCATTTTTCTACCTCAGCATTTAATTTCATTTTTTTTATTCTATTTTATTTGTAATTTTCGGGTCAGACCTAACCTAGGGCCCATGTTGACTCTTTTAGGTTTATTTTAGGGTCCTAGGGCAGCCACCAACCTCCAGACTTGATGTGACCACGTTGGGGCTGCCTCTCTTGAGTTTTCTGGACGTTTTTCCTTCATGCAGCTACAGTGTTTTGATGTTTCTGATTCCCTGTTGCTTTCATTTACGTTTTACTCTCTTTAGCTGCCATTTTCGTTTTACTCTCTTCTTCTCCTCTTATATGCATTTTGTATCTGAACTGAACCTTTACATTTGAAATACAAATTGTCATTTTCGTTTCCTTCTCTGCCTTGCATTTTCGTTTTCTGTTTTCATTTTAATATGGAAGGCTAAAAACCCCTGGGTTGGGTTCTTGTTGTGGATTGTAATCTCTCTTTGAGGTTGGGTATGTTTGTATGTCTCTGTTCTGCTTGTTCTTCTCCATTTAACCTCTCTGTCCATGCTTAATGGGCTGTGCTCCAAGCCACAGTTCTTAATCTGTGAAGAGGTTGATGTTGTATACGTTTGCTTAATTCGTGTAGGGAAATCTTGAGTTAATGTTCGCTTAGTTGGTTAACTCGGATGGAACAAGGATTAAGTGGTTAATAGAGTAATGTTTGAGAACCAGGGATAAAAGAGTTACAATCCGAACAAGGAGCCAATCCATTTTTACTTGCTGTTTTATTTCGTTTTATTGTGTTACGAACTGAAAACCTGAAAGCAAACCCCCCCCCACTGTGTGTTTAAGCCTTTAACAGTAAACGACGGTCCTTGGGAGACGACCTAGGAGTCACTTCCTAGTACTACATTTAATTGTATTTATTTGACCGGATACGGCTCCGATCAATCATACAAGAGGTTATAATTGAAGCTTACACAAAATTATGATATGTGAAAACAATGATATCATATTAAAAGATAGTGAACGATCAAGTATGTACTGTGACATAACACAAATCAACTAGGAACTATCATGAAATGTATTATTTTAATTTTAAAAATAGTCCATGTGAAATGATATAATATGCTTGTTGATGACTAAGTTTTCCAATTATGAGTAATAGTTCAACATCTGACAAGTATATGCAAAAATCAAGTTGATAATCCAAAGTCAAAAGTTGATAACTTGCTCAGAATGATACATTTTGATCAAGCAAGCAATGTTAAAAAGTTTGAGCCATAAAATTGATATCAACAATGATATACTTACATTTTCCACAACCTTAATCCATGATGCAAATGCTTTAAATTAAGTTAGCCCCTCTATATCCTCTGTGCCTATGCAGGAAAAAAAAGAACATATGGTTAGCTTCAAAACTCATTATCAAAAACCAAAAATAAAAAAAGCTCAAAAGGTTCTAATTATGTATCATGATTCTCGCTAACTCAACTATTATCGACTTACCGTGCTAGCTTGGCAATGCAAGCAAAATGTAGTGTTATTCTCAAAAGGTATGGCTTTACTCTCATGTGTAATAGATTTCAACCACCTATCGCCACCAGCCCGAAACGGGCTTTCGGCATTCGCGAAGGATGGTTGGACTCTTTTATTTGTTTAAAAATATGGATTGCTAGAATGACTTATTCTCAAACTGAGACCTTGTCAGACGAGCAATTTTATTAAAAGGCTCACCAATCCATGTTAATCCCAAGCGGGACCCTCCATGGATTAGCGGTTTTCATAAAAAGGAAGGGTTCATGGAGTCGCCACCAATGTTTTACTCAAAACATTGGAAAAAGAAGTTTAAGGCAATCGATTCAAAAATCGACTTCGGCCATGACAACCAGAGTCGGGTAAGGGAGTCGGTTACGCGTGGGGAAGGTGTTAGCACCCCACAGCGCCCCTTTCGGGTTCCCTATGACAGATTATTTCTAAAAATAATAGTGCGAAATTACTAAATTACCCCTATTTATTCTAAACAATTATAACTTAACTATCTACATGATGACAGTTAAATATACACACAGAAAGCAGTAAAAGGAAGGTCTTAAGAAGAAACCTTTGAAGCGTGCTTTTATATTCAAGTAAAACTGGGAAGCTTTTTGGCGTTCCCTCACTCTACAAGCCCGCTCGCTCCCTCCTAGAAAATTTTAACTATGGAAATCCGGAGGATTTCCCTTCGACTCAGTTCGAGACTCAAGCAAAAAGCTCAGAACTCGAGAACTTTGTCGGATCAACTCTCCGAGTGATTTCTAGGCAGAGCACTGCTCAAAAAACCCAGAATACTCAAGAAGAGGGTTAAAACTCAGTGTAAAAGTGTAGAATGACGTCCAAATGACGTCTTATTTATAGGGAACAGGCGCAATACGGGCCCTGGAGTCAATACGGCCCGTATTGAGTTTTTGAACTACAATACGGCCGTATTGAATTCAGTACGGCCGTATTGAAGTTCAAGAAACCTCAATACGGCCGTATTGAGTTCAGTGCGGCCGTATTGTAGTTCAAAATGTTCAATACGGCCGTACTGAACTTTTGGGAGGCCGTATTGGGCTTCATTCCCTCCACTTCCTTATTTTGAGCTATTACAAGACCTCTAGACCTACAGAGAATCCTCCTAGGGCCTTCCATGAGTCCTTCTGGCTGACTTTCCTTCAGTCCTCAAGAGTCTTCAAGCTTTATTGCCGACCCGGACAATTTTAGGGGTCTACAGCTGCCCCCCCTTTACTTAGTCAAACGGCCTTTTGGTGTACCGTTTGATAAGTAAAGGAGTTGACCCAATTGTCCGGGGAATGTGCCATCCTTCTGACTTGTAGTGTCTTCAGGTGGGAAAATTGTTGAGTAGCCTCTCCAGGTTGGTGCATACCTCCGCGCTTCTAGTCACTTTGGTAGCATGAGTCTTGCCCTCTCCAGGGTGGCTGAGTTTGCCCTCTCCAGGGTGGCTGAGTTCGCCCTCTCCAGGGTGAGTTTGCCCTCTCCAGGGTGAGTTTGCCCTCTCCAGGGTGGCTGAGTTTGCCCTCTCCAGGGTGAGTTTGCCCTCTCCAGGGTGAGTTTGCCCTCTCCAGGGTGGCTGAGTTTGCCCTCTCCAGGGTGTTGAGTTTGCCCTCTCCAGGGTGAGTTTGCCCTCTCCAGGGTGGCTAAGTTTGCCCTCTCCAGGGTGTTGAGTTTGCCCTCTCCAGGGTGAGTTTGCCCTCTCCAGGGTGACTGAGTTTGCCCTCTCCAGGGTGAGTTTGCCCTCTCCAGGGTGAGTTTGCCCTCTCCAGGGTGGCTGAGTTTGCCCTCTCCAGGGTGTTGAGTTTGCCCTCTCCAGGGTGAGTTTGCCCTCTCCAGGGTGGCTGAGTTTGCCCTCTCCAGGGTGTTGAGTTTGCCCTCTCCAGGGTGAGTTTGCCCTCTCCAGGGTGGCTGAGTTTGCCCTCTCCAGGGTGAGTTTGCCCTCTCCAGGGTGTTGAGATAAGTTTGTCTCCACAGTCCACGATGCTGCTTCGACGATTTGTTTTTGATTTTGGTGCCGCTGAGGGCTGGATAACGCAGGGATCCGTCTAGGGGATGTGCAGTTACTCATAGGTTCTTGTGTCCCAACTTTCCATTGCGTAGTTGGTACCCATTGAGGAATTTTTGTTTCCTTGGGGTGTAGACACGAAGATGCTCTTTCTGATGTGAGCGATGCCTTATGATCGGCTGACGTCCTTTGACGTTGGTGGAGTATCCCGGTTATCCTTATTCGGGTATCTCTTTTGGATTTTCTGATTTTTGCTGCCTCTGTGTAGGCTGTTATCCGCTGGGGGATTCTGTCGTTCAATTCTTGACTGGCCTCTTCTGTTAGGCAAATCATCTTGATGTTCGGTGTTTGGCTGGATGCCGAATTCCGCTTGGGGAATATTTATTGATATTTTTTATTTTTCTCCTTTTGTAGGGGTGCCTCTTGAGTAGGCGACTGGGGATTTGGGGATCTTATGTATCCCAGAGTATTATTTAGGAAGCCTCTGCAGGCTTAGCCTCACTCAGCGCTTGAGTCAGAGAGCTATCTTCCACTGAGGAAGTTTCAAGTCCTTTGACTGAATATTTTGCTTGGATGATCGCGCTTCCATTGGGGATTTTGACGATCTTGCTTTGATAGCTCTTGCTGGGGATTTGTTCCATGAGCTTAAGCTGAGGTTTCTCTGGGGAGTATTATTTCTGCGAGCCTCTCCAGGCTCAGTTATTCTAAGAGAGTATTATTTCGGCGAGCCTCTCCAGGCTCAAATATTTTGATGAGGGAGTATTATTTCGGCAAGCCTCTCCAGGCTCAGTTATTCTGAGAGAGTATTATTTCGGCAAGCCTCTCCAGGCTCAATTATTCTGTGGGAGTATTATTTCGGCAAGCCTCTCCAGGCTCAATTATTCTGTATGAGTATTATTTCGGCAAGCCTCTCCAGGCTCATTTATTCTGAGAGAGTATTATTTCGGCAAGCCTCTCCAGGCTCAGTTATTCTGTGAGAGAGTATTATTTCGGCAAGCCTCTCCAGGCTCGGTTATTCTGCGAGAGTATTATTTCGGCAAGCCTCTCCAGGCTCAATTATTCTGTGGGAGTATTATTTCGGCAAGCCTCTCCAGGCTCAATTATTCTGTATGATACGGAATCTTTGTCTTTTTTGTCGAATTTTGACTTTTTCTGTATTTTTGCCTTTTTTTGTCGTTTTTTCGGCTTTTGTTGACTGCTGTCATACACAAGCAATTTTTCTATTTTTTATTTTATGCAATTGCCTCATGATAAGGTCTTTGAATGTGCAACTAATGTGTGTGTGATGCACAAAAATGCAAGTTAATTTTGTTGATGTTTTTTTTTTTTTTTTTTTTAGAAAATGAATGGCTCTCCCTATCCTCTTCTTCTTTGGAGGAATTTCTGTCGTCGACGTGAGGGAATATTTTTGTGAGCCTTTTATGCAGGAGATTACGGATTTTATAGGAACCCCTCCAATTTTCTTTATTGACCGATTATTAAAGGAATTTCGTACAATTTTTATGAAATACCAATTTTAGAGGCATAATCACATGGTCAAGAGAGAAGAGAAATGAATAGATATTTTATTGATATTTACAAGTGTTTTTACAGAAAGATATACAGAAGGAAATTTCTGAAGAATGGCTGGCCAAGGTAAGCTATATACATTGGGCTTAACAATTATATCTGTAATTGTTACTCTTTACGTTCCCCTAGTTGCTTCGGGTGAGATGCCTGAGCCAGGAGTGTAGATACTGCAAGACGCTTGCTTCTAGAAGATAATCACTTGAGCCGCCTTTCGGTTTTCGATTCAAGTGATCCTTGCTTGCTTTGTTTTTGTATCTTATTCTTTTGCCCCTAACTTTTGCCTAGGACGTATCCTAGCGGGGATAAATTCGCCTTTGTTTTGCCTAGTACCCTTGTACTGGCGGGCTTTTTATTTTGCCCTAACTTTTGCCTAGGACGCCTTTTTTTGGGTTTTCATCCTAGCGGGCTTATGCAAGCAACGTCTTCAAGCATAGTACTTCTTTACCACGTCAGCGTTGACTGGGTATCGAAGTTCTTCTCCATCCATGTTTGTGAGGATCAATGCTCCTCCTGAGAAAGCTCGCTTTACCACATATGGTCCTTCGTGATTTAGGGCCCACTTTCCGATTTTGTCCTTTTGAGTTGGTAGCAATTTCTTCATTACCAACTCTCCCTCATGATAGACTCGAGGGTGGACTTTCTTGTCAAAAGCCTTTTTGATCTTCCTCTGATAGGCTTGACCATGGCATATGGCGTTCAGCCGTTTCTTTTTGATAAGGTTCAACTGGTCGTATCGGCTTTGAACCCATTCTACCTCGGAAAGTTTTGTTTCCATGATTACCCTTAGAGAAGATATCTCGACTTCGACGGGTAGAACTGCCTCCATCCCATAAACGAGGGAGAATGGAGTAGCTCTTGTAGATGTACGTACTGAAGTCCTATAGCCATGAGGAGCGGAGGGTAACATCTCGTGCCAGTCTTTAAATGAGACAACCATCTTTTGCACTATTTTCTTGATGTTCTTATTGGTTGTCTCGACTGCCCCATTCATCTTTGGCCGATATGGGGAAGAATTATGGTGTTGGATCTTGAATTCTTGGCACAGTTCTTCCACCATTTTGTTGTTCAGATTAGATCCATTATCAGTGATGATTTATTTCTCCATGCTTCCACTAGATTATTCTAAAATTATTTGGGACAAGAGAGAAAAGAAAGGAAAGATATTTTTTGTTCTGAAGTTTGTGTTTTAGAGGGGATTTATTTTTCAAAAATGGTTTTTGTAAGAATGGATGGCCAAGGTAGGCTTATGTGTTTAGGCTTTGTTTGATTAAACACTTATGAAGTTAAGAAAATCTTTGTTTATTGACGTTGTGATTTGACAACTTAGATAACTTCCATTGAACCTTTCTTTTTGAATTCGGTTCATGGTACCATCATGGATTTATTTTTGTTTTTTGATTGTCCTTATTTTTGCCTAAAACACCCTTTTGTGGCGTTTTAGCGGACCTTTGTTTTTGTTTATTTTTGTAACCCTAACTTTTGCCTAGGTCACCCTTTCGTGGGATTCCTAGCGGATCTTTTGCTCTTATTTTTGCGCAGTCCCCTTTTTGAGTTTCCTGCCGAGCTTCTTTTATTTTGAAAGATTTCTTTTTACCCATGATGGCACTTGTCAAGGCCAAGGGAAGGTGCTCCAAGTTGTCACACACACCTCCACATAAAAATGATGTGGGTTTATTATTATTAAGATGATTTTAACCTCATTCATGTTTATTCAAACAGGGTTAAAAAATAATGTGGTTTAGAATTTTATTATAAGCAAGAAAAGAAGCAATGAAGAATGATTTTATTATAATCATAGCGGAAACATGTGTCCTTATTTCATCACTGATATGGGTCCCAATGTTGACCTCTTATATCTCTCGGCCATGCCCCAAATTCACAGTCTCCAATTTCTCTTGACGAGTTGGAGTAGGCGAGCTTCTCGTTCTAGCAGTCTTTGCAGATCCGGAGAGATGGTCTCCTCATCACTCTCCAACTCAACCCATTCACTTTCGGATCCCGGTCAGAGCGAACAATTACAGACATAATTATTTTATTGGTTCTGTTTAGGTTTAGAATTATTAATGTTAATGAGGAAAGAGAGAAAAGAACAAAAGAGAGAATGATATGTGAAAAATGCCTCTTTATTGATATGTATTAAAACTGTACAAAAACCCTTATTTACATGAAAAGGTTCTCATGATCTCGGGTACTGATCATGAGTCCCTAAAAGAAGAATATGGAGGGGCCCTATTGTGGCTTGCTCTTCTCTCTACTCCTGCTTCGATAGAGGATTCTTGCTCACGTCGGGCGCTGTTGAATCAAAAGTGATCCACCCTGCATCGATAAGGTCTTGGACCTTATTTTTGAGAGCTCTACATTTCTCCGTTGAATGCCCCGATGCCCCCGAATGGTATAGACATTTGTCTTGCGGTTTGTACCAATAGGGATGGGGTGGATCAATCTTCTTTAGTGGAACGTAAGCTAGAAGACGTGCTTCCACTAGCTTCGGCAGGAGGTCGCTATATGTGGTCGGAAGTTTATCAAACTTCTTCACAGGGTTGTATTGCGACTTTCCTGACTTCGAAGTGGAAGAAGATGAAGAAATATTTACGGCATTGACTCCTCCCTCCTTCTTCTTCCCGTAGGTCTTCTTGGCTTCAAATGATTGGGAAAGCCCAGCTAGCTTCCCACTTTTAAGCCCTTGTTCCACTCTTTCGCCAATGGTGATGATGTCCGAGAAGAGTGTTGTCGTGTTCCCTATCATCTTGTCATAATAGGGACCGGTCAACGAGTTTATGAATAGGGACACCGTCTCCTTATCCGACAGCGGGGGCTCTATTTGTGCCGCCAACTCCCTCCATCGTTGGGCGTACGCCTTGAAAGATTCATCATTTTTCTTACTCAAGGCTTGAAGATCTGACCTATCGGGTGTTAGGTCGATGTTGTATTTATAGCGCTTGAGAAAGGCGTCGGCCAACTGCCTCCATGTATGTACTAGATTTCCATCTAGCTGCATATACCAATTGAGCGCAGTATCGGCTAAGCTCTCTTGGAAGAAATGGATCAAGAGCTTTTCATTTGTGGCATATGCAGCCATTTTGCGACAGTACATGGTGAGATGACTCTTAGGGCAAGTCGATCCCACGTACTTTGGGAAATCCGGCACTTTAAATTTAGGAGGGAATTGGATGTCCCTCACTAAACACATGTCTGCGGCATCTTTAATATCGAAGTCATGCCCCTCCATAGCCCTTAGCCGATCCTCTAGGGCGTGGAATTGTTCCTTTGAAACCTCGGGCTCTTTAATCATGATCCCCGCCCCAAGGGGTACAGCTCGTGGAGGTTCTTCTTCATCCTCATGATCCTCCTCATGATGGGACTCATGGTCACTGTGGTGAGCCCCGTTCATGTTTTGATGACGCATGAGTTCCATCATTTGCGCCATCTGCTCCTTGAGCTGTGAGAGTTCGGCTGTAAGCTTCTTGTTTTGTTCCTCCAACGCGTCCATCTTCTTGATTTTCTGTGCGCGCGTGAGGACAGAGAGATGACCAGCCACTTTCTAAAAATGAATGTTTAATCTAATTAGTTTAATTTATGGAATGAATACGCTCTTGACATGAGCTTGATAACCCTCCATTTTTAAGGCGCTGCCTTTTTAAAACGGAGTGTTACCACCCTCCTTGACTTATGATCCCTCCCCAACGGAGAATCTCGATAATTATGGGTCTCTTTTACTCATGTCAAGAGGTATTGGTGATCCTAGAATGCATGGTTTATGAGGATGCATGATATCTTATTGGTAATGATGCACATGCTCCTCACTTTTATTATATTTTCACACATGGTCTTTCTTCTCATGTCATGGTATTTTCATGCATGGGGATTATTCTTTAGACCTTATCACGAGGTTTATTATTAATGTACAAACAATATCACATAAACCTATACACAAACAATTCACTCATCGACGAACAGTCACGAGCGAATCACGAGGTAGGGGTATCCTGCAGAAAAGTGCATATTCAAGGAGGTTCTAACTGTTCTCACTGGTCTGAGGCCCCCAAGGTGCCCCCATTATAGGGACCCAATTCCTCTCGTCGTAAGTCGATGGAAAGTTCCAACGCACTGTCGGACTTGAGTTCATGGTTATCACCTTGAGTGATGTTTTCCGACAACGGTCTACGGGCACCTATAGACCCATTCGACAACCGGCCGTACTAACATCCACTCCCTATGGCTTTCCACTCATGCCCCCGGGTATAGAGGGAACTGTTGTGTGCAAAGGTTTGTGTACAGTTTTTATTTCAAACAATTGCGGAAATTTAAACATACAACAGTTATTTAAAGCCAAATAGATAAAACATATTATCATACAAGTGAGGGGTAATAAAGTAATTTTAAACTATTATTTTAGAAATAATCCATCACTAAATGGGACTGACTCTCGAGGCTTCCCCAGCAGAGTCGCCATCTGTCGCCACCGGCCCGAAACGGGCTTTCGGCATTCGCGAAGGATGGTTGGACTCTTTTATTTGTTTAAAAATATGGATTGCTAGAATGACTTATTCTCAAACTGAGACCTTGTCAGACGAGCAATTTTATTAAAAGGCTCACCAATCCATGTTAATCCCAAGCGGGACCCTCCATGGATTAGCGGTTTTCATAAAAAGGAAGGGTTCATGGAGTCGCCACCAATGTTTTACTCAAAACATTGGAAAAAGAAGTTTAAGGCAATCGATTCAAAAATCGACTTCGGCCATGACAACCAGAGTCGGGTAAGGGAGTCGGTTACGCGTGGGGAAGGTGTTAGCACCCCACAGCGCCCCTTTCGGGTTCCCTATGACAGATTATTTCTAAAAATAATAGTGTGAAATTACTAAATTACCCCTATTTATTCTAAACAATTATAACTTAACTATCTACATGATGACAGTTAAATATACACACAGAAAGCAGTAAAAGGAAGGTCTTAAGAAGAAACCTTTGAAGCGTGCTTTTATATTCAAGTAAAACTGGGAAGCTTTTTGGCGTTCCCTCACTCTACAAGCCCGCTCGCTCCCTCCTAGAAAATTTTAACTATGGAAATCCGGAGGATTTCCATTCGACTCAGTTCGAGACTCAAGCAAAAAGCTCAGAACTCGAGAACTTTGTCGGATCAACTCTCCGAGTGATTTCTAGGCAGAGCACTGCTCAAAAAAACCCAGAATACTCAAGAAGAGGGTTAAAACTCAGTGTAAAAGTGTAGAATGACGTCCAAATGACGTCTTATTTATAGGGAACAGACGCAATACGGGCCCTGGAGTCAATACGGCCCGTATTGAGTTTTTGAACTACAATACGGCCGTATTGAATTCAGTACGGCCGTATTGAAGTTCAAGAAACCTCAATACGGCCGTATTGAGTTCAGTGCGGCCGTAGTGAACATCAATACGGCCGTATTGAGTTCAGTGCGGCCGTATTGTAGTTCAAAATGTTCAATACGGCCGTACTGAACTTTTGGGAGGCCGTATTGGGCTTCATTCCCTCCACTTCCTTATTTTGAGCTATTACAAGACCTCTAGACCTACAGAGAATCCTCCTAGGGCCTTCCATGAGTCCTTCTGGCTGACTTTCCTTCAGTCTTCAAGAGTCTTCAAGCTTTATTTCCGACCCGGACAATTTTAGGGGTCTACACCACCAAAACCCGACCTAATAACATTCAAAGTAAATAAACCAGAAACATGATTCAACATCAAAAATGAAAAAAAGTTAGAAACAAACAATCAAACATGTTATTGCTCAACAAAAAATACCTTTTCATTTTTGAGTGAGATACTAAGACGGAGTCATGAGTTACTACATCTTATCGGTGAAGCAATATGAAATCGCATGGACTCACTGAGTCATTGAGGGATGACGATAATCTGTGAAACGAAGTAGAGTAGCAATGAGGTTTCATTAACAAGCAAAACTCTGGAGCTCTCGGAATGGAAGGGAAGCAGTGTGGCGCTAGGGTTTCTGAACAAATGAATTAAGGGTGGGTTATTGGGTTAGTAAGTTACTAAGTTGGGCTGGGCGGCTGGGGCCGGGTTACATTACATGTGGGCCAAAATAAAATCACAAGTCATTATTATTTTGGGCTTGAAATTTCGTTGGCCTTTCCTATTTGCACGATCGAGTTTGTTTTTTTATGGGTCAAAAAACTCAAATCGAGCCTGACCAAAATTACCCATTTTAACCCACTTAAACCGATAATCCATTTGAATCCACCCATTTGTCATTTTTTTCTTTCAATTTTTTTGGTTTCGGGTCGGTATCGGAATGTTGCTCACCCCTAATCAGTAAAGGAGGGGAAAGAAAGCCCAATGAGTGTTGTAGACCCACATTATAGAGTTATGATGAGGTAATACAGAAAAAGGGATAGAGTCTGATGGAACTAGTGAAGGAGATTGAAGTTCCTTCAATACTTCCATGCTTGGACCGAATGCTTCTTGAGGTTGACACTTCAAAAGAAGCTTGAAACTCCATGAGCAAAAGCTTCCATGGAGGAGAAGCCTTGGAGAAGGTTCGGATACTTCTAGGTTGATGTAGAAGCTTGAGGAACCTTGGTAAGGTTTGAAAGCCTTTGGTGAATTTCTTAGTGAAGAAATTCTCCACGGTTTCTAAGAGACTCTTGATGAGAGAAATTCTGAAGTTTATTTCTCAAATAGGTCAAAAGTGATTACAAATGAAGGGAAAACAAATATATAGGGTGGAGGTTGCTTGTAGGAGAAGCTAACCTTAACCATGGTTCAATAGGAACCATGGTAAGGTTCACTTAACTCCTACGGTTTAGCTAGCTTGTAGGAGAAGCTAACCTTGAACATGGTTCACTTAAGAACCATGGTAAGGTGAGCTAACCTTACTTGAGTTTAGAAGCTTGCAAGACAAGCTTCAAAACTCAAGAAGGAATACTTAAGAAATTCGGCCAAAGAGGAAAGGATGAGCTAGGCGGCCTTGAACAAAAAATGCTCCATGAATTAATTTGAAAATCTTTGATTTGGTTTAGTTAGGTTCATCATATGATGATGAGACCTAGCTAAATCAAATCTATGAAAAATTAGGAGCAAAATGAGTCCAATATGCAAAATTTTGCTTAGGCCCAACTCAGGCCCAATTTCTAAGCATACCCTCAAGCATTGCTAAATGTCACCCCCTTTTCCCTACTGAAAAAATACAAAATGAAAGTATCAACTAGGGAGGTTAAATGGAGTTAAACTCTCCAAGTAACCTACCTCAAAATCAATATACAAACATTAAGAAAAGCAAGTAAAGTGCCTCACAAATACAAAGGTAAAAATAACCTATACAAAAGACTATGTATAAAACTGTACAATATGAACAATTAGAACTAGGCCTTCTCTTCATGATAGAGCATTCCAAATGAAGATTACCTTGGGCTTGACAAGCCCACTAGTCTTCACAAGGTCTAACTCCTCCTGTATTCTTCTAGCCATAGCTCTGGTTACTGGGCCCTTGGCCCATGGTCTATCATCCCCTCCTTCTTGAGAAGGATTTGTCCTCAAATCTGTAGGTTCATCTTCCTCGTCATAACTTGGAAAGGGAATAAGATCACTCACATTAAAAGTGTTACTCACTCCATAATCACTGGAGAGATCTAACCTGTAAGCATTATCATTAATTCTTTGGAGGACTTGGAAGGGACCATCTCCTCTTGGGTTGAGTTTAGACTTCCTTTGAGAAGGAAACCTTTCCTTTCTCAAGTGAAGCCAAACCCAATCCCCTTCCTCAAAAATGAGGGTTTTCTTTCCCTTGCTTCTATCTAAAGCAGTTCTCTCATTTTGTTGTTGTATATGAGTTTTAACCTTCTCATGTAATTTCTTAACAAATTCAGCCCTAGATACCCCTTCTTTATGAAAGTAATGAGAAGAATCTGGTAGGGGTATTAGGTCTAAAGGAGTAAGAGGTTTAAAACCATATACAACCTCAAAAGGTGAGATTTTGGTAGTCTTATGGACTACCCTGTTGTAAGCAAATTCAATGTGGGGCAAGTACTCATCCCAAGACTTATGGTTACCCTTAAGGACTGCCCTTAACATTGTAGATAGGGATCTATTGACTACTTCTGTTTGCCCATCAGTTTGTGGGTGACAAGTAGTAGAGAAAAGTAATTTAGTTCCTAGCCTACTCCAAGAGTTTTCTAGAAATGGCTAAGGAACTTAGTATCCCTATCTGAAACAATAGTTTTGGGTAGACCATGAAGTCTAACCACTTCCTTGAAGAAGAGTCTTGCTATGTTGCTTGCATCATCTATTTTGTGGCAGGGTATAAAGTGGGCCATTTTACTAAATCTGTCCACTACCACAAAAATCGAATCCATGCCTCTCTGGGTCTTGGGCAAGCCCAAAATAAAATCTATGCTGATATCAACCCATGGAGAGTTAGCAACAGGTAAGGGTGTATAGATGCCATGTGGCATTACTTTAGACTTTACTTGTAAACAAGCTATACATCTAGAGCAAAACCTCTCAACATCCCTTCTCATATGGGGCCAAAAGAATTTTTCTTTTAGAAAGCTTAGAGTCTTTTCAACTCCAAAGTGCCCCATAAGACCACCCTCATGACTTTCTCCAACAAGGAGTTTTCTTATAGATCCTTGGGGTATACAAATTCTTCCTTCTTTATACAAATACCCCTCAGAAATATAGAAACCTCCTTGAGGTTTTTCTAAGCATTGGGTATAATTTTTTTTGAATTCGAGATCATTACTATACAACTCCTTAATGTGATTAAATCCCAAGATTTGAGACCCAAGGGAGACTAACAAAGTGTGTCTCCTAGAAAGGGCATCAGCCACAACATTATTTTTCCCTTTCTTGTATTTAATCACATATGGGAATTGTTGTAAGAACTCTACCCACTTAGCATGCCTTTTATTTAATTTGCCTTGGCCCCTCAAATATTTAAGTGACTCATGGTCACTATGTATGACAAACTCTTTGGGAATAAGATAGTGTTCCCAAGTTTGAAGGGCCCTAACCAAAGAATAGAGCTCTTTGTCATAGGTAGGATAGTTAAGAGAGGCACCCTTGAGTTTTTCACTGAAATATGCAATAGGGTGCCCACCCTGTAACAAAACCGTCCCTATGCCAACTCCAGAGGCATCACATTCTAACTCAAAAGTTTTTGAAAAATCAGGTAGAGCTAGAAGTGGTGCATGAGTAAGCTTATGTTTTAAGGTTGTGAAGGCATTTTCTTGTTTTTCTCCCCATATAAATTCCAAATTTTTCTTGACTAATTCATTTAATGGGGAGGCTAGTGTGGAGAAGTTAGGAACAAACCTCCTATAGAAGCTTGCCAAACCATGGAAGCTCGTAATATCTCCAACACTTTTAGGAGTGGGCCATTCTTGGATGGCCTTGATTTTCTCGGGGTCCACATGAACCCCTTTTTTGCTAATGATAAAACCTAAGAAAACAACACTATCTACACAAAAGGTACATTTTTCTAGGTTACCAAAAAGTTGATTTTTTCTAAGAATGTCAAAAACTTGCCTTAAGTGTCCCATGTGATCACTTAGGCACCTACTATATATGAGAATATCATCAAAATAAACTACTACAAATCTACCTATACAATCCCTTAGAACATGATTCATTAGACGCATGAAGGTGCTAGGAGCATTGGTGAGTCCAAAAGGCATCACCAACCATTCATACAATCCAAACTTGGTCTTGAAAGCGGTTTTTCATTCATCACCTTCTTTAATTCTTATTTGATTATAACCACTTTTAAGATCAACTTTGAAAAATATGATGGCTCCATGAAGTTCATCTAACATATCATCAAGTCTAGGGATAGGATGCCTATATTTCACAGTGATGTTGTTGATGGCTCTACTATCACAACACATTCTCCACTTGCCATCCTTCTTGGGAACTAACAACACTGGAACAAGGACTTAAGCTCTTTCGAACCCAGCCCTTCTCCAACAACTCTTGGACCTGAGACTCAATTTCTTTTGTTTCTTGGGGGTTGGTCCTATAGGCAGGCCTATTAGGTAGGCTAGCCCCAGGCACCAAATCAATTTGATGTTCTATTCCTCTAGAAGGAGGAAGGCCCATTGGACCCTCGGGAGGAAATAGATCATCAAATTCCTTTAAAAGAATTTTGACCCCCTTAGGTAAAGTCTCATGTCCACTAGATGTGGCAGTGCAAGAAAGAGTTTCTTTACAGAGAAGGATATAAGAGGGTTGTTGAATCAAGAGGGTTTGTTTGGAAATTGCATTCTCTTGAGTAACAACCTCTAGGGAGGGAACTACTTTCTCCCTAGATTCCTCTCTATCCTTAGTTTTCACGGACTTTTTTTTCTCTCTTTTTTCCTCTTTTTTTTTTACATCTTTTTTCTCTATCTCTTTTGAGTTTCATTTGTGCTTGATCCTCAGCTACCTGTTGAGGAGTAAGAGGATGAAGCACAAATTTCTTTTCTTTATGTGTAAAGGTAATCTCGTTAGTAAGGCCATTATGCATGGTTTTCTTATCAAATTGCCATGGCCTTCCTAATAAGATGTGACAAGCTTCCATTGGTACTACATCACATAGCACCTCATCTTCATAGTTCCCAATAGAAAGCTTGACCTTTACTTGTTGGTTAACTGCTAGGTCACCATCCTCATTAATCCAATGGAGTTGATAAGGTTTAGGATGGGGACTAGTAGTTAATCCCAACTTTTCAATCAGCCTAGTGCTACAACAGTTGCACCATGAACCACTATCAACAATGAGAGAACATGCATTGTTTGAAACTTTGCATCTAGTGTGAAAGATGTTATCCCTTTGTGATAGAGTATCTCTAGGTTGATTGTTGAGGAGTCTCCTAATCATTAAGAGCTCCCCTTCATAAGGAAAAGTAAACTCTACACCTTCCTCTTGCTCACTTGCTTCTTCCTCACTATTACTAGAGGAAGTAGTAGCCTCATCTTGGCTACTATAAATGTCATGCCCCCTCATGATCATGACCATTTTTGTGGGGCATTGGGAGGAAATGTGACCCCTTCCTAAACATTTAAAGCACTTAATATCACTAGTCCTAGAACTAGTGTGTGTAGTGTCCTTTCCCTTTCCCTTGTCTTTTTCTGTAGCTTGATTCTTGGAGGGTTCAAAATTTTTCTTCTTTTCAAAAGGCTTTCCCTCCTTCTTGGAATCTTTCTTTAGAAATGAAGAGTGGGAGCTATCTTTTTTGTAAGATTTTCTCATTCTTTGTTGTTCTACCCTTACACAAAGTTGGACCAAGTCATTTAGGTCCCTGTAGGGTAGTAGCTCCACTTGGTCTCTTATTTCTAAATTAAGACCACTTAAGAATCTAGCTACAGTTGTAGCTTCCTCTTCCCTAATGCATGCCCTCATCATTAAAAGCTCCATTTGTTGCCTGTACTGTTCTACAGACATGTCCCTTTGTTGGAGCCTTTGGAGCTTATTCATAAGCTCCCTTCCATAGTAGGTGGGAATGTGCTTCCTTCTCATTGCACTCTTAAGATCATTCCAATATTGAATTGGAGGATCATTGTGGAGGCGTCTCTCTCTCTCTAGAACTGTCCACCAATACATGGCATGCCCTTGGAAGCTAAGGGTAGCCAGAGGGACTTTTCTCTCTTCACTTACCCTGTGGCAAGCAAAGAGTTGCTCAACTTTCATCTCCCAATCTAAATATATCTCCACATCATCTTTTCCAAAAAATTGTGGGAGGTCAACTTTGACTTCCCTAGGTCTTGTGGACCTTCTAGGTGGAGGTTGGTAGTGATCCCCTTGATTCATGCTTTCACTAGGGGATGTATAGTGGGATTGTGAGCTCCTACTCTTTTTTCTATGTTTCTTCATATCTTCTTTCAATTTTTCTTCCTCTTGCCTTAAAATTCTCAACTCTTCCTCAAGATAAGCAAGTTGTCCTTCTCTTTCAATTCTTTCCTTCTCTCTTTGAATGGACTCTTGCTTTTTCCATAGTTTAAGTTATTTGAGCTCTTTAGTAATATAAGAAAGACTTTTTGGAGAGCCATCACTTTCACTATGGGAGGAATTTTGAGACATTTTAAATCAAGAAGATTTTTCCAAACAAAAATAGTTTTTATGAAAATAAGGTTTTAATGGAGTGCTTTAGACTTGGCACTTGGAGGTCTAAGAGTACAAATTGAACTTTGGAGGGAGGTGAGCTACTAAAGAGCCACTTAATAACCAAGCCTCTTCAAGTAAAAATCTCTAAACCCCCTTGTACTTTTGTCTTGCACAAAACAATTTTCACAAAGAACTTTTCTTAAAGAAAAATAACAAACAAGTGCCTATGTGTACAATTTATATTATGCTTGAAAACATAAAGGGCAAGAAAACATAAATTGCTTGAAAACTTAAATGATTGAAAACATAAATTGCTTAAAACATAAATTTCTTGAAAACTTAAAGACAAGAAAACTTAAACTAGGCGTTTAAAGCAATTAAACCTAGGTGAGAGCTTGAAAGGTACCAAAGACCTTCAAGGACCACTCCCACAAGTACAAAACGTGATTTACTATAAGAACTCTTAAGGAGAGATGGAGATACACCAAAGGCACTCTGTAACAGCCCATTTTTTGTGGGCCTTTGGCCCAATTCGTGGCCCAGAACGGGCCGTTTCAATTTTGAAACGGGTCGTTCTGGAATAGTGAGTATGACCAAAATTGTAGAAGCAGAACGGGCCGTTCTGATGGGAGAACGGGCCGTTCTGGTTTGGGAACGGGCCGTTCCAGTTGAAAAATTTACGTAGGTTTGAAGGGCCCAGAACGGGCCATTCCGATTTTGGAACGGGCCGTAGTGGTAGGTGGGCGAAAAATCCTATAAATAGGCCTCAAATCCTCTCATTTCTACACACATCTCATTCTCACTCTCTCTTCGCTTCTGTTCTCTCTTTCGTTCCTCTCCTTCTCTCTGAAGACCAAGAGGAACTCAGAGGATGAGGTTCTGCCCCAGTTTTAGTTCCAATCCTTGTTTAAGGAAAAAGAGGAGAAGGTTCTGCCCGAGTTCCTATTTATCCAGGTACGGGGGAAAAGGATATTATTTATATGTAGAGTTACATGAGGGAATTGGGTAGAGGAAGAGCCCTTAGGGTTATGAATAATTTTATAATTATTTCTATTTGGAGAATTAATTATCTTATGTGATTCTATATATATTTAGGATTACGAATATGTGTTTAACTTGTAAAAATGATGCTCTGGGAGAGAGAACAAAAATTATAGAAAAGTGCCTTTAAGTTAGGTTGTGAAAAATTGGATGATTTCTGTTTGAGAAATTGAGGATCCCATTAGATTCTATATGTGTTGAGGATTATAGATATGCTAATAATTTGTAAGAATGATGACCTGAGAGGGAGAACGAAATTGTAAAAAAGTGCCTGTGAGTTAGGTTTTGGAACAATTGGGAATTTTACTGTTTACGTTAAAATTATATTAAATTGATAATTCTGTTGTTTGTTATATTAGTTTATGAATGTTATTGTTATATTATTTGATGATCTAGATGATGAATTACTTGAGGGGTATGTGAATCACCATTTTGTGTGGATTGTGTATGTATTGTGGAATTGAGATGTGGATGTGGATGTGGATGTGGATGTGGATGTGGATGTGAATGTGAATGTGGATGTGAATGAGATGTGATTGTGGTTCTTCACACCTATGACCAGGGGTGAGCACGGCCCGAGATTGTTACATGAGTATCGTGACCTTGGTTAACATGTCACGGGTGAGCACGGCCCTAGGTTAGGGATAACGTGACCTTGGCATAGTGTTATATCAGGGGTGAGCACGGCTCTGGATTGTTACATGAGTATCGTGACCTTGGTTAACATGTCAGGGGTGAGCACGGCCCTGGAATAGGGATAACGTGACCTTGGCACAGTGTTATATCAGGGGTGAGCACGGCTCTGGATTGTTACGTGGGTATCGTCACCTTGGTGAACATGTCAAGGGTGAGCACGGCCCTGGGATAGGGATAACGTGACCTTGGCACAGTGTTATATCAGGGGTGAGCACGGCCTGAGATTGTTAAATGGGTAGCGTGACCTTGACATAGTGTGAAGTGCAAGATTTGTGATGATTGGTGTGATTGAGAATTATGACGTGATGACGATGTATGATTGATTGAAATACGATATGTTGAAATATTTATGAATATTAAGTTATAATGAGATAATATGTTGTGTTTTCTTATGTGCTATATATATAGATGTTTTCTTTTCTCACCGTGCGATTTTTGGATATTTTAGGTGAGGAAGATCCGGCTACGAGTGGCATCTAGAATGCTAACGGTTGAGTTGTGGGTATGCTCTGATATTGTGACATCGGGGCAGAGGATTTTCTTTAGGACATAGATTGTTATATGGAATTAGAATTGTAAATATTATTTTTGAAAATCATTTGTAAACTCTCACGTTTCATTTTCATTGTCGTGGTTGTTGAAGAATAATTTTGAAGATTCTCATGTGAACCCTTTTACCGAAACTGAAAATTGTTTTTGTTAAGTTTTCATTATTACAATACATGTGTTGGGGTAGTAAGGGTGTCACATTTAGTGGTATCAAAGCAGGTCGATCCAATCGGCCGTGAGTTATGAGTCTGCTATGCTTGTTTGGTAGATGAGTAATGTGATGATTTGATTGTAACTTATTGATGTGCTAATGAGATGATTGATTTTGTTTATTTATTTGTGTGCATTGTGTTCTTAGGATTTATCTGGAAGACATGATGATGGAGGTGAGTAGTAGAAGTGAAACACAATCTCCTCCTAAACTCCTCCTAGGCTCGGATCTTCTTCAATGGAGGTAGAAGTACTCTTGAAGAACTCATGAAGATGATGAACTCTTGCTGAACTTAGAAGACGGAAGCACCCAAGCTCAAGTACTCAAGGGATTGCACACTTCAAAGAAAAGGAAACTAGGTTTTCCTAAGGTTTTTGAAGGCATTCTCTTGGTTTTCTCTCTTGGATGAATTCGGTGACTCTTGAGGGAATTTGGCTGAAGAAATATTCAGAAAATTCTCATATATCAAAAAGTGTGTTACAAGGTGAGAAAGGTTACATTTATAGGAGGGAAAATTAGGTTAACTTGGACGGCACCTTGGTGAACCAAGTTGGCGCCAAGTTTGAATTTCAAATTTGAATTTGAAATTCAAACTTTGGCCAACTCACACACTCACACGGATGCTACCCTCATCTAAGTGTCATTTAGGAGTGATTTGGAGTGAATTTGAGGCTCACATGGCCGGATCCTTCCCATGCCATTCATGTGACTCAAATTCAATTCAAATTACTTCTAAATGATGCTTAAATGAAACCTATTTCTCCTATTAATGTAATCCTCCTAAAAACCTAATCTAATGACCAAAATACAATGGTCTAGTGAATACAATCAATAGGAAAAATTACAAGAATGAAAATGAGCCCAATATTGGGTATCAAAAGCCCAAAGGCCCATGAAGCCCAAAACTAGGCCCAACTAGCCTAAACCTAAACTATGGTCAAAATACAAGACCAACAACAAAGTAAATTCCTATACTCATAAAAGATAATAAAAACATGGTGTTCAATCAATCAAAGCCCAAGTGAGAAGCACCCTAGGCCCACCAAGCCCATCGGGCCCACTAAGCTCTGAAGCAGTCAAATCTTCAAGTAACCTCCTGGCCATAGCTCTAGTGGTTGGGCCTTTAGCCCATGCTCTTCCATCATTCCCTCCCTCTTGAGAAGGATTCGTCCTCGAATCTGAAGACTCTTCCTCATCATCGCTAGCACCTACAAAAGGTTTAAGATCACTGACATTAAAAGTGGTGCTGACTCCATATTCAGAGGGTAAATCAAGTCTATAGGCGTTATCATTGATACGCTGTAAGACCTGAAAGGGACCATCTCCTCTAGGACTGAGTTTAGACTTCCTTTGATTTGGAAAACGTTCTTTTCTTAAATGAAGCCAAACCCAATCACCTTCCTCGAAGATCATAGACTTCTTGCCTTTACTTCCTTGTTTTGCATATTTCTCATTTTGATTTTGAATATGAATTTTAATCCTTTCATGAAGTTTCTTAACAAAATCAGCCCTTGAAGTCCCTTCCTTATGAATGAAATGTTCAACATTAGGAAGAGGTATCAAGTCCAAAGGAGTTAAAGGATTAAACCCATAAACAGCCTCAAAAGGAGAAATATTGGTAGTTTTATGAACTACCCTATTGTAGGCAAATTCAATATGAGGTAAAAACTCATCCCAAGATTTGTGATTACCCTTTAGGACTGCCCTAAGCATAGTAGACAGAGATCTATTCACTACCTCAGTTTGGCCATCTGTTTGAGGATGACAAGTAGTTGAAAAGAGGAGTTTAGTTCCTAGTCTTGACCATAAGACACGCCAAAAATGGCTTAGAAACTTTGTATCTCTATCTGAAACTATAGTTTTAGGAAGCCCATGAAGTTTAACCACATCTCTAAAGAAGAGTTTTGCAATGTTGCTTGCATCATCTACTTTGTGGCATGGAATAAAATGAGCCATTTTACTAAAACGGTCTACTACCACAAAAATAGAATCCATTCCCCTTTGGGTTCTAGGTAAACCTAGCACAAAATCCATGCTAATATCTACCCAAGGAGAAGAAGCAACAGGCAAAGGTGTGTATGTTCCATGAGGCATTACTTTAGACTTAGCTTGTAAACAAGCTAAACATCTAAAACAATGCCTTTGGACATCTTTTCGCATATGGGGCCAATAAAATTTTTCTTTTAGCAAACTAAGGGTTTTATCAACACCAAAGTGCCCTATAAGCCCACCTTCATGACTCTCTTTAATTAATAGTTTCCTAATGGATCCTTGGGGTATACACAATCTTCCTTCTTTGTATAAATACCCCTCAGCCATATAAAAACCATCAAAAGCTTTTTGTTGACATTTTTTATAATTAACACCAAATTCAAGATCTTCTTCATACAATTCCCTAACATTATCAAATCCAAGAATTTGAGTTCCTAGAGACACAAGCAAGGTATGTCTCCTAGATAAAGCATCAGCTACAACATTGGATTTTCCTTTCTTGAATTTAATAATATATGGAAATTGTTCAAGAAACTCTAACCATTTGGCATGTCTCTTATTTAATTTACCTTGACCTCTTAAATATTTAAGTGACTCATGGTCACTATGGATGACAAACTCTTTGGACACAAGATAGTGCTCCCAAGTTTGTAAAGCTCTAACCAAGGCATACAACTCTTTATCATAGGTAGGGTAATTGAGGGAGGCACCTTTTAGTTTTTCACTAAAATATGCAATGGGGTGTCCTCCTTGCAATAACACAGCTCCTATGCCAACTCCTGATGCATCACATTCTAGCTCAAAGGTCTTTTCAAAATTTGGTAGAGCTAAAATAGGTGCATTAGTAAGTTGATCTTTAAGTAATTGAAATGCTTGGTCATGCTTTGAAGTCCAATTAAATAAAGTATCTTTTTTAACTAGCTCATTCAATGGTGAAGCAATGCTAGAGAAGTTAGGCACAAATCTTCTATAAAAACTTGCTAATCCATGAAAACTCCTAACTTCACTAACATTTTTAGGCTTGGGCCACTCTTGAATGGCTTTGATTTTCTCGGGATCCACTTGAACCCCATTTTTGCTTACAATGAACCCTAGGAAAACCACATGATCCACACAAAAAGTACATTTTTCAAAATTTGCAAATAATTGGTTTTCCCTAAGGATCATCATAACTTCTCTAAGATGTCCAAAATGATCATCTTGAGATCTACTATAGATTAAAATGTCATCAAAATAAACAACCACAAATTTTCCTATACACTCTCTCAAGACATGATTCATAAGCCTCATGAATGTACTTGGTGCATTAGTTAAACCAAAAGGCATAACTAGCCACTCATATAATCCAAATTTGGTCTTAAAAGCAGTTTTCCACTCATCACCCTTTTTAATTCTTATTTGGTGATAACCACTTTTAAGATCAATTTTAGAAAATATGGAAGCACCATGTAACTCATCAAGCATATCATCAAGTCTAGGGATTGGGTGCCTGTACTTGATTGTGATATTGTTAATGGCCCTACAATCACAACACATTCTCCATTTTCCATCTTTCTTGGGCACTAACAATACAGGCACAGCACAGGGACTCAAACTTTTTTGTATCCAACCCTTATTCAATAATTCATGGACTTGATTCTCGATCTCCTTAGTTTCTTGAGGATTTGTCCTATAGGCTGGTCTATTGGGTAGACTAACCCCAGGCACAAAATCAATTTGATGTTCTATACCCCTAAAAGGAGGAAGGCCTTGTGGACCTTCACTAGGGAATATATCATCAAATTCTTTTAATAAATGAGAAATTTGAGGAGATAAAGAATTAAGTTCAATACTTAAATTATGACACTGAAGCATACCTTTACAAAGAAGAATGTAAGAAAGTTTTTCAACAATCAAAGTTTTTTTTTTTAAAGGTTCTTGTTGAATTCCTTCTTTTAGAAAAGATTTTTCTTCATCCTTCTTTGAAAACTTATGCTTCTTTTCCTTCTTTTCTTTTTTTTTATTCAAGTTTTTTTTTTCTTCTTCTCTTTTCTTTTTCATTTGTACTTGATCCTCTATTACTTGTGAAGGGGACAAAGGATGTAGTACAAATTTCTTTTCTTTATGAGTAAAAGTAATTTCATTGGTAAGGCCATTGTGCATGGTTTTCTTGTCAAATTGCCATGGCCTTCCCAACAAAATATGACAAGCTTCCATTGGAACTATGTCACAAACCACTTGGTCTTCATAGTTACCAATAGAGAACTTGACTTTCACTTGTTGATTAACATTAATATCCCCATCTTCATTAATCCAATGAAGTTGATATGGTTTCGGATGAGGAATAATAGTAAGACCAAGCTTCTCCACCAACCTTGTGCTACAACAGTTGCAACAAGACCCACTATCTACAATGAGAGAACAAGCATTGTCTAAAACTTTACACCTTGTGTGAAAAATGTTCTCCCTTTGTGAAAGATGGAACTCATTAGGTTGGCTTCCTAGAAGCCTTCTAATCATGAGAAGTTGACCATCACAAGGATATGCACTTTCAATGGAATGGTCTTCCTCACTTGATTCACTATCACTTGAAGTAGTGGAACTAGACTCATCAACACTACTATAAATGTCTTGCCCCTTCAAAATCATCACCTTTTTAGTTGGGCATTGAGAGGCTATGTGTCCTCTCCCAAGACACTTAAAGCATTTGATATCACTAGTTTTGCTACTAGAAGTGACAATATTTTTATTTTTATCATTTTCTTTTTCTTTTTCTTTTTCTTTGCCAAATTTCTTAGAGGAATCAAAGTGACCCTCCCTCTTGTAGTCTTTCTTAACATAAGAGCTAGATTGAGTTTTTCCTTTAAAAGAGGATTTTCTCAAATTTTGTTGTTCCACCCTTATACAAAGTTGGACCAAATCATCAAGGTCCCTATAAGGGAGTAACTCAACTCTATCTCTTATGTCAAAATTAAGACCACTTAGAAATCTAGCTATGGTCAATCTTTCTTCTTCCCTTATCCCAGCCCTCATGAGATATAACTCCATCTTTTGCCTATACTCCTCAACACTCATACCCTTTTGTTGGAGCCTTTGGAGCTTATCCATAAGCTCCCTACTATAATAAGAAGGAATGTGCCTTCTTCTCATAGCACTCCTCAATTCATTCCAATAAGTGATGGGAGGATCATTGTGAAGTCTTCTCTCTCTTTCCAAGGATGTCCACCAATACATTGCTTGTCCTTGAAAAGCTAGGGTGGCCAAAGGAACTTTTCTTTCCTCACCTACTTGATGACAAGTGAAGATTTGCTCCACTTTCATCTCCCAATCCAAGTAGGTGTCCACATTATCTTTTCCATGAAAGTAAGGGAGATCAACCCTTGATTCCCTCACTTTGTGTTCTTTAATGACTCTCCTAGGTGTTGGTTGATAGTAAGCATCCATATGCATACTACCATCATTAGCTTGGCTTTGAGAATCATTGGAGCTCTTGGTTGAGCTCCTAGAAGAACCTTTTGGACTTTTATTTTTATTTAAACTTTTTAAAACTTTTTCCTCTCTTTGCTTAATCTTTTGGATTTCTTGTTCCAAAGCCATGATTTGTACTTCTTTTTCAAGTTTCTCTTTTTGTTTTTGAAGCATCTCATCATTTTTCCAAAGTTTTAGTGCTTCAACCTCCTTGACAATTCTTTCAAAACTTTTAGGAGTATCAAAGTCACTACTACCTTGAGAATGATGACTCATGGTTAAGCAAAGAATTTGTATGCTATGCAAAAAGTTATAAAATGTTTTTGGTCTTTTCTAGGAATGAAAATAGCACTTGGAAGTCTAAGTGTACAAGTTGCACTATCAAGGGAGGTGAGCTACAAAGAGCCACTTAATAACCAAGCCTTTTCAAGTGGAAATCACTAAACTCCTTTGTGGTATTTCCAATTCCTCAAAACTTTTCACAAAAATTTTTGTATGCTTTTTCACAATTTGTTTGTTTTTGACACTTAACTAAACATGAGCAAATAAAACTACACAAGTCTAGACGTTTAAGCAACTAAGTAAACACAATTAAAGTTCAAACACTTGAAGGAAGCAAGGATAAATCAACTAGTCGGTTTGCCCTAGGTGGAAGCTTGAAACATATGAAATTTTCAAGCCACTTCCACTAGTACTACACGTGAGAATGCTAACAAGGAGTTAGATATACCTGACCAGCTTCTTAATACTCCCTCCAAGCTTTACAAATTGATTTTAAAATACAAGTGAGATTGCAAAATTTAAACTAGCCTAGAAAGCAATAAAGTGGCGGCTTTGGTGACCAATTAGTGGCGGTTTTGTGTTCAACTTTTCTAACACTTAACCAAGTGTTTAATCCACCACTAATCCTTCAATATGCTGCTCCTGGACCTGCAAAAGAAACACAACAAAGAGGTTAAGGTGGCTGCCTCACAAGGTGAAGGAATTGGTCACTCAAGTGAAGGAGATTTAGGATGATTTTGGTCACTAAATTAGGTCAAATTTGGTGATTATAGTGTCCAAAATTTTTCCTACTCTTTGTTGAGCAATGCTTGATCCTTGAGCAAGGATTTAAGGCCACTTCCAGCACAGGAAATTATTGAAAGAAAACTAGACAAGCAACAAAGCACAATTTGGAAAGCTTATACCAAAATTAAGAGTAATATGTGTATATGACAAGACTCAAAGAAGTTCAACAAGTAAAACTGAAAATTAAGACTCCAAATAAAAGCTAGCACTCAGAGAGAAGAGTTCCTAGATAGGTACTAGAATAGATGAACAAAACAAAAAAAATTTGAAGATAATTGGACAAGTATAGCAAAAGTAGTAGTCAAAACAATAACAAGGAATCAAGTAGGTTTTTCAACTTGTATACCTCTCGGCTTTTTCCTTTTAATTTTCTTTCTCTATTTTTTTTTAATTCTTTCTTTTTCCAGTATCAAATTAAGAGTCCAGAGAGTATAATTGCCTTTTGTTTCAAATTTTTCTATGATTCCAAGCTATAGAAACCGAACCAACAAAACAGCCAAAAATTAGGTCAAATTTCAAGTGAAAATGTGAAACTAGTGCACTAGTTTTAGGTTTTGGTTTGGATTCTTTTTGAACTATTTTCTTTTCAAATTTTTAGGTCTTTTAGGCTCTGTTTTAAACTCTGTTTTCCAGCCTCTTAATCATCATTTTTTTTTTAAAATTGAATCCACAAGAAGAGTGCACTAGAAGTAGGATTACACTTGAAATTTTGAGTCACAAAATGTTTAGAAGATTTTCAAGGGAATGTGATTTGAAAACTTAAAGAACACAATGGAAACCTAACTCTAAGGAAACTTGCTAGGACTAATAGCAAATCATGAACACAATAAGGTAAAAGAAAAAGCACATATAGGTAGGCACAAATGAACACAAACCGAAAGCAAAATATGAACAATGTACTCAAAGAAAAAATTAGGTCAACATGCTATTCAAGGAATTTTGTGACATAGAAAGACTACACACAAACTCTAAGACAAAAACATGGATTAAAAAACCAAAATCTAATGCAAATGCATGAAGTCCAATCACGGACACATACAAGAATGGAGAGACTCAAATTAAATCAAAACAAGCACAAGCTAATAGGTCCTAAACATGTTGATTGTGGAAGAAAATTCAAAAACAATCAACCAATGGATCTATGGAACAAAAGAACATTAAAATATAGATCCGAAAATTGAAACTCAATTAAGACAAACATAAGAACACAAAAAACACAAAATATCACAAGACTATTCGGACCAAAACTCAAGAACACTTATCTCCTTGAAGACCTTGCTCTTGATACCAAAAATGATGGAGGTGAGTAGTAGAAGTGAAACACAATCTCCTCCTAAACTCCTCCTAGGCTCGGATCTTCTTCAATGGAGGTAGAAGTACTCTTGAAGAACTCATGAAGATGATGAACTCTTGCTGAACTTAGAAGACGGAAGCACCCAAGCTCAAGTACTCAAGGGATTGCACACTTCAAAGAAAAGGAAACTAGGTTTTCCTAAGGTTTTTGAAGGCATTCTCTTGGTTTTCTCTCTTGGATGAATTCGGTGACTCTTGAGGGAATTTGGCTGAAGAAATATTCAGAAAATTCTCATATATCAAAAAGTGTGTTACAAGGTGAGAAAGGTTACATTTATAGGAGGGAAAATTAGGTTAACTTGGACGGCACCTTGGTGAACCAAGTTGGCGCCAAGTTTGAATTTCAAATTTGAATTTGAAATTCAAACTTTGGCCAACTCACACACTCACACGGATGCTACCCTCATCTAAGTGTCATTTAGGAGTGATTTGGAGTGAATTTGAGGCTCACATGGCCGGATCCTTCCCATTCCATTCATGTGACTCAAATTCAATTCAAATTACTTCTAAATGATGCTTAAATGAAACCTATTTCTCCTATTAATGTAATCCTCCTAAAAACCTAATCTAATGACCAAAATACAATGGTCTAGTGAATACAATCAATAGGAAAAATTACAAGAATGAAAATGAGCCCAATATTGGGTATCAAAAGCCCAAAGGCCCATGAAGCCCAAAACTAGGCCCAACTAGCCTAAACCTAAACTATGGTCAAAATACAAGACCAACAACAAAGTAAATTCCTATACTCATAAAAGATAATAAAAACATGGTGTTCAATCAATCAAAGCCCAAGTGAGAAGCACCCTAGGCCCACCAAGCCCATCGGGCCCACTAAGCTCTGAAGCAGTCAAATCTTCAAGTAACCTCCTGGCCATAGCTCTAGTGGTTGGGCCTTTAGCCCATGCTCTTCCATCACATGATATAGCTTAGTTGATGATTACTCATTGGTTTTGATACTTCTTACTTATGTAAGAAGTAGTGGTGAAATAGTATCACTCGTGTTGCGAACATATGTGCCATTAATACTGGACGAAGACTTGTGCTAGTCAACTAGAACTTTAGATGTGAGTGATACATTGATTTGTCGAGTGTACTAAGAGTTTACGATTGATGGAATTTCTGACATCTATAGTTGTAGCGGTTGAATCTAAGGTGATTGTCTCGTTGGTGAGAGATTGAAATGACGGTAATTCCCTTGAGTGTTAGTACTGGCATGTTAAATATTTATGGTTTAGGTAGCATGTGAGTTGTTTTCATTGAGGATAGTAGTGAGAGACTTGAATGAGAAATTGAGGTGTGAGTTTGGAAAGAGTCGAGGTAGTTTGTGGCATACACTATTGTTGTTTGGTGTAGAAGATATTTTCACTACAGTTTTGTTGTGCCAGTATGAGTATCGTATTGACATAATTAGATTTTGTGGTCTTCATGAAAGTTGTGGCTTTGGATATTATCTTTCCAATGAAACTGGAATAACATAAAACGGAGGTCTAGAACTTCAGTTATAACTGCTTTGGTGATCAGAAGTTTAGTTGTAAGAGCGGAATACATTTGTGGTGATTTTTTTTAACTTTTAGCTAAGAAAATGATCTTTTAGGAATCTTATGTTTTCATAAAAGTTGTAGCTTATTTTCTTAGCTTTCTTTTGAGATAGGTTTGAAATCATTTGGATGAATATAACTCTATGTGTCAGGTAGATATATGCTGTTATGAATGTTTTTGAGATTTTAGGCATAACAAGGTTAAAAATGGATTTGGTGATGTTTTGAGGTCTGGTCATTGAAAGGTTGATTAAAATGATATGATTGGTTCATGGTGTAAACGATGATCAATTCATACATGCTTAGGGATGGTATATGTGAAGAAGGTATTCTAACATGATTTGATATGCAAGTATGTGACCTTATGGATCAATTAGTGGATGTTTGTGTGTTAATGAGATTGACCTTAGGATGTAATATCATCATATTAGAGTTAAGTATGAAGATATATCCAATATAGATTTAGACTAGATTATCTAAGTATGAATTTGGATTGTTTGAGGTGAGTATTTTAGGCCATGAAATTTCTTGCGGAGGTATAACGTAGATCTACCGAAGTTGTGTTTAAAGTGAAAGATATCTGAGTCAATTAGTATAATTAGGAGTTTATTGGAGAGTTTATAGGAAAATTATTGAGTAAATTTTTAAGATAGTTGTTCATGGTTTAAACTGCCCTCACTACGGGAATCACTTTTGCATTCTTTCATCTGGTTATTAAAATGTTTCAGTCCACCAGGTTGTCTCTTGCCTACCCTTGTAATCAGCAGTAGTTCGAAAGGTTAATCTATATCAGGAATTCCTATACCTATGTTTATTTTTTTAACTACCCAAAGTATTTCGTCGCTTACTCCTCTGGGTCGCTTACTATCACCTTTGACTGGATTGACTAGGAAAAGAGTTGCCTTTGTATGGGACAACAAATGCGAAGGTAGTTTTCAAACTCTTTAGGAAAGATTGACTAGTGTTAATACTACTAGATTTTAATAAGACTTTTGTGATATATAGTTATGCTTCTAAAGATAGGTTTGGGAGGAGTGTTGTGGCAAGAAGGAAAGGTAGTAGGTTATGATTCATGAGAGGAATTTTCTTATCCATGACCTTGAGTTAGCAGCTTTAATATTTATACTAAGATTTGGAGACACTACGTATATGATTCTAAGCTTGAGATATTTATTGATCGTTAGAGCCTTAATTATCTGTTGACTGAAGGAGTTAATTACGTGACAAAAGAGATAGTTGGAATTTCTTAAGGAATAAGATTTTGATCTTATTTATTATTTGGCTAAAGCCATTGTGGTGATCGATGTTTTGTGTAGGAAACCTTTATATTTATCTTCCCTTAATATTAGAGAGATGAATCTTTTTGGCTCAAATTAGAGACTTAAGTTTGGCTTATAAGGTTACCCTTAGTAGTGTGAGACTAAGTATGACTTGAGTAACGAATGGATTGTTGAAGGAAATTAGAGAAGCATAATTTTGGTGACAAGATATGAGGCTGTGGGATAAGGAGATGAATAAGAGTATGACTTGGGTGTAGATGGAGTGGTGAAATTAGAGATCTGATATGAATAACGAGTGTACTTACGCTTAGGTACTTGATCTTTAGAAATGATCATAGAAGTAAAACTAATATTGTGGAAGATGCCTTGATTATGATAACCTTTGATATATCATTCTTGATGATTTAAGGATTAGATTTGATTGAAGAATTTAAAGACTTATGCTTGGTGTATGAGATTATCCTTAGGAGCATTGAATTGATTATGTTGAAAGTGACTAGTGAATTAATGGATGAGATTAGAGAAGCCTAGGAGTCAGATCCTTTCTTAGGGAATCAAATGGAGAAGATTGGTAGAAGTATAGATAACCATTTTTTTTGAATAGAAATCGACATTGTTTTGAAGTGCAAGAGAAAATTTGGGTGCTTAGTAACCTTGAATTAAAAAAAAAAAAAAACAAAGATGATCTTAGAAAAAGAACGTAAGAGTACTCTTAGCATTCATTTAAGAGCTACTACGATGTATCAGAGTAGCGTAGCGGAAGTGTAGTGACCTAAGATGAAGAGAAGAGTAAAACAATTGTATACTTGTGGTTAGCATACTAGAAATCTTTAAGAATTTTGTAGCACTTAGACGCTCCATTTTGGAAGTGAGATGGTGAGTGGATAGACCTTAGTGGTAGGTTTGTCTAAGACGCTTAAGAGATCGATTCTATTTGGGTTTTAGTAGATAGACTCGCCAAGTTTACATGTCTTACCGTTAGAAATCCTTTGATAAAATTGATAGAGTGGTATATCAGTAAGGTAGTGAGGTTGCATAAGGATTAGAAAGTAAGAAGAGAGACGTCTACCATTACAAAAATTTCGGGGACGAAATTTCTTAAAGGATGAGAGTATTGTAACAGCCCATTTTTTTGTGGGTCTTTGGCCCAATTCGTGGCCCAGAACGGGCCGTTTCAATTTTGAAACGGGCCGTTCTGGAATAGTGAGTATGACCAAAATTGTAGAAGCAGAACGGGCCGTTCTGCTGGGGTTGAGAACGGGCCGTTTTGGTTTGGGAACGGGCCGTTTTGGTTTGGGAACGGGCCGTTCCAGTTGAAAAATTTACGTAGGTTTGAAGGGCCCAGAACGGGCCGTTCCGATTTTGGAACGGGCCGTAGTGGTAGGTGGGCGAAAAATCCTATAAATAGGCCTCAAATCCTCTCATTTCTACACACCTCTCATTCTCACTCTCTCTTCTCTTCTGTTCTCTCTTTCGTTCCTCTTCTTCTCTCTGAAGACCAAGAGGAACTCAGAGGATGAGGTTCTGCCCCAGTTTTAGTTCTAATCCTTGTTTAAGGAAAAAGAGGAGGAGGTTCTGCCCGAGTTCCTATTTATCCAGGTACGGGGGAAAAGGAGATTATTTATATGTAGAGTTACATGAGGGAATTGGGTAGAGGAAGTGATGGCAACCCTCCTTGCATGGATCGAGTTAAGAGCGTGAAAGAGGGATGACCAGACTCCTTGGATCATGGAACTCAAGGTTTCTAGCCTTGGAGATGGAGATGGGCGAATGGTGTTTATGGAGGCTAGGTGTTTGATGAAATGCTAAGGTGGTACTCTAGGGTTTTGGCTCACTTCATTGATGGATGAAGGCCACTCCTAAAGGTGAGAACACTCACGGTGAAGATGAGAAGGATAGGTGGCCGAAATGACCAAGGGGACTAAGGAAGAATATTAAGGCACAAAGGCTCTCTTAATATCATAAATTCCAATGTATTTACAAGGTGCGGGGTGTTAGGTATTTATAGGAGGAGAGGCATCTAGGGTTGCATTTGGAGTAGGAAAATGCATTCCAAATGAAATGCAAATGAACCCTAGATGCAACTTGGTGGCCAAGGATGGAATCTTTGGGTTTAGATTGGCTATATCTAGGTGCATGATAAGACCAAGCAACCTTTGCCCTCCACTTGGGCCTAAGCCTTTCTAACACCAAAAATAGACCCAATGACACCAAAAAACATGCATCACCCTCTAATTAACACCCTAGCCCAAAATTAAAAACCTAATTATCTAGAGCACCCCATAATACAAAGGAAAAATGGGAAATACAAGGAAAATAAATTCTAAGTCCTAAGCACCCCAAAATACAAGGGTAAAATAGGAAATTAAAGATAAGGGCAAAAATAGGAATAAAAATAAATGCTATAAAAACTTAGGAGCTAAGGCCCAAAAGTAGGCTTACTCCTCCTATGGTTTTTCAACACTAACCCATTCCTCTTGCTTCCTTCAATATATCACCTCTTGGTCTTCTTGGCCTTAGTGTTATTCCATCATTCCCTCCCTCTTGAAAAGGATTTGACCTCAAATCAAGAGGTTCCTCATGGTGGGCATCATGACCAACAAAAACATAAAAATAAGCATTAGAGATAATAGTATATAATAGAAATGGAAAGTGTATCCTAAGAGGAGTTCTACTAAAAATGCTAAAAAGATTGTCTAAATTAAAAGGACTAGACTCTCTAATGTTAAGGATAGGATCCTCCCCATGGTGAAGTCTAGGTGTATAACTAAAACCTAAAAAGGTAAAAAGACTAAAACTATAGCACACTAATGTATTAGTCCTAAAAACTAAAATATCTTGTTGGAAGTGCCCAATGTAATGACCTAGGTATGTATTGGAAAATAAAGAAAACTTAACTAAAAAATTACCTAAACAACTTTGTATTGCATAATTTGTTAGATACATATGAGAAAATGGTGCTAAGAGGAGTTTAGGAAACTCATATAATCTAAGTTTGTCTTGTAGGGAAGTATCCAAGTTAAGTTCAAATAAGTTTGAACTTCCCTCAAGATCAAAAATAGAAAATAGGACACCATGAGATGTATCCAACAAATCATACAAATCTAAAGTTGGGTGCTTTATGAAGGGAACTAAAGTGGAGAAAGTCTTAAAGAATGAAGGCTTATCTTCCTTGGGCACCACCAAGGAAGTAGCACAAGAAGTGGGACTAAGTGAAGTCCACTTCTTCTTCACTAAATCTTGAAGTTGAGATTCTTTTTCTTTAAAAAGGACTTGTTTTTGAATCTCCACTTCATGACTAGTGGCAATGTGAGAGAAAGAGTTAAGGTCTTGATGAATAAAGAGAGTTTCTTTTAAATCATTTTCAATGGGAAAGTGACTCTCTTCAAGCATAAGCCCTTTGGAGGAAACATTATCCTCCTTACTCTTCTCTAAGAGTGTTGGTTGTGTTTCATTTTCTAACCACTCTTGAACTTTCTCTATACTTTTCTTCATTTTTTCTTTCTTTTCTATTTTCTTTTCTTTTTCTTTTCTTCTAAGTTCACCCTCTCTTTTTGTATTTTCTTCCTCATGCATACTCTTAGGGATTCTAACCTCTTTGGAATTTTGATACCTAGTTGAGACAACCCTAGGTTTGGATCCACTAGTTTCTCTCCTCTCAACTAATTTTGCAAGTAACCTTTTTATTTCCGCATTATTTTTTTCAAACTCTTTTTCTTTTCTTCTCAACTCTTCCTCTCTTTTTATATTTTCCTCTTCTTTTTTTCTTAGGTACTCTTTTAGTTGCCTAAGTTCATCCCTAACACTAGACCTAGTACTACAAGAATTATGACCATGAACACTAGAATGATCACTCATCTTTGATCAAGAAAAGGTTTTCACAAATTTGTTTTCAAAAAGGTTGAAAAAGTTTTTCACAAAGAGTGAGTGATAAAAGGGTTTTCACAAAAGGTTTTCAAAGTGCAAGATAGGTAGGAAAGTCCTAAGTGTACAAAGTGAACTTTCAAAGGGAGGTGGACTACAAAGAATCACTTAATAACCAAGCCTTATCAAGTAAAAATCACTAAGCCTTTTCAACTTTTCTTACAAAACAATTTGGCACAACAATGAAGTGTGTGTGTGCACGTTACCCCTAGTAGGCAAAAGCAAGCCTTCTAAACGTAATTGGAAGCAAAGTAAGGACCTAAGCAATTATACTACTAAAAGCTTTAAAACATGCAACAAGGAAAACACTTAAAACATACTCTAGTCGAAGTCCTAGGTGAAGGTTTTCAAATCACCTTCAACTACACGAACTAAAACCAAAGTGAAGAGGTTTAGAAATGGACAATTACAAACCAAAAATGAATAAACAAAGGCCAAATACAAGTGGCCTAAAAGAAATGGTGCAAAAGATAAAACAATTCAAGAAATTGAGTCTTCAAGTCTCCCACTTGTCACCCCTTCACAAGGAACAACCAAAAGTTAGCCTCTCAATGTGTATGCACTCTTTTTGATAGTAGAAATCCTTCCAAAGGTCTTGGAATCAAATCGGACAGCTCCTCCAATCAATTCACCAAAAGTGTATGTGATGAGTTTTAGGAGCTTTCCACACCTAGATCAAGAAGAAACCACCCAAGAGTACAAGAGTCCAAAGAAATAAAACTAAAAAGGCACAATTAGAAAGGCTAAACTCAAGTAGAGATATATGTGACAAAACTTAAGAGTAGAAAGAAGACACAAAAACTAAAATTAAGGCACATTAAGAAAGGCAAGTACTCAAAAGATTAATTCCTAGAATGGCACTAGAATTGAGTAGCAAGTGTTTGATAAAATGTTGCACTTAACATGTTAAATTTTAAAGTCTCATTCAGCCACTAAAACATAGTCCAAAGGTCCAAAGAATAACTCCAATTGCTAAGGTAGGAAAAATTGTCCAAAAGTCCACAAGTCTAGCAAAGGATCCCTTTTGTTTGCATTTTTTTTTCACTTGTTTTGGCACCTTTTTTTTTTAATGATAATGTCCAGCCACTTTCTTGCTTTTTTTTATATTAATATTCCTCCTTTGCTTGGGTTTTACACTTGTGTTTGTTGATTTTGATTAGCAAAAAATTTGGAGTATCCTTTTAGCAATTAGTGATGGCTTAATGAGTCAATAATTTTAGTTTCTTTGAGCTTTTTGTGTAATAAAGTCCAGCAGTAAAATAAGCACATATAATCACTTTTCAACCTCAAATTATCAAGCAAAACATGTTCATATTAAGTGCAAATGGAAAAGGAAAGCAAGATGGCCGATTTTTGCAATGTGTGCAAAGATACAAATCACACATGAATGGTTAAATATCAAGGAACATGCTAGGATTAATTAGCATGCATGATTGACTCTCTAAAGCACTCTAAATCCCACGGCCATTTCAACAAACATATAGCATGCATATCATATTTTGATCATGAAAGTCTTTAGGCATGTGTATTTGGATTTTTCTTTCAAGAAAAATTAGGGAGAATCATACTCTTATGACAAAACTTAATAGATTATAAAATAAAAACACATGATCATCATTTTTCTTATCATGCACAAAATTTTCCAGCCACCCAAACTTAAACAAAAATGGACGGATCCTACAAAGAAACCTAGGCACCAAGATGATTCATAAGGAAATTTATGGCATGAATCAATGAACAAAACAAGACACATAGACCATGAGAATATAGCATGAATATGATCTATCAAGCACAACTTCAAGACAAGCAAGAAGACACCATGACATGACCGGATTTTTAAAAGACTCAAAATAGACTAGAGATTACCCTTGAAGAACCATTGGCTCTGATACCACATGATGGCAACCCTCCTTGCATGGATTGAGTTAAGAGCGTGAAAGAGGGATGACCGGACTCCTTGGATCATGGAACTCAAGGTTTCTAGCCTTGGAGATGGAGATGGGCGAATGGTGTTTATGGAGGCTAGGTGTTTGATGAAATGCTAAGGTGGTACTCTAGGGTTTTGGCTCACTTCATTGATGGATGAAGGCCACTCCTAAAGGTGAGAACACTCACGGTGAAGATGAGAAGGATAGGTGGCCGAAATGACCAAGGGGACTAAGGAAGAATATTAAGGCACAAAGGCTCTCTTAATATCATAAATTCCAAAGTATTTACAAGGTGTGGGGTGTTAGGTATTTATAGGAGGAGAGGCATCTAGGGTTGCATTTGGAGTAGGCAAATGCATTCCAAATGAAATGCAAATGAACCCTAGATGCAACTTGGTGGCCAAGGATGGAATCTTTGGGTTTAGATTGGCTATATCTAGGTGCATGATAAGACCATGCAACCTTTGCCCTCCACTTGGGCCTAAGCCTTTCTAACACCAAAAATAGACCCAATGACACCAAAAAACATGCATCACCCTCTAATTAACACCCTAGCCCAAAATTAAAAACCTAATTATCTAGAGCACCCCATAATACAAAGGCAAAATGGGAAATACAAGGAAAATAAATTCTAAGTCCTAACCTAATTATCTAGAGCACCCCATAATATAAAGGCAAAATGGGAAATACAAGGAAAATAAATTCTAAGTCCTAAGCACCCCAAAATACAAGGGTAAAATAGGAAATTAAAGATAAGGGCAAAAATAGGAATAAAAATAAATGCTATAAAAACTTAGGAGCTAAGGCCCAAAAGTAGGCTTACTCCTCCTATGGTTTTTCAACACTAACCCATTCCTCTTGCTTCCTTCAATATATCACCTCTTGGTCTTCTTGGCCTTAGTGTTATTCCATCAGGAAGAGCCCTTAGGGTTATGAATAATTTTATAATTATTTCTGTTTGGAGAATTAATTATCTTATGTGATTCTATATATATTTAGGATTACGAATATATGTTTAACTTGTAAAATTATGCTCTCGGAGAGAGAACAAAAATTATAGAAAAGTGCCTGTAAGTTAGGTTGTGAAAAATTGGATGATTTCTGTTTGAGAAATTGAGGATCCCATTAGATTCTGTATGTGTTGAGGATTATAGATATGCTAATAATTTGTAAGAATGATGATCTGAGAGGGAGAACGAAATTGTAAAAAAGTGCCTGTGAGTTAGGTTTTGGAACAATTGGGGATTTTACTGTTTACGTTAAAATTATATTAAATTGATAATTCTGTTGTTTGTTATATTAGTTTATGAATGTTATTGTTATATTATTTGATGATCTAGATGATGAATTAGTTGAGGGGTATGTGAATCACCATTTTGTGTGGATTGTGTATGTATTGTGGAATTGAGATGTGGATGTGGATGTGGATGTGGATGTGAATGTGAATGTGGATGTGAATGAGATGTGATTGTGGTTCTTCACACCTATGACCAGGGGTGAGCACGGCCCGAGATTGTTACATGAGTATCGTGACCTTGGTTAACATGTCACGGGTGAGCACGGCCCTAGGTTAGGGATATCGTGACCTTGGCACAGTGTTATATCAGGGGTGAGCACGGCTCTGGATTGTTACATGAGTATCGTGACCTTGGTTAACATGTCAGGGGTGAGCACGACCCTGGAATAGGGATAATGTGACCTTGGCACAGTGTTATATCAGGGGTGAGCACGACTCCGGATTGTTACGTGGGTATCGTGAGCTTGGTTAACATGTCAAGGGTGAGCACGGCCTTGGGATAGGGATAACGTGACCTTGGCACAGTGTTATATCAGGGGTGAGCACGGTCTGAGATTGTTAAATGGGTAGCGTGACCTTGGCATAGTGTGAAGTGCAAGATTTGTGATGATTGGTGTGATTGAGAATTATGACGTGATGACGATGTATGATTGATTGAAATACGATATGTTGAAATATTTATGAATATTAAGTTATAATGAGATAATATGTTGTGTTTTCTTATGTGCTATATATATAGATGTTTTCTTTTCTCACCGTGCGATTTGTGGATATTTTAGGTGAGGAAGATCCGGCTATGAGTGGCATCTAGAATGCTAACGGTTGAGTTGTGGGTATGCTCTGATATTGTAACATCGGGGCAGAGGATTTTCTTTAGGACATAGATTGTTATATGGAATTAGAATTGTAAATATTATTTTTGAAAATCATTTGTAAACTCTCACGTTTCATTTTCATTGTCGTGGTTGTTGAAGAATAATTTTGAAGATTCTCATGTGAACCCTTTTACCGAAACTGAAAATTGTTTTTGTTAAGTTTTCATTATTACAATACATGTGTTGGGGTAGTAAGGGTGTCACACACTCCAAGACACTCCTTAATAAAGGCCTTGTACAAAAATTTGGGAAAACAAAAATTACAAGAAAATTGAAATTCAAATTTTCTTCAAATGAAATGTAAATTCACACTCCAAATGAAATGTAAATTTACTTTCAAATGAAATTAGTGATTGCACTTAATTTCAAGAAAACAAATTAGCCACTAATTTAGAAACAAATTTAGAGACAAATTTTGTAAGGAAAACAAGTTTTAGAAACCAAAAATTCCGTCACTAAAATTTGTCACTAAATTTTCACAAAAATTTTCACAACTAGCTTTCTTCCTTCTTGCTCCAATTCAGCCACCAACTGCAGCCTCACAAGGTGTTTCACTCCTCTCTTTAGAAGCAACCTTGATGTTAGTCACTTCTAGGTGTTTTCAAAAGCCTAGCCACCAAGAGAGAACAAACTCCCTAAGCAACCACCAAAGCCTTCAAGTGGATGTCCTTTGCCTTGGCCTCCTACATCTTTTAAGAAGCACTCAACCACCTTCAAGACTGGAATATTAGTGCTAAAACTGAAAATGAACAATTTAGAATGGCTACACCAAATGGTAGAAGAAAATGAGACAAGACTAGAAAGAGTTCCACAAAAATTGACAAGCAAAAATTAAGGCAATTTAGAAAGCTAGCACACAAAGAGTAACCTAGGAAAGGCACTAGAATGGATTACCAAATCAAAAGCTAAGATTAAAAAACAAAATAAGACTCAATAATGTGGCTGGTCACAAAAATTTATATGCCAAAAGAGTACCAAAACCGAGAGCTATACATCACAAATTTTCACTCCTTTTTGGCTTTTTCTTTTGCTTTTTCTTTCTTTTCTTTTTAGCAAAATATTTTTCACTTCTTTTTCTTTTAATATTCAGGAGTTTCAATGCCTTTTACACACTTATATGTCTCGGTTTTAAAGTAGAAAAACTGCAGCAAAAATGTTCACACAAAACAAGAGATGTCAACAAGCATGTTTTTACTAGTGCTTCACTATTTTATAGGATTTTTTTAGGTCAAATTTTTAAGCACTATTTTTCTTTGTTTTTCTCATGCAATTAGGACACATACACCTCTGTTTTGCCTCTGTTTTATAGTTCAAAAAAATTTCAATAAGGTTCAGCCACACAACAAGACACAAAGAACCTAATAGGATAAGTGTTTAACAAATTTTTTTTTGACAAAACTTTTAATATAACATAATAGAAACCTAACTCTAGGAAATTTGCTAGAACTAATAGCAAATTAAGAACTCAAACATGTAAATCAAAAGCACATATGGTGAGGTACAGATTCAATAAGCAAAAGACACACAAATTTCGGAATCAAAATACTAAACAAAAAAATTAGGTCAAACAACCTAGTCAAGGAAGATTCAACATACAAGGACTACACATGACTTTCTAGGACAAAACAAGTGATTCAAAAACAAAATCTATGCAATATGAATGTTGTCCAATCACGGACACATGTTATAGAATGGAGAGACTCAATCAAAAATTAAAAACGCACAAGTATAGGATATCCTAGGTGCACAACAACAATTGATTCAAGAAGAATAGGAACAAGCAAACATGAATCAATCACTTCATATATGACAAATAGGATCCATCAAAAATCATATTAGAACTAGATCCATGCAGCAAACAAAATTTTAGACATAGACAAAGGAAGATACAACACGGATTCTATTAGAAAAAGTTAGAACAAAAACCTCAAGAGCACTAGGCTCTAGATACCAAAAATGATGGAACTAGTGAAGGAGATTGAAGTTCCTTCAATACTTCCATGCTTGGACCGAATGCTTCTTGAGGTTGACACTTCAAAAGAAGCTTGAAACTCCATGAGAAAAAGCTTCCATGGAGGAGAAGCCTTGGAGAAGGTTCGGATACTTCTAGGTTGATGTAGAAGCTTGAGGAACCTTGGTAAGGTTTGAATGCCTTTGGTGAATTTCTTAGTGAAGAAATTCTCCGCGGTTTCTAAGAGACTCTTGATGAGAGAAATTCTGAAGTTTATTTCTCAAATAGGTCAAAAGTGATTACAAATGAAGGGAAAACAAATATATAGGGTGGAGGTTGCTTGTAGGAGAAGCTAACCTTAACCATGGTTCAATAGGAACCATGGTAAGGTTCACTTAACTCCTACGGTTTAGCTAGCTTGTAGGAGAAGCTAACCTTGACCATGGTTCACTTAAGAACCATGGTAAGGTGAGCTAACCTTACTTGAGTTTAGAAGCTTGCAAGACAAGCTTCAAAACTCAAGAAGGAATACTTAAGAAATTCGGCCAAAGAGGAAAGGATGAGCTAGGCGGCCTTGAACAAAAAATGCTCCATGAATTAATTTGAAAATCTTTGATTTGGTTTAGTTAGGTTCATCATATGATGATGAGACCTAGCTAAATCAAATCTATGAAAAATTAGGAGCAAAATGAGTCCAATATGCAAAATTTTGCCTAGGCCCAACTCAGGCCCAATTTCTAAGCATACCCTCAAGCATTGCTAAATGTCACCCCCTTTTCCCTACTGAAAAAATACAAAATGAAAGTATCAACTAGGGAGGTTAAATGGAGTTAAACTCTCCAAGTAACCTACCTCAAAATCAATATACAAACATTAAGAAAAGCAAGTAAAGTGTCTCACAAATACAAAGGTAAAAATAACCTATACAAAAGACTATGTATAAAACTGTACAATATGAACAATTAGAACTAGGCCTTCTCTTCATGATAGAGCATTCCAAATGAAGATTACCTTGGGCTTGACAAGCCCACTAGTCTTCACAAGGTCTAACTCCTCCTGTATTCTTCTAGCCATAGCTCTGGTTACTAGGCCCTTGGCCCATGGTCTATCAGAGTCATTGAGAGTGTTTTAACCATTTTCAAGGGCCATCAAAAGTGAAGTAATGTCAACCCACTTGGGTGTTATGAGGATTCAACCATTTGATGGAACTCAAGATCCAAACTAGAACTTGATGAATTATCGAGCTTACATGTTAATTAATGGGGGATTTGATGCTTCCCATTGCAAGTTATTTGTAGGCACCCTCATGGCCACAATGCTAAAGTGGTTTAGTCGTCAATTTGATAGATCGATAACTAGTTTCGATGCTTTGCCACAACTTTTTGTGGTTCAATTTGTCGTGAACAAGAAGAAGTCTCTAACGATTGCGAGTTTGTTGGATGTTCATCATCTATAGGGAAAAACTCTAAATGAATACTTGAATAGATTCAATCAATTCATAATAAAGGTGACAAATGCAAATGAGTGGATGCTTGTTGTGGCTTCCAACAAAGGACTTAGATCGGCCATTCTTAGAATCCTTTGTTTGCTTGTCATTTTAAGGCAAAGGAGAAAAAGACTCAAAAGAGGGAGGTTAGTAAAAAGGGAGAGTTTTGACCATCAAACTACTAGGAACCAACACTTCAGAGTTAGGAATGACCAGTCAAAAATGGATAACTGACAATGGTCTAACCGTGGTGACTTTCAAAATTCCACTCAAGATGGCGAAGACTTAGATTTTGGAGAGGTGAGAAATCCAACACCATTGAAAATTTCTTGACCTTGAATTCTAAAGGAATTGAATGTAAGGTGGTTGTTGAGTTTTCCATTGAAGGGAAATCATATTCTAAAGATGGATATAAGAAGTTGGTGTGAATTTCACAATACATATGGTCATGACACAAAAATGTTTCATTAGAGATGGACACATGAAGGATTATGTTAAGAGACGAGACCAAAGGGGAGAGGAAACTAGATTACAAGATAGTATATGCCACTTGATCTTGGGGCTAACAAGTTCTAGTTAGAGAGAAGACAATCACGAATGCCTTGTGTTGGGAGATTTCAACACCATTGTAGAAGGCTTCATAGGTTGTGGTTCAACATTGACAACAAGAAAAAGGTATGCCCACTCTATTCTTATTGTTGAAAAAGTGTGGGAGGCTCATCTTACCAAACCCATCATGTTTTTTGGATGCGGATTACAAGGGGGTCATTCCCCATGAGACTAACTCAGTGGTAATCTGTATCATAATGATGAGTAGGAATGTCAAAAGGGTGCTAGTAGACCAAGTTAGCTCGATGGATGTGTTATTTGGGGATGCGTTCATTGGTTTAATAGTTCCCTTGGATTGCCTCCAACCATTCGAGGGAATACTTGTGGGTTTCACAGGAGACAAAATAGAAATAGAGGGTTATGTAGAAATGAAAATACTTAGTCTTCAATTCTCCCTTATCTTATTATATGTTGCTTGGCCACCCCTTTTTAAATAGGTTAAAGGCAGTGGTGTTGATGCCACATCTTAAAATGAAGTATCCTTCAAAGGGTGATGGTGTAAGCGTGACTGCAAGTGATCAAAAGGTATCTAAGATGTGCAATGTGGATAGTATGAGAAAAGGGAGGATAATGAAGGTTTGGAGTAAGGAACAAGAGTCAAATTAAACAAACAAACTATTAAGACAGACGAAGCAATTCCTAGTAAGGTTTTGAATGAGACAAATATAATTCATATTGTTATCTTTGACAAATGTGTTAGTGTTTCAGATAAAAGCATAAGTACAGGCAAGCTGAAAAATAAAGAATATGCATGTACCACCTTTTACACCAGGACCAAGAAATATGAGCTAAGCACTGGATAAAGGTTGATTAAAAGAAGGAAATACATCAGATGAAGAGATAAAATGAAAATAGGCTCAACATAAGAAGGAAATTAGTAAAGCCTCAGATGATACAAAACTACAGATAGGCATGACAATCTAACCCGCCCCTGCCCCGATTTGGACAGGAAAACCCATGTTTATTGGGTTCGGGTTCGGGTTCAGATTTTCCCTGATTGATAAAATCGGGGGTAGGGGCGAGGACGAGGATGTTAATACCTGCCCCGCCCCTGCCCCTGCCCCCGTCCCCGCTCCCGCCCTGCTTAATAAGATAATTAAAAAATTATTTATATATATATAAACCAAAATTAAAAATATTTTTATGTAAAAATTTATATGATTTTACTTTTATTTTTTTTTTAAAAAATTTGTTCATATTTATTTAAAATAAAAAAATAAAAAAAATAGGAGCGGGGGCGGGAAAACTCGAACCCTGCCGGGGGCGGGAATGAGTACCTAGATTTTACCCCCAGCGGGTATCGAGGGCGGGGGCGGGGCCAGTTTAAATTTGCGGGGGCGGGGGCGGAGAACGTAAAACCCGCCCCCTGTCGCAACCCGAAAATTTCCGATCTCGCGACTAATGGTTTAGACATCCTTTTAAAAGTCTCATTAATTAAGGAATGTCCGAACACCAGACTAATCCTTAATTAATGGTTTTGAAAATAGGTTCATGGAGTCGCCACCAATATTTTACTCAAAACATTAGAAAAAGAAAAGGTTTTTTTTTAAAGTCCAATAATGGCCTTGATAACCAGAATTAGGTTCGGGGGTCGGTTACGTGTAGGGAAGGTATTAAGCACCCCTACAATGCCCTTAATCGGTACCTTATGATGAAGTTAACATTATAAACAATAATAATATAAATATTAAATCCCCTTTTATTAATGACTATTTACATGCTTGAAATTTAAATTATACAATTGACCCTAAAATGTCTACATAATTACTTTTATTATAACAATGTTTATCAAATATAAGAAATAAAAGGGAGAGAAGAAGATTGACTGAAATACCTCTTGAACGAGCTCTATTGAATCTTCAAATATGGAGATTTTAGGTGCTTTGTGGCAACCTTTAACACTACAATAAGCCTCACAAAACTCAAGAAATACAATAGGAGAGAGAGAGCTAGAGAGAGAAATTTTGAGCTTTAAGGAGCTTTGGACGAAGTTTTGGGAGTCCTGAGAACTGTGCCCAAGCTGTTTATTTATAGGCATCAGAAAGGGTCCAGAACGGCCCGTTCCAAAATCAGAACGGTCCGTTCTGGATCTGGCTGTTATGTGTTAATTTTGTAACTGGAACGACCAGTTTTGAAACTAGAACGGCCCATTCCAGAGATAAGATTAACACACAATTTGGTAGACTAGAATGGACGTTCCAAACAAGAGATTTTAGGCCATTTTAATATCTCGGAATGGCCCGTTCCAGTTTAGGAATGACCCGTTCCGGTTAAGGTTTTTTAACCCTTTTTTAGGAGCTTGGAACGACCCGTTCCAAACTAGGTTTTTAGGCCTTTTTTGTGGCTGGGAACGACCCGTTCTGATTTTGGAACAGCCCGTTCCGGGCCACTAAATCCAATTTATTTGGGCTTTAGGCCTTCTAATGTCCTATCTTGTTGTTTGCATGCTTCAAGAGCTCCTTCCCTTCATAACAGAGGTCCATTTCCTTATTTGTATGCCCCCGAACGAAATTGACTGTCTACAGCTGCCTCTCTTTACTTGTTCTTTGGAATAGTAATGTGTTGCTTTTCCAAAGGCAAGTAAAGATGTAGGCATTTCGTCCGGGTCTTCTCTTTATCTCTTTGGTGCTTCTGTGTTGTTTCCCTTGGATAGGTATATTTGCTCGTATCCTCACCCTTTAGCGTAGTTGAGCATTGGTTGCGTACTCTATTGAGTAACAAGGTTGACAAACTGTACACCTAATCTTCAGTCTTCGAGTAGAAGCTCCATTGTTTCTCTTGTGACAGTGAGGTGAAAACTCAGATCTTCACTCTTGTTTTGACAATAGATACCTTCACGTTGTTTCCTTCGAGTAGACGGTGTTCCCTATATCCTTGCCCCTTGGAGCAACTAAGTGTTGGGTTGTATGCTCTGTTGGGTGTCAAGGATTGTAAACTGAAACATCTAGGCTTCAAGATCCATGTGAATGCCCCATGTCGCTTGTTGTGTCTGAATCTTCTCCTTTACTTCAATAGTGTATATGCCCCCCACACCATTTCCTTCGAGTAGATGGTGTTTACCTGTATTCTTGTCCCTAAGAGCAGCTGAGTGTTGGTTTATATGCTCCGTCGGGTGATAAGGATGGTAAACTTGTACGATCTAGGTTTCTGGCTTTGATGTCGATGCATCCTGCTGCTTCTGCTTGCTTCATGATAGTGTGTTCTTTTATTTGTAGCTTGTTAGAGAGGGAGTATATTCTGAGCTCAGTCTCTCCAGGCTGGACTGATATTTAGGGCTTCAGCCAGCCCACTACTAGTTTTAGGGTCTAGCAACCCTTACCGATCTTGTACTAGTTTTGGAGATCTAGCAACCCTTATCAATCTTGTACTAGTTTTAGGGATCTAGAAACCCTTACCAATCTTGTACTAGTTTTAGGGATCTAGCAACCCTTACCGATCTTGTACTAGTTTTAGGGATCTAGCAACCCTTACCGATCTTGTACTAGTTTTGAGGATCTAGCAACCTTTTCCGATCTTGTACTAGTTTTAGGGATCTAGCAACCTTTACCGATCTTGTACTAGTTTTGGGGATCTAGCAACCCTTACCAATCTTGTACTAGTTTTAGAGATCTAGCAACCCTTACCGATCTTGTACTAGTTTTGGGGATCTAGCAACCTTTACCGATCTTGTACTTGATGTCTTCTCATTGGTGTTGTTGGATGAAAAACTACTGCCCTAAGGAGGATTGGCAAGAGACGCTTGATGTGCCCTTGTGTAGGTGGGCAGAAATAGATGGATAACAAGGATTTTGGCGTTGCCCCTACCATGTGAGTATTGTAATGCCTCTCCAGGCATCTTCTTGTGGTAGGTTTCTTTTTTCTGAATTTCATTTTTATTTAGCTTCGGCTTTTTCATATTTGAAGCTTGCCTTTTTCTGCTATTTTTTCTTAAATGCTTCGTCTTTTTCAACATGTATGAAGCTTGCTTTTTTTTTTCTATGGCTGGTCATTGTAAGGGATTTAGTTGACCTTGTCTGATCTCTGTTGTGAGGGAAGAACTTTGCCCCTTCACACGCGGCTTCCTTCTTGATTGCTTTCTTTAGGGATTTTATTCGTGATGCATGCATGGATTAAAATTGCTTGTAGCCTACTACCCTTTTGGATAATTCCCTTTTGATGTGAAAAGTTATTTATTTCAAGTGCGCACTTTTCTGTATGCCATACATACGCGTTTAAGCTTTTCTAGAAATCTATTAGTGTTAGGTGGCTTCCCTTTACCCCTTTAGCTCTTTTTTTTTTTTTTTGACTGAAGATTCGCTCATAACTTTTGCTTATTTTAGAGGCCCGTATAGGATTGCCTCGTCTATTTAACCGCTTTTTAATGGGCTGTTTTGATTTTTCTCTTTAATACCAAAAACACGTCATTTAAAGATAAAGGTTGAAAGAACTGAGAAGAATGGTATTTTATTGCAAATCAGAAAATTTCAAGGAGGGTTACAAGAGGTGGTTTGGAAAAAAACTGACTGAGGTTGGCTGGTGTCTGGGCTTGAGCGATCATGACTTTAAGAAACGAAGCTTGGCATCCTCCTAGTCGTATGATCAACACCGCTTCAAGTAATTTCTTGACTTCTATAGAGGGTGATGGGGCTTCTAGGTCATCCGTTCGTCTTGCTTTAATGCCTTTGTTTTTTTTTTTTTTTTTGCACTTAAGCATAGAACTTCTTCACGACATCAGAGTTTATTGGGTAAGCGAGTTCTTCACCATCCATGTTGGTGAGGATCAATGCTCCTCTAGAAAAGGCTCGCTTGACCACGTATGGGCCTTCATAGTTCGGTGTCCATTTCCCTATCTTATCCTTCTGTGTTGGTAGAAGTTTCCTGAGTACTAGATCCCCCTCTTCAAATGGTCGTGGTTTGACTCTCTTGTCGAAGGCTCTCTTGATTCTCCTTTGATATGTTTGCCCGTGACAAATGGCATCTAACCTTTTCTCTTCTATGAGATTTAATTGGTCAAATCTGGTTTGAACCTATTCGGTTTCTGGGAGCTTTGCCTCCGTGAGTAATCTCAAAGAAGGAATTTCCACTTCAATAGGTAAGACTGCCTCCATCTCGTATACTAAGGAAAAAGGGGTGGCGCCCATCGATGTGCGAACAGATGTTCTGTACCCATGCAATGCGTAAGGTAGCATCTCATGCCAATCTTTATATGTAACGCCCATTTTTTGAACGATCTTCTTGATATTCTTATTAGCTGCCTCAACTGCCCCATTCATTTTTGGCCTATAAGGGTAGAAGTTATGATGTTGAATCTTGAAAGAGTCACATAATTCAGTCATCATCTTGTTGTTTAGGTTGGACCCATTATCCGTTATAATTTTGTCAGGTATTCCACAACGACATATTATGTTTTTTTTGACGAAATTGACTACCACTTTATGGGTTACATGTGCATATGACGTGACTTCAACCCATTTGGTGAAGTAATCAACAACCACAAGAATGAATCTATGTCTATTTGAGGCTTTGGGTTCAATGGGTCCAATGACGTCCATGCCCCACATCGAGAAAGGCCAGAGCGAGGCCATTACATTGAGCTCACTTGGTGGGACTTGGATATTATCAGCATATATCTGGCATTTGTGGCACTTCCTAGCATACGAGATGCAATCCTTCTCCATAGTGGACCAAAAGTATCCTGCCCTCATGATCTTTCTATCCATGACCTGTCCAGCTATATGGGTACCGAAGGTTCCTTCGTGGACTTCCTTCATTAACGATCGAGACTCCTTCTGACCAATACATCTCAACAGGATGGAATCAAAACTCTTCTTGTACAGGACGTTCTCATGTAGTATGAATCCGATAACCCTTCGTCTGATTGTTTTCTTGTCGTTGTTAGATGCCCCGACTGGGTATTTCCCCTCTTTGATGTATTGATGGATGTCAAAATACCAAGGGTGGCCATCTTCCTTTTCCTCCAGTGTACAATAATAAGCTTGTGTCTCATGTCGTCTGATTCTGATGACCGGTATTTCACATCCCTCTTTTATAGCAAACATGGATGACAATGTGGCTAGCGCATCTGCTAATTGATTCCTCTCTCTTGGGGTATGCTCGAAGTTAATGGATTCAAATTGGGACATCAGATCCTGAACATATGCTCGATAGGGGATTAATTTTTGGTCCTTCGTTTCCCATTCATCCCGTATCTGATATATCACCAAATCCGAGTCACTGTAGACTTCTAGTTTGGTGACTTTGTTATCAAGCACAACCTGTAGACCCAATATACAAGCTTCTTATTTAGCCATATTGTTGGTGCATTCAAAGTCCAACCTTGCTGTCACCAGGATATGTTTTCCTTGGGACGACATCAGTATGGCTACTATTCCGTGCCCCATTATACTGGAGGCCCCATCGAAAAACATCGACCAGGATTCATTTTGATTTTGTTTTTTTGGCTCATCCTTCAAGGTCAATATTTCTTTATCAGGGAACTCCTCCTTGACCATGTGTTCATCCTTGGTTGGTCTGTTTGCTAAGTGATCGGTCAGGACACTGCCTTTGATTGTCTTTTACGAGACATATACAATATCATATTCTGATAGCAAAACCTGCCATCTGGCAATTCTCCCAACCAGAACAGACTTTTCAAGTAGGTACTTGATATGATCCATTTTGGATATTAACTGGGTGGTATGTGTCAGCATGTACTGTCTTAGCAGTTGGGTGGCCCACACCAAGGCGCAACATGTTTTCTCCAAAGGAGAATACCGAGCTTCGTAATTGGTATACTTCTTGCTCAAGTAATAGATAGCTCTTTCTTGATTACTAGTCTTGTTTAACTGTCCCAGCATACATCCCATGGAATCTTCCAAGACTGTGAGGTATACGATGAGAGGTTCTCCTTCAATAGGAGGCATCAATACTGGTGGATTGATGAGACATTGCTTAATCTTATCGAAAGAGATTTGGCATTCCTCATTCCATTCCACGGGTTGATTCTTTCGGAGTATCTTAAAGATGGGAGCGCATGTGTCAGTCAACTGGATATGAAACGAGCTATATAATTCACCCTACCAAGAAATCCCCTGACCTCCTTTTCTGTCCTAGGGGGTGACATTTCTATTATGGCTTTGGCTTTGTCTAGATCCACTTCTATCCCCTTTTCACTAATGATGAACCCAAGGAGTTTTCCTGATCGGACTCCAAAAGTACATTTAGTAGGATTTAGCTTTAATTTGTACTTACGAAGCCGATTGAACAGTTTTCTTAGGTGGATGAGATGATCATTTTCATCTTTCGACTTAGCAATCATGTCATCTACATACACCTCTACCTCCATATGGATCATGTCATGAAATAGGGTTACCATTACTCTCTGATAGGTTGCCCCTGCGTTTCTCAAATCGAAAGGCATCACCCGGTAATAGAAGGTGCCCCAAGGAGTGATGAAAGAAGTCTTCTCTTGATCTTTGATGGCCATCTTGATCTGGTTATATCCCGAATATTCATCCATAAATGAGAAAATAGTATTCGTAGATGTGTTGTCTACGAGCACGTCAATGTGTGGTAGTGGGAAGTCATCTTTAGGACTGACTCGATTTAGATCTCGATAGTCCACACAAACTCGCATCTTCCCGTTCTTCTTTAGTACGGGCACTATGTTCGCAAGCCATTCAGGATACCGAGATACGACCAAAAACCCAGCATCTAGTTTTTTTTGGACTTCTTCCTTTATTTTGAGGGACCACTCAGGTTTGATCCTTCGAAGTTTCTGCTTTACCGGAGGAATCCCATTTTTTATGGGCAATTTATGTTCAACAATTTTGCGGTCTAATCCTGGCATGTCGTGATAAGACCAAGCGAAGACATCGATGTATTCCTTCAAGAGGTCGATCAATTGGTTCCTGACCTCTTTTGCCATCCTCGTGTCGATTGATATTTCCTTTCTATCCTCTTCTTGCTCTAGATTAATCTGCTCAACTTCCTCTTGATAGGGCTGGATTATACGATTTTCTTGGTTCATCAACCTTTGCATTTCGGGGGATAGATTCTCCTCATGCTTGAGCGATACATTACACAAGTTTAGATTTTGCTTAACTTCGTTTCCTTCAGCCATGTTCACTAGGTTCTGTATTTAGGTTTATAATTTTAATGCATAGATGACGAAAATAAGAAAATAAAGAGAGAAAATAGGATGGACACAATTTCTAAATGACGTATTTTAATATAAAAGAAACAAATTCATTACACGCCCTTTATTGTGGAAACTCACAACCTTGGGCAAAGTTGTGGGTTAAAAAATAGTGAAATAATAAACTCATGATGACAGAAAACACGAATCCCTAATGGACATCCCTATTCAGGCGGCCTTCCAACAATACCATTTCAAGGCTTTTAGTCTTCGTGCTTAGGGAGCGGTTGATTGTCAACACTAGGTGTGTTGGTGTCGAATTTCAACCATCCAGCGTCGATAAGCCCCTGTACTAGTAGTTTGAGGGCCTTGCATCGTTCCACAGAATGCCCCGAGGAACCAGAGTGATAATCACATCGCTCCTCGGGGTTGTACCATGTAGGAAAGGGGGGATTGAATCTTTTCAGCGGAGGAAGTCGTACCAGCATCGAGGCTTCCAAGAGTTTAGGCAGTAGCTCCGCATAGGTGGTAGGAATCTTATCCACTGCCTTCTCTTTCCATGGTTCGAATTGGGACGTGCCTCGATTGTTGGGGGTGCTAGTAGTTATGGTAACATCGTTAACTCCTTCTTCCTTTTTCTTCCCGTAGGACTTCTTGGGATCGTAGCTTGCCGAGGTCTTTCCTATTCTCCCACTCTTCAAGCCTTGTTCGACCCTTTCACCTATGGTGACTATGTCGGCGAAAAGGGTCGAGGTATTCCCTATCATCTTATCATAATAGGGGCCAGTTAAAGAGTTGATGAACAAGGTCACCATCTCCTTATCAGAAAGCGAGGGCTCTACTTGTGCAGCCAGCTCCCTCCACCTCTGTGCATACGCTTTGAAAGGTTCATCCCCCTTCTTGCTTAACCCTTGCAGATCAGACCTGTCAGGGATAAGATCAATATTGTACTTGTACCGCTGCAAGAAAGCGTCAACGAGCTGCTTCCATGTATGGATCCTTCCTCCCTCCAGATGCATGTGCTAGTTGAGGGCCGCATCTGATAAGCTTTCCTGAAAGTAGTGTATCAGGAGCTTCTCGTTGTCCACATGGGCGGCCATCTTCTGGCAGTACATCGTCAGATGCATTTTGGGGCAACTGGATCTTGTGTACTTTTGGAAGTCAGGACTTTTGAACTTGGGCGGGAATTGGATATCTTGTACCAAGCACATTTTAGCGGCCTCCTGAATGTCAAAGCTATGACCTTCCACCGCTCTTAACCTCTCTTCCAAAGCATTTAGGTGATCCTTGGATTCGTCTCCTACGTGACTAGCGCTGTTGTCATCATGTTGGAGCTTGTTCATGGTTTCGCACATTCGAACCATTTGCTCCTTGAGTTTCCTAAGCTCTTCATTCAGCTCGCGGTTCCTTTCCATTAGTGCCTCCATAGCCTTTCTTTTTTGGGTTCTCGTGAGTACGGAGTGTTGAGAAGCCACCTTCAAGGGATAACAATAGATTTCTATTACGCTTATTTATAGACCTACTGAAGAAAATTCCTGACAGGATGACGCTTGCCCTTATGAAGGTAGGTGTCCCTTTTCGTAATATTTTACGATATGACAAAGGTTACACTAATCCTTAGAAGGTCGGTCATCATCGGTACCCTTTTTCGTAATATTTTACGATATGACAAAGGTTGCACTGATTTTTTTTCGGGTATTCCTACCAGTTCTAGTATATGTATAGCATACAAGCGCTTCACTATATTTTTGTTTATATTTTTAGACAAAAGAAAAGGGATTATGACAAAAGGCAGATGAACTTTTTTTTTTTATACAAACAACTATGCAACAATCATATGCTCAAACAATTATACATCCACGGTCTGTGGTCCCTGTCGAGAAAAATGCATTGTATAGGACGCTTCTAATCTCACTGGTCTTAAGGCCCCCAAGGTGCCCCCATTATAGGGACCCAGTATCTCTGTCGCCGTCACCTGGCAAATTCTAAGGTCTATCGCAGTATTTTGGGCTAGAGTAACTGGTTGTCACCTTGAGTGTGATTTCCGACAAGGCTCGCAGGCTCCAAGGCCAAACTTGGGCCGGTTGTACGTCAACCACTCCCTATGTTTATTACCCTCATGCCCCCGGGTGTAGGGGGAACTGTTGTGTGCAAAGGATTGTGCACAGTTTTATTCAAACAAATGCATAATTTAAACAGGCAACCAGATATGAAAGCCAAACAAATAAAGCAAACAAAGTAAAGGGGAAAAATATTTAAATTATTATTTTTATTTTATTAACTTCATCAATTAAATGGGTCTAACTCTCTTTAGACTTCCCCAGTGGAGTCGCCATCTGTCGCAACCCGAAAATTTCTGATCTGGCGACTAATAATTTAGACATCCTTTTAAAACTCTCATTAATTAAGGAATGCCCGGACACCAGACTAATCCTTAATTAATGATTTTGAAAATAGGTTCATGGAGTCGCCACCAATGTTTTACTCAAAACATTGGAAAAAGAAAAGGTTTTTTTTAAAGTCCAATAATGGCCTTGATAACCAGAATTGGGTTCGGGGGACGGTTACGTGTAGGGAAGGTATTAAGCACCCCTACAACGCCCTTAATCGGTATCCTATGATGAAGTTAACATTATAAACAATAATAATATAAATATTAAATCCCTTTTTATTAATGACTATTTACATGTTTGAAATTTAAATTATACAATTGACCCTAAAATGTCTACATAATTACTTTTATTATAACAATGTTTATCAAATATAAGAAATAAAAGGGAGAGAAGAAGATTGAATAAAATACCTCTTGAACGAGCTCTATTGAATCTTCAAATATGGAGATTTTAGGTGCTTTGTGGCAACCTTTAACACTACAATAAGCCTCACAAAACTTAAGAAATACAATAGGAGAGAGAGAGAGAGAGAGAAATTTTGAGCTCTAAGGAGCTTTGGACGAAATTTTGGGAGTCCTGAGAACTGTGCCCAAGCTGTCTATTTATAGGCATCATAAAGGGTCTAGAACAGCCCGTTCCAAAATCGGAAAGGCCCGTTCTGGATCTGGCCGTTATGTGTTAATTTCATAACTGGAACGGCCCGTTCTGAAACTGGAACGACCCGTTCCAAAGATAAGATTAACACACAATTTGGTAAACTGGAACAGGCGTTTCAAACAAGAGATTTTAGGCCATTTTAATATCTCGGAACGGCCCGTTCCAGTTTAGGAACGGCCCGTTCCGGTTAATGTTTTTTAACCCTTTTTTAGGAGCTTGGAACGACCCGTTCTAGCCTATTTTTTTAGGCCTTTTGCCTGTTTTGGAACGGTCCGTTCTGGTTTTGGAACGGCCCGTTCTGGTTTTGGAACGGCCCGTTCCAGACTAGGTTTTTAGGCCTTTTTTTGTGGATTGGAAAGGCCCGTTCCAATTTTGGAACAGCCCGTTCCGGGCCACTAAAACCAATTTATTTGGGCTTTAGGCCTTCTGATGTCCTATCTTGTTGTTTGCATGCTTCAGGTGCTCTTTCCCTTCATAACAGAGGTCCATTTCCTTGTTTGTATGCCCCCGAACGAAATTGGGTGTCTATACCCCCGCCCCGCCCCGTTGCCATGGCTAACCACAGACGAAAACTAAGAATGCTAGATTGCATCTGAAGTCACAATGAGAAGAGCTACCTAAGATCCACACTCTCAGAAGAACACATGAAGTCATCAAAATAAAAGAAGAGAGAAAAGAAAAATGGATGAGCGCTTATCCACAAGTCAAAGTTGCATGTGTCAGAACAAGTACACCTACCAGTCAGTAAAAGACAACGCCTCTGCAGCTACAATGCCAGGAAAGTACAGAGATGTCTAGGTCATGATTGATGCCAGACATAAAAGTAAACAAATGGTACAAAAGACTCCGTGAAACGCAGAGTCGACAATCAAAAATTTAATGCAAGATCAAATGCAAGATCTACGAAGCCTGGATAAACTAAACAAGAGAATCAGATGATGAATACTCAAGCATCAAGATCAGGTCCAATCACAGATAGAAGAACATTCAACAAACACTAGATGAGGCCTACTACAAGTCGAGACATTGAAGCATCAGACGAAAAGACAAAACAAGGCTAAACTTGGAAAAATAAAGAGATGGGTTAAACATCAAATGAAACCAGATGGTCAACTCTAATAAAAGAACAGTCAAGGCAAGGAACATCATGAGATCCAGACAAATCAAATTGAAAGAGACAAAGTACAATATGTGCACCAGACGACTATGAGTCCAATATCAAATGAAAGTGTGTCAAGGACAACCTCCAGTGCAACATAAGGAATTAGATGAAGGACAACACAAATTGAAAGACATGCCAGACAAACAACAAAGTCTGTCCACCTGTAATGTTGACCAGATTAAGAGAAAAGTGAAAGCACTAAACTCAGATGCTTAGACAAAAGTCAAGTTTGAGATGCATAGGACCAACAGACGCAAATGAAGACTACCACGCAAGCATTTAAAGAATCAAGTCTTAAAAGACAAATCAAGGCATCGTCTATAATCACTCGAATGCTTTCAACATAAACGTGTGATCAAAGGGAAGAGAAGAAGAAGAAGAAAAGCACGCAAAAGAAAAAAATGCATGTGTTAGAAAAAGTACATCACTTTTTCAGATAAAGACAACACTCTACAACTATGTGACCAGGAAAAGAAAAAAAGGTTCCTAGGTCTCTGCTAAATTCAGACATTGCTGCTAACAAGACAAAGAAGACTTCACGCAAGGTCTATCACAGGAGACAACATTTAATGCAAGAACTCAAGCATTAAATGAGTAGATTGAACTAGTCATAAACGACTATATCTGCTTCAACGGATACTTGCAATGTGCATATTCTACAAGACAATATATATATCATTATCTCAAACCTTAGAAGGTTGGCTTTTTTGGCTGGCCTTTGGCTTTGCATTCTTAACCAAGTGATATCAAGCCCACTATGCAATGAAACCAGAGATAGAGCGAAAAAAGTCAAATGTACCACAATGCATTCATCTTTGTAAACTAAGGAGTTCCAAACATGTGCATCTTAGGAACAAAACCTTAGTGAGTGTACCAATTCATGTATCCTTTCTGTAAGAGTAGACCAAACACTCAATCGTTGTAAAGACTAAGGTTGCATACCATAGTAAGTGTATATTCTTATGTATCCTCTCTATGAGAGTAACCGATACACTCAAACTAAACTTGTTTAGTTGATATTTGTAAAGCCTGAAGAGGCTAAGGAAAGAATACTTGTAAACCCTGGAGAGGCTTGTCAAAGAATACTCACTACGAGCCATAAGTGGTTGATTAAAGAATACTAGCGTTGATGAGTGAAGTCAACGGGCTAGAAGTTGGTCGAGAATACTCATTGAGAGCTAGAAGTGGTTGAGCAAAGAATACTAGCGCTAGTGGTTAAGCTAGCGGCCGAGGAGGTGGTCGAGAATACTCACTAGGAGCCAGAAGTGGCTGAGCAAAGAATACTAGCGTCAGCAAGTGAAGTTGACGAACCAGGAGTGGTTGAGAATACTTGGACTAGGAGTGGTCGTGACCTGAGTGGTCTATAATACTCACTACGAGCCTGAAGAGACTGAACAAACAATACTTGTACTTCATTGACTAACTAGTGGAACCCTTCATTTGAAGGAGACTAGACGTAGCTCAGTTTGAATGAACCAGTATAAAAATACTTGCACTATGCTTTAATGTTTTAGATGCACTTTATTTTATTGATTTAATATACTGAAAACTTTGTCTAAAGCAGGTTGTCTATTAAAACTATCTTCAGACGAAAATCATATTTGTTCAACTGATTATCCTAAAAGAACGATTTTCGTTTAAGAAGTATTTTCCCTTAGTAGACGATGAAACTCCCAGACACAAAATAATTTTGTTGAACCTATTTTGGATAACTTCTGATCAACATTTGCAGATAAGATTTTACTAGACAAAAGAGTGTCTGTTTGCGAAAAATGTTTTTAAAACTCCTTTTTTCACACACACACATATTCAACCCCCCTTATATGTGTTTTTCATCTAACTTCACAAACATTCTCCAAAATGGATTAGACCTTACTGAGTTGAACAACTAATTGACAATGGAGCGTACAAGCTTAAAGCTCTTGACGGTGGTAAAATCCCTTAAACATGGAATGTGGTGAACCTACGGTTCTATTATAGTTGAATTTCTCATTAATGTATTTAATTTCCTGGTATTATTTTTCCTTTCCAATAATATAACTACCAGTTCAGTATCGGACAATTATGTAAGTTATTTTTTCTTCGAATAATAATAAAATTACCACATTCCAGTCACTATATTTACAAATTGAATTTAAATGACTACAAACCTTGGTGTGAAAAACATCTTAAGGTCAGAATTTTAATGGCTATAACCTTGTCGTGAAAAGCATTTTAAGATCTTCACCTTGGTGCACATAACACTTTAAGGTCAACAATTAAAAGATTTACACCTCGGTGCGAAGAGCACTTTATCTTCGAAAATTAAATGACTATCAATAGTTCTTTGATTGTTCTAGCATGATTAATACATCCTAAAATATACATGTAGACTTCCAACCTTATCATGAAAAAGAAAATCTCAAAAAAGATTCAAGATTTCAAGACTACTCAAATTTATTTTTCAAATTTGGTGAAACATGACTACACTGAATCTCAAGCTTCATCCGACTATCCCAGCATAATTACATATAAATTCTACTTTACCAACATCATTTGAATCAATCGGTGAAATACCAATTAACTTAACATGTTTTGGTAAAAGGGAGATTGTGTGTGAGCATAGACTCTTCACACTCTCGTGCTTGAGCTTGAAGGGCTTTGTTCTATGATGGTTTGCTATTGACCTACTTAACATGTATCACCAAAAGGGAGACCGTGTGAGAGCATAGAATTTTTGCACTTCGTGCTTAAGCTTAGGGGACTTTGTACTGTTGTGGTCTCCCGGAAGGCTAAGGGCTATGTACTATGGTGATCTTGTACCAACCGAGAAGACTCTTAGACACATTTATTAAGGCTCGAGTGTTGGGTAACTAATTTATCCATTCAAGTGACCAATAATAAGATTTCGTGATTCTCAATCGGAACAAGCAAGATAATAATCATAAATACCAATATTCATGAGCTTATTAATGATAATAATGGTATGGTGTGATTCGTGAGATTGTAGCAAGAAACATAAAAATTGTATCAATACTTCACGTTGGTATAAATAGAAACGATTAGATATACGAAAGACAGTTTTGATACTCACTAAATATTTTGAACCCAAATGGTAATTAAAACTTTTTGGTGGTTTTCCTCCATATCTACCATAATAATATTTAATTAAAAATAGTGTATTTCTAATCCTCAAATTTTAAATAATTAATTGATTGTCAATAAAACTGAAAGCATATATATAATTTTCATAAAATTTGGATTAAAAAATAAAGATTTGAATATAATCTTAGTCTTGAAAATATATGATTTTTAATTATCAACCTTTATTTAATTTTTTATTTTTAATTTTTAAAATAAAATTATGTACTTTTAGTGCTTGATAAAAAGTCTTAAAATTTCACTATTTTTGTTAAATATAAATACTAAAATTAAATGAATTAAATTTTAATTAAAATCAAAATAAGAAAGGTTCATTTTTTAAGGGTTAAAATATATTCATATTAGAATTTAAATACGAAACTAAAATAAAAAATAAAAAATTTAATATTTAAATATTATCTAAGTAAATATATACAATGAGTGTTGTCATCCAATAAAGTTGTGAGATGACACAATTGATTCAACATCCAGTATAAACCATGAGATTTTCTGACACTTAGATATTAGTTGACCAGTTATTAATTGCAATGGATTAAAATTGTTTGTGCGATAGTATTAGGTTACTTCTTTGTTCTATTAATTTTTTTCATCAAACACAATTGTCATGCATAGTCATACTTGTCATGAATTTTAATTGACCAAGAGAATAATAATTTATTTTTGTTGATAATATATATATATATATATATATATATATATATATATATTTATATTAAACTCTTATCTTTATTATACATTTTTATTTTTAATTTGAAAATGACACGACTGATGAATTGGCCGTGCATGTTTGCTAGAGCTGCACTTTGGTTATCATATATATTGAGACATTCATCCTGTTGATGATTATATATACACTAATATTGTAATTGAAATAGTAAAATACTATTCTTAATTAATTTTCATTTATATTAAAATGTACAAAAGAAGACAACAGTCACTATATTTGAAATAAGAATGGCATTGGATACCGATAATAGCATATACCTGTTATTCAATACTCACTATGTTTAGTTTTTATAACTTATCCTATATACTGCTATAAAAAAAAAAATGGCATTGCGAGATATATTCTTTTCCACATGTGAATATAATTTATAAAAATTAGTAATATATTTAGAAGAAAAATAAGAGACACGTAAAAATATAAAATTTTTTAAGTAAATAAAGGGACAAATTATTTTTCCATCATTAATTAATTAGAAATTATTATTAATACAAATTTTAAGTTCATTATTACTAATAATCAACAAACTTATTATACACAATGTAGATTATTATTGAATACTAATATATTAGGATGTGTGTTTTAGGTTTAGTTTATTTTTAAAAAATCACTTATAAAATGATGATTGTCCCTCTTTATATATATATATATATATATATATATATATATATATATATATATATATATATATATTACTTTGATTTTTTTTGGTTGATGTAAGATTTGAGTTCTTTTTTCACAAATGTTCACATCATCTTATAAAGTGAGTTTTCTGTGTAATTTAAAATTACAAAATTGTTTTGTAAGATGGTAATTGTGTCTCATTTATATTATAATTAAGATGAGACTAAGATGTTTTTATAATATAATATAAAATTATATTGCTATTGATTCGAAAAATTATGTTTTTTATTTATCTAACATAATATATATATATATATATTGCCTAGCTCCAGGAAAACAAAATAGTTGAACTACGGTCATTTTAACATAATTCAAACATAGTTTAATTATGATTGCACAAAGCATATAATGTACAGATTATAATCCAATTACTATTACAGTGAATTTAGATACATTTTTGCAAATTTAATTTGTAATATTAATTATAATTAACTTTAGAGCGAAATCATTTATGTCTAAAAACTTTTATCTCAAAATTATTTTTGTAAAAAATAAATATATTTCTTAACTAAAAAATAATTACTTAATTTTATTTTAAAAAATTAAAATCAAACTCAATTTTAAACTGAACTATTCAAATATGATACTTCAACCAAAATCCTGATATACTTATGAATTTGATTAAATTGAATTGATAGTATTTTTTTTTATATATTTTCATCCGATAATAAATTACTATCATATAAGTCACTTTAAAAATTGTAACAATTTTAATTAATTAACGATATATAAACATTTACATTTAAATTAAACTTTATAGTTGTACCTCTTTACCAAAAAAAACTTTATAGATGTACCGAATAATTCAGTCTGAGGGACGAATCGCCGCAGGACACGCGTCCATATCCGCGCGGAGCCAGCGGTTTTGACAATTAAGAAAAGATTCCACTGTTTGCTGGAATTCAAATTCAGTTGCACTTTTAGAGACGTCAAAAACAGCCAAAATTGACCAACGTCCGTTGTTGCTATTTATGGTTTCAGTCCACTAATTTCTTTTAGGGCGTGTAATTGACCATCAACCCCACCTATCCAAATAAATAAATAAATAAATAAATATATATATATATATATATATATATACTTAATTATAATTGAGTTTAATATCTCGTTAAAAAATTATAACTCCATAAATTTTACTCAATCCGACTTAAATTTAACAATAATAAAGATATTAATGATCTAATATACACAAGATATAATTCATAAAATTTGATACATATAATTAATCAATTAAGACTAATAACATAATAATGAATAAGTACTTTATTGTCATCCTTAATTTTAGTTTGGTCATTTTGATTGAGCTAGCATAAAAAATATCTCTAAAGTATTATGGAGATCTTACTCAAGTGGATTACCTGAGTCAGTTAACATAGCAATAACACAATTGACACATTATCAAATTTGTTTAAGCGAGTCAATCTTATCGGATCTATGATAAAAAAATACTCATTTAAAATATTATAAAATTCGGACTGAGAGAATAAAAACACTTCCACATATAATATATTTTAGAGAGATTTGAGAGAATAAAGTAATTAGTATATTAGTCATCACAAAGTTCTTAAAAGTTCACTTCTCTTTCTTTGTGTCATCTTATTAGCTGTTCATGGCTAATTCACTTATTGTTGAAGATTGTCGTAATTATCCTATTCTATGTAATTCTTCCTGTGTTTTATTCAATTGATGCTTTTATTTCATTAATTGTATTCTTCTTCTCTTAATACGTGTTTTGGCTTGGTCACTCTCTACATGATTTCATAGAATTAATTGAGTATGAGAAACCTTTTAAAACTATGGTATGATGAATAACACTTCTTATTAGGAATATGATAAGTATTATTAGACAATTTTTATCTCTATGGCCTTAATGTGACTTGTTTAACAAAATTTATCAAGAAATTGAGAATTTTCTTAAAGAATTCAAAATTTTTCACCTAATGAATTAGAATTTAAATAAATTTGAGGAATGTTAAATTAACTTGATAATTTTTTAAATTGAGTAATAATTGGAAATGATACATGTGCGAAAAGTTAGTGAAACCAATCACTAACATCTCTTATTATAAATTTTAATATTAATTATATTTTAATTTGTCTTCTTATTCTTAAAATCCTAAAAATACTTTATTTCCTTTTCATGTGTTCTCAAACAAATATTTTCTTTTTACCTTTTCTAATTAGTATTAAATTAGATTAATCAATCCTAGAGCAATTCCCTATGAAATCAATATTTAGATTTCTGGTTCATTTTACTCTTTGCGACAATAGATAAACTTGTTAAAAGTCTGCAAATTTTTTAAAAAATTGAAAATTATTTAATACTTTATTTCATTAATTCAAATTGATAGATAATCATAAAATTATTTTATACATTGATTTAAATTAATGAAATAAAGTATTAAATGGTTTTCAATTTCTTTTAAATTTGCATATCTATGTATTAAGAACTTTAAATTCAACGGTTAGATCGTTGAAATTTGATGTAGAACATGAGTTATTGAACGGAGAAAGTCTAGATAAACTTACTCCTAGAACAAACGAGTCACTACAAGAAATGTTACATATAATGATATACAAAAAGTGTCACTATAGATACAATATATGTAGGTATATGTCTATTTGACATATAGTAACACACAATTTTAGTGTTAATTTTGAATGGAATTTAACAACATATTTTGTGTGTCACTATAGTCTATACCCACACTTTTTAATAATATACCAACAAATATTGTATTTATTGTGTAGGTAAAAGTAATTTTTAGTAACATGTATAGTGTCACTATAGGGTGTGTGTCACTATATGACAATTTTGTTGTAGTGAGTCCCTCCTCATTTATATATTACTAAACAGAAAATGAGACTTTAATGTGACAAATATGTCTATAAAATATATAAATTAAGAGTATATCTTAAAATAGTATAAAATAAAAATGTACTTCTTTCATCTTACAAATTTTAAGGTTTTCACACGTTGATTAAAGATTATAATAAATATAATTTTTTTATACATGATTTTACTAAAATAATCCATTGTATCAATAAATACATTAAAAAAGTGAGAAAATTATTTTTTTTATACATTTTTTAAATGGTAAAAATGTAGTCATTATGAGACGGATGATGTATTTAATTTTAAATTTAAAGAGTTAAATTACAATATACATTTAAATTGAATCAAGAACATATAATCCTTGAAATATATGTTTAATTGGATGACATTGAACACAGTGAGGTGATACTTTGTCAAGCCATCTTTTAACCAAATTTCTTTAACTATAGGGACTTGTATCCTTCAGGCTTAAAGCCAATTAACATGTGTTTATCACTGTTGGTTTATACATATCTATGGTAACTAGAATCAGATTTAATAAGGTTAGAATTTTCAGAGAATTTGAGATTTTAATACACTCAAACACCAAATATATAATCTCCTAGAGTTAAGAAGAGATGAGTTACATTCTTTGAATGTTCTACAGTTGAATTATCACCAAGTTTTTTTTTTGGGTACAGAATTGTTACTAAAATGTTTAAAGTATCACTTTGTTGCTTATACAGCGCTGTATATTTTAATAGCTGCCAAGTGCCAAGGTCAGAATACAACCATTGTGATTTGTGACCATCTATGAAACTAGCTAGCCAAGGTCTTGCTTTTATATATACACCCTCGTGCAAATCACATCACACAGCCTTGTTGCTTGTTACTTGTAACACGCCGCTGCATTAGCCTGTGTAGAGGCAATTTATATGTCCACGCGTGGAACTGTACAGAGTACAGACAGTACAGGTATGTTTGAGTCCCTATTTAATTTAATATACAAGGGAAATGCTAACATACACCTCATATTTTAGTATTTTACCCATTTTCTGATCACTGAGATAGAAGGGAGAGAGAAGAAATGATAAATAAATATTAGAACAACATTCAAATGACAAGTTCAAAACCAATGCAAGCATATAAAGTCATATTTTAGGGTATTCTAATCATGGGGAGAAAAAATGATTTGTGTCCTGCATAACATAAAACACAATTAGTCTCATGCATTAAGAATAATATTCCTCTTATGTAATCTCATTAATATTTGTGTTCTGCATCTCTAAAACTCAAGGAAAAATTCTCATGGAGATCGATCATTAGAGGTGATGGGCAACAACATTCTGGAGTAGAATATGGAGATTTTAATTAAGAGAAAACCCTAGAACTATTAATTCAACTTTTATACCCATCTTTACATCCTTATTTACTTAAAAAAATTTTGAGGAGAGTAATTAAATTAGAAAATTCAGTGAAAATTTGCTCCTCCCATTGAAAATAAAAAAAAAATTCCTTCTCAATATGAGCGTGCTGATATGAAATGAGAAACAACCGAAGAAAAGACTCTTTAAATCATACATTTCCAAGACACACCTCATGCCTGAATTTTACTTAATTGGTTCCAAATTTTACCTTTCTAGCCAAAGTTGAAGAGAACCAACGCAAAATGCATTCTTCTTTATCACTCCGGTCTATTACGTCCTTCCAAAACACTGAAGAAAGTCCTGCAAAGCACATTATCCTTCAAGTCTCTTTGTATAATAGAGTCATACAAAAAGACCAGATGTTATGACACACAACATTTTTTTATTAAGCAATCTCCATTTAGACAGTAGACTTATTAATATTTAATAGCTCAGTTTTTTATGCCAAGACTGGCAAAACTTTTTGCTAGGTACATCTTTGTCCCAACTACCGCATGTCATGTTAAACATCATATAACTACTTCCATTTCATAAGAATGTTAAAGACCAATAAGCTCTCAAAATTAATTTTTACTTTTACTTCCATCTAAATTGTGTTTAATTTAGTTTATATTTAAATAAAAAGCTTAAATTTCACTAGGTCTTTTGGAAAATAAATTTAAAATCTAAGTAATCCAAAACATACGCTTAAAAACGGCCATAATGCATTTGTTAAGGTTTAACAAGTTTTGATTCGAGTGTGAAGAGATTGTATAATAACATTGGTCCGATATAATCATGTCCTAAAACCAACTCCTGCTTTGAGTAGTTCAATCTAATAATAAGACTTAACTCGATTAGTTGTATAAGTTGGATGAATTATTGTAATATTTTTGGTATTGAGTTCGATTTTTACCAATCAAAACTGATTAAAAGAAAAAGGGTTAAGGAAGCGACGGAATGACAAAATACTGGAAAAGATAATCAGCGGTGTTAAAGACATATAAGCTACAAAAGAAAGAGAGAATATACTCAGTGTTGGCTTAATTAATCTTGGAAGATGATCAAGTCTCGTTTATGCTTTTTGGTCACTAATTGTTAATTAGATATATATTATGATTTGTAGGTCATAGTTACTATATGGTCTAGATATGATGCTACTTTTTTCAATGAATCCAAACAGTGTATAATTAAAAGGCTGGCGGCGATTTTGAATTGATTTGTGCTGAATATAAATAAATGGCAGTGACGCCAAGACGTTAACCACTCAGTTACAACAAAAATGACAACACAAGAGCGAAAACGATTGGTGACTACGTCCACTCTCAGGTAATAATGATCCTTACTCCATGGAAGACTGCATAAGTCAATTAGCCGCTAACAAGATAAGAAATGAAGCAAAATAATAAAATACTAAATAATTATTTCTACTTTCTAATTAATAATCTATATTTTTATTTTCCTTTGATATAATTTTCATAATAACTGTTAAAAATGTCATGTTATTTATTTTATTTCTCATTTTTAAAAGTTTATTCGGAAAATGATATAAAAAACAACTTTTATGAAATAGTAAAAAAACACAAAATATTTTCATATATATATATATATATATATATATTTAGAAAAATAAAAATAAAGTATATTTTGGCAATACTTAATAAAAGCATATGTAAATAAAATAAAATTTTCTAATCAACTAACCAAAAATTCTTCGCTTCATGTACCTAACAAAACCAATCTATCTAGAATCCAACCAAGTCAATGCCATTTGGACTAGGAAGCTCAACTAGACAAACTAATTCGATCACTTGAACATACCTAACGGATTATTAACTAATTACACGCCTAATGATGAAGGAGATCCAGAGAACTATTGACAATCCCAGCCCCCTCTCTTTCCAGATGTGAGAAATAATAAACAAATAACAAACCAGATTAATTAAGATTTAAGAAGATAGAAACTTAATTAAGAAAACCAGTTGAACTTGATTTTGTAGAAGACAGATATTCAACCCCTTTATCTTAAATCTCCTTGATGAGCAACACAAAGCATGCATGGCTCCTCATACGCCATTTATTAAAGCCATCACCATTGTGATGGGGTCTACAAATGGCATACAGGGAGCCAGGCACACCAAGTATGCAAATACAAAACCACCAAATAATGTATGTATATATCATTACTACTGGTTAATTCCTTGACCAACATGCACAACATGAAAGATATATAATTAAACAAATCTGTACCGTTGATCTTTGATGATGTTTCTTCCGGAAGTGATGATCTGAAAGTGATCCAAGCTAGGTAGGAGGAATTGAGAAGCATATATACAATAAGAGGGGAGAAAGTCCCTTAATTCCTAGTTTCCACAATCTCAAGTTTTCCACCAAAAAGACAAAAGGGACCCTCTTAGTTTCATAGGGTACTGTTTTCTACTTGGAAACCAACCAAGCAGCTTTTAAGTTGGCAATTTGGCATCAAGTGCAGTAGCTAGCTATAGCTTTGAAAATACTCTACCTGGAAGACCATGTCTTAAGGTTAGTTTGGAGAGATTAGGGTATGGACTTTAATAAGGAGTCTAGGGGATGCTTCAGAGTTCAATTTCTTTTTCCATTCCACATAAAGGGCAATTTCTTTTTTATCTTCTGAAACGGATTTGTCTGCAAGTGCTTGGATCACCTTAGATTCCTATCACTCCCACAATCGAACATCTTCAAAGAACGAGATCTTTCCCTCCCCTTGTCCTTTTCCATTTATACTTTGTGTTGCTTCTTTTCTTTTTCTCATTTCCGTACACGTGATCATGTATCAATACATTATTCTCTTAAAACGTTAATTGGGTATTTGTATGTTCCTCTTCCTTTCTTTGTCTCCCTTCACGTACGCCAATCCCTTTTTATTTCAACATTTTTCTGCAGCCATTTCAAATTTGTGCTGTACGTTGCTCCTATAAACACATCAAAATGAAAAAGTTTCTCCTAAAACAATAATGTTTCTCTTGACCAATGTATTCACTTTATACCCGTGATTGATTAAAAAGACTTTTGTTATATGCGTATAGTACACTTATTATATAAGATATAAGTACAATATAACATGTTTCTCCTCAAAAAAGTACAATATAACATACATGTGATAAAATTTTAAAATTTATGAAATATGATACGATTATAATTAATATAATATAGACTACTAATATAAAATTAATGTACAATAAAAAAAGGTCATTCATTCTTCAAAAGTATGACTCATTCAAAGTGTAATAAAAATAATAAAAGTTGTCCAAGTTAAAAATATAAGGGTAAAGAATACCGATGAAATACGAATTACTTTATACTGGTACATTTTTAAACAAAATAACTTCATCAACCCGAAAAGAAAAAAAAAAAGGATAATGACAAACTTAAAGATCACAATTCACAAAGTTTTAATAACTTTACCTGCTGAATAAATAACATATACCAGGTAAAATAGCATATACCAGGAAGGGATGGCCATTGGTACAGGTTTTGGACAAACAGAAGCCACTGACAAAACTAAATGCAGAAGCTGGTTGGTAGTGTTTGGTTTGGTGGTAAAAAATCATGTTTAGTACAAAATTATGAAAAATTCATCACAAAAATAATTATTAATTTGTTACTTTTGAAAATCAAGTTTAACTCCACTTATCCAAACACACATATTTCAAATAATTAAAACAAGAAGCCCAAGTATAGACCAAACAATTCCTTTAACAAACAAGGTCACAACCATATTAATTTTTTGAAGAACAGTCAACCACATATATATAAATATGTATTCACAAACCTTAGTCGTTTTTGCATATGATAACAAGGAATTCTAATTTTTCATCTTTGCGTTTGTTAGACAAACCTTGTCACCCCTCCGTGGAATATTCTATGCAGCTTTCTCTTACTCGTTTGTTTGCTCCTGTGTTCATACATCCTACTGAAAGAACATGTAAGGTGCTCTTTCTCCATACTGATTTCACTAATCAATTAAAAGAAGAAGAAAAAAGTCAACGATTCAAAGATTGATTGCATAATCATGTCTCCCAAACCTCTAAAAGAAAACATATATACATTTTAATTCACCTCTTGGAATTCCAACAACTTTATAACATAGACACAACAATGATCACGCGCAGAATTAATGTTGAAAATCAGCTGAATTGGTAGGTGGTCAAAGCCACTTTTATGTGAATACATTCAATTGCTCAATTCTCTCCTTCAATATTTCCATTGAATGGTCGTAATTAGAACATAATACACAAACAATAAGGCAATAAATTAAAAGAAATAAATTGGCATATATCTTAATTACCGGTTTTTTAAATAGGAATTACCATTTTTTATGTTATATATTTCTGTTATCAAAAGGTTCAATGCATTTAATCCTATTAATATAACAAATAATTATATATCTTTATGCAATATTCTTTCATTTTTCTAAGTACTAATTAAGTAAAGTATTTTCTTTCAAAAAAAATTAAGTAAAGTATTAAGTATTTTATGTTTTTTAAACATTTTACATATTTATTTTTTATTTAATATTTTATTTATAGATACTAGTATTGTTCTTACCGGAAATCGGTTATGAGAGACGATCTACTAGGCAAGATTGGTGAGCCTTCCTTGCTAGGTACGTCAGTTGTTCCAAAGTGGGGGTGGTATCTGTAAAAGAGACTCCGATGCTAAAGTTAGTCTTTGATAGTGTAATCGTCTCATATATATAGTGCACGTATGTACCTTGGTATATAATTAGGATTTTCTCTTGGGCGAGGGTAATATTGATTTGGGCCTGAGATTGGCCATGGCCCAATAGGCGTTGGGCCTTTGCTTTGACCGATGTCATCTAGCGCCCATTCGAGATGGTCTGATGTGGATAGTACACTAGCCCCCCGAGCTCTGAGGACCTCGGATCGAAGAGTTAATTGCCGAGTATATGGCACTAGAAGGAGGGCGTGGCTGAAGGCTCCGTCGACCAGCCTGTCAATGCTCGGCAAAGGATACGCGTCTTTCGGGCATGCTTTATTCAAGTCGTTGTAATCGATACACATGCGCCACTTGCCCGAGTGTTTCTTGACGAGCATTACGTTGGCTAGCCAAGTAGTGTATTTGACTTCTCGGATAAAGCCTGCTCTCAACAATTTTTGTGTTTCGGCCACAATGGTTTCTCGTCTTTCTCCTTCAACTTTGCATTTTCTTTGAGCCACCGGTTTGGCCTCTTTATGGATCGCCAGCCTGTGACATATGAGATGCGGGTCTATACCTGGCATGACGGCACTGGACCACGCGAAGAGGTCGAAATTCTTGGAGATTTTGGCTACGAGCTGTTGTCGCAATTCCGGGTTTAATTGTTGGATAATTTTTATGCATTGACCGGGAAGTTTGCCGATCTGGAGATCGTCTAGCTCATCAATTGGGCTTGGTCTGTTGTCGTGAGATTCCGCTCTCGGGTCTAGGTCAGTGATCTCGGTCTGGGTGATGTGAGCCACGGTGGGAGATTCATCCCGGCGTTGCTCCTCTGTTGGTGGCGATGCTTTGATACTTTCAGCGTATAACATTGCCGAGCTGTTCTCTGGTTTGCCTTGATGGAGATTATTTGGCCATTACCCTGATAGACTATGGCCAAGGCCAAGGAATCCAAGAGGTGATATCTTAAAAGAACCAAGAGGAATGGGATGATCTTAAAGACCTTTTCATATGTTTGTACATAGTTCCTTTGTATAGGTCTAATTTTGCCTTTGTATTTGTGAGACACTTTACTTGCTTTTAATTAGTGATTGTATATTGATTTTAGGGTGGGTTACTTGGAGAGTTTAACTCCATTTAACCTCCTTTGTTGATACATTCATTTTATATTTTTTTCAGTAGGGAAAAAGGGGTGGCATTTAGCAATGCTTGAGGGTGTGACTAGCAATTGGGCCAGAACTGGGCCTAGGCAAAATTTTGCATATTAGACTCATTTTGCTCCTAATTTTTCATAGATTTGATTTAGTTAGGTCTCATCATCATATGATGAACCTAACTAAACCAAATCAAATATTTTTGAAATAAATCAAGTGAGCATTTTGAGACTTGGTCGCCTAGCTCATCTCTTTGTTCTTGGCCGAAATTGTGAAGCTTCCCCTTCAAGCTTTGAAGCTTGCCTTCCAAGCTTCTAAACCTTGGTAGGCTAGGCTGACCTTACCATGGTTCTTAAGTGAACCATGGTCAAGGTTAGCTTCTCCTACAAGTTTTAGAAATCATGGATGGTTAGGCTAAACCTTACCATGGTTCCTAGTGAACCATGGTTAAGGTTAGCTTACACTACAAGCTACCTCTCCCTATATATTTGTAAATCTGGCCTAAACCTTCACTTTTGATGAATGAATTCAGAAATTATGAATTCTCTCTTCTCTTAAGTCCCTAAAACCGTGGAGCTTCTCCTCTAGGTTTTTCTTCAAAGGTTTTCAACCTTTGAGCTAGGTTCCTCAAGCTTCTTCAAGCTTCTTGAAGTGGCCGAACCATCCAAGTTGCTTCTCCACCATTGAAGGTTCTTCAAAGGTGTTTCAAGCTTCTAATCCATCAACCTCAAGGTGCAAAGGTCGAATTAAGGTGGAGTTATGGAGATTCAACAACCGTTCTTCATCTAGCTTCCATCATTTTTGGTATCAGAGCTTTGGTGCTCTTGAGGTTTTGTGTCTCGAACTTGTTCAACTTGAGTCCGTGTTGTCTACTCTTCCTTTTCTATGTCTTATTGTGTGTTTGTTGTGTGGATCTAATTTTTTTCATATGTTGATGGATCCTATATGTCTCATGAGAAGTAATTGATTCAAATTTTGCTTGTTTCCAATTCTCGTGAATCAATTTAGTTTGTGCTTTTCGGACTCTTGTTCTTGTGCGTTTTTGTTGTTTGTTTGAGTCTCTCCATTCCTTAACATGTTTCCGTGATTGGACAACATTCATATTGTATTAGTTTTATTTTTGAATCACTTGTTTTGTCTTAGAAGTCATGTGTAGTCCTTTGTATGTTGAAAATTCCTAGACTAGCTTGTTTGACCTAATTTTGTGTTGTTCTTCACTCATTGATTGGTGCGTCATTTTTGTTATTAAATCTGAACCTATCTAAATGTTCTTTTGCTTTATATGATTGAGTTCATGATTTGCTATTAGTTCTAGAAAATTTCATAGAGTTAGGTTTCCTATATGTCTTGTTAAAAGTTTTGTCAAAAAAAATTGTTAAACACTAATTCCTATTAGGTTTCTTTGAGTCTTGTGTGTGGCTGAAACTTATATCAATTTTTAAACCATCAAAACAGAGACAAAATAGAGGTGTATGTGTTCTTATTGCATGAGAAAAACAAAAGAAAATAGTGCCTAAAAATTTGATCTAAAAATACTACAAAATTGTGAAGCACTAGTTAGAATATGCATCTGAACACCTCTTGTTTTGTGAAAATATTTTGGCAGCAGTTTTATTAGTTAAATCTGAGACATACACTTGATTAAAAGGAATTAGACTCCTGTGTTAACATAAAAAGAAAGAACAAAATAATTCACAAAAGAAATCAAAAGAAAAGAACACAAGAAAAAGCCAAGGAGTGAAAATTCTAGTGAAATATTGCTCTCGGTTTTGGTAAAATTTTGTGTGCCTTGTCTTCAATTTTCTATCCAGCCACATATACATTGTTTGAGTCTTATTTTACTTTATAATCTTAGCTTTTATTTTTTGATCTATTCTAGTGCCATTGTTAGGTTTCCTTTTGTGTGCTAACTTTCAAAATTGTGCTTTAATTATTGCTTGTCTTTCTTGGATTTCTTTCTAGTCTTGTCTCATCTACTTCCACCAATTGGTGTAGCCATTTCTAATTGTTCCTTTTCAGTTTTTGCTTTAAATTTCCAGCAACTTAAGGTGTGTTGAGTGCTTCTTGAAGGTGTGGAAGGCCAAGTTCAAAGGAAGTCAAGTTTGAAGGCTTTTGGAGGTGATCTAGAGATTAGTCTCCATTGGAATTTTGGCTTGGAGTTCTAAACACCTAGAAGTATCCAATATCAAGGCTACTTCTAAAAAGTGGAGTGATACACTAGCAACCTTGGTGGCTGGAATTGGAAGAGAAGGAGCAATAAATTTTTAGAAAATTTTGTGAACTTTAGAGACCAATTTTAGTGACGAAATTTTTGTCTCTAAACCTATTTTCCTTACAAATTTTGTCTCTAATTAGTGGCTAATTTTGTTTTCTTTGAAATTAAGTGCAGCCACTAATTTCATTTGATTGTGAATTTACATTTCATTTGGTGTGAATTTACATTTCATTTGAGTGTGAATTTGCATTTCATTTGGTGTAAATTTGCATTTCATTTTTCTTGTAAATTTTTAATTCTCATTTTTGTACAAGGCCTTTATTAAGGAGTGTCTTGGAGTGCCTTTGGTGTATCTCCATCTCTCCTTAAGTGTTCCAAGTAGTAAATCTGTGTAGTACTTGTGAGAGGGTCCTTGGAAGTCTTTGGTGCTTTCCAAGCTCTCACCTAGGTTTAATTGCTTTCAACGCCTAGTTTATGTTTTCTTGTCTTTAAGTTTTCATGCAATTTATGTTTTAAGAAATTTATGTTTTCAGCAATTTAAATTTTCAAGCAATTTATGATTTCTTTCCATTTATGTTTTCAAGCACTTTATGTTTAAAACCATTGATTAATTGTACACTTTAGGCACTTGCTTGTTATTTTTCTTTGAAAAATATCTTTGTGAAAATTTCTTTGTGCAAGACAAATGTACAAGGGGGGTTTAGAGATTTTTACTTGAAGAGGCTTGGTTATTAAGTGGCTCTTTAGTAGCTCATCTCTCTCCAAAGTTTAATTTGTACTCTTAGACCTCAAAGTGCCAAGTCTAAGCACTTCCCAAAAATAATATTTTCTTAAAAACTATTTTTGTGTGAAAAATCTTTTTGTCTTAAAATGTCTCAAGATTCCTCCCATAGTGAAAGTGATGGCTCTCCAAAAAGTCTTTCATACATTACAAAGGAGCTCAAATCACTTAAACTATGGAAAAAGCAAGAGTCTCTTCAAAGAGAAAGATATAAAATTGAAAGGGAAGGCCAACTTGCTTATCTTGAGGAAGAATTGAGAATTCTTAGGCAAGAAGAAGAAAAATTGAAAGAAGGTATGAAAAAATATAGAAAAAAAAGTAGAAGCTCACACTCCCAATACATATCTCCTAATGAAAGCCTTAATGTGGGTAACCATTATCAACCTTCCCCTAGAAGAACTATTAAACCTAGGAAATCCAAGGTGGATCTCCCTCAATTTTTTGGGAAGGATGATGTGGAGGCCTACCTTGATTAGGAGATGAAGGTAGAACAACTCTTTACTTGCCATAGGGTAAGTGAAGAAAGGAAAGTGCCACTTGCAACCCTTAGCTTTCAAGGGCATGCAATGTATTGGTGGACCTCTTTGGAAAGAGAAAGGCATCTCCACAATGATCCTCCTATCCAATATTGGAATAATCTTAGAAGTGCATTGAGGAGGAGACACATTCCCTCTTACTATGGCAGGGAGCTTATGAATAAGCTCCAAAGGCTCCAACAAAAAGATATGACTGTTGAACAATATAGGCAACAAATGGAGCTATACATGATGAGGGCATGTATTAGAGAATAGGAAGCCACCACTGTAGCTAGATTCCTAAGTGGTCTTAACTTAGAGATTAGAGACCAAGTGGAGCTATTACCCTACAGGGACCTAAATGACTTGGTCCAACTTTGTGTAAGGGTAGAACAACAAATATTGAGAAAATCTTCTAAAAGAGAAAGCTCCCACTCTAGATTTCTTAAGAAAGACTACATGGAGGAGGAAAAACCTTTTGAAAAGAAAATTATTTCAGAACCCTCCAAGGAATTGGCTAAAAAGAAAGAGAAAAATAAAGATAAGGATAGAGATCTCATCACTCCACACACTAGCACAAAGACTAGTGTATTAAATGTTTCAAGTGTCTAGGGAGAGGCCACATTGCTTCTCAATGCCCTACAAAGAAAGTCATGATCTTAAGGGGGCATGACACTTATAGTAGTCAAGAAGAGACTACTACCTCCTCTTCTAGTGAGAGTGAGGTGGAAACAAAGCTTCAAAGGTCCAAAGTGGAGCCAGTTTATCCTTATGAAGGAGAGCTCCTAATGCTTAGGAGAATAATTCATAATCAACCTAGTGACACCCTATCACAAAGAGAGAACATCTTTCATACAAGATGTAATGTTTTAAATAATGCTTGTTCTCTCATTGTTGATAGTGGTTCATGGTGCAACTGTTGTAGCACTAGGTTGGTTAAAAAGTTAAGTTTAATTACTATGCCACATCCTCAACCTTATCATTTGCAATGGCTTAATAAGGATGGCGACATAGTAGTTGACCAACAAGTGAAGGTTAAGTTTTCCATTGGGAAGTATGAGGACGAAGCTTTATGTGATATAGTACCAATGGAAGCTTGTCATATTTTGTTAGGAAGACCTTGGCAATTTGAAAAGAAAACTATACATAATGGTCTTACTAATGAAATTACCTTCACTCATAAGGAAAAGAAATTTGTGCTTTATCCTCTATCACCGCAACAAGTGGTTGAGGATCAAGCACAAATGAAAATCAAAAGAAAAAGTGAGAAAGTAGGGAAGAGTAAAGAGGAAGAAATATCCTCTAAAGGAGTTATGACTAAAGATAATTGTTTTTTTACTAGAAAACCTACGAAAAATATTCTCTTTATTCATAAAGACCTTAACTCTTACCCTCACACTACCACTAGTCTTGAAGAAGAGATTCACAAATCCATTATTTTTAAAGAAAAAGAATCTCAACTTCAAGATTTGGTGAAGGAGAAGTGGACTTCACTTAGTTCTACTTCTCATGCTACTTCCTTGGTGGTGCCCAAGGTAGATAGCCTTCCTTTGTGTAGGACTTTTCCTACCTTAGTTGTGTTAATAATGCATCCAATTTATGGAATATATTATTTGTTGGATATAACATATGAACCTTCAAGGTTCCTTGTGACAAATTCTTTTCATGATTATCCAACAAATAATATAATCCAAAATTGTTTAGAAAATTTCTTAGTAGTATTTTCCTTATTTTCTAGGAAATGCCTAGGTTACCACATAGGGTACTTTAGGAAAGATTTTCTAGTTTTTAGGATTGAGTCTCTAGTGTGCTATAGTTTTAGTTTTAGCACATTTTTAGGATTTAGTAATATATCTAGTCTATGTTTAGGAGAGGATCCTATTCATTATATTAGGAGGTCTAGTATCATTGATGTCTTTAGGTTCCATGAAAGGATTCCTTCTAGGATATACCTTTCACATTTATTTGTTGAGAATATCACCTCTAATGAATTGTATTATATATTTGTAGGTGTGGCCAATAATCATGAAGACCCTCGAGATTTGAGGTCAAATCCTTTTCAAGAGGGAGGGGATGATAGACTATGGCCAACGTCAAGGAATCCAAGAGGTGATATCTTAAAAGAACCAAGAGCAATGGGATGATCTTAAAGACATTTTCATATGTTTGTACATAGTTCCTTTGTATAGGTCTAATTTTCCTTTGTATTTGTGAGGCACTTTACTTGCTTCTAACTAGTGATTGTATATTGATTTTAGGGTGGGTTACTTGGAGAGTTTAACTCCATTTAACCTCCTTTGTTGATACATTCATTTTATATTTTTTTCAGTAGGAAAAAGGGGTGACATTTAACAATGCTTGAGGGTGTGACTAGCAATTGGGCCAGAATTGGGCCTAGGCAAAATTTTGCATATTAGACTCATTTTGCTCCTAATTTTTCATAGATTTGATTTAGCTAGGTCTCATCATCATATAATGAACCTAACTAAACCAAATCAAATATTTTTGAAATAAATCAAGTGAGCATTTTGAGACTTGGTCGCCTAGCTCATCTCTTTGTTCTTGGCCGAAATTGTGAAGCTTCTCCTTCAAGCTTTGAAGCTTGCCTTCCAAGCTTCTAAACCTTGTTAAATGGGGAGTGGATACCACCGCTCCGAGCTGGTTCAACATCGATCTTCCTATGATGATGTTGTACGAGGTATTGGCGTCGATGAGTAAGTATCTGACCATGACCCTCTTTGAGTTGGGGGGTGGTCCGAAGGTAGTCAACAGATCTACATAACTGCGAGTATGTACTCGTTTCCCTGCAAAACCAACTAGGGGTTTCGTGTGAGGTTGAATGAGAGTGTGGGGAATGTCTAACTTCAGGAAAGTTGGCCAATATAAGACGTCGGCCGAGGAGCCTTGATCGATTAATGTCTTGTGGACCTCCCAGTTGGCAACTTCGACCGCGATGACCATGGAGTCGTCTTGGTTGGGACAGACACCGACGTAGTCATCGTCTATGAAAGTGATGGGTGACGTGTTGCGTTTGGGAGCCGAGGCTTCCGCGTAGATGTTGTTGATGCTTCGCAAGTATCTCTTGCGCGTCGAGCTGCTTGAGCCACCTCCTGCAAATCTGCCTGCAATTATATTGATGACCCCCCGCAAGGGAGTTATACCTGTGTCATGGCTTACCTCGGCCTGCACTGCACTGTCGATGTTTTGGTGAAATCTGGATGGTTGGTCTGCTCGAGTGTCGAAGCCTCGGCCTCGTCCATGGTAGCCTCCCTTGTTAGATTGGGACCGTTGGACGTATTGTCCAAGGTGTCCTCCTTGGACGAGTTCCTCGATGTGGTCCTTGAGTGTGCGGCATTCCTCGATTGTGTGACCATAGTTTCTATGGTATCGGCAATGTTTGGATTTGTCCATGCTATTGGGGCTGTGCCCGGGTGGAGGCAAGGTAATGAGGTCGGTGTTACTGGCCTCCTCCAATATGTGTACTCGGGGTACATTCAAAGGGGTGTAGAAGTCGTACTTCCCGCCTTTGTTCGGCCTAGTCTTTTTGAATTAACTGTCGTTGGAGACCCACATCTTGTCTTTGTGGCCATGGTCTTGCTTCCCTTGTGGTTTCCCACGAACTTGGTCACGGAACGTCGTGTGCTCTTCCATCTGAATGTACCTGGTAGCTCGGGCACGGAGTTCGTCTATGTCTAGGGGAGGTCGTCAACAAAGGCTATCAACGAAGGGACCTGGCTTGAGTGCCATGAGCATGGCGTGTAGGGAGACCTCAGGGTTCAGGTTGCGGATTTGGATGGAGATGTTGGCAAATCGCTCCATGAATTTCCTTAATGGTTCGTCATCGCCCTGTCTAAGGTTGGCTAGGGCGACGGACGTGACGTGATGTGGTCCACTCGTTGCGTACTACGCCGTGAATTGCCTCATCGAAGTGTCGAAGCTATCGACTGATCCCACTGGCAATTGAGTATACCAGGCAAGTGTCGATCCCTTGAGCGAGGTTGGAAAAACCCTACACAAAATAGCATCATCATTAGTGTATAGGTTCACTTGTATGACGTACAGATCGACGTGCTCATCTGGGTCGGTGGTGCCATCATAGCGGTCGATGTTGAGGGCCTTCCACCCAAAAGGGAGAGGTGTCTCCATGATGCCATCGACAAAGGGGTGATGGCGGATGGTCGCCCTGTGTCCTCGAGCTTGGGCCAGTGCGTTGCTGACTTCATGGTCTGATCGATACATCGATACGTGTGACCGATGTCTGGTAGACCTATGGGTCGTCGCCCTAGGCACAGTCGGCGGCAGGGAAATTGACTATCGTTCTTCCTCATTTTGGTTGCTTGGTTGAGGAGGCTGATCTAGGGGGTGTTGAGGAAGATGGGCGCGGATGCGCTCGTTCTCAGCTCGTAGCGCCGCTAGATCGGCCTTATGCAGGGCGCGCATGTTCTCGAGGTCAGCGATGTGTTGTTGTCGCATTTGATCGACTTGCTCAATCAAGTGTCTCAATGTCGTTTCTCCTTCCATTCTTGATGGGTTATCTTGTTCGTCTGTTGCTCTTCTACTATGGCTTCGGGTGAAAACCATAAGTGTGGCCGATAAGAAATTTCTCGATCGACTCCACGGTGGGTGCCAAATGTTCTTACCAGAGATCGGTTGTGAGGGACGATCTACTGGACAAGATTGGTGAGCCTTCCTTGCTGGGTACGTCGGCTGTTCTGAAGTGGGGGTGGTACCTGCAAAAGAGACTTGATACTAAAGTTAGTCTTTGATAGTGTAATCGTCTCATATATATAGTGCACGTACCTTGGTATATAATTAGGATTTCCTCTTGAGCGAGGGTAATATTGATTTGGGCCTGAGATTGGCCGTGGCCCAATAGGCGTTGGGCATTTGCTTTGACCAATGTCATGTAGCGCCCATCCGAGATGGTGAGGCGTTGGGACATCGAGCTTGAGCTCGGTGTCCAACGTGGATAGCACAAGTATTAAGAAAAATTTATATTATCCATATATTACACAACTGAATCAGTTGAAATGTTAAAATTCTTTAATGGTAAAAAAAAATACTAAAATTGATAATTTTGTGCGTTAATTCGCTCCCAAACTTCAGTCTTAATATCTTTGTTAAGCAATAATATTCTCGTTCTCAATGTCAAATCATTTTGATTTTGGTTTAAAATTGTTCATACTTCGGTCTTAAATTCTTGTTAAGCGATGTTTGAATATTAGATTGAAATTGATAAAAATGTTAATTTGATTCTTTTGATGATTTAATTAGAAAATATTATCTTTTGTATAATTATTATAATTCAATTTTGATATTTTAAGTATAATTTTTTATTAGAATTTGATTTGATTTAGGTTAAAATATTATTAGATTTTTTTACTTTTAAATTTAATTGATTTAGTCATAATTTAATGTAATATTTTATTAGTTTAAAATGTTTTTAATTCTTGTAAAAGTAACGAGTTTTGATTAGTCTCTATAAAAAAATATTTATTTTTTATCTCTCTAAAATTGATAATTATTGGTTTTAATCCTCATTGTTATATAATCATTTTTAATTACTTATTTAATTATTAAAATGTTAAGTGGTCATCTAAAGTGAATTAGGCATTATCTACAAATACCATTTTGGTGTATGACACCTTTAAATATTTTATAGGTCTTTTAAATAGTTGTTATTTATATAACTTTAAATCATTGTCAACAATAAAAAAAAGTTATTTTAGAGAGATTAAAATAAAATAAAAATTTACAATAACCAAAATTAAAATTTATTCATTTTATAAGAACCAAAAAATAATGTGTACAAATTTTAGAAGAATGGACAAAAAAATACATAGGAACTAAAATTAAAATCCATTCATTTTACAAGAATTAAAAACATATTTAAGTCTATTTTATTTTAAAAAATTGTATTATTGAAGTTACATTGGATTTAAATTTTATTAAAATTGGTAGAATGTTAATTTAAAAATCTAAATGATTTTTTTAATAATATATTATTTAGTTATATACTCCCTCCGTTTTTATTTCATAGTCGTTTTGTTAGAATTTGATATTTTTTTTTCATTGTTATTTTATTAAAATCAATGACTTATTAATTTTTTTTCTTCTATTTTTACCCTTGATAATTAATGTATATTTACTGAACAATGTGTCTATTTATTTCTAATGTCTACCTATTTTTTCTCTAACGACCTATGTGAATTTAATGTTGCATTTATAAGGGCAATATGTTCCCAACGAAATACTACTTAAAAAAAATAGAAAAATGGACAGCTATTTACAAGACTATTTAACTTTTGAAAGGGTAGAAGACTCTTTACTGTTCACATGTAGTAATTCAATGCATTAATAATTAATGGAGTAGATTAAGGAGTAGGTTACAGTTCACATATGTACTTAAATGGAGTAGGTTACAGTTTGTAACGACCCGCCGTAGCCGTCACACTACGAAACAATACTATACACTACCAGAATATATATACTAAAATAGTATAAAAATATTTATAACACAAGTTACTAATCAAGCAACCAACAACAACTAGTTATATATAACAAAATATGCTACTATAAGGTAGCCTACAAGAAAATATCCATCTCTAGACACCTCCTATGGTCTCTAGCAGCTCTCTCCCAACCTATCCCTGCCCTGTTCCCATACAACGTATGATCTTCGCATCGAAACCGATTGGAAACATGCTACTATAAGGTAGCCTACAAGAAAATATCCATCTCTAGACACCTCCTATGGTCTCTAGCAGCTCTCTCCCAACCTATCCCTGCCCTGTTCCCATACAACGTATGATCTTCGCATCCAAACCGATTGGAAACATGCAAGGGTAAGCTAGAGACAATAAACAACTCATAATAATTTAATATGCAATACAACAACTATATAATCATCTTCGCATCCAACACATAAGACAAACAACATATATATTATACATCTTAACATCATTTCAACTTGATTCCACATATCAACGTATCAACACTTCAACGCAACTACTGCACAAACCATTGGAATAGTTATCATATTCATCATAACAACAACCAACACATGTATTACACACCTCTCAACAACACATGTTTAAAACAACTTACAACACAGGTAATCTAGAGACACTAGCATCATCATCAACTTGTATACAATTAAGCAACTTACAACATAACAACACTATCGTAATCCTCAACATGGTCAACATACAACACAATCACAACTTAACAACACAACAACATGTGTACAACTCATATCAACAACAAATCAACTCATCAACAACTTATGCGTCGTCACGCATTTCAACTCGGAGATCTCCTACAACGTGGTGAATAGTCTAAGTGGCTAGGTCCTACCGAACCGACAACACAAAACCTTTTTGGGCTTGCTAGGAAAACAACAAATTTGGATATCAATTCACAACACGATAATGATTTCTCAGACTTTGCCACTTAAACAAGGAAGTATAGTACTCGTTTAGGAACTAAGTTCCCGACTTCGTACTTTACTCAAATTGGTCGCTTTGTAATCGGTATAGCTCGACCTTGCCCCTATACTGTGGTCGCTTTGTAATCGGTATAGCTCAACCTTGCCCTTATACCATGGTCGCTTTGTAATCGGTATAGCTTGACCTTGCCCCTATACCGTGGTCGCTTTGTACACGTGTGCCTCGACCTTGCCCACACACGGGACCAACTAAGTCCTAGAGGAGAACAACACAACGTCCACTCTAAGGGACAACTTCCTAAGGAGGGTTTTCAACAAATTGGGCTCTCAAAGCACTACAACTATCTCAATCCACACAATAGGATGAACAACTTCGAAAACATCTCCTCTAGTCCTAGTGATCAACAACTTATCATCACAACTGAATCAGCTTACAACTCAACAACACAACTCAGCTCAACAAGTTAAACAACACACAACTTTCAACTCATCATCTCAATCAACTTTCAACTTAAACAACATGGTATATCAGCACAACAACTCATCAACGCTGTTTAACAACACATTTTAACAACACAACATTTCATTTCAACTTTAAACAACACAATCAACTCAATAGCTTATTAGCTCAACTCATAATTTACAACTCAATCATCATAAAATAATATATTTTCAACACATGGCACAACATACAACTTTATAGCAACATACAACTCTTCTCTAACAACTTAACAACATGGTCTACTAATAAATTTTGTATAAATCTCAACATGTCTACACATTTCACATAATACTTCTCACAACTCACAACATTATCATTTCATCATATTTTACAACATATAAATAATCCACACATAAATATAGAAACTTTAGCAACATACCATGTATTCGATGCATTTTCTATTTGGCACAACTACTCATTTAGTTTACCAACACTATACTCAACATGCATCTCTTCATTTCACTTTCTACTCATCATACATCTCAATGTAATTATACAACTCCATATGAGTTCCTAAACTTATATACAAACAAAAAACATACAATCTAGTTTTCCTTACCTGAATATTGGCTCAGAATAGCCAAGAACTGAGAAGAAGTGAAATTTCCTTTCCGAAGCTCAACCCGAAACTTCAATCCACCCAAAGCAAGCTTCTTAGTCTAGAGTCCTTCTCTCTAAAACTTCTCTCTAAAAATCTCTCTTTCTCCTCAACTACACAACCTCTATTTATAAAAGTCTGAAGTGGCCAGAACGGCCCGTTTCAAATCCGGAACGGCCCGTTCTGGGCTCCTTCTTAATGTGTAAAATTCACATGCAGAACGGCCCGTTCTAGCTGTAGACCCCTAAAATTGTCCGGGTCGGAAATAAAGCTTGAAGACTCTCGAAGACTGAAGGATAATCAGCCAGAAGGACTCCTCGAAGGCCCTAGGAGGGTTCTCTGTAGGTCTAGAGGTCTTAGAATAGCTCAAAATAAAGAAGTGGAGGGAAAAAGCCCAATACGGCCGTACTGAACTTAATACGGCCGTATTGAAGCTTCAATACGGTCGTACTGAAGTCAGTACGACCGTATTGACACTTCAATACAACCGCAGCGAACTCAATACGGGCGTATTGAAATTTCTGAACTTCAATACGACCGTATTGAACTTCAATACGACCGTATTGAAGTTCAAAAATTTCAATACGGCCGTATTGCCCCTGTAGGCCGTATTGCGCCTATTCCCTATAAATATGACGTCAATTGGACGTCATTCCACACTTTTTCACTCAGTTTTGACTCCCTCCTTGAGTATTCTGGGGTTTTTGAGCAGTGTTCTGCCCTAGAAATCTCTCTGGGAGTCGATCCGACGAAGTTCTGGAATTCCGAGCACTTAGCTTGGAGATTCGAACCTAGTCGAAGGGAAATCCTCCGGATTTCCATAGTCAAAAGTTTTTAGGAAGGAGCGAGCGAGCTTGTAGAGCGAGGGAACGCCAAAAAGCTTCCCAGTTTTACTCAATATATAAAAGCACGCTTCAAGAGGTTTCTTCTTAAATCCTTCCTTTTACTGCTTTCTGTGTGCATATTTAAATTGTCATCATGTAGATAGTTAATTTATAATCGCTTATAATAAATAGGGGTAATTTAGTAATTTTACGCTATTATTTTAGAAATAATCTGTCATAGGGAACCCGAAAGGGGCGCCGTGGGGTGCTAACACCTTCCCCACGCGTAACCGACTCCCTTACCCAACTCTGGTTGTAGTGGCCAAAGTTGATTTTTAAATCAATTGCCTTATCCCTTTTTCCAATGTTTTGAGTAAAACATTGGTGGCGACTCCACGAACCCTCCTTTTATGAAAACCACTAATCCATGGAGGGTCCCGCTTGGGATTAATATGGATTAGTGAGCCTTTTAATAAAATTGCTCGTTTGACGAGGTCTCAGTTTGAGAATAAGTCATTCTAGCAATCCACTATTTTTTAAACAAATAAACGAGTCCAACCATCCTTCGCGAATGCCGAAAGCCCGTTTCGGGCCGGTGGCGACAGATGGCGACTCCGCTGGGGAAGCCTCGAGAGTCAGTCCCATTTAGTGACAGATTATTTTTAACAAATAATAGTTAAAATTACTTCATTACCCCTTGCTTGTATGATAACATGATTTATTATATGGCTTTAAAATAACTGTTGTATGTTTAAATTCCGCAATTGTTTGAAATAAAAACTGCACACAAACCTTTGCACACAACAGTTCCCTCTATACCCGGGGGCATGAGTGATTAACCATAGGGAGTGGATGTTAGTACGGCCGGTTGTCGAATGGGTCTATAGGTGCCCGTAGACCGTTGTCGGAAAACATCACTCAAGGTGATAACCATGAACTTGAGTCCGACGGTGCGTTGGAACTTTCCATCGACCTACGATAAGAGGAATTGGGTCCCTATAATGGGGGCACCTTGGGGGCCTTTGACCAAGTGAGAACAGTTAGATCCTCCTTGAATATGCACTTTTCTGCAGGAGACCCCTACCTCGTGATTCGCTCGTGACTGTTCGTGGATGAGTGAATTGTTTGTGCATTTTTATGTGACATTGTATGAGCATACATTTGCACCTTTTAAACATACAACATTCTTTTTTAAATAAAAAGAATAAATAGAAATAAAGATCTTCTAGTACATGGTGTTAACATCTACCTTCATTGCATTCATATAGGTAGTTTCCCTTTTCACCCAAAAAATACAAAAAAGATACAAAATATTCAAAAGAAAAATATGTATTTACCCAAACCAAGCAATATCATGCATCATCTTAGGAAAATCCTAAAAACATGATAATGCTTAGTTCAATAAACACAATGCATGCATATTCAACATCATCATCTCATGCATATAGATCATGGAGGGATCTAGGAATCATTCATTTCATACATCCCTCCTAGTAATTCAGTAATAAACATAAATAAAAAGAAAGGATTAAATCGATGCGCACGCCGTTCGTCATCAAGTGTAAGCCAACAACCGCGCCAAGCGAGCGCACATCAACTCCGTTGTTGGTAATCAAGACGAATAAAGGGGAAGGTCCGACACCATTAAGGATCACCGCTCCAAGACCTTTCCCCTACGAATCAAATAAGGCTGTGCCGTGGATATACGACATCCACTCTTCTGCCGACAGTGATATCTCCAACATCGCTGGACTTGGGGGCATGACTAGGAGTGGCAGGATCTACACTCCCGAAGATCTTCATGATAAAGCCCCCAAGAATAAAGAAAAAGAAGAAAAGAAAACCGACGAAAAAGAATCCGAGGAGGAGACAGACGAGCTGTTAAAGTTTATCCGACAGAGCGAGTACTCCATCGTGGATCAACTTCATAGGACGCCAGCAAAGATTACGCTGTTGTCGTTGATCCTAAGTTCCGAACCGCATCGGCAAGCTCTGTCGAAAGTCTTGAACGAGGCATACGTGTCGCACACTATCTCCCAAGACGAGTTTGAGGGGATTGTTAGTCACATCAAGGCTAATGATCACCTCACCTTCATCGATGAAGAAATCCCCGCCGAGGGATCAAACCACAACAAGCCCTTGCACATCTCTATAAAGTGCAAGGAGTATCACATCGCTAAAGTCTTGGTAGATAATGGATCTTCCTTGAATGTGATGCCAAAAAGAACGCTCAAGCAATTGGCAATCAAGGGAGTCCAAATGCGCCCGAGCAACATGATCGTTCGAGCCTTCGATGGTTCTAAAAGAGAAGTGGTGGGAGAGATCAATCTTCCAATCCAAATTGGACCCACTATCTTTAATGTCGAATTCCAAGTGATGGACATTACTCCCGCATACAGTTGTCTCCTCGGCCGACCTTGGATTCATGATGCGAAAGCTGTACCTTCTACGCTCCACCAGAAAGTCAAATTCATTGTGGGTGGCAAGCTGGTGACTGTACAAGCTGAAGATGATATACTCATCAGTTAGCCATCCACCATACCTTACGTAGATGCAACGGAGGAAGCTTTAGAAACCGCCTTCCAAGCATTGGAAATCGCCAATGTCGAAACGTTTCCCCGAGAAATGAAGAAGGTAGCCTCCATGCTCACCAAGAACGGATACTTGCCAGGACAAGGATTAGGCAAGGACTCCCAAGGAATCCCGGAGCTACCCATTATCAAGGATAATCCGGGGAAACAAGGGTTAGGATACAACCCTTATAAAGATCAAAGAACGAAGAGGAATCAAGATCCTTCTCGACGTTCTTTAAGCCAGATCTTTAGGAAGGCCGGTTCACAAGCGTCAAGGCCGGTCGTCGTCGTCAAAATGTTTTTCTCCTTCTAATAGGGATGTGTAAATTCAGTGACTATTAGAGATCACTCCTCGGGGACAGCCCGACCCCCGAGCCTCGATAGGGCACATGTTTCCGCTGCGATTATAATAAAATCATTCTTCATTAATTCTTTATTGCTTCTTTTCTCGCTTGCAATAAAATTCTAGACCACATTATTTTAACCCTGTTTGAATAAACATGAATGAGGTTAAAATCATCTTAATAATAATAAACCCACATCATTTTTATGTGGAAGTGTGTGTGTCAACTTGGAGCACCTTTTCTTGGCCTCAATAAGTGCCGTCATGGATAAAAGAAATCCATTCAGGACAAAAATCCTAAAAAAACAAAAAGCTCGGCAGGAAACCCAAAAAGGGGGCTGCACAAAAATAAGAGCAAAAGACCCGCTAGGAATCCCACAAAAGGGTGACCTAGGCAAAAATTAGGGTTACAAAATAATGAACAAAAACAAAAGCCCGCTAAGACATCACAAATGGGTGTTTTTAGGCAAAAGTTAGGGCCGTCAAAAAAGAAAAACAAAATAAATCCATGATGGTACCATCAATCGAATTCAACAAGGGGCTCAAGAAAAGCTATCCAAGTTGTCAAAGCACAATCATTAATAACAAAGATGTGCTTAACCTCATAAGTGTTTAATCGAACAAGCCTAAACACATAAGCCTACCATGGCCAGCCATTCTTACAAAAACAAATTTATCAAAATAAAAATAAATCCCCTCTAAAACACAAACTTTTGAAAATATATATCCTTTCCTTCTTTTCTCTCTTGTCCCAACGATTTTTGAATAATCTAGTGGAAACATGGAGATATAGTGGTCAATAGGAGGGTTGACACATCTTCTAAAGAAAGGGAAGAATCATTTGGTTGATGACACCAAAATCAAATATGCATCATTCCTCGGTAACAGAAATCGGCAGAGCACAGTCCGTCTGGAGGAATGGCAAAATCCAAACACAAAAACGCATCGGTTAATTCTTTTGAAAAAAGGATCAAATAGAATTAGGTGCATCATACTGCATACATGCATACAGATGATAGGTGTACTGGAAGATCACTTATTCTCTGTTTATTGAAAAAACAAAAAAATAATAAAAAATATAAATTTCAGAAAAAAAAAACAAACAATGCGCCCGTACCATGTTCAGTACACCCATACTAAAATCAGGGTTATGAACAAAATTTCAACTCAACATGGGCGTACTGAAATGGATGCGGCCGTATTGGCCATAAAGAAATTTTCAAAGACCTCGTCATGAGACAATTGCATAAAATAGAAAAAAATAGAAAATTGCTTGTGTATGACAGCAGTCAACAAAAGCCGAAAATGAAAAAAGGCAAGGATATAGAAAATCCAACAAACAAGATTGCACAGAATAACTGAGCCTGGAGAGGCTTGCCAAAAGAATACTCTCAGAATAACTGAGCCTGGAGAGGCTCGCCGAAAGAATACTCTCAGAATAACTGAGCCTGGAGAGGCTCGCCGAAAGAATACTCTCAGAATAACTGAGCCTGGAGAGGCTTGCCGAAAGAATACTCTCAGAATAACTGAGCCTGGAGAGGCTTGCCGAAAGAATACTCTCAGAATAACTGAGCCTGGAGAGGCTTACCAAAAGAATACTCTCAGAATAACTGAGCCTGGAGAGGCTCGCCGAAATAATACTCTTTCAGAATAACTGAGCCTGGAGAGGCTCGCCGAAATAATACTCTCTCATAATAACTGAGATATTTCTGTACAGAAAAAGCCGAAAAACAACAAAAAAGGCAAAAATACAGAAAAAGCCAAAAAATGACAAAAAAGGCAAACATACAGAAAAAGTCAAAAGTCGACAAAAAAAGACAAAGATTTCACATCTTTCAGAATAACTGAGCCTGGAGAGGCTCGCCGAAATAATACTCTTTCAGAATAATTGAGCCTGGAGAGGCTTGGAGAAATAATACTTCATCAGAATAAATGAGCCTGGAGAGGCTCGCAGAAATAATACTCCCCAGAGAAACCTCAACTCAAGCTCACGGAACGAATCCCCAGCGAGAGCTATCAAAGCAAAATCGACGCAATCCCCAATGGAAGTGCGATCATCCAAGCAGAATATCCAAGTCAAAGGACTTAAACTTCCTCAGCGAAGATAGCTCTCCAACTCAAGTGTCGAGTGAGGCTAAGCCTGTAGAGGCTTCCTAAATAATACTCTGGGATACATAAGATCCCCAAATCCCCAGTCGCCTACTCAAGAGGCATCCCTGCAGAAGGAGAAAAAATAAAAAAAATCAATAATCATTCCCCAAGTGGAATCTGGCTCTCAGCCAATCATTGAACGTCAAGCTGATACGCCTAACAGAAGAGGCTAATCAAAATCAACGACAAAATCCCCCAGTGGATAACAGCCTACACAGAGGCAGTAAAATCAGAAAAACCGAAAGAGACACCCGAACAAGGATAACCGGGATACTCCACCAACGTCGAAAGGACGTCAGCCAATTATAAGGCACCGCTCACATCAGAAAGAGCATCTTTGTGTCTGCATCCCTAAGGAATCAGAAATTCCCCAGTGGGCACCAACTACGCAATGGAAAGTTGGGACACAAGAACCTATGAGTGACTGCACATCCCCTAGACGGATCCCTGCGTTATCCAGCCCCTAGTGGCACAAAATCAAAAAACAACCGTCGAAGCAGTATCGTGGACTGTGGAGACAAAATCATCACGAATCCCTGGAAAGGAGATATTCACGCTACCCCGTCGTCACAAACACGGAGGTATGCAGCTTCCGGCTCGGGCAATGAGCGAAGCTATCTTTGGAAAAGGGGTACTCACCGCTTACCGTTGTCACAAAGGTACTTAGCTTCCGGCTCAAACAAAGAGTGAAGCTAAGCCTGGCGAGACGGTACTTACAGCTTCCAGCTTGGGCAACAAGCAAAGCAAGGCCTGGAGAGGCAAAACTCACACTGCTCACCGCCGTCACAAAGGTGCTTGGTTTCCGGCTCGAACAAAGAGCGAGACTAGGCCTGGAGAGGCGAAACTCACACTGCTACCGTCGTCACAAGGATACTTAGCTTCCGGCTCGAACAAAGAGTGAAGCTAAGCCTGGAGAGGCGGTACTCAACCATCAGCGTCATCAGAGGCGCGTTGATGTCCAACTTCCGGCTCGGGCGTCGAGTGAAGTTGACCTTGGAGAAGGTAAACTCAGCTACCGAGGATGTCAGAAGCGCCGAGGTATGCACCCACCTGGAGAGGCAACTCAACATTTTTCCACCGGAAGACGCTACAAGTCAGAAGGTCGGCACAATACCCGGACAATTGGGTCAACTCCTTTACTTGTCAGCCGATACACCAAAAGGCCGTCCGACTAAGTAAAGGGGGGGCAGCTGTAGACCCCTAAAATTGTCCGGGTCGGAAATAAAGCTTGAAGACTCTCGAAGACTGAAGGATAATCAGCCAGAAGGACTCCTCGAAGGCCCTAGGAGGGTTCTCTGTAGGTCTAGAGGTCTTAGAATAGCTCAAAATAAAGAAGTGGAGGGAAAAAGCCCAATACGGCCGTACTGAACTTAATACGGCCGTATTGAAGCTTCAATACGGCCGTACTGAAGTCAGTACGACCGTATTGACACTTCAATACAACCGCAGCGAACTCAATACGGGCGTATTGAAATTTCTGAACTTCAATACGACCGTATTGAACTTCAATACGACCGTATTGAAGTTCAAAAATTTCAATACGGCCGTATTGCCCCTGTAGGCCGTATTGCGCCTATTCCCTATAAATATGACGTCAATTGGACGTCATTCCACACTTTTTCACTCAGTTTTGACTCCCTCCTTGAGTATTCTGGGGTTTTTGAGCAGTGTTCTGCCCTAGAAATCTCTCTGGGAGTCGATCCGACGAAGTTCTGGAATTCCGAGCACTTAGCTTGGAGATTCGAACCTAGTCGAAGGGAAATCCTCCGGATTTCCATAGTCAAAAGTTTTTAGGAAGGAGCGAGCGAGCTTGTAGAGCGAGGGAACGCCAAAAAGCTTCCCAGTTTTACTCAATATATAAAAGCACGCTTCAAGAGGTTTCTTCTTAAATCCTTCCTTTTACTGCTTTCTGTGTGCATATTTAAATTGTCATCATGTAGATAGTTAATTTATAATCGCTTATAATAAATAGGGGTAATTTAGTAATTTTACGCTATTATTTTAGAAATAATCTGTCATAGGGAACCCGAAAGGGGCGCCGTGGGGTGCTAACACCTTCCCCACGCGTAACCGACTCCCTTACCCAACTCTGGTTGTAGTGGCCAAAGTTGATTTTTAAATCAATTGCCTTATCCCTTTTTCCAATGTTTTGAGTAAAACATTGGTGGCGACTCCACGAACCCTCCTTTTATGAAAACCACTAATCCATGGAGGGTCCCGCTTGGGATTAATATGGATTAGTGAGCCTTTTAATAAAATTGCTCGTTTGACGAGGTCTCAGTTTGAGAATAAGTCATTCTAGCAATCCACTATTTTTTAAACAAATAAACGAGTCCAACCATCCTTCGCGAATGCCGAAAGCCCGTTTCGGGCCGGTGGCGACACTAGCATGTCTAGAATGGCCCGTTCTGGCACGTCTAGAACGGCCCGTTCCAAAAATCGGAACGGGCCGTTCTGGAGTTGAATTTAACACACAATGATCATTTTGGAACGGCCCGTTCCAGTCCAAGATTCATAGGCCTATTTAGTAGTTTGGAACGACCCGTTCCAGTTTCGGAACGGTCCGTTCTGGGCTACTAAATAACCCATGGCCTTCTAAAATACTTACTACATTACAATACCCCCCAACAAATAGGCATTTTCGTCCCCGAAAATAGATTTACTTGGAAGTAGGAAAAGATACTACTCTCTACACAGTTGCTCAATCTCTTAAATAGTCTCACCAGTAGTTGCATCCCACAAGATCTTCACCAAGCCAATAGACTTGCCTCTCAACCTTTTCAACTTATAATCAACTACAACTACAAGCGTCTTCTCATAAGTTAGGTTCTCCCTAACCTAAACTTCATCCATTTCTACAACATTACTTGGATCATGAACGTACTTCCTTGACTGGGAAAACATGAAATACATGCCCCCCAGAAAACTCCAAAGGCCTCTGCCTTCTATCAACTTATGATTTCTGCCTACTCTAGGCAAATCTCATCCTCTCTTGAATCAACTTCACCTCCTTAATAGTTTATACAACTAACTCGAGTCCCGCAACTACCGACTCACAATCTTTGATACCAACACAGAGGAGTCCTACACTTCTTACCATGCAATGCTTCAAATCTCAATACTAGCATGAAAGCTATTATTGTACATGAACTCTACCAGTAGTAGGACTTCCTCCCAACTCTCCAAGTGGTCTAGCACACAAGCCCTCAGCAAATCCTCTAAGGACTGAATCGTCCTCTTTGACTGACCATCCGATGTGGATGATAAGCAGAACCCAATCTCAACCTCGTACCTAAGGCTTGGTGTAGACTCTACCAAAATCTAGAAGTGAACCTTGGATCTCTATCTAAAATAATACTAGAAGGCACCTCGTGCAACCGTACTATTTTCTTCACATACAGCTATGTCAACTTCTCCAATGACCACTTGATATTGACAGGAAAGAAAAGTGCACACTTGGTCAATCTGTCAACCACAACTCAAATAACATCACTATTCCTTGTCGGCTTAGGCAACCCATCAATAAAATCCATAGTGATATTATCCACTTCCACTACAAAATCTCCATTATCTACAACAAACCACCAAACTTCTAGTGCCCAACCTTAGCCCTCTGACAAATCAGACAGGCCGCAATATATTCAATAGTGTCTCTCTCACTCAGAATCGTGAGGTAAGCAAATTCTGCCCTTAAACCTCAAGTCCCATCTTCACCCATCTCAAAGCCAACTGCTTTCTCTATATCCAACAAATTAAGAACCTTCACAATTTCTGAATCTTGCAACTACTTCATGCCAACTTGCTACAAGAACTCACTAGCAATGGTAGTCATGCCACAGCTAATGTGGTCTTGAGCCAACTCCACATACAGATTCAAATCTTTGAATTTCTCAACCAGCTCCAACTACTTTATCATCAAACTAGACATGTGGATGGACTTCCTACTCAAAGTGTCTGCCACTACATTGGCCTTCCTAGGGTGATACATCAACTAAAATTCATAGTCTTTTAAAATGTTCCATCCACCATCTTTGTCTCATCTTCAGCTCCTTCTAATCAAGCAAGTACTTCAAACTCTTGTAATTACCAAAGATGTTAAACCCTGCACTATAAAATAGCGCATCCATACCTTTAAGGCAAAAATAATTGTTGCCAACTCTAAGTCATGAGTAGGGTAATTCTTCTTATGATTCTTCAATTGCCTTAAGCATATGCAACTACTCTCCTATTCTACATCAACAAACACCCCAACCCATGGTGAGAAACATCACAACACACCTCAAATGGCTCATTAGGATTAGGCAACACCAACATAGGAGAAGTAGTCCATCTTTCTCTTCAACTCTTCCACCTGACACTTCAATTCAACCAACTCTGTTGGGGCCATCCTATAGGGAGCAACCGACACTAGCCCTACACCAGGGACCAGATCAATGATAAACTCAATCTCCCTAGTAGGAGATAACCCATACACCTCATCCAAAACCACCTTTGGGAATTCCCACACAACTCCTACCTATTGATCACCTACTCAGTTTCCACACTCACAACAGTAAGCAGAATACAACACTCTGCTCCATCTTTTAACATCACTTCAGCTTGGCTGGCTGAAATCAACAATTCATCCTCCCCCTAAGGGAAAAATCAACTCCATATTGGCACAATCTATAAGAATGTGATTGGCAGATAACCAATCCATCCCTAAAATTATGTCAATATCCACTAAAGGAAAACAGATCAAGTTCACCTTATACATCCTATCACACATCTCCAAGGGACATCCAACACACATCTTAGAGGCAACAATAGAAAAAAAAGCATGCGTAGACACAAGTAATCTCAACCCCAAATTACGTATAGGCAAACCCAACCTTTCAGCACATGCATATAAAATAAATGAATGGGAGGCCCTGAGTCAAATAATATCATCACATCCTTACCAGTAGCTTTTTCCTTCTCCTTCACTAGATCAGATGAAGTGGAAGCTTCAGCTCCGGTCAAGGCAAACACCCTCCTAGTTGCAATAGATCTATCACCCCTCGGGGCACTCCTGGTTTATCTGGAACCTGCAGGACAACTAGTCGACATGTGACCCATCTGGCCACACCTAAAGCACTTTCTCTCGGTATGAGGGCAATCACGAATGAAGTGAGGTCCACCACATCTATAACATCTGAGAGTAGCAGCTCCACTCTGACCTCCACTCCTAGTTGTGTCAATAGGTTTCCTTGTGACAAGACCCCCTTGCTGTGATTGGGGCCTATCATAAGGCTTCCTCTGAGAACCACCACCACTCTTAGACCCAGCTGGCCCACCAATAGTCTTCGCCGGCTTGCCGACATTCTCTAGCCGCTCTACAACCTTCACCTTCTCTACCAAGGCTGGAAACTCCGTGATGGCCATAGGCACCACCACTCTCCTCAAATCATACTTCAAGCCTTCAGCAAACTTCCTACACTTCCAAGCCTCAGAGGTGGCTTGGGTGTATAAGCGTGCCAAGTGCCCGAATCTCATGGCGTACTCGGTCACCGACAATCCCCCTACTGAAATTTCATAAACTTTGCCTCCCAAGCATGTGCTTGACACTCTCTTGGAAGTACTTCTCAAGGAAGGCCCTCTTGAAGCACATCCAGTCCACAACCATTCCACGATCAATCAGCATATGACTAGTACCTCTCCACCAAAACTCTGCCTCCCCTGTCAACATATACACTGCATAGGCGAGCTTCTACTTCTTTGAACAACCTAGAACTGAGAATATATTCTCCAACTCACAAATCCAGTGGTCAGCCACCTCCGGATCTGCATCACCTCTGAACGAAGGAGGACTACACTTCCTGAACTCAACCAAATCCCGACTCTCCTATGACCCAATTGGTCTTGCTGCACCAGCCGCAACTCTCTCAGCATCCATCCTAGCAAAGAAGACATTCTGTTGTTGCATAGCCATAGCCATCATCTCCATGGCATGGGTTATCTGTTCATTTGTTATCGGAATCTTCTACAAAATGAACAACGCATTCAACACACTACATCTCAATTACTTAACACAAATTAGCACAACATTCAATACAACACAGAATTCAACACAACAAAAGCCTAAAGGGACCACCTCCACAGAGTGTCCACTAGACTCGAACTACTCTGATACCATAAAAGTGTAACGACTCGCCGTGGCTGTCACACTATGAAACAACACTACACACTACTCGAATATATATACTAAAATAGTACAATAAAATATTTACAACACAAGTTGCTAATCAAGCAACCAATAGCAACTAGTTATATATAACAAAATATGCTACTAAAAGGTAGCCTACAAGAAAATATCCTTCTCTAGGCACCTCCTATGGCCTCTAGCAGCTATCTCCCAGCCTATCCCTGCCCTTCTCCCATACAACGTATGATCATCGCAGTCCCAACCACATGGAAACATGCAAGAGTAAGCTAGAGACAATAAACAACTCATAATAATTTAATATGCAATACAACAACTATATAATCATATTCGCATCTCACATATAAGACAAACAACATATATATTATACATCTTAACATCATTTCAACTTGATTCCACATATCAACGTATCAACACTTCAACGCAACTACTGTACAAACCATTGGAATAGTTATGATATTCATCATAACAACAACCAACACATGTATTACACACCTCTCAACAACACATGTTTAAAACAACTTACAACACAAGTAATCTACCGACACTAGCATCATCATCAACTTGTATACAATTAAGAAACTTACAACATAACAGCACTATCGTAATCCTCAATAAGGTCAACATACAACACAATCACAAAAAAAAATTAATCATTGAATATTTAAAATTATTTTTTTAAAAAAATTATTAAATATTTAGCTTTATAAAATTAAGGGAGGTATATTGATTTAGGATTTCATAGGATTTTAAAAGACTTTTTTTGAGTAAAAAAGTCTATTGGTATTCAATCAGGATTTTATGTCACTTAAAAACAATCCAGTGGTATTCAATCAGGATTTTCAAGATTTTTTAAAGAGTCCATTAAAATCCATTGGTATTCATTTGAGACTTTTTACAATTTAAAAATAATCCATTGGTATTCAAAAATATATGGATTTTAAAGGATTGTTGTATTAGAGGGATTTTGATGGACTTTTTAATGGTATCTATAAATATTAAATTCATAAAATAATCTCATCCAAACCCATAAGATTTTGGATGATTGTATGAAATGACTTTTCAAGTGCTTCAAGAATTTTCAAGTGAGTTTTTCATTTTTTTTTCTATGCTCATGTCTTCTTCATTTTTTTTTCTCTTGTTAATAATATTGCACTACTATTTATATATAATATTGTACTACTATTCTCATTTCATTCCCATATTTGGTAAAACTTTTATACGTAAATGATAGTGTCATTAACTTGCTCTATTTTTCTTTCCGTTCTCTTTAATTGACTTGCTCTATTTTGCTCTATTAATTGAGATTGTTCCTCAGTTATATAACACAAAAAAAACTTGAAATTTTAACATTTAAGTAGTACTTTTTTTATACCACGCATCAAGAAAAGGGAAAGGTAAAAGCTAAAATTGATATCATGATTTCTATAATCAACTATAGATCTTCAAGACCTTATAATCAATTTAGATTTATTAGAACAATATATATATATATGTGTGTGTGTGTGTGTGTGTAAAAGATGAATTTGAGTTAGGATTTCTGTAAGTAGAATGATATAAGAATGAATCTTAGTTGGGAGAAGAACCTTCTCAGGACAAAAACTGCGATCTCTCTCTTTCTTGAATTTGTTATTGTTATCCTTCCCCTTTTATGACTCAACAATTATTTTATTTCTTTTTTTTTACTATGAAATTTTTTTAAAATTTTTATATTATGAAATTAGGATTTTTATATTTTAAAAAAGAAAATTAACATAAGACATTGCAGTATCTTATAATTTAATACTAAAAATATTTCTTCACGAGTGAATAATTGAAAGCAATTAAAAATTTTAAAAATTATTTTGTACTTATAACAAATTTCAGATATATTTTTTTTCTCCCAATTGATGTTTGTAAATTTCTACTTTAGTACCGATATAAAATGAAGGGACATATTTAGTTATAAGAGAGTAGGGTAGTTGTCCCACTATTTTTTTTAATCATTTATAAAATTATAAATAGAATATTTTAAATCACAAATTATAAAAAATTTGAAATGTTGTTTAGAATAATTTTTAGCATGTGTGGGACTACATAACTTTTTTCGTAAAGAATGTCATTATGATGAATTTCCAATTGAAGTGATGAACGAACCTTCATCTTCAACATTATTGGTTAATGAAAATCATAATTTTGAGCCTATTATTAAAACGCAGGAGCAAGAGTAAAAAGATACTAATGTTTGGAAGACTAATATAGCTATGAATATGTGAGTGAATTCTATTTAGAACGACATGATATTATGAAAAATTATTATTATTATTTATCCAGATATTATTATTATTTTTATATTTGAATCTTTTTAAATTTGAATGTATGAAAAAAATCTTGAATTCTTATCTTATATAAAAAATTTATGAAATTCTGCAAAGTTCACAAAGTCCCGCAGAATCCATTCAAATCCTAACTTAAAATTCTTGCATAATTCATTAAAATCCCGATTGAAAGTCTTGTAGAATCCTGCGGAATCTTAAATGTCATGAAAATCTTGCAAAGTCTTTTAAAATCTACGGGACTTTTTTCAACTAAAAAAGTCCTTTAAAATCCTAATCCAATACACCCCCCTAAATCTTAAAGTTTCAAAACACACACATATATATGTATATATGTGTTTGTGAGTGTTTAAGATTAATTGTCCATGATAAAAATTAAATTGTCTTATCTAAGTTAAGAATTTAAAATTAAAAAAAATTAAATAGACTTATTTGAACTAGATGTTTAAAAAATGATGAAAATTGAAATTAAAGTAATTTAAATTCTAAAAATTTCAAATTCTGATCACTTATTTTATTAGTGGGTGTCTAGTATATAGAATGTTTTACTTTTTTGATAATCTTAAATAAAAAAAATTTTATTTTCCATATATTTGTTAGCTATTTTAATAAAAAAAATATTAGGAATATAGTTTCTCGAGAATCATTTTTATCCTATTTTCCCATAAAAAATTTTGAATCATGTTAGGAATCTAATTTTTCTGAGTTAGGAAGAAAGTTTAATATATATATATATATATATATATATATATATATATATATATATATAACATAATCATAGTATCCCCTTTTTTAAAACAGAGAATTTATCTCTTTATCTCTCCTTCTATTTCTATTTTTCTCTCTATCTCTCTACCTCACTCTTGCTCCCCCTCTTTTCCTCTTTCTCTCTCTCCCTCTTTCTTTTTTTTTTTTCTCTCTCTCTCTCTCTCTTTATTCTCTCCCCTTTTGTGTCTCTTTCTCCCTCCCTTTCACTCTCACTCCCCCTCTCTCCCTCTCCCTTTCCCTCTTCTTCTTTCTCTCCCTTTGTTTTTCTTTCTCCCTTTCTCAATCTCTCTCCCTCTCACTCCCTTCTCTGTCCCTCTATCTCTATTTCTCTCTCTTTCTTGTATTTTATTATTTTTTGACATTGTCAATTTTATTAATATTCTTAAAGTTTATTTTGTTTCTTCAGTTTAATAGTATTTGTTAACACTTATTTATTTTTTTAAAATAAAATGAAATAATATAATTTTTATTCTTCTTAATTATTATGTATCATTTTTCTTTGTTTATTTATTTTATTGAATTATGTATTTAAATAATTTTAACTATTAGTTTTCAACTTCTTAAAATAGTTTAATGTCATATTTGTAATAAGATTTGAGTATATTAATATATCTAATGAATTTATTTTAATAAAGGATATTTTTGTAAAAAATATTTATATGCCTAAAAATATACTATTATAATCAAACATGAAAATTTTAATTTCCGAAAATCGTATATGAATATTTTTAAGAACTTTTATGAGTAATTAAGTATATTTTAGTTAATCTCAAGAATCTATGATTTCTAGAATTTGTAATATTTGAGAATCATGATTCTTGGGAATAAAAAACTTTTTTCCTATCAAACGTCCCCTAACTTTTTTAATGTCAATACCATGGGGATGATAGATCTAAATTTTTGATAGTAGAGATAATACACATGCAAAAATTTATTGCATTAGACATATAATTTCATATATTTTTAATTATAAATATACATCAAATTGCTTTCTTTGAGATTTTATATCAATTTCAACACTTTCAAAAATATCTCTTTATATAAGTAATTATACAATCATTACCATTCATATCTCGTCAAAATTTTGACTTTTTTCTTTTTAAATATAGTTTAATATGGGTTTGAATCAGTCATCACTCATTATTTTTTTTACTAATTAACTTAACTATAATTAATACCTTTTTGTTTCATAATAAACGTCGTCTTAAATTATTTTACAAAAACAAAAAAATCTTGTGATTAGTCTTTTTTATTATAAGCAATACCATATAAATCACTTTCTAAACAATATTATGAAGGGTATAAATTAAAAAAAAAATAATTAATTAATATTACATTAGCTTAGTTTTTTTAAACATCACACTTATATGAGACTGAGAGGGTATTATATATATTATAAAAAATACTTAAAAAATTAATATATTGAATTTAACATTTTTTTTACAAAATAAAAATTCAAAAAGGATTGAAAATATATAATAAAAAATACTTCAAAAATTAATATATTAAACTTGTCAGGTTAAATCTTTAACCTGACAAGTTTAATATATATATATATATATGGGGATTGCTAATATATTTCCACCTATTTTTTAGTTGGAGAATGTTAGCAATTACACCAAAATTTTAGGATAAGGAAGTCACTCATTTCTTTTGATTTGGTTAATTTGTATAAAGGATATTATAATGATTAAATTTAATTTTAAAAGAAAATAAAATATTTTTTCTCTCTTATTAACTTCATTCTCGAACTTATTTCTTTTTCTCTAACTCATTTTTTGACAGATAATCATAAAATTATTTTATACATTGTTTCGAATTAGTGAAACGAAGTATCAAATGATTTTCAAATTTTCTAAAATTTTGCAGATTTGATGTATACATTAAAAACTTTAAATTGAAAGATTGGATCGTTAAAATTTGATATAGAACATGAGTTATTGAACGGAATAAGTCTAGGTAGACTTACTCCTGAAGTAAATGGATCCCTCTTCATATATATATATAAGAGGGATCCTTTCAAATTGATGGATAATCATAATATCATTTTATACATTGATTCGAATTAGTGAAACGAAGTATCAAATGATTTTCAAATTTTCTAAAAATTTGCAGATTTGATCTATGCATTAAGAACTTTAAATTGAACGGTTAGATTATTGAAATTTGATGTAAAACTTGAGTTATTGAACGGAGTAAGTCTAGATAAACTTACTCTTAGAATAAAAGGATCTCTCCTATATATATATATATATATATATATATATATATATATATATATATATATATATATATATATATATATATATATATATATATATATGGAAAAAAAATAGCGAAGACACACTACAACACAAATGGTATTTAACAACATTTGAAAAATGTTACTTAATTATGTATAAATGTTACTAATTTGTTTTAGCAACATATTATCAAATGTTGTATATAGTCCATGTTGCTAAAGACTTTTTAATAACATTTTTGCATAATTAGGTAACATTTTTTAAATGTTACCAAAATAGTATTTTTGTAAGATTTTAATATTTTTTTGTAACATTTTAATGATGTTGCCAATATTTTTTTAATCTTATAAAATAATAATTAATTTTAATTTAAATATTACCATCAATTATTATATTTTTATGTCTCCAAAACTTCTAAGAGTTCTTTAAGTTTTTAGGGAAAGACATTTTTAGTTAGTCACCACTAATTATATATAGAATATCAAATTTCATTTATCTTGAATATAACTATATGAGTATATATACTCTTTATAAGTCATTAATCTATTCGATGTGGGACTTTAATTATGAGTTACAATTAGATATAAGAGAAATATACTTTTTTTTGACTCGATGTGAGACTTTGATTTTAGAAGCAATTATAGTAACATTTTTCAAAAAAATGTTGCAAAATAACTTATGAAATTTTTTTTTACTCGATATGGGACTTTGATTTTGAAAATAATTAGAAAGAATAATATTAAAATAAAAAATGTTACCCTATCTATAATGACATTTTTCAAAAAAGTGTTACAAAATAACATTTATTTAATATATAGTAACATTTTAATAAATATAAACAAGAAAATATTGCTAAAAGATTAAAATCTAGTAGTGAAATTTGCTCAAACTGTTTTCAATGTAAAACCATCACTGGTGGGATGTTTGGGTTGGTTGTCTAACTTGGTGTGGCGCGAATTCGGCTTTACATAATAAAGTTGAGAGAACAGTTTCTTCAATTTAGGAATCTCATTTCATGCAATTTGAAAAAGTCATTTCATACATGGGTGTTATGGAGGAATATAAATGGAAAAATATTTCGAAGGAGGTGTAAGTCGTCTTCTAAATTGCTGGAATCTATAAAAATTGTATCGTGGCAGTGGCTTAAAGCAAAGTCCAACTTTAGCTATTTATTCTCTACTTGGACAAATTAAACACTGGCATGCTTGGGCTAATTGGAACACTTGTTGCAGCATGACTTCCAACCGTGCGTATACTGTATGAGATGTAGGGATGGCAACAGGGTGGGGCAGGTACGGGTTTTATGATACCCGTCCCCGTTCCCGTGAGTCAAATTCATCCCCGTCCCCGTCTTCGTACCCGCCGGGTATGTGGTTTTCATCTTCATCCTCGTCCCCGTCGGGTATCGGGTATACCCGTACCCGTACCCGTACCCGTCAATTTTTTATTTTTTATTTTTTATAAAAAAAATAATATTTTTAAATTATTTTTTTTATTATATTATAATTATAATTAAGTTATTTTTCTATCTCATATTATAATAAATAATCACACATAAAAAATATTAAATTTTTTTTAATATAATTAAATTAAAAGTGAGTATTAAATTAAAAATGAAAACAGGGACGGGTACGGGTACGGGTACGGGGCGAGTAAGTACATACCCGTACCCGTACCCGATTTAATATATCGGGTTTTACCCGTACCCGGTCAAACCGGGTATTCCCCGTCAAAGTCGGGACGGGTTCGGGTATTACCTGCGGGTACGGGTATATTTGCCATCCCTATTGAGATGTAGATTCTGGTTGGTTCCCTTGGTGATGCACACATGCTCTATTTCTATGATATGTGAGAATACATGTTTAAGGATGGGGTTGTTTATTTATAAACATCCATGTTATGAGCAGTTAGCCATATATTGTGAATTTTTTTATTTTTATTTTTTTTACTTTTATATTGATAAAAAAAAATATTTATCAACTTCATCAAAAATTAATCTTTCTCGAAATCTTAACTGCATGAAAGCTATTTCTTCTAATGTCATTTTTATTTATTTATTTATCAAATTCAAGACTTTAAAACTTGAAGATCAACTTAAATGTTAATTGAGTCAACAAACATTGATTTTCTAGTTTTATTTAATAAAATTGCCCTAATCTTATATATATATATATATATATATATATATATATATATATATATATATATATATATAAAGTTAGGATTTGGGTGTACTTAACGGTTAATTGAATTAACCATTAAATGGTCATTTATTAGTAAAAGAATTAATTCTACATTTTGATCCTTTTATTTGATCTCCATGATATTGGTAAGCAACAAGTTCTTTGCTTCTTCTTTTTTTTTTTGTGTACGCCAACATTAACACAAGAAATAAAAATTTGATTCCATCATGCAGGTGATAAAGGCTTTGAATATATGACTGAGCAGGTGCACGAGACATTAAATGGATGGAATATAAATGATATCTCTTCTATATTTGGGTGAATAATTAAAGAGTCTCAGGTATGTTATTTTTAAGTGCATTAATTTAGTGTAGAGTATAGATGCCCAGACTTAGACTTCTCAAAGGGACTTATAATATGCCACTAAGGATGATTAAGATGTAACACAACTTCTGAAAGATGTAAAAGGATGTGCCATAGTAGATGTATATGTTGAGCATTTAATAGATACACGGCAATTATGTTTGAATGAAGTTAAATTCAAGTGGCACGAATTTTAAGATTAATGTAGGAAAATTTGGAGATGTGGAGGCCAAGGATGGTGGGTTTGAACACTATGATTTACAATATTTTGAATACATAGTAGATGACTATAAAGATGGTGAATTTCAATCTAAAGATGTTGAATGTGAGGCTAACACACAGGTGAGGATGAACATGTGATGAAAATTGGATGGAGCAGTGTCTTGTTAAATGATACAGTTGCTCTAGGAGGCATTGATTCTAAACTTACTGCAACTGATGACTTTGTGAATAAGGATGGTGTTTCAGAAGATTTGGATAGTCCATTTAAAACTGGTGAAGATGAGGAAGTGGAGTAGAAATATCCTAAATTCAAAATGTTAGAGGATGATAACTTAGTGCACTTTGATTTGCGTCAAATTTTCACGTCACAATTATATTGAGGGCAACTATGAAGGCGCACGTTATGCAACAAAAGTAAAATGTTTACTTGACAAAAAGTGACAAAGAAAAGGTAAGTATAGTGAAATGCATGACAGGTTGCGCTTAATTATCTTATTTATAGCTAGCAAATCATCACATAAAAGATATTATCAAGTAGTTTACTTAGATGACACCCGAGTTGTCACCGAACAAAGAAAAATAGGCAAGCCAAAACCAGATGGCATGCTAAGAAGTTCATGAGCAAATTGAGACACACATCACACAAGAAGCTTAAGACTAGATTCCAAGCAAAAGATAATTTGAGTGTGATTTTGACTAGATTCCAAGCATATAGGGCTAAAAGGATGAAAATATAAATGATACAAAGAGTTGTTTCAAACGAATCAAACCAATATAAAAACTTAAGAGTTATGGGGAAGAATTGATGAAATGTAATCCTAATAGCACTATGGAGATAAAGAGAGTATGGGAAACATTTGTCTGGTGTTTTAGAGGATGTATGGAGATGAAGAGTTATGCATGCAAGGTGTAACACCATTAATTGTATAATGTATTTATATATCTAACTCATTCTATTTTGTTGAAATTAATTTTTAAATTTTTATATATAAAAGAAAATTAAATGAAAAAAATAATGAGAATAAAAAGATACAAAACTACACACATATATATTTATACATTTTTTTTAACTTGATATAGACATAGTCTCTCTACTATCTAGATAAAAAAAAAATATATTTTATTTATGTACATAATTCTTCTTAACAAACAACTCGTTATCTTCATTTGCCCTGTACAAACATAAAAACAAATGGATTCACGTGATTAGTGGGAGGAAGGAAAAAAGTGATTATCATAGAACTTCATAGGATGAAAGGTTCTTGTCTTTGAAGAAAAAATATGATATTCCTTAACACTAAAGGTCATTACATTGTTGATGGTATCTAAATTCCTAGTAGTTCTACGAAAAACATTTTTGAATTTCTACTATAAAAGGTCCTAACATATTCGTCGTCTCCATTTATTTAAAATTTCTTTGTATTTTATTTCAAATAAAAAAACAATAAAACACAAATGAGTAAGAACAACTATCATTAAGTTAATAAAATAAATAAATATATATAACCATACCACCATACATCAATCTATGATGCATCATTTTAATATATTATACATTTTCATATTTTACTTGATTCAATTTTTTTAATCTTACTCTATAAAGAGATTTTAAACAAAGATTTATAATAACTAATTGGGATAAAAGAGTTTAACCATCATCAAAATAATACAAGGATCACTCACTTGATTAAATATATAGTATTCATTTAAATCTTCGAGATCAAAACTTCATCTATAAACTTATGTCTTATACATGAATTTAAATCTTTATTACTCATAACATGTTCATATAACTAATTAATACTAATAACAATGACTTGCTCATCTTAATAAAAGTATGAATAACATATAAAAATTATTACTATAATTATTTTTAATAATAATAATAATAATAATTATTATTATTATTATTAAAGACATAATTAACATATAAATACGTAATTTTTTTTATAATCTTAAATGTATAAGCAACCATTAAAATCAATATAATATCATTTAAGAAATAATCTTGATTAGATTGACATTATTTTATTTGTAAGTAAAATTTTAATAAGGTATTTATAGACAAGAATAGACGTATTAAAATAAATTAAAAATATACAAACATAAGAAAATAAAAGCGGTTAAATAATAAATAGTATATAATAATATATATTTTAAAAGATATAATATATGTCTCTTTCCGTAGAAGCCGCTTCTTTTCTTTTTCTTATGATAATTTAATGAGCATTGCTATATAAAATAATTATTTAATTTAATATTTTATTATTTAAATCAACTTTTTAATAATTCGGAACAAGTTTGAGAATAATTTTTGGAAGATGCAGCATTTTTCTAATTTAACTGATATAATAAAATACACTCTCTCTCTTTCTTTGAGTGAGTAAAAATAAACCGACTAGAATGGCGTAAGAAGAATAGTTTGAGAGAGATGTGCGTAGACCACTAATTTCAAAAGGTTTCCTTACTGTAATCTTTTTTCTCTTTAGATTCACCCTATTCGATCACTACCTATACTTTGTTGATCGATGGGCATGTGATTCATTAAAATCCTTATCTTTTATTTTTCACGCTGTACATTAATTAAATCTATTTTTCATTGTGCATGTGATTCTGTTTACATAGGATAATGAATATTTCTTATTTTCAGTTGTGATTGCATGCTTTATTATATTTTTTTTTTTCTACCATGAAAGATGAAATCACATTATAGTGATCATTGTTATTCCAATAGCTTCCTGGTCTATTCCCATTAGGTAGCAGTGCATATATTATTTAAAGATGTGAATTGTACATGCAAGTTTAGATAGTTGGATTGATAGAAATCCGTTGATCCAAAGTTCTGTGGATAGTTATATATATAATTAATGAATATTTGACTATTTTTTTTTATTATTATGTATATAATTTAGGAAAATAATTAATCTATCATATTTGAATTTTATGCTCTACTCACACTAAAATTATACTTTCTTATATAATTAGAAACTCAAGATAAAAAAAAAGTTTAAATTATTATTATTATTTTATCTTTAAGAAATATCATTTTGTAATATGACTATATAAAATATATATTAGTTCAACTTAATTTAAAAAATCAAATCTTATACATGAAAAGGTGTAAAAAGAAATGCAACTTTGGAAGTTAAGAATGTTACATAAGATTGCATCTGTGAAGACTTTTAGACCCTTGATAGAATTTGATGGATTTTGTTTTTTAAGAAATGTAGGGAGTTTTTTTTTGTGGGTGGGGCCAGTTGTTATCAACTATTTGGAAGGATGGGAAATATGATGATCCCAATTGCTTTTGCAATAGTGGAAGTTGAAACCAAGTACTCGTGGCATCACTAACTTTTCTTTATTATGTTGTATACAAATAGAAAGAAACATGCAGGCGTGCCACTACTAGATGTATTTGGGCAAGTTGTAAAGAGGAAGAAACCAGCTGAGAGTGTGATAGTAACATCAGTTCTAACACAGGAAACTGGAACTATAGCATTGTCTTGAGGGAGCAAAAGAAATACAAAAGAAGTTTGTGGTACCCAAGAATCACGTAGCAATAAGGGATGTTAGGAGTGCCTAGTCATGTTAGAAGTGATCTAGTGTATTTTTGTAGCGCACAGTTTCTGCTTTGATTTAGGATGATGTACCTCTGTCAAACAAATGTAACCCGTATACTTCCAAAACACCGAACACAACATCGTATCAGTGGACCATAATAACTTTAACAAATTATTTTTCTTATATTCACTCGTATATTATTCCAACTGATGTTCTCTCACACACCCACGGAAGCACAAAAGAAAGAGGAAGAGCTTTCTAACCAATTATATTTTCATCTCAAAATTTATACTTCTGATGCACAATTTGGAACCGTGAAATGCCATGTATTCATAATAAAATATTTAAATTGAATGAATAAGCACACTTAGTAACTAAGAAAAGTATTGAACTGAGCCAATCATATATCTTGGTGCTGTTATATATTTCAACTGTGATCAAATTGCAGGTGGGCTCTTCAATTGGATGCAGCGTGACATTGGAACAGGGTAGGCTCATACAACAATGTATCATTTGGTGGATTCGCAAAGCTTCATTCAAAACGGTCCAATAGAAATTTCCCTTACTAGTTAAGCATTCTTCCATAGGTGAGATTGGTGAGAAGCTTCATTTAATTTTATAATTCACCAACAAAATTAAAAAGGTAATAATAAACGTGGTAGTGGTGGAAGTGTAATGAAATTACAATTCCCAATTGCTAAATGACCAGAGTACAGTGGTTTCAAGCAACAAGGTTACTTTGCACATTTATTGAATCACTTGTGACTACCATTTTTTGATTGTTGTACATGTAAAATTACTTTATCTGTATCCGATGGTCTTCAGGCTTATATGTGAGAGTAAAAGAATTTCACATCACCATGTACAGATGGAAACAACTGTGTATGTTTCAACAATGCCATGTCCTTCACTTCGTGAAGACTAGGAAAAGTAAACCCAAAGAACTACAAAGGAGATAAGCAATCTACAGCAAACTCAACAATTTACAATGGCAGAAGAGCGTTTACTCACAGAATTTTATGAAAAAGATATATTGGTGATGGATCAAAATTCAAAACATGTTTCTCACAGGGTCATGCATGACTAATGCTATAAGATCAAACCATCCTTCACAATTTGCTCCAACCAAGATGCAATATCTGACATAGGTGGACGCTCACTTGGATTCTCTCTCACAGCAAGCTCTGCTATATCCGCAAGCTTAAGCAAAGGTTCAACATTTCTCGGAAGAGCCACGTACCTATCAATTGTAGCAGCACCCTTCCCTTGTTTGATCAAAGGCACTGCCCACTCAACCATGTTGGGTGGAGTATAATCCCTATCATAAGCCTTCCTCCCACTCAGAATCTCTAGCAACACAATCCCAAAATTGTAAACATCGCTTTCTAGGTCCCCATTGAGGTCTTTGTCACTAGAAGCAAGTAGTCCAAAGTCAGAAATTCTTGCTCCCCACTCAGAATCCAAAAGAATGTTTGAACTCTTGAGATCCTTGTGCACAATAGGAGGCACCAGTTCCTTGTGAAGGTACTCAAGACCCTTTGCAGCCTGCAGCGCAATCTTCAGCCTTAGGCTCCAATTAAGCGGCGAAAGGCCACCATGGAGGTGATCATAGAGCGTCCCATGAGGCATGTACTCATAAACAAGCAACCTCTCCCCCATCTCAGCACAATACCCCAACAAGTTAACAACATTACAGTGGCGAATTTTGCAGAGAATTTCCAGCTCCGTTTCGAAATCGCGGTTGTTGGTGTGGATAATAGTAGCAGCGTTGGCTCTTTTCACAGCAACAACTCTCCCATCAGCCAACAAAGCCTTGTACACAAACCCATAACTCCCTCTCCCAAGCTCGTTGAACTCCTTAAATCCATTAGTAGCATCCTTCAGTTCAGAAAGCCTGAAAACTTGAGGCGCCCCGGGACAAGAAGCAACAGAAGGAGTAGAGTTAAGAGCAACATTGGCATGATCATCCTCCTGCTCCGGATTCCCCATGCAAGACTTGGATTGCTTCTGTGTCCCCTTTCTAACCATACAAAGACACCCACAAAGCAAAATAACCGAAACCCCCAACACTGAAGACCCAACTATCACCACCAATCTAGGCAAATGATGCCAATGCCAACGCATATGCAACCCCGTTGACTTGTTAAGTCCACAAACACCAAAACAAGAGCTGTTCTGACAAAGAGAACAAGCAGTGCAAACTCTATCAGCATTCCTAGTACATTCACTAGACAAGAAAAACCCTTTGGAACAATTCGACCCACAAGGCGAACAAATCCTCAAATCCTCTCGAACACAAAGGCTCGTCAAAGCAATCTCGTTAAGCACACTCACATTGAAAGCAAACTCACCAGCCCCACAAGAACTAGCCCTGCACAAACCAGGACTAGAAAGCTCCAAAGGAGGATCAAAATCAGGTTTTGAAGCATTCACCAACCAACAATCCAACAGAAGATCATCCTCCCTGATCCCGCACGTGGTGAAATCCGAAGAAGCAATAGCCATGAAACCATTTCCTTTCGGAACCACCGAGGAATTCAAATCACCCCAACACTCCACTTCGTGGCTATCCATTCTAACTCCACAAAAGTGCCTAGCCCCAGCCGATAGAGAAACCAACGGAACCTGAACCGGAGGATCCAAAAACGAACCCGGGTCGCCCCAGCACTTCAACTCGCCGGAAAAGTTGAAAACGCCGCACACGGCGCTCCGACTCGCCGCCAAGGCCGCGAAACCATTGGAAACATTTGAAACACCCAAATTCCTCGAAGTGGGTCCCCAACAGGTAAGTCCACTATCTTTGACTTCACCGCAGGTGAACCCCTCGCCGGAAACAACCGTCTTCACTTCAAGCTTCGTCACTGACAGGTCCAAAAACAAGTCACTATGCATCGCCTCTAACGTGCCGTTTTCGGTTTTCCTGATTTCCCAGCAATCCACGGCGCCGGAATCGCGATCGGCGTAGTAGTACCCCTGGACGGCGCACACGTGGCGGTTTCCGGCGGCGATGCGGGAGTAGGCGGTGTTCCGGTACGCCGGCGGCACGAGAACAAGATCTGCGCTGGGTTTCGTGGTAGCGCCCCAGCAATAAGGCTGCGAGGTGTTGGCCAAAATCCCGCAGAGAAAGCCGTCCCCGCCGGAGAGCGCTGCCATGGCGGGGAGGGCGGCGGAGACGGCGGATAACGACGGCGAGGTGGCGTTGTTCCCCCAACATATGACGTCTTGCTTGCCGCTGGCGTCGATGGCGCAGAAAACCTGGCTGTCCCCGAAGGAGGCGGAGATTGGGCCCATGGCACCGAAGCCGTGCACCGCGGCGCAGAGGAACATGAGAAATGAAAAGAGTGAGAGAGTTTGCGATTGCATGGTTGGGTTTGGAACAGTGTCATGGAGTCGGCGTTGGGAGCATGATTATGACAGTGTTTGTAATCTGTGTTTGTGAAGTGAGAAAAGTGTGATGAGTGTTGATGACGATGAAACAACGTGGGTGTCGCCATTTTTACAGCTTCAGTTCCTGACCGTTACTACCGAACTCGGATACTTACTTTCATCCTTCCTTTTACTATTATTTGCTTCTGTTGCCCTTTGCCCTTTACTATAAAAGTTTTTTCATTTCTTTATTTATTATTTACCATCTTACTGGAACATTAATTAAATACCACTCCTCCTCCTAAATTTCATCTGCAATATTTTTATAAATGGAAGATAAAAAAAAGTCTAAATTTTCCCTTAACTTTTTTTTTCTTTCAAGTTTATTTTATAAATCCTTTTAAGTTTTCGTTGGCTATGAAATTAAAATAATGTATTGTTTATTATTTTCCTTTTTTCTATACAGTACCAAAAAATAATGTAAAATTAAATTGGAAAAAAAGTGATATTAATAGTAAATTTGGTTCCTCAATTTTTAGATTTAACTCTAACATTCAAGTATCAACATAATGTAATATGATTGAAAATTAGTCATGTTCTTTTAAGTACATATTCAAGTGTTCGATTATCATATTAATGTGCATAGAAAAATACTATATCCAGAGAAGTTAGTATATATGTTATCATATAATTTTCTATCATACAATAATTCTCTACCAATTATTTTATGTAACTCTCATTATATCAAAATCAAACTATACTAAATAAAATAAATAGTTGAAAAACGCTTGTAGTAAAATTGTACACACAAAAATAATTCAGTATTTGATTAACAATTCCCAAATTTAGAAAAGAAAAGAAATAGAAATATAGTTCTCACAATTAAACAAATTTCACCGCATTATTTTTCACAAGAAATCTCTTGTTTGAAAAATCAAGGAAAAAAATCAAATCAAGTGAGAAATTTAAATGATAATTATTAATTTGATCTTATTATAAATTATCAATATTAAAATGCACAAGTTATGAGAATAGTGTTTAATAGAAAAATTATCATGTAATCTCAGAGCAATGAAGTATTTATGATTTTAACCAATTTTCATATAATATATATTTAAAAATTTTGATTCACAATTAATAATTATTAAAATTTGATTGTCATATGAAAATTGATAAAGACCATAATGGTCTCAAAACAGTTAATAATTAATATCTTACTAACATGATATTATCATATAAAAATTAACATCCATATCTCTCACAAACACATATATAATTTAAAATTTTGAAAAAATTATGAGCATCATCACCACAAAGATACACCATTATTTATAAATTATTTATATTAAGAACTTGATTGATCGATTTTATTAAAGTTTTTTATTATATTTTTTATTTATAAAATTTAAATTTGAGACTTTATTTAAAAAAAATTGTCAAATTCAATTCAATTCTACTTGACCAACCTTACATTATAGAAATTTGTTAGTATATACAAACTTTACCACTTGGAATCAAATGTGACCACACAAACCTCAAATAAATTTACATTTTTTAACAAAATATTTTTGATACACACACCTATAAATAAGAATGGATGACATTTATATTTAAGTAATGCATTATGTACTAATTATGGGAGATCTGGATGGTGGGTTGTGTTTAGGGAGTTAGGAAAGTACCATGGGTATATAAACATTGGCTTCCCCGAAAAGGTAAATGATAAAATATTGTCTTTGTCTGAATGAAGTGGGTCGAGTATCTAAAAGAGATTTTATTTGTAGCCTGAAAATGGGCCCTGTGGACAGCAACAAAGAGCCGAAGAAAGTGGCGTGGCTGAGTCTGAATGTCCACTACGGAATCAACACCACAAGACACCCAACTTACATATCCATCTCAATATATCTATGCCTTCTTACGTAACTCAATTATCTACCACTTTTTACGTAATTCTCCACTTCAATGCGTTAAGCCCAATCAACGTAAAAGAAATTACCCACAACTTGAATTAAGATATGTCAATTGTCAAAAAATCTCTCTCTCACTTCTTTTTTCTTCTCACCATAGGTATTTAAACAACTAATCTAAAGACTATCACTATCTATTAAGAATATATTAGTTCACATCATACATTATATATATATATATATATATATATATATATATATATATATAAATTAAATTTATTCTATAAAATTAAAATTTAAGTCTATCTATTATTTATTATAGATTTTGCTTTATAAGTCTCAACTAACTCTTTTAAAAATTTGCTTTAACGTTTATTTAAAAACTTATTATATATTAATAAGTCAATGAAGTTAATTTTAAATAAATTAAAAAATCTATTTTTAAATATATGCGAATCTTTTTTAATTTATATGATAAAAAAAATTTACTCTATTATTATTAAAATTTAAATTTTAAAAGAAAAAATTAGTATAAAAGGGACAATTTATATATATCTAAGTACATTTACATGATAAAACAAGATAATTTTATAGATATATAAATAAATAAATAAAGATTTCCTATATCTTATTTAAAACATTTTAAATAACCAATCAAAAAGATAAAGAAAAAAGAGTAGATGAAGATGCAACTGTTAGAATTTTTATTTTTTATTTTATATGAACAGAGGATAAAAAGTATAGAGAAAATGTAAATATAAATAATTTGATTTTTTTAACACAAATTTATCTATTTAATTATATTATTTTTTACACAAATTTAATTATATTGTAATGCGTATATTAACTTTTATTATACTATAATTAAATAGGCTAGTTTATATTAAGTTTAACAAACTTTTTTATAAACTTAAACCAAATATTTTTAAATAAATTGGCTTATTTTAAAATTTTAAATATAATATTTTTTTATTAAATAAGCCAGATTAAATAAAACTTTTAATAAATTATATCACAAGTTTTTATTCAAGTACGTCCTAACTTATTATTCTTAATGGTACAGTACCATATTTACAGGCGATCATCTAACCAGTTTTCACACACAACAAAGTTGGAACACGGATTCTCTTATTAAATAGACAGTAATCCATAATAATGTGTATACCGTATGGTGCCGATTGGACCGAATTATCCGAACCCCTTACCGTTCCCGAACCGGCCGAATGCCCGATACCACCGACCCCAAAATAGCGTACGGAACGCTTCGGTACAGTCGGCCAAGATCAACGACATTACTTAATTACGGATAATTTAATTAGTTTAAAGCCTCGGATTAGTCCCTAATTTCCCGGGGCCCATCCCGTAATCACGGCCCAACACGAATACCTATAAATACAACTCCTGAGAGGTACGTAACCAACTTTTCAACTACCGCATTTAATACGCCGAACACTTACTTGAGCGTTGGAGTGTCTTTGCAGGCACCCCCTCCTCGTTTCGGACTGCTCGGAGAAGGACGAGAAGACCTAGACACCGGACCCGACCCGCTACAACAAGGATAATTGGAGTGTGTATCCTAACACAGGAACATTTGGCGCCCACCGTGGGGCCGAAGAGACGTTTTCAGCCCCTTTCTTAACTCTACGACTGAGACCGAGATATGGTAGTGACCCGAAAAGGACAATCAACAACAACCCAACCGACTCACAACATTAATACCGAAGCCAATCCCGCTATGAATAACCAAGAGCGTTACCCGTACGGAATGCCCCAAACTCAACCGGAACCCGTGATACAGCAGGTCCAGCCGAATACTGATCAAACTCAACCAAATTTACAAGACGACCTTCGCGCGTTGCGGGAAGAAATGGCCACCATACGCAGGCAAAGAGAAGCCGACGCCCGGGAGCTAGCCGAGTTACGGCGACAGAATGCCGAACTCCGAAACCTGAATCAGACTTGTGTGCCGTCCACCCCCACAGCTGTGGAAGAATCTGCCTATCACGCCCCAACTGAGCCGGTAACTCGATCGCCGGGCACCTCATTGATAGCCAACAGGGCCGAAACCACCCTCCATTCTCTAAGACATCCGTTTTCACGGAGAATAATGGAAACAACCCTTATGGATCATTGGAAAAACCTCCCAATTGAGAAATATGACGGAACTTCCGACCCCGACGAACACCTAAACGTTTTCCTGACACAGGCAACCCTTTCCACCCAAGACGACTCAGCCCTGTGCCGAATATTTCCCACCTCATTGAAAGGAAGAGCTCTAAACTGGTTTACCAAGTTGCCGAACGCTTCCATCGACTCGTTTGGCGAGTTATCATCCCAGTTCACCTTACAATTTGCGACGAGCAAGCCGTACCGGACGACCTCGTTGGCTTTAGCCGGAGTGCGTCAGGAGAAGAAAGAGAGTCTGAGGTGTTTCATGGACCGGTTCAACAGGATTGCTATGGAGATCGGCGACCTCAACCCAGCCGTAGCGCTAGACCGATTGAGCACTGCCCTCAGACCGGGACCTTTTGTCAATAGCTTATGCAAAAAACCACCTGTGGACATGAATGATCTCCGACGCCGAGCTGAGAAGTACATGCAAATGGAAGAGTTGGCCGAAACAAGAAATCAAGCTAGAGCCGAGGAGAATTACAACCGGAAGGAATCCGGTCGAGAACCAACAAAAAAGTTCAATGCCGACCCCTCAAGTTCTCGCCCCCCGAAAGGACCTCGTTACACAACGTACACTCCCCTCAACGCTAGCAGGGCTAAGGTACTAGAGCAAGCCCTGTCGTCGGAAATCCTGATAATCCCGAAAAGAGCGAACACGCCCCCAAGGGCCGACAAGGCGAAAGCATGCCGATTCCACCGAAACCGGGGGCACTCGACGGAAGAATGTTCGGCGCTAAAGGATAAGCTGGAGGACCTTATCAAGCAAGGGCACCTGAAGAACTTTGTCTCACCGCAAGACCACCGACCAAGAGGGAGAGACGAAGAATACAGTCGGCGAATGTCACCACCGAGAGATCGACGTCACAGGTCCCGTTCAGCCGAAAGGAAGGACCATTCACGAAATTCAAGAGAAGACAACGCTCGGCCGAGAAAGATAATAAACACGATCGCCGGAGGTTTCGCCGGAGGAGGCTCCACCTCTTCGGCTAGAAAGCGGCATCTCCGGGCTGTCCGAGATGTCAATACAGTGAACCAACAGAAAGCACCGAGGATGCCGACCATCACATTCTCGGACCGAGAATTCCGTGGCGTCGACCCCATCCAAGATGACCCTATGGTGATTTCAGTCGAGATGCACAACTGCATCGTGAAGAAAACCCTGGTCGACCAAGGGAGCTCCGCCGACATCTTGTACTGGAATACTTTTGTGCAACTGGGGATCCCCGAGGAGAGCTTAGAGCCGTATCACGAACCCCTGGTCGGTTTTTCTGGCGAAAGAGTAATGACGAGAGGGTGCATCGACCTGTATACCCGTTTCGGGTTCGACCAAAAGATTTCCCGAGAGATTAAGGTCCGATACATCGTTGTACACGCCAACACGTCGTACAATGTTTTACTGGGCCGACCCTCGATCAACACGTTGGGGGCCATTGTTTCGACCCCCCACCTGTGCATGAAATTTCCATCGAGGGATAAGCAGGAGGTGATCACCGTGCATGCCGATCAAAAAGCTGCAAGGGAGTGTTACCTGTCTAGCCTGAAGGTGCAACCTCTGGCCGAGCCACCCGCGACAGCAGAAAGGGTAAATGTGGTTGGACAAGAAACAGCCGAGAGCATCGACCTAGATCCTCGTTTAGGAGAGGTGGAACGAATTGAAGCCATCGAAGACCTCGTCCCTTTCCAGCTCGGCCGATCACCCGAACAAATCACCCAAATAGGATCCCAGTTGAGCGAAACTGATGCGAACCGAGTCAGGCAAACTGTCCGAGACAACAAAGACTTGTTTGCTTGGACGGCATCAGACATGCCTGGGATAGACCCTGGTTTCTTGTGTCACCGATTGGCAGTGTGCCGAGACGCCCGACCGATAGCCCAAAAGAAAAGGAAAATGGGAGACGAGAAACGAAGGGCTGCAAATGTTGAGGTACAAAAGCTATTGCAAGCAAAGTTCATCCGAGAAGTTACCTATACCACGTGGCTGGCAAATATAGTCCTGGTCAAGAAGTCAAATGGCAAATGGAGAATGTGTACCGACTACACCGACCTCAATAAAGCCTGTCCGAAGGATGCATACCCACTCCCTTGTATTGATCGGCTTGTAGACGGTGCGTCAGGGCACGCAATCTTCAGCTTCTTGGATGCATATTCAGGCTATAACCAAATAAAAATGCACCCGGCCGACGAGGAAAAAACGGCATTCATCACCGAAAGCGCCAATTTTTGTTACAAGGTAATGCCATTCGGGTTGAAGAACGCTGGGGCAACCTATCAGAGGTTGATGGACAAGGTATTCCGAGAGCAAATCGGCCGCAACATCGAGATTTATGTGGATGATATGGTGGTGAAATCTAACTCCATGGAAGATCACGCGGCCGATCTCGCCGAAGCATTCGGAGCATTGCGTAAATATAACATGAGACTCAACCCCGAGAAGTGCACTTTCGGGGTTAAGGGAGGTAAATTTCTCGGCTTTATGCTATCGTCGAGAGGCATAGAAGCTAACCGAGACAAATGCCAAGCTGTAATAGATATGCGGAGCCCGAACAGTCTCAAGGAATTGCAGCGCCTCTCTGGAAGACTGGTCGCCCTGTCCCGATTCCTCCCTCGGCTAGGCGACAAAATCAGTCCAATGACGAAGCTCTTGAAAAAGACGTCAACTTTCGCCTGGAACGAATCATGCGAAGAGGCCTTCACGGCATTGAAAACAGCTTTGGCGACCCCTCCGACCCTGACGAGACCGGATCGTTTGAGCCCGCTGTTGGTGTACTTAGCCGTATCAGACGAAGCAATTAGCTCGGTTTTAGTACAAGAAAAGGGAGATTCTCAGGTTCCCATCTATTTCGTTAGCCGACTTCTTCAGGACTCCGAGACCCGATACCAACTTATTGAAAAAGTCGCTCTCGGATTGGTACATACCTCCCGGCGTTTGAGACACTACTTTCAAAGCCACCGAATGGTCGTGCACACCGATTGCCCAGTCTCCAAAGTCCTCAGAAAACCCGAACTCGCCGGGAGAATGATGGCATGGGCTGTCGAACTCTCGCAATTTGACATTACATACAAGCCGAGAGGTCCGATCAAAGCGCAATGCTTGGCCGACTTCGTGAACGAGTTACACCCCCACGGCCACTTCGAAGAACAATGGTGGACCCTCCACGTGGACGGCTCCTCAAACAGCCAGGGGAGCGGAGCAGGTGTAATCTTGGAGGGGCCGAAGGGCATTACTTTGGAGCAATCCCTACGTTTTCGATTCAAAGCCTCCAACAATCAGGCCGAGTATGAAGCCCTGATAGCCGGACTCAGGTTAGCCGAAGACATGGGCGCGACGAGAATCAAATGTCTAACCGATTCTAAGGTTGTGGCCGAACAAGTAGGTGGCAATTTCCAGGTGAAGGACCACGTGATGATGAAATACTACCACACTTATCAAGGGCTGAAGTCCAACTTCCAGGAGGTGTCGGTCGAGCACATCCCACGAGAGAACAACACTCGAGCCGACCGATTGGCTAGGCTAGCCACAACCAAAAAACCAGGTCAATTGAGAACCATCATCCAACAGGAGATCGACCACCCGAGTGTTGACACGGAGTTGATAGCAAATATCGAGGCCGACCACGCCGAACGAAAAGATCCCCCAGACTGGCGAGCCGAAATCAAAGCTTTCATCATTGACGGGGTCACACCAGACGATCCGGCTGAGGCCAAACGTTTGCGAACCCAAGCCAGTAGATATACTATCATTGCCGGGCAGCTGTACAAACGTGGTTTCTCTACCCCGCTGCTAAAATGTCTTGACCTCCGTGAAGCCGATTACGTGACAAGAGAGGTGCACGAGGGAATCTGTGGCCTGCACTCAGGAGCAAGGACAACTGTCTCCAAGCTCCTACGGGCCGGATACTACTGGCCGACCATGAACACCGACTGTGCAGCGTTTGTGAAGAAGTGTATACCATGTCAGAAGCATGGGAACCTAATCCACCAGCCGGCCGAGCAATTACATTGCATTCCCCCCGCCTGGCCATTCGCTACCTGGGGGGCCGACATACTAGGACCATTTCCGATCGCCAAGGGACAATGCAAGTTCCTTATCGTAGCCGTTGATTTGTTTACTAAGTGGATTGAAGCCGAACCCCTGGCATGCATCTCTGCCCTTCAGGTTCAAAAATTCCTATGGAAGAACGTCGTCACCCGATTCGGAGTCCCTCACACGTTAGTGACTGACAACGGCCTTCAATTCACCGATCGGAAACTCAACGAGTTCCTGGCTGGCCTAGGAGTACAGCACAAGTTTACCTCGGTGGAACACCCTCAGACAAATGGACAGGCCGAGTCGGCCAACAAGGTCATCCTGGCAGAATTAAAGAAACGGCTAGGGGAGGCAAAGGGAGCATGGGCCGAACAACTACCTGAGGTGCTCTGGGCATACCGATGTACCCCCCAATCGACTACGCAAGAGACCCCTTTTCGCATGGCTTATGGGTCCGACGCAATGATCCCCGTGGAAATCGGGGAACCTTCATTCCGCCGAACCCACTTTGATGAGGCAAGTAACGAAGCCGAGCTCCGGACAAACCTAGACGCGATAGAGGAGGTTCGAGACCGAGCACTGGTTATAGCCGAAGCCACCAAGCAACGATACAAGAGAAGGTTCGACAGCAAGGTGAAGCCTCGAGCATTCCGAGAAGGAGATCTCGTCTGGAGAGCCACGGGCGAGGCGAGGAAAGATCCGAAGCAGGGGAAGCTCGCCCCAAACTGGGACGGGCCCTTTCGAGTCCGACACAATCTGAATAACGGGGCATTCAAGTTGGAACACCTATCCGGAAAGCCTATCCCTAGAACTTGGAACTCGACTCACCTTAAGATGTACTACAGTTGATGTACTAGTGCACTCTTTTCCTTGACCGACTCTTTTGTCCCTAAGGAGGGTTTTGGGTCGGCAAGGTTTTTAACGAGGCACTTAATAAAAATTTATTTCATTCTCTTTCTTCATTCAATATTATGCATATGTAAACCACAAATGATGCGAAATTTGATCTCGGACGACACACACCCTAAACGCCTAGCATCCCTCGGCCGACTTCTTCGACATCCCACCGAGCCCGACAGGTTTCCCTGCCGAGTACCCTCCTCGGCTAAGGATGTACCTGGGCCAAACGTTAAGCACCAACGCCGAGCATCCCTCGGTCGACCTCTTCGACATTCCACCGAGCCCGACAGGTTTCCCTGCCGAGTACCCTCCTCGGCTAAGGATGTACCTGGGCCAAACGTTAAGCGCCAACGCCGAGCATCCCTCGGTCGACCTCTTCGACGATCTACCAAACCCGACAGGTTTCCCTGCCGAGTACCCTCCTCGGCTAAGGATGTACCTGGGCCAAACGTTAAGCGCCAACGCCGAGCATCCCTCGGTCGACTTCTTCGACATTCTACCGAGCCCGATAGGTTTCCCTGCCGAGTACCCTCCTCGGCTAAGGATGTACCTGGGCCAAACGTTAAGCGCCAACGCCGAGCATCCCTCGGTCGACCTCTTCGACATTCTACCGAGCCCGACAGGTTTCCCTGCCGAGTACCCTCCTCGGCTAAGGATGCACCTGGGCCAAACGTTAAGCACCAACGCCGAGCGTCCCTCGGCCGACCTCTTCGACGTTCTACCGAGCCCGACAGGTTTTTCCTAACGAGTTCCCCCTCGATTAAGAACGCATCTAGACATAACAGCATACTACCAGTATCCAAACCCAACATAATACCCTAAGGAGTCGACTTCCCCTTAATCCCGAACCCTCGTTGCTAGAGGAGTCGGCCTCGCGTTGGACTCGCCCAACTCGGCCACTCTGAAAACGAACGATGAAGCCGAGCACTCATTACGATAACATATTCGTATTAAACATACAACTGTTATGTTAAAATGGAAAAATAACCCGAACAATCGAGAGCAAGGTAAATTTTAATATTGACGAATAAAACGGTTACAAAAAATCCTATACTACCGGCGCCAATGGCCGAAGTCACAAAAGGCTCTAATGGCCCGGTTACAAAATAATAGGAATTACCCCCTACCTATCCGACCCCTACTCAGCAGCCGCGCTTCGAGGCTCCCCGTCACCCACCACGTCTATGATCAGGTCCTCTTCCTCATTAGTCGGCGCAGGGACCTGGGTAGAAATACCTTGTCCCGGGGCCTCGGCATCAGGTTGAGCACCCTGGGGAAATTCAGAATAACTGATGAACTTCCCGCCCAGGAAGTCTCGGCTGACATCAAATTGAAAGTCAGCCGGAACCTCACAAAAGTGATAGGCCTGCCGAACCGCATGTTGAAAGCCGGCATCATGCTGGAGGAGGATTTGCTCGGTCGCCTCGGCCTCGAACTTGGTAGCGGCCTCCTTCAGACGGGTTATCTCTGCTGTGGCAGCGGCGGCGTCGGCCTTCATCCTTTGCACCGTGAGCTTTAAATCGTCAGCCTCTCTTCGGTGGGCATCGGCTGCTTTCTTCAACTCCTTAGCCGACTCCGCTGCCTTAGCATTAGCAGTTAATGCCTCCTTCACGGTCACCTCGGCGTCCTTCAGTCGGGCCTGAAGTCTCTCGGTTGAGACCGCCGACCTCATCATTACATGCTTGGCCACAAGCGACGTCCGAGTGTCGAGCTCACAGAAGAGCTTGTACTCGGCCTCCGCGGACATGCCCTCCAAATACTGGCGCCCTCCACCAGTCGTTATATCAAGGTTGATTAAATTCTCAACCTGCACCTCCGAGGCCAAGAAGTTTGTGCCGGCCACCACGGCGGGTATAGCAAAGGCCCCGCAACCTGATTGCTCCAAAGAAAGCTGCTTCGGGCGCTTAATCGACGAGCCCGGACGCTCGGACTCGATGTTTTGCTCGGCGGGACGAGCCCGAGACGTGCCCCCTTTTTTCTTAGGGTCGGCCAATGGAATGATCACGGGGGAAGGTTTGTCCCGTGGCACCCTAACGGCCGACCTCGCCGGAGGAACTTTCCCACTTTCCTTTGCCTCCCTCGCCCTCTTCGCGAGCATCGCGGTCACATCCAGCTTACCTCCGGCCATCAATCCTGCAATAAAGAGAATTTTAACATCAATTTAAACTGATTGATCAACCGAATCCTACTACACGTACCTAGCAAGACCCTCTCAAAATGAGACGTCTCAAAAATCTCCAATAGCTCTCGGACAGGAAGCTCCTTCGGCAGCTGATCCAACAAATCCACTATCCCTTTATCTTCGACAGGAAGTTTTGAGGCCGGAAACGCCTCAAAACGAGTCGGACGCCTCGTCCAATAGAAGGGGAACAGCGGGGTGTTGTCTCGGTCATAAAAGCAATTCGTCAACTCCGACCCCCAACGCACCTTGAAGAACCCACTTTTAAATCCCTTATACGAGGAGGTGAAGGCCCGAAGGAACCCCCGTCTCGGCACCCGGGATAAAGAAACCCATTTTATCGGCTTAGTCGGACGACAGGTGTAATAATAAAGAAAGGCGAGCGGTCTAGGCGTTAGTCCGAGGCAGAGACACAAATTCCGGAACGCTTGCATGGCCGCCCAGGCGTTAGGATGCAACTGAGTCGGCGCAACGTTTAGCGTTCGGAGCACCCCCATCTGAAAGTCGTCGAAGGGTAGCTCGATGCCTAGATCCTCGAACCAGCATATATACGCATAGAAGTAGTCGTCTTCGTCAGGATCGGCCCCCAAAAATACAAAATCTGTATCTGGCCCATCGTCCACACACGCCTCGGCCAACAACGGGAACTCGCCGCCACCTCCAAAACACCTCTCCGACGAAACGAAGGTGTCCAACAGACTCTGGTCGGATAACCTAGAAAAGTATATGCCGACCTCTCCGTCCACCCACTCGTAGCCCGAAGTTTCCACGGTACCATAATCGATTTTCGGCACCCTCCGAACCGGCCGATTCATTACCCCCTTTCCCTTGGCAGTAGTAGGCCTCGGTTGTTCGGCCCGCAGTAAACCCCTTACGTCGACTTCGGGTACTCGGTCTAGGGCCACTGCCTGAGTAACCGGTGGCGATACCTCCACAACTTCATCCCCGCTGTCTTCTACCTCGGTACGGTCGGACGGAAACACCACTTCGCATTGCAAAAGTGGCAGTCTTGATATCTCGCTGGAATTCGACCCGTCCGTACCAGACGAGGCGTCCGACTCGCCCGACGAGGTCCAACTCCTACCCGACGAATATTCCCTATCCATTTATTATTTTGAATTAATGAATACAAAATTTACCTTTATCGGTCGCTTCGGTCGAAATTTGTTCTCGAGAGAGCTCGGAATTTACAGCAAGTGAATTCTCTCAACTCCCCTCCCCCTATTTATAAGCAAGGTAAAAAGGGAAGGTGAAAAGGCGTCTCCCAACCCCAACCGTTCGATCTTCACCATCTAACGGTCCATGTTTCATAACCGTTGGCATTAACCGCTAGGGCCAACGTGGCAAGTCACACCCGTTTCGTTCTCCGAAACCTCCAATCGGTCGGCCCCAACACCATCCCTTACGTCGGCTTAATCAGCTTAAACAACACACTTGAGGTCTCGGCACTCCAGCCCAATCGTCAAATGTCTCGGTCACGACTTTCCAAGTCTCGGTAAAACCTTTTATATCCGACCCATCGCCCCGGGCTTCGTCCTCATGACCCTTCGGCACGTCACCGACCCCAACTTCGCATATCCCGCCACCATTCCCTGTCAGAGGCCTCGGCATGGTAAGGCCACATCTTACGTCACCTAAACTTAAGTCATGTCTTAACCATCTTCGTCTCTTCTCTCCTAGATGCTGTGGGGGTTGTATACCGTATGGTGCCGATTGGACCGAATTATCCGAACCCCTTACCGTTCCCGAACCGGCCGAATGCCCGATACCACCGACCCCAAAATAGCGTACGGAACGCTTCGGTACAGTCGGCCAAGATCAACGACATTACTTAATTACGGATAATTTAATTAGTTTAAAGCCTCGGATTAGTCCCTAATTTCCCGGGGCCCATCCCGTAATCACGGCCCAACACGAATACCTATAAATACAACTCCTGAGAGGTACGTAACCAACTTTTCAACTACCGCATTTAATACGCCGAACACTTACTTGAGCGTTGGAGTGTCTTTGCAGGCACCCCCTCCTCGTTTCGGACTGCTCGGAGAAGGACGAGAAGACCTAGACACCGGACCCGACCCGCTACAACAAGGATAATTGGAGTGTGTATCCTAACACAGGAACAATGTGTTTTTTTATCTCACCCTCCTTTTCGAACTTGCGTGTAAAGTTAAACCAGTGTCACCGTGCAGGCTCATTTCATTTGGTTTTAGTGAAAATGTGATCAGATGAAAAGCACCATGCATCATAATCCCGGGCTTTTCAATTTGGCTTCTTTTGCCTTCTCATGTGAATTTGTAAAGTTTTTTGTCTCGTACGAAATTAAACTAAACGGATAAATCATTGTTTAATAAAATCCGTCTTGTAGAAGAATCATTGTTTACTTTAAACAAAAGTGAAAGTTTCTATACCATAAGATCAAACACAAAACAAACAAGTAAAAACACGGTAATATATCCTTTATATCATATTTACGAAGTCATATAATTATCATTATGTCTGTATATTTATCTCTAAGTTTATGCAATATCAATATAATATCTTAATAATATTTTTATATGTAATATCATATAGATCTAGGGCAAGAAATAATATCTTGGTGAGATGTGTATGCAGCTGTTAGAATGACCTAGAACTTCTAAATCGCTATTGGATCACGTGGATGCCCAATCTGAGCTGTCTGGCGTCCCTTGATTGTTCGTTGAACAATGAAAAATATTATAAAAAAAATTAAAAAATAATAATGGCATGAGGTCAAATAGACATGTCTTAAGTTAAAACTTGAATGGTCCCTTTGTGCCTGTGGGGTAGAGCCACCATCCCAATTAGGGTGCTGGCCTGCTACAACTTCTGCTACTGCATCTGCATTTGCATGTGCATACCCTTCACTTTATGGTCAAACCCAAATAAGAAGGGTCCCTGTCCCTTATGTGCCTAGAAACCACTCCAGTGGTACATATTTTTTGTGGACCCCGTACGAAGATCTTCAATACCAGCCACCCAGGACCATTTGCAATAATCTGCTGTACGAACCTAATTTTCTATATTCATCTTCTACTTTTTAGTGAATTAATATATGGTTTTAAAAGATTTTACAACAAGGTGCATTTATTATAAGGGTCTTTTGGTTTGTCCTAATTTTAAATCGACCCATCATTCATGCGTTGTAAAGTTGTTTTATATTTTGAATTGACGTCCAACTTGATATTCTTTTGTTCTGTACTCAATTTATGTGTATATGTGCATTTGATTTGTAGAAGAAAGTTTGAGGTTTAATTTTCGTTCTCTAGTCCACATAAAGTTTACAAAATGTGATAGAGATGGTGATGGGATAAGGATATACGAGACGCATCCCATCGATTTTTTTTCTTGTCTCTAGCTAAATGCCATGGTGAAATGAGATCACCATGCATGAACTGCCACCGACCTGAGTCTCATATTCATATCATGCTATGAGTCACACCTCAACTACTCTTTTATATAAATCACATAACCTTTTAATTAGAAACAGTTTTGTTTAAACTTTTTATTAGAAATAGTTTTGTTTAATTTAAATAAAATTATTATGAGTAATAAAATTATTTTTTTGAATATTTAATATAATTAAATATTTAGAATTTGAATTTAAGGTTATTGATTAAGTTAGAACAATTTTATATCTATTGATTTATGTGTAAACCTCAATTACTCTAATCAAATGAATATATAATCACATGTAGAAATCAGCTAATCTAATTAAATGAATATATAATCATGGGCATAATCTGATTCAAGTAGGGAAAGGAGTGGATGGAGGTAGAGTTAGTGAGGAGAAAGAAGGGCCCATATATTGCTATTTGTTATTTCATGGGAAATGATGAGGGATTGGAAAGTTAGAAAGTCAGCTAGCACATGTGTTGTCTATGGGGTAACGGGCTAAACTGAAGTTACCTTAGATTTTAATTTCTCTTTCGAAATATCTGTCATTCTATTGGTTTTTTAAGACTCTTGTGTGGGGTTGTGGCAGTAAGCAAGGAACTGTTGGGGACATGTAGGGTATGAGTGAAGTGCAAAAGGGAGTGTCCCATTAGAAAGAAAACCACATTTCTCACATTAAAGGCGTAAGGAAAATTCCCTTCGTGTTGGTTCAGTATCATCACTGCGGACATGAATTCCGTAGATCGTAGTACTAATAATAACTTCTTGGAATTTTATTTATTTTCCTTCTATTTTCATGCATTGCAATTTCAGTCCTTAGTTTATAATAAAACATCTAATCCCTCTTGGTTCCGGTAATTGTAAGGCTTACATTGAAAAATGATGTAACTTTTTTCATAATTATTATGTTTTTATCAAAATTTGTAAGTATTCTAACAATAGGAATGAAGTTTTATTTGCTCCAATATTCCAATATTATAGCAACAATGAAGACATCTGAAAAACACTTTAATGTTTAAGTTAAAGAAAAGTTTAAATTAAGAATGAGATTATGATTTTAGTGATATATGACGTTCATATATAAGTAATTGATTTTAATCTTAGAATTAGAGATTATGTTCATTGACAAACAAAAATATTGTTCTTGATAATATGATCCCAGATTCTGAAAGATATTAGAGATTATGTTGTATGATATCTTAAAAATATATTTTAGTGGTTGTGTGGAGATATTGTCTTTAATAGGTAGGTGTGTACCTATAGCTATTAAAATGATCTATAAAGGACTTTGCTTTATAATATTGGGTCAATGGGCCTAGTATAGACGAGTTCGCATCTTGGTCAACTCGCATGATTGTGAAGCCAGGCTAATTGAGTTAGGTGGTATATAAGTCCCTTGAGCTTCGAGCTTATTAGGATGAAGGAGTAGTGAATGAGGTTGTTTCGAGTGAGTGGACACATTTGAGTTAGGAATGGAGTTGACTTGGTCAAGCTAGTCAAGTTGGGTAGTTCATAAGTCATTTGAGCTCTGAGCTTCCTAAGGTGGAGGAGTTATATTGTTTACTTCATCTTGATCGTGCGTGTTACGTTTAATGTGTGTTTGTTGGAAATTTTCTTCGCGCATTAATGGGTAATAAATGTTATGCTTACAAGGAAATCTAGGTAGTTATTGTTTGGTTGTTGATGTGTGGTAGGGGAGCGATGGTTACCTTTGTCCCATAAATGAGGCAAGTACCTCCATTTTTTCTAGCTTGTCTTTATGTATTGATGCTCTATGGTAGTGGGGTTCTTCTTGTGTCATTATGTTCAAGATTTGATGTATCTTTCTTCCTCATTTGTTGTTGTCATCTTAGAATAATCTTTTCAATGAGTGTTTATGCAAGGAATTTGGTGTAATTGAATTTTGGTGACTTTTCTTATTTGTTCGTGTAGGTGTCTAGATATGACGTCGAAGCACGGTGACTCTAAAGCTAGGGTTGACACTACAATTTCTATGTTGTGGGGCAAAAACTTTATTCAAGGGGAGAGAGAAGCTTTGACAACAAGATTAATATGCTTTGCTCTAAATTGGATAGTAGTTGATTGGAGAGGGCAACGTTGGTTATGACATGGGTGCATCTGTAGAGCGAAAGGTAGAGATTGAACAATGAAAGGAAATCTTTAAGGAAGAAGGGGCATATGTTGGTGGCTTGCATGGAAAATCTTACAATTGAGAAGATCGCAACAATGCAAAAGTGTGACAATTTTGCTGGAAAGGTGGAGAATTTGTCATTCAAGCAAGTGTTGTTGTTGGCCTAGACTAGGGACTGCCAAGCCCATGTGACAACATTGGAGAACATTGTGTCTGAGGAGCACACATGTAGTTTCTAGAGGGTCATTTGACAAGTGGCGTTTCATGGTTCGGATTTTCCTTGCAACAAGTTCAGTGTTAATTTAGATGTTGTTGATCAGAAGCTTGTGAAGGATGTTGACCTTCCCGATAAGGATGATACGGAGGAGTCATCAAAGAGTGGAAGAATGTGTTCATGGCCTCTAAGGGTACTAGGTATGATGGAAGCACTTGGAAAGAAAGTTGATTCTTCAAGTTTTCCATGCAAGGACCGAAGAAACTCTTGAGGATTCCTTGAGAAGAGACTTGAAACTCCTTGAAGCAATCTTCAATGGAGTAGAAGCACTTGAAGTGGTTCGGTTACTCCTTAGCTTGTGAAGGAAGCGTGAGGAACCAAGGCAAAGGTTGAAAACCTTTGGTGAGAACCTCAGAGAGAAAATTCTCTTCGGTTTTGGGAGAGACTCTTGAGAGAGAAATCTGAAGTTTTATTTCTCAAATGTTCAAAAGTGATTACAAGTGAAGAAAATAAAAATATATAGGGAGAGGTAGCTTCTAGTGTAAGCTAACCTTAACCATGGTTCACTAGGAACCATGGTAAGGTGTAGCTAACCATCCATGGTTTCTAAAACTTGTAGGAGAAGCTAACCTTGACCATGGTTCACTTAAGAACCATGGTAAGGTCAGCCTAACCTACCAAGGTTTAGAAACTTGGAAGGCAAGCTTCAAAGCTTGAAGGAGAAGCTAGCAAATTTCGGCCAAGAACAAAGGTGAAGGCTAGGCGGCCAAGGCTCCAAAATGCTCAATGATTTATTTAAAAAATATTTGATTTGGTTTAGTTAGGTTCATCATATGATGACGAGACCTAGCTAAATCAAATCTATGAAAAATTAGGAGCAAAATGAGTCTAATATGCAAAATTTTGCCTAGGCCCAGTTCTGACCCAATTACTAGTTACACCCTCAAGCATTGCTAAATGCCACCCCTTTTTCCCTACTGAAAAAATATAAAATGAATGTATCAACAAATGAGGTTAAATGGAGTTAAACTCTCCAAGTAACCCACCCTAAAAACAATATACAATCACTAATAAAAGCAAGTAAAGTGTCTCACAAATATAAAGGCAAAAATAAGCCTATACAAAGAAACTATATGTACAAACATATGAAAAGGTCTTTAAGATCATCCCATTCCTCTTGGTTCTTTTAAGATATCACCTCTTGGATTCCTTGGCCTTGGCCATAGTCTATCATCCCCTCCCTTTTGAAAAGGATTTGACCTCAAATCTCAAGGGTCTTCATGATTATTGGCCACACCTACAAATATATAATAAAATTCATTAGAGGTGATATTCTCAACAAATAAATGTGAAAGGTATATCCTAGAAGGAATCCTTTCATTGAACCTAAAGAAATCTATGATATTAGACCTTCTAATATAATGAATAGGATCCTCTCCTAAACATAGACTAGGTATATTACTAAATCCTAAAAATGTGCTAAAACTAAAATTATAGCACACTAAAGACTTAATCCTAAAAACTAAAACATCTTGCCTAAAGTACCCTATGTGGTAACCTAGGCATTTCCTAGAAAATAAGGAAAATACTACTAAGAAATTTCCTAAACAATTTTGGATTATATTATTTGTTGGATAGTTATGAAAAAAATTTGTCACAAGGAACCTTGAAGGTTCATATTTTATATCCAACAAATAATATATTCCATAAATTGGGTGCATTATTGAAACAACTAAGGTAGGAAAAATCCTACACAAAGAAAAACTATCTACCTTGGGCACCACCAAGGAAGTAGCATGAGAAGTGGAACTAAGTGAAGTCCACTTTTCCTTCACCAAATCTTGAAGATGAAATTCTTTTTCTTTAAAAATAATGGATTTGTGAACCTCTTCTTCAAGACTAGTGGCAGTGTGAGGGTAAGAGTTAAGGTCTTTATGAATAAAGAGAATAGTTTTCATAGGTTCTCTAGTGATAAAGAAATTCTCTTTAGACATAACTCCCTTAGAGGATATTTCTTCCTCTTTACTCTTCCCTACTTTTTCTCTTTTTCTTTTGTTTTTCATTTGTGTTTGATCCTCAGCCACTTGTTGAGGTGAGAGAGGATAAAGTACAAACTTCTTTTCCTTATGAGTGAAGTTGATTTCATTAGTAAGGTCATTATGTATAGTTTTCTTTACAAATTGCCATGGTCTTCCTAACAAAATATGACAAGCTTCTATTGGTACTATATCACATAAAGCTTGATCCTCAAACTTCCCAATGGAAAACTTAACCTTCACTTGTTGGTCAACTACTATGTCGCCATCCTTATTAAGCCATTGCAAATGATAAGGTTGAGGATGTGGCATAGTAATTAAACTCAACTTTTTAACCAACCTAGTGCTACAACAGTTGTACCATGAACCACTATCAACAATTAGAGAACAAGCATTATTTAAAACATTACATCTTGTATGAAAGATGTTCTCTCTTTGTGATAGGGTACCACTAGGTTGATTATGAAGGATTCTCCTAAGCATTAGGAGCTCTCCTTCATAAGGATAAACTGGCTCCACTTTGGACCTTTGAAGCTTTGTTTCAACCTCACTCTCACTAGAAGAGGAGGTAGTAGTCTCTTCTTGACTACTATAAGTGTCATGCCCCTTAAGATCATGCCTTTTTTTGTAGGGCATTGAGAAGCAATGTGGCCTCTCCCTAGACACTTGAAACATTTAATATCACTAGTTTTTGTGCTAGTGTGTGGGGTGATGAGATCTTTATCCTTATCTTTGTTTTTCTCTTTCCTCTTAGCCAATTCTTTGGAGGGTTCTAAAATAATTTTCTTTTCAAAAGGTTTTTCCTCCTCCATGTAGTCTTTCTTAAGAGATCTAGAGTGGGAGCTTTCTCTTTTAGAAGATTTTCTCAATATTTGTTGTTCTACCCTTACACAAAGTTGGACCAAGTCATTTAAGTCCCTGTAGGGTAGTAGCTCCACTTGGTCTCTAATCTCTAAGTTAAGACCACTCATGAATCTGGCTACTGTAGTGGCTTCCTCTTCCCTTATACAAGCCTTCATCATGTAAAGCTTCATTTGTTGTCTGTACTGTTCTATAGACATATCCCTTTGTTGGAGCCTTTGGAGCTTATTCATAAGCTCCCTTCCATAGTAGGTGGGAATGTGCCTCCTCCTCATAGCACTTTTAAGATCATTCCAATATTGAATTGGAGGATCATTATGGAGGCGCCTTTCTCTTTCTAAGGCCGTCCACCAATACATGGCATGCCCTTGGAAGCTAAGGGTAGCCAGAGGGACTTTTCTCTCTTTACTTACCTTGTGGCAAGCAAAGAGTTGCTCCACTTTCATTTCCCAATCTAAGTATGACTCCACATCATCTTTTCCAAAAAATTGTGGGAGGTCAACTTTGACTTCCTTAGGTCTTATTGTCCTTCTAGGTGGAGGTTGGTAGTGATCCCCTTGATTCAAGCTTTCATTAGGGGATGTATATTGGGAATGTGAGCTCCTACTTTTTTTTTCTATGTTTCTTTATATCTTCTTTCAACTTTTCTTCTTCTTGTCTTAAAATTCTCAATTCTTCCTCAAGGTAAGCAAGTTGTCCTTCTCTTTCAATTTTATCTCTTTCTCTTTGAAGAGACTCTTGCTTTTTCCATAGTTTAAGTTGTAGACCCCTAAAATTGTCCGGGTCGGAAATAAAGCTTGAAGACTCTCGAAGACTGAAGGAAGATCAGCCAGAAGGACTCCTGGAAGGCCCTAGGAGGGTTCTCTGTAGGTCTAGAGGTCTTAGAATAGCTCAAAATAAGGAAGTGGAGGGAATGAAGCCCAATACGGCCGTACTGAACTTAATACGGCCGTATTGAAGCTTCAATACGGCCGCAGTGAACTCAATACGGCGTATTGAAGTTTCTGAAAACTTCAATACGGCCGTACTGAAATCAATACGCCCGTATTGACACTTCAATACACCCGCAGCGAACTCAATACGGGCGCATTGAAATTTCTGAATTTCAATACGACCGTATTGAACTTCAATACGACCGTATTGAAGTTCAAAAATTTCAATACGGCCGTATTGCTCCTGTAGGCCGTATTGCGCCTATTCCCTATAAATATGACGTCAATTGGACGTCATTCCACACTTTTTCACTCAGTTTTGACTCCCTCCTTGAGTGTTCTGGGGTTTTTGAGCAGTGTTCTGCCCTAGAAATCTCTCTGGGAGTCGATCCGACGAAGTTCTGGAATTCCGAGCACTTAGCTTGGAGATTCGAACTTAGTCGAAGGGAAATCCTCCGGATTTCCATAGTCAAAAGTTTTTAGGAAGGAGCGAGCGAGCTTGTAGAGCGAGGGAACGCCAAAAAGCTTCCCAGTTTTACTCAACATATAAAAGCACGCTTCAAGAGGTTTCTTCTTAAATCCTTCCTTTTACTGCTTTCTGTGTGCATATTTAAACTGTCATCATGTAGATAGTTAATTTATAATCGCTTATAATAAATAGGGGTAATTTAGTAATTTTACACTGTTATTTTAGAGAAATAATCTGTCATAGGGAACCCGAAAGGGGCGCCGTGGGGTGCTAACACCTTCCCCACGCGTAACCGACTCCCTTACCCAACTCTGGTTGTAATGGCCAAAGTTGATTTTTAATCAATTGCCTTATCCCTTTTTCCAATGTTTTGAGTAAAACATTGGTGGCGACTCCACGAACCCTCCTTTTACGAAAACCACTAATCCATGGAGGGTCCCGCTTGGGATTAATATGGATTGGTGAGCCTTTTAATAAAATTGCTCGTTTGACGAGGTCTCAGTTTGAGAATAAGTCATTCTAGCAATCCACATTTTTAAACAAATAAACGAGTCCAACCATCCTTCGCGAATGCCGAAAGCCCGTTTCGGGCCGGTGGCGACAGATGGCGACTCCGCTGGGGAAGCCTCGAGAGTCAGTCCCATTTAGTGACAGATTATTTTTAACAAATAATAGTTAAAATTACTTCATTACCCCTTGCTTGTATGATAACATGATTTATTATATGGCTTTAATAACTGTTGTTTGTTTAATTTCCGCAATTGTTTGAAATACAAATTGTACACAAACCTTTGCACACAACAGTTCCCTCTATACCCGGGGGCATGAGTGGTAATCCATAGGGAGTGGATGTTAGTACGGCCGGTTGATGGGTTTATAGGAGCCTATGAGACCGTTGTCGGAAAACATCACTCAAGGTGATAACCATGAACTTGAGTCCGACGGTGCGTTGGAGCTTTCCATCGACCTACGACAAGAGGAATTGGGTCCCTATAATGGGGGCACCTTGGGGGCCTTTGACCAAGTGAGAACAGTTAGATCCTCCTTGAATATGCACTTTTCTGCAGGAGACCCCTACCTCGTAATTTGCTCGTGACTGTTCGTGGATGAGTGAATTGTTTGTGCATTGACTATGTGACATTGTATGAGCATACATTTGCATTTGTTAAACAAACAACATCCCTATTCTATTTAAATAAAAAGAATAAATAGAAATAAAGATCTTCTAGTACATGGTGTTAACATCTACCTTCATTTGCATTCATATAGGTAGTTTCCCTTTTCACCCAAAAAAATACAAAAATATATAAAATATTCAAAAGAAAAATATATATTTATCCCAAACCAAGCAATATCATGCATCATATTAGGAAAATCCCGAAAACATGATAATGCTTAGTTCAATAAACACAATGCATGCATATTCAACATCATCATCTCATGCATATAGATCATGGAGGGATCTAGGAATCATTCATTTCATACATCCCTCCTAGTAATTCAGTAATAAACATAAATAAAAAGAAAGGATTAAATCGATGCGTATGTTCAAAAATGGATCGCACGCCGTTCGTCATGTGTAAGCCAACAACCGCGCCAAGCGAGCGCACATCAATTCCGTTGTTGGTAATCAAGACGAATAAAGGGGAAGGTCCGACACCATTAAGGATCACCGCTCCGAGACCTTTCCCCTACGAATCAAATAAGGCTGTGCCGTGGATATACGACATCCACTCTTCTGCCGACAGCGATATCTCCAACATCGCTGGACTTGGGGGCATGACTAGGAGTGGCAGGATCTACACTCCCGAAGATCTTCAAGATAAAGCCCCCAAGAATAAAGAAAAAGAAGAAAAGAAAACCGAGGAAAAAGAATCCGAGGAGGAGACAGACGAGCTGTTAAAGTTTATCCAACAGAGCGAGTACTCCATCGTGGATCAACTTCATAGGACGCCAGCAAAGATTACGCTGTTGTCGTTGATCCTAAGTTCCGAACCGCATCGGCAAGCTCTGTCGAAAGTCTTGAACGAGGCATATATGTCGCACACTATCTCCCAAGACGAGTTTGAGGCGATTGTTAGTCACATCAAGGCTAATGATCACCTCACCTTCATCGATGAAGAAATCCCCGCCGAGGGATCAAACCACAACAAGCCCTTGCACATCTCTATAAAGTGCAAGGAGTATCACATCGCTAAAGTCTTGGTAGATAATGGATCTTCCTTGAACGTAATGCCAAAAAGAGCACTCGAGCAAGTGGCAATCAAGGGAATCCAAATGCGCCCGAGCAACATGATCGTTCGAGCCTTCGATGGATCTAAAAGAGAAATGGTGGGAGAGATCAATCTTCCAATCCAAATTGGACCCACTATCTTCAACGTCGAATTCCAAGTGATGGACATCACTCCCGCATACAGCTGTCTCCTCGGCCGACCTTGGATTCATGATGCGAAAGCTGTTCCTTCTACGCTCCACCAGAAAGTCAAATTCATTATGGGTGACAAGCTGGTGACTGTACAAGCTGAAGACGACATACTCATCAGCAAGCCATCCACCACACCTTATGTGGATGCAGTGGAGGAAGCTCTAGAAACCGCCTTCCAAGCATTGGAGATTGCCAATGTTGAAACGTTTCCCCGAGAAATGAAGAAGGTAGCTCATATGCTCACAAAGAACGGATACTTGCCAAGACAAGGTTTAGGCAAGGACTCCCAAAGAATCCCGGAGCTACCCATTATCAAGGACAATCCGGGGAAACAAGGGTTAGGATACAACCCTAATAAAGATCAAAGAACGAAGAGGAATAAAGATCCTTCTCGACGTTCTTTAAGCCAGATCTTTAGGAAGGCCGGTTCACAATCGTCAAGGCCGGTCGTCGTCGTCGTCAAATGTTTTTCTCCTTCCGATAGGGATGTATAGACTCAGTGACTATTAGAGATCACTCCTCGGGGACAGCCCGACCCCCGAGCCTCGATAGGGCACATGTTTCCGCTGCGATTATAATAAAATCATTCTTCATTAATTCTTTATTGCTTCTTTTCTTGCTTGCAATAAAATTCTAGACCACATTATTTTAACCCTGTTTGAATAAACATGAATGAGGTTAAAATCATCTTAATAATAATAAACCCACATCATTTTTATGTGGAAGTATGTGTGTCAACTTGGAGCACCTTTTCTTGGCCTCAATAAGTGCCATCATGGATAAAGAAATCCTAAAGAGCAAAAGACCCGCTAGGAATCCCACAAAAGGGTGACCTAGGCAAAAGTTAGGGTTACAAAATGAAGACAAAAACCCGCTAGGAATCCCACGAAAAGGGTGACCTAGGCAAAAGTTAGGGTTACAAAATGAATACAAAAGCCCGCTAAGACATCACAAATGGGTGTTTTAGGCAAAAGTTAGGGCCGTCAAAAAAAGAAAAACAAAATAAATCCATGATGGTACCATCAATTGAATTCAACAAGGGGCTCAAGAAAAGCTATCCAAGTTGTCAAAACACAATCATTAATAACAAAGATGTGCTTAACCTCATAAGTGTTTAATCGAACAAGCCTAAACACATAAGCCTACCATGGCCAGCCATTCTTACAGAAACCATTTTTCAAAAATAAAATAATCCCCTCTAAAACACAAACTTTTGAAAAATATACCCTTTCCTTCTTTTCTCTCTTGTCCCAACGATTTTTGAATAATCTAGTGGAAACATGGAGATATAGTGGTCAATAGGAGGGTTGACATATCTTTTAAAGGAAGGGAAGGATCATTTGGTTGATGACACCAAATCTCAAATATAATACGCATCATTCCTCGGTTACAGAAGTCGGCAGCGCACAGTCCGTCTGGAGGAATGGCAAAATCCAAACACAAAAACGCATCGGTTAATTCTTTTGAAAAAAGAATCAAATAGAATTAGGTGCATCATACTGCATACATGCATACAGATGATAGGTGTACTGGAAGATCACTTATTCTCTGTTTATTGAAAAAACAAAAAATATATAAACTTCAGAAAAAACAATACGCCTGTATCATGTTCAGTACGCCCGTACCAAAATTAGGGTTATGAACAAATTTTCAATTCAATACGGGCGTACTGAAATGAATAACGGCCGTATTGGCAATAACAGAAATCCTCCCTCACATCAATGACAAAATTCCTCCAAAAAGAAGAGGATAGGGGGAGCCATTCATTTTTTCCAAAAATAAAATAATTAAACTTGCATTTTGTGCATCGTGCACATTAATAGCACATTCAAAGACCTCATCATGAGGCAATTGCATAAAATAGAAAAAATAGAAAAATTGCTTGTGTATGACAGCAGCAAACAAAATGCAAAGATTCAGCGTCATATAGAATAACTGAGCCTGGAGAGGCTTGCCGAAAGAATACTCTCAGAATAACTGAGCCTGGAGAGGCTTGCCGAAAGAATACTCTCAGAAAATAATTGAGCCTGGAGAGGCTCGCCGAAATAATACTCTCTCAGAATAACTGAGACATTTCTGTGCAGAAAAAGCCGAAAAACAACAGAAAAGGCAAAAATACAGAAAAAGCCAAAAAATGACAAAAAAGGCAAAAATACAGAAAAAGCCAAAAACGACAAAAAAAAAGGCAAAAGATTTAGAAAATCAATCGCCTCGTACAAAATAATTGAGCCTGGAGAGGCTTGCCGAAATAATACTCCCGCAAAATAATTGAGCCTGGAGAGGCTTGCCTAAATAATACTCCTGCAAAATAATTGAGCCTGGAGAGGCTCGCCGAAATAATACTCTTTCATCATAACTAAAGCCTGGAGAGGCTTGCAGAAATAATACTCTCTCAGAATAAATGAGCCTGGAGAGGCTCGCAGAAATAATACTCCCCAGAGGGAACCTCAGCTCAAGCTCACGGAAAAATCCCCAGCGAGGGCTATCAAAGCAAAATCGACGCAATCCCCAATGGAAGTGCGATCATCCAAACAGTATATACAAGTCAAAGGACTTAACACTTCCTCAGTGGAAGATAGCTCTCCAACTCAAGTGTTGAGTGAGGCTAAGCCTGCAGAGGCTTCCTAAATAATACTCTGGGATACATAAGATCCCTCATTCCCCAATCGCCTACTCAGAGGCATCCCTGCAAAAAGAGAAAAATCAAAAATATCAATAAGTATTCCCCAAGCGGAATCTGGCACTCAGCCGAACACTGAACTCCAATTCCTCAGTCGCCTACATAAGAGGCACTCCTTCAAAAGGAAAAATCATAAAAAGATCAATAATCATTCCCCAAGTGGAATCCGGCTCTCAGCCTATCATTGAACATCAAGATGATCTGCCTAACAGAAGAGGCCAATCACAACAAATGACAAAATCCCCTGGCGGATAACAGCCTACACAGAGGCAACAAAATCCAGAAAATCAAAAAGAGATACCCGAATAAGGATAAACCGGGATACTCCACCAACGTCAAAGGACGTCAGCCAAACATAAGGCATCGCTCAAACTCAGAGAGAAAGAGCATCTGTGTCTATACCCCAAGGAGTCAGAAATTCCCCAAGGGTACCAACAATGCAATGCAAGTTGGGGCACAGGAACCTGTGAATGACTGCACATCCCCTAGACGGATCCCTGCGTTATCCAGCCCTCAGTGGCACAAAAATCAAAAACAATCGTCGAAACAGCATCGTGGACTGTGGAGACAAAATCAACATCCAGAATCCCCAGCGGATAACAGCCTACACAGAGGCAGCAAAAAATCAGAAAATCAAAAAGAGTTACCCGAACAAGGATAACCGGGATATTCCACCAACGTCGAAAGGACGTCAGCCAATCATAAGGCACCGCTCACATCAGAAAGAGCATCTTTGTGTCTATACCCCAAGGAGTCAGAAATTCCCCAAGGGCACCAACTACGCAATGGAAAGTTGGGACACAAGAACCTATGAGTAACTGCACATCCCCTAGACGGATCCCCGCGTTATCCAGCCCCTAGTGGCACAAAATCAGAAACAACCGTCGAAGCAGCATCGTGGACTGTGGAGACAAAATCATCACAAATCCCTGGAAAGGAGATATTCACGCTACCCCCGTCGTCACAAACACGGAGGTACGCAGCTTCCGGCTCGGGCAATGAGCGAAGCTATCTCTGGAAAAGGGGTACTCACCGCTTACCGTTGTCACAAAGGTACTTAGCTTCCGGCTCGAACAAAGAGTGAAGCTAAGCCTGGAGAGGCGGTACTTACAGCTTCCAGCTTGGGCAACAAGCAAAGCAAGGCCTGGAGAGGCAAAACTCACACTGCTCACCGTCGTCACAAAGGTGCTTAGTTTCCGGCTCGAACGAAGAGCGAGACTAAGCCTGGAGAGGCAAAACTGCTCACCGTCGTCACAAAGGTGCTTGGTTTCCGGCTCGAACAAAGAGCGAGACTAAGTCTGGAGAGGCGAAACTCACACTGCTACCGTTGTCACAAAGGTACTTAGCTTCCGGCTCAAACAAAGAGTGAAGCTAAGCCTGGAGAAGCGGTACTCACAGCTTCCAGCTTGGGCAGCAAGCAAAGCAAAACCTGGAGAGGCTACTCAACATTTTTCCACCGGAAGACGCTACAAGTCAGAAGGTCGGCGCAACACCCGGACAATTGGGTCAACTCCTTTACTTGTCAGCCGGTACACCAAAAGGCCGTCCGACTAAGTAAAGGGGGGGCAGCTGTAGACCCCTAAAATTGTCCGGGTCGGAAATAAAGCTTGAAGACTCTCGAAGACTGAAGGAAGATCAGCCAGAAGGACTCCTGGAAGGCCCTAGGAGGGTTCTCTGTAGGTCTAGAGGTCTTAGAATAGCTCAAAATAAGGAAGTGGAGGGAATGAAGCCCAATACGGCCGTACTGAACTTAATACGGCCGTATTGAAGCTTCAATACGGCCGCAGTGAACTCAATACGGCGTATTGAAGTTTCTGAAAACTTCAATACGGCCGTACTGAAATCAATACGCCCGTATTGACACTTCAATACACCCGCAGCGAACTCAATACGGGCGCATTGAAATTTCTGAATTTCAATACGACCGTATTGAACTTCAATACGACCGTATTGAAGTTCAAAAATTTCAATACGGCCGTATTGCTCCTGTAGGCCGTATTGCGCCTATTCCCTATAAATATGACGTCAATTGGACGTCATTCCACACTTTTTCACTCAGTTTTGACTCCCTCCTTGAGTGTTCTGGGGTTTTTGAGCAGTGTTCTGCCCTAGAAATCTCTCTGGGAGTCGATCCGACGAAGTTCTGGAATTCCGAGCACTTAGCTTGGAGATTCGAACTTAGTCGAAGGGAAATCCTCCGGATTTCCATAGTCAAAAGTTTTTAGGAAGGAGCGAGCGAGCTTGTAGAGCGAGGGAACGCCAAAAAGCTTCCCAGTTTTACTCAATATATAAAAGCACGCTTCAAGAGGTTTCTTCTTAAATCCTTCCTTTTACTGCTTTCTGTGTGCATATTTAAACTGTCATCATGTAGATAGTTAATTTATAATCGCTTATAATAAATAGGGGTAATTTAGTAATTTTACACTGTTATTTTAGAGAAATAATCTGTCATAGGGAACCCGAAAGGGGCGCCGTGGGGTGCTAACACCTTCCCCACGCGTAACCGACTCCCTTACCCAACTCTGGTTGTAATGGCCAAAGTTGATTTTTAATCAATTGCCTTATCCCTTTTTCCAATGTTTTGAGTAAAACATTGGTGGCGACTCCACGAACCCTCCTTTTACGAAAACCACTAATCCATGGAGGGTCCCGCTTGGGATTAATATGGATTGGTGAGCCTTTTAATAAAATTGCTCGTTTGACGAGGTCTCAGTTTGAGAATAAGTCATTCTAGCAATCCACATTTTTAAACAAATAAACGAGTCCAACCATCCTTCGCGAATGCCGAAAGCCCGTTTCGGGCCGGTGGCGACATAAGTGATTTGAGCTCTTTTGTAATATATGAAAGACTTTTTGGAGAGCCATCACTTTCAGTATTAGAGGAATTTTGAGACATTTTAACACAAAAAGATTTTCCACATAAAAGTAGTTTTTAAGAAAATAAGGTTTTTTTGGAAGTGCTTAGACTTGACACTTGGAGGTCTAAGAGTACAAATTGAAATTTGGAGGGAGGTAAGCTACTAAAGAGCCACTTAATAATCAAGTCTCTTCAAGTAAAAATCTCTAAACCCCCTTGTACGTTTGCCTTGCACAAAGCAATTTTCACAAAAATCTTTTTTCAAAGAAAAATAACAAGCAAGTTCCTAAAGTGTACAATTATACAATGCTTGAAAATATAAATGACAAGAAAACATAAATTTCTTGAAAACTTAAATTGCTGAAAACATAAATTTCTTAAAACATAAATGGCATGAAAACTTAAAGACAAGAAAACATAAACTAGGCGTGGAAAGCAATTAAACCTATGTGAGAGCTTGGAAGGCACCAAAGACCTTCAAGGACCCTCTCACAAGTACTAAACGAAATTACTATTTAGAACACTTAAGGAGAGATGGAGATACACCAAAGGCACTCCAAGACACTCCTTAATAAAGGCCTTGTACAAAAATGGAAGAATTAAAAAGTTACAAGAAAATGAAATGCAAATTTACTTCAAATGAAATGTAAATTCACACTCCAAATGAAATGTAAATTCACACCAAAGGAAATGTAAATTCACAATCAAATGAAATTAGTGGCTGCACTTAATTTCAAAGAAAACAAAATTAGCTACTAATTAGAGACAAATTTTAGAGACGGATTTTGTAAGAAAAAATAGGTTTAGAAACAAAAATTTCCGTCACTAAAAATTGGTCTCTAAAGTTCACAAAATTTTCTAAAATTTGTTGCTCCTTCTCTTCCAATTCCAACCACCAAGATTGCAGCCCTCACTAGTGTATCACTCTTCTTTTAGAAGCAACCTTGACTTTGGTTACTTCTAGGTGTTTGCAAGAGACCTTCCACCAAGAGAGAACAAGCTCCCTAAGCAACCACCAAAGTCCTCAAAGTTGACTTCCTTTGACTTGGCCTCCTACACCTTTTAAGAAGCACTCAAACACCTTCAATTTCTGGAATATTAGTGCTAAAATTGAAAAGGCACAATTTAGAATTGCTACACCAATTGGTGGAATGAAATGAGACAAATTAGAAGGAGTTCCAAAAATTGACAAGCAAGAAATTAAGGCAAATTTAGAAAGCTAGCACACAAAGGATAACCTATCAAAGGCACTAGAATGGATTACAAAATCAAAGATAATATTAGAAACAAAAATAAGACACAAAATATGTGGCTGGACAGAAAATTTTAGAGGCAAAACTTCACCAAAACCGAGAGCTAGTTACACTAGGTTTTTCACTCCTTTTGGCTTTTTCTTTTGCTATTTTCTTTCTTTTCTTTTTGCAAAATATTTTTCACTTATTTTTATTTTAATGATCAGGAGTTCAAATGCCTTTTAAACACATATAAGTCTCGGTTTTAGGCTAATAAAACTACTGCCAAAATATTTTCACAAAACAAGAGGTGTTCACATGCATATTCTAACTAGTGTTTCCAATTTTGTAGTATTTTTAGGTCAAATTTTTATGCACTATTTTCTTTTGTTTTTCTCATGCATTAAGAACACATACACCTTTGTTTTGTGTCTGTTTTAATGTTTTAAAAATTGCAATAGGTTTCAGCCACACACAAGACTCAAGGAAACCTAATAGGAAATAGTGTTTAACAATTTTTTTTTTACAAAACTTTTAACAAGACATAATAGAAACCTAACTCTAGGAAATTTGATAGAACTAATTAGAAAATTATGAACTCAAACATGTAAAACAAAAGCACATATAGGTAGGCAAAGATTTAATAAGAAAAAGAATCACCAAACAAAGTTTGAAGAACAACACAAAAAATTAGGTCAAACAAGCTAGTCTAGGAATTTTCAACATGTAAAAGGACTACACATGACTTCTATGACAAAACAATTCATTCAAAAACAAAAAAAAATGCTAAATGAATGTTTTCCAATCACGGACACATGTGAATGAATGGAGATACTCAAACAAAAACACAAAAGGCACAAGTTTAAGAGAACCTAAAGCACAAAATAATTGATTCACGGATTAATAGGAACAAGCAAAAACATGAATCAATTTAGTTCACATATGACATATAGGATCCATCAAACAATGTATTAGAACTAGATCCACAAAACAAACACAAGTTTAGACATAGGAGAAGGAAGATACAACACGGATTCACACAAAAAAGTTAGAACACAAAACCTCAAGAGCACTAGGCTCTGATACCAAAAATGATGGAAGCACTTGGAGAAGAAAGTTGATTATTCAAGTTTTCCATGCAAGGACCGAAGAAACTCTTGAGGATTCCTTGAGAAGAGACTTGAAACTCCTTGAAGCAATCTTCAATGGAGTAGAAGCACTTGAAGTGGTTCGGTTACTCCTTAGCTTGTGAAGGAAGCTTGAGGAACCAAGGCAAAGGTTGAAAACCTTTGGTGAGAACCTTAGAGAGAAAATTCTCTTCGATTTTGGGAGAGACTCTTGAGAGAGAAATCTGAAGTTTTATTTCTCAAATGTTCAAAAGTGATTACAAGTGAAGAAAATAAAAATATATAGGGAGAGGTAGCTTCTAGTGTAAGCTAACCTTAACCATGGTTCACTAGGAACCATGGTAAGGTGTAGCTAACCATCCATGGTTTCTAAAACTTGTAGGAGAAGCTAACCTTGGCCATGGTTCACTTAAGAACCATAGTAAGTTCAGCCTAACCTACCAAGGTTTAGAAACTTGGAAGGCAAGCTTCAAAGCTTGAAGGAGAAGCTAGCAAATTTCGGCCAAGAACAAAGGTGAAGGCTAGGTGGCCAAGGCTCCAAAATGCTCCATGATTTATTTCAAAAATATTTGATTTGGTTTAGTTAGGTTCATCATATGATGATGAGACCTAGTTAAATCAAATCTATGAAAAATTAGGAGCAAAATGAGTCTAATATGCAAAATTTTTCCTAGGCCCAGTTCTGACCCAATTACTAGTTACACCCTCAAGCATTGCTAAATGCCACCCCTTTTTCCCTACTGAAAAAATATAAAATGAATGTATTAACAAAGGAGGTTAAATAGAGTTAAACTCTCCAAGTAACCCACCCTAAAAACAATATACAATCACTAATAAAAGCAAGTAAAGTGCCTCACAAATACAAAGGCAAAAATAAGCCTATACAAAGAAACTACTATATGTACAAACATATGAAAAGGTCTTTAAGATCATCCCATTCCTCTTGGTTCTTTTAAGATATCACCTCTTGGATTCCTTGGCCTTGGCCATAGTCTATCAAGGTAGGTGAGGGGTCTTCCATGGTGAAGTTAGGGGAAATACACACAAAAGGGGGGGTTAAATGTATGTGTGTGTTCGAAGGAAGATTTTTCAAAATCGTTTTGTAAAGATACTCCTTTTTCTTTTTATAAAAAGAATATTCAAGTATTTTTGAAAACTTGTGCAGGCTTTTCTGACTAGAAAACTTTTTTGCATCCAGTAAAACTGATCGTCTGCTTCAAGAAACACGTTGAGTAAATATGTTTTTCGTCTGAAAGGATTTATTGTCCAAAAAAAATTGTTTCTTCAAAAATAGTGGACAAGTGTGTTTTCGTCTAACAGTTTGTTGAAATGAAAGTAGATGAAAGATGAAGTTTTTAAACAAGTAGTGTTTGAGAAATAGAAAAAGGTATGCACAGGTTTTTATACTAGTTCACTCAATCTGAGCTACGTCCATTCTCCTTCAACCGAAGGATTCCACTAATCACAGAGGATTACAAGTATTCTCAACCACTTCTAGCTCGTCAACCTCACTTGTCCACGCTAATATTCTTAACCATTTCTGGTTCTCCAAGTATTCTTGACTATTTCTGGCCTGCTAGCTTCACTCACTAGCGCTAGTATTCTCAAACCACTTCTGGTTCACAAGTATTCTTTCAACCAGCCTCTTCAGGCTTTACAGCAAATGAAGGTGTTGAGTGTGTTTGCTACTCTCGCAGAGAGGATAGGATAGTTTCTACACTCACTAAGGTGTGTAACCTTACTTTTACAGGAATAAGTGTCTAAGTGTTTGTTTACTCTCGTAGAGAGGATAAACTATTAGCAACACTCACTAAGATAAGCTATCTTAGTTTTTACACAGATATACAGGAAATGCTTTGAGAAGAAATGTAGCTTATACTTTTTCGCTTTCTTTTTCTTATTGCACATTTTCTCTACTTCTCCATTCTCTACATCTTCTTCTTCCTTGCCTTGATACTTATAGCTAGTTGATAAATTTTTCCGTTGTTTGAATTCAAATTTTCCAATTGGAGCGTAGCTTAAGTCGTTGCAGATGGAGCCTTGTTCATGACTATGTAAATCTTTTCATTTAATGCATTTGATATTGCATTAAATGTTTGCTTTTATACGTGAAATCCTTCTGTGTAGTTGATTATTTCAATGCCTGACTTCAATCATGATCTAGGCATATTTGTACTTTTCTCATCAATTTAGCTGCTGAGGTGCTATCTTTCTCTGAAAAGTAGGTGTCCTTTTTCTGACACACGCAGCTTTGACTTGTGAATCTACGCTTTCCTATTTTTCTTCTTTTTGTATTCAAGTTTGATGTCCTTTTGTGTTTCTTGTATGATTTCACTCAATGTGATTAGTGAACTTCAGACGTGCTTCATTATTTTTTGACTACGTCTGGATACAGATTTTAGTTTTGATTCTTCGTCTGGTCTTGACTACCCTTTACGTCTAGTAGTGATGACTTCGTCTACTTGTTCGTTACGATTTATCTGATGATTTTTCAAATCCATGTTTGATGTTTAACCAACTTTTGTCTTGTTCTTGACTTAGTCTCATATGTTGCCTGTTTTGGTCTTACTAATCCCTCAGGCTTCAGCTGATAGATTCCTCTTATCTTGTATTTGATTATGCTTGATCGTACTTTGTCCTTCATTTTTGCCTAAACTTATTGTTATCCATCTGAAACACTAATACACATGTTAGGAATAATAATATGTATTATATTTTTCATATTCAAAACCTTGGTGGGAATTGTGAATGCGCTTCGTCTAACTTAACAATCTCCCCTTTTTTGATGATGACAAATATAATCTATCAAGTCGTTTTTAGATGTATCATTCATACATGTTTATACATATCATGCATCTTATATCAGACACATAGCAAACAAATGTAATGTAAGGGTTTCTAAGTTTGTTCTCTAAAGATCTATGGTTCCTCCCTCTTAGACTATGCTCTCCCCCTTACATAGTGACTTTTTCAGTTTTCAGTTGATAGATATTTTATGTGTTCTTTCTCCCCCTTTGTAATAATCAAAAAGAAATAGAGGGCGAGTGCAATATACTATTGATCATCTATCAATTCCATTCCTAGTCTATCTCGCAGCCAGACATATCTATCTTCTTGAAGGGGTTTGAAGATATTAGCTAGTTGTTCTTCAATCTTAACATAAATTAGTTCAAACGTTCCTTTTTGCACATGATCTCTAATGAAATGATGTTTAATTTCTATATGCTTCATCCTAGAATGCAAAACAGGATTCTTAGAAATGTTAATTGCAGCAATGTTATCACAGAGTACAGGAATACTACTTTCATAAATGTCGTAGTCTTCCAGCTGATGTTTGATCCAAAGTAGTTGTGTAAGACACTATCCTGGGGCAACATACTCAGCTTCTTAAGTTGATAAGGCAATCGTGCTTTGCCTCTTGCTAGTCCATGAAACCAAGTAGCGACCAAGGAAATGACATCCTCCGCTAGTGCTTTTTCTCTCCCATTTGTCAACTGCATAATCTGCATCACAATATCCTAGAAGGGAAAAATTCTAGCTTCTATAGAAGATGATGCCTAGGATAGTTGTTCCTTTAAGGTATCTTAAGATTCTTTTAACAACTTGTAGTTGTACCTTCTTAGGTCGTACTTGAAAACTAGCACATACGCAGACGTTGAACATGATGTCTGGTCTTGACGTTGTTAGGTACAAGAAAGAACCAACCATTCCTCGGTACATCGTGCTATCAACGTCTGGTGATTCTTTGTCCAGACCAAGAGTAGTTGAAGGATGCATCGGTGTCTTCATTGGTTTTGTATCTTCCATCTTAAACTTTTGCAGTAATTCTTTTGTATATTTCGTTTGATAAATTTTGATTCTTTCGTCTGACTGGACGATTTGAAGTCCTAGAAAGAACTTCAATTCTCCCATCATGCTCATTTCAAATTCATCATGCATAAGCTTAGAAAACTCTTGGTAAAGATTTTCATTAGTTGTACCAAATATTATGTCATCTACGTAGATTTGAACTATTATGAAATCATCCTTTATTTCTTTTCTAAACAAGGTGCTATCAATTTTTCCCCTTATAAAGTTATTATTTGTTAGAAAAGAGCTTAATTTTTCATACCATGCACGTGTTCCTGTTTTAATCCATACAAAGCTTTGTTTAGTTTGAAAACATGAGATGATAATAGATTGTTTTAATACCAGGAGGTTGACTCACGTAAACCTCTTCCGAGATTATTCCATTTAAAAATGCACTTTTAACATCCATCTGGTATAACTTCATGCTAGTACATGCAGCAAAAGTAAGTAAAATTCTAATGGCCTCTATTCTGGCAACAGGTGCAAAGGTTTCAATAAATTCTATACCTTCTTGCTGAGAGTACCCTTTTGCAACTAACCTTGCTTTGTTTCTTACCACGTTTCCTGATTCGTCTAATTTATTCTTGTATACCCATTTAGTGCCTATGATTGATCTGTCTTCTAGAATTGGAACAAGTTTCCATACATCGTTTTTCTGGAATTGGCTTAGTTCTTCCCGCATTGCCAGAACCTAGCTTTCGTCTGACAGGGCTTCATCCGTGGTTCTTGGTTCAACTTGGGATAGTAGTGCAATTTGTGCTTGTGTTTTGAACGAACTTCTAGTTCTTACTGCATCCTTTGCTTCTCCAATGATTTGTTCTTATGGGTGATGAGCTTTCATCTGCCAATTGTGATTGACTGATTTTCTTTCCTCTCTTTCGTCCTGTTGAGTCACTATTTCATCAGACTCAGGTTTCTTCATCTGATTATTATTCACCTGCATGTTCTCGAAGAAATTGCCTAGCTTTGATATTTCTTTATCAGGAAACATGATTTTTACTTTGAAATGAGCTTTTGATTTGTTTCCCCTTTTGACATGATTCACATAATCTATTCGTCTGGTGTACAAGACTTGGTAGACCTCTTACGAGGTTATGTTTTTTCAGTTTTGAAATTAATCTTAAGCTTGCATGACCAAGCTTCTTGTGCCAGAGCCACTAGTTTTCATATGAAACTAGACAATCAACATTTTGATTTTCTAATTCGTTAAGCATTATTTTATACAAGTTGTTGCATCTGTTAGCTGTAAATAATATGGATGAATCAGATTGACTAAGAAGTTGTTGAAGGACACCTCATAACCACTATCACACAATTGACTTATGCTGAGTAGATTATGTGTTATTCCTTTAACATACAGAACATTATCAATAGTGATAGAGGAGTTGATACCTATTTTACCTATTCCCATGATGTGTCCTTTCTATCCTCCTCCAAATGTGACTTGCCCTCCTTTCTTGGCCCTGAGGTCTAGGAATATAGACCTTTCGCCCGTTATGTGTCGTGAGCAGCCACTGTCCAAGTATCATGACTAGACATTTCTTGTTCTTGTTAAACAAATCTGCAACAGGTAGTATTTCAGTCTTTGGTTCCCAAATGGATTTGGGTCCATGAGTGTCAGCTCTTGAGGTTTTGGAATACCTTTTTTCGTGCATGTGACTGTGTGTGGACGTAGAATGTCCATGAGAAGAATATGCATGTGTTCTTATTTTAATCTCTAATTCAGTATCAACATATCCTAGTCCAGACCTATTATTTCCACTCCTAGAATATTTAAAAAGATGTTCAAGATTTTTAGCTCCTAGAGTGAATTTTGACAAATTTGATTTTAATAGGTCAATTTCTTTGTTAACTTTGTTCACTTCTTCTGAAGTTGAAAATTATTTTTTGAATTCTTTTGATAGCTTTGCATTCTCATTCTTAAGAAGCATATTTTCTTCAAGTAACTCAGAAATCTTTTTCGTTTGTTCCTTATAGGCTGTAGAGATTTTAGCAGAATTAGACAAAAGTTGATTATATGCATGCTCAAGAGTTTGAAAGTCAGATTTAGTTACCTCTTCATCATCAGATTTTGATGATGAGTCTGCGTCTGCCATAAGACAGATGTTTGCTTCTACATCATCTTTAGATGACGTGGTATCAAGGTGGCCAACTTCACCTTCTAAGCGAGGGGACAATCCATGACATTGAAGATCTTCTCGATCTCCATTAACCAATTCATAGCAGCAACTGGGTCATATCCTCCTTTAAAGGTAGGTGGGTGATTTAGCTAAAATTTCTCCAACCAATTAGGAGCGACTCCAGCCCTATTGTTATTATTCATAGCTTGTGCTAATGCTTGAAGAGCATCAGCAATCGCATGATCATTTCTACCAGCCATAATCTTAAAAAAATAGTACAATTAATAGACATAATCAATCATCACACTAGCATACCAATAAGTTCTATAATCAATTCAGTACATCATTCATCTACCAAACAAGCCTAGTAAACTCATAACTCATGATAGATTAGATCGACCTGCTCTGATACCACTAAATGTGACACCCTCTACCCCAACATTAATACACAATAAATGTAAACAATAATTTTTTTTTCTTTTTGAGTAAATAAAATCTTTCATAGTTGATAACATCTTTCATGAATAAAACAAATGTCTCAAATATCATAATATAGAAGGTTCACATTCGTAACTCATAAACCATAAAAATTCAACATGTAAGTATCAAAACTTAAGAAATCATAAAAAAATAATAAAGGAAATATAGATTAGTTCCAGTAAAGGTGGTAGTGCCTAATAGTTAGGAATTAATTTATAACTTTCAAAACATGTAATAAAAATATAACAAAGATGCATATTTTGGCCTTTCATCAAGAACATTCAAAATTACAATTCTCAACATACACTTTCCTTGGATTCAATCGCTGCAACTGTAGACTTTATCTACGTTATACCTTTGCTAGAAATTACAAAAGAAAAGAAACTAAGATTTTTAAAATAATAACATCCTAAACTAAGCCTAGTTATGCCCCAATGTCACATATCTTATCAGAGCATGCCCAACTGAAATCTTAAGTCTTATCACCAACATCCTCATGATGATGATCACCTGCAACATAATTTAAACATGTACAAGAATAACAAAGGAGTGAGATATATCTCACTCGGTTCCAGGTGCAGAAATAAAGGTTAGATAGCACACAACAAACATAAGTCACATGTAAACAATACACATACACAATTAATATCACATGCACACTCATTTATAATGCGATGATGTCATGGACTCGACTCATAAATGCATGCATGTGGCGCCATACGGAAGTTTCACATTTCTAATCATTTCATCACATAGCTTGTTACATCAATGGTATGCAACCTAAGCGGCACACCTAGAATAAGTCATTTCATCACATAGCTTGTTACATCACTGGTGACCCTAAGGTACACCTGGTCATGGCAACACTAGGAGAAGTGAAGGATGTGATTCTCCTTGGAATTGCCTAGGCCGGATCTTCTTCAAAGGAGACTTGAAATCCAAATGAAAAAAACACTTGAAGAATGAGGAATGCACGGATGAACTAGGCCTAAGCCTTGAGGGAAGCATCCAAGCTCAAGAACTCAAGGGATTGCATACTTCAAAGGGAAGGAAACTAGGTTTTCCTAAGGGAATTTTGAAGGCACTCTCTATGGTTCTCTCTTTGGAAATTCGGTGACTCTTGAAGATGGCTGAAACAATTCAGAATCTCATATTTCAAAAGTGTGTTACAAGGTGAGAAAAGTTACATTTATAGGATAGAATTAGGTTAACTTGGGCGGCAACTTAGTAAACCTAGTTGGCGCCAAGTTTGAATTTCAAATTCAAATTTGAAATTCAAACTTAGGCCAACTCATATGCTTACACGGATGCTACCCTCATCTAAGTGTCATTTAGGAGTGATTTGGATTGAATTTGAAGCTCACATGGCCGGATCCACCCCATGCCATCCATGTGACTCAAATTCAATTCAAATTACTTCTAAATGATGCATAAATGAAACCTATTTCTCCTATTAATGTATTCTACATATAAACCTAATCTATTGACTGAAATACATTGGTCTAATGAATATAATGAATAGGAAAAATTACAAGAATAAGAATGAGCCCAATATTGGGTATCAAAAGCCCAAAGCCCAAGAAGCCCAAAATTAAGTCCAAGACGCCTAAACCCTAATCTATGGTCAAAATACAAGACCAACATCAAAGTAAATTCCTATACTAAGAAAATACAATAAAACATGGTGTTTAATCAATGAAGGCCCAAGTGAGAAGCACCCTAGGCCCACCAAGCCCATTGGGCCCACTAAGCTCTGAAGCAGTCAAATCTTCAAGTAATCTCCTGGCCATAGCTCTAGTGGTTGGGCCTTTAGCCCATGCTCTTCCATCATTCCCTCCCTCTTGAGAAGGTTTCGTCCTCGAATCTGAAGACTCTTCCTCATCATCACTAGCACCTACAAAAGATTTAAGATCACTAACATTAAAAGTAGTGCTGACTCCATAATCAGAGGGTAAATCGAGTCTATAAGCGTTATCATTGATACGCTGTAAGACCTGAAAGGGACCATCTCCTCTAGGACTGAGTTTGGACTTCCTTTGATTTGGAAAACGTTCTTTTCTTAAATGAAGCCAAACCCAATCTCCTTCCTCGAAGATCATTGGTTTCTTGCCTTTATTTCCTTGCTTGGCATACTTCTCATTTTGATTTTGAATATGAGTTTTAATCCTTTCATAAAGTTTTTTTAACAAAATCAGCTCTTGAAGCCCCTTCCTTATGAATGAAATGTTCAACATTAGGAAGAGGTATCAAGTCCAAAGGAGTTAAAGGATTAACCCCATATACAGCCTCAAAAGGAGAAATATTGGTAGTTTTGTGAACTACCCTATTGTAGGAAAATTCAATATGAGGTAAAAACTCATCCCAAGATTTGTGATTACCCTTTAGGACTGCCCTAAGCATAGTTGACAGAGATCTATTCACTACCTCAGTTTGGCCATCTGTTTGAGGATGACAAGTAGTTGAAAAGAGGAGTTTGGTTCCTAGTCTTGACCACAAGACACGCCAAAAGTGGCTTAGGAACTTTGTATCTCTATCTGAAACTATAGTCCTAGGAAGCCCATGGAGTTTAACCACTTCTCTAAAGAACAGTTTTGCAATGTTGCTTGCATCATCTACTTTGTGGCATGGAATAAAATGAGCCATTTTACTAAAACGGTCCACTATCACAAAGATAGAATCCATTCCCCTTGGAGTTCTAGGCAAACCTAGCACAAAATCCATGCTAATATCTACCCAAGGAGAAGAAGCAACAGGCAAAGGTGTGTATGTACCATGAGGCATTACTTTAGACTTAGCTTGTAAACAAGCCAAACATCTAAAACAATGCCTTTGGACATCTTTTCGCATATGGGGCCAAGAAAATTTTTCTTTTAGCAAACTAAGGGTTTTCTCAACACCAAAGTGCCCCATAAGCCCACCTTCATGACTCTCTTTAATTAATAATTTCCTAATGGATCCTTGGGGTATGCATAACCTTCCTTGTTTATACAAGTACCCCCTCAACCATATAGAAACCATCAAAAGCTTTTTGTTGACATTTTTTATAATTATCACCAAACTCAAGATCTTCCTCATACAACTCCCTAATATTATCAAATCCAAGAATTTGAGTACCTAGAGACACAAGCAAAGTATGTCTTCTAGATAAAGCATCAGCTACAACATTTGATTTTCCTTTCTTGAATTTAATGATATATGGAAATTGTTCAAGGAACTCTAACCATTTGGCATGCCTCTTATTTAACTTACCTTGACCTCTTAAATACTTAAGTGACTCATGGTCATTATGAATGACAAACTCTTTGGACACAAGGTAGTGTTCCCAAGTTTGTAAGGCTCTAACCAATGCATACAACTCCTTGTCATAGGTAGGGTAATTGAGGGAGGCACCTTTTAGTTTTTCACTAAAATATGCAATGGGGTGTCCTCCTTGCAATAACACAGCTCCTATGCCAACTCCTGATGCATCACATTCTAGCTCAAAAGTCTTTTCAAAATTTGGTAGAGCTAAAATAGGTGCATTAGTAAGTTGATCCTTAAGAAGTTGAAATGCTTGGTCATGCTTTGAAGTCCAATCAAATAAAATATCTTTTTTGACTAGCTCATTCAAGGGTGAAGCAATGCTAGAGAAGTTAGGCACAAATCTTCTATAAAAACTTGCTAGTCCATGAAAACTCCTAACTTCACTAACATTTTTAGGCTTGGGCCACTCTTAAATGGCTTTGATTTTCTCGGGGTCCACTTGAACCCCATTTTTGCTTACAATGAACCCTAGGAAAACCACATGATCCACACAAAAAGTACATTTTTCAAGATTTGCAAATAATTGGTTTTCCCTAAGGATCATCATAACTTCTCTAAGATGTCCTAAGTGATCATCTTGAGATCTACTATAGATTAAGATGTCATCAAAATAAACAACAACAAATTTTCCTATACACTCTCTCAAGACATGATTCATAAGCCTCATGAATGTACTTGGTGCATTAGTTAAACCAAAAGGCATAACTAGCCACTCATACAATCCAAATTTGGTCTTAAAAGCAGTTTTCCACTCATCACCCTTTTTAATTCTTATTTGGTGATAACCACTTTTAAGGTCAATTTTAGAAAATATAGAAGCACCATGTAATTCATCAAGCATATCATCAAGTCTAGGGATTGGGTGCCTGTACTTGATTGTGATATTGTTAATGGCCCTGTCGCCACCGGCCCGAAACGGGCTTTCGGCATTCGCGAAGGATGGTTGGACTCTTTTATTTGTTAAAAAATATGGATTGCTAGAATGACTTATTCTCAAACTGAGACCTCGTCAAACGAGCAATTTTATTAAAAGGCTCACCAATCCATGTTAATCCCAAGCGGGACCCTCCATGGATTAGCGGTTTTCATAAAAAGGAAGGGTTCATGGAGTCGCCACCAATGTTTTACTCAAAACATTGGAAAAAGAGGTTTAAGGCAATCGATTCAAAAATCGACTTCGGCCATTACAACCAGAGTCGGGTAAGGGAGTCGGTTACGCGTGGGGAAGGTGTTAGCACCCCACAGCACCCCTTTCGGGTTCCCTATGACAGATTATTTAAAAATAATAGTGCAAAATTACTAAATTACCCCTATTTATTCTAAGCAATTATAAATTAACTATCTACATGATGACAGTTTAAATATGTACACACAGAAAGCGGTAAAAGAAGGGACTTTAAAGATATAAACCTTTGAAGCGTGCTTTCTTATATATCTTGACAGAAATTGGGAAGCGTTTTGGCGTTCCCTCCCTCTACAAGACCGCTCGCTCCCTCCTATAAAATTTTAACTATGGAAATCCGGAGGATTTCCCTTCGACTAGGTTCGAGACTCAAGCAAATGGCTCGTGACTCAAGAACTTCATCGGATCAACTCTCCGAGTGATTTCTAGGCAGAGCACTGCTCAAAAAAACCCAGAATACTCAAGAAGAGGGTTAAAACTCAGTAGGAAAGTGTGAAATGACGTCCCATTGACGTCATATTTATAGGGAAGAGGCTCAATACGGTTTCTGGGGGTCAATACGGTCCGTATTGAAGTTTTGAACTACAATACGGCCGTATTGAATTCAATACGGCCGTATTGAAGTTCAAAAACCTCAATACGGCCGTATTGAAGTTCAGTGCAGCCGTATTGAAGTTCAGTGCAGCCGTATTGAATTCAATGCAGCCGTATTGAAGTTCAGAAACTTCAATACGGCCGTATTGAGTTCAGTGCGGCCGTATTGAAGTTCAAAATGTTCAATACGGCCGTACTGAACCTCTGGGAGGCTGTATTGGGCTTCATTCCTCCCACTTTTCTTATTTTAGCTATCCTAAGACCTCTAGACCTATAGAGAACCCTCCTTGGGCCTTCTGGAAGTCCATCTGGCTGATCTTCCTTCAGTCTTCGAGAGTCTTCAAGCTTTATTTCCGACCCGGACAATTTTAGGGGTCTACAGCTGCCCCCCCTTTACTTAGTCAAACGGCCTTTTAGTGTACCGGTTGACAAGTAAAGGAGTTGACCCAATTGTCCGGGGAATAAGGCCATCCTTCCGACTTGTAGTGTCTTCCGGTGGAAAATTGTTGAGTAGCCTCTCCAGGTTGAGTTTGCCCTCTCCAGGGTGAGTATTAGTCGTCGCCTCTCCAGGCTCATTGCATACCTCGGTGCTCTGGTCATCTGGGTAGCTGAGTATTGCCTCTCCAGGCTTGTGCATACCTCGGTGCTCTGGACATCTGGGTAGCTGAGTATTGCCTCTCCAGGCTGAGTTTGCCCTCTCCAGGGTCTACGGTTTGCCCTCCCCAGGGTGAGTTTGCCCTCTCCAGGGTCTGCGGTTTGCCCTCCCCAGGGTGAGTTTGCCCTCTCCAGGGTCTGCGGTTTGCCCTCCCCAGGGTGAGTTTGCCCTCTCCAGGGTCTGCGGTTTGCCCTCCCCAGGGTGAGTTTGCCCTCTCCAGGGTCTGCAGTTTGCCCTCCCCAGGGTGAGTTTGCCCTCTCCAGGGTCTGCGGTTTGCCCTCCCCAGGGTGAGTTTGCCCTCTCCAGGGTCTGCGGTTTGCCCTCCCCAGGGTGAGTTTGCCCTCTCCAGGGTCTGCGGTTTGCCCTCCCCAGGGTCTGCCTCCGTGTTCTTGACGACATTGGCAATGTGAGTTTGCCCTCTCCAGGGATCTGTGATGGTTTTGTCTCCACAGTCCACGATGCTGCTTCGACGATCTGTTTTTGATTTTGGTGCCGCTGAGGGCTGGATAACGCAGGGATCCGCCTCGGGGATGTGCAGTTACTCATAGGTTCTTGTGTCCCAATTTTGCATTGCGTAATTGGTGCCCATTGAGGAATTTCTGTTTCCTTGGGGTGTAGACACAAAGATGCTCTTTCTGAGATGAGCGGTGCCTTATGGTTGGCTGACGTCCTTTTGACGGTGGTGGAGTATCCCGGTTATCCTTATTCGGGTGACTCTTTTTGTTTTTCTGGTTTTGTTGCCTCTGTGTAGGCTATTATCTGCTGGGGATTTTGTCATTGATTTTGATTAGCCTCTTCTGTTAGGCAGATCATCTTGACGCTTGATGTTTGGCTGAAAAGCCAGATTCCGCTTGGGGAATTGTTATTGATCTTTTGGATTTTTGCTTTTTGTAGGAATGCCTCTGAGTAGGCAAGTGGGGATTTAAAGTTTATATGTCCCAGAGTATTATTTAGAAAGCCTCTTCAGGCTTAGCTTCACTCATCGCTTGAGTTGGAAAGCTACCTTCCACTGAGGAAGTCTAAGTCCTTTGACTTGGATATTTTGTTTGGATCATGCTTCCGTTGGGGAATTTTGCTGATCTCGTTTTGATAGCTTTCACTGGGGAATTTGGCCTGTGAGTGGAAGCTGAGATATCTCTGGGGAGTATTATTTCGGCGAGCCTCTCCAGGCTCAATTATTATGAGAGAGTATTATTTCGGCAAGCCTCTCCAGGCTCAGTTATTCTGCATGAGTATTGTTTTTTGTTCAGCCCGAGAATGCGAGCTGAGACGTCTTTTGGAGAGTATTATTTCGGCAAGCCTCTCCAGGCTTAATTATCTTGTGGGAGTATTTTTTCAGCAAGCCTCTCCAGGCTCAATTATTCTGTGGGAGTATTATTTCGGCAAGCCTCTCCAGGCTCAGTTATTCTGCATGAGTATTGTTTCGGCAAGCCTCTCCAGGCTCAATTATTCTGTGGGAGTATTGTTTCGGCAAGCCTCTCCAGGCTCAGTTATTCTGCATGAGTATTGTTTCGGCAAGCCTCTCCAGGCTTAATTATTCTGAGAGAGTATTATTTCGGCAAGCCTCTCCAGGCTCAGTTATTCTGTACGAGGCGATTGATTTTCTAAATCTTTTGCCTTTTTTTTGTCGTTTTTGGCTTTTCTGTATTTTTTGCCTTTTTGTCATTTTTTTGGCTTCTTCTGTATTTTTGCCTTTTCTGTTGATTTGCTGCTTTTTCTGTTGACCACTGCCATACACAAGCAATTTTTCCTATTTTCTATTTTATGTAATTGCCTCATGATAAGGTCTTTGAATGTGCAACTAATGTGTGTGATGCACAAATGCAAGTTTTATTATTTAATGTTTTTAGAAAAATGAATGGCTCTCCCTATCCTCCTTTTCTTGGAGGAATTTCTGTCATCGACGTGAGGGAATATTTTTGTGAGCCTTTTATGCAGGAGATTATGGATTTTATAGGAACCCCTCCAATTTTCTTTATTGACCGATTATTAAGGAATTTCATACAATTTTTTAGAAATACCAATTTTAGAGGCATAATCACATGGTCAAGAGAGAAGAGAAAATGAATAGATATTTTATTGATATTCACAAGTGTTTTTACAGAAAGATATACATAAGGATTTTCTGAAGAATGGCTGGCCAGGGTAGGCTATATACATTGGGCTTAACAATTATATCTGTAATTGTTGCTCTTTACATTCCCCTAGTTGCTTCGGGTGAGATGCCTGAGCCAGGAGCGTAGATGCTGCAAGACGCTTGCTTCTAGAAGATAATCACTTGAACCGCCTTTCGGTTTTCGATTCAAGTGACCGTCGCTTGCTTTGCTTTTACATCTTATTCTTTTGCCCCTAACTTTTGCCTAGGACGTATCCTAGCGGGGATAATTTCGCCTTTGTTTTGCCTAGTACCCTTGTACTGGCGGGCTTTTTATTTTGCCCTAACTTTTGCCTAGGACGCCCTTTTTGGGTTTTCATCCTAGCGGGCCTATGCAAGCAACGTCTTCAAGCATAGTACTTCTTTACCTAGTCAGCGTTGACTGGGTATCGAAGTTCTTTTCCATCCATGTCTGTGAGGATCAATGCTCCTCCTGAGAAGGCTCGTTTTTCCACGTATGGTCCTCCGTGATTTGGGGCATACTTTCCGATTTTGTCCTTTTGAGTTGGTAGCAATTTCTTCATTACCAACTCTCCCTCATGGTAGACTCGAGGGTGGACTTTCTTGTCAAAAAGCCTTTTTGATCTTCCTCTGATAGGCTTGACCATGGCATATGGCGTTCATCCGTTTTTCTTCAATGAGGTTCAACTGGTCATACCGGCCTTGAACCCATTCTGCTTCGGAAAGTTTTGCTTCCATGATTACCCTTAGGGAAGGTATTTCGACTTCGACGGGTAGAACTGCCTCCATCCCATAGACGAGGGAGAATGGAGTAGCTCCTGTAGATGTGCGTACAGAAGTCCTATAACCACGGAGGGCGAAGGGTAACATCTCGTGCCAGTCTTTAAATGAGACAACCATCTTTTGCACTATTTTCTTGATGTTCTTATTGGTTGCCTCGACTGCCCCATTCATCTTTGGCCGATATGGGGAAGAATTATGGTGTTGGATCTTGAATTCTTGGCACAGTTCTTCCACCATTTTATTATTCAGATTAGATCCATTTTCAGTGATGATTTATTTCTCCATGCTTCCACTAGATTATCCTAAAATCTTTTGGGACAAGAGAGAAAAGAAAAGAAAGATATTTTTGTTCTGAAGTTTGTGTTTTAGAGGGGATTTATTTTTCAAAAATGGTTTTTATAAGAATGGATGGCCAAGGTAGGCTTATGTGTTTAGGCTTGTTTGAATAAACACTTATGAAGTTAAAAAATCGTGTTGTGATTCGACAACTTGGATAGCTTCCCTTGAACCTTTCTTTTTGAATTCGGTTCATGGTATCATCATGGATTTATTTTTGTTTTTTGATTGTCCTTATTTTTGCCTAAAACACTCTTTTGTGGCGTTCTAGCGGACCTTTATTTTTGTTTATTTTTGTAACCCTAACTTTTGCCTAGGTCACCCTTTCGTGGGATTCCTAGCGGGTCTTTTGCTCTTATTTTTGCGCAGTCCCCTTTTTGAGTTTCCTGCCGAGCTTCTTTTATTTTGAAAGATTTCTTTTTACCCATGATGGCATTTGTCAAGGCCAAGGGAAGGTGCTCCAAGTTGTCACACACACCTCCACATAAAAATGATATGGGTTTATTATTATTAAGATGATTTTAACCTCATTCATGTTTATTCAAACAGGGTTAAAAATAATGTGGTTTAGAATTTTATTATAAGCAAGAAAAGAAGCAATGAAGAATGATTTTATTATAATCATAGCGGAAACATGTATCCTTATTTCATCACTGATATGGGTCCCAATGTTGACCTCTTATATCTCTCGGCCATGCCCCAAATTCACAGTCTCCAATTTCTCTTGACGAGTTGGAGTAGGCGAGCTTCTCGTTCTAGCAGTCTTTGCAGATTCGGAGAGATGGTCTCCTCATCACTCTCCAACTCAACCCATTCACTTTCGGATCCCGGTCAGAGCGAACAATTACAGACATAATTATTTTATTGGTTCTGTTTAGGTTTAGAATTTTTAATGAGGAAAGAGAGAAAAGAACAAAAGAGAGAATGATATGTGAAAAATGCCTCTTTATTGATATGTATTAAAACTGTACAAAAACCCTTATTTACATGAAAAGGTTCTCATGATCTCGGGTACTGATCATGAGTCCCTAAAAGAAGAATATGGAAAATTAAGGAAGGGCCCTATCGTGGCTTGTTCTTCTCTCTAATCCTGCTTTGGCCGAGGATTCTTGCTCACGTCGGGCGCTGTCGAATCAAAAGTGATCCACCCGGCATCAATAAGGCTTTGGACCTTGTGTTTGAGAGCTAGGCAGTTCTCTGTTGAATGCCCTGGTGCCCCCGAGTGGTATAGGCATTTATCTTGTGGTTTGTACCACTCGGGATAAGGTGGATCCATCTTCTTTGGTGGAACGTAAGCTAGAAGACGTGCTTCCACTAGCTTCGGCAGGAGATCGCTGTAGGTGGTCGGAAGTTTATCAAACTTCTTCACAGGGGTGAATTGCGATCTTCCTGACTTCGAAGTGGAGGAAGATGAGGAAATGGTTATGGCACTGACTCCTCCCTCCTTCTTCTTCCCAAAGGTTTTCTTAGCTTTAAATGATTGGGAAGGTTTAGCTAGCTTCCCACCTTTCAGCTCTTGTTCCACTCTTCCTCCAACATGATGGGACTCATGGTCACTGTGCTCAGCCCCTTGTATGTTGTGGTGACGCATGAGTTCCATCATTTGCGCCATTTGCTCCTTGAGCTGTGAGAGCTCGATTGTGAGCTTCTTATATTGTTCCTCTAGCGCTTCCATCTTCTTGATTTTCTGTGCGCGTGTGAGGACAGAGAGATGACCAGCCACTTTCTAAAATGAATGTTTTAATTAGTTTATTTATGGGATGAATACGCTCTTGACATGAGCTTGATAACCCTCCATTTTTAAGGCGCTGCCTTTTTAAAACGGAGTGTTACCACCCTCCTTGACTTATGATCCCTCCCCAACGGAGAATCTCGATAATTATGGGTCTCTTTTACTCATGTCAAGAGGTATTGGTGAACCTAGAATGCATGGTTTATGAGGATGCATGATATCTTATTGGTAATGATGCACATGCTCCTCACTTTTATTATATTTTCACACATTGGTTTTTCCTCTCATGTCATGACATTTTCATGCATGGGGATTATTCCTTAGACCTTATCGCGAGGTTATTTATTAATGCACAAACAATTGCACATAAGCATTTACACAAACAATTTCACTCATCCACGAACAGTCACGAGCGAATCACGAGGTAGGGGTTTCCTGCAGAAAGGTGCATATTCAAGGTGGTTCTAACTGTTCTCACCGGTCTGAGGCCCCCAAGGTGCCCCCATTATAGGGACCCAATTCCTCTCGTCGTAAGCCGATGGAAAGCTCCAACGCACTGTCGGACTCGAGTTCATGGTTATCACCTTGAGTGATGCTTTCCGACAACGGTCTACGGGCACCTATAGACCCATTCGACAACCGGCCGTACTAACATCCACTCCCTATGGCTTACCACTCATGCCCCCGGGTATAGAGGGAACTGTTGTGTGCAAAGGTTTGTGTGCAGTTTTTATTTCAAACATTTGCGAAAATTAAACAAACAACAGTTATTAAAAGCCAAACATGTTATTATACAAGCGAGGGGTAATGAAGTAATTTTAACTATTATTTGTTAAAAATAATCTGTCACTAAATGGGACTGACTCTCGAGGCTTCCCCAGTGGAGTCGCCATCTGTCGCCACCGGCCCGAAACGGGCTTTCGGCATTCGCGAAGGATGGTTGGACTCTTTTATTTGTTAAAAAATATGGATTGCTAGAATGACTTATTCTCAAACTGAGACCTCGTCAAACGAGCAATTTTATTAAAAGGCTCACCAATCCATGTTAATCCCAAGCGGGACCCTCCATGGATTAGCGGTTTTCATAAAAAGGAAGGGTTCATGGAGTCGCCACCAATGTTTTACTCAAAACATTGGAAAAAGAGGTTTAAGGCAATCGATTCAAAAATCGACTTCGGCCATTACAACCAGAGTCGGGTAAGGGAGTCGGTTACGCGTGGGGAAGGTGTTAGCACCCCACAGCACCCCTTTCGGGTTCCCTATGACAGATTATTTAAAAATAATAGTGCAAAATTACTAAATTACCCCTATTTATTCTAAGCAATTATAAATTAACTATCTACATGATGACAGTTTAAATATGTACACACAGAAAGCGGTAAAAGAAGGGACTTTAAAGATATAAACCTTTGAAGCGTGCTTTCTTATATATCTTGACAGAAATTGGGAAGCGTTTTGGCGTTCCCTCCCTCTACAAGACCGCTCGCTCCCTCCTATAAAATTTTAACTATGAAAATCCGGAGGATTTCCCTTCGACTAGGTTCGAGACTCAAGCAAATGGCTCGTGACTCAAGAACTTCGTCAGATCAACTCTCCGAGTGATTTCTAGGCAGAGCACTGCTCAAAAAAACCCAGAATACTCAAGAAGAGGGTTAAAACTCAGTAGGAAAGTGTGAAATGACGTCCCATTGACGTCATATTTATAGGGAAGAGGCTCAATACGGTTTCTGGGGGTCAATACGGTCCGTATTGAAGTTTTGAACTACAATACGGCCGTATTGAATTCAATACGGCCGTATTGAAGTTCAAAAACCTCAATACGGCCGTATTGAAGTTCAGTGCAGCCGTATTGAAGTTCAGTGCAGCCGTATTGAATTCAATGCAGCCGTATTGAAGTTCAGAAACTTCAATACGGCCGTATTGAGTTCAGTGCGGCCGTATTGAAGTTCAAAATGTTCAATACGGCCGTACTGAACCTCTGGGAGGCTGTATTGGGCTTCATTCCTCCCACTTTTCTTATTTTAGCTATCCTAAGACCTCTAGACCTATAGAGAACCCTCCTTGGGCCTTCTGGAAGTCCTTCTGGCTGATCTTCCTTCAGTCTTCGAGAGTCTTCAAGCTTTATTTCCGACCCGGACAATTTTAGGGGTCTACAGGCCCTACAATCACAACACATTCTCCATTTTCCATCTTTCTTGGGCACTAACAATACAGGCACAGCACAGGGACTCAAACTCTTTTGCACCCACCCCTTATCCAAAAGTTCTTGGACTTGGTTCTCTATCTCCTTAGTTTCTTGAGGATTTGTCCTATAGGCTGGTCTATTGGGTAGACTAGCCCCAGGCACAAAATCAATTTGATGTTCTATACCCCTAAAAGGAGGAAGGCCCTTTGGACCATCAATAGGGAATACATCATCAAATTCTTTTAATAAATGAGAAACTTGAGGAGGTAAAGAACTAAGCTCAATGTTTAAATTATAACACTTAAGCACACCTCTACAAAGAAGAAGGTAAGAAGGTTTTTCAACAATTAGGGTTTATTTTAAAGTTTCTTGTTGAATTCCTTCTATAGAAAGAGATTTCTCTTCCTTCTTCTTTGAAGCTTTATGCTTTTTCTCTTCTTTTTTTTTTTTTAATCAAGTTTTTTTTTCTTCTTCTCTTTTCTTTTTCATTTGTACTTGATCATCTATCACTTGTGAAGGAGACAAAGGATGAAGTACAAATTTCTTTTCTTTATGAGTGAAAGTGATTTCATTGGTAAGGCCATTGTGCATGGTTTTCTTGTCAAATTGTCATGGCCTTCCCAACAAAATATGGCAAGCCTCCATTGGAACTATGTCACATACCACTTGATCTTCATAGTTACCAATAGAGAACTTGACTTTCACTTGTTTATCAACATTGATATCCCCATCTTCATTAATCCAATGAAGTTGATATGGTTTCGGATGGGGAATAATAGTAAAGTCAAGCTTCTCCACCAACCTTGTACTACAACAATTGCAACAAGACCCACTATCCACAATGAGAGAACAAGCATTATCAAGAATTTTACACCTTGTGTGAAAAATATTCTCTCTTTGTGAAAGGTGAGACTCGTGAGGTTGGCTTCCTAGAAGCCTTCTATCATAAGAAGTTGACCATCACAAGGATATGCACTTTCAATTGGATGGTCTTCCTCACTTGCTTCACTATCACTTGAAGTAGTGGAACTAGATTCATCAACACTACTATAAACATCTTGCCCTCTCAAAATCATTACCTTTTTAGTTGGGCATTGAGAAGCTATGTGGCCTCTCCCAAGACATTTAAAGCATTTGATGTCACTAGTCTTACTTCTAGAAGTGACAACATTTTTATTTTTCTCTTTTTCTTTTTCTTTTTCTTTTTCAAGACCTTTGCCAAATTTCTTAGAGGAATCATATTGACCCTCCCTCTTGTAGTTTTTCTTAACATAAGAGCTAGATTGAGTTTTGCCTTTAAAAGAGCTTTTTCTCAAGTTTTGTTGTTCCACCCTTATACAAAGTTGGACCAAATCATCAAGGTCCCTATAAGGGAGTAACTCAACCTTATCTCTTATGTCAAAATTGAGACCACTTAAAAATCTAGCAATGGTCAATCTTTCTTCTTCCCTTATCCCAGCCCTCCTGAGATACAACTCCATTTTTTGTCTATATTCCTCTACACTAATGTTCTTTTGTTGGAGTCTTTGGAGCTTATCCATAAGCTCCCTACTATAATAAGAAGGAATATGCCTTCTTCTCATAGCACTCCTCAATTCATTCCAATAAGTGATGGGAGGATCATTGTGAAGTTTTCTCTCTCTTTCCAAGGATGTCCACCAATACATGGCTTGTCCTTGAAAAGCTAGGGTGGCCAAAGGAACTTTTCTTTCCTCACCTACTTGATGACAAGTGAAGATTTGCTCCACTTTCATCTCCCAATCCAAGTAGGCGTCCACATTTTCTTTTCCATGAAAGTAAGAGAGATCAACCCTTGATTCCCTCACTTTTGTTTCTTTAATGACTCTCCTAGGTCTAGGTTGGTAGAAAGCATCCATATCTAAGCTACCATCATATTCTTGGCTTTGAGAGTCATTGGAACTCTTAGTGGAACCTTTTGAGGAACTTTTTTGACTTTTGTTTTTATGTAATTTTTTTAAAAGTTTTGCTTCTTGTTGCTTAATCTTTTGAATCTCTTCTTCTAAAGCAAGAAGTTGTACTTCTCTTTCAATCTTTTCTTTTTGTTTTTGAAGTACTTCTTCATGCTTCCAAAGTTTTAGTGCTTCAACCTCCTTGACAATTCTTTTAAAACTTTTAGGAGATTCAAAGTCACTACTACTTTGAGAATGATGACTCATGACTAAGCAATAAGAATTTATATGCTATGCAAAAAGGTATAAAATATTTTTGGTATTTTCTAGGAATGAAAATAGCACTTGGAAGTCTAAGTGTACAAGTTGCACTATCAAGGGAGGTGAGCTACAAAGAGCCACTTAATAACCAAGCCTTTTCAAGTGGAAATCACTAAACTCCTTTGTGGTACTTTCAATTCCCCAAAACTTTTCACAAAACTTTTGAATGCTTTTTCACAATTGGTTTGTTTTGAAAGCTAAGCTAAACGTGAACAATTAAGAACTACACAATTCTAGACGTTTCAAGGCAGCAAAAAAAAACAATTAAAAGACAAAGAACTTAAAGGAAGCAAGATAAGTAACTAGTCGGGTTCCCTAAGTGGAAGCTTGAAACATATGAAATTTCCAAGCCACTTCCACTAGTACTACACGTGAGTAGGCTACCAAGGAGTTAGATATACCTGACCAGCTTCTTAATACTCCCTCCAAGCTTTACAAATTGGTTTAAAATACAAGAGATTATGGAAAAAAATGTAAACTAGCCTAGAAAGCAATTAAAAGGTGGCTTTAGTGACTAATTAGTGACGGATTTTTGATGTTCAAATTTCCTACACTTATTCAAGTGTTTAATCCGCCACTAAACCTTCAAATATGATGCTCCTGGACCTGCAAAAGAAACACAACAAAGAGGTTAATGGTGGCTGCCTCACAAGGTGAAAGGAATGGTCACTCAAGTGAAGGAAGTTTAGGAAAAGCTAGGTCACTAAATTAGGTCAAATTTTTGTAGTCTTAGTGTCCAAACTTTTCCTACTCTTTGTTGAGCAATGCTTGATCCTTGAGCAAGGATTTGAGGCCACTTCCAGCACAGGGAATTTAATGAAAGAAAACTAGACAAGCAATAAAGCACAATTTGGAAAGCTTATACCAAAAGTAAAGAGTAATAGGTGTATATGACAAGACACAAAGAGGTTCAACAAGTAAAACTAAAAATTAAGACTCCAAATAAAAGCTAGCACTCAGTTAGGAAAGTTCCTAGATAGGTATCAGAGTAGATGAACAAAACAAAATTTTTTTTAAAGCAATTGGATAAGTATAGAACAATTAGTAGTCAAAATAATAACAAGGAATCAAGTGGATTTTCAGCTTGTACACCTCTCGGCTTTTTCCTTTTAATTTGCTTTATATAAATTTTTTTTTATTCTTTCTTTTTCTAAATTCAAATTAAGATTCCAGAGAAGGTATTTGCCTTTTGTTTCAAATTTTTCTTTGATTCCAAGCTATAGAAACCGAGACTACAAGTTAGGTCAAAATTCAAGTGAAAACAAGGAAACTAGTGCACTAGTTTTAGGTTTTTGTATTGAATTCTTTTTGCACACTTTTCTTTTGAACATTAGAACTTTTCTTTTGTTTTAGGCTCTGTTTTATCTCTGTTTTCAGCCTCTAATTTTTTATTTTTTATTTTAAATTGAATCCACAAGAAAGAGTGCACTAAAAGTAGAATTACACTTGAAAATTTGAGTCAAAAATTTTGATAAGATTTTCAATGGAAAGTGATTTGAAAACTTAAGAACACAATGGAAACCTAACTCTAAAGAAACTTGCTAGGACTAATAGCAAATTATGAACACAATAAGGTAAAATAAAAAGCACATATAGGTAGGCACAAAAAGAAACAAACCGAGAGCAAAATAATGAACCATGCACTTAAAACAAAAAATTAGGTCAACATGCTATTCAAGGAATTTTGTGACATAGAAGGACTAAACACAAACTCTAAGATAAAACAAGATTAAAAACTAAAATCTAATGCAAATGCATGAAGTCCAATCACGGACACATACAAGAATGGAGAGACTCAAATTAAATCAAAGCAAGCACAAGCTAATAGGTCCTAAACATGTTGATTGTGGAAGAAAATTCAAAAACAATCAACTAATGGATCTATGGAACAAAATGTGATTCAAAACATATAGATCTGAAAATAAACTCAAGCAACACAAGAAGAACACAATGAACAACACAAGAACACAAAAAGAAACGGACTCAAAAGTGAAACAACTTATCTCCTTGAAGACCTTGCTCTGATACCAAAAATGATGGCAACACTAGGAGAAGTGAAGGATGTGCTTCTCCTTGGAATTGCCTAGGCCGAATCTTCTTCAAAGGAGACTTGAAATCCAAATGAAAAAAACACTTGAAGAATGAGGAATGCACGGATGAACTAGGCCTAAGCCTTGAGGGAAGCATCCAAGCTCAAGAACTCAAGGGATTGCACACTTAAAAGGGAAGGAAACTAGGTTTTCCTAAGGGAATTTTGAAGGCACTCTTATGGTTCTCTCTTTGGAAATTCGGTGACTCTTGAAGATGGCTGAAACAATTCAGAATCTCATATATTCAAAAGTATGTTACAAGGTGAGAAAAGTTACATTTATAGGGTAGAATTAGGTTAACTTGGGCGGCAACTTAGTAAACCTAGTTGGCGCCAAGTTTGAATTTCAAATTCAAATTTGAAATTCAAACTTAGGCCAACTCATATGCTTACACGGATGCTACCCTCATCTAAGTGTCATTTAGGAGTGATTTGGATTGAATTTGAAGCTCACATGGCCGGATCCACCCCATGCCATCCATGTGACTCAAATTCAATTCAAATTACTTCTAAATGATGCATAAATGAAACCTATTTCTCCTATTAATGTATTCTACATATAAACCTAATCTATTGACCGAAATACATTGGTCTAATGAATACAATGAATAGGAAAAATTACAAGAAGAAGAATGAGCCCAATATTGGGTATCAAAAGCCCAAAGCCCAAGAAGCCCAAAATTAAGCCCAAGACGCCTAAACCCTAATCTATGGTCAAAATACAAGACCAACATCAAAGTAAATTCCTATACTAAGAAAATACAATAAAACATGGTGTTTAATCAATGAAGGCCCAAGTGAGAAGCACTCTAGGCCCACCAAGACCATTGGGCCCACTAAGCTCTGAAGCAGTCAAATCTTCAAGTAATCTCCTGGCCATAGCTCTAGTGGTTGGGCCTTTAGCCCATGCTCTTCCATCACCTGGTTAGCTTGTTACATCACTAGTGACCCTAAGATACACCTTGTTAGCTAGTTACATCACTGGTGACCCTAAGGTACACCTAAAATATCTCAGTACATCATTGGTATGCGGCCTAAGCGGCACACCTGGAGTTATATATGTATATGATGCATGTCATACATTCACTATTTCATTAACTCAACATTTCACTTATCATGAAATTTCATTTATTACCTCATAAGGTTCGCATAAGAATTCACAAAGCACTTTAGTTCATATTAAAATTTATCTATTTTCAAAATTAATCACATATTCATTCATCATCTCCAACAAGGAACACAGCAGAGTAATCAGAAAGTAAAACAGAACACATTCATACTTTTCATGTTCCTAGAAACATGCATCAGGCAAAGGATTAGGGGCCAATTTGACTACCCAACAATTATTCCCACATCCCCGAGAGAGGTTTCTCACTCCCCTTTACCTCGATAAGCAGGAGCTGAAACTAGAGCAGAACCTTGCTAATCTCCTCTTCTAGATTCCTCTTGGTCTTTAGAAGGTTTAGAAGAAGAAGAAGTCAGAAGTGAATAGAATGATTTGAAATCAAGCCTGAGCCTCCTATTTATAAGCATTCAGGAGTGGCTGAAACGGCCCGTTCTCAAACCAGAACGACCTGTTCTGGACCCATCTGTTATATGCAAAATTTACAACTAGAATGACTCGTTCTCAAAATCAGAACGGCCCATTCTAGGGTTGATTTTAACACATATTGACCATAACTGGAACGACCCATTTCTAACTTGGATTTTAGGCCATTTTATTTGTCTGGAACGGCCTGTTCCCCTTTTTGGAACGTCTGTTCTGCTCATGAGAATGGCCCGTTCCGCTTTTTGGAATAGCCCGTTCTAGGCCTAAAAAAATAGAATTTCATATAAAAATTAATTTTTTATAAATATTTAAATTTTTTAAAAAATCTCTAAAATGTTCTATAAAATCCCTTTAATAAAATAAGCTCCATAAAATAATAATAATTAACTGTGTAGAAAATTCGGGATGTTACAGATTACAAGTATTCTCAACCACTTCTGACTCGTTAACCTCACTTGTCCACGCTAGTATTCTTAACCACTTGTAGTTCTCCAAGTATTCTTGACCACTTCTGGCCCGCTAGCTTCACTCACTAGCGTTAGTATTCTCAAACCACTTCTGGTTCACAAGTATTCTTTCAACCAGCCTCTTCAGGCTTTACAGCAAATGAAGGTGTTGAGTGTGTTTGCTACTCTCACAGAGAGGATAGGATAGTTTCTACACTCACTAAGGTGCATAACCTTAGTTTTACATGAATAAGTGTCTAAGTGTTTGTTTACTCTCGTAGAGAGGATAGACTATTAGAAACACTCACTAAGATAAGCTATCTTAGTTTTTACACAGATATATGAGAAATTCTTTGAGAAGAAATGTAGCTTGTGCTTTTTCGCATTCTTTTTCTTATTGCACGTTTTCTCTACTTCTCCGTTCTCTACATCTTCTTCTTCCTTACCTTGATACTTATAGCCAGTTGATAAATTTGCCCGTTGTTTAAATTCAAATTTTCCCGTTGGAGCGTAGGTTCATGTCGTTGCAGATGGATGCTTGTTCATGGATATGTAAATCTTTTCATTTAATGCATTTGATCTTGCATTAAATGTTTGCTTGTATACGTGAAGTCCTTCTGTGTAGTTAATTATTTTAATGTTTGACTTCAATCATGATCTAGGCATATTTGTACTTTTCTCATCAGTTTAGCTGTTGAGGTGTTGTCTTTCTCTGAAAAGTAGGTTTCCTTTTTCTGACACACGCAACTTTGACTTGTGAATCCACGCTTGCCTATTTTTCTTCCTTTTGTATTCAAGTTTGATGTCCTTTTATATTTCTTGTATGATTTCACTCAATGTAATTAGTGGACTTCAGACGTGCTTCATTATTTTTCGACTGCGTTTGGATACACATTTTAGTTTTGATTCTCCGTCTGGTCTTGACAACCCTTTACGTCTGGTAGTGATGACTTCGTCTACTTGTTCGTTAGGCATTATCTGATGATTTTGCAAATCCATGTTTGATATTTAGCCAACTTTCGTCTCGTTCTTGACTTAGTCTCATATGTTGCCTGTTTTGGTCTTACATGTAATCCCTCAAGCTTTAACTGATAGATTCGTCTTATCTTGTATTTGATTTAGGCCTAGATCAACCTTAGTCTTGATACAGCTTTGCTATCGTCTAATGTCTTGTTCAACTTGATTATGCTTGATCATACTTTGTCCTTCATTTTTTCCTGAACTTATTGTTATCCATCTAAAACACTAATGCACATGTTAGGAATAACAATATGTATTATATTTGTCATATTCAAAACCTCGGTGGGAATTGCGAATACGCTTCGTCTGACTTAACACATGGAAGTTGTTAAGGCTTTGATTGTTGTTGGGAAGAGTACTATTGTTTTGGACAAGACTTTTGGAGAAGTTAGGGGCTAAGGTGATTCAACTAGGAATGGCATTCCGTGTATTTTGTCATATTTTATCGTTTTATATATGAACAATGTTTTGTCGTGATATTTGTTGTTGTTTTGTTTGAATTTTGTTCTCTATTAATGGTTTAGTTTCCAACTTCACTTTATGTTTTCTTAAGGGTGGGAGAGCTAGTTTTCTCAGTAATCACATATGAACTTAGAGGTTTGTGTTAAAAGGTGCAAGATCTCGTTCATTTGGAAATCACATATGAACTTGGAAGTTCATATTAAAGGCATGAAAGCTTGTTCACTCAAAAATCACGCACGAACTCAGAAGTTTGTGTTAAGGGTGTAAGAACTGATTTGCTCAAAAATCACATACAAACTCAAAAGTTCATGTTATGGGCGTAAAAGGTTGTTCTCTTGAAAATTGCACACAAACTTGGAAGTTCGTGTTAAAAACATGAGAGCTCATTCATTCAAAAATCATGCACGAACTCAAAAATTCATGTTAAGGGCTTAAGATTTGTTTGCTTGAAAATCATGAACAAACTTAGAAGTTTCATGTTAAGGGCACAAAAACTCATTCACTTATAAATTGTGCACGAACTTGGAAGTTCTTGTTAAGGGGCCCAAGAGCTCATTCGCTCAAAAATCACGCACAAACTTGGATGTTTGTGTTAAAGGCATGAAAGCTTATTGGTTCATTTGAGTAGGGGGAAAGTGTGTCCTCTTCTAAAGAGTTTTTCGACTATGACAACATAACGACAAGATTGAAGTTTTATCTGGCAAGATTCAGTCGGGTCAAGGGGGATCTTAATATTAGCAAGGTAGTCCAATATCAATGTCATCCACTCTTTATCAGTGATCTCTATTGTGTGGACATTGTTTATGGTATTGGTGCTAAGGGAGGTGATAGTTTCTTATATGATTATTTTGTGTTGTCCTGGTTTCTTGTGCTTGTCGATTTGGAGAAGAAATTAACTCAGATGTTTTGTTCACATGGCACATAAGTAATGTCGAATTCCTTGAATTCAATTATGAGTTCTTTAAAAAGTAGGCAATATCGTTTTAGTTGTGGTTCTTTCATTTGTTACGTCCCAAGTATTTATCCAGTAACAAGTAGGGAGTTGTTGTAACACTTTAGTCTCTTGATGTTGAGTTCATAGGTAAGGCGAAGGCTAGCTAGCAGGGTCTCATACTCGACTTGATTGTTGGATATGTTGAATTCAAACTTGATGGATTTTTTAGTATGATTTTGTCATCGCTTTGTAGGATTACACTTGCTTTGTTGCCCTTTCTTGTTGGAGGAGATGTCAAATGTTCTTACCAGAATCTGCAAGTGCTCTAACAACGAGGATGACACCCTAGTTGCTCCAATAGCCACGGTAGTGGAGGGCACCTGTAAAAACACTCCAGCACTCAAGTTAAAGAGGAGTCTAGATTAAGAATGAGATTAGGGTTTTAGTGATACATGGTGTCTTATATATGAGTGATTGATCTTATCCTAGGCTTAAAGATAATGTTATTTGATAAATGAAAATATTTTTTGATAATGTGATCCTTGATTTTGGGAGATATTATACATAAAGGCCACATTGTATGATATCTTGGAGATATATTTCGATAATTATGTGAAGCTATTGTCCTTAATAGGTGAGTGTGTTCTTATAGTCGTTAGAATAATCTGTCAAGGGCTTTGTTTTGTGACATTGGATCAATGGGCCTAGTGTGGGCGAGTTTACGTCTTACTCGACTCGCATGGTTGTACGATCCCATAATGTTAAATTAATACTTGACCCACAAAAATCACAATTTGCAAATGTAGATTAGTGTTTAGTTATAAGCTTTAAATTTTTTAAAAAATCTTAATTGTTATGGCAATAACTATGGTAATGACAACAATACTAACAACAATAGTGGTGATAATGGTACTCAAAGTGGTGGTGGTGATAGTGGTGACATCAACATCGATACTACCACCATCATTGTCACTACTGCCACCACTGCCACTGTCATTGTTGTTATATGACAATGAAGACAACAATGATGATGTAGATAACAATAATGATGACAAGACTGTAATGACGATAGTGGTGACAATGACAATGTTGGTGTAGCAGCCACCATCACCGCCATGACCATTGCGGTGGGTACAATGATAGTGGTGATGGTGAAAACAGTGACAATGGTAACAATGACAATGATGATAATGGTGGTGGCACGACTTCAACTGTGATCACCACCTCTATCACCACAACCATTATGATGACATTAATGGTGTTGATAGAGACAACAATAATAGTGACAATAACATTGGAAATGATGATAATGATGGCATAGCTGCCATCATTACAGTCATTGTGACAATTCTAGTAATGATGACAGTGGTTGTGGTGAAGACAAAGATTAACGATAATAAGGATGATAATGGTGATAGTTGACAATATCAATGTTGTTGCTACAACGGTTGTGGTAACATTGATGATAGTGATAGTCAAGATAACGATAATGGTAGTAACAACACTGATAATGATGGTGACGACATTGACAATGGTAGCGATACTACCAACATCACCCTATGACCTTTGTTATGGTGATGATGACGATAATGGTGGTGGAGACAGTGAGAATAGTGACGACGACAATGGTAATAATGATAGTGATAATGGAAATGTTGGTGTCGCAACCACCATTATTATTACAACCACCATTATCGTCATGACAACCACTACGACCATCATCATCACTAGTGAAGCAATGATGAAATGATGATACTCAATAAAAAAAATGTATTTTATACTTACAATTTATGCAATTGTAGTTTCATTTTGTTGAAGAATATTGAAAACATTTTTTTTTCAATTTTAGCATTCATTTTGGAAATGTTTTCATAGAAATATTTTCTAAATTTTAAACAAGCATGTTTTCACCACTATTTCCATTTTCATTGAAAATAAAAACAAAAAATGGACATTCTAGGCAAGATTTAGGTCCATCCTACCCTAACCTGATTTTTTTATATCATATTTATAAAGATTTATTTATTTTAAAACACGAAGAATAAAAAGAACAAAAAAAGAGTATGAATTATATTATAAACATTAATAACATACTCATTTTTTTTTTGTTTATGAATATGGTTCACACACAATATCTCAAAACTGACAACTAAGAATTAATTTGTGTTTGTGAGGCGTAACTTCTATTAGTCAAACATTATTTTAACACAGATGAATTAATATTAGCAACATACTCTCAAACACACGATTTTAAACACCTTCTACAATTAGTTGAAATTTATTGAAAAATACAAAATTTGATAGGTCTCACATTCTATTTAATGACTTTCTCATTATGTTATAATTTTTAATAAATTCTAAGTAATAAAAGCAAGTATGTTAAAATGTGTTGTTAATACTCCTCAAATTATGTTAGTACTTAATCTTTTAAATATATTTTCATAAATTTATATTGTTTCTTTTAGTAACTTATTTAATTTTGTTTCTAATGTCATAAATAAATAAACTTCAAAAGATTGATTTTAATAAAATAATACATGAGATTTTTTAGTTAAAAGATTTTATTATAATTTAATTCTTTTATAAATACTTTTCAGATTCAAGAATGTAATCATTGAGAAATTAAATTTTATGACTATATTAGAAATAAGTACATTAATTAGCTTTTTATTTATTATTATTAATTAATTAAATTATAAAAAATTAAAATTTTTCTAAAAAATTACAACTTGTCATTTTTTTTTATTTTTTTTTTAAAATGTATCAATAATTTTAAAAAAAATCACAATATATATTATATATCATGAATATAAAATATAATTTATATATTAAAATATATTTATTTATCGTAACATAATTATCATGTTCATTGCACTTACGTATTAAAATACTATCTAAATAAAAAAATATATATTACAATATATTTGTCTAATCACTTAGAAATTTTTTTAAAATGGGTTTAATCCATATAATTTCGTGATTCTTACCTTTTATATCTCTTATAACTAAAAATATTTTAATTTAATCTCCATATATATATATATATATATATATATATATATATATATATTAAACTAAAATATTTTTAATTATAAAAATAAAAATAAAAAAACAATTATAAAATTATAAGAAACAACTAAATATTTAAACCTTAAAAGTATATAAAACATTAGATTAAGTTAAGACATCTCAACATATATAATATAAACTTATCTTCAAAACATATTAACAGTAATTTTTATAATTTTTAAACTTTTCAAAATCAATCTCAAATCCAGGCAAATTAAAAAATTAAATCACTTCAGATATTACACATGCTAGTAATAAAATATATAGGGTCATAATTAAGTGATATCCTTTGTTTTTAACTAATACACAATTGTATTATAATTTTATATTATTTAAAAAAATAAATTGAAATTATCATATTTATATATTTTTATTTATATTTAAGTATAAAATGATATGATTATAATGTCTTGTTATCTTTATTGTTAATTTTTAATTTATTATATTTATAAAATAGTAAAATATATTTTTGATCTCTCTAAAATTTTTAAAATTTAGCTCTAATTTCTAAATTTATTTTGTCCTTCTAATTTAGAAATGCATTACTTTAATTTAAAGCTATTTATATAATACTTTATAATAAACAATTATATAAAAGTAAATTGAATAAAAATATATAAAATATCTATTTTAAATTTGTTTACATTCTTATTTCTTTAATATAATAAAACATGTAATTTCTGATTAAAGGTAATGCATTGTTTGGCTTGTGAACTTTTTGAAAATTTTTAACCAGGTCTTTAAACTAAAATAAAAATTGTTATCGAGTCATTCATATTTTTATTTTATTTTATTTTATTGTAATTTAGTCCTTAAAATTAGATATTTGTTTATATTTTATGAAATATGATATTTTTTTAATATCTTTATATTTATAGAGTTACTTTAAATTATTATTTCATATATCATTGTATATACATGTGTAGCATATTTTAATCTACTTATAAATATTTTCATAATCTTTTTAATCATAACAATTCTAGAATAGTAAGAAATTTTACCTAATGATGTTTAAAACCTAATACATGCATAATGATGACATTGAATAGTAATTTATATCATTTTCTAAGTACAAGGAAATTAAAAAATATTATGTAAAATTAAATATCACAAATTATAAATAAATTCCTAATCGTAAAGACCAAATTATAAATAAAAAAAATGAAAGATTAAATTATATTTTTTTAGTTTAAGACCTAATTAAAAATTTTCAAAAAAAAATAAAATGGTGATATATTAAGTCTTAATTAAGTTATGTATCTATTTTTATATTATAAATATTTATATTTCAAATTATTTATATATAATGGTCCATATTATTGTTTTGCTTAAGATCTATAAAATATCAGAATCAGTGCTAAAAATGTTTATCGTAAGTTCCACTCATTTCAATAATTTCTCAACTTTGTTCTAAACAAATTTAAAAGATATTGAAACTTAATTCACTTTAGACAAATCAACTTGACGCAAATAAAAAATATCATTTCATATAAGTGAAAAATTATCATTATTCATCACTACATTTTTTTTCCTTCATAGTTTGAGCGTAAGAAATTATAACCAATGCAAGAGCAGCTTATGTTCTTTCTCATTTTTTCTTTTAGTTCCACCTTTTTAACTAATCTATATTGCATGTAGAATGAGGCCATGTGGGTAAAAGCATTTCATGAGTTTAGTTACTTGTCGTATTAGGACCTTTCTTCTATCATTTTCAATGCGTGTTTAGTTCAATGAAAATTGTGAAAGTTTAGACAAAAAAGTTTTTTAAGCTCCGCAGATCATTATTACCTACATTCATATGAAGATAAAAGATAATACAATAATAGCATCACACACCAAATGTAGGGCATAGAAATGAAATGAAACAGAACGAACGACACAAGGTGATTTGAGGTGCACACGTGATATTCAAAAAGTGCCACTGCCAACTGCCAAGCTCTATTATTTCTCCAACTATGTTTACTGCCATGCATATCTTAATTGCCAAGGCAATAGCTAGCTTCTATGTGATGGTGTCTAGCTAATTTTTTTATTTTCCTCTTTTATGAACTTTAAAAATATACTTGTTTGAGAAATCTTTTATGTGCATAATGAACTCTTACATATTTTAATTTGTGAATGTACTTCCATGTGGAAACGATGAGCAAAATCTTGAGGGAAAATCTTGAACATTTAAAATATAAATGAGTTAATGATTGTCGAAAATTTTTAATAAAGAAGTATTATAATAATATTACACTCTTTAAACATACTCTTTTATTTTTGTTTCATTATCAAACAATATTATTCGTTCACACAGAAACAGGAAAAGATTTGACATACATTAAATAGGTAGAGATCATTTTTAATTTTGGTTGTTTAGATTTATAAGAGTCAGAATTCAAATGTACTCATTTTCATTATATGCACTTAATTAAAATTTATTATACACTTACAAAGTTATGAATAGAACTTATCAAATAAGAAGTGTAACCTATATTTTTTTTACGATTACAAATAAAATTCGGTCAATAAAAAAAATTGTAAGAGAGTGTATTTTTAATATTTCTCTCTTTAATAATGTAAGACCCGCAGTGCAGTTCATTCTTCTTCTTCCTCCTTCCCCTCAACATTCTCATTTTCTCCTCACTTTCTATTCTCTCTTGTTCCAAATTTCTGAGTTCTCTTGTTGTGTTGTTGTTGTTGTTGTTGTTGAAGGTGTTAAGTAGAGGTGTGGATTGCTAGCTAGAAGCACAGATATTCTTCTTTTTGTTCTTTCTCTTCCCCGAAGCTCGGATTCTTCTTCTCCGAAATAAGGGAAGCTAGTGGATTTGCATGTGGTGTTTTTGATGATTTGTGGTGATCCTATAGTTGCATGTTGATGTTCTAAGTTTCTTTTAGCTGTTTGATTCAGTGGTAAGTGTTTGGAGGTGGTTGCATGTGTTGGAAATTTTCTGATTGCAGGTTGACATTCAAAAATGGTGAAGGAATTGTGTTTCTGTCACAAACGGTTGAACCCTTTTAAAGGGTTGAGCCCTTTCAGGGCAATGTGCAAGGGGAGCACTCCTTGGAGGTAAAGGGCTGAGCTGTTGGCAACGGCTAAGCGCTTTGGGAATGGCTGAGCCCTTTTAAAGGACTGAGCCCTTTGGGGGTAGCGTGCTAGAGCGCTTGGGAAGCCCTGAGTGCTTTGGATGCGCTTAGTGCTTTTGTACTTTCCGAATTTGGCTTTATGGTCTTCATGAAAGTTGTAGCCTTGGATCTTAGCTTTCCAATGGCCTTAGAATCACTCAAAAAGTAGGTCTAGAACTTCCGTTATGACCTTTTTAGTGAGAAAAAGTCAAGCTGTCAGGATTTAGGTTAGTTGTTGCGGTTTTTATAATTTTTAGCAAAGTAGATGATAAAATTAGGACTTGATGTCTGCATAAGAGTTATAGGAAATCTTATTATCTTTCATATGAGATATGTATGAGCATGATAGGAGTAGTATAACTCCCGATACTCTATTTTATGTGAAGGTTGTCATTTCACAAGGAGTGATTTGGATAAGTTGAAGATTGTTTTTGGTGCGTAGGTTAATTCATGTTGTATATGTTGTGTAAGTTGGCATGATAGATGAGTTGTAAACATGATGGGTGAGTTGTATTATCTGTTGAATATGTTGTATGTTGTGAAGTTGTTTACGAGTTGTGTGTTGATCTATGATATTGTTGAAGTATGTTGAAATTAAGTTGTTAAAATTGTTTTACGTTATGTGTTGACTGTTTATATTTTGTGAAATATGATGAGATGATCTAGTGGAGAGTTATGAAGTACATGATGATAAGGTTGTGAGTTGTGAGAAGTATGATGTGAAGTGTTGATAGAAAAAGTAGGAGAAGTGAAGAACTAGCTCCTCCTAAGCTCCTCCTAGGCACGAATCCTCTTCAATGGAGATGGAACTAAGATGTTGAACTCCTTGGACGAAGTTCTCCAGCTGAAGACAAGGTCAAGACCTTGAAGTAAGTATCCAAGCTCAAGCCTCAAGGGATTGCACACTTCAAAGTGTAGGAAACTAGGGTTTTCCTAAGAAACTATGAAGGCACTCTCTATAGCTCTCTCTTGGGGAATTCGGTGACTTAAGAATTGGCTGAAGCAAATTCAGATTATCATATATTCAAAAGAGTTTACAATAGGTGGGAAAAGATACACTTATAGGAAGAATTAGGTTAACTTTGGGCGGCAATTTCAAACCAACCAAATTGGCGCCTAGTTTGAATTTCAAATTTGAATTTGAAATTCAAACTTTGGCTTCCAACGTGATTAATTCAGATGCTACCCTCATTTATGAGTCATTTAGAAGTGATTTGGGTTGCATTTGAAGCTCACATGGCCGGAACCACTCCATGCCATCCATGTGACTCAAATTCAACTCAAATTACTTCTAAATGATGCATAAATGAAGCCTAATTTTCCTATTAATGTATTCTTCATATAACCCTAATCTAATGACCGAAATACATTGGTCTAATGAATACAATGAATAGGAAAAAATATAAGAAGAAGAATGAGCCCAATATTGGGTATCAAAAGCCCAAAGCTCAAGAAGCCCAAAATTAAGCCCAAGACACCTAAACCCTAATCTATGGTCAAAATACAAGACCAACAACAAAGTAAATTCCTATACTAAGAAAATACAATTAGACATGGTGTTCAATCAATTAAAGCCCAAGAGAGAAGCACCCTAGGCCCACCAAGCCCATTGGGCCCACTAAGCTCTGAAGCAGTCAAATCTTCAAGTAACCTCCTGGCCATTGCTCTAGTGGTTGGGCCTTTAGCCCATGCTCTTCCATCATTCCCTCCCTCTTGAGAAGGATTTGTCCTCGAATCTGAAGAGTCGTCCTCATCATCACTAGCACCTATAAAAGGTTTAAGATCACAAACATTAAAAGTGGTGCTGACTCCATAATCAGAGGGTAAATCAAGTCTATAAGCGTTATCATTGATACGCTGTAAGACCTGAAAGGGACCATCTCCTCTAGGACTGAGTTTGGACTTCCTTTGATTTGGAAAATGTTCTTTTCTTAAGTGAAGCCAAACCCAATCACCTTCCTCGAAGATCATAGACTTTTTGCCTTTATTCCCTTGTTTTGCATATTTCTCATTTTGATTTTGAATATGAGTTTTAATCCTTTCATGCAGTTTTTTGATAAAATCAGCCTTTGAAGCCCCTTCCTTATGAATGAAATGTTCAACATTAGGGAGAGGTATCAAGTCTAAAGGAGTTAAAGGATTAAACCCATACACAGCCTCAAAAGGAGAAATATTGGTAGTTTTGTGAACTACCCTATTGTAGGCAAATTCAATGTGGGGCAAAACCTCATCCCAAGATTTGTGATTACCCTTTAGGACTGCCCTAAGCATAGTAGACAGAGATCTATTCACTACCTCAGTTTGGCCATCTGTTTGAGGATGACAAGTAGTTGAAAAGAGGAGTTTGGTTCCTAGTCTTGACCATAAGACACGCCAAAAGTGGCTTAGGAACTTTGTATCTCTATCTGAAACTATAGTCCTAGGAAGTCCATGTAGTTTAACCACATCTCTAAAGAAGAGTTTTGCAATGTTGCTTGCATCATCTACTTTGTGGCAAGGAATAAAATGAGCCATTTTACTGAAACGGTCCACTACCACAAAGATAGAATTCATTCCCCTTTGGGTTCTAGGCAAGCCTAGCACAAAATCCATGCTAATATCTACCCAAGGAGAAGAAGCAACAGGCAAAGGTGTGCATGTACCATGAGGCATTACTTTAGACTTAGCTTGTAAACAAGCTAAACATCTAAAACAATGTCTTTGGACATCTTTTCGCATATGGGGCCAATAAAATTTTTCTTTTAACAAACTAAGGGTTTTCTCAACACCAAAGTGCCCCATAAGCCCACCTTCATGACTCTCTTTAATTAATAATTTCCTAATGGATCCTTGGGGTATGCATAACCTTCCTTCTTTATACAAGTACCCTCAACCATATAGAAACCATCAAAAGCTTTTTGTTGACATTTTTTATAATTATCACCAAACTCAAGATCTTCCTCATACAACTCCCTAATATTATCAAATCCAAGAATTTGAGTACCTAGAGACACAAGCAAAGTATGTCTCCTAGATAAAGCATCAGCTACAACATTTGATTTTCCTTTCTTGAATTTAATGAAATATGGAAAGTGTTCAAGGAACTCTAACCATTTGGCATGCCTCTTATTTAACTTACCTTGACCTCTTAAATATTTAAGTGACTCATGGTCACTATGAATGACAAACTCTTTGGACACAAGATAGTGTTCCCAAGTTTGTAAAGCTCTAACCAATGCATACAACTCCTTGTCATAGGTTGGGTAATTGAGGGAGGCACCTTTTAGTTTTTCACTAAAATAGGCAATGGGGTGTCCTCCTTGCAATAACACAGCTCCTATGCCAACTCCTGATGCATCACATTCTAGCTCAAAAGTCTTTTCAAAATTTGGTAGAGCTAAAATGGGTGCATTAGTAAGTTGATCTTTAAGTAATTGAAATGCTTGGTCATGCTTTGAAGTCCAATCAAATAAAATATCTTTTTTTACTAGCTCATTCAAGGGTGAAGCAATGCTAGAGAAGTTAGGCACAAATCTTCTATAAAAACTTGCTAGTCCATGAAAACTCCTAACTTCACTAACATTTTTAGGCTTGGGCCACTCTTGAATGGCTTTGATTTTCTCGGGGTCCACTTGAACCCCATTTTTGCTTACAATGAACCCTAGGAAAACCACATGATCCACACAAAAAGTACATTTTTCAAGATTTGCAAATAATTGGTTTTCCCTAAGGATCATCATAACTTCTCTAAGATGTCCTAAGTGATCATCTTGAGAACTACTATAGATTAATATATCATCAAAATAAACAACAACAAATTTTCCTATACACTCTCTCAAGACATGATTCATAAGCCTGATGAATGTACTTGGTGCATTAGTTAAACCAAAAGGCATAACTAGCCACTCATACAATCCAAATTTGGTCTTAAAAGCAGTTTTCCACTCATCACCCTTTTTAATTCTTATTTGGTGATAACCACTTTTAAGATCAATTTTAGAAAATATAGAGGCACCATGTAATTCATCAAGCATATCATCAAGTCTAGGGATTGGGTGCCTGTACTTGATTGTGATATTGTTAATGGCCCTACAATCACAACCCATTCTCCATTTTCCATCTTTCTTGGGCACTAACAATACAGGCACAGCACAGGGACTCAAACTCTTTTGTACCCACCCCTTATTCAATAATTCATGGACTTGGTTCTCTATCTCCTTAGTTTCTTGAGGATTTGTCCTATAGGCTGGTCTATTGGGTAGACTAGCCCCAGGCACAAAATCAATTTGATGTTCTATACCCCTAAAAGGAGGAAGGCCTTTTGGACCTTCACTAGGGAATATATCATCAAATTCTTTTAATAAATGAGAAACTTGAGGAGGTAAAGAACTAAGTTCAATGCTTAAATTATGACACTGAAGCACACTTCTACAAAGAAGAAGGTAAGAAGGCTTTTCAACAATTAGGGTTTGTTTTAAAGTTTCTTGTTGAATTCCTTCTATAGAAAGAGATTTCTCTTCCTTCTTCTTTAAAGACTTATGCTTCTTTTCCTTTTTGTTTTTTTTTTTTAAACAAGTTTTTTTTTCTTCTTCTCTTTTCAATTTCATTTGTACTTGATCCTCTATCACTTGTGAAGGAGACAAAGGATGAAGTACAAATTTCTTTTCTTTATGGGTGAAAGTGATTTCATTGGTAAGGCCATTATGCATGGTTTTCTTGTCAAATTGTCATGGCCTTCCCAACAAAATATGGCAAGCTTCCATTGGAACTATGTCACAAACCACTTGATCTTCATAGTTACCAATAGAGAACTTGACTTTCACTTGATTATTAAAATTAATATCCCTATCTTCATTAATCCAATGAAGTTGATAGGGTTTCGGATGGGGAATAATAGTAAGACCAAGCTTCTCCACCAACCTTGTACTACAACAATTACAACAAGACCCACTATCCACAATGAGAGAACAAGCATTATTAAGAATTTTACACCTTGTGTGAAAAATATTCTCTCTTTGTGAAAAGTGAGACTCGTGAGGTTGGTTTCCTAGAAGCCTTCTAATCATTAGAAGTTGACCATCACAAGGATATGCACTTTCAATGGGATGGTCTTCCTCACTTGATTCACTGTCACTTGAAGTAGTGGAACTAGATTCATCAACACTACTATAAATGTCTTGCCCCTTCAAAATCATCACCTTTTTAGTTGGGCATCGAGAGGCTATGTGTCCTCTCCCAAGACACTTAAAGCATTTGATATCACTAGTTTTGCTACTAGAAGTGACAATATTTTTATTTTTCTCATTTTCTTTTTCTTTTTCTTTTTCTTTGCCAAATTTCTTAGAGGTATCAAATTGACCCTCCCTCTTGTAGTCTTTCTTAACATAAGAGCTAGATTGAGTTTTACCTTTAAAAGAAGATTTTCTCAAATTTTGTTGTTCCACCCTTACACAAAGTTGGACCAAATCATCAAGGTCCCTATAAAGGAGTAACTCAACTCTATCTCTTATGTCAAAATTAAGACCACTTAGAAATCTAGCAATGGTCAATCTTTCTTCTTCCCTTATCCCAGCCCTCATGAGATACAACTCCATTTTTTGCCTATACTCCTCAACACTCATACCCTTTTGTTGGAGTCTTTGGAGCTTATCCATAAGCTCCCTACTATAATAAGAAGGTATGTGCCTTCTTCTCATAGCACTCTTCAACTCATTCCAATAAGTGATGGGAGGATCATTGTGAAGTCTTCTCTCTCTTTCCAAGGATGTCCACCAATACATGGCTTGTCCTTGAAAAGCTAGGGTGGCTAAAGGAACTTTTCTTTCCTCACCTACTTGATGACAAGTGAAGATTTGCTCCACTTTCATCTCCCAATCCAAGTAGGTGTCCACATTATCTTTTCCATGAAAGTAAGGGAGATCAACCCTTGATTCCCTCACTTTGTGTTCTTTAATGACTCTCCTAGGTGGGGGTTGATAGTAAGCATCCATTTGTATACTACCATCATTATTTTGACTTTGAGAATCATTGGAGCTCTTGGTTGAGCTCCTAGAAGAACCTTTTGGACTTTTATTTTTATTTAATCTTTTCAAAAGTTTTTCTTCTCGTTGCTTAATCTTTTGGATCTCTTGTTCTAAAGCCATGATTTGTACTTCCTTTTCAAGTTTTCTTTTTTTTTTTGAAGTATTTCATCATGCTTCCAAAGTTTTAGTGCCTCAACCTCCTTGACAATTCTTTTAAAACTTTTAGGAGATTCAAAGTCACTACTACTTTGAGAATGTTGACTCATGATTAAGCAATAAGATTTTATATGCTATGCAAAAAGTTATAAAATGTTTTTGGTATTTTCTAGGAATGAAAATAACACTTGGAAGTCTAAGTGTACAAGTTGCACTATCAAGGGAGGTGAGCTACAAAGAGCCACTTAATAACCAAGCCTTTTCAAGTGGAAATCACTAAACTCCTTTGTGGTACTTCCAATTCCCCAAAACTTTTCACAAAAATTTTGAATGTTTTTTCACAATTTGTTTGTTTTTGAGACTAAACTAAACGTGAGCAAGTAAAACTACACAAGTCTAGACGTTTCAAGGCAGCAAAATAAAGCAATTAAAAGACAAAGAACTTAAAGGAAGCAAGATAAGTAACTAGTCGGGTTCCCTAAGTGGAAGCTTGAAACATATGAAATTTCCAAGCCACTTCCACTAGCACTACACGTGAGGATGCTAACAAGGATTTAGATATACCTGACCAGCTTCTTAATGCTCCCTCCAAGCTTTACAAATTGGTTTAAAATACAAAAGATTTGGCAAAAATGTAAACTAGTCTAGGAAAGCAATAAAGTGGCGGCTTTGGCAGCCAACTAGTGACGGATTGTTGTGCAAATTTTCCAACACTTAATCAAGTGTTTAATCCGCCACTAATCCTTCAATATGATGCTACTGGATCTGCAAAAGAAACACAACAAAGAGGTTAATGGTGGCTGCCTCACAAGGTGAAAGGAATGGTCACTCAAGTGAAGGAAGTTTAGGAGAAGTTTTGGTCACTAAATTAGGTCAAATTTTTAGGTCTTAGTGTCCAAACTTTTCCTACTCTTTGTTGAGCAATGCTTGATCCTTGAGCAAGGATTTGAGGCCACTTCCAGCACAGGAAAATTATTGAAAGAAAACTAGACAAGCAATAAAGCACAATTTGGAAAGCTTATACCAAAAGTTAAGAGTAATATGTATATATGACAAGACTCAAAGAGGTTCAACAAGTAAAACTGGAAAATAAGACTCCAAATAAAGCTAGCACTCAGTTAGGAATGTTCCTAGATAGGTACTAGAGTAGATGAACAAAACAAAAAAAATTTGAAAGCAATTGGATAAGTATAGAACAAATAGTAGTCAAAACAATAACAAGGAATCAAATGAATTTTTATCAATGAACACCTCTCGGCTTTTTCACTTTAAAATGCTTTCTCTATTTTTTTTTAATTCTTCCTTTTTCTATATTCAAGTTAAGAGTCCAGAGAGTATATTTGCCTTTTGTTTCAAATTTTTCTAAGATTCCAAGCTATAGAAACCGAGACTACAAGTTAGCCAAAAATTAGGTCAAAATTCAAGTAAACTTGAGAAACTAATGCACTAGTCTTTAGGTTTTGGTTTGGATTCCTTTTGAACTCTTTTTCTTTTGAACTTTAGGTCTTTTCTTTTGTTTTAGGCTCTGTTTTATCTCTGTTTTCAGCCTCTAATTTTTTTAAAATTGAATCCACAAGAAAGAGTGCACTAGAAGTAGAATTAAGCACTTGAAATTTTGAGTCAAAAATTTTTATAAGATTTTCAATGGAAAGTGATTTGAAAACTTAAGAACACAATGGAAACCTAACTCTAAAGAAACTTGCTAGGACTAATAGCAAATTATGAACACAATAAGGTAAAAGAAAAAGCACATATAGGTAGGCAAAAGAGAAGCAAAACCGAGAACAATATGTAGACACAAATTCAAAATAAAACTAGGTTAAACATGCTATTCAAGGAATTTGCAACATATAAAGACTAAACACAAACTTCTAAGACAAAACATAGATTCAAAACCAAAATCTAAATGCAATGCATGAGGTCCAATCACGGACACATACAAGGAATGGAGAGACTCAAAATAAACTCAAAATAAGCACAAGCAAATAGTTCCTAAAACATTGATTGTGGAAGAAAATCAAGAACAATCAACAATGGATCTATGGAACAAATTTGATTCAAAACACTTAGATCCGAATAGAAAATCAAAGAAGACAAGAAGAACACAATGAACAACACAAATTCGGAAACAAAAAGATGAAGCACTTATCTCCTTGAAGAACCTTGCTCTTGATACCAAAATTGATATAAAAAGTAGGAGAAGTGAAGAACTAGCTCCTCCTAAGCTCCTCCTAGGCACGGATCCTCTCCAATGGAGATGGAACTAAGATGTTGAACTCCTTGGACGAAGTTCTCCAGCTGAAGACAAGGTCAAGACCTTGAAGGAAGTATCCAAGCTCAAGCCTCAAGGGATTGCACACTTCAAAGTGTAGGAAACTAGGGTTTTCCTAAGAAACTATGAAGGCACTCTCTATAGCTCTCTCTTGGGGAATTCGGTGACTTAAGAATTGGCTGAAGCAAATTCAGATTATCATATATTCAAAAGTGTTTACAATAGGTGGGAAAAGATACACTTATAGGAAGAATTAGGTTAACTTTGGGCGGCAATTTCAAACCAACCAAATTGGCGCCTAGTTTGAATTTCAAATTTGAATTTGAAATTCAAACTTTGGCTTCCAACGTGATTAATTCAGATGCTACCCTCATTTATGAGTCATTTAGAAGTGATTTGGGTTGCATTTGAAGCTCACATGGCCGGAACCACTCCATGCCATCCATGTGACTCAAATTCAACTCAAATTACTTCTAAATGATGCATAAATGAAGCCTAATTTTCCTATTAATGTATTCTTCATATAACCCTAATCTAATGACCGAAATACATTGGTCTAATGAATACAATGAATAGGAAAAAATATAAGAAGAAGAATGAGCCCAATATTGGGTATCAAAAGCCCAAAGCTCAAGAAGCCCAAAATTAAGCTCAAGACACCTAAACCCTAATCTATGGTCAAAATACAAGACCAACAACAAAGTAAATTCCTATACTAAGAAAATACAATTAGACATGGTGTTCAATCAATTAAAGCCCAAGTGAGAAGCACCCTAGGCCCACCAAGCCCATTGGGCCCACTAAGCTCTGAAGCAGTCAAATCTTCAAGTAACCTCCTGGCCATTGCTCTAGTGATTGGGCCTTTAGCCCATGCTCTTCCATCAAGTGCGTAGATATATTAAGACGATACAAAAGTTATTAGTAGATTGTGTTGCTAAGTTGTTAGATTAGAGTTGTATGTTTTACTATGTGTTGAAAAGATATTAATTTGTGATGGTTAAGTTATAAATTATGAATTGAACTATTGAGCTGATGAGATGATAATTGTGTTGTATAAAGTTGAAATGAGTTGTTGTGTTGTTAAAATGTGTTGTTAAACAATGTTGATGAGTTGTTGTGCTGATAAACTGTGTTGTTAAAATTGTGAGTTGACTGTGTTGTTCAAGTTGAAAGTTGATTGAGATGATAAGTTGAAAACTGTGTTGATAAGTTGCTGTGATGATAAGTTGTTGATCATTAGGACTAGAGGAGATGTTTTCCAAGTTGTTCATCCCATTGTGTGGATTGAGATAGTTGTGGTGCTTTGAGAGCCCAGTTTGTTGAAAAACCTTCCTTGGGAAGTTGTCCCTTGGAGTGGATGATGTGTTGTTCTCCTCTAGGACTTAGTTGGTCCTGTGTGTGGGCAAGGTCGAGGCACACATGTACAAAGCGACCACGATATAGGGGCCAGGTCGAGCTATATCGATTACAAGCGACCAATTCGAGTAAAGTACGAAGTCGAAAACTTATTTCCTAACCGAGTATCGGAGGGTTGTAGTATTTGGAGGATAGTCAGTAGGCTAATCCCATAGGTGGCTTAGTTAAGCTAGCTAATGTCGTGGTAGGCCTAAACCCAGCTATCCTATCCTGACATAGTACTATACTTCCTTATTTAAGTGGCACAATCTGAGAAATTGTTATCGTATTGTGGATTTTTATCCAAATTTGTTGTTTACCTAACAAGCCCAAAAAGGTTATGTGTTGTCGATTTGGTAGGACCTAGCCACTTAGATTGCTCACCTATGTTGTAGGAGATCTTTGAATTGTAATGCATGACGACGCATAAGTTGTTAATGAGTTGATTTTGTGTTGATGTAAGTTGTATATATGTTGTTGCGTTGTGAAATTGTGGTTGTGCGTTGTTATGTGTTGTATGTTGAACCTGTTAAGGATGATGATAGTGTTGTGTGTTATAAGTTGTTTATATATATATATATATATATATATATGTTGATTCTTTTCACTAGCTTACCCTTGCATATTTTCATGTAGTATGGACTGCGATGATCATACTATGTGTGGGTGCAGGACAGGGATAGCCTGTTGTGAGTTGTTGGAGGCCACTTGGTGGTAAGAGTTGGAGTAGACGATCTTTTTGTGTAGGCTATCTTAGAGTAACATTTTGTTGACATTGTGTATATTTATTGGCCTATTGAGCCTTTATGGTTGGATAGATGTATATATTTTCTTATTATACTATTTAGTATATATATTCTAGTGGTTTGTGGCGTTGTTCCATAGTGTGACGGTCAATGTGAGTCGCTACAAATAAGTTAAATTTAAATCAAGTTATTAGATATTACAACATATTTTTATTTTTATTTTTATTTTAATATTAAGAAACAAAAGTGTAATTAAAATAAATGAGTTGCAAATAAATTAACAACATACATGTTTTAAACAGTAAAAATAAAGGAAGAATAACAAATATGTGTAGCACAGTAGAAAGCATAAAAGCAAGTCAGCTAATTGATACTCGATTTCACAGAATTTAACTTTTTTTTTTAATAATATGAAAATGAGTTGAAAGTGCCAAAGTAACAAGTAATAAACAAAGATTGTGACGCGTACGTCTTAAATTTTTAAATAATAATATATCTAGCAATTGATAATATATGTTAGCTAATTATAATTAATTTATGTATTTTTTTATATTTCATTATTTTAGACCAAAGTAGGGAAAATTTTTCTTATTTTTATAAATAATTATTTGAGCAATTACTTTTGTTCACGCTTTCTATTTTATTTTATTTTTTCTTTTGTGCTTATCCTTTTTCTACAAGGTATGGCGCTGATTTGAGCGTCGATCAATGAAGTGGACTACTACCTTTGTTTTGCACTAGGTTTGTTGATAAGAAGAAAAGTTAATTATTTATACATTGTCAGTATAAAATTTTTTATATTGGCAACTAATTCTATCTTTTAAAGTTGTTTATTTTATTATTATTTCATTAAATAAGCAACTAATATGACACTATTAAAATATATGATTGGTTGTCAGTGTAAAAAAAACTTTACACTGACAGTATATAGGCGATTAACTCTAAAAAGAATACTAATTCATTTTTTTTTCGTTTTGGAACTGGGCCATCCAACCCTATATCTGTCATTGTTTTTCTTCATTGTGTTCAGAACTGGCCCATTTTTTAAGCCCCAGAAACTCAACCCTGTTTATATTCCTTTTTTTTATTGGCAAAAATACATTTTTCGTCCCTTATATTATTTATTAGTGTCAATTTAGTCTCATTTTAATTAATTAAATCAATTTAGTCATGCATCTTTAAAATGTATATCAATGTTTGACCTTCTGTTTCCTCCATTTAAATACTTAACAGATTTGACACGTGACATGATGACATGACATGTGTCATACTACCATACCATGTGTCATGCCACGTGTTGTGATGTCATGACACGTGGCATGACACGTGTCACATCCATTAAGTATTTAAACAGAAGAAACGGAAGGTCAAACATTGAAATACATTTTAAAAATATGGGACTAAATTGATTCAATTAGACTAAATTGATACTAATAAATAATATAAAGGAAGGACGAAAAGTATATTTTATCTTATTTATTTATTCTTTTGTTTTGGTTGTTTTTAGGCCAAGCCTAACTCGGTAGGCCGTAGCCACCAAAGTATGCTTATAGATTGAGAATGATCTGACTATTTAGTTGAGAAAATCATTTTTATATGAAAATAATAATATTTTGGATCATTTTGAAAACACCAAGATTTAATATCACATAACCATTTAAAAAATTAAGTACTTTTTTTAAATAATAAAAAAAAAGAACTCAATTCGTATGCTCACACATAATAATTTCACATAAAAAAGTCATTTCACTAAATACATCTTTCAAAACACATAAAAATATTACATATCCCAATATCTGTTTCTGTCATACCTATGTTGCTACGTATCCAAGCTTCTTAAGTCTTCCTCCTTTACAAAAATAAATAGTTTGTTGGGCGCTTATGCATTATTATAACTTCTAAAATAATTTGAATTGTTTTTATTTTAATAATTTAAAACTTAATTTTATAAATTATTTGAAGTGATTTTTGTTTTTTTAATTTTTACCCTCATTAATTTATTTGAAATCTCTTTTTACTTCTAACTAATTTTTAATGTCTTTTTACATTTATCAAGTAACTTACCTGCTAATTTTGTTAAATATTTTCGATTCAATTAGTTAGATTATAAACTTCTAGATTTTCTATTCATAGCTAACATCTTATAAGCTAGTTTTATCGAACTCACCCAAACTCCGACAAGGCTAGCGAAATCCTTGGTTCAGAATGTTATGATACACGGAATTCTAGCAGACCTCAATAGGAGAGGCGTGTGGGTTGGGTTATTTCGCGAATGGATTGGATCACAACTTAGGTCATTGGAGCTTTCAAAAGGATCAATCTACGAGCCGTTGTATTGTGTGTAACGCTTTCAAATGGATAGAAGGTTAGTTGGTTACCTATGCCTTGTATTTCGGACTTTACATTGATATGCAGGGGGGAACTAGTCCTCATGCACTTGTTAAAACGGCAACACAAATACTCACATCTCTTAATTCTGAACTGTTTATTTTAACAAATCTGAAGTTATTTCTCTGAATACAGCGCAGCAAGGTACAAAGCATTGTAGCCAAAACAAGAATCTTAACCGCACCAGAATAATATCTAGAGGAAAAAAATAAACTCAAGACAATAATCATCATAACTTACGAGTCCTCATCACCAATATATATTAAAGGGTCCTAATTTTTCACACTCGTTACATACTTGAGGAGCATGGCGACAACATCATCTGATATTCTTGCAGCCTCAGTTTTCAGGTGATGGATTTTTGCTTCAGTCTCTTGCTCAAGCCGCTTCACATTAGCTCCAGAATCTCCAGTACTCTGTATTAATAAGAGATACGCAGACAATTTAGAGTAAGAGAATACATCATAAATTAGAATAATATAAAGGGGTAGTCTAACAGCATCAAATACAATCGTAGACTTACATCTGACACTTTCTTTTGAAACTCGTACTCTAGTTGAGCTCGGTATTCAGCAATCTCCTTATCAGCCTCTTCCTTGGCATGTTTCAACCTAGCCAATTTTTCTAACAGTAGACATGCAGAGGACATCATTGATTAGTGTACAACAAATAGATATAATTGTGCTAAAATACACAAGTGAATAATACCAAAAACCAAAATATTCCTATCAACTAGAGATTAAACAATTAAATAATATATACGTAGAAAACAATTCTCACTTTACAAGCTAATTTTGTAAGGTTGAGTTTAAGTTCAAATTCACTATTCAAAGATGATATTAGAACTATCCTAAATCATTTATCCATGTACCAAGCCCAATAATACTGGTCGTGAGGGGGTGATGTACGGGAAAAACCCAAGTCAATCCACTATCCAAGCCCCACATCGACCAGAGATTAGGCAATTAAATTCTACATAAGTGAAAAACAACCCTCACCTTACAACAAACTCATGCTTATCATAAAACCAAGAATCCATACCTCCATGTAAGTATAAAAAGACCAATACAAAATGACTAGTGCAGAACACATCTCTTTGGGCATAAATAACTTACTAGGAAATAATTATTTTAATGAAGGTGCGTAATGAGAACAAAATTAGATGAAATTATGACCAAAAAAACATGGGAAGATACGAAAAAATAATGAATATTAAAAGTACCATTTTTTGCAGCATTCACAATCCGTTGTGCCTCCTGTTCAGCAGCCAACAACTGCTGAATTCCACCTTGACCCCTATTGGATGCCATTCTGTGATAAAAACATTAACAATTATTAACAAATGGTTCATTGGTTAAATGAAACTACAAGAAAGTAAACATAAAGCAAGACTTCCGGCAACATAAATCAACAACTAAAACAAACCACCTTGTTTGTCACTCGCAATTCAGGAAAAGAGCAAGGAACGCAACAACATTACCACAAGAGAACAATTCTTATCATATAATATTGAAATTTTGAACTACACAAACTATGTAATCAACCAAATACTCTTCTCCCTCCAAACAAACAACAAAAACAAAACATTATAAATTTCTTCAAAAACACTTACATGAGAGAAAAATAAGAAGAAAAAATTAAAATAAGCTAAAATTAGCTTCTTCAAAATTGAAATAGGCTAAATATAAGATTATGGAGAAACTAATAGGAGAAAGTTTCTTCAAATTATCTTATGCATTAGCTAATTTTAGTTCATAGAAAAAATTATTTTATTTTTCCTGCTTATTTTTCCTTCCTCGTAGTGAAGTGCTCCAAGAAATGTTTACCAAAAGAGACTTTGGGTGAGGTCAGTTACACGATCACACAACGCCATTTGTCTCTATTAGAGACCAAAGTTCAAAGATATTGTTTAATATATACGGCCTTCCAAACAGGGTGAGAAAAGTCATTAGACAAATTACTTGCAGCAACATCATACAGAATGGAAGCATGCAACCATATACAGATTATAATTGCCTTGATTTGCAAAGACGATAACAGTTTCAAATTGTCCGCAACCCTTGATACTGCGGTTTCAGAGGCGTCCGCAATCACATCATGGTTGCAATTCAAAACCTTACCGCATTCACAAAAGCAAGCTGATCCAGATAACACATAAAGAGGGAACAGTAACCTCAAAAATGAAATCAACGGCAAACTGGAATCATCCAACAAAATCACAAACTACACACAGTCAACATCGGATCCAACTCCTCCAAAGTGAGCAATTCAATTCAAAGACTAAAGTAAGTATTCACCATTGTTCGATGACAAAACAAATCAACCGTCGATATTGCATGGACATCAAACATTCATTTTCTTATCTAGTTAACCACTGCGAACAATTACTTCACTCAACTTCTCCGGAACCGTCAATATTATGTAATTAATTTTCAGATTGAAAACCTAGAAGAGCTAACCAGCATGCACGAATCGAAATTCAGTTGATACAATAATTTCTATCTAACCGCGATGATCAGATAATTGGGTTTAAAAATAGGAGAGATCCGAATCTAGTTAAGGCGCAGTTCAGTAATTTTAATTATAGAGGTAAATAATCGAAGAGAAAGCGAAAGGAAAGAGGGGAAATGTAATTTGGTAATAATAAAGAGAGAAAGAAGGAAACGGCGTGGAATTAGAGCGCAATGGAATCGCATAGATCTGAAAGGGAAGAAGAAAGAGAGAGCCGTACCTGTGGGAGTTGTTGTTAGATTCAGAAGAAATAGGAGAGACGCAGAGATCGCCAGAAATTTCCGAATGGTGTGGTGTGGTGTCAAACAAAAACTGTCCCAGCGATCTCGCCAACTCTTTTGCTTCTTAATCCAATACACTCGGGCCACCTATTTTCCCCACTGCGGCTATTTCACTTTTACTCCTTCCTAAATCATTATTTTCTTCTTAGTTAGGGATTTGGGATGGTAATTCTAAAGCATGGTCATTATTTTGAAATTTTTCTTAAATGTGTATTTTTATGGGGGAAAAAAAAGTAAAAAAATTGGATAAATTATGTTTGTGAAATATAATATTTTTTTTTTTCTTTTTGGATGCCTGAGACCCAACAGTGATATGCAATAAGCAAATCATTGTACCAGGCTAATTTTAAAAACATGACTCATTTATTTTTATAATTTTAAAAAAACTCATTTATAATTTTTTTAAAAGAAAATCCTATTTAGATAAAAAAAATTAATTTATCAATATTTACACAACAAAATATACTCATAATAAAAAAATATATTAACCAAAGAGTTGTGAGTATAAATAGTTTGATACTTGTCCTATTTAACTATGAACCGAAATTTAACCTTCGACTCTAATATTTTATGATTGAAGATATTACTTTAATCATATAAGAGTTGACATAAAAAAAATATAAATTTGATAATTTTGTTAAATTAAATATTAACTATAAATTTCTCCTAAAACTTTTAACTTTTTGGTCACGAATTTGCAGTAACGAATGTAAGTATGAGTATATATATATATATATATATATATATAAAAGGAGAGATGGGAAAGGGATTCACTTACTTCAAAAATAAGTCTACTTATACTTATTTCACTTTATAACTCATATTTTATATTAAATTTTAACCATCCAACTATTAAATTAAATTTTCTTAAGACATAGGTTGAGTTTACAAAGTTTTTAAAAAATTAAACTTAAATCAAAATATAAAATGATTTTATTATTTTATGATTTATATAATAAAGGATCAAATAATTTTTAAATTTTTCAAAACTTTACATACTTGATCTATATATTATAAACTTTTAATTCAATGATTGAATTGTAACTCTCATAGAGAGAATGAAAATGGTTTCAACACTCACTAAGGTTTTCAACCCTAGTTTTACAAGAATGTGTTTAGAGTGTGTACGTAACTCTCACAGAGAGGATAAGATGATTTCTACACTCACTAAGATAAACTATCTTACTTTTCCACGGATATTCAACTTTTGCACAAGAAGAGAGGTAAGATTGTTTTGACGCTTGTTTTGGCTTATTGCTTGTTGCTTCTCTCTATATTTTTTTTTTCAGGTCTTGTTATTTATAGCCTTGTGATAGATCTGCCCGTTATTTGAATTTGAATGTGTCCGTTGAGGCAGAGCTTTCCATTAGTGCAGATAAACGTTCGTTCATGGCTACACAGATCTTTTTCATTTAATGCATATGATTTTGCATTAAATGTTTTGCTTGCTTAATCTGTGTTACGTGAAGTCCTTTGCATAATTTGTCTCTTTTTATTTCTGACTTCAATCATGACCTAGGTTTGTTTGTCCTTTTTTCGTCATTGTAACTGCGGAGGCGTTGCCTTTCTCTGAAAAGTAGGTATACTTGCTCTGACACACGCAGCTTTGACTTGTGAATTCGCGCTCTTGCATTTTTCTTCTTTCTTTTCATATCTTTGATAACTCTGTGCGCTTTTCTTACGAATGGAGATGATGTATGATTTTCCTCGTTGTGACTAGTGGACTCTAGACGCTTTTCATCATGCTTCGTTTGCGTCTGGAAAATTGAGTCTCCGTCTAAGGGTTAGACTTTGACTTTTTCATCTCGTCTAATCAGTCTTAAGGGTGAATAACTTTTATTCCATCTGGAATGTTTCTTCGTCTTGTGTTATCCAATGACTGATAATTGTTTTGTTGACTTAAATATATATGGTTGACCCTTGAGCTTCGTCTGATGTTTACTTGGTGCTTGAGCCAACTTTGTCTTGGTCTTGCTTTGTTCTTGTTTTTGATTTCATATATTGTGCTCTGGATTGTTCTTGGCATATCTTCATTTGGTATTCATTATCGTCTAATACGCAAGCCATGATCCTTCTATTATTTGGCTTGTTTTGTTGGATCCTTGTTTTGCTTGACCCTACTTCATGCTTCAGTTTTGTCTGTTCTTATACATATTTGAAACACTACTACACGTATTAGTAATAACAATGTGTATTATATTTTTCATATTCAAAACCTTGCTAGGAATTACTTCGTCTGACTTAACAAATGGCATGGAGCATCTACTCGAAGATTGAAGATCAAGTGTACATTTTGTCACCCTTGTTACCCAATGGAGTACGCAACCCAACACTCAGCTACTCTAAAAGGCGAGGATATAGACAAACCCGCCTATTTGAGGGAAATGACGCAAAGCACCAGCACGAAGAGACAAAGAGAAAACCTAGACGAAATGTCTACGTCTTTACTTGCCTTTGGAAAAGCAAACACCTAGCTATCTCAAAGGACATGTAAAGAGGGACATCTATAGACACCTAATTTCATCCAGACCTACAAATAAAGAAATGAACTTCTATTATGAAGAAAAAGAGTTCCCGAAAGCCTAAAAATGACACGATATGACATCATTAGGCCCAAAGCCCAATAAGGGTGATTTAGTAGCCTAGAACGGGTCATTCCCAATCTAGAACGGGTCATTCTAAACTACTAAAAAGGCCTAGAAACCCTAGTTTGGAACGGGTTGTTCCCAGTCCAGAATGGGTCGTTCTAACACAGGTTGTTATGAGTTAAATTCAAATCCAGAACCTGGTTGTTCTAATACCAGAACGGGTCCTTCCAAATTCAAATTTTATTCGTAACAAACTGATCCAGAACGAGCTATTCTGAAATCGGAACGGACCGTTCTGGTCAGTTCTGACGTCTATAATTATTAGACTCAGACACTGCTCCCTAGGCGAGAAAAATTCGTCTAGAAAGTCTGATATAACTCAAAATTTCTCTCTTTCCCTCGTCTTGTATTTCTTGAGATTTTGTGAGGTACATTGTAGTGTGTTAGGTAGCCAAAAAGCACCTAAGAGTCTCCCTACTTGAAGATCTAATAAAGCTCGGTCAAAAGGTATTTCAATCAACACTTCTCTCTATATATATATATTTCTTCATATTAATCAATATTATCCTAAATAATAAAAAGAGTAATCATGTAGACATTTTAGGGTAAATCGGGTAATTAAAATTTTATGTATATAAATAATCATCAATAAAGGGAATTTAATATTTAAATTATTATTTCTTATTATGCTAGCTTCATCATAGGGTACTACTGGTTTAGGGTGTTGTAGGCGTGTTTAATACCTTCCCTACACATAATCGACCCCGAGCCCCATTTTGGTTAAGGCCATTATTGGATTTTCGAAAATCTTTTCCTTTTCTAATGTTTTGAGCAAAACATTAGTGGTGACTTCATGAACTTACTTTCAAAACCATTAATTAGGGATTAGTTTGGTTTCTGAGCATTCTTTAATTAATGAGATGTTTCAAACAAGTACTCCAAACCATTGGTGTAGGACATTTTTCTTTATACTCTTCTTTAGATACTTACTTTTCTTTTTATATATCTCTTTTTTATAAGCATTTTCTTTTTTAACATAATTATTAATATTATTTTATAAAATAATAGTAATAGTAATAATAAAACATTTAAAAAGGACATTTTTAGATCTTTCAAATACAATATACTCAAAGGTTTTACAATTATTATGGCTTAAATTTTCAAAGATTATAAAGAGACACAACCAAAGAAAATCAAAAATTCACTTAGATGAGAGAGAGAACTCAAAGGCTTTACAATTGAGTAAACATTCAATTTAGTTCTTAAAAGATTGTAAAGATGGCCAACAACTAAATATTGTCATCATTGTACTTTACTTTTTGCTTTTATCAGTTTTTACATATGAGATGTCTTCTAAGTAAGTCTTTATTTTGGGCCTTTTAAACCAGGTCTTTAATACAAGTCTTCTGAAAAACATTGTTTTAATTGAAGTCATCTAATGGACAACATGAAGTACTAGTCTTTTGAGTCGGGTCTTCAATAAATACAAGAAGTATTACAATCATTTTGTGCATTGAAAAGTCTGATTTTGTCTATTAGTCTATTTAAAAACCTATTTTACATTAACAATGTTAAATATGTAAATAAATCTAATCTTATAAAAGCTAACAAATCTATTTTTAAATTAGCATGCGAATATTTTTTTAATTTTTGTGATAAGAAGTACTTTATTTTATTGTTATTAAAATTTAGAATTTGAAATAAAAATAAAAATTTAATGTAAGAGGGACAACTCATGTGCATTGTACACTCACGCACAAATATAATGAAAAAAAATAATCTTGCAAAAATAACTTTCTAAATATATTCTATATCTCATTTAAAATATTCTAAATAAACAACCATGAAGATGAAAGAAAACATTTGATTTAGTGAAAATGTCAAAAATATTAATAATAATTTAATTTTTTATATTTAAAATTTTTAATTATATTGTTAATAATGTAATATATATATATATATATATATATATATATATATATATATGTGTGTGTATATTAATTTTTAGGTTAAAACCCTATTTTGGTCCCTTATAATCTTTTTTTGTTTCAATTTAGTCCCTAATTAATTTTTGGTCTCAATTTGGTCCCAAATTCATTAATTGCTTTTAATTTAGTCCTAAATTAATTAATTGGTTTCAATGTGGGACTTTCCGTCCAAATTGTTTTAACGGTGTTAACTTTTGGCCACGTGGACGCCACGTAGATGCATACGTGGCATCCACGTGGATGAGAATTTTTTTGAAAACACCTGGACCAGAACGGCCTATTCTGAAACCGGAACGGGCCGTTCTGGGTGCACTTTTGGTGTGTTAATTTTGCATCCAGAACAGCCCGTTCCAAGTGCAAAATTAACACACCCAAAATGAACCAGAACGGCCCGTTCCAGTTTCAGAACGGGCCGTTCCGGTTTTATTTTATTTTTTATATATATAAAATATTAATAATTTTATAAAAAATATATTATTAATTATATTTTAATTATGTTATTATATCCAATAAAATAAATATATTAATATTTTTTTATATTTTATTTTATTATGTTTATCTTATTAATTTTTATCATTTTATTCCTTTAATCTTAAATAAGTTGCAAAAAATTATAAAGTGATATTCCTTTTACCTTATTAATTATTATATTTTTTAATAAAATTAATTAAGAATATTGGTTTAATTGCATTTTTTATCCCTCAAGTATTACAATTGTGTAGTTTTGTGATCCCCAAGATTTTAATTGCATAATTTTAGTCCTTACAGAATTGCAATTGCACGATTTTGGTACTTCAATTTTTAATTGAACAATTTTAGTCCCTCAAATATCATAATAGTATGATTTTTGTTTCTCCCATTAAAAATTAATAATTTTAATATATATATATATATATATAATGTTTTAAAATTAAATAATTATTTATCTATTCAAATTAACGTATATTATAATTTTTGATATTATATCAATAATATTATTAATATATTTATAGATAAACTAATAATTTGACAAATATAACTTGTTATATATTAATATACTTTTACAAAAATATAAGTATATTAATTAGAAATATATATCTGATCTTATATATTTATATTTTTTGTAAAAGTATATTAATATATATTAAGTTATATTTATCAAATTATTAGTTTATTTATAAAAAGGGTAAAAATATTATTGATATTAATTTATCAGTAATATTAAAATACTAATAATATATAAATTTTATTTATTTAGTAATAATAAATATATATCATTTGATACATTAAAAAAAAATATACGTTAATTTAAATAAACAAACAATTATATAGTTTTAAAACATTATATATATATATATATATATATTAAAATTTTAAAATTATTAAATTTTTAATGAGAAAGACTAAAATTCCACAATTATGATATTTGAGTGATTAAAATTGTTCAATTAAAAATTGTGAGACTAAAATTACACAATTATAATCTTTTAATGATGGAATCATGCTTTGGAGTGCAAGAGGTGACATACTCAAAGATCCAAGAGGAGTTGGCTAGACATGAAGGTTTGGGCCAGTCAGGGCCCAATGGGCCTAGGAAGGCCCAAGTTGAACTTTTCATGGGCCATATTTTGTTATAGCTATTTTTATATGTTTTGTATACATCATGTTAGTATAGGTATCATATATTTTGGTCTTGTATTTTGGACCACATAGAGTAGCATTTTAGGTTTTAAGCTTGTTGGGCCTAGTTTTGGGCTTCATGGGCCTTTGGGCTTTTGGTACCCAATATTGGGCTCATTTTCATTCTTGTAATTTTTCCTATTCATTGTATTTCCTTGACCATTGTATTTAGGTCATTAGATTAGGATTTAAGGAGGATTACTAGTTTTAATGAATTAGGGTAAACTAGGTTTAATTTAGGATGCATTTAAGTTGCATTTTGGGTCACATGTTTGGTGCCACCTTGGCTGAACATGTGTGACTCAAAATGCAACCCTAAATGCATATTAAATCAAAGCTAAATGAACTTAGCACTAGTGTGACCGGACTTGAACATTTGAGCCAAATTTTGAATTCAAATTTTTGAATTTGAATTCAAAATTGGCGCCACATGTGATGCCTTTCACAATGGCGCCAAGTAACCCTAGTTTCGGTTCAATATATACCTCCTTTATCATACATTGTAGACACTTTTGAGATTAATAAAATTGGAGAGCTTATTCAGCCCAATTTTCTCTTGAGAGTCACCGAAATTTCTCACATCAAAAGTCATAGGAGAGTTCATCTTTTCCTTCTCTTTGAAGTGAGGAATCCTTTGCTCCTTAAGCTTGGATGCTTCCATCCAAGGCTTAAGCCTATTCCAACCGAGAATCATCCTTCTTCAAGTGTTCATAGTTGCGGATTCAAGTCTCCTTTGAAGAGATCCAAGCCTAGGCAAATCCAAGGAGAAGAACATCCTTCACTTCTCCTAGAATTTCCATCATTTAAGGACTGAAATTACTTAATTAAAACCTTAGAGATCAAAATTGCATAATTATAATATCAAAAACACAATTAAGTAAAGAATATTTTATTCACAGTTCTGGAACGGGCCGTTCTGGAACTAGAACGGGCCGTTCTGGAACTAGAACGGCCCGTTCTGATTTCAGAACGGCCCGTTTTGAAAGCAGAACGACCCGTCTGATTTCAGAACGGCCCGTTCTGCTTCACTGGTGGTGTTTTAATTTTGCAACTAGAACGGCCCGTTCCGGTTTCAGAACGGGCCGTTCTAGGTCCAGGTATTTTCAAAAAAATTCTCATCCACGTGGATGCCACGTATGCATCTACGTGGCGTCCACGTGGCCAAAAGTTAACACCGTTAAAGCAATTTGGACGGAAAGTCCCACATTGAAACCAATTAATTAATTTAGGACTAAATTGAAACCAATTAATTAATTTGGGACCAAATTGAGACTAAAAATTAATGAGGGACTAAATTGAAACAAAAAAAGATTATAAGGGACCAAAATAGGGTTTTAACCTAATTTTTACTATATTACATAGATAAATAAGTCGGCCTATCAAACCTAACAAACTTTTTTTAAACCTTCAGTTCAACCAGTTTAAATGATGGAATCATGCTTAGAAAGGCAAGAGGTGACATCTTAAAAGATCCAAGAGGAGTGAGCTAGACATGGAGGTTTGGGCCAGTCAAGGTCTAATAGGCCCAATGGGCTTAGAAGGCCCAAGTTAAGCTTTACATGGGCTTATCTTGTTATATCCAATCTTAATATGTGTTGTTAGTATAGTTTCCATATTTTTTTGGTCTTGTATTTGTAGACCCCTAAAATTGTCCGGGTCGGAAATAAAGCTTGAAGACTCTCGAAGACTGAAGGAAGATCAGCCAGAAGGACTCCTGGAAGGCCCTAGGAGGGTTCTCTGTAGGTCTAGAGGTCTTAGAATAGCCCAAAATAAGGAAGTGGAGGGAATGAAGCCCAATACGGCCGTACTAAACTTAATACGGCCGTATTGAAGCTTCAATACGGCCGCAGTGAACTCAATACGGCGTATTGAAGTTTCTGAAACTTCAATACGGCCGTACTGAAACCAATACGGCCGTATTGAAGCTTCAATACAGCCGTATTGAACTCAATACGGCCGCATTGAAATTTCTGAATTTCAATACGGCCGTATTGAACTCAATACGGCCGTATTGAAGTTCAAAAATTTCAATACGGCCGTATTGCTTCTGTAGGCCGTATTGCGCCTATTCCCTATAAATATGACGTCAATTGGACGTCATTCCACACTTTTGGAGATAGTTTTAACCCTCTCCTTGAGTATTCTGGGGTTTTTGAGCAGTGTTCTGCCCTAGAAATCACTTGGAGAGTTGATCCGACAAAGTTCTTGAGCCCCGAGCCATTTTGCTTGAGGATCGAACCTAGTCGAAGGGAAATCCTCCGGATTTCCATAGTTAAAAGTTTTTAGGAAGGAGCGAGCGAGCTTGTAGAGCGAGGGAACGCCAAAAAGCTTCCCAGTTTTACTCAATATATAAAAGCACGCTTCAAGAGGTTTCTTCTTAAATCCTTCCTTTTACTGCTTTCTGTGTGCATATTTAAACTGTCATCATGTAGATAATTAATTTATAATTGCTTAGAATAAATAGGGGTAATTTAGTAATTTTATGCTGTTATTTTAGAAAATAATCTGTCATAGGGAACCCGAAAGGGGCGCTGTGGGGTGCTAACACCTTCCCCACGCGTAACCGACTCCCTTACCCAACTCTGGTTGTAATGGCCAAAGTTGATTTATAAAATCAATTGCCTTATCCCTTTTTCCAATGTTTTGAGTAAAACATTGGTGGCGACTCCACGAACCCCTCCTTTTGCGAAAACCACTAATCCATGGAGGGTCCCGCTTGGGATTAATATGGATTAGTGAGACTTTTAATAAAATTACTCGTTTGACAAGGTCTCAGTTTGAGAATACGTCATTCTAGCAATCCATATTTTTAAACAAATAAACGAGTCCAACCATCCTTCGCGAATGCCGAAAGCCCGTTCGGGCCGGTGGCGACAGATGGCGACTCCACTGGGGAAGCCTCGAGAGTCAGTCCCATTTAGTGACAGATTATTTTTAACAAATAATAGTTAAAATTACTTCATTACCCCTTGCTTGTATGATAACATGCTTTATATATTTGGCTTTAAATAACTGTTGTTTGTTTAAATTTCCGCAATTGTTTGAAATAAAAATTGCACACAAACCTTTGCACACAACAGTTCCCTCTATACCCGGGGGCATGAGTGGTAATCCATAGGGAGTGGATGTTAGTACAGCCGGTTGAATGGGTCTATAGGAGCCTACGAGACCGTTGTCGGAAAAACATCACTCAAGGTGATAACCATGAACTTGAGTCCGACAGTGCGTTGGAGCTTTCCATCGACTTACGACGAGAGGAATTGGGTCCCTATAATGGGGGCACCTTGGGGGCCTTTGACCAAGTGAGAACAGTTAGATCCTCCTTGAATATGCACTTTTCTGCAGGAGACCCCCACCTCGTGATTCGTTCGTGACTGTTCGTGGATGAGTGAATTGATTGTGTAAATGCTTATGTGCAATTGTTTGTGCATTAATAAATAACCTCGTAATAAGGTCTAAGAATAAATCCCCATGCATGAAAATGCCATGACATGAGAGGAAAAACCAATGTGTGAAAATATAAAAGTAAGGGGCATGTGCATCATTACTAATAAGAGACCATGCATCCTCATAAAAACATACATTTTAGGTTCACCAATACCTCTTGACATGAGTGAAAGAGACCCATGACTATAGAGATTCTCCGTTGGGGAGAGATCATAGATAAAGAAGGGTGGTAAACTTCCGTCTTAAAAAGGCAGCGCCTTAAAGATGGAGGTTTATCAAGCTCATGTTAAAGAGTGTATTCATTCCATAAAATAAACTAACTAAACATTCATTTTAGAAAGTGGCTAGTCATCTCTCTGTCCTTACGCGCGCACAGAGAATCAAGAAAATGGAAGCATTGGAGGAGCAAAACAAGAAGCTCACAACCGAGCTTTCACAGCTTAAAGAGCAAATGGCGCAAATGATGGAACTCATGCGTCACCACAACGTCCATGGATCTCATCACAGTGAAAATGGGTCCCATCATGAGGGAGAGGAGGAAGAGCATGAAAAAGATCCTCCACACGCTGTACCCCTTGGGGCTGGAATCATGATTAAAGAGCCCGAGGTTTCAAAAGAACAATTCCACGCCCTAGAGGATCGGTTGAGGGCTATGGAGGGGCATGATTTTGACATCAAAGATGCCGCTGACATGTGCTTAGTGAGGGACATTCAATTCCCTCCTAAATTTAAAGTACCGGATTTCCCAAAGTACGTGGGATCGACTTGCCCCAAAAGTCATCTCACCATGTACTGTCGCAAGATGGCTGCATATGCCACAAATGAAAAGCTCTTGATCCACTGCTTTCAAGAGAGCTTAGCTGAAACTGCACTCAATTGGTATATGCAGCTGGATGGAAATCAAGTGTGCACGTGGAGGCAGTTGGCCGACGCCTTTCTCAAGCGCTATAAATACAACATCGACCTAACACCCGATAGGTCTGATCTTCAAGCCTTGAGTAAAAAGAGTGATGAATCCTTCAAGGCGTACGCCCAACGTTGGAGGGAGTTGGCGGCACAGATAGAGCCCCCGCTGTCGGATAAGGAGATGGTGTCCTTATTCATCAACTCGTTGACTGGTCCCTATTACGATAAAATGATAGGGAACACAACGACACTCTTCTCGGACATCATCACCATTGGAGAAAGGGTGGAACAAGGACTTAAAAGTGGGAAGCTGGCTAAGCCTCCCCAACCATATGAAGCTAAGAAGGCCTTCGGGAAGAAGAAAGAAGGAGGAGTCAACGCTGTAACCATTTCTCCATCTTCTTCCACTTCGAAGTCAGGCAAATCGCAATACAACTCTGTGAAGAAGTTTGACAAACTTCCGACCACTTATAGCGATCTCCTGCCGAAGCTAGTAGAAGCCCAACTTCTAGCCTATATTCCACCAAGAAAGATCGACCCACCTTACCCCGATTGGTATAAGCCTCAAGACAAATGTCTATACCATTCGGGAGCACCAGGGCATTCAACAGAGAACTGTCTAGCTCTCAAACACAAGGTCCAAGGCCTTATTGATGCTGGGTGGGTCACTTTCGATTCGACAGCGCCCGATGTGAGCAAGAATCCTCTACCAAAGCAGGAGTAGAGTATGGCAAGCCACGATAGGGCCCCTCCACATTTTTCTTTTTGGGACTCATGATCAGTACCCGAGATCATGAGGACCTTTTTCATGTAAATAAGGGTTTTGTACAGTTTTACATACATATATCAATAAAAAGGCATTTTTCACATATTATTCTCTCATTCCGTTCTTTTCTCTCTCTCTCATTAACATTAATAAATTCTAAACCTAAACAGAACCAATAAATAATTATGTCTGTGATTGTTCGCCCCGATCGGGATCCAAAAGCCGAGGATGAATGGGTTGAGTCGGACAGTGATGAGGAGACCATCTCTCCGGATCTGCAAAGACTGCTAGATCAAGAAGCTCGTCTACTCCAACCGTATCAAGAAGAATTGGAGACCGTAAATTTGGGGCAGGATCAAGAAATACAAGAGGTCAACATTGGGACCCATATCAGTGATGAAATAAAATCACAATTGATCCAATTATTAAGGGAATACAAGGATGTATTTGCATGGTCGTACCGTGATATGCCCGGTTTGGACTCTAAAATCGTCGAGCACAAGTTGCCATTGAAAGAAGGGTTTCGACCCGTTAAACAAAAGCTTCGACGAATCAAGCCCGAATGGTCTTTAAAGATCAAGGAGGAAGTGGAAAAACAGTTAGACGCGGGATTCTTGGTTGTATCCCAATATCCCGAATGGCTGGCTAACATTGTGCCAGTTATCAAAAAGAATGGAAAAGTTAGAGTGTGTGTTGACTATAGGGATCTGAATCGTGCCAGTCCAAAGGACGATTTTCCCTTGCCACATATTGATACACTCGTGGATCACACAGCCACGAACACGCTCTATTCCTTTATGGATGGATACTCGGGGTATAACCAAATCAAAATGAATAAGGAAGACCGCGAGAAAACTTCTTTCATCACACCCTGGGGCACTTTTTGCTATAGGGTAATGCCTTTTGGACTTAAAAATGCGGGCGCCACCTACCAACGAGCGATGGTGACACTATTCCACGACATGATCCACAAGGAAATTGAAGTATACGTGGATGACATGATCGCAAAGTCGAAAGACGAGATGAACCATATTCAATATTTGAGAAAATTATTCAATCGGCTTCGCAAGTATCAGCTTAAGCTAAATCCGGCTAAGTGTACTTTCGGAGTCCGGTCGGGTAAGCTTCTCGGGTTCATCGTTAGTGAAAAAGGCATAGAGGTGGACCCCGATAAAGTAAAGGCAATAATGGAAATGCCTCCTCCTAAAACCGAGAAAGAGATAAGAGGATTCCTTGGTAGGGTGAACTACATTGCAAGGTTCATTGCACAGTTGACTGACACGTGCAAGCCAATATTCAAGCTGTTGCGCAAGAATCATTCCGAAACTTGGGATGAGAATTGTCAACGAGCTTTTGACAAGGTCAAACAGTGCTTGGCCAATCCACCAGTATTGGTGCCACCTGTCGAGGGAAGGCCATTAATCCTCTATCTAACAGTGCTTGATGAGTCCATGGGAGCTGTGCTAGGACAACAGGACGAAACTGGAAAGAAAGAACGAGCCATCTACTACTTGAGCAAGAAATTTCTAGATTATGAAACCCGCTACACACCATTAGAAAAGACTTGCTGTGCGTTAGCGTGGGCAACACAAAGGCTCAGGCAGTATATGATAAGGCATACTACTTGGTTGGTTTCTAAAATGGATCCAATTAAGTATGTGTTCGACAAGCCAATAATCACTGGGAAGATCGCCCGATGGCAAGTACAATTATCAGAATTTGACATCATACATGTCACACAAAAAGCCATCAAAGGCAGTACCCTAGCTGATTACCTAGCACATGGGCCGACCAATGATTACCAATCCCTTCAGGATGATTTCCCCGATGAGCATATAATGAGTATACAACATGAAGAACCAAAAGATGATGCGTGGACCATGTATTTTGATGGAGCCTCCAACATGCTTGGACAGGGGATTGGGACAGTGTTAATCTCCCCACAAGGAAAGCATATCCCTTTAACGGCAAGACTCAACTTCGACTGTACAAATAACATGGCCGAATACGAGGCTTGCGCGTTAGGAATCCAAGCAGCAATCAACAATGGTATCCTAAAGCTCAAAGTATTTGGAGATTCAGCTTTAGTCATCCACCAACTGCGAGGTGAATGGGAAGTCCGAAATCCTAAGCTGATACCATATGTTGAGCATATCAAAGACCTGATACAATTCTTTCAAAATGTCGTCTTTGAATATATCCCAAGGGAGGAAAATCAGTTCGCTGACGCCCTTGCTACACTATCATCGATGTTCGCCTTGGATAAGGAGCATGAAATGCCCATCATCAATATCCGGCGGCACGATAAGCAAGCGTTCTGCCTTCTGATAGATGAAGATATCGACGATTGTCCATGGTTCCACGATATCAAACAATATCTGAAAAAAGGGGAATATCCTGACATGGCCAACGATAATGACAAAAAGCATATCCGAAGAAGGGCCATGGGATTTTTGCTAATAGGAGAAACCCTCTACAAAAAGAATTATGACTCGGTCTTGTTGAGGTGTATAGACCAAGTCGAAGCTCAAAATGTGATCAAAGAAATACATGAGGGGGTTTTCGGTACCCACATTCCCGGACCTGCAATGGCTAAGAAAATCCTTAGGGCAAGGTACTATTGGTCGACCATGGAAAGGGATTGTTACCAATACGTTCGGAAATGCCACAAATGTCAAGCATATGCCGACAATATTCATGTCCCACCAACGCCACTCAATGTGTTGGCTTCACCTTGGCCATTTGCAATGTGGGGCATGGATGTTATTGGACCCATCGAACCAAAGGCATCCAATGGACACAGATTCATCCTTGTGGCCATTGACTATTTCACCAAATGGGTAGAAGCGGCATCATATGCTCATGTGACCCGAAAGGTGGTGACATCCTTCATAAGGAAAAACATCATATGCAGATACGGTATTCCCGATAAAATCATCACTGATAATGGATCCAATCTAAACAACAAGATGGTGGAAGAACTGTGCCAAGAGTTCAAAATCCAACACCACAACTCTTCCCCATACCGACCAAAAATGAATGGGGCAGTCGAGGCAGCCAATAAGAATATCAAGAAAATAGTACAAAAGATGGTTGTCTCATTCAAAGACTGGCATGATATGTTACCCTTTGCTCTCCATGGATACAGGACTTCAGTACGCACATCCACAGGAGCTTCTCCATTTTCCCTTGTTTATGGAATGGAGGCAGTTCTGCCTGTTGAAGTCGAAATACCTTCTCTGAGAGTAATCATGGAAGCAAAACTTTCCGAGGCAGAATGGATTCAAAGCCGGTATGACCAGTTGAACCTCATTGAAGAGAAACGGCTGAACGCCATATGCCATGGTCAAGCCTATCAGAGGAAGATCAAAAAGGCTTTTGACAAGAAAGTCCACCCTCGAGTCTACCATGAGGGAGAGCTAGTGATGAAGAAATTGCTACCAGCTCAAAAGGACAAAATCGGAAAGTGGGCCCCGAATTACGAAGGACCGTACGTAGTAAGGCGAGCCTTCTCCGGAGGAGCACTGATCCTCACAAACATGGACGGAGAAGAACTTCAATACCCAGTCAACGTTGACGTGGTAAAGAAGTATTATGCTTGAAGACGTTGCTTGCACAAGCCCGCTAGGATGAAAACCCAAAAAGGGCATCCTAGGCAAAAATTAGGGCAAAACAAAAAGCCCGCCAGTACAAGGGTACTAGGCAAAACAAAGGCAAAATTATCCCCGCTAGGATACGTCCTAGGCAAAAATTAGGGGCAAAAGAATAAGATGTAAAAACAAAGCAAGCAACGATCACTTGAATCGAAAACCGAAAGGCGGTACAAGTGATAATCTTCTAGAAGCAAGCGTCTTGCAGTATCTACACTCCTGGCTCAGGCATCTCACCCGAAGCAATTAGGGGAACGGGAAGGGCGACAATTACAGATATAATTGTTTAAAGCTAAAATGTATATAGCCTACCCTGGCCAGCCATTCTTCGAAAATTCCTTCTGTACATCTTTCTGTAAAAACATTTGTGAATATTAATAAAATATCCATTCATTTCTTTTCTCTCTTGACCATGTGATTATGCCTTTAAATTGGTGTTTCTAAAAATTGTATGAGATTCCTTAATAATCGGTCAATAAAGAAAATTGGAGGGGTCCCTGTAAAATCCATAATCTCCTGCATAAAAGGCTCACAAAAATCCTCCCTCGCGTCTATGACAGAAACTCCTCCAAAAAAAGAAGAGGATAGGGAGAATCATTCACTTTTCTAAATAAAAGAACAAAAATAAAAACTTGCATCGCATGCATCACACACATTAGTTGCATATTCAAAGACCTTATCATGAGGCAATTACATAAAATAGAAAAAATAGAAAAATTGCTTGTGTATGACAGCAGCAAGCAAAATACAAAGATTCAGAAAATCAACAGCATCATACAGAATAACTGAGCCTGGAGAGGCTTGCCGAAACAATACTCCCACAGAATAATTGAGCCTGGAGAGGCTTGCCGAAACAATACTCCCACAGAATAACTGAGCCTGGAGAGGCTTGCCGAAATAATACTCCTTCAGAATAATTGAGCCTGGAGAGGCTTGCCGAAATAATACTCTCTCATAATAACTGAATTTAATTTCTTTAGCACTTTTAAATTCTGTACAGCAAAAGCCAAAAACATAAAAAAGGCAAAATACAGAAAAAGCCAAATCAGAAGAAAAGGCAAAATACAGAAAAAGCCGAAAATAAAAAGGCAAGGATATAGAAAATCCAACAAACAGTTTGAACCGAATAACTAAGCCTGGAGAGGCTTACCAAAATAATACTCCACATCCTCCACAGTATGCAGAATAACTGAGCCTGGAGAGGCTCGCAGAAATAATACTCCCCAGAGGGAACCTCAGCTCAAGCTCACGGGAAAATCCCCAGCGAGAGCTATCAAAGCAAGATCGACGCAATCCCCAATAGAAGTGCGATCATCCAAACAGTATATACAAGTCAAAGGACTAAAACTTCCTCAGTGAAGATAGCTCTCCAGCTCAAGCGTTGAGTGAGGCTAAGCCTGCAGAGGCTTCCTAAATAATACTCTGGGTCACATAAGATCCCTAAATCCCCAGTCGCCTACTCAGAGGCACCCCTTCAAGAAAAATCACAAAAAGATCAATAACCATTCCCCAAGAGGAATCCGGCACTCAGCCGAACACTGAACATCAAGATAACTCGCCTACTCAGAGGCACTCTTCCAAAAAAGGAAAAAATATATATCAATAAATATTCCCCAAACGGAATGTGGCATCCAGCCAAGCACCAAACATCAAGATCATTTGCCTAACAGAAGAGGCCAGTCAAGAAATGAATGACAAAATCCCCAGCGGATAAACAGCCTACACAGAGGCTACAAAAATCAGAAAATCCAAAAGAGATACCCGAATAAGGACAACCAGGATACTCCACCAACGTCAAAAGGACGTCAGCCAAACATAAGGCATCGCTCAACTCAGAGAGAAAGAGCATCTGTGTCTATACCCCAAGGAGTCAGAAATTCCCCCAAGGGTACCAACAATGCAATGCAAGTTGGGGCACAGGAACCTGTGAATGACTGCACATCCCCTAGACGGATCCCTGCGTTATCCAGCCCTCAGCGGCACAAAATCAGAAAAAACTGTCGAAGCAGCATAGTGGACTGTGGAGACAAATATCATCTCAAATCCCTGGAGAGGGCAAACTCAGCTGCCGGTGTTAAGACGCAGTCCCTGGAGAGGGTAAACTCACCTGTCGATGTTAAGACGCAGACCCTGGAGAGGGCAAACTCAACTGCCAAATGTTAAGCGGCAGAGCCTGGAGAGGCGGTACTCAATCATCAGGGTGATGTTAACACACTGGTGTCTAGCTTCCGGCTCGGGCGTCGAGTGAGGCTAGGTCTGGAGAGACGGTACTCAACCATCAGCGTCATCAGAAGTGCGTTGGTGTCCAACTTCCGGCTCGGGCGGCGAGTGAGGTTGGGCCTGGAGAGGCAATACTTAATCATCAGTGTGATGTTAACACATTGGTGTCTAGCTTCCGGCTCGGGCGTCGAGTGAGGCTAGGTCTGGAGAGACGGTACTCAACCATCAGCGTCATCAGAGGTGCGTTGGTGTCCAACTTCCGGCTCGGGCGGCGAGTGAGGTTGGGCCTGAAGAGGCAATACTTAATCATCAGTGTGATGTTAACACATTGGTGTCTAGCTTCCGGCTCGGGCGTCGAGTGAGGCTAGGTCTGGAGAGACGGTACTCAATCACCAACATCGCCAGAGGCACGTCGGTGTTCAACTTCCGACTCGGGCGTCGAGTGATGTTGACCCTGGAGAGGGTAAACTCAGCTACCGAGGATGTCAGAAGCGCCGAGGTATGCACCCACCTGGAGAGGCTACTCAACAATTTTCCACCGGAAGACACTACAAGTCAGAAGGTTGGCGTATTACCCGGACAATTGGGTCAACTCCTTTACTTGTCAGCCGGTACACCAAAAGACCGTTTGACTAAGTAAAGGGGGGGCAGCTGTAGACCCCTAAAATTGTCCGGGTCGGAAATAAAGCTTGAAGACTCTCGAAGACTGAAGGAAGATCAGCCAGAAGGACTCCTGGAAGGCCCTAGGAGGGTTCTCTGTAGGTCTAGAGGTCTTAGAATAGCCCAAAATAAGGAAGTGGAGGGAATGAAGCCCAATACGGCCGTACTAAACTTAATACGGCCGTATTGAAGCTTCAATACGGCCGCAGTGAACTCAATACGGCGTATTGAAGTTTCTGAAACTTCAATACGGCCGTACTGAAACCAATACGGCCGTATTGAAGCTTCAATACAGCCGTATTGAACTCAATACGGCCGCATTGAAATTTCTGAATTTCAATACGGCCGTATTGAACTCAATACGGCCGTATTGAAGTTCAAAAATTTCAATACGGCCGTATTGCTTCTGTAGGCCGTATTGCGCCTATTCCCTATAAATATGACGTCAATTGGACGTCATTCCACACTTTTGGAGATAGTTTTAACCCTCTCCTTGAGTATTCTGGGGTTTTTGAGCAGTGTTCTGCCCTAGAAATCACTTGGAGAGTTGATCCGACAAAGTTCTTGAGCCCCGAGCCATTTTGCTTGAGGATCGAACCTAGTCGAAGGGAAATCCTCCGGATTTCCATAGTTAAAAGTTTTTAGGAAGGAGCGAGCGAGCTTGTAGAGCGAGGGAACGCCAAAAAGCTTCCCAGTTTTACTCAATATATAAAAGCACGCTTCAAGAGGTTTCTTCTTAAATCCTTCCTTTTACTGCTTTCTGTGTGCATATTTAAACTGTCATCATGTAGATAATTAATTTATAATTGCTTAGAATAAATAGGGGTAATTTAGTAATTTTATGCTGTTATTTTAGAAAATAATCTGTCATAGGGAACCCGAAAGGGGCGCTGTGGGGTGCTAACACCTTCCCCACGCGTAACCGACTCCCTTACCCAACTCTGGTTGTAATGGCCAAAGTTGATTTATAAAATCAATTGCCTTATCCCTTTTTCCAATGTTTTGAGTAAAACATTGGTGGCGACTCCACGAACCCCTCCTTTTGCGAAAACCACTAATCCATGGAGGGTCCCGCTTGGGATTAATATGGATTAGTGAGACTTTTAATAAAATTGCTCGTTTGACAAGGTCTCAGTTTGAGAATACGTCATTCTAGCAATCCATATTTTTAAACAAATAAACGAGTCCAACCATCCTTCGCGAATGCCGAAAGCCCGTTCGGGCCGGTGGCGACAGTATTTTGTACCACATAGAGTAGCATTTTGGGCTTTAGGCTTATTGGGCCTAGTTTTGGGCTTCATGGGCCTTTGGGCTTTTGGTACCCAATATTGGGCTCATTTTCATTCTTGTAATTTTTCCTTTTCATTGTATTTCATTGACAATTGTATTTAGGTCATTAGTATAGGATTTAAAGAGGAATACTTGTTTAAGAGGATTAGGCAAAACTAGGTTTAATTTAGCTTGCATTTAAGTTGCATTTTGAGTCACAAGGTTGGCGCCACCTTGGCTGAACATGTGTGACTCAAATTCAACCCTAAATGCAAAGTAAATCAAACCTAAGTTGCATTTAGCCCTTGGAATCCGATGATGCACATGTGGGTTAAGATTTGAATTCAAAATTCAAATTTGAATTCAAATCTTGGCGCCACATGTGAAGCCTTCACATTGGCGCCAAATGCTTCCCAAATCCGGTTCTATATAAGCTTCCCTCCTAGCATCTTGTATTCACTTTTGATATATGAAATTTCTGAACCTATATTCAGCCAAAGTTCTACAAGAGTCACCGAGAGAGAGTGCCTTCAAAACCCTAAAAAATTCCCTTAGTTTCCTACCTTTGAAGTGAGCAATCCTTTGATGCTTAAGCTTGGATGCTTCCATCCATAGTTTAGGTTCTTTGATCCGAGAATATCCTTCATCCAAGTCTTCTTCAATTCGGTTTTCAATCTCCAAAGAAGAGGTCCTAAGCAAAGGTGAAGTCAAGAAGGAGTTCATCCATCACTTCTCCTAGCTTCTCCATCATTAAATAAATAGGTTTTTTAGAAGATGAATTTATAAGAATTCACCTATCCCAATAACAAAAAGCCTAACTTGAATGATCCTATATTAAGAGTTAAATTAACTAAAGGAATGGGTCATAATTATTATGGAGAACCCGCATGGCCCAATGATCTTTTATACATTTTTCATGTAGAAATTTTGGCTACTATTGTCTATAATGTAGGCTTAGTAGAACCATCAATGATTGGGGAAGTCACTGATCCATTTGCAATTCCTCCGGAAATACCACCCGAATGGTATTTCTTTCTTGTATTTCAAATGCTTCGTACACTAACTTTTTTATTAAATAAGTCATGTTAGACTTTAAACAAGTCAAGTCATAGACCCGTTATTTTAAGGCATAATCTATTCTTATCTCTAATTATAACAATAATTGATTATAGATATGCTTAATTATTTTAAATGACTTAACTTTTACGATTTTCCCAAATACAGTCTAAATATCACACATTCATAAACCAATGCATGAATTTACAGGTGTCAAATAAGTTGGATCGTCATGACCTAACTTGGCCTGTATGAGCCAAATGTTATTTTAAGTTAAGCTAAACTTACCTATATTTTTTCAGGCTACCATTTTTTGACCCAACCTGGCCTATGTTGGGTCACCAGACCAAATTAGCTTAGTTAAAAAAAGATTTTTTTACAATGAAAAAAATATATAACATGATTAATTGATACTACATATTATTATGAAACACTTATTAGTTTTACATTATGCAATTTTCTACAATTATTACATTTGTATTTATCCACCCATCAACTAGACCAATATCATTAGAGGTATTAAGCTTACTTTTTTTAGTCTTTTCAGTATCTTGATATTGGTCATTAATAACCTTACTCTTGCTCTTATTACTTATAGTAGTAATAGAAGGATATTAACAATGATAGACTCTCTCTTTGTTTTAGGTGGGTGGGATTTTCATTATATCTAAATCATCCTTCGTACTATCAATAATATCATCAACATTCATGACTACAATATTCAAAATTAAACAAGTTTACTCACTCAATTTATAGTTTTCATAATGGATTATAAGGCAACAACAAGTCATAATTCTTAGTTCGATTCAAAAGTAACAACAAGCCAAAATTCAATTCACAATTCTCTGTTCACATAACACAAGCCTTATAAAAATAAAATAACATACTTGGTATTTAGTTAGAGTTGGAATCAAGGCGTAACACCAACAATAGGCAATAAAATAACAGATAATAACTTAAATGAGATAGGAAAAATGTTACAACAAAAAGAAAGACTTATTAGCGAGGTAAATATATTTGAGCAGTTGAGTAGGAAAAAATAATATCATAAAGAGAAAAAATATTTCTTACATAGTGAAGAGATACTTTATAATTTTGTGTCTAAGCGATGATGGTTAGTTGTTATTGTCACCCTATGAACACACACTACTACAAAAGTGTCATTTTCTTGCGAATTTTCCTACAAAAAAATATTCGCAAGAAATTTTTGCGAATTTTCTTGCAATAATAATTTTGCAAAATTTTTTTACGAATTTATTTGCGAAAAATAATTTATAGATATTTCTTACAAATTTTTTTACGAAAAATAATTTACAAGAATTTTTTGCAAATTTTGCTACAATTTTAATGATCATAGAATTTTTTTTCATGGTAAAATTTGCAAAAAATGTTGTAAGAATTTTATTTTGTTTCTTGCAAAAATAAATTCGCAAGTAATTTTTACTAAATGGTAGAAAAATTTTGCAAGTAACTTTTCGTGCAGATTTTTCTGCCAATTTTAATCCGCAGGAAAAGTAAAAAAAAATATTTAAATTTATAAGTTTAATATTTTAAAAAAAACTTCAAGTCCCACATTGATTGAAAATAAAACAATTAAAGAGTATATAAGTTGGGGTAACACTTACCTTACAAGTTAATTTGTATGGTTGAGTGTTAGGCTTATAATCTACAATCTTAGAATTTAAAAGATTATGTATCACATGTTAGAGGCATGAAAACAAAGGTTTCGGATGAATTCATTGTGAGCATTTGAAAGTTGAAGAATTATTGATAGAATTTATAGTAATTTCTTTAATTTTTTCGTAAAAAATATTCTTGTGGAATTTATTGCGAAAAAATTCGCAAGAAACTTTCCTGCAATTTTTTTTTTGCAGGAAACTTTCCTGCGAATTTTTTTCGCAAGAAATTTCGCAAGAAAATTTCTTGCGAATTTTATCCACGAAGGTATTACCTGCAGATAAAATTTCGCAGAAAAATTTGTAGGAACAACGTTTCCTGCGAATTTTTCATAAAAATTCGCAGGAAAAGTCACATGTAATAAGAGAAATTCTAGTAGTGACAGGCACGAGTGTGACTATGTCTTCGTCTTTTTCGACAAACAAAACAAAGATGATGAGTCACAGGGTCAAGTGATGGAAGTAGCTTGAAGAATGGTTGATGTTCTTCAAGTTCCTCCGTCCAAGACCTTTTCACTCTTGAGGAAGACTCGCCAAAGTTGCTGGAACACCTTGAAGAAACTTCAATGGTGGAGAAGCAAGTAGGAGGTTCAGCCACTTCTTGAAGTTGAAGAAGCTTGATGAACCAAGTTCAAAGGTTGAAAACCTTTGTGAAAAGCCTAAGGAGAATGTTCTCCATGGATTCTAGGGAACTTAAGAAGAGAGAATTCTATGTGAATTTCTAAATTCATTCATCAAAAGTGAGAGAAAAGGTTGGAGTTACAAATATATAGAAGGAGGTAGCTTAGGGAGCAAGCTAACCTTAATCATGGTTCAAGTGAACCATGGTTTGGTTGGCTTGACCGTCTAAGCTAGTTAGGAGGCTTGTGGAGCAAGCTTCTCACTTAGCTTGCTTGGGAAGCATGTTAAGGAGAAGCTTGTAGCACAAGCTTTTCAAGCTTGAAGGCAAAGAGAAGCAAATTCGGCCATGTGAGGAACCAAGGCAAGCTAGGCGGCCAAGTGACTATTTTGCTCACTAATCCGTTTCAAAAAATGTTTGATTTGGTTTAGTTAGGTTCATCCAAAAATGATGAGACCTAGCTAAATCAAATCTGAAAAATTAGGAGCAAAATGAGTCCAATAAAAATTTTGCCTAGTCACACCCTCAAGCATTGCAAATTGCCACCCCACTTCTACTACTGAAAAAATAGAAAAAGAGTGTTCTTCAAAGTTAGGTTAAATGGAGTCAAAGTCTCCAAGTAACCTATCCTAGAAACAATATACAATGATCGATAAAATGAAATAAAGTGTCTCACAAATACAAAGGCATAAATAAGCCTATACAAAGAAACTATGTACAAGTTAAATACAATTAGAACTATGCCTTCTCTTCATGATAGAGTATTCCAAATGAAGAGTACCTTGGGCTTAGAAAGTCCATTGGTCTTCAAGTTGTCCAACTCTTCCTGTATGCTCCTGGTCATAGCTCTAGTGATTGGACCCTTGGCCCATGGTCCATCATCAAGCCACCAAGGGGACAATGTGATTATAAGAGCGACGAAATTCTTATAGCGACTAATCCTAACTCTAAACTTGTAAGTAAAAGAAAATACAAAAAAAAAAATATGAAAGATTATTACTGTTGTGGTATTATTAAATTTTATTCTATTATTTTATAACACATTACAAATTAATATTAATTTAAATTATTAGTTTAACGAGTCAACATGTAAGCCTGCAAGCCAACCTGACCTAAGGTTATTTGGCCTGTTAAACTAAGTAAGACAAGTCAAAATGGTCTAATTGTATTTAAGTCATCCTTTTTAAAGTCCATCCTAACCTTATTTTCATACTAGTAAGGTCAATCCATCGAATCGAACCCAAATTAACAACTTTATGAACATATCTAAAAAGAAAGAAAAATCAAGCACGATCATTTTTTGATCACTATATTCAATTTCAATTGTGTTATTCTATATTTGATTTATATATTATATTTGATTTTTTTAGTGATTATGTTATTGGTATGAAGTATCCACTGACTTTGCCAATTAATCTCCATATGTTTGTTTATTTTTATTTGAGTTATATTTTAACCTTATAATTTATTTATCAATTTATTCAATTAATAAATTCATTAAATTATATTTAAAAAACAAAAAATAAGATGTAAAAATTAACTAATTTAAGAACATTAAATGAGTATATTTTATATATATCAAATTATTTGAACAAAAAATTAAGCGTGAAAAATAACTAAATAAGTAAATTATAGAAATTAGTTTTTATAATGTAATAAGAAATATATGGTCACAATTTTCGAAAATTCATTTTAAATAATTCTAGAAAGAGCATTTTATATATATATATATATATATATATATATATATATATATATATATATATATATATATGTATGTATAGAGAGAGACAGAGAGAGGAAGGATTTGTATATCCTAGGAATAATAAGTTTATCGAGACTTATTTCATTCAATAACTCATGTTTTACATCAAATTTCAATGATCCAGCCGTTGAATTTAAAGTTCTTAATACATAGATTAAAGTTGCAAAATTTGAAAAAAAATAAAAATTATTTTATACTTTATTTCACTAATTCAAATCGACGAATAATTATAAAATTATTTTATACATTGATTTAAATTAATGAAATGGAATATCAAATGATTTTCGAATTTTTTAAAAATTTGCAGACTTGACATATGCATTAAGAACTTTAAATTCAACGGTTGAATCGTTAAAATTTGATATAAATTAAACATGAGTTATTGAACAGACTAAGTTTAAGTCTTGATAGACTTACTTCTAGAATAAAGTGATCTCTTATATATATATATATATATATATATATATATATATCAAAAACAGCAAGGAGGGTATGAAAAAAAAAAAAAGGTACAATTAGAATTCTCTTTCTAAACTATGCTTATTTGGATCTACTTTTTCCTCTTCGGTTTGTTCCTTTGGGCCTTTGAGTTTGGGGCCGGTGTCATTTTCTAGTTTGTCCTGTTGGCAAAAAAGCCTTCCTTTTTCTCTTTTATAAAAAGGGTCTACTTTTTATTTATTTAATTCATTAATTAATTTATCTCCAGTTCTTGCTTTTGAATTAAGCATCTTGCTAATCAGTGTCTTCACTAGTTGAGAAATTAATATATAAAATAAAATTAAAAAAAATAAAATAAAATAAAAGTTGAGTTTCGACATGAACTAATGCTCCAGGATGAAACCAAAATTGAATAACATGATTAATAGTGGCGCAAATATTACAGTTGCGGAAATCTACACACAAAAATTCATTAGCACGGATCGACAACAAAAACTTTGAACCGATTATGAAACTGCATGACTCTGCAGAACAAACTAGAGTGACCAACTACAACATGTTTCTAACTAGTGAGGAGTGAACTCTTCGATACATTCTTCTGTCTCTTCGGCAATGGTTTCCAATACAGGAGCATGTGAAACCCTTCTGACGGGAATCACTGGAGCGGGAGCAAACTCAACGTATGATGCCAAAACCATGAAATTTTCCTTTGCCATCGCACCACTTACAAATATGGCAGCAAGAGTATTCAACTTTAGAAAGGCCTCTGTGTGGCTGAAACTGAACTTCTCACTTCTCACTTCTCTCTCCACTACTTAGATGGTGTTCTGAGAGGGATGCCACTGAGATTGCCCTTTTATAGCGATTAAAGTAACAACATTATTTGATACCATGACCCACTACCAAGTGATAAGTGCACGGGGAAAATATGCTTTTGTTTTTATGCCAAACATTGCTTAGAACATAGGGAAGATCACACAACCATTAATATTTTACAACATTTCAAATAATTTAAACATTTTAATCAATTCGGCTAAATCTTAAAAAATACTAACATAAATTCCTCTATTTTTTTATTAATAACAAATTAAATCCAATAATGAATTTATATTTATATTAAATAAAAATACATATATTTTAAAATTGTTACTACTACATATATATTGCTTTGTTTTGGACACAGGCTGTTTCTTGGAAACGACGGCCAAATGCAAATCAAGGCAATTATAACGATATCCACCGACACGGAAAGGACAATGCTATAAACAAATTTTGCAAATACGAAGTTGTCGTTATGTAAGTGAACCTCTCGTAATGCTAAACGTGTTTCTCGTGGTTGGTGGAGTTAATCAGAAAACGTACGGTGGAAAATGAAACAAGAGTGCAAATATGATGCACTAACTATTATTGGCTGCTTAAGTTGTAAGCACCATTGCCATCGCAGTCAGGGCAAGTAGAATTAGTGGATCCACCATTAATCTTATTAAAAATGCAGTACTATACTACCTAACCTAAAAGAGTTCTTTTCACTAACTCAAGTTGAGAATTGAGATTAATAAAAATAAAAGATTCGAAGAATCAAGTTAGGACCCTTTGAAGTTTAAAATGAAAAACAAACATTATTTGAGAGAACCAAGACAAAATAGTGCTTCCATGTAATCCAAGATTTCGCTAGACAATTGAATTTATAGAATGGTGCATGCAGACAAATCTCACACGGTGTACAATATATCAAGGGATTGCCCAAAACAGTACGACAAGTCCCATTTGAGATACCTACAATCAGTGTATTTGTTTTTAGATTCGATGAAATTGACACAGACCAGAAAATAAAGTTCTTTTTAATGAATCAATGTTTGTCACATTGCTTTAACCACACTTGCACTCCGGTTATATGCCTCACCAAATTACATGACAACAATGACATTGAATGGAAATTTTGCATCTTTAATACGCAAACGTGAGTGTTGATTTGATTTGAACGTGGGTTTGGTTAGATAGAACCGAAATTCAAACACTCTTTTTCACCCTTTTCTTTTTCTGGAATCTATTTTTCACGCTTCATCTGACAAACCACAAGGTTAAATGTGTCTCTGAACATAAATTTATTCATCTGCATAGACAACACAGAGGTTCTAGAATCCGATCCAAATGATCCATCGTTAATAGCCTTATATTTAATTATTCATATCTCGCATTTATTAATTAAAGCAAATAAGTATGGCCCAATATTAATATTAACGAGAATGATGCGCATAATATTTTGACTTTGAAAATAAAGAAGACATATAAACTAGAGTCCTTGAAATTAATCAAAACCAGAAGAAACTGCAATTTTCCATTAATTAAATCAACTCCTGCTTATATAAAGGCAGGGATGCATTGCATATATAGATTAAAATGATCCATAAATAAAGAAGAAAAAAGAGGAACTACATATTATACAAAATTAACTATACAATTTTGTGATTAATTATTATCACAAGTGGATCCTCTTCTTCATAATAATCTTGCAACATTGGCTACTTGAGAAGGGTAGCTTTATCGGTGAGTTCCTCAACAGCTTCTTCAGTGATGGTTTCCAAAGCAGGCGAATTAGAAGGCTTGGTTGGGAAAATAATGGGTGCTGGAGCAACCTCCATCCACGAACTTAGGTTTCTGATTCCCTTGGCCATTATTGTTGAATTAATATTTCAACAAAACAATATTAGATACGTGTTCCGCTCCCTAATTTGCTGAATCTTTGGAATAGAATGAACAACTTCTCTCCTCCTCCTATGTCTAGAAAGAAGAGAGGTAGAGATGTGTTTGGTCACGAGTGTTTTGAATTGGCAAATGGTTTTAGTTTGGTTTGACACAGAACCACATGACCCCTCTGTGTATTTATATAACAAGGTAGGAATAAGGAACAGAAATCACGAGTTTTAAGGAGAAAATATCGAAAGATTAGGACAACCACACATATTGCTGTACACGTGATGATAAAATAAAAAGTGATTATTTTCTTGATATATTCGTCGGAAGCTTCTGAGAAAATAAATGAGAGAGGCTAATGACACGAGTGCAGAGTTTGCGTAATTTAATGCCTTCCATATAAATAATTAATTAGTTGCCTCTGAGGGAAAAGAATAGGTCAGCAACTCCTTCTTTTTCTCCTCTCCGTTCTTCTTTTTTGCATTGCAGTTGAATGTATATTGTATATAAACCAACCATTTGTATTTTTATGCATTTCTTTAAAAGAAAATATAAATATCGATTAATTTAATCTTTGAAAATAAATTCAAAAATAAGTTTTAGTTCTTAAAACATAAAATGATAATATAATAGTTTTAGTCTTTGACATTATGAAATAAAGTTTATTTTAATTTCTAAAACTATGAGATAAGAATTAAAATGACTAATATTTAGTATTTTTAAAGATTTAAAATGACATTTACAATGATAGAACAAGTTAACCGGTATTCATAATCTTAGTATTAATTTAGTATTTTAACTTATTTAAAATTAAAAGGGATAACATTGCCCTTTCACAATTATGCATCTAGAAGTTGCCGATCAAATTCAAATACCCAAATTCGTTACGGCAAATTACTTTTTAACAATTGTCATAAGTATATTGGATGGTTTATACCGTACGGGACATGAATGAAGGTCAAAAATCACAAATTCTAGACGCTAACTGGTATGGTCATTTCCTTAGCGATAAAACAAATTACATTTTCTCGCTTATGACCAAGTTCTAGAAGGAAAATTTAAAAAATAATAATAATAAGGGTGAAATGTTCCTGCTTAATGAATTGATCCTTTAAACCCATCATGGGTTACGAATGACATAATCCTGGGCCTATAAAGGGCTATATTGAAGTAATTTTTTTTTTGTTGAATCCAGTCCATTAAACCCAAAGCCTCTTTTATTTTATCGAAGGATTAATTTAAAAAAGAATTAAATAAAATTGTAGTTCACGGCTCAAATTGTCAGGTAAAGATCTCCCCCATGCGTACAGAGACAAGACCCCTCCTCCTCGTTGTGGAGGACTTTCTAATTTCTTGATGACTTGTTGAGGGTATCCTCCCCATAAGTACTCCAAGAGTAATTACTTTTGAGAAAATAAATAATAAATAATTAGTTTTCCTTTATTGTACATATTATTGTAATCTTAAAACTAATGTTTGTCTATGAGTACTTTTATCTTGAAATTAAATTTATAGTAAAATCTATTATGAAATTATCATCTAAACAAAATTTATATATGTTCTCTTTTTGTCAAGTATGCTTTTAAGTTAACTCCATGCTAGTTGCTCCTTGAAAAACCAATTCTACAAATAATTTATATTTGGTCCATTACGTAAGTCTGGAAATAAGATTAGGTGTCGATGTTGCTGCTTCGATGAGGTGATGACTAACCATCAAGTCTATATAGGCCACAAAAATTAGGAGTGCCGACATATTATATTGGATTGAACATGAAACACATTATGATTTGTCCGACCAATTTTAATTAAATTGAATTCGTTCGATTTTGTTTTTTCAGTCTTCAATGATAGCAACTAACTGGGTCTTTTGTTTTTTGACAACTAACTGGGTTCATGATTTAATGTTATTGTATAGATTTGGAGATAGTGGTGGGCAAGCTTAGAAGTCAAACGCATGCTTGAGTCTTGGTCAGTATGACCGTGTAATTCAAGTCTGAAACACTATCAAAAAAACGTCTCACTATTTTCATGCCACATCTTAACTTTGAGATGAGATTTCTTTAGAAAAGTAAAATCTATTTTACTTAGACATCCCATATTTGGTAAAGAAATTGATATGGTTGTAAAGTGTTAGACTACAGGTGTTCATGAATGAGTTTTTTTAAAAAAATTCATATTAAATTGAACTATTTTATAAAAATGAATTGGTTAACTAATCTAATTTTTTATAAAAAAATTAATTTGATTTTTTAAAATATAAATTGATTATTTTAAAATTAAATTAATTCAGTACAATATAATTATCCATTTTTACTCATATAAATATTTTTTAAAAAAATTGAATCAAATCAAACAAATCTATTTTATAAAAATAGATCAAATAAATAAATTATTTTATAAAGTAGATCAATTCGAAATTTTTTTTAAAATGAATCAGATTTTTGAATTCGGGTCAGGAACGCTTTGAATCAATTTAAATTTTTTGCGTTGACATTTATATAATAAAGCGGAGCTAGATGCCTAATATAACTAGTTGACATGTAATCTTTAATTACTCAATTTTAGTCAAATGTTTTTCAAATTAAACATTTGTTATCCCATAATAATTTGATATCTAAAATTTTAGGTATGATCAAGTCATACAAACAATAATAAAAATAATGATAATAGTTTTAAAACAAACTCATAAGCACAAGTGTAGACAAAGCTATGTTTTAAAATCAGATGGGTTACTGAACCAATAAAAACACTATATGATTGAAATGTAATTAAATTGATATTAATAAAATAATAATCAAAGAATACATAAAATAATATTAAAGATACGGTTAAAAACCTATTTTAGTCTTTTATAATAATTATTTGTTTCAATTTAGTCCCATTTTTATTTTTTGTTTTAATTTGGTCCCAAATTAATTAATTGGTTTCAATTTGGTCCCAAATAAATTAATTGATTTTAATTTGGGACTTCCGTCCAAATTATTTAAACGGAGTTAACTATTGGTCACGTGGATGTCACGTGGATGCCAATTTTTTTTAAAATACCTGGAACCAGAACGACCCGTTCTGAAACCAGAACGGCCCGTTCTGGTTGCACTTTTGGTGTGTTAATTTTGCATCTGGAACGGCCCGTTCCAAGTGCAAAATTAACACACTAAAAGTGAAACCAGGTTCCAGACTGCTAAACATAAACTATCAATGATTATAGTTCACGGTTGTGAATCATGGAAGGAAAAAGACCTAAGGTACAAAGCATTTCAAACATTACCCCCACTAACCAAATGTAGGGACAGATCTAAGTTAATCATAGTGGGGACACTTGCCCCACTAAAATTTTTTCATTCTTTTTTTTTTATATATATAAAATATTAATAATTTTATAAAATATATATTATTAATTATATTTTAATTATGTTGTTATATCTAATATAATAAATATATTAATATTTTTTTTATATTTTATTTTATTATTTAATTATTTTTTATTTTGTGGTAAAATTATCCTCATTTTTAATGAAGAAAAAATTTACTTATTTCAAGAATAAGTCTTGATAGATTTATTCTATTTAATAATTAATGTTTTATATGAAATTTTTAAGAATTTAATTGTTAAATTAAAAAGTTTTTCATGTATAGATCAAATTTATAAAAAAATTTAAAAAATTAAAAATTATATGATATTTCATTAAATTAATTCAAATTAATATATAAAATATTTTTGTTTTAAATGAATGTAAAAATTTAGAGAACACTAAAAGAGAATAAAATAATAATTTTATTATGTTTATCCTATTAATTTTTATCATTTTATTCATCTAATTTTAAATAAGTTGTAAAAAATTATAAAGTAACACTTCAATATTTCTTCAGACAGAAAAAAAAAAAGTTATTACTTTATTTATAAGACAATTGTATTTTATAAAAATAAGTAATTTTAAAATTTTTACTATAAAAAAATATTTTTCAAAATTATTATATTTTTTAATAAAATTAATAAAGAATATTATATTCTCAGTTTTGGAACGGGCCTGTTCTGGTTTCAGAACAGACCGTTCTGATGTACTGGTGGTGTCTTAATTTTGCATCTGAAACGGCCCGTTTCAGATACAAAATTAACACACCAAGAGTGCATCCAGAACATCTCGTTCTGGTTTCAGAACGGGTCGTTCTAGTTCCAGGTGTTTTCACAAAATTTGGTGTCCACGTGATATCCACGTATGCATCTACATGGCATCCACGTGACATCTACGTGGCCAACAATTAACTCCGTTTAAATAATTTGAACGGAAGTCCCAAATTAAAACCAATTAATTTATTTGGGACCAAATTAAAACTAATTAATTAATTTGGGACTAAATTGAAACCAAAAATAAAAGTGGGACTAAATTGAAACAAACAATTATTATAAGGGACCAAAATAAGTTTTTAGCCTTTATAATATCACAACTGTTATGAATTTTTAACATTTAAAATTTAAAATATACACAAAAGTTCAAACCACATATATTATAATAATTGTTTTAATTTTAACAACGAACATAAATATTTATTAATAATAACTTTAAATCCATAATAGTAAGAAATGACATATTTCAGGTTAATTTATTTTTTAAAATTTAAAATAATGCATTAAAGAAAATTGTTGACATACTGTGAATATGATTTTATCAATTTTAGTCATGCACCAATATTCAAAACACAGCCCAGAGAACCCATACCCATAGTACATTTAGAACCACTAAAATGTAGACATTGAGATGGTATATAAAGAATCTTAAAATTTTCAATGAGTAAAAAAATAAAAAATATATATATAAATACATTTACCCTAGTTTGTATCGCAACAATATTAATGAAAACATACACTAAACAATCCAAGTATACACACAAATAATCATATTAAATTATTTTAAGCTTATAACTAAATAAAGAATATATACATAAAAAAATCATGGATCAGTTATAACAAGTTGATGTGCTTCCACTTGGATGCACATGGATTCTTCACTCCTTCTCGGACTCCTTGGATGATTCTTCAAGGATTAGAGACGCCTCAAAGGAGCAAGGTGACCTAGGCTTGCATACAAGCTAAGTTCTAAGAAGGTAAGGTGTTCTAGCTCTACAAAGAGAAGCTCTCAAGGAGGGTAGAGGCTAGAAGCAAGATGACTTCGGATGAGAGATTTCTTTGAGAAGAATACTCATTCAATAATCTCCAAAGTGTCTACAAAACTCGGTCATAAGGAAGTTTATAGGCTAAATTAGGTTAAGGGTTTAAGTTGGGTTTACCTAGAGTTAAGTAAAACCATGGTATGGTTATCTTAACTCTAGGCGCCAAAATTTGAATTCTAAAATTCAAATTTTGGTGCCAACCGGTCACCCTCCCATGTGTACACATTTGGCATGTAATTAGGAAGCCATTTGAGTTGCATTTCGGATCACACCATGTGCATGTGTTGCACATGGCCGAAATGCACACCAAATGTGCTACTAATTAAATGCTAATGTAATTCCACATGTAACTCTAATTAACCTAAATTCAAATGACCTTCAAATGAAACTCCTATGCTACTAGGCCGGAAATACAAGGCCCAAAAGAAATACATGGCACTAAGGCCTACTCCTATACTAGCCCTAATCTAATTGGGCTTGATTCAAGGCCCAACAAAATAAAGTGATGGGCTTTCCTTGGGCTTGGGCCCACTCTTCATGCATCATTCTTGCCATTGCTCTAGTAGTTGGGCCCTTAGCCCATGGGCCTCCTCCATCATCCCCTCCCTCTTGAAGAGGATTTGACCTCAAATCCAGAGCATCCTCCTCTAGGGTAGCTAGTCCTGTAAACAAAGATAGATCAGAAACATTGAAACTAGAACTAACACCATACTCAGAAGGGAGATCTAGAACATAGGCATTGTTATTGATTTTCCTAAGGATTTGGAAGGGTCCATCTCCTCTAGGACTAAGCTTGGACTTTCTTTTGGAAGGAAACCTATCCTTCCTAAGGTGTAGCCAAACCCAGTTACCTTCCTTGAAGATAACTTCTTTCCTACCCTTATTATTGTATTTTTGGTATTTTTCTGTTTGGGATTGAATATGATCTCTAACCCTCTCATGTAATTTCTTGACAAACTCAGCCCTAGATGTGCCTTCTTTATGAATAAAGGAAGCAATATCCGGAAGAGGTAATAAATCCAATGGGGTAAGAGGATTAAAGCCATAAACAATCTCAAAAGGAGACATGTTAGTGGTCTTGTGAACCACTCTATTATAGGCAAACTCCACATGAGGGAGGTAGTCATCCCATGACTTTTTATTGCCCTTGAGGATTGCCCTCAACATAGTCCCTAGAGACCTATTTACTACCTCAGTTTGTCCATCAGTTTGGGGATGACATGTGGTAGAAAATAGTAGTTTAGTTCCAAGCCTTGCCCAAAGAGTTTTCCAAAAATGGCTTAAGAACTTAACATCTCTATCAGAGACTATAGTTTTGGGTAACCCATGTAGTCTCACAATCTCTTGAAAGAATAACTTAGCAATGTTACTTGCATCATCCACTTTGTGGCATGGAAGAAAGTGTGCCATTTTGCTAAAACGATCCACAACCACAAATATGGAATCCTTTCCTCTTGGGGTTCGAGGCAAACCAAGGATAAAATCCATGGAAATGTCTATCCAAGGAGAAGAGGGTATAGGCAAGGGTGTGTAGAGCCCATGAGGTTTGGTGGTAGACTTTGCTTGTAAACAAGCAATGCAACTACTACAAAACCGTTGGACATCTCGCTTCATATGAGGCCAAAAGAATTTCTCTCTCAAGAGTGAAAGAGTTTTGTCAATTCCAAAATGCCCCATGAGCCCACCCTCATGGCTCTCCCTAACCAAAAGTTTTCTAATAGATCCTTGGGGTATACAAAGTTTGTTTTCTTTAAAAAAAAACCCCTCAGAAATATAGTAACCTTGGTAAGGTTTTTGAATACATAAAGAATAAAAGTTAGCAAAATCAAGGTCTTTCTCATACAACTCCTTGATGTCATCAAACCCTAGTATTTGAGAACCTAAGGTGTTCAATAAAACATGTCTTCTTGACAAAGCATCAGTTACTACATTAGTAGAGCCCTTTTTGTATTTGATGACATAAGGAAATTGTTCTAAATACTCAACCCATTTTGCATGTCTTTTATTTAATTTATGTTGACCCTTCAAATATTTAAGTGATTCATGATCACTATGTATGACAAATTCCTTGGTCACAAGATAATGTTCCCAAGTTTGAAGGGCACGAACTAAAGCATATAACTCTTTGTCATAGGTAGGGTAGTTCAAGGAAGCCCCATGAAGTTTTTCACTGAAATAAGCTATTGGGTGGCCACCTTGTAACAACACAGCTCCTATGCCAAGTCCTGAAGCATCACATTCTAGCTCAAAAGTTTTAGAAAAATCAGGCAGAGCTAGAACAGGTGCTTGAGTGAGCTTATGCTTTAGATCTTGGAAAGCTAAGGTATGTTTTTCCTTCCATTCAAAAGCCACATCCTTCTTCACCAACTCATTGAGAGGTGAAGCTAATGTAGAGAAGTTAGGAACAAATCTCCTATAAAAGCTTGCCAATCCATGGAAGCTCCTAACTTCACTTACATTAGTAGAAATAGGCCATTCTTGAATGACTTTAATTTTCTCGGGGTCCACATGAACCCCATCTTTACTCACCACAAACCCTAAAAAAATAACATTATCTACACAAAAAGTACACTTGTCTACATTGGCAAACAAGTGATTGTTTCTAAGAACAAGAAAAACTTGTCTTAGGTGATCCACATGATCACTTAGACTTTGGCTATAGATTAGAATATCATCAAAATAAACAACTACAAACTTACCAATGCAATCCCTAAGAGCATGATTCATCAACCTCATGAATGTACTAGGTGCATTAGTAAGCCCAAAAGGCATTACTAACCATTCATATAATCCAAACTTAGTCTTAAAAGCAGTTTTCCACTCATCACCTTCTTTGATTCTAATTTGGTGATATCCACTCTTAAGATCTACCTTGGAAAATATGGATGACCCATGCAATTCATCAAGCATGTCATCAAGCCTAGGAATTGGGTGCCTATATTTTATGGTAATGTTGTTGATGGCTCTACAGTCACAACACATCCTCCATTTTCCATCTTTTTTTGGCACCAAAATGACAGGTACAGCACAAGGACTTAGACTCTTTTGAATCCAGCCCTTCTCCAACAACTCATGTACTTGCTTCTCTATCTCTTTGGTTTCTTGTGGATTAGTCCTATAAGCTGGTCTATTTGGAAGACTAGCCCCAGGCACAAGATCTATTTGATGCTCTATTCCCCTAAAAGGTGGAAGTCCAACTGGACCTTCTTTGGGAAATATATCATCAAATTCATCTAAAAGATTTTTCACCTTAAGAGATAGAGTAGTTTCCAAAGAAGATGTGGCAATGCAAGTTAATGTTCCTCTACACATGAGGATATGAGATGATGATTCAAGAAAGAGAGAAGTTTTGTGTAAAGGTTTTGATGGAAAACTCTCTTCTTGAACTATCTCTAGAGAGGGAACATTAATCTCTCTAGAATCCTCTTTTTCATCAATTTTTAAAAGTTTTTTTTTTTTTTCAACTTTTTTTTGTTTTTCTTTTTCTTGCTCACGTTTGGCCTTCATTTGTACTTGATCTTCTTTCACTTGTGAAGGTGATAAAGGATGAAGCACAAACTTTTTACCCTTATGTGTGAAAGTGATTTTATTAGTTAGGCCATCATGATGAGTTTGTTTATCAAATTGTCATGGCCTACCTAATAAAATATGACAAGCCTCCATAGGAACTACATCACATTTAACTTTATCTTAATAGTTCCCTATGGAAAACTCTACTTCCACTTGTTGGTTGACCACCATATCCCCATCATCATTAAGCCAATGAAGTTGATAAGGTTTTGGATGGGGTGTGGTAGTCAAACCCAACTTTTCAACCATCCTAGTGCTACAACAATTGCACCAAGATCCACTATCCACTATGAGAGAACAAGCCTTGTTTGAAATGTTACATCTTGTATGAAAGATGTTCTCTCTTTGGGATTGTGTATCACTAGGTTGGTTATTGAGGATCCTTCTCATCATAAGAAGTTCCCCATTATAAGGGTAAGTAACCTCACATGGCTCTTCTTCACTTGCTTCTTCTTCATCCTCACTGGAAGATGAAGAAGTAGTAGCTTCATCTTGGCTACTATAAATATCTTGGCCCCTTAAAATCATAACTTTCTTAGTAGGGCATTGAGAAGCAATGTGGCCTCTCCCAAGACACTTAAAGCATTTTATGTCACTAGTCTTAGTGCTAGTGTGTGAAGTATTTGTTTTCTTCTCTTTTTCTTTTTTTTTACCTTTGTCTAGGTTTTTAGAGGGAAAAGTATTTTTTTCAAAATCATTTGTCTTGCCCTCCCTCTTGTAGTCAACTTTTGAAAAAGATGATGAGTATGAGCTTTTAGAACCTTTTCGCAAATTTTGTTGTTCAACCTTGATGCAAAGTTGAACCAAATCATTTAAATCCCTATAAGGGAGAAGCTCTACTTTATCTCTTATGTCAAAAGTCAACCCACTTAAAAACCTAGCAATTGTAATATTTTCTTCCTCCCTAATACCAGCCCTCATTAAGTACAACTCCATTGTTTGTCTATACTCTTCCACAGTCATATTTTTTTGATGGAGTCGTTGGAGCTTATTGATAAGCTCCCTAGTATAGTAAGAGGGAATATGTCTCCTCCTCAAGGCACTCCTTAATTCATTCCAATATTGAATTGGAGGATCATTATGGAGACGCCTATCCCTCACTAAAGAAGTCCACCAATACATGGCGTGACCTTGAAAACTTAGGGTGGCTAAGGAGACTTTTCTTTCTTCATTCACTTGATGACAAGCGAAAATTTGTTCCACCTTCATTTCCCAATCTAGGTACCCCTCAACATCATCTTTCCCATGAAAATAAGGGAGATCTACCCTAGATTCCCTTGGCTTAGGGGCCCTATGCACTCTTCTAGGAGGGGGTTGATAATGATCTCCTAAAGCAAGACTATCATCATTCATGGACTCTCCTAGAGTAGAACTATGATGGGAACTATGTCTACTTCGGTGCTTGTGATGTAATTTTTCTTCTTTCTCCTTTAATATTCGAATCTCTTCCTCTAAAATAGCAAGTTGAGCCTCTCTTTCAAATTTTTCTTTAAGTTTTTGCTTGGCTTCTTGCTTCTTCCAAAGCTTAAGTGATCTTAATTCATGTGTTACTTTTGACAAGTCATTGTAATCACTTGAATTACTATCACTTTGAGGAGTAGAAAACTCTTCCATTATAGGAGAAAGGGGTTTTTTGAGAAATGGTTTTTGAAAATCAATTGTTTTTATGCAAGGTTAAGACTAAGTACTTAGAGGATTATGTATACAAATTGAACTTTGGAGGGAGGTGAGCTACTAGGAGCCACTTAAAAACCAAGCCTCTTCAAGTAAAAATTACTAATCCCCTTTGTAGTTAATCTCTACCAAATTCTTTTCAATGAAAATGATTTTTGATGTTTTTGTGAACTATGATAAGCTAGACGTATAAAAGCAATTAAAACAAGGTTTAAACAACACAAAATTAAACTACCTAACGTATCCTAAGGTGAGAGCTTGAGAGATACCAAAGATCAATCAAGGACCACTCCCACCAAGTGCTAACGAAAATTGTAAACTTAAGGAGAGATGGTTGTGTACCAAAGACACTCCCAAGACACTCCTTGTAAAGGCCAAATACAAAGTATAACAACAAAGAACAAGTGGCTGAAATGAAATAATAAAAACAGCCACAAAGAATTAGTGATGGATTAGTGACCAAATTTTGCAACAAAATTCAAATTTAGTAAGGTAAAAATCGGTCACTAAAAAAAAATCCGTCACTAATGCTTATACAAATTTTTTTTTTTTAAATTCAAATACAATTGAAATTAAACTCCAAGCTGCTTCACGGTTTCCAGTCCAGCATCCACCAAATTTCCAGCCAAGAAGTGTTTATGGTTTGTGTTTAAAGGTTCAAAAACCGCAAGCCACTTTTATCCTTCCTCCTTTCATTAGGCTTCTTTTGATGACCCTTGTAGAACTAGCTTCCAAGAAGATAGGCTAGGTCAAGCTTAGGTCACTCTTTGATTAGCACAAGATTAAAACAGCAAAAGACAATATGGAAGGAAAAGAAGACAAGAGTAGATTAAGTAGTGACAAGCTTATATGACACCAATGAAGTAGTTGACTAGAACTAGAAGGAATTGACCTAGGAATAGTTCTAGAGTAGATGCACAAAACCAAAAACACTCAAAATAGATGAGTTGAAAAATTCTTTTTATGAATCAAAATCAACTAGCAACCGAGAAGAAACACATAGAGAAACTAACTCCTTAATGGCTTTTTCCTTTTCAAATTAGGTTTAGCACATTTTTTTTTCTTTTTTTTTTTAAATGTTGTTTTGAATTTCTTTTGATCTTTCTTCTAATTTTTTTTATATCAAATAGGAGTTGTCTTTTGTTGCTCACAAAAATTGGTCACCAATGATTCTCGGTCACTCTTAGGATTAGCACTAAAAACCGATTCAAACTAGTTGCCAAATATTAGTGAAATTAAGTGCAAATTCAAATGACATGTGACATGCTTTTTATGCTTGTAATTTAGAATTGCACATGCACGGTTTTTAGGCTCCAACTCAAATTCAAATTTGAATTTCCAAACACCAATTTCAGCACACTCCAACTCATACAAAATCAAACCTCACGGATTTGAAATTTTTATGTAAGACATTTTCAAAAAAAAATTTTGGGAAGCCTAAAATTCTAAGAAAACTACTAATGATCTAGTAGTAGTTTATGAACTCAAAAATGAAACAAAATTCATGAGCTTATACCAAAGAAAAGAAATGGATCTCGGCCAAATCCAGAAAATTATTTCAAGATGCAAATCAAAAATTAAAAAGGATCAACAAGCATAGCTAAGATAGATGAACATATAAGAACTACACAAACCTACTAGACATGGATTTAAAAATAAAAGACTCAAGCATTTAATTGACCGAATAAGATGCAAAGAAGACTCAAACAAAATCAAAAGCTATTAGGCAGAAAATTCCTAATTGAACACAAGAAGAAATTAGCATGATTCATGAAAGCATATAACATAGGCGCATATGAATCATTCAAGCAATACAAACTAGATCCATCAAATTTTGAAACAAAAACTAGATCTAGGAAAGAATCAACTCAATTGTGACATGAACTCAAAAATTTAACAAGATGAAACTCAAGAACAATTTGGAACCACGGATCAAAATTCAAGAAGATGAACTTATCTCTTGAAGACCGAAGCTCTTGATACCACTTGATGTGCTTCCACTTGGATGCACATGGATTCTTCACTCCTTCTCGGGCTCCTTGGATGATTCTTCAAGGATTAGAGACGCCTCAAAGGAGCAAGGTGACCTAGGCTTGCATACAAGCTAAGTTCTAAGAAGGTAAGGTGTTCTAGCTCTACAAAGAGAAGCTCTCAAGGAGGGTAGAGGCTAGAAGCAAGATGACTTCGGATGAGAGATTTCTTTGAGAAGAATACTCATTCAATAATCTCCAAAGTGTCTACAAAACTCGGTCATAAGGAAGTTTATAGGCTAAATTAGGTTAAGGGTTTACCTAGAGTTAAGTAAAACCATGGTATGGTTATCTTAACTCTAGGCGCCAAAATTTGAATTCTAAAATTCAAATTTTGGTGCCAACCGGTCACCCTCCCATGTGTACACATTTGGCATGTAATTAGGAAGCCATTTGAGTTGCATTTCGGATCACACCATGTGCATGTGTTGCACATGGCCGAAATGCACACCAAATGTGCTACTAATTAAATGCTAATGTAATTCCACATGTAACTCTAATTAACCTAAATTCAAATGACCTTCAAATGAAACTCCTATGCTACTAGGCCGGAAATACAAGGCCCAAAAGAAATACATGGCACTAAGGCCTACTCCTATACTAGCCCTAATCTAATTGGGCTTGATTCAAGGCCCAACAAAATAAAGTGATGGGCTTTCCTTGGGCTTGGGCCCACTCTTCATGCATCCTTCTTGCCATTGCTCTAGTAGTTGGGCCCTTAGCCCATGGGCCTCCTCCATCACAAGTTCTTTTACTTTTGAATGTTTTTACTAGTTTTACTTTTTATACAAACTATATTCCTTGCCTAAACAAGTAGAAGAGAATGAAATTTCTATTGTTTTCCTTTTTCTAGATGATTGAATCCATTTGACTCTCTAAATGCATCACATGACATATAATTCATCACGCCCTCTATCTTATTTCATTTCATTTTTCTATCATTACTCAATGTTGGCACATACAGATATCTAAAAAACACAGCAGATCACAAAATTGGCGAAAGGGTTAGAAAACCCCTAAATATCGCAGCTCCATTAAAAAATTACTCAAACACTAACATTATGCCACCAACATTTTCCAACATACCATTCCTATGAGTCGGACAAAAAACAATTTCCTTTAAATTAGAAACAAAACAAAATTGGCGAAAACAAAAGAGTAACACGAACAAACAAAGTTCAGCTTCATTCAAGAGGAACCTCAACGTCACCATCGGAAATCTCCTGCTGCAGATCCTTAGGGTCCTTGCCATCCACCATGCACCCAACCGAAACGCAAGTCCCGAGGATCTCCTTGACCGTTCCGCTGAGATCCTTCGCCATGGATCGCGACTTCATCACCCTCGCGATCTCCACCACGTCGTCCAGCGCAATGTTCCCGTTGTGCTTAATGTTCTTCGTCTTCTTCCTGTCCCTCTCGGGCTCCTTCAGCGCCTTGATCACCAGCGCGGCGGCGGAGGGCACCACCGTCACCTTCGCCTGGCGGTTCTGCACGGTCAGCTTCACCGTCACGCGGAGACCCTTCCAGTCCTTCGCGGTTTCCTTCGCGATGTCCTCTCCGATCTTCTTCGGAGACAGACCTAAGGGACCGATCTTCGGAGCCAGCGAACTCGCCGCGCCGACTTCGCCGCCGGTGACTCGGACGAACACGTCCACCACCTGCGAGGGGTCGAACTTCGGAGGCATTGAGTGAAGATTTTTTCTTTTCTTTTTTTCTCACTCGAGTTGTGAATTTAGGGTTTTGCGGACGGAGGATGAGGATGCTGTGAGAACTTAGAAATATAAAGTTGTGAAGTAGGAAGTAGGGTTTTGTTTTGTTGCGAGGATTTTTGGGCTTTTCGACTTGTTTTTTTGGCCCAATCCGCTTTATGCAAAGTTAGAATTGGGCTCTTGTTCTTTTATTCCTTAACTTTCAAGCTTTTGGTTACTTAAAAAAATTGTTATTTAAAAGAATGAGAACTTTATTTTTTTTTATCTAAAGTATAATTTTGGAATGAAAAGATTAAATATGTCTTTGATTTCTACTTTTAAAATTATTTTTAGAATATCAATGGAGATGATTCATATTAGAGATGACAATAAAGTAAATAGGAATGTGATGTAGAAATGAGAATAAGTCAAGCTTTGAGTATATAAGTCAAACTTATTTTATAAAATTAAATTTTTAATCTAACCTATTATCTGTCATAACATTTTTATAGGTTTGACTTTTCTTTTTTAAAATTCTGACTTAACCTATTAACTTATTTAAAAGTTTATTTTGTAAATTAACATATTTAAAAATCTATTTTATATTAACAATGTTATATAAACTAATACATTTAATTTTAAATAACTCAAAAATTATATTTTTAAATACATGTGCCGATCTTTGTTTAATTTGTGTTAGACTCACACCATTTTACTCTTGTTATTTCTCCACTCTCACTTTCTTCTTCTTCCATTCACTCTTTTATTGTTGAAATCTTTGTGCTGAACCATTTTTCCTGTGGATTGTCTCAAGGTGTTGGGTAGAGGAGTACAAGAAAGCTTGAAGTCCTAAGTAGCCTTCGTTGTCATTCTCTATCATTTTTCTTCTTCCCTAGAGCTCGGAGTTGCCATTTTCGTTCCTCATTCTCCTTCTTCTTTCTCTTTAGCTTGGAGTTGTCATTTTCATTCCTCATTCTCCTTCTTCTTTCTCTTTAGCTCGGAGCTCAAATTTTCAATCCGATAAGAGGTAAGGGAAGCTATATAGTTTAAATCTTGAGTAGAGTTGCTGAATGTAGAGAGTGTTGTTGGTTGCATGTTGATGAATGAAGGGGGTGAGGCTGAAGTTGTGGGTTTTTGAGTGTTGGGAAGTATGAGATGTTCTGAGTTGAGTTCTTGTTGCATGTTGCTTTTAAGATGATTTTCGTGTTGCATATTGTTAGTAGTGTTGTGTGTTTGCATTTAGTTGTGTTGGATTCTCTTAATTGTTGATGTTTTGATGAAAATTTGGTGAAGGGAAGGTGAAGATCAAAGGTAAAATCCATGGAAATGTAGAAAATTTTGAGATCCGTAGCCATGACCGTGGTTTATGGCCATAGCCATGGGGTAAGAATGAAGTGGCAAAGACCCGTAGCCATGGTCGTGGTTCATGACCATAGCCATGGGTAAGAATGAAGTGGTAGAGATCCATAGCCATGGCCGTGATTCATAGCCATAGCCATGGGATAAAAATGAAATAACAAAGACTCGTAGCCATGGTCATGGTTCATGGCCATAGCCGTGAGGAGGAAACTGAGTTGGCAGAAATCCAATGTTAAAGCGTTGATTTGAGCATTGCAGTAGTGAGGGTAGATGACCGAATTAGTCTTGGAGTCTTCATGAAAGTTGTATCCTCAGATGTTATCTTTTCAATGGCACTAGAATCACCCAAAAAGGAGGTATAGAACTTTAGCTAAGACTTTTTTAGTGAGCAAAGATCAAGCTGTTAGCATTTAGGAAAATGGTTACGATTTTTACAATTTTTAACATGATAGATGAGGGAATTAGAACCTGAGTTCTTCATGAAAGTTGTATAAAATCTTCTTATATCTCATATGAGATAAGTGTGAGAGTGATTGGAGTAATAGAACTCCCTATGGGTTATTTTATGTGAAGGTTGTTAGTGTAGCAATAAGTGATTTTGATAAATTGCATGTGATACATGCTATATAATGGGTGAAATTTGTAAACATTAACAGAATGCTTGTGTTTATTGCATGTTGTGTGTTATAGGATGATGATAATGAGCATTGATATGTTATCTTTGTGTACTTGAAATGATAATAAGCATTGGAATGTTATCCTTGTGTACTTGAAATGGTGATGAGCATTGGTATGCTTTATATGATTGATATGCTATGTTGAATTAATTATGGAACATTGATATGTTATTATTGTATGAATTGTTAAGCATTGGTATGTTGTTCTTGGTTGAGATGTTAAGCATCGGTATGATGTACATAATTGATGTTATTGATCTCTATATGCATTAACTAGATGTGATGTATATAGTAGATGTATGGTAAGGTGTGGATGCTGAAAATGCGGTGTGGCATTATAGCATGATGGCTACTTAGGATTTGAGGAGAGATAATTATTTTGAAAATTGAAGATCCCACATAGGGTATCTTGGAGTGGTGCTTGGGTAGACCACTGTTTGAAAAAGCCTCTTTGAATATGTGTGTCTCTTGGAGTAGGTTTTGAGGTGTGTTGAGTCTCCTCCAAATCCTTAGTGGTTGAGTAAGGTAGGAGGTCGAGGGCTACAACCCTTAACCAAGTACCTAGAAAGGCTGTATGGTTCCTTGGGGATAATCATTGGGTGAATTTCATATGTGACTTGGTAATGCATGTCAAGGTCGTGATAAGCCTATACCCAGTTGTACTATTCCTAACGATGGAACCGGACTTTCCTAGTGCAAGTGAGGAGACTGAGAAACCAGAGGGGGATTAGTATCCCATTTTGTTGTGGTCGAGCCGACGCATCGGGCATGAAAATGATTGAGTTGGTTTGGTAAGGTGGAAATCACTTAAACTGCTCATGTTGTTAGGAGATCTCCATAGGTGAATGTGTGATAACACATTGGTCGATGTGTTTGCATATGATGTATGTTGAGGTGTGTTCATGTTCATTTGATGTCTTTTGGGACATGATTGGGTGAGGTACATGCTTACTTGGAATGTGATTAGTTTTCATATATGATATCTGATGTGTTGTTGTATATTATATACTTGTTTCTATATGTATATGCTTTGAACTCTAGCTTACCCCTTTTTGATAGCAGTACTACTGATGTACCTTGTATAGGTGTGCTTGATGAGCACTAGGATGTAGGATTATTTTGGGATGATTGTATACATACATATATATATATACCCTGTTTATATTAGTTTTGTTGTTTTATTTATATACTCATGTTAAATATATGTATGGTATATTTCTTCCATTAATCATGTACATTCTAGTAACTTAGCTTCAGTTGTTAGTAATAATGATTCTACATAGTATGGTGACTATAGTGGGTCGTTACAATTTGCATGATAAAAAATAGCTTACTTTATTATTGTTAAAATTTGGAGTTTAAAATAAAAATTAAAAAAACAAATTGAGGAACAACACATGTATATATATATATATATATATATATATATATATATATATATATATATATATATATATATATATATATCTATATCTATTTACACTAACATATGCTGACACATAAATTGTAATGAAGAAGATAGTCTTATTAAAAAAAATATTTTAAGTATTTTTTATATCACATTTAAAGTATTCTAAATAACGACTTATGAAGATGAAGGTAAAAAAAACAAGCGAAAATGTGATTATTAGGATTTTTATTTTTGATATATTGATTTCATACGAACAAAGAATATAAAACATTTAAGCATAGTAAAAATGTAAAAAAAAATATTAATAATTTAATTTTTATCATAATTTTTTTTGTGATATATATATATATATAATTTTTTTATTATATTATAAATAAATAAGATAATCTATCATGTCAAACAGACTATTTTTATAAGTCTTAACCCAACTTTTTATACAAATACTTTTTAAAAAAATTTAAGTATGACCTTTTTATTAAATAGGTCAAGTCATGCTAGATTTTAAATAAGTTAAGTCTTAAACTATTTTTAAAGTTTAACCTATTTTGATATTTATAATCATGTGTTCATATTCATTTAAGTATCCAATAAGTTAATATCTACAAAATTTATAAATATAATGTATTTGTAAGCATTTTAAAATATAAAATTGTATAAAATAAAAAAATTAAATTATAAATAAATAATTAACTTTGAGTTTATAAAAAAAATATTTTAAAACATACATTTATGCTAAAAAAAAATTATAAAAACTTCAAATTTGTTATATTGTAAAATGTGAATACTAGTAATTTACTATTTAACTTGGTCTTATCAAGAACAAAATATTCATAAACTATATATTTATTTTCAAGTCATAGTAAAAATTTTAACTATAAATTTCTGCACGTGCAATTTTTTATTTCATTCCTAATTGATGCCATTAAACTAAAACCAGAAAATAAAAAAAATGAAAAAACATATCTTTGTTTCTGTTTATTTAAAAAATAATAATGAATTTTAAATAAGGAATTAATTGAAAGTATAATACGTTTATCACTCAATAACGACGATTAACAAGATTTTATTTCATGATATTTGTTACGAATTATACAGTGTGAAAAATTTTCATTAATAAATTCAGATTCTTATCGTGGATAAGTGATTACTCTATTCGCCCTCAAAACCTACTTTACTTAAATTTTTTGTAGAAAAAAAACTTTAAAGACAACTTATTGTGTCAAATAAAAAAAGTATGCATGTATTAGTTTTTATTATAAACATAAAACATGTAAATTAATTGGTATAAGCTTACATTATTTTTTCTCGGTGATTTTAAATTTAAATTATATAAATGTTGTTTTAAGTATATAGATGAAATATTATTATTCATAATTGTTTTATTTAACTCAATCAAAATTTGTTTTAATAAAAAATACTTGTTATATGTACTCCCTCTATATATAAATAAATAAATAAAAAGAGTAATTTTTCACTGATTAATAAAACTAATTAAATGTACTTAATTTTTATAATTTCACATAAAATATACACTATATTTTCTAAAATATTCTTAACCACTTCTATTGTTGATATCCTTCCATTTATCATTTTAAGGGTATTTTTGAATTAAGAACATTAAATAAAGTTGACTTGATTGAATCTTGCTTATATTTCAATCTATAAAATTCTGTAACATTGTACGTTTTTGTTAATTATTTTCTCCTTTCTTGACAAAGCATGAGATGCTGTAGGCAAATATGTACGCTTACCTTGTAACCTTGGATGTAATTGTTCATGTATACTTATCTCTAACAAATTTTGACGAGCATTAAATTCATCATTGATCTTGTCTTAATTAATATTTAAAAGTATGCCTATTACACTATCACATACATTTTTCTCCACATGCATAACATTTGTGTAGTGTCTAACATCTAGATGGCACCAATATGGAAGATCAAAAAATATGGACCTCTTCTTCCACAACTTTTTCTCAGTTGACTTCTTTTGGATCTTACCAAAGATAATATTTATGTCCTTGACCTGATCATTAACTTTCTCACTAGTTAAGAGTGTTGGTGCAAATTCATGTTCTTGACATCCATTAAAAACTTTTTTCAATCTCCGATATGGGTGATTAGGTCTGAGAAATTTTTGATGCCTAGTGTAAACAATTTTCTTTCCATGTTTTAGTTGTAGGTAGCTTGTCTGTTGTTCAGAAATAGAGCATGCATGATGTCCTTTTAACACTATATCCAATCAAGTTCCCATATGCTGGAAAATCATTAATAGTACAAAATATCATGGCACATAGCTTGAAACTCCGTTGATGATACCCATCAAACACATCAACCCCTTCTTCCCACAAAATTCTCAAGTCCTCAATCAAGGGACTTAGGTAAACATCTATATATTTCATTTCCTGATTGTCATGAGCCTGCAATCATCATACACAATATCACATATTTTCTCTTCATGCACAACCAAGGAGGCAAATTGTAAATTGAAAGGAGAACAGACCAAGAATTATGGTTGGTGCTTAAGTTACCAAAAGGATTCATTCCATCTAAAGCAAGTTTGAGCCTAAGATTTCTTGCCTCACTACCAAAATTTGGAAACAAACTATCAATTTTTTTCCATTGCAAAGAATCAACTGGATGGCAAAGCATGCCATCAAAATTTATGTTGTCCATGTCATGTAAGGTTCATTGCATCAGTTGCATTAGCAAACAATCGCTTAAACCTTGGAATGATTGGAAGATAACATAACACCTTTGTTGGGGCCCCTTCTCAACTACATCTTCATCACTACTACAACCACCATCCTTCACTTTGTACCGTGATAGCCCACAACGAGGACATTTGTGCAATGCTTCAAATTCTTTTCTATATAATATGTAATCATTAGGGCATGCATGTATTTTCTTATATTGTAGACCCATCAGACACAATAAACAATTTAAGTCACATTTTGTTGTTCATCTTTTTGTATAAGGAAAGAAAATATGAAAAAAGAAGATAAAAAAAAACAATTATTACAATATTTCATAATTAGCAATCGAGTGAGGATTTAAGACACATTTTATTGTACATTTTTTGAAATAGGGAAAGAAAATATGTGGTAAAATAATAATAATGACTATTTTATGTGGAGTATACAAGCAACGATTTAAATCACACATTTTGTTGTACATTTTTCTGACAAACAAAATATGAAAAAAGAAAATGAAAAATATAAAGGTAAAGATAAAAGTTAATTATTTATTTTTATTATTTAGATGAAAATATTTTGTATTTTCCTAAAAAATAAAATATATGTATATAATTATGTAAGATAACTTTTATATCATTTCAATACAATGATTTTGGGGTTTTTTTATATTAAGATTTTTTTTAATTTATAAACATGATTCATATAATGTCTCAAACTTGATAATTAATAATTAATCTAGATTTGTTGGACATAGCTTTCACTATCGTTTGTTTTTATATATTTATTTATTTTAGTCATACAAATTTATGTATTTTTTTAACCCAATCTAACACAGGATTAGATAATATTTCTAACGAAACTAATTTTTTTTTTGGATGGTTCCACTGCTTCAGTGTTAATCATATTGGTGATACTATTTTTTTTTTTTTTTTTATGATTCTGAATGTTCTAATCTAATTCTTGCTTAGGTTAATCAAACATCTGGAAAGGTTTACAGATTGAAGTATAATAGCGATGAGAGGGAGTTCTTCTAGATGGTATTTGGTCTTATTACTCATTATATATCTGTTAACTACATACTTTACGTGTATGATTAGCTCTTACATTTTTTAATGATGTTTCGTTATGTCTATTGTCTAAGAATCAAATTTTGACTATGACTCACAACTGTGTAACAAAATGAACGATACATTACATTAATAAACTATTAGGGGAGTTGCTTTCTTTTTGCTTCAAAGTGGAAAAACTGTTTTTTTTTTTCTTCTTTTTCTGTTAGCTTAAGCCTTCAATTATTGGACAATACGTACCCTGCTATATATTAAGCTTAAACATCATTGTTAAACTTACCGTTTGATCTTAACATAAATGAAAGCTAATAGTAGTCATGACAACAATTTTCTACTCAACAATTTTTGAAGTAAATAGTAAGTAGTTTAAGAAAAAATGAACTTTGCTTCTATTTTGTATTGTTGATTTTTGGTTCAGGGAAATTTAATGAATTGGAAACCACTTATTTAATTTCAAGTTTACATATTCCTCTTCCTCTATAATTCAACTCTATTATTGACAGAAAGTAAGTTTTGAAAATACGTGAAAACCATTGAACACATGTTACAAGTGGCTACCAATTTTCATCTAAGTTGCATTGGATAATTTGGTGTTTGAATATAGAATGTGACTTCGGAGTCCTTCTCTCTTATAATATGTCGACATTTTATTTTTGAGTTTCTTATTTATCAAAATGAGTGAATGTACAGCGGTGGATTACCATGCAGTTTTCGCTAAAATATTACTGGTATTCTCTTCGTACGTAGCCGTGATTACCTGTTGTACAGGTAGGGGCATTCGGCCATATCTCTATCGGCCAACGAATGGCAGAGTCAGGTGGCCGATCGCCAATCGATCACCTGAATAAGTCCATCACTCGATAGTTAATCTATGCATAAGGGATAATTACTTAATTAAGGTGTATTACCTAATATGGTATACGGCCCATAAGGTCCAAGGCCCATAAATGTCAGTATAAATAGCTCAGGTCAAAAGGTAACGTCACTGTTCATTAATTACTCTCGATATTGGTGCTTGTCCTGACTTGAGCGTTGGAGTGCCTTTTTGCAGGTACCAACCCCTCATTCGCGTTGGATCGGAGTACTCGTTCGGCCTTCAGAATACGAGAAGACTTGGTGTACCCTCAAGACAGGTACATTTTGGCGCCCACCGTGGGGCCGAACGAAAGTGGTTGAAAGTTTGCTGAGAAAAACAATGCCGATAACTAGGAGAACGAACACGCAAGACCGTCCTACTGAAGAACATGTGGAGGTTGTGGATGAAACAGATCTCACTGAAACAGTACGACTACTCAAACAAGAAATGGAGCTGATGAAACAACAAAGAGAAAAAGATGCGAGGGAGCTTTCGGCCTTGAGGGCTGAGAATGAAGCGTTGAAGAGTCAGGACACTTCCTGGAAGCCTACTCATATCACCAACACACAAACTCAAGGGTCATATCAATCTCACGCGATCCATACATCAGTCCCTCATGCTTCAGCAGTAGCCCCTGAGAGATTCCCTTCGGCCTTACCTACTGTGGGTCGCCCTGCAGATGTAACCACTGTCGGATCACACCGACATCCGTTTACCCCCTCCATTATGCAACTCCCCTTAATGGATAATTGGAAGGCTTTGCCTATCGACAAGTATGATGGTACCACTGATCCTGATGAACATTTAGATGTTTTTCTAACACAGGTAACTCTGAGCACGACCGATGACGCTGCGTTGTGTCGGATTTTTCCTACGTCCCTCAAAGGCAGAGCTCTCAGCTGGTTCACTCGTCTTCCACCCAATTCAATCGATTCCTTTAACACATTATCATCACAGTTCACTATCCAATTTGCGACGAGTCGCCCTCATAGTCTAACATCTTTATCCTTGGTTAGTCTTAGACAGGACAAAAAAGAGTCTCTTCGGGCGTTTATGGATCGGTTCAACAAGGCTACTTTGGAAATCAGAGATCTCAACCCAGCCGTGGCGCTACATCATCTTACAACAGCTTTAAAACCAGGCCCATTCGTCAACAGCATCTGTAAAAAGCCTCCTTCGGACATGAACGACTTACGTAAGAGGGCAGATAAGTACATGCAGATGGAGGAGTTGGCAGAATTTAGAAATCAGGCCCGAGCCGAGCAGTCCACTAAATCCGAGAAACCGGTTGAACCATCATACAGGGGGCGAGGCAAAGAGATATCCCTTCGGGAGCGGCCTATTCGTGGTCCGAAGTATACTCAGTATACTCCCCTTAATGCCAATCGCGCGGCGGTCCTTAAACAGGCTTTGGCATCTGAAGTATTGACAATCCCGAAGAGGGCTTCTACTCCGCCACGGGCAGATACTAGCAAATCTTGTCGGTATCATCGAAATCGTGGACACTCAACAGATGAATGTGCAGCCCTTAAAGATAAGATTGAAGACTTGATTAAGCAAGGAAAACTGCATAACTTTGTGGACCGGACTGGTTCGTCTCAGAATCGTTCATATCAACCCAGGTATCAGGATCGGCACAGGCAAGACCGTTCTGATAAAACCTCTGATAGAGGTCGGCGTGAGAGAAGCCGGTCACGTGAAAGAAAAGATGATTCGGCACCTTCGCATAGGAGGGTTATCAATACTATTGCTGGTGGCTTTGCAGGTGGGGGCACAACTTCTTCGGCCCAAAAGAGACATCTCCGAGCTATCCGATCGGTCAACGCTGTTCATAGACAGTCGTCTCGGCGATTGCCAGCAATAACTTTCACAGATGCCGACTTCAAAGGTATTGACCCAGAGCAAGACGATCCGATGGTCATCAGTGTAGAAATTCACAACTGCATTGTCAAGAAAACACTGATTGATCAAGGCAGCTCGGCAGACATCATATATTGGAACACATTCAAACAGTTAGGCATTTCTGAAAAAGAATTGCTTCCCTATGACGATCCGTTGGTTGGTTTTGCAGGAGAGAGGGTCAATACCAAGGGTTACATTAAACTCTTCACACGCTTTTGTTTCGACGAAAAGGAGAGCAGGGAAATCCAGGTAAAATACATTGTCGTGGATGCAAGTACCTCATATAACATCCTCCTCGATAGACCGTCTTTGAACACATTGGGAGCTATCGTTTCAACACCACATTTGGCGATGAAGTTTCCATCCGACCAAGGAAAAGTAATCACAATTCATGCTGATCAGAAGGCGGCGAGAGAATGTTATTATGCTAGTTTGCGAGTTGTGCCATTGGAAGAAAGAAAAACCAAGTCGAACAGAATCCATGCTGTGAATGCTTCGGCAACTGTAGAGGAGGCCGTATGGGATCTAGATCCTAGAATGAGTAATGAAGAAAGGGTGGAGCCGATTGAGTCAAAAGTGCAGTTCCAGATAGGTTCATACCCTGAACAGGTTACGTACATCGGCGCAGAAATCTCCGAAGATGATCGCTCGTCCCTATGTCAGGTTATAAAGGAAAATAAAGATCTATTTGCATGGACACCTTCTGACATGCCGGGTGTAGATCCAAAGATCATGTGCCACAAGTTATCGGTCTGCGCCGAAGCAAAACCAATCGCACAGCGTAAAAGGAAAATGGGGACTGAAAGAAAACTCGCAGTTGAAACGGAGGTTGCCAAGTTGCTTGAAGCTGGATTCATCCGGGAGGTCCATTACACCACTTGGCTAGCAAATGTGGTGATGGTGAAGAAGTCGAATGGAAAGTGGAGAATGTGCACTGATTACACAAGTCTCAACAAGGCATGCCCCAAGGATGCCTATCCACTTCCAAACATAGATCGATTAGTTGATGGAGCCTCAGGACATGAGATGTTGACTTTTCTTGATGCTTACTCGGGATACAACCAAATTCCCATGCATACCCGCGACGAGGAAAAGACAGCCTTTATAACCGATTCGGCCAATTACTGCTATCGGGTAATGCCATTTGGATTGAAGAATGCAGGGGCAACATACCAAAGGTTGATGAACAAAATGTTTCAACATCAAATAGGCAAGAACATGGAGGTATATGTGGACGACATGGTTGTAAAATCCAGAAACGTTGATCGGCATGTAATGGATCTTTCAGAAATTTTCCAACAGTTGCGCAAGTACGACATGAGGCTCAATCCGGAGAAATGCGTGTTTGGGGTGTCCGGAGGAAAATTCCTTGGCTTCATGGTCTCGGCCAGGGGGATTGAAGCAAATCCTGACAAATGTATGGCAATCGTCAACATGATAAGTCCTCAGAACCTTAAACAAGTTCAACAGCTAGCAGGACGACTTACAGCGTTGTCCCGGTTTCTCCCATGTTTGGCCGAAACAACGAAACCTATGGTAAAGTTGCTGAGAAAAGCAAACAAGTTTGAATGGTCCGTTGAATGTGAGAAGGCTTTTCAGACTTTGAAAGAACGTCTCGGTTCCCCACCTATCCTTTCTAAACCCAATCCAGCAGAACCAATTATGGTCTACTTGTGTGTTTCAAATGATACAATAAGCACAGTTTTAATTCAAGAAAAGGAGGGACAGCAGCCTATTTACTTCATCAGTCGCATGTTACAAGAAGCCGAAACAAGGTACCAGCTCTTGGAAAAAGCAGCATTAGGACTTGTTCACACCGCTCGGCGCCTCCGACAATATTTTCAGAGTCACCAAATTATTGTTCGGACTGACTGCCCGATAGCCAAAGTGTTACGCAAACCCGAGTTGGCAGGAAGGATGATGGCTTGGTCGATTGAGCTATCGGAGTTTGATATTTGTTTCCAACCTAGGGGACCAATCCGGTCCCAGTGCTTGGTGGACTTTGTTAATGAATTGCAGCCGAGAGGTCGTTTTGTTAACAATGTATGGACGATACATGTGGATGGTTCCTCAAACAATAAGGAAGTGGGGCAGGTATAATTCTGGAGAGACCAACAGGATTAATCCTAGAACAATCCTTATGGTTTGCGTTCAAAGCTTCAAATAATCAGGCCGAGTATGAAGCGTTATTGGCTGGCTTAAGGCTTGCACAAGAAATTGGTGTCAACCGACTGGAGTGTTGGACCGATTCAAAAGTTGTAGCCGAACAGGTGAATGATAATTTTCAGGTAAAAGATGCAAACTTGTTGAAATATTATCATTTATTCCAAAAAATGCGCGATACGTTTGAAGAGGTTCAGGTAAAATACACGCCAAGAGAACACAATGCGAGGGCGGACCAGTTGGCTCGGTTGGCAAGCAGCACCAGAAAGCCTGGACAGCTACGAACCACACTTCACTTGGATCTTGAATCGCCAAGTGTGGTAGCCACCGAATGTTTTGCAGCAGAGGGGTCCGTTCGTACATGGATCACTGAGATAATGGATTATCTCGAACATGGCACCCTACCATCTGACCCAACGGCAGCTAAAAAACTCCGAACGCAGGCCGCTAGACATGTCGTGGTTGGAGGAGACTTGTATAGAAGAGGATTCTCGGCTCCGTTGCTGAAATACGTTGATGAAGAACAAGCCAATTATATATTGAAAGAGATGCATGATGGGATATGTGGCTTCCATTCGGGAGGACGGACTTTAGCAACTAAAGTGCTTCGGGCCGGATACTATTGGCCTACTCTCAAGGAAGATTGTGTAAAGTTTGTACAGCATTGTGTATCGTGTCAGCGACATGGTAACCTCATCCACGCTTCGGCCGAAGAACTTCATGGCATCAGTTCACCTTGGCCGTTCGCCATGTGGGGTATGGACATTCTTGGACCCTTCCCAATCGCCAAGGGACAGTGTAAATTTTTGCTGGTTGCTGTAGATTATTTCACGAAATGGGTCGAGGCCGAGCCACTTGCCAGTATCACAGCAGCCAATGTTCAAAAGTTTTTGTGGAAAAACATCATCACTCGCTTTGGCATTCCATATGCACTTGTTACCGACAATGGTTTACAGTTCACCGATCAAAAACTTAATCGGTTCATTCAGGATCTCGGTATCAAGCACAGGTTTACCTCGGTCGAACACCCGCAAGCCAATGGACAAGCCGAAGCTGCAAACAAAGTCATCCTTGGAGAATTAAAGAAAAGGTTGGGAGATGCTAAAGGAGCTTGGGCAGAAGAGTTATTAGAAGTCTTATGGGCTTACCGGTGTACACCTCAGTCCACGACTAAAGAAACACCCTTTCGGCTAACGTATGGCACGGATGCCATGATACTGGTTGAGGTAGGCGAACCATCTTTTCGGAGGCAACATTTTCAGGAAAACACCAATGATATTGCTCTTCGAGCTGAAGTTGACATGGTCGATGAGGTACGTGTCCGCGCCGCAATCATAGCAGAGGCTTGCAAACAGAGGATGGCTCGTAGGTTCAATTCCAACCTTATCAAGAGAAGTTTCAAAGAGGGCGACTTGGTGTGGAGAGTACAAGGACCGGCAAGACGCAATTCCAAGGAAGGCAAGTTGGCTGCCAATTGGGATGGCCCCTTTCGGATCCGACATAATTTGGAAAACGGGGCATACAAACTAGAAGAACTCTCAGGCAAGGTCATTCCCCGAACGTGGAACGCTTCTCATTTGAAGATATACTATAGCTAGTATACATTGTAAAAGACTTGTATGAGCAAAAGGTGTACTCTTTTCCTTGATCGGTCTTTTCTCCCCTTATAAAAAAGTGAAAAGGGGTTTTGGCCGACAAGGTTTTTAACGAGGCACCCAATAATGAAATTACTTCAGTTCTTACAATCTATTGTGTCAATTTATCAATTCTTCACAACTACGACCTCGCAACAGGCTTCCCTCCCGAGTTGTTCAACTCGGCCAAGGATGTGCCTTACAAAATTTCGCAACAGGCTTCCCTCCCGAGTTGTTCAACTCGGCCAAGGACGTGCCTTAAAAAATCTCGCAACAGGCTTCCCTCCCGAGTTGTTCAACTCGGCCAAGGATGTGCCTTACAAAATTTCGCAACAGGCTTCCCTCCCGAATTGTTCAACTCGGTTTTGCTCAAAGAGCAAGCAATTCCGAACGAACCCGTTCGGTATTGCTCAAAGAGCAAGCAATTCCGAACGAACCCGTTCGGAATTGCTCAAAAAGCAAGCAATTCCGAACGAACCCGTTCGGTATTGCTCAAAAAGCAAGCAATTCCGAACGAACCCGTTCGGTTTTGCTCAAAGAGCAAGCAATTCCGAACGAACCCATTCGGTATTGCTCAAAGAGCAAGCAATTCCGAACGAACCCGTTCGGTATTGCTCAAAGAGCAAGCAATTCCGAACGAACCCGTTCGGTATTGCTCAAAGAGCAAGCAATTCCGAACGAACCCGTTCGGTATTGCTCAAAGAGCAAGCAATTCCGAACGAACACGTTCGGTATTGCTCAAAGAGCAAGCAATTCCGAACGAACACGTTCGGTATTGCTCAAAGAGCAAGCAATTCCGAACGAACCCGTTCGGTATCGCTCAAAGAGCAAGCAATTCCGAACGAACCCGTTCGGTTTTGCTCAAAAAGTAAGCAATTCCGAACGAACCCGTTCGGTATTGCTCAAAAAGTAAGCAATTCCGATGGAATCCACCCGCTCTTTAAAGATAAGCAAATAAGTTCACAAGTGTTATCGTAATTTGCGCAAGTTAAGTTTTACTAATGGTACAGCCTATCGGTATCCTAAAAATATCTAACAGCTCGGTAAGATTAAACATCCAGCCAGTTCATTCCAAGATGACACATTTTCAAATCTGAAAATAAACCTTCATTTAAAAAGAAACACAAGTGGAGGCTCTATCGGCCCCCTTGCTACAAAGTTATAGTCCTAATACTACTCATCGGGGTTGCTCATTGGATCATCCTGAGCCGGGGCCTCCGTTTCCCCCTCGGGACGAGGATTGGCAACCTCTTCATCCTCCTCATCAGATGAAGTATGAACATCTGTGGCTTGGGGGGCATCCAACGGCTCCTCGTCATCCGGATTCACCCCTTCGGGCATATCAGCAAACGACATGAGAGACCCTTGATAAAAATCTTGAGTCATGTCGAACTCAAAATCCTCCGGAAATTGGCCGAAGTGTTTGGCCTGCCGAATGGCGTGCTTAAACCCAGCCTCATGTTGAGCAACAATCTTCTCTTTTGCTTGCTCTTTAAGATTGTCATAAGCAGCTTGAGCTTCCTCCATTCGGCGACGCTCCTCGTTAGCTGCTTTTTGGAGGTCCAGACGCAAAGTATCGATCTCTCGCCGAGAAGCATCCAGTTCAGCTGCCAGTTCCCGGGTTTTAGCTAATACTTGTTCATTAGTCGCCAACGCCTCGGCCGCGATCTTCTCGGCCTCCCCCACACTTCGCTTCAAATGCTCCACCTCGCCGACAGGCTCCATGGCAAGATGGTGCGCTAAAGCCAACGAGCGAGATTGTACCTCGCAGAAAAGCCTCCACTTGGTCTTCGTGTCCAGAGTGGCCAAAAACTCCTGCCCGAATGGAGACACCATATCAGGCCGAATCACCATCTCGGCCGGAGTGTCATCACTCAGAAAGGCCCGAGACATCAAAGGTGGCGGCACCACAATCACGGTTCGGTTCGGCGAAGCTATAGGCGTAGATTTGGCCTTTTTAGCCTGCTCTCGACGTTCCTCGACGTTCTTCCTCTTTGTATTCTCCCGACCCGAATCTTTCCCTTTCTTTTCTTTCTTTTTTTTGCGTTCAGGGGGAGGAGGCAATCGGTCATCATTGGCCGATCGAGGGGAGCCTGCGACGGTAGAAGTCCCCACCCCTCCGGATTGCCGAACTTGCTTCACCCGAGCGGCAAGCAAACTACGAATATCCAGCTCGTTAGCACCACTGGTAACCATGATTCCTGCAAAAAGGATTATGTAAAATATCAATAGGAATTAAGTTTACAGGTTAATTCGGACAAATAACATACCTATCAAGTCATTCCACCAACGGGGGGATTCAACCACGTTGATCAAAGACCTAGTTGGCAAACGCCGGGGTAGACGAAGCAATAACTTAAGATCTGTTCGCTCTTCGGTTGTCAGCATTTTCTTCGGAACGACGTCATAAGGCCGAGGGGTACGCGTCCAGTACAATGGAAATAAAAGCTTTTCGTCCTTATCAAAGAAAAACCGTCTCCCATTCGGCCTGATGGTTACTCGGAAAAATCCGGCCTTGAAATTTTTGTATGAAGAAGTGAAGCTATCCAATAATAAGCGATCACTCACTCGGCTCAGAGAGTGCCACTTCGCTAATATGGTAGGCCGAGACGAATAGAAATACAGAAAAAGAATTGGAGAAAGCTTAATACCGACACACTTACACAAGTGTTTGAAACCTTGTAACTATGCCCAACTGTTCGGATGCAACTGCGTCGGTGCAACATTCAATATCCTTAATACTCCCATGGTAAACTCATCAAACGGCAGTTTCACTTTAAGATCCCGAAGAAGGCAGTCATACATGTAAAATGACTCCATTCTAGCACCGCTTTGATCAAGGCAAACCAGGTCGGGATTCGGGGACGCATTGTTCCGACATGATCGAACGCCAATTGGGTATGGGTTCTCAGTAGCATCAAAGTTCAGACAGTTGGTGTAGTCCAATAGTCTCGTAATCATATCTGTATCTCGGTATCGGGAGTAATAGGAAGTAACCTCCCCGTTTACCCATTCGTATCCAGGTATTTCGGAGGGACCGTATCGCTGGCGATTCGATACTCGCTTTGGCTTTTTCTCAATCTCTTCACTCCCACTGGTAGATGCCTCTCCCGAAGCAGAACCACTCCGATTTGGCCTTTCGGCATTCACAGGAGACGACGATGCTTTAGAACTCGAATCACTGGACGAGGACCCCCCGGATGACGACGACCGAGAGCTGCTTGCCGAAGAGGATAAAGAAGTAGTAACCATGGCTACAAAAAACTTACCAATTTGCTCGGAATAACACAATCGTTTGTTGGATCGGCTTAGGAAATCTTTAGCTATCACAATTCGGCAGAGAGCAACGCGTGTGACTGGCCCTACCACACCACCTATTTATAAGCTCAAAAAGGCGGGAAAATTTGAAGTTTTAAATTATATGTAACCGTTAGATCCTTCAGATCCAACGGTTACAGTAGTGCACCCGTTCACATTCCTCCAACACTTGTCTTTTGTTACCCTCAAAGGAAGCCTCACCTTCCATTAAGGCTGGGGGGCAGTGTACAGGTAGGGGCATTCGGCCATATCTCTATCGGCCAACGAATGGCAGAGTCAGGTGGCCGATCGCCAATCGGTCACCTGAATAAGTCCATCACTCGATAGTTAATCTATGCTTAAGGGATAATTACTTAATTAAGGTGTATTACCTAATATGGTATACGGCCCATAAGGTCCAAGGGCCATAAATGTCAGTATAAATAGCTCATGTCAAAAGGTAACGTCACTGTTCATTAATTACTCTCGATATTGGTGCTTGTCCTGACTTGAGCGTTGGAGTGCCTTTTTGCAGGTACCAACCCCTCATTCGCGTTGGATCGGAGTACTCGTTCGGCCTTCAGAATACGAGAAGACTTGGTGTACCCTCAAGACAGGTACACCTGTTAACATTTTGCTTCTTGACAATAATTTTTTTATTTATAATTTCTTGACAATAAAAAAAAAATTAAGAACTACAAATAAAAATTGCTAAAATATCAGAATTTAGTGTGTGGAGTGTACTTCTGTACCTGATCGATCTTAAGGTAATGTTCATATGGGAAACCAGAATTTTAAAGATGGTCGGATAGAGTTAAAAAAATGTTTTTTTTTTCTAAAACACAATTATTAAGAACGAGAATTTAAAAAGCATATAAAAAATGAATATGTTAATGTGATTTGCTATTAAATTTACGGAAGAAATATGTGTGTTACATGAAATTTTGTTATCTAAAATTCTAAAATGGGATCGAAAAATTATTAGTTATTACACAACATTTTGTTTGGTGGAGAGGAAAAAAATATATGAGAAATAGAGTGAAAATGAAATAGAAAAAAAAATAAGTGAGGAAAAATAAATAAAAAATATAGTGAAAATTAAACTTGATTGTTTGATTTAAGAGAAATAAAAGAAAAATATTGATATTATGTATGTTTAGTAAAATGGAAAGAAATATGTGAGAAATAAAATATATAAAAAGAGAAAAAAAAAAGTAAATAAAAGTTAGAGCGAGTATAACTAAATAAATAATTTGTGATCGAATATTTTTATTTTAATCAATTAAGTAAAAAAAATAAGTAAAAAAAAACGACTATTTGATTACTAACTTTTATTGGAATGACGGAAATCTTTATTCAAATGTATAAATTATTAACTTTTCGATTATATAAGTAAATAAATGTCAAAACATAATATTTATTCGAATGACAATAATTTTTAATTGATTATATTTGAAATTCAAGCGCATACTGTTTATTTTTTTACACCTTTTTATTATTTTATTGATAAATTTCTTCGATACCAAACAAATTATATTTTAATTTGTCGTCTATTTTACTACTCTCCCTTTATTTTCTTCACTATTTGATGATACTATACTTAGCGTTAATCTAGGTAAGGAAGATGTTTCAGAATGAGTGATTAATCTTTGATGCTTGATTAATGCTTTTGGGTATCATCTAAATTTTAAGCTAGCATTCCTTGATAAGACAGTCTAAAAGCCTACTCCCAGCTATAGGTTCTTACTTTTCCAAAACACATGTTTTACGTGATGTTTATATATATACACGAGGGAAGATGATATGATGATACCATATGAACATGCATTATTATATTAGTATTGGCACATTTTCCTAAGTTCCTTTTTGGTAGAAAAGGCGTGATCAAAATTTCCAAGTGTCCAAACCCAGGCAATCGGCATTCAAAGATGCATAGGACTGAATTGGGTATCCACATTTTTGGATTTTGAAAATCGGATTTTAAAGTTGGCTTTGGGTCTAAATTTTTTTATCTGTCAATATTCGAATTTGATCAAAACTTGATCACTAAAACTCCTAGATATAAAAGATTTTATTCATTTGATTCAAAATTCTGGTAACTAATACTACGGTAACAAAGATCAGGATCATTTGCTTGTCTCTTTCTTTTTTATAAGTTTGACTTGTTTCCTTCTTCTCTAAACATCAAATACAATGGAAGATTAGGTTCTTAAATAGCTAAATCTAAAATCGCATCTCCTTCTATTCCTAAACGATCAAATTCAAAACCACATTTCCTTCCATTTTCAAACAATCAAATCCAAAATCACATTTCTTTCCAATTTTTGTTCAAGTTCAAAGTCAAAGGTCATAACTATTTGGGTTGAGGTGAAGGTTGGAGGTGGGGGTTGGAATGCTTTGTCAAGTTTGAGTCGAGGTGAAAGTCAGAGGTAGATGTCAGAATATTTTGTAATAACTAGTTGCGACTCAAATAGTTGTGGCCCAACCCGATTGAACCTATTCGTGTAACTCAAAATCTGATCAATTCAAATTCAAAAAATCCAAATTTTTGTAGTTAAAAATGAACCTATTTTTCTTTTGATCGGTTTGGATCGAAAAGAAAATTTTTAGGCTAAATACCAATTTTGGTCCCTTATAATTTTTTTTTGTTTCAATATAGTCCCTCATTAATTTTTAGTCTCAATTTGGTCTCAAACTAATTAATTGGTTTCAATTTAGTCCCTAATACATTAATTGGTTTCAATGTGGGACTTCCGTCCAAATTTCTTTAACGGAGTTAATTATTGGCCACGTGGATGCCACCTAGATACATAGGTGGACGCGACGTGGATGAAACTTTTTTTGAAAACACCTAGAACCATAACGGCCCGTTCTGAAACCAGAACAGACCATTCTGAATGCGCTTTGGTGTGTTAATTTTGCATCGGAAACGGCCGTTCCAAATGCAAAATTTACACACCAAGAGTACACCAGAACGGGCCGTTCTGGTTTCAGAACGGCCCGTTTCAAAACTGAGAATAGAATATTATTTATTAATTTTATTAAAAAATGTAATAATTTTGAAAAATATTTTTTTATGGTTAAAATTTTAAAATTACATATTTTTATAAAATACAATTGCCTTATAAATAGAGTAATAACTTTTTCTTTTTCTCTTTCTATCTGAACAAATATTTAAGTGTCACTTTATAATTTTTTGTAACTTATTTAAAATTAGAGGAATAAAATGATAAAAATTAATAGGATAAACATAATAAAATTATTAATTTATTTTCTTTTAGTGTCCTTTAAATTTTACATTCATTTAAAATAAAAATATTTTATATGTTAATTTGAATTAATTTAATGAAGTATTATATGATTTTTAAATTTTTAAATTTTTTTATAAATTTGATCTATACATGAAAAACTTTTTAATTTAACAATTAAATTCTTAAAAATTTGATATAGAACATTAATTATTAAATAGAATAAATGTATCAAGACTTATTATTGAAGTAAGTAAATTTTTTCTTCATTAAAAATGAAAATAATTTTACCACAAAATTAAAAAAAAATTAAACAATAAAATAAAATATAAAAAAATATTAATATATTTATTATATTAGATATAATAGCATAATTAAAATATAATTAATAATGTCATGTCATCATTTACTGTATAGTGTCATTTCATCCTTTACTGTATAGTGTCAATTTGGTAGTAAGTGGTTCATCCTTTACTGATACATTGCATTGTCCTTTAATAATACATTGTATAGCCTAACTGTTTACCAATTGAAGTTATCAATTTCCATTGACAATATTACCAAATTCAGTGTTTGAAATACTTTGTACCTTGGGTCTTTTTCCTTCCATGATTCACAACCGAGAACTATAATCATTGATCGTTTATGTTTAGCAGTCTGGAACCAGAACGGGCCGTTCTGGTTCTAGGTATTTTCAAAAAATTGGAATCCACGTGGCATCCACCTATGCATCCACGTGGCATCCACCTATGTAACAGTTAACTCCGTTAAAGAAATTTAGACGGAAGTTCCACATTGAAACCAATTAATTTATTAGGGACTAAATTGAAACCAATTAATTAGTTTGGGACCAAATTGAGACCAAAAATTAATGAGGGACTATATTGAAACAAAAAAGATTATAAGGGACCAAAATAAGTATTTAGCCAAATTTTTAACTCGAACCCGATCTGTGATCACACCTAGTAGAAATGACGTGAAACTTTACTTGGTAGAGAGAAAAAAATGAAAATAGAGTAAAAAAAAAAGTAAGTGAATAAAAATAAATAAATAAAATATAATAAAAATTTAGTTATTTGATTGAAGAGAAGTTAATAATAGAAAGAATAAGAAATATTAATAATGATGTATTTATTTTTTATTTTATTTTATTTTTTAAAGAAGAAAAAATTAATTCTTAGAAATTAAAGTTTTTTTTTTTTAGTTTTTTTTTTCTCTTTCTCCTACCTCGTTCGTTTTTCTTTTAATATATCAAACTAAAGGAGTTTGCTCATTTAGAACTACTCTTTCCAAAAAATAAAAAGTAAGCAGGGCCATTTTTAAAATTATTTATGAGAAAAATATTATAATAGTGGTAATCTTTTCTTTTACATTATTAATCGTCAAATCTTTTAAATTTTAAATATTTTACTTATATTTTCTCTTGACTTATATATATATATATAATTTTTTTTACACAGATTAATACTATATTAATTAAATATATTTAATTTTGATGATTTTATATAAAAGCATCCACTCTATAATAACATCCAAATAAATGTTGTTCTTGGTGACCGGCGGTGGAGCATGCTCTTTGTAACGACCCGCCACGGTCTCTACACTTAGTGGAATCGCACTACAACTAGTTAACTAAGAGAATATTAAACTGGATAACACATACATACAGGCATAAATATAAAGATCGAAATAATTAAGTTTCTGTATATAAAATATAGCACCATATATGTACAGTCATCCCAAAATATTCCTTAGTGCCGGTCAAGCACTGACAAAAAAAAAATGTTACCCAGTATGGTAACTCAAAACACGAGACTCAGCTCCTCGTCTCACAACGATCATCTCTACTCCCAAGTTATCCCTGACCTGCTCCCATACCAAGTATGATCATCGCAGTTCCACCACATGGAAAACAGAAGGGTAAGCTAGAATTCAAAGATCAATAATACAAGTACAGAATAAAAATTCTATACTACACATGCATCCCAAATCCTGTCCCTAAGGAACCTTTCATCTCAATCAATCATTCATTCACCAAACATGAAGTCAAACACCACACTTCATCATATTAATAATCATGCAATGAATGCAACTCATGACAGATAGGCATACATATCAATCATCTAATGCGTCGTCACGCATACACCTAGGAGATCTCCATAACAATAGAGTTGTATAAGTGACATTCCATCCTACCGAAACCACCCCAACCGTTTTCACGCCCAAAGCGCCCGCTCGGTCACAGCTAAACAGGATATAATCCTCCCTCGGATTTACTCGGATGATGTCACTTACACACTTGGAAGTCCAGATCCACCGTCAGGTATAGCACAGCTGGGTACGGGCTTACTACGACCTTGGCATGCATTAACCAAGTCAATTGTGGAGTTCGCCCACCGACTATCCGCAAGGATCCACGCACCTTCCCGAGTACTTGGTTAAGGGAAAAACCCTCGACCTCATACCCCGCTCCAACACTAGCTAAGGACTTAGAGGAGACTCACCCAACCCAGTGGCCTATCTGAGCACCACTCTCCCAAATCCAGTGGCCTCCCAGAGCACCACTCTCATATATTAGTGGCCTATCCAAGCACCACTCTCAAGAGACTCTATGTGAGCTCTTCCAGTTCGAAATATTTTTCCTCTCCTCAAGTCCTAGGCTAGACTCATGCCATAGGCATCACATGCAATCATGCATCATACATCATAATGGTCTGCCCACCATCATGATCAACAACCATACACATGTCATAAGACATCACATGCAATAATGCATCATACATCATAAATGGTCTACCTACCATTATGATCAATACATACCATATGAACGTATCATATTCAAACATTCATATATATCATCACAAAGCATACATATGAATCACACCTCACCATACATCATATATCATACATACATGATCTAAAACTTCAACTTTAAACATGCATAAGCATCAATTCATTCATAAATATATTCAAGCACAGTGCCGTCAACTCGCGCCTGGCCTAACACCAACCCAAGAGCTCTAAGCTCTTCCACGCCTGATACGCTCAACCTGCGCCCGGCCTAAAACTATTCAGAGAGTTCAAAATTCTCATCCAAACTAACAAATTCAGCCACATGCAAACAATTTAGCTTCCCTTACCTGAAGATTGGCTCAGATAGCCAAAGACTGAATCAAAAGTATAATTTCCCCTCGAGGCTCAACTCGAAACTTCAGTCCTCCCAAAACAAGCTTTCTAATCTGAAATTCAAGAAAAGACAGAAGGAGTTATTGATCTAGAGGAGAAAAGGAGTTAAACAGAGAAATTTGGGAGAGAAAGGAGCTCACTGACCCAGAGACCTTCTCTCTAAAACTTCTCTCTAGAACCATAACTCCTCACGGCCCCCCCTTCACCCCTATTTATAGGCAATCCGGAGTGGCCAGAACGGCCCGTACCGATACCGGAACGGCCCGTTCTGAACTCCCAGATCACGCACAAAATCCACGCCCAGAACGGCCCGTTCTGAAAACAGAACGGCCCGTTCCGGGACTCATCCAGAACGGCCCGTTCTCCCTCAGAAACAGCCCGTTCTCCCTCCGGAACGGCCCATTCTCCCTCCGGAACGGCCCGTTCTCCTTCCTAGAACGGCCCGTTCTCCTTGCCGGAACGGCCCGTTCTCAACTACAATATGTAGTTCAATTCAGTAGTGTGGAACGTCCCGTTCCAGTTTGGGAACGGCCCGTTCTGGGCTACTGAATCAGCCTCTTTTTTTTTTTTTTTTTTTTACAATGTTACACTCTTTTTTTTGTTGTTGTAAAAATAGAAAAAATTATAAAGATGATCGCGATAAAAATTGAACCTAAGTTCTCATGCTTCTAACTATTCTAACTTTTTCCCACCTAATCACTAGACTAATCCTAGTAGTTTGAAGTGGAGCATGCTCTAAAGTCTAAAGTTGATTAATTCAAAAAAAAAAAAAAAAAAGTCTAAAGTTGGTGGAGAATGGAGATGAACATAGAAACTGATTTTCCCGGTTTAACATGTATAAAACTTTGAAATGTTAATAAATATATTTTGTGGAGATATTTTTTTTATTATTTCTTTTCACAATAACTTACGTTTTAACTTTTTCTAATTTTAAAATATTGTTGTTTTATAAATCTTAAGTTTCATTGATTATTTTCTTCACAACTATTCTCTTATTTAATAGTGGTGTGAATCCCTCTTGATGTACTTAAAAAAAAGTCAGCTATTTACTAAGTATGTCGGTTAATTATGTCACTCTTTACATCTATAAATCTTATAATAAATATTAAATAAAAATATATTTTGGAGTAAATATACTAAAATAATGGATAGTAAAATATTTATTACTATGTGGAATAACCTTAAATATATGAGTGAGAAGATGGATATAAGTCTTCAGACCTTCTGGATAATAAACTTTTTAAAAAAAAAATGTATAATTATGTTTAATTTTTTAGTTCAATTTGTAAAATTTGCATGTTTACAGGTTAATTGATGAATTTTACTAATTAATTTTTAAGACATTAAGACTTTAATATTTAGTTGTGTATTTAAATTTTTAAACTATTAACACATTAAAATTATGTTTATTTGGTATGTATTTATTATATAAATTATTTTTAAGGCATTTTGATATTATTATTATTGAGAGTTTGACATTATTTTATAAATATTGATAGTATTTTTAGTGTTAGCACTTTAATATTTAGTTTTTTAGACAACGTATTTTTTTTTTTTTTTTTGTAAAGTAAGACAACAAACAAAACAAAAAGAAAAAATTACACTTATAGATTTTTGTGTGAGATTTTAACTTAAATAATTTTTTTAAAAAAATTGAATGTTTGTTTTCCCATATTTCTTATTTGAATATAAATTTTTAAAAAATGATATGTAAGTTATTGTTTTTCAAGTTCTTATAGCGGAAGGAAAGCAATTATAAGTAGAGAAAGATATTCATGCCCTATTTGGTAAAGTTGGATTGTATGAGAATTTTAGATGCATGGAAAGAAATGATGAAAAAATTATATTCAGTGATTGTTTGGTTGGGAAGACAGTGAGAAAATAAATGAAAATGTGAGTGGGATCCGCAACTAAAAATTTCGTTGAAGATAAGTGTGGAAATTGTGAAGAAAATGAGTGTCACTTAAACCAAATCAAACTTCCAAAAATAACATTGCGTTGTTTCTTGAAACCTCTCTCGTCTTTGCTTTGCGAAAACTCTCTTTCCGTTTTTATTCCGCTATATGCTGATTTTGCGAAAACCCTTTTGTTGTTTTTCTTGTTTCTCTTTGTTGGTTTTGCGAAAACACTTTTGGTTAGCAATTGTTCCAATGTAGTTTGTCCAAGTAATGTCATGATCTAATATGCTAATATGATTTTTTGATGTTGTTTGTTAATCGACTTTTATTGCATTACGTGTTGCAAACCATTGAAAGTGTTGTAGTTTGTATTCAATTGTATTCATTCTTTTCTTTTTTAGAACCTTATATAATAAGTTATGTATCGATTATGTTATATTGTCTGTCTTCTCTAGAGGTGATAAGTGATAATTGATTCGGTTGCATAATTTTCATAATTGATAAACACCCTCAAATGCAACTCTTACCCTTTGATGCTAGTATTTTGATTGATTGCAAAAATATTATAATATTTAATCGATTAAAATGATTATAATCAATTTCACTATACTATAATAAAATTGATACTATGATGAAATTGATTTTTATACCTATTATATAATTGTCACCAAGGTTTCATTTAATTAACTCTAGAATGTATAAATTGTAATGTTAGACAGAAATGGAATTTATTCGATTATACACTAGTTATAATAGATAAAATTATAATTATCAAAATGGGTAGTCTAGTCTAAATGAGTTGATCCACCTTAATTCATTTTAAAAGCGGTTCAATGCGGCTCAGCTCACTTTTAATTTTTTCAAAACTTTCCTGGTCCGACCCGATCTACCACAGGTTTGTGGGTTACACGAGCCAGCCCACCAATCCACCGAAAAATTAAAAAAAAATTATCAACAAAATTTAAAATTTAAAATTAACTATAAATTAACATAATAATCATAAAACTAGTATCATTAATAGTTATAAGTCATAACTCATCATACAAAGTTAAATATAAATTATAATAAAAGTCTAAAATAAAATTTTTTTAATGTTCCATTATACACAATTAACTATAAATCATAATTATATTTCACTTTAAAAAAAAAAGATGGGCTGGTGGGTTGTCTAGCCTACCACAAGTTCAACTCGGATAGGCGAGTGATAGTAAACCGAGTTGAAATATACCCACTTATTATAAAATTTTTATTTCTTTTGCCCCACCCAATCCATTTTTAAGATAGGCTGGGTTAATCTACGAGCCATAACCTATTTTGACGACTCTAGATAAAATGTCTCTTTTGCTCCATGCATTTTTATTTAATTTATTATATGTGCTTTTTAATCGTTTGAATACAAAATGTCATATGTATGTGATATAATTTTTTTAAAAAAATTTATCGAATCACTTGAAACTTTATTTTATCTACTTTATTTATTTATTTATATTTTTCATAAAATTAGGGTGAACTCAAAATCAAACAAAAGTTCAAAGGATGTAAAATTAAACATAAAGATTCTTTCGTTAAAAAAATTGAATTAGTTAAAATATTAAAAAAAAATATTTCATAAAAAAATTCTAAAATTACTCTCACATAAAATAAAAATTTATGTGTAATATATAAATTTTTTTTTCATATATGATCTTTATTTTCTTAAAGTGAGACAAAAGGGGACACTTTTATACGGAAAATACAAATCACATCTATCACATTTCCAAGAAAGACAGAACTAAAGGTTGACAAATTTTACACTAAAAATAAATATTTTTTATATTTATAAAAATTAAAATATATTTAACCCTTACTTAAAAAATATTTCTACGATATATTAAAAGCTCGGTGTGTGATGTAAAATTTTACAGTTGTAGTTTATCCCTTAGAAAGTGACGTGACATAATAATTAATGATAGTACGTAAAAATTATTATCGTTATTTTACAGAATCAAGAATATACTCTAATTAACCGTTGAAAATTAATTTCTTTTAAATCATAAAAATAAGTTTAAAAATTTCGTAACAAAAAATAAAATTTTAATAGATTGTATATTTAAAAAACTGATTTATCTATTAGAAGTTTTGTCTTACTCGAGGAGTGTTTGATTTCATAGTCTAGTCTCTGTAATAATTTTTTGAGTGATGGAACAGGGAAGCATCGCGTTGGTCCACGTGTATGTTTCTGACTTCTGAGAACTGGATAACTTTGCCCCTTATCTGTCTCTTTTCTGCACTTATTCACAGACGTGAAGTCCTTAAACTAGGATGAATCACTAACTTGGCCTACGTGTTGTTTGGCTGTGCCAAATCCATTTATTCACCCACCACACATTCTAATCCTACATGTCATTACATATTACACAATTTTTAACTCAACCCATATTCCCCCATCCCATGCCACCTGTCCCACGTTTTTTACATCCACACCTCCCATCTCCATCGTACGAAGGCACATCATCATTAATGTAACTCTACGTATTCTACCCCTAAAATCTGCTCTTAATTTAATTTAATCACTCTAACTTTATCCTTTATAAAAAAGTCACCATATGTTATACATTTTCAACTTAATAGTAGTATATGAAATAAAATACTACTTCACTATCTTGAAATAATTGTGTCGCAATTGATCAACGGCGAATAAAAATATTTTAAACACTGTACACGTTTTGGTGATTGTTGCGAATCGAAGATAAAGCAGATCAAAAGGGTGCTTCACGTTAAAAGAAGTAAGGGCAGTTGCACTGAATAGAGGCGTAGGGGTTAGCTTAGCTTTATCCATATAACTCCGAAAGCAATATAAATAAATGTAGTATTGAAGACTCGGGAATTGAAAACAAAGGCACATAGAAACAAACAAAGCAGCAAGAGAGAGAAAGGTGTTTGATCAATCAATATTCAATGGCGTCAAGGAAGAACTTTCTTTCAAAGCCGAGTCGCTACATCTTTCCGGCAACCTCAGACACCCATTTGAGCCCAACCCAACAAGAGGGCATCTTCGAGTTCGACGAGGCTGAGTTGTGGAACCACTCCGAAGCCACCAAAAAGGGGTTACCTTCTTCGGGTTCGCGATCCCTTGCGAAGAGAGCATCGAGGAATAACAACAAGGTAGATCATGGTGGAGGAGGTCGAGTGGGTCCAGCGTCATTGCCCGTTAACATACCCGATTGGTCCAAGATCTTGAAGGAGGACTACAAGGAGCACCCAAAGTGGGAGAGTGATGGTGATGATGAAGAAGAACACGTTGGTGATGAAGGAAACCAACGAGGGTTTAGGGTACCCCCTCATGAGTATCTCGCTAGGACAAGAGGTGCTTCTCTCTCGGTGCATGAAGGGATTGGAAGGACCCTCAAAGGAAGGGACTTGCGTAGTGTCAGAAATGCCATTTGGAAGAAAGTGGGCTTTGAAGATTGATTAATTAATTCATCATAACAAAAATTAGTGTTAAAATGGGGATTAGTGCTAGGTTGTTACAACTTTCAAGAGAGAAAGAGAGATAAGATATGGATCAGATTCCAGAAATTTTTTTTATATTGGAAAATTTTGGTTAAGGCGATGATTACTTTAGTGCCTGCTAGTTTTAGCTATATGTTTCAACTTTGAACAGATCCGTATGCTATATATATGTTGTTCTTGTGGATGATCCTATATGTAGTTAGGGAACGTTTTGTTTCTTTTTGAAATGTTGACTCGTACTGTTAAGCAAGGAGATGATCATGATGATCCTCATTTTGGGTGTCTACTGTTTTTAAAGAAGGACCACCACTCATATATGCTTGTATTTGTAATGATCTCTTCAACTATTTTAATTGATCATTGGACATATTATATATATATATATAGTTATATACCTATATATATGATTCTATGTAATCTTGTTGGGTTACATGATTTAATTTCATGGCCCTGTATGTTTGTTTGATCTTTCTTGGTGGTACGTATTTTATTTTAGAAGAGGAGAAGGCGTGCGATAGAGGAGTAGTTTTAACTTTTAATAGATAGGATTGGTTGAATGAGAAGGAAAGAAATGAAGAAATGGGTAACGTCGTGGGTGGGTGGATTCTATCTCTATGGGTATGAGGTTAGTGGTTAACGTAGCAGTGGGTGAGAAAGGTATTGGTTGGCTAAATTAATATGACTTTGAGTAACATTCATGTAAGAATCAAATATGACTCTAAGTCTCTAACTATTTCTACCCAACTTTTTCCTTTGGTAAAGTAGCCTCATCGGTCATCACTCATGCAAGAATCGGTATCAAAAATTATATATCATTGTATAAAAGGATAGTTTTTTGATAATCATTTTTATTTTCATTTTTGTACGGATCTTTTTATTTTTATCAAAAAATCTAAAATGGTTATCTTTTTTAAGTACTAAAATTTCACTAATTGCATAACAATTCCTTTCAATAGGCTTCTATTATTTTTTTTTCGTTTTATTCTTTACAATGAATACCTATTAGTCATCACTTTTTTTTTTCATAGACACCACTTTTTTCCTAAAAAAAATATATATAGGTACTCCGTGCTAGTATATGTAAAGGGGTACATGATTTATAACTACATTTTAGTTTTCACATTTTTTTTAATGATTTTATCATTAAATATTTAATAAAATAAAATAATATTAAAAATTAATCATTCATGTAACAATTCAAATAAGTTAATTATCTTTAATCATTCAAATTTTCAACCACTTTTATTATTTAATCTCAATTTTTATTTTATTTTAAATTTTTTAAATAAAATACAAAAGTAGAGTATCTCAATTTTACTAGTAATCTATAACATTATATAAAGGGATACACTTATTTAATGTCACTTTTTTAAAGGCATTTATATCTTTGTTTTATATTCAAAGAAAAAAAATAATTTTTTCTAAAAAAAATTAACTGCTCACTTTATAGCTATCGATTTCTTTTCACATAACATTTATTTTATGAAGACACGTAGTGTTTTTATTAATAATAATAATAATAATAATTATTATTATTATTATTATTATTATTAAAGCACAACATTAAAATTCATTATTTAATCATGTGAATACAAGTCTAAGTATTTTTATAACCTCTCATTATTAAATCTATTCTAAGTCTTGGTCAAATCTTTAAGATCCAACTCGTATAAGCTTTCTTAAAAAATATTAAATTATTTACTCGTAGGATTTAACAATAAAAATATCTGTAAAAAAATAAAAGTAAAAAAGATAAATTTAAACTAGGAACATCTTATTTGGATTGGTAAATAAGTCAGTTTTCAATTTAATCTCATAATTTAATAGCTAAAATTTTTAGACTCGTTAATTAACTATGCTTATTGTGAAAGAATTAAACAATTCTTTTTTTTTTTAAAAAAACTTGAACAGTTTACATAAAAATAATTTCAAAATTTTATCATCACCAACAAAGTTATGTTCCGCCGGTATTATAGTACATCACTTGGTTTTTTAAACCATGGCCGGTTAGGGTAAGCCAATAACAAAGTTCTCCCTTATATCAGCTTTAAAAAAATCATTTTATATTAATATTTATATAATTTTTTTAAAAAATTAATAACTTATTTTTTAAAAATTCTTAAAAATTCATTTTAAAAAGTCTATTTTTAAAAAGATATAGATATAATTATTTTTTCTAATTTTTTTTAAAATATTTTTATTTTTGTTATTAAAAAATATTTTAAAATTTTTCACTTCAATTTTTTTTTTATGATTAATAATATGTTGGAGCCACTCTATTTTATCTATAAATAAAACATACATAGAATATATTATCAACGGCTGCGCGTCAAATAGATATATAATTAGGATTTAGGAATAATATAAAACTTTGAGTTCGGTTAGCTTAATTGCTGTGCGACCATTAAACACTAATAAAAGAAATTTGTTTCAATTATCCCAGAAATATTATATATCTATACCGCTTTCGGGAAATTTTTTAGCTAAAACAACGAATAAATAATATTGTTTGGTGTCTTTGATTTTAACGCTGTCAAACACATAATTAATCCTCGATATCAGTCATTATGTATTTAATTTAATGCATTAATAAACTTTTATTGGTTTATAAATTAAGCATTCATTTCTAAATTATAATCAAGTATTATTATAGTTTTTTAATATAGTATTAATTATTATTTTTATTTATATTCTTAAAAATATTGTTAATTATATTTATAAGTGTCAAATAAGTTAACTTAGATTGATTCAATCAAAATTCTTTACAGGCAACTTATTTTGTGGTCTAGTCTAACTTGTAGTTGTTGGTCATCAGGCAAGTTAAATTGTCATATTTTATTTTATTTTTATTTAAATTTTACAAAGAAAAATGAAAATATTAGGTCAAATAGTTCCAATAAATTTTGAGTATGTAAAATTATTGGTTTGATCTAACCCAATTGATTGGCCATTAGATTAAGATAAATTGATTCAATTCTTTTTTGAGCTACTTTTTATGAGTATAGGGTACGAGTCTAGTTCGTCTTTGACATATTTAATTGTTGTGTTACATCGTTTATAGGAAGACAATTAGTAATAAGGATAATCTTATGAAATTATTATTTATTTACTAATTTTTTAATCTATATTAAGAAAAACTTACAACAATACTTAGTACAAGATGAAAGGAGTGAAATTTTTAATTATCAAAAAACACTATTAATTTAGCTAATATATAAAACATATTAATCAATAGTTAAAATATAAACGACTACTAATAACAAACTTTTGCTACCATACACTCAACCATTAACTAAAATTTATTGAAATCTATACAAATAAAATATTGACTAATAAAAAAACATGACTCAAAAAAATTTGTAATTTTAACCAATTTTAGTCAATAGTAGAAAATTTCAATTCTTGATTATGTGAAGGCCTTCACATTTATAGCATTTCACATTCTGAACTCCTCCTCTAAGTGTATCAGAAAGCTTCCTTGTGACATAACTCCCTTGGTATGACTAGGATTTATCATAAGACTTTCTTTGATTGCCACCTTTCTTGGACCTAGTTGGCCCCTTTACAATTTTCACTACCTAACTACCATCCTCTAACCTCTTCACAACCTTTGTCTTTTCCACTAAGGCTAGAAATTCAATGATAGTCATTGGTACCATTGCACTCTTTAAGTCATACTTCAATCCTTCAACAAATTTTCTACACCTCAAAGCCTTAGAAATGGCTTGAAAGTAGAAACGAGTTAGATGTTCAAATTTTATAACATACTAGCTATGTGACTGATAGACTCCCTTGATACAACTTCATAAACTTCATTTCTTTAATGTGTCTTTCCAAGAAGTACTTCTCGAGTAATATCCTCTCAAGGATTACTCTCTTAAAGCACTCCCAATCAACCACCACTCCTATAGTCATTAACATTTGTTAAGCACCTTACCATTAGTATTTTGCTTCCCCTATCAACATGTACACCACATATGCAATAATCCTATCATTTGTACAACCCAACATCTTAAAAATTTTCTCCATCTCACAAATCCAATATTCAACCACCTCAGGATCTTAATCTCCCTTGAATTGAGGAGGATGGTATTTCCTAAACTCAGTTAAGTCCTTACTCTCTTACAACCCCATTGGTCTAGTTGCCTCAATTGTAGCCGTGTTCGCCTCCACTTAAGAAAAATGAGCATTTTTCCATTGTATAACAATGACTATCATCTCCATGGAACGAGCTATTTGATCGTATTAGGGCCGAATCATCTTTTCTAGAGATCAATAAATCAGTAAGGTAACACTCAACAAACAACAATCACAATCAACAAATATAAATAATCACACAACAAAAGGACAACAACTCCACCCCCATAGAGTGTCCATAAGAGACTAGACCGACTCTAATATCATAAAAGTGTAATGACCCGACAGGTCAATATACTTACCATAGTTTAGTTACTATGCAGTAGGAATGCTAAACAAACATTAACTAACATATGATTATCATGCAACAGACACCTAGTCATTTAAGCATATAAATATATGTATAGGGCAAAAAACTTAAAACATTTCCTAGGCATCAACAAGAAACATAACTCCCCTCAATGGGGTTACATATACTTCTTGTACATATATGCAATCTGCATAAAATATAACATTGTATACAACATAAAACCTTAATCATTGGTCAAACGCATATACAACTATTATGTCACACCAAAGAGACATCAGTCAACATAAAACCCTCCATCATCTAGATAAGCCAACCTATTAATCCTACTCCGCTCTCATACCAAATATGATCATTGTAGTTTCAATCACAAAGAAGAAAAGGGTAAGCTTATGAAAAAATTCAACATAAAATAACAACATCAAGTAATAACTTAACTACTTAAACCACAACGTTTATTTCACCATATAACTTCAACTTATCATGAATACCACACATTCAACTTGCAACATAATACAACTTAACAACTTCAAGATAACAACAATATTCTCAACATAAAAATCATAATCAACTAATGTGTCATTACACATATCAACTACATGAATCTCTTATAACAAAGTTGAGTAATTTAAGTGGATAGATCCTACTAAATCACAACATCTGACCTATTACAACTAGGTCAATTAAAGACAATGTTAGGCCTCAAAGAGTGCCAAGTATACAACTTAAATTGATTTCTTAGGTTTCGTCACTTAAACTAGGAAGTGTAGTTTTTACGTTAGGGTAGAAAAACTTGAGTATGAGTTTACCATGACATTAGCTTGTAACACTAAGCCTCTTACGGGATTAGTTCATTGACTACCTTTCAAATACTACACCCATCAAGTACTTAGTTATGGACTAAGTTCCCGACCTTGTATCTTATTTGGTTGGTTACTTTATACATGTGTGGCTTGACATAACCCCCACACGGATTCCACATAAAATCTAAAAGAGATAACTTAAAACAACTATTCATTCAAAAACCAACTTATTTATTGAACAGTTCTCAACTTAGGCTCTCCAAGCACCACAACTTAGATCTACACAATGAGATATTTAAATTTTTCAAAACAAATTTACTCTCCTTTAGTTTTATGTATCTCAACATAGACATGTGTTTTCATCACATGCATAACCACTTAATCAACTATATCATCATACAACTTTACAACTTAAGTCATCTTTCTATTCACAACATAATTATCACTATACATTATCTTAACTCAATGCATGATGAATTATCTTCATACAACATACACCATGTAAAAAAATCATCACCCTTAAATTGGAAAACAACTTAAAACACTTTATAAAACTTATTCAATTCATGTCCAGTGCCATCCCCTAGGTGCCCGATGCCATTGAGATAAAAGGCTTCCAGTCTCTTCCACGCATGATGTCAAACTCCCCACGTCCGACATGGATGAGGTAGAGAGTCTCCCACTCTTTCAAGCTTGGCATGGAAATATCCATGCCCAATCTCTATCAGGTTGATGGCCTTTGTTCGACTCACAACCAATGTCACTTCATTAACACCTGACTTCAATTTAGGTAGAGGCAATTCTCTCTTTTCACGCCTAGTGCTATTCAAACCCACGTCCAACATGACCAAGTCAAAGGCAATTCTTTCTTTTCAAGGTCAACGTCACCAATCTCGTGCCTGACATCATGAGAGTGAAAACCTTTGACCTTGAGCCACGCTCGATGTCATAAAGGCACGTCCAATGCGATGACAAATTTTGCACTTGAAATCTAGCCAAAACCAACATGCAACAAGATATACAACATCTATGCAACATGTAGGACTCATTTCTATCACAAAAAATAACATGTATCCATTAAGATTCAAGATCACCATATATTATACCTCAAAACACCTTCACAAATTCAACTCAATCTTTCAATAAGAATCCACTCAACAACCAACAAGTGATGAACGTAAACAATCAATTAAGCATCCAAATTCATCAATGATTCAAACATAAAATTTTCTTTACCTCTAGTCAATCAATTGAGAAGAGGAGAAGAGAAGGATGAAAATCGCACGATTTCGACTTGATATTCTTGGCTCTACAAGCTTTAAATCCTTAACCTTTTCATCTTGATTCAGTTGTAAAAAAAAAAAGGGAAGAAGGGCTTTTAGTGGAAAAAGAGGGAGAAGAAAGACTCAAATTCTAGATAATTTCTTTCTAACTTTTCTTAAAACTATAACTTATGAGATTTACGTCTTATGAGAAGCCTTATATATCTTTCTTTCAACTGAATCAACTTAAGTCACTCTGATATTACCTTAGAGACAACTTAATCCTTAGGGTCCCTTGACTACTAAAGTTCTAAAACAACTAGGGGTGGGTAGATGGACCCGGGTCCACGGACCGGTCAGTAAGCCCGTGAATTTCGCGGATAACGGGCCCGTTTTTTTCAAATCCGTATGATTATGTCTAATTTTTGAGCCCGGGCCGTTAAGTCCGCGGACTTGGCGGATTTAATCCGCGGGCTCGCGGGCTAGTCCGCGGACTTCACATTTAATATTTTTAAATATTATGATTTTAATATTAAGTTGTGTATTTAATTTTTTAAAATTATTATGACATTAAAATTATGTTTAGTTGGTATATATTTGTCATTTGAATTATTTTTATGACATTTTTATACTTTTATTATTGAAAGTTTGGTCTATTATTTAAGTATTTGTAATTATTTTATTTTAATATTTTAATATTTAGTATTTTAAACCATTTTAACTATTGATAAATTTTAGTATGATAAAATTTAGCTTATAAATAAAAAATAATTTTTTTCTTCTAATTTTATGTATTTTTATTTTTTAAAAAATTATTTTTTTGAACCATTATTTAGGCCTGCGGACCGGTCCGTTATCCGCAGATTTTGGCGGGTCGGATATGGACTTAAAAATTAAGTCCTTTTATTTTACGGACCGGACTTATCCGGCCCGTATAAAACGCGGGTTTTACGGACCGGACCTTAAATGAGCTGGACCGGTCCGTATACCCATCCCTAAAAACAACACACTAACAACTAAAACACTCAATCATATAAATAATTAAATATCAAATATAATTAAATCAAAATACATCTCCCAAGCATACAATGTTACAAGATTTACGAAAATTTGTAATTTCTAATAAATTTTAGTAAATAGTCAAAAAATATTATAAAAAAGACTCCTTTTGGTCTCATTTATAAGAAAAACTAATTAACTTCATACATATTAATGAAATGAATAATCTATTTTAAATTTTACTAACTCGATATTATTCTTCTTGAATTATCCATGTTAACTACATTAAAACAAATTTGTTGAAAAGTTAATTGTTTTTTATTAAAGTAAGAGTTTAAAAAGGATATTATTAAATGAAATAAAACTATTCAATTTTTTTTTATATATTTTAAAAAAATGTGCATTTATTTTTACAAAAGAAAATTAGAAAGGGGGTATTAAATAGGTGTTACTAATATTTTTCTTAAAATAATATGATTGATATGAAAATATGTTTTTTAATCTAGATAAAACTCATCATTAAAAATAAAAGTATTTATAATATAAAATATATTTAATAAAATCAAGTAAATGAATAAAAATGTGAATAAATCATTTTTTAAGAGAAAAAATAAAGGTTTTTTTGTTGTTGAAGAATTTGAAAAATAATTTATATAAATATAAATAGTTATTAATATTTAAGATGAAAAATTAATTCAAATGATTTCAAATAACTAAAATTAAAAGTAATTAATAATTTAAAGATTAAAATTATAAAAAAGAATGTTAAAGTGATATAAGGGAGTGTATTAGATTAGGATTTGAATGATATTTAAAAGACTTTTTTATTATAAAAAAGTTATGTGGTATCCAATCAAGAATTTTTTAATATAAAAAGTTATGTGATATTCAATTAAGACAATCGTGATTTTTTTTAAGAGTCCATCAAAATATGGTAATATTCAATTAAAATAATCAATTTTTTTTAAGAGTTCATCAAAATCAGTTAGTATTTAATTAAGACTTTTTTTACTTAAAAAAGTCTGTTGGTGTTCAACAATGTAGAATTTTCAATAGATTATTTTGAATACTGGATTTTGTGAAACTTTTTAGTATAATTTACATGTAATTCACTCATCAAACAATCTCATTAAAATATGAGATTTCGCATGACTTTTTCCTTTTTCTATTTTTATTCTTTTTTTCTTTCTTCTCTCTTTTAAAGTTTTTATCTCGCCTTTTTTACTTCTCTCTCATATTATTTTTTTTACTCTCATTTTCTCTTGCCATTTTTGTTTCTCTCTCTTCTTTTGTTCTTTATCTCATTTTTTTCTCTTTTTATTCACCTCCTATATATCTCTTCTTCCTCTTCATCTCATAATTTTTTTTCTCTCTCTTTCTTTCTGCTCACTTCTTTTTCTCTTTCCCTTTATCTCTTTCTCTCTTTTATCCATCTCTTTTCCCTTTCTCTTTTTATTCATTTCTCTCATTTGTCTCTTCTTATTTTTCTTCTTCTCCTATATTCTTTTTTATCTATCAAATGAGGTATAATTTATCAATATTTATTTTTTTTAATTATTAAATATTTAAATTCTTTTTGTATTATTAAATATTATCTGTTGTTAAAATTTTTAAATTATTAAAATTTAACTATTTAGTTTTAATAAAATTTAATAATGAAGTATTTATAACCCTCAAAATGAAAATGAAGTTTTAAATTTACATCATACATCCTTAGGAAGTGTGATTGAGAGGATATTTATTAGTATTTTTAAATCATGCTTTACAATTTTTAAGCTAGAACCTCTATTTCTATTTAAGATACAAGCTGAATTTGTATTAACATGTAACTTATCTACATAATTTTATTCACAAAGAATGTTATTTTGATGAGTTTTCAATTGAATTAGTTCATCTTCAATGATACTAGTTAATGAAGATCATAATTTTAAACATATTATGCAGTCTTAAGTGCATGCAAGAGAACATGTCAATGCATGGAGAATTAATATAACTTTAGATATATTAAGAAATATTAGTTAGAAGAACATTAAAGTGAATTATTTGTTAAAAGATAGAAAAATTGTATTGGCTTTACTTTTCTTTATTATTTATGTTATATATTTTTTTTATTAAATATTGTATTATTGCAAATTTATGTGTTTATGTGAAACCCATCAAATCCTTTAAAATCTTATAATATAAATTTATCAAAATCTATTAAAATTTGGATTACAAAGTCTTGATTAAAATCTAAATTTTAAAAGTCTTTTAAAAATTCCTAAAAGTCATGACATTTATGCAAAATCCATTAAAATCTACGAGACTTTTTCATGTTAAAATTGTCTTTTTGAAATCCTAATGCAATACACTTTCCTAAAAATAAATATTTTGAAAAAGTATAATGAAAAATTCCTTATTTAAAACTTGAAGATCTTTTTATTATATTGAGATATATAACATAATAATATGAATTAAAGAAGAATTTTTATTATATATTCATTTTATTTTCACCAAAGATATCTTCTAATTTATAGTCTGAGACTAATTTATTTTAATGCATAAAGATCATTAAAACAAGTTTTTATCTCCCAACCAAGTTTTTCTTCACATATAGTCATAACTTGAATCCCTAAAAACATATGGTTGATGAACCCATCTGCTTACTAATGTTCAAATTTATTAATGCTCAAGTGTTTGGTAAATAAAATATGTGTCATATTTCAAAAATCTATTTATATATAGTTTCTTAAATCTAAATAGAATGTATCATTATAACTAACTTAGCATTATAACTAACTTAGTGGTAAAAGGTTGAGATAATTGATAAATTCAAAAATTGTCTTGTCATCATTATAATTCTTATGGATTAACAAAAAAAAAAATTTAAGTTGATTAAGACTGTTTTAACTTAATTACTGATCTTGATCATTTTGTGTTATGGATATTTAATTGTGTTAAATACTTAAAAGAAGAATTTCGTTATTAATCTATAATAATCTTAAATATGATTTACCTAAAGACATTATAAAAAAAATCCAAATTGGTTTTTCTTTGATGGAAATGGCTTGTATGAGTGGTTGATGATCTCCTCCAAGCTTCATATCCTTTGTCTAATCTTCTCTTGAAGTTGAGACTCGAACGCGGAAGCAAGGAACCAAACTTCAAAGCTTGAGAAACAACCAAGGAGGTTCGGTTCTTCTTGAAGAAGAAGAAAAGTTAAGAAACCAAGACATAAAGTAAGGATTCCATTGTGAAGGTTCCTAGAATGGAGAGTGGTTTCTCCACGGTTTTGGGACCTTTGAGAGAGATAGAAATTTTGAAAATTCAATCTCATATATGTCAAAAGTGATTACAAATGAGGGATTTAGACTTATATAGAAGTAGGTAGCTTGTGGAACAAGCTAAGCTTAACCATGGTTCAAGTGAACCATGGTTGGCTTAGCTTGACCGTCCACCTTAGTTTAGGAGGCTTGTGGAGCAAGCTTCTATCTTAACTTGCTTGGGAAGCAAGGTAAGTTAGAAGCTTGTAGCACAAGTTTCCAAAGCACCAAAGCTAAGAAGCCAATTCGGCCAAAGGAAGGAGTAGGCGGCCTTGGGCTTGTTTCCTCCATTTGTCCAATCCAAATATTTTGGAATTGGTTTGGTTAGGTTCACCCAATGATGGTGAGACCTAGCTAAATTAATTCCTTGAAAAATATGGAGCAAAACAAGTCCAATATGTAAAATTTGGCTTAGCTAAATCAATTCCTTGAAAAATATGGAGCAAAACCCTCATGCCTTGCTATTTGTCACCCCACTTCTACTACTGAAACGAAGCCTACTCTAATACAAGGTCAAATGGAGCAAAAGTCTCGAAAGAACCTACTCTAAATTCACAATACAATGGTCTTTAAAAAGTAAAAAAAGTGTCTTACAAATACAAAGGAAAAATAAACCTATACAAGTAACTACTATGTACACAATCATATGAAAGGTCTTCAAAACCATCCCATTCCTCTTGGTTCTTTTAATGTATCACCTCTTGGTCTTCTTAGCCTTGACATATTTCCATCATTCTTTCAAATAGCTTTCCTCTCCATGATAAGTTGATAACCTAATAGTACCCAACGAGGCTTTGAGTTTTGGACAAAGGTTTGAAGCTCTCATTTATATATGTTGAAGCTGCCTTTGAACCATTGCTAATTCTTTCAGGATGCTAGCTATTATAATTAACGGATATCATATTTGTTTTTCTAGCTCTTTATATAAGAGGACCTATCATACTGTAAAAGGGAGTTGGTACTATTGATAATAAAAATTATGATCTGTTGCCCCTGTGGACATAGCTCAATCTCAAGAAGGGTGAACCACGTTAATCTCTTTGTGTGATTCTTCTCTTTCATCCTCTCTAACTTCTTTTTTCAATTGTGTTTGACATTCTATTCTTGCTCTATCTTTGTTCTTTTTGTTCTGTACAGTTACAACAAACTGGCACCAAAACTTATGATACGATCAAGGGAACTCATTTCTTTCTCCTACACTGTGGTTCTGATTCGAAAAATCTAGTCTTCTGCTGCATCTGTGAAAGAACATTCAAGAAATATGTCAAACACCATCAGGATCGAGAAGTTTAATGGAAAGAAAAGTTTCAATCTGTGGCGCATTAAGATGCGAGCTCTATTGAAGGAATAGAGGGTTTGGGGTCCTCTAGCTTCTGTTTCCGCGAAGAAGGAGAACATTGCAAAATTAGAGGAGAAACCAACTTTTGTGAAAAAGGAGGATCTTGTAGAACAAGAAAAGGAGAAAGCTCACTCATTGATCTTGCTTTCTTTATCAAATGAAGTTCTTTATGAGGTAGTTGATCAAGAAACGGCTAGTGGACTATGGTTGAAGCTAGAGAAGCTTTACATGACGAAGTCAATCTGTAACAAGTTATTATTAATTCGTCGACTGTTTGGTATTCACATGAAAGAAGACACACCTCTAAAGGATCATTTGGATGAACTCAATTCAATCTTGATGGAGCTAAGAGACATAGATGTCAAGATTGAAGATGAGGATGCAACAATGATTCTGTTAGCCTCACTTCCACCCTCAAATGAGAGTTTTGTAAATTCTTTTAGTGTTTGGAAGGAATGCATCACGATGGAAGAGGTAAAATCAAGTCTGCATTCAAGGGAGCTTCGGTTCAAGGCATTTGCAAACTCTGAGGGGGTAAATGGAGCAAGACTGTTTGTTTTTAATTCTACCAAGAATGGTAAGAAGAAGAAAGAATAAGGGAAGAAGAAAACTAAAGTCAATCCAAAAGACATTTGCAACTACTTCAAAGAATCGAGTCATTGGAAGAAAGATTGCCCAAAGAAAAGAAATTAGAAATTGGTTGTTACTGCTGTCCAAGAAGGCTCCTCATTTGAAAATAAGCTTGTACTGTCTATTGTTGACAGTCATCAACATTCTGCAGAACAATGGGTACTTGACTCGGGTTGTTCTTATCACACGTGTCCTAATAGGAGCTGGTTTTTAACATATGAGAAGAAATCTGGAGGTGATGTCTTCATGGTAAATGATATGGCATGCAAAACAATTGGTATTGGAACAATTCAGATTAAGATGCATGATGGTGTGATAAGAACCCTTACTGAAGTCAGGCATGTACCATATTTGAAGAAGAATCTAATTTCAGTTGGAGTTCTAGATACAAAAGACTTCAAATGCAATGTTGAAGGTGGAGTGATGGAAATCAGCAAGGGTTCAACTATCGTTATAAGGTATCAAGAAAGGAAAGTTATACATGCTTCAAGGATCAACCAATTCAATCTCTAAATCAATATCTGTGGTTGATAAACATACACCAGATTTAACACATCTATGGCATATGCGTCTTGGTCACACGAGTGAGAGAGGAATGATGCTGCTAAGCAAACATCAGCTGTTGGGTGATCATACAGTAAAAGAACTCAAGTTTTGTGAACATTGTGTTTTCGGGAAACATCATAGGATTAAATTTCCAAAGGCTCAACACACCACCAAGTCCACCTTGGATTATGTCCACTCAAATTATTGGGGGCCTTCTCGAGTACCTTCACTTGGAGGAGGTAGATATTTTCTCTCTATCATAGATGACTATTCTAGGATGACTTAGATATTCATTATGAAGCACAAAATCCAAGCATTCAAATACTTCAAAGAATGGAAGATTTTGGTTGAAAATCAAACTGGTAAAAGGATATAAAGGCTTAGAACTAATAATGATTTGAAGTTTTGTTCTACTGATTTTAATGACTATTGCAAGAAGGAAGGGATTGTAAGGCAATACACTGTTAGGAACATTCTCAATAGAATGGAGTAGCTAAACGTATCAATAGAACCTTACTAGAAAAAGAAAGATGTCTGTTGTCCAATGTTGGTTTGACCAAAAGTTTTTGGGCTGAGGCCGTGAACAGAACATGCTACCTGGTAAATAGATCACCCTCCACTGCTATAGGTTGTAAGACACCTATTGAGGTATGGTCCACTAAACGTGCAAACTATTCAATTCTTAGAGTATTTGGTTATGCATACTATCATGTAAATGAAGGGAAGCTTGAACCTAGATCTAGGAAAGGTTTGTTCATGGGTTATAGAGATGGAGTGAAAGGGTATAAAATCTGGTCACCTTCTGAAAAGAAGATTATTCTTAGTAGGGATGTTGTTTTTGATGAATCCCACATGTTTCACATGAGATTGGAGTTTTCTATTTTAGGAAAGATAAAAAATGCACTCAAACAGGTAGAGGTTGAAACCACTTCAAGTATAACTTAGAACAAGGAGTTTAAGGATGAAGCATTTGAAAATTCTCAAGAAGAACAAGACAAAGATAATAATGCTGATAAGCAAGAGGTAACTTTGCGGACTCAATCTGAAACTGAGCCTAGTCAAAGATCTCGAAGACATACAAACCCCCTCTAAGATATGGTTTTGAAGACATGGCTTCCTATGCACTACATGTAGCAGAAGAAGTGGACTCACCTAAGCCTACCACCTACAAGGAAGCACTAAATCATGAAGAATCAGACAAGTGGATCCTTACCATGGGTGAGGAAATGGAATCACTTTTGAAGAATCAAACCTGGAAGCTTATCAAGCCACCTAAGGGAAGACATGTTGTAGGATGCAAATAGATATTCAAAAGGAAATATGAAATTCCTGGTATTGAAATAGTAAGGTACAAAGCACGTTTAGTAGCTAAAGGGTTCAGCCAAAAGGAAAGTGTGGACTGCAATGAAATTTCCTCACCAGTTGTGAGACATACCTCCATAAAGGTCTTATCAGCTCTTGTAGCTTGTCAAGACCTAGAACTTGAGCAATTAGATGTGAAGACAACTTTCTTAGATGGAAAGCTAGAAGAAGATATATTAATGAAAAAACCAGAGGGTTTCGTGATTCAAGGAAAAGAGGACTATGTCTGTCAACTACAAAGGTCTCTATATGGGTTAAAGCAATCACCAAGACAATGGTACAAAAGGTTTAACAGCTTTATGATCAGCAAAGGGTTCAAAAGGAGTCCCTATGCTTGTTGCATTTATCACAACAAGGTGGAGGATGGTTCTATGATATATCTTTTACTCTATGTAGATGATATGCTTATAGCTGCCCAAGACACAAATGGTATACATAATTTGAAGACTCTCCTAAATGGAGAATTTGATATGAAGGACTTAGGAGCTGCCAAAAAGATCCTAGGGATGGAAATCTATCGAGATAAGACTTAAAAGAAGGTTTTCTTGTCACAAAAAGAATACATACAAAAAATCTTGTTTCGTTTTGGAATGAGCAATGCAAAACCCCTAAGCACTCCATTGTCAACCAAAGAGAGATTATCAACTACTTTTCAGACTCAATCTCAATCTGACTTGGAATATGTGTCACGGGTACCTTATGCAAGTGTTGCAGGAAGTCTAATGTATGCCATGGTATGCACAAAACCTGACCTTGCTTACGCAGTCAGTGTTGTGAGAGGTTCTATACATAATCTTGCTGACATGTTTACAAAACTTGTCCCTAAAAGCAAGTCCTTGCACTACCTTGACTTGCTTAATATTGATTGTTGGAAATAGCCCATTGTGGCAGGTGGCAATAGATTTTAATTCTAAGATCATGTAGATATCTGTCAAAAGAAGGTTCAAACGCAAGGTGGAGATTTGTTGAAGCTGCCTTTGAACCATTCCTAATTCTTTCAAAATGCTAGCTATTATAATTGTTGCAACCGAGATCGCAACGGGATGACGAATATAAAATTTAAAATAATGAAGTCGCCACTAATGTTTAATTTTATGGAAAAACATTAGAAAAAAACCTTGAAATAGAAAATGGCCAACAAAAATTATATTTTTGAGTTTGGGAGTCGATTACGTGTATGGAAAGTATTAGCATTTCACAATATTTGTCCTAAGACGATTGCTTTTAATTAATTAAACAAATTATTTATAACTTATAAAATTTTTATCTCACCCTAAATTAATTAACTATAATGATCAAATGTATTTTAAGTAATTTAACTAATGCATTGTAAGAAAGAGTTAAAATTATTATTGTTATATAAAAAAGAAGATAATTTTATTTTTTTTTAAATTTTTTTGGCTCGACAAGATTTATTTCTTACTCCTACGTATCTTCATGTGTAATGAAGAATCAGAGTCACGTAGTTCTTTATCGAAAATATTTGTGTGTAGATATTTTTAATTAAATTTTATTTTTATTAAATTTAAGATTCTTGAACTATCTCAGTTCATTCAACTAAAATATAAAATTGACTAAGGTGTACATCAAAGTCTACTCAATAAAATATTTAATTTCAATTATAATTATTGTTATAGGTATTATTATTACTATGGTATATACTTAAAAGATTTTTGGTTGGATATTTTTATTTTGGAGAAGTAATTTAAAGATATCAAGTTGTCACAACTTGTATCTTAAATTCAAAGGTTAAAAAGATGTCACATCTAATTATATATTCCTCCAATAAAATATTCGATATAATGATTTCAAATATTTATATTGAATATTGTGATAATACTTTTTTTGATGTTTAATTATATTTTGAATTTAAATAAAGATTTTAAGGTAACAAATTGTCACAACTTGCAACTTTAAGCTCTAGAATCAAGAGAATGTTACATTCAAATAATTCTTTTTTTTTAAATGATAGATAATATTAATATAAATATTGATGAAAAAATCTCATAGTTATTATTATTATTATTATTATTATTATTATTGTTATTATAGTAACTATTACTATTATCACTATTGTTATGATTATAATTATAAGTATTATATTTATTATTATTATTATTATTATATTTATTATTATTATTATTATTATTATTATTATTTATTCTTACGTAATCCTAATTTCCTTTTCATAAGGCTTGACTCTTTTTATATGACTACTCACTTTTGTAAATTAGTGATTTGGTTAACAAATGAGAGATAACAATATTTAAATACCAAGAGAAAAAAGAAAAAAGGAAATGAATGTACGGAAAGGAAAATAGAAAATGATGCAGTAGAGAAGGAGAAAATGAGGGGTCTCATCAGCGACAACGTACAAAGGGGAAAAAAAAGTGAAGCAGCAACATACAAAGGGAAAAAAATGATAAAAAGAAGTGAAGCAGCAACGTACAAAGGGAAAACAAATAATAAAAAAAAGAAGTGAAGCAACAGAGAAGAACAAAAAGAGGGTCTCTTCTATGGCAGCGCACGAAAGGAAAAGATAATAAAAAGGAAGTGACGCAACAAAGAATAAAGGGGGAAAATATGGATCTCGTACGAAAAGATAAATAAAGAAAACGATGCAGTAGAGGATAAAGGAGAAAAAGGAGATCATGCACGAAACTTCTAGGATGCTTCGTGGGAAAGTGAAAATGCAAAATATAAAAGAAGAAAAGAAAGATCAATCGTGAAATTTACCGTAGAGCTTCTCCGGGAGAGAAAAATGTGTTGGGTTCCTTTTCTATGTGATCGAGGCCGTACCCGGTCAAATAAAAAACAATTAATGTAGTACTAGGAAGTGACTCCTAGGTCGTCTCCCAAGGACCAATTGTCTCAGTCAAAGGTTCAAACACACAGTGGGGGGGGGTTGGTTCAGATTATCGAGTTAAACAAAACGAGCAGAAGTATGGATTACTTGCAGTAATTAAAATAGGTCAGACCCCTGAACATAATGCACCTCTGATTTCCTTGGTTCACAACAAATAATCTGTCCAAACATAATCCTGTTCAGTCCATGATTAATCAACTAAGCGAAGACTAACATGAGACCTCACTACACGAATTAAGCAAACGTGAACCTTGCAAGACCTCCTTCCCCAGGATTAAGCAACCTGAGATACTGAACGTGAACAACCCAGAGTCATTAAGCATGGCTCAGATGTTGAACGCCTCAGAACAGAGATCCCACAAGGGAGGATCAAGCGGAGCAGAAATGCAACGCATAGAGAACCTCTTTCAGAGGATTGCATTCTGTCCAAGGGCCCAAACCCTGGGGTTTAGCCCTCCATTAAAATAGCAACAGAAACGAAAATAGAAGAAAACATGAAAGTGGCAACAGCAATGCAAGCAAAACGTAACAGAGAAGAGGAAGAAGAAAACGAAAATGGAAGCAGGAACAGAATACAAAACGTGAATAACAATAGCAAAACGTGAATGTTCAGATACAAGAGGAAGATCAACCAGAAAACGTGAAGAACAAAGAGCCACCAGCAGAAAACGAAAAAAAACAAAGTTCGAAGAGAGACAGCAACGTGGTCACATCAAGTCTGCATGTGGGTGGCTGCTCCTTTCCCTAGAAAAACCCTAATAGAGTGTAAAAATGGGCCCCCACTGGTCTGACCCGAAAATACAATAAAAATAAACGAAAAAGAAAATAAAATGCTGATATGGCATAAGTGGTGCAATGGTGACATGGCATGTGATGTGGCAGATGACGTGGCAACTCTTCTTGAAGTCCAAAAATTTATTCCAAGCCCAAATAATTATTAAATTGCCCTGAAAATAAAAATTGGGATAATAAGATCCAGAAAATTCAATTTAGTTAAAATATGAATTACCGGTCCAATTAAAGCCCAAATAGAAAACAGTGCAGAATATAAACAATTAAGCACAAATCAGAGATTAAGATAAGCACAGAAAGGTAAGAAAATAAGGGAAAATAATGAGTCATCAAATTCCCCCACACTTAGCCTTTTGCACTCCTGGGCAAAATCAAAAAGCAGAGCAAGGAACAATTTAAAAGATACCAAAGATAGCAAAGAGAGCCACATGGAGAAAAACGAAAACAAAAACAACAACACACAAACAGACAGAGTTACATAATCCTCATTGAATCCTGAGAAAAGAGAGGAATAGGCAACATGCAACACACAAAGAGTCAAAGAAACCAGATACTTATGAAAATCATCCAAGCATTTCAAAACATGGCAAGACAATCAATCAACTTAAGAGGTGAATCAAAAATAACAGAACCTCACAAGATGCACTGTATCACTGTATCTCTCAAGTGTCTAGGCAACTGTATACTCTCAAAGCACTCATGAAAAACAAGCAACAGATAGACTTGGCAAGCCTCTAAAATCAACACTCAACACACATGCACATGAGGATCAAAAGGTCTTTTTAGGGTTGTAATGAGGCCAAGGACAGGGTAGAAGATAATATATGGGATAAGTAACTACAAACCAGAGGAAGCAGAGGAGCAATGGGGAATAAGTCAAGAATAAACATAATAAGCAAACCCAAAACCTCTAATGACCTCTAAAATAACCAATCCTCTTCCCCTTTGCCTCATACAATTTCTCTTTTTTCGTTTTTTTTTTTTTGATTTTTGGAAGCATGAACAGTACACACGAAATTTTGAGATAATCTAATATAAGATGTGCAGAGAAATAAATATACAGCATGAAGAACTAACTAGCCAATATATATCATCCAATGAAACATACACACACACACCCACACTTATTCAAGAACTTATTCCCAAAACAATTCCAAAGCTCCAAAACTCCCTAAGGTTAAGGTAATCATGGTTTTTCACTTAAGGCTTGTAATGAGGTTCGAACAAAGAAGGGGAAATAGGCTCAGCAGGGGTTATCAGAGGAGTTAATTCAAGGTAGGCTTATTTGGCTAGAGGCTTATCAGAATAAAAATGCCTTAATCCTTTCCAAACATGCATGTGGACCAAGAAATATCAAACAGAGTCAAGCCAAGGATATTGTGCAAGCAATCAAGAGGCAAAACACACAAGAAAGAGCAGAGAAAGGGTCAAACCTCACATAGGGTAAATCTGTCACATTCAATTCAACCTCTCAAACCTCATAATCAAATTGCCAAGCAGAGAAAGACAGGGATTTCAATCCATAGAATATCAAGTAACTCATATCCAAGAGTGAAGCAAGTGCCCACAAACTATCAAAACCCAGAAACCAAAGAGAAACATGCAAAACTGTACATGACACCTAAACATAGAACCTAAACCAAAATTGACAAATAAACCCTAAAAGCATCTAAACAAGACAGTGTAAACAAGACACCCCCCCACACTTAAATCACACATTGTCCCAATGTGGCTCACATCATAAGATCAAAGCAATTAAAATAATCAACAGAATGGGACATGTGCAAAGAGGGGGAAAAGAGAACTCCCTAAGTCATGGAGATGGTGGAAAGGAAGTGGGGTCGAGCAGAGACATCTCCTCTACAACTGCATTCAACAGGGAAGGATTGCTGAGGAAAGGTTTCAGACGGTGCCCGTTAACTTTGAAGCTCTTGTCTGTGGATTCACTTTTGATCTCAACTGTACCATAAGGAAAAACATTAGTAACAACAAAAGGTCCAATCCACTTAGAACGCAACTTACCACCCATGAGACCAAGCCTTGAATTATACAGTAAAACTTTCTGCCCAACCGTGAAGTCCTTTCTAGCTATCAAACTATCATGGAACTTCTTGGTTTTCTCCTTGTAGAACTTAGAGTTCTCATAGGCTTCCAGGCGAATCTCATCCAGCTCACTCAGTTGCAACTTTCTTTCCTCACCAGCCTGATCAATGGAGAAGTTGCAGGTCTTCACAGCCCAGTAGGCCCGATGCTCAATCTCAACAGGTAAATGACATGCCTTGCCAAAGACAACTCGATAAGGAGACATCCCTATAGGTGCTTTGTAGGCAGTCCTATGTGCCCAAAGAGCATCATCCAACCTGTTACTCCAATCTTTTCTGTTGGGCTGTACAATCTTCTCTAAGATTCTCTTGATCTCCCTATTTGAAATCTCAGCTTGCCCATTAGTTTGGGGGTGGTAAGGTGTGGAAATTCTGTGCACTACCCCATATTTCTTGAGCAAAGCCTGCATAGATCTGTTGCAAAAATGGGTTCCTTGATCACTAACAATGGCTCTGGGTACTCCAAACCTGCAAAATAGGTGAGATCTAACAAAATCCACTACAACCCGAGCATCATTAGTTCTGGTGGGTTTGGCTTCCACCCATTTTGAAACATAATCAACAGCTAAAAGAATGTAGGAAAATCCAAAAGAAACAGGAAAAGGGACCTATGAAATCAATACCCCAGACATCAAACACCTCACAGAATAGCATGGGCTGCTGAGGCATCTGCTGTCTCCATGTAAGGGATCCTCCTGCTCGCTGACACTGCTCACAAGTGCTACAAATCTTCCACGCATCTCTGAAGATCGTGGGCCAGTAGAAACCACAGTCAAGCACCTTGCGAGCTGTCCTCTGAATGCCTAGATGGCCACCTGGTGGGGAAGAATGACAAAACTGCAGGACCGAATCAATCTCATTATCTGGTATGCATCTCCTAATCACCTGGTCACTGCAAAACTTCCACAAATAGGGGTCATCCCAAATATAATGCTTAGCATCACTCTTAATTTTATCAATTTGAGCTCGTGATGCTAAGGGAGGAAAAACAGAAGCAACTAAAAAATTAACAATGTTTGCAAACCAAGGGGTAGAAGAAGCAGAAACAGAAGAAATAATAAACAAATTTTCATCAGGAAAATTATCCTGGATGGGCAAGATGTCAGCACTATCCTCAGGTCTTTTAATTCTGCTGAGATGGTCTGCCACCAAATTTTGAGCTCCACTCCTGTCCCGGATATCCAAGTCAAACTCCTGGAGCCAAAGCATCCACCTGATCAATCTAGGCTTTGACTCAGCCTTTTTCAGCAGGCACTTCAGAGCTGCATGGTCAGTATAGATAATAACACGAGAACCAAGCAAATAAGATCTAAATTTATCAAGAGCAAAAACAATGGCAAGAAGCTCTTTCTCTGTGGTAGTGTAGTTTGCTTGGGCAGCATCCAAAGTCCTGGAAGCATAATATATCACTCGAGGCAACCTGTCAACTCTCTGTGCTAGGACAGCTCCCAATGCATAATTGGATGCATCACACATCAGCTCAAATGGGACTGTCCAATCAGTTGCCTGAATGATTGGAGTGGTGGTCAGTGCTTCCTTGAGGCAGTCAAATGCCTGTTTACACCTGTCATCAAAAACAAAATCAACCTCCTTCTGCAGTAGATTGGATAGTGGAAGGGCCTTCTTGCTGAAGTCTTTAATGAAGCGCCTGTAGAAACCTGCATGGCCAAGAAAAGATCGCACCTCTCGCACGCAAGAGGGGTAAGGCAATTCTGAAATAACAGATATCTTTGCAGGATCTACCTCAATGCCCCTACTAGAGATGATATGCCCTAAAACTATACCCTGCTCAACCATGAAATGACATTTCTCAAAATTAAGAACAAGGTTAGTCTCAATGCATCTATTCAAAACTTTATCCAGACTATCCAAACATGTATCAAAAGAGGATCCATACACAGTGAAATCATCCATAAACACCTCTATGCAATTTTCAAGAAAATCAGAAAAGATACTAAGCATGCACCGCTGGAAGGTACCAGGGGCATTGCATAGGCCAAAGGGCATCCTCTTATAGGCAAAAGTGCCAAAGGGGCAGGTGAATGTGGTTTTCTCTTGATCCTCAGGAGCAATGTGGATTTGAAAGTAACCAGAAAAACCATCAAGAAAACAGTAGTGAGATTTACCTGCCAGACGCTCAAGCATCTGATCAATGAAGGGCAGAGGAAAGTGATCCTTCCTAGTTGCTTGATTCAGCCTCCGGTAGTCGATGCAGACCCTCCAACTGTTTTGCACTCTAGTGGGAATGAGCTCATCCCTCTCATTTTTCACAACAGTGAGACCTGTCTTCTTGGGGACAACCTGGACCGGACTCACCCATTGACTATCTGATATAGGATAAATGATCCCAGCTTGAAGAAGCTTGGTCACCTCCTTCTTCACTACATCCAAAATGACAGGGTTGAGTCGCCTCTGGGGTTGTTTGACTGGTTTAGCTCCATCCTCTAAGAGTATCCTATGCATGCAAGTGGATGGGCTGATACCAGGGATGTCCGCCAGGGTCCAACCGATGGCTTTCTTATGCTTTTTCAGAACGTGCAACAGTTTCTCCTCTTGAACAGCATCAAGGGAGGTGGAAATGATAACTGGAAACTTCTCACCATCCTCCAAGTAGGCATACTTGAGGTTTTCTGGTAGAGGCTTTAATTCTGGAATGGGTGCTGGCTGAACAGTGGAAGGAACTAAGGGTTCCACAGCATGTACCTCAACCTGCAAGTCAGACTCACGTGTACTTCCTGAAACATGGTTAGTGCATTCTGACTCTAAAGAAATAATATCCAGAGGTACAGCACCCAAAACATCATATGCACAATCAGTTACAAAATCACAATTATTCTTGGGACAGGAATCAAAATCTGATACAGAAACAGATTCAAAATCAAAAACAGAATCAGAATCAGTGCATGCAAGAGAAGTATATAGATCAGACAGAAAACAATGTTTCTTATCATGCAGAGAATGAAAATTAGAAGAATACTCATCAACAATATCATCAAGTATCTCAGCACGAAAAACAGAATGGTTTTCAGATGGATGTTTCATGGCATCAAGAATGTTAAAATGGACAATACTATCACCAAATTCCATGGATAATGTACCAGCATACACATTAATCTTAGTTCGGGCTGTTTTCAAAAATGGTCTGCCTAAAATGATTGGGGCAGATCCATGGGAGAATCCCTCCTCCATATCAAGCACATAAAAATCGGCAGGGAAAATCAGTTCACCAACCCGAACTAAAACATCCTCAATCAAACCTGTAGGGTGGGCAACACTTCTATTTGCCAACTGTATCACCACACCCGTAGGTTGCATAGGACCAAGAGACAAAGATTTAAAAATGGACAGAGGCATGACATTTATAGAAGCACCCAGATCAAGCATGGCATTTTCAAATTTGCTATTCCCAATAATACAAGGTATGCAGAAAGTACCTAGGTCCTTACATTTTTCAGGAATGTGAGGAACAGATTTACCTATCAAAGCAGACACATTTCTGCCCATGTTGATTCTCTCATTTCCCTTCATCTTCCTTTTATGAGTGCACAACTCCTTGAGGAATTTTGCATATCTCGGGATTTGCTTTATGGCATTAAGCAAAGGTATGTTCACCTCTACTTTCCTGAAGGTCTCCAAGATTTCCTTATCCACCTCTTCCATTTTTTTGCTTGGAATCACCTTAGGAGGAAATGGAAGAGGGATAGGAGGCTGCAAATCCGAACTGGTGCTGGAAGAAGGTCCACCTGCATGAAAATTTTTGACACCAACTGGTTGATCATTTTGCTCAGATGCAGATGTTGGAACTGGAACTGGTACAGGTGCAGATGGCGGTGGAGGTACTACAGTGGGCATGTCAATCTGTTTCCCGGACCTCAATGTGATGGCACTCACATTTTTTGGATTCTGCACAGTCTGTGAAGGCAACTTATCTGAATTTTGTGACTGTGCCTGATTAAGTTGAGTAGCCATCTGTCCCATCTGATTGGTCAAGCTCTGAATGGAAGCTCTGGTCTCTTGCTGGAATTGCATATTTTGAATTGTCATCTGCCTCACTAACTCCTCCAATGAAGGTTCGGAAGTAGAAGGTTGAGGAGCTGATGGTGCAGGAGCTTCATTCTGCTGCCTGTGATATTGTTGCTGTTGCTGCTGCTGAACTGGTGGAGGCACATAAGGTCTGCTTGGACCAGCAGAACTCTGAAATGGTGGTGAAGGTTGTTGCTGCTGCTGCGAAGACCATCTAAGATTAGGATGATTCCTCCATCTTGGATTATATCTGTTGCTGGACAAATCACAATTTTGTTGTTGTTGCTGCTGCTGCATTGGTCTGTTATTGTAGATATTTGCAGCATAGGCTTGAGGAGCATTAACATCAGAAGACTGCTGCAATGATGGACACGAATCTGTATGATGATCATTTGATGTGCAAAGGCCGCAAACTCTTGCCACAGATGCTGACTTTTGATTCGCAGCAAGTTGAGTCACCAGGCTGACCAAGGCATCAAGTTTACTCTCCAGCTTTTCATCTGTATCAGTGGCCACATCATGAACTCCTCTAACAACAATTGCATTGTCGTTTCTGGTACTGAATTGTTGAGAGTTGGAGGCCATCGTTTCTATTAAGTTCCTGGCTTCAGCTGGGGTCATGTCACCAAGTGCTCCACCACTTGCTGCATCTATCATACTCCGCTCCATGTTATTCAGCCCCTCATAGAAATATTGCAGCAACAAATGCTCTGAAATCTGGTGGTGAGGACAGCTTGCACATAATTTCTTGAATCTTTCCCAGTACTTATACAAGGTTTCTCCACTGAGTTGTCTGATCCCTGATATATCCTTCCTAATTGCAGTGGTCCGTGAGGCAGGGAAGAATTTCTCCAGAAACATTCTTTTGAGATCATCCCAGCTAGTGATGGACCTGGGAGCCAAATAATACAGCCAGTCCTTAGCAACTCCCTCCAATGAATGTGGAAATGCCTTCAGGTAGATGTGATCCTCTTGAACATCAGGAGGCTTCATGGTAGAACATACAATATGAAACTCCTTTATATGTTTGTGTGGATCCTCACCTGCATGACCATGAAACTTGGGCAACAAATGAATTAGTCCAGTTTTAAGCACGAAAGGAACATCTTCTTCGGGATATTGGATGCACAAACTCTCATAAGTGAAATCAGGTGCAGCCATCTCCCTAAGAGTCCTCTCACGAGGTCGATTATGTTCACCCATGTTTTGTTGTTGACTTGAATGAAGTTCAGATGCAACACTTATACTATCACTAACACTATCACTATCACTATCACTATCTAAAGATGGAATGATATGCTCTCTAATTAATCTATGGAATGTCCTATCAATCTCAGGATCAAATGGATACAAAAATCCAGGGTTGCTCCTAGTCATGCACTACATGCAACACATGCATCAGGACACGTGAACAGTAGGGGTAAACTGGGAATTTCCATGAAAGCTCAGAAAATATCAAAACTAATGCACCAACATCATCCTAAAATCATAAGACACTACCACAAAAAAGTTGAGAACAAAATTCCAAACCAAACTATTTTTTAAAAATTATAAAAGTTTGGAAAAATAGTGAAATAAAACTTCAAAAATACAAAAGAAATAGTAAATGACGTTTTTTTGAAGATCTGGCTGGGGCCACACGGCATAGCAGTGTGGGTTGGATAGATCTTTTTTTTCTACACAAAATGAAAAAAAAGTTTGCCTAATTCCGATAACCAGAGCAAAAGTTATGGTCGTTTGAAGTTTTGCTGAAAAAGTTTTTAAAAAAATTTGTATCTCCAAATTTTGACCAAACTATGTGCCCTAGCTATTTTTTTACACAAAATATAGGTTGAAAGAAGTTACCACAAAAAAAATCAGACAAAAATAACAAGTCTAGCTATGGAAACCAAAAATCACAATTAATTGGAAAATTCTGGCACTATTCAGCACTATTCACAGCCACTTGATGCACCAGCTTTTGAGCCAATTTTCACACCCTTTCCCACCAAATTGGAACCCGAACAGAGTAGTAGTAGGGAGAGAAAACAGAGTATGCACAACCGGAACAGAGCATGCACCAAAATTCGGACCAAAAACAGAGCAAACAAGCTACAAAACGGACCAGAATTCAAGCCACAAAACGCACCAGATTTGGCACCAGACTAGACCAGATTTTTCACCACATGAGCCAGAAATCAAACCAAAAACCGGACCAGAATTCTAACCAACATGCACCAGATTTCTAACCAACATGCACCAGAATTTGAACCAAAATGCACCAGAAACCAAACCAGATTTCGAACCAAAAATTGAACCAAATATCAGACTAAGTTACTGTTCCATTGATTTACTGTTGAATTGGTTCTCTAATTGCATGACCTTAGGGACTAATAACACACAAAATTACACAACATAACATGCAATATGACACGAAAATGCAAGCATCAAACTAACTCACAAAACTGATATGAAACTGATATGAGACTGACACACTCTAACACACCACCAAGAACACCAAGAACACCAAGAACAAACAGAACACAACAGAAACTTAAAACTACTAACAAAAACACAAAACACACAACTAACACAAAACCTTTGACAAGAACCGATGGTCCCCGGCAACGGCGCCAAATTTGATCGAGGCCGTACCCGGTCAAATAAAAAACAATTAATGTAGTACTAGGAAGTGACTCCTAGGTCGTCTCCCAAGGACCAATTGTCTCAGTCAAAGGTTCAAACACACAGTGGGGGGGGGGTTGGTTCAGATTATCGAGTTAAACAAAACGAGCAGAAGTATGGATTACTTGCAGTAATTAAAATAGGTCAGACCCCTGAACATAATGCACCTCTGATTTCCTTGGTTCACAACAAATAATCTGTCCAAACATAATCCTGTTCAGTCCATGATTAATCAACTAAGCGAAGACTAACATGAGACCTCACTACACGAATTAAGCAAACGTGAACCTTGCAAGACCTCCTTCCCCAGGATTAAGCAACCTGAGATACTGAACGTGAACAACCCAGAGTCATTAAGCATGGCTCAGATGTTGAACGCCTCAGAACAGAGATCCCACAAGGGAGGATCAAGCGGGGTAGAAATGCAACGCACAGAGAACCTCTTTCAGAGGATTGCATTCTGTCCAATGGCCCAAACCCTGGGGTTTAGCCCTCCATTAAAATAGCAACAGAAACGAAAATAGAAGAAAACATGAAAGTGGCAACAACAATGCAAGCAAAACGTAACAGAGAAGAGGAAGAAGAAAACGAAAATGGAAGCAGGAACAGAATACAAAACGTGAATAACAATAGCAAAACGTGAATGTTCAGATACAAGAGGAAGATCAACCAGAAAACGTGAAGAACAAAGAGCCACCAGCAGAAAATGAAAAAAAACAAAGTTCGAAGAGAGACAGCAACGTGGTCACATCAAGTCTGCATGTGGGTGGCTGCTCCTTTCCCTAGAAAAACCCTAATAGAGTGTAAAAATGGGCCCCCACTGGTCTAACCCGAAAATACAATAAAAATAAACGAAAAAGAAAATAAAATGCTGATATGGCATAAGTGGTGCAATGGTGACATGGCATGTGATGTGGCAGATGACGTGGCAGCTCTTCTTGAAGTCCAAAAATTTATTCCAAGCCCAAATAATTATTAAATTGCCCTGAAAATAAAAATTGGGATAATAAGATCCAGAAAATTCAATTTAGTTAAAATATGAATTACTGGTCCAATTAAAGCCCAAATAGAAAACAGTGCAGAATATAAACAATTAAGCACAAATCAGAGGTTAAGATAAGCACAGAAAGGTAAGAAAATAAGGGAAAATAATGACTCATCACTATGCTCTCATCTGGGTGAACTTGAAGAATGTTGAAGTGAGATGGCAAAAAAAACAAGCAGCTCCAATGTCAGTTCAATATTGCACCGTTGGGCTCATGGAGAGTTCAATATACTCACTATTCTTCAGTCAAGAAGTGGTAAGAAGAAAGAACTGAGGTCCCGTTTTCCTTCTTTTTCTTTCTCCCCTTTATAGAAGAAAGTATACAAGGCCAAAGCATGCTGCCAAAAAATGACAGCTTGCTTAGTTTGCAGTTCCAAGAATTACTTTACGCATGGCACCAAAGCAAGATTTTTACACTAACATAAAAACCATAAAAGATAAGGAAAAAAAGTCATACTGGCTACAAAACATATTTGTTGATATACAGAGAAAGATTTGGCTTCCCTATTTTTTGTCTTTTTGATTCTTTCTTGTATATATTATTAGAATTTAAATCTGGTTTGTAAAATATTTTTATTATTGAATCATTAACTTGAAAACTTTGAGAAAGAAATTAGTGAGAAGATTAATGGAACAAAATTGGTGTTTACAATAATTAATAGATATCATATTTGTTTTTCTGGTTCCTTATATAAGAGGACTTATCATACTGTAAAAGGGAGTTGGTACTATTGATAATAAAAATTCTTATTTGTTGCCCCGTGGCATAGTCCAATCTCAAGAACGGGTGAATCACGTTAATTTCTCTGTGTGATTCTTCTCTTTCATCCTCTCTGACTTCTTTTTTCAATTGTATTTGACATTCTATTCTTGCTCTGTCTTTGTTCTTCTTTTTTTTTATACGGTTACAACGATATATTTACATTTCTATTGTATATTGTATATTATTTTGAAGAAAAATGTTATAACACATTTTTAGATGCAATATTTTAAACATACTAATTTTAATTAGTTGAGATTGATTGAAGAATGAAGAAATTTATAAGTCTCTCACTCTATTTAATTATCATCTTTTTAAATTTTGTGACTTTTAATAAATTCTAATAAATAAAAGAGAGTGTTACTAGTATTCTTACCATGAAATTTCCATTTTCAAGTTGTAACCTACTAACCTACGTAACATAACATTGCATCTCCCTACATATAAAGCACACTTTGAGATAATGTTAAAAAGAGGAACAATTCCAAAGGCTTATGTTCCGCGTCCATATTCGAGTTTGATAATCGAAAATGAAGGAAGCTAAGATGGAAGCAAAGGTAATATTCGGACTTGAGAATTGACTATTGATGAATCGGGGATTCTTGAGTAGGCATGGCAACGGGGCGGGGCGGGTACGGGTTTGATGATACCCGTCCCCGTCCCCGCGACTAAAACCCATACCCGTCTCCGTCCCCATACCCGTCGGGTATGGGATTTTTGTCCCATCCCCGTCCCCGTCGGGTATCGGGTATACCCGTACCCGTACCCGTACCCGTAAAAAAAAAAATTTTTTTTTACAAAAATTTTTTTAACTTATTTTTATGTTATATTACAATGATAATTGGGTTGTTTGTCTATCTCATATTTTAATCAAGAGACTTCTTAATAATTAAACAACTACAAATATTTCACATCATAATAAATAACTACACATAATTAAAATATTATAAATTAAACAACCACAAATGTTGAGTATTGTCACAAATAAACAACCACAATGTTGAGTTCAAATAACAAAATAAATTGAAATTTCTCAAATAAAAATTAAAATTCATCTTGCAAGTGGAAAATGTTGAGTGTCATTAAGCTTCAATCCACCTATCATAAGACAATTTATAAAAAATTAGAATTGAGTTATGAATGAAAATTTTAAAAATTAGAATTGAAAAATTAGATTGGACTAATGAAATTGAAATCCACTTACAACATATATTAATTTTGCACATGTTCAGTAATTCCACTTGCATGCAATCCACCTGCATACAAAAAAGATAAACTTTAGATATGATAAATCAAATTGAAAATTTGTAATATTAAAATATAATATACCTTCATCATCAGATTCACTTTCACTCATTAAAGTAATTTTTTCTTTAGTGGCTTTAGCACCTACAAACATCAAATATAGAATATTAATTAGAATTGATACAAAATTACTAATTGACCATTAATGCTAATTTATTTTTTATTAATTTACCTAGATAGTCTGAGTTCCATAGCCAACTTTTAGTACACATCAAAGCTTCTACGGTAGTATGATTAAGTCGACTACGATTAGGACTTAATATTTGACCGCCAGCACTAAAAGCAGATTCAGAAGCTACAGTAGTGATTGGAATGGCTAAAACATCCCTTGCAATTGCTTGAAGTGTTGGATACTTCAACCCATTTGTTTTCCACCATGATAAGATATCAAAATCCGATGTAATAGGTAAATTATCTTCCTCCAAGTAATAATCCAACTCTGTTTTCATAGATGAAGTTCTAGCTTTTTTCTTTTTTGCCATGAACTTCACAAAATCACTCATGCCACTATCACCAACATTTCCCTCCTCAAATGATGAAAACCCAGAAGAAGACCCATCATTCTTCTTTGCTTGATATTCAGAAACCAAATCATAACACAATTGACGAATTCTACTAATTTCCAAATCACAATCAATGTCATACAATTTATCAAAATAATATTCAAGCAAATCCATTTTGTACCTTGGATCTAAAACAGAAGCTACTCCCATGATATCATGAATGAAACTCCAATAACTTTCAAATTTCTTTAACATTTGTTCTGCCATATTGTGAATGATTTGATTAGGAGACTTTACCCATTCATCTATTGCAAGTTTGATCTCACAAATCTTTGGGAAAAAAATGTTGGCTGTTGGATATTTGGATCCAGAAATTATTTCTGTGATATCATTAAACATTCTCAATCTCCCACAAACATCTTTTGCAAACTCCCATTGAGATTCACGCTGCTTTAATCGAAAAAACACATCCTTATAACACAAAGCAATATCAAGCATCTTAAAAGTGGAATTCCATCTTGTTGGACAATCTAAAGTTAATTTTTTGTTGAAAGGAATTCTCAATTGTTTAGTTGTTTCTTCAAATTTTTCTACCCTCTTAGGTGTTGCTGTCCAATATGCTACACTTTCCCGAATTTTTTCCACGCCTTCTTTTACAACTCCCAACCCTTCTTTCACAATCAAATTGAGGATAATTTTCCATTATGAATTAGTTTATCTAACTGCAACTTATCCTTAATTTTCTCAACCATGCTATCATTTGTGCTACAATTGTCCAGAGTAATAGTGGATAATTTTGTATCAATATTCCAATCCAACAAACAATCAATCAATACATTGCAAAGTCTATCAGCTGTGTGAGGTGCAGGAACATAAATGAACCTATATATATAATCACATTGTCATATAAAAAGATAAAAAAAATGCAAAACCAATTAGTAAAAAAAGCTATAAAATAAAGAAACTTTGTACCTCAAAATGATACTCTGTAAGGTCCAATTGCCATCAATATAGTGAGCTGTGATAGCCATATACCCTTTTTTTTGGTTGCTTGCAGTCCACATATCTGATGTAATTGCCACTCTTCCTTCATTTGTATCTATCAGCTTCATGACAACTTGTTTTTCATCTGCATAGATATCAAGTATCTCTTTCTTCATTGTATTTCTTGAAGGAAGTTGAAATAATGGTTGAATTGCTGCTACAAATCGTATAAACCCAATATGGTCCACTATTGAAAGTGGATATTCGTGCAATATAATCATCAATGCAAGCTCCCTCCTTGCATTTTCTTCATTATAACTACCACATGCCAATTCCTTTTTCCCACGTCCTAAAACCTTAGAAAAAAGCATTGTTTGTCCCCCCTTCCCACTTGTAGAAACCTTCTTTAAAACACATATATCTAAATGGTGGTGCAAGTGCTTTGTTCCATTCCTCGCTTCTCCTCCAAGCAATTTGTTACAATAGTTACATTTACCTTTATCCTTTCCATCAATTCTAATCTTTTCAAAATGTTGCCACACAACACTTTTTAGCCTCCTATTCTCTGTTTGTGTTGTTGACTCTACTTGATCAGATGCTTCTGAAGGTGCTTGTAGTAGTTCATTCATCAATGCTTGACCAGTACCAGTAGAACCTTGACATGGAATTGGTTGATGTAAAGATTGTGGGGTTGGTTCTTGTGAAGGTTGATCTTCATTGTTCATTTTCTCTACAAGCATGCAAGTTCACACAAAAAATGGTTAAAATACCAAAAGCAAACATAAAATACGAAAAAGAACATTTCAGTTGATAGTTAAAACCCAACATATAATTAAATATAATTAAAATAATCAACATATATATTTGTATATAGTTTATATTTAATTTTATTTACATATAAATTTTTATTTTCTAATTTCTTTATTTTTTCTTAATCAAGATGATAATTATATTGATGGGCAATCTCCATTCTATCATCATTGGTCTTTGATTTCTTAGATGAAACAACTGAAAATTCAGGGACATATTTGAATTTTCTTTTAGTTTTAGAAACTAATGTAACAGTAGATACAGTTTCAGAAATAAAATGGTGGTTTACTCAGATTTAGATTTTAGAGAATAAGATGTATTGGTGAGTAAAAGTGGGGATGAGCAGAACAAAACAAGAGATAATCCAAAACTAGAGAGGTTAAACTGAACCAAACTGAAAACCAACAATTGATCAAACTGATAATCCAGAAAACCAAAAACATGTTTTCTTTTATTTCAAATAGATTAAATTTTCGGTTCTATTGTTAAAACAGAACCAAACCGAACTGAAGCATGCATTTAATATACTTACATTGCCTTTCCTATTATACTCATGTAAAATCAAATTATTTTCTTAACCCAAATTGCTCCTTTAGTAAATGTCATTTTCAAAAACTAATCAAAACTTTCATGTGTTTATTAGATTCAGCATTGTGTCAATTTATTTCCTTAGTTATTTAAAAAATTAAAAGTCATATAAAATATATTTTAAAATTCAAAACACCGAGATAACCAATCCAAACCAAACTACAAAGGTCAGTTTAGTTCGAATTTGATATTTCATTTTAACCAAACCAAACTGGAACCATATCCTTCTCACTGTCCAAGTGAGAAATTGTGAAACAGGTTATATCACTTAACAGTTCACATGAAAGGGCAAGACAAACTGAAGAAAGAGAGGGAAACAAAAGTACACTTCTTTCCAGTTCCCCTATTTAAACAGAGAGAAACCCAGATAATCAGATTATATACTTGAGTCGGAAGGCTCAAGATACCAACTACGGAGTGCTTGTGCGAAAGGAGATCCTAGAGAGATTGAGCGAGAGAGAGACGTACCAGTGTGGTGAGGGAGCCGCTCGGAGGGAGAAAATGTAGGCTGGAGTGGCTGGTCCGTCGGAGGTTGGAGTGGCTGGTCCGTCGGAGGCTGGAGTGGCTCGTCCGTCGGAGGCTGGAGTGCGCAGTGTGAAACCCTAACTCGTGGAGGCTGGAGTGTAATCGTGTGATTCGTGTTGCTAAACTTGCTATAATCGTGTTGCTGGAGTGAGTCACTTTAGACTAGAGACATTATTTTTAAAATTTTAATTTTTTTTAAATAATTAAACCGGGGACGGGTATTTAACCGGGGACGGGGACGGGGACGGGGCGGGTAAGTATATACCCGTACCCGTACCCGTACCCGGTTTAATTTATCGGGTTTTACCCGTACCCGTACCCGTACCCGGTCAAAGCGGGTATTCCCCGTCAAAGTCGGGACGGGTTCGGGTATTACCCACGGGTACGGGTTTATTTGCCATCCCTATTCTTGAGGCATCAAACAAGGGGCGCACGCAGTTGCTTGATTTGTGTGTTCCTACGGTTTTGCTTTCGTACATGCATGGTCTTTAGTCTTTACTCTACATAACTCCCTTTTATTCCACCTAGTTGCCACATAAAATATTACCAAGTTGAATAATCTAATTTGTTTAATAACACGATTATGTCATGTTATAATTAATAATGAAAAGTCACAAAATTGCACTCAGAACTGTTGAAACTTTCTTTGCGTAGGGCAGTGGACTTTCAAATCCAAGGTTATATACCTAAAAGTCATAACAAAATATTTTAAGATATTACCCATGCTTTCCTTTTATTTTTTATTAATTTTTTTAATTTTAATTTTAATGACAGTAAGTAAGGACTGACTATTGAATTTAAAAGCTTTTTTATGTAAATAAAATTAAATATCCTAAAATATTTTTCATTAAATTTATTTAAACAAAAATTCATTCCAATTATAATCAGTTACACATATAATCAATTACTGAAATAATCTAATTTTCACAGTTTTTAAATGTACTATTATAGTCTATTTGGTAAATTTCTCCAAAAACACTTTTAGGAGACAAAACTAGGGAGAAAAAAATGAAATGAGTTTCTTCATAAACTAAAATTAGCTTAAGCATATATTAATTTGTAGAAGTTATTTTTTGTCCGTTTCTCTAAACTCTTATTTTTAACTTATACATAAATTAGTTTCAATTTACAGAAAAACTCATTTTCATTATTCATCTCATTTTTTTTCCTAAAAATATTTTTTCTTTGAAGAAATTTATCTCACCATACTCTAAATTTTTCTAAACCTAAACATGGATGCAAAGTTTATATAGATATAGGTGTGGATCTGAAAATTTTATTATCCAATCTCATATCCACATATTATTTCATATAATAAATTTAAAATAAGAAATTAATGTTACACAAACGTGTTAAAGTCTATTCAGCTAAAAATGTTAAGTTTTAATTAGGTCATTTAAAAAACATATTAGATGAAGAGTTTAAATAAAAATAAACAAATATTTATTATTACATCAATTTGTTATAATGTATTAAAATTATATATATTTACTCATTTTAAATATGAAGTTGTTGACATATATAAAAAATGAAATATATAAGATTATTAAATGTTAAATTTATACTTGTTTGTGGTGAATTTCGTATGTGGATTCTTTTTATTCGAACTAGCACATAATTTTTTAATTTAGGTATGTATAATTAAGCTTTTTAAGAACGAAGATGAAAATAAGATAGAACAATTAACAGGTGCCAATTTCTAGATATTCATCAATGATTATTACCAAGTACGTATCATGCACGCAAACTTTCAAATAGATTGAGTGTATAATATGTACATTGACAACAGAAATCATAACTATTTGCTTCATATAAATTGAAAATTACAATGCGTGATAATTCGTAAACAAGTTGAACTATGAAATTAGAATACACTATTCTACCATAAACTACACTATGAAAAGAAAGGAAAAGAGGCCAAGAAGTCATACTCAGCAATTTCGTACACGAGAGCCATATGCACAGGTAGTGAGTGCTCGTGAGAGTTCTTAAGCATGAATTTCCGACCCCTGTGAGTGAGGCCACATGTGATATTTATAGAGGTTTAATGTGGGAAGTTAAGTGCATTTACGCTCGTCGTGGTATTTATGTGGCTCGTAACTTCCCTCAACTATTTTCCACTCCCGATAATCACTATTCCCATGTTCTAATATTCATTTGAGTGGTTTTCGGGGTCATTGCTAGATAACCTCTCAGAACTGCTCCCAACTGTTTTGATTCTAGACTCCTTTGTAACTACTTCTTTGATTCTTCGAATTGTTTTTTGAGGTCCTCTTGATTGTCCTAGCTTTGTATTTTCTTATTATTTCGCCTTGAAGTCTTCTAGTTCGTTTATGACCCTTGTTCGAGTTCATCTCGAGAATTCTATTCCCTGTTTTAGGCCCTACCAATCCTGGCACATATTTCGAGTATCATTGAAGCAAGTTTTGTTTTTTTCGAGTAACAGGTGGTATCTAAGATTTGTTGATTTGCCTGGAAGGGTCACGATTTCTTATACTGCCATTAGGCTCGAATCATCATTCGACCTTCAACGTAATACCACTTTTTTGAGTAACAAATGACCCCTAAATTTTTTTTGTCTCGGAGTGTAAGAACAATATATTTTTCTATATGCCTTTTTCGATGAAACCCTACATCTTCTCTTTCTTTTATGTCTATTAAATGCTCTGACACTGCTGTTTCTTCCCATTAAATATTTTAGACATATTTAATTTCTATTTACCGTTTTCTCAAACTTGGCATTGTTTTAGTGGCCCAGATCACATTTTTTCTCAAACGTTTAATTTTTTGAATTTGTTTTTTAAACGCGGGCCCGTTTGTGTCTTAGGCCCATTCTTCTCTTAATATATAGGCATTTTTACCTTTATCTTTCACTCTTACCATTTGAGCACAAGATTACTTTTCTTTCCTTAATTTTCTTTACATTTCTCTATCTTTGGTGCATCCCTATTCTTCTCTTCCGTGGCCACCTCTGCTACTTCTGCCTTTACTGCCATACCTAAGCTCTCTTTGGCTCCAACCTCTATTCAATCTGGTTTCCCCACGCCTTTGCTCCTGGAGAATGTACCAGTTACTACCCTGGACGATGGTAGTAACCCCTTCGTCCCTATTCTCTATCTATTGCTAATGGCTCGTCCTTTTTCTGGTCAGAACAAGAAAAAATATCCCAACACCTTACTTCTAGAGGATGATTCTTCTTTTCCTTACATATACTCTCCCCGTATAGACCTCTCTTTGTTTTCTAATACTGCTAAGATATTTCATGCTTTTCCCCCACCTAAAGATAGACATATCCAATGGCTTGAACATATTGAAAACTCTATGCAATCTATGTGGCATGAAATTGGTATTTTTGATTTTATCCAACTAGCAAAGTATGATATGAATATCTTTGACCCTCAAATATTGCTTTCTGCTATGTTTTTTTGGAATAGAGAAACTCGACTTGTGGCTTCGTATGCCCCACCCTACTTGATGTCGTGACTGTCACAGGTCTGAAACCCATAGGGGATAGGTTTCATCCCGAAGCCTTCGAGGAAACTATTTCGATGAAGGAAACTTCGATTGTTTGGGACAAGAAAACTTACTCTGCCTTCATCACTGCACATCATGGTCGAGAGGGTACTCCTATTACAAATTCAGAACAAATTACCTTCTTGCTCTACTGGTTATCTGCTTGTGTCTTTTGTATTGCTTCTCTTCAGGTGCCAAAATATTACTTCGTACTCGCTCAAGCCCTTCATCTCAAGAAAAAAGTATGTTTGAGCAAACTCCTCCTTGCCTCTCTTTACGCCTGTCTCGATGAAGCTTCCATAAATTTGTCTCGAGAGAATGGTCCTCGAAACCTCTCAAGGCCTCTTTGGCTATTGCAACTGTGGCTGACTGCTATCTTCAAAAAGAAATTGAAACTTCTTCCTCTTCAAGCTTCTATTCAATATTCCTTCGAGGGGACGAGACTCACAACATTAACTCCCAAGAAGAGATCTATGGAGTGTTTTGCTCGTTAAATAAAGGCTATTCTCGATTTCGATGAATTTTTGATTGACTTAGCCCCTTTCATTCACTTTGACATCGCTGGGCCTTCTTGGCTTATTGGAAATAACCAAGTTGGCAATATCTCTCCTGAGATGCTTGAAGTTTGGTTTGGATTTCTCTCTTGGGATATTATATTTTCGGGGATGAAGCAAAAGGATGTGAGGGTTTATCCTTACCAGCCTCAGATTTTTGCTCGCCAATTTGGGTTGTGCCAAATGAAATCGTTGCCCCTTTATAAAAAAAATCGAATAGAATCTCGTACACGGGAGTCATATGCGTAGGTAGTGAGTGCTTATGAGAGTTCTTAAGTATGGATTTTTGACCCTTGTGAGTGAGGCCACATGTGATATTTATAGAGGTTTAATGTGGGTAGTTAAGTGCATTTACGCTTGTTGAGGTATTTACATGGCTCGTAACTTCCCTCAACCGTTTTCAACTCCCGATAACCGCTATTCCCATGTTCTAATATTCTTTCGAGTGGTTTTCGGGGTCGTTGCTAGATAACCTCTTAGAACTGCTCCTAACCATTTTGATTCCAGACTCCTTGTAACTGCTTCTCCGATTCTTCGAACTGCTTTTCGAGGTCCTCTTGATTGTCCTAGCTTCGTATTTTCTTATTGTTTCGCCCTGGAGTCTTCTAGTTCATTTAGGACCCTTGTTCGAGTTCATCTCAAGAATTCTATTCCCTGTTCTAGGCCCTACAAATCCTGACACATATTTCAAGTATCATCGAAGCAAGTTTTGTTTTTTCTTCGAGTAACAGGTGGTATCTAAGATTTTTTGATTTGCCTGGAAGGGTCACGATTTCTTATACTGCCATTAGGCTCGAATCATCATTCGACCTTCAACATAATCCCACTTTTTCGAGTAACAATACTCTATATTGGATAGCTAGGCTATTTGACCATTGGCAATCGATGATGTCTGCTCAGCAATATTGGACAATGAGGTACCTTCAAAAGTTTACATTCTCCCCTTTTGAATACACAACTAAATTATGCGTATCTTTTTGATAGTCTCGACCATTGATGACTTTGTGTTGACAAATAACTTCAACTGCATATCTAGAAACATCTTACTCGACACCCTCGGTTGCCAATGGCTCCATGTCACCAAATGAGGTTTAAATTGAATACTAAGGGATTTCGGTTCACCACCCCACATCCTTTTGGCACCCTCGGTTGTCGATGGTTTTGTGTTACCGAACAAAGTCTCAACTAGATGCTTAAGAATACTCGTTTGGCACCCTTGGTTGTCGATGGCATGTATTGTTGAACATATTAGGCAACTTTCGACTTTGTATAAAAGTAATTAAGGTGATTAAAACTTAACCATAGTACGAAGCAAGATTATCAATGTATTATGTAATTGGTAATCCCAAATTGAGATTCATTGGAATTTGGGCCCATCACAGTTAGTATAAATAATATTTTATATGGAAATAAAGTTATTATTTATAATATATTTGCATTTATTATATCGAGTAGGTTACTTATTTGAGTACTATAGTGTCTTTTCACTAGTGGAAAAATAGGATACTACGTCACCCATTTTACGTCGGATATACAAAGAACCGATGTAATAAAAGCGCGGTGGCACGTGGTCCGACGTAAATTTTAACATCTACGTCGGCTATTCATTGTGTCCGACGTAGATGTTAAAATTTACGTCGGACCCAAACAGGGCTGACGTAAATAACCCACATGATGCTTAAAAGAAGGTGTCTTGCGCGCACTAGCTAGTTCAAAAATTTCATGGCTTCCTTCTCCCGCCTCCTCCTCAAATCGTCCACTTTCTTCTATCTGTTTTTCTTCCTCATCCCTCCGCCTCCTCCTCAAATCGTGGCTGTTTTTCTTCGCGTGATGATGTTTTTCTTCTTCGGAGGGTTGCGTTTTTCTTCTTCGGAGGGTTGCGTTTTTCTTCTTCGGAGAGTTGCGTTTTTCTTCTATGAGGTAGTATCTTCTATCAAGTTTGTGTTTTCTGAGATGTTTTTTTTCGTAATAATGTTTCTGTTGCATTTCGCGCATGTTTTTTAAGCTGGAGAAGTGACCAAGTCTGGGTTTGGAGACGTAGTCCTGGGTCTATCAAGCAGAACGACCCGTTCTGCTTGCACTTAAATTTTTTTTTATAAAATTTTTATAACTTTTTTACGTCGGACCTAGGCATGTCCGACGTAAATTTACGTCGATTTTCGTGCCCCGACGTAAATTTACGTCTCCCGCTTCTACGTCGGATGTTTTTCTAACGTAAAAACTCCTAAAATGACCGACGTAAAATGTGTATTATGTACTAGTGTTTATATGTACTTTTCCTTAAGTTTTGCATAACAATCGGCTTGGAATGTGAAGAGAAGTGAGGACATTAAGTATGTTCATACAAATACGTACTCTAATTGAAAATTTTGTTACAAAATATATTTTAATTTAATTATTATTAACATCAATGCCATATTAAAGCTTAAAAATATGCTAAAACACAAGCGGCAAGGTTCCTTTTTGTGGTTTTTTTTTGTTAGAGTTTCAATTGCTTTGTCAACGACTACGAATGTTTTTTATAGAGGTTGACGAGATGTGGTGTTAACACTCGATGTTAAAACATGGCACTTTCATATAACAGTTGTCATGTTAAGCGATGCCGACAGCGTTTTCATTTTAGTGCGGGTTTACTTACACATCTTTGATCTACATTTTCCTATATTTTTATGTCAAAAAGGAGTTAGACTAGCTTCAATTGGATTTGAAAAATCACATTTTAAAGTTTAACACATGCAAACATGTTCTTGTATTGGTGGGAATGTCCTTGTAGCAGTAGCGTTATTTTCTTTAAATAAAATTATAAGTTTGAACCTTATGTTCATAGGAAAGAAAAATCCCGCTTTAAAATGTCCTAGATATGAAAAGATATGAAACAATAGTTTTGTTTGACTATAATATAACTAATAAGTTCATATATGAATATCTAGATACGATAAGTTAGAAAGATATGGACGCCCATATACCTAAGGGTTAGGAGACAATCATTTTATAGTAAATTATACAAACATCCTTTTAAGCTAATTTTGTGAAATTACGTAGTGCATTTTTGGATTGGATTTTGAAACTTGATTTTACACTTTTTCTCCACGTTAAAGATGAATTTTACGTGAAAGCAAAATTTTTTTACTTCAACTAAACATGAAAATTCACGTTAGGGTTGAAACTCAAACATGCACGTACAATTCTTTTAGTTGTTTAAAAAATATTATTTTAAATGATTGAATCTCTTTGGAAATTATACTAACTTTCTTAATTATTTTAGTTCAAAATTCATACAGCCCTTACAGATAAAAAGATAAGTTTGTTGAAAAAGAAAGGATCTAAATTAAAAAATCCAAACATTATGATTCATCCCTTTAGTTAGACCACATATAGCCTATTTTATTTTGGGTATCCGCTACCATTCAACAAACAGTCTATCAGGTCATGGATAAGCATGACTCATTGGACAAGATAAGAGAATATACCTTTTTCTTTGGGTACAACTCTATCTTTGTCTGAACCAACTGGAGTTTCTTGTCGTTTGGCATATAAATTTGTCGTTTTGGACTAGAGTCGTAACTGAAAAAAGAAAGTATCATGGTGGTTTCAATAGGTTATTGAAATTAAGCACCAAAACTTGTGCATATCAAATAGGGACGTGGTGCTCTCTGGGACAGGTTTTTTCATTTCTTGCTGGGTATGAGAATTAAACTTTATACTTAATATAGAATTTTTGTGTGGTGCATATCCAGGACTACAAGTTTGTTTCATCTTTTACTTTGACTCATATATTTATTATTAAAAAAATATTTCACACTTTAAAGTTTAACATCATAATATTTTTATTTATATATCATTTATAGATTGTTTCTAATTTAGGATACCTTGTTCTGTGACTCTAATATATATAATTCTAATTTCTCAACTATTATATATAGTCGACTTAATAATAAGAGTTGTGATAGATATACAGGGATTTAATGATCTGATTTTCATTATTACTGTTATATTTTAAAAAAAATCTAATTTCTAAATCTACTATTTTCAAGTTTGTTTGTAGGGTGAATCTATCTTGCTTTTCTGTATATATTACAACACAAGAGTTTTTAATAATATTTAAAAAATGTTACATAATTGTATATAGATGTTACTATTTGCTTTTGTAATATATTATCAAAAATTTATATAATTTATGTTATTATAGACTTTTAATATTATTTTTACACAATTAAACAATATCTTTTTAAATGTTATTAAAGTGATATTTTTATAATATTTTAATGATGTTGATAAGTTTTTGTTAACTTTATAAAATAATAATTAATTTTAATTTAAATATTGTTATCAATTATTATATTTTTATGTCTCTTACACTCCTAAGAGATCTTCAAGAGAAGGTTGAAGACATCTTAATTAATTATCACTAATTATATCAAATATCAAAATTTATTTATCTTAAATATAACTATATGATTATATATTATTTATGAATCACTCATTTATTCGACGTGAAACTATAATTATGGATAATAATTAGAGATGAAAGAAGTATACTTCTTTCTACTTGATGTGAGATTTTAATTTTAGAAGCAATAAAAAAGAATAATGTTGAAATAAAAAAGTGTTACTTATATATAGTAACATTTTTTAAAAAAATATTACAAAATAACCTATATGACATTTTTCTTATTTGATATGAGACTTTGATTTTGAAAATAATTAAAAAGAATAATATGCAAATAAAAAATGTTACTATATTTATTATAATATTTTTTAAAAGAATGTTATAAAATAACTTATTTATTTAATATATAGTAATATTTTAATAAATATAGTGAAGAAAATGTTGATAAAGAATTTAAATGTAGTAGTGATAGAATTTCCTTTGTCAAAGCAAGAAATAGACATTGTTGCTAAGCTTACAAAATATTTTTAATTACTATCATCTGCTAATAAATATTGTTGACACAGTTCAGCTCTGTGCAGGTGTTGTGACAAAGAAATCAAGGTAAGCCTCTTCTCGAATAAAGAAGATAGATTATATATCTTGCCTTTTGTTTTATTAAAATTAATAATAAATAATATTTTTGATAATCTTAAAACTACTTTAATAGTTCTGCTAAAAAAATACTCATATGGATATGGTTAGAAGCGACAGATAATAAAACAAACACAAAAGCATAAAGTAGACACATAAACAGTTCTTGTTAATCACCCCACTTCTTCATGACACATCAAACACTAATTTGAGTTTCAAAATTTCTTACAGATGACGCTACACTAGAGCATGTCAAGAAAAATTCTAAAAAGATCTCTACCGAAGGATATTCCTTTAACAAGTGGAATAATATTAGTTTCCTTGGGCTGGTATATAACAATGTTCATGTTATTGTCATCAAATTTTATTTTTATAGTTTTAAAAAAAATATAAATGCGTATATTTGTTCAAAAATGGAATAATACTAACACTCTCTTATTATTAATTAAAAAATTTTAATTTAGTCAAAAAAGAAATATCTTTATACACAGGATATAGCTCATTTTTCAATATAAAATAATTTAATAAAAAAATTAAAAATTTTAAAATTAACTTTTATTAAGATATCAAGAAATAATAATTATTTTTTTATCAGTAAGAATTACAATAATTATAATAAATTTTCATCCCAAAATTATAATTATAATACTTCAATCTCTCATTATTAGAAAGAGTCCTAATAAAAAATGAAAGAAAATTCTTTCTGTGAAATATTATGACATGAAAATTATATATAAAAAAACTCGTTTGATAGACGTAATCATTCACTGGCAAAACAAAAATTAACATCTCAACCAGTACAAAATTGTTTTATTTAATCAATAATCTAAAATTTGAATTTTCGTGCAACTATATTATATTAAATTCTCAAAGAGAGAGTTTTATCATTTTATCTAAAAGATACCTATATTTTTTTCAAAAAGAGAAAAGTTTACTTGCAAAATTAAAAGCTCCTTATTCTAATTCAACTCAAAATTCCCTTTTAGCACTGTTGTTGATCAGTTGCTTCCAGGGGGTATTACTATACATTCTTAAAGAATTTCTTATTCTTAATTTTTTTAATAAAAAACTAAAACTAATGGAGCCCAAATTATGAATTACAGTAGATTTTGTTTTTTCTTGCTGAAAATAGGCTATCCTTCAAAATTTTTTGGGTCCACAAATTTTTCAGCATGTTTTTGGTCAGAAATTATTCGTCATTGGCAGGCTCTTCTATTTAATTGAACGGGCCGTACTTAGTATAGGCCTCATTTTTTCATGTGAGTTAGAAGACTCATGCTATATACACCTCCTTTTTTTGTGTATAAGTACACCTCTTTTTTTAAAAAAATAATTAAATTTTTAAAATAATTTTTTTTATTTTTTAATTTTACACCCACAATATTTTATTTAGTAAATTTTTACACATCTTTTTTTTTTCTTTTTTCAATTTTTACATATACTCCCTTATTACCTTTCCTTTACCCCACTTATTTTAGTAGCATGTAAAAATTGAAAGAGAAAAAAAGTGTGTGAATAAAAAAAAAGTAGCAAATTAAAAATTAAAGGTGTAAAATTAAAAAAATAAAATAAAAATGACAATATTTTATAATTTTTTAAAAAATAAAGGAGGTGCACTTATAAAAAGGCTCATGATATATACACCTCCTTTATTTTTTAAGTACACCTCCTTTATTTTTTTTTTAAATTATAAAATATTGTAGTTTTTTTTTAATTTTCTAATTTTACACCTTTAATTTTTAATTTGCTACTTTCTTCTTCTTTTTCACACACTTTTTTTTTTCTTTTAATTTTCACATGCTACTAAAATAGGTGGGGTGAAAGAAAGGTAAGGGAGTGCATGTAAAAATTGAAAAAAAAGAAGAAAAAAAAAGGAAGATATGTGAAAAAAAAATACTAAATTAAATATTGTAAATATAAAATTAAAAAATAAAAAATATTTTAAAATTTTAATTATTTTTTTTCAAAAAGAATGTGTACTTATAGAAAAAAAAGGTGTATATATATGAACCGAGTCAGAATCATCATCACTCAGACAAGCCCAATACAGTGCCACTGAAACATGAACCCAAGCCCAAAAAAAATGACAATTAGTAATTATTAATTAATTCCTCAAAATGGAAAAAAAAAAAGTAATAAAGGTTAGATCGAATTGAATGCGAAGCAAGGTGGAAGGTAGGTGACAGACACCAGCAACGTTGGTTATTGGATTGAAACCCCAACAACGTTATTGGGCGAAGAGAAGAAAAGAATGAAATGGAGTGAGTGAGGAACAAAGAAAGGAGGAACGATGGGAGCGAGGAGAAGGTCGATCTTAGCCATTCTTGCTTTTCTAATGTTAATGGGCATTGCCGTCTATTTCAGACTCTGGGCTATTCACTACAACATTTCTTCTGATGACACTCACCTCTTAAGGTTCATATTCTTCCAATCCCCTTGTTATCTTCATTTGGGCCTTCTATTTTCATATTCAATTGCTGCTGCTGTGTTACTATACCAATCATATGAACCACAAATTGTTCTTTATAAAGTGATACATGATAATATTAATCACTTGTCATATTTCTCTTGGGGACTCTCATTCTCCAACGAAAGCTCTTGCACTAGTTACAATTAGTAATGCTCTTGGTTTGAAATTTGAATTGACACTGCTAAAAGAAATTTTTTTCTGTTTGTGACTTTACCATTATTTTGGCATGCTTAGGCGTGTTTGCATAGACTTCTATAGAAACACTACTGGGAGGAAAAAATATGAAAGAAAAATAAAATAAACTTCTTCAGCCGAAACTAACTTATGCATAAGTTTATTTGTAAGTTTTTGGAGAAGTTACATGAAAAAGCTTCTGCAAATTAGTTTATATATAAGCTAATTTTAGTTTATGAAAAAATATATTTTATTTTTCCTTTTTATTTTTTTCTAGTAGAAGTGTGTTTTTCTGGAGAAGTTTATCCAAACATGTCCTTGGAGCATTATACTGATGTTTGGTTCACTCATCTGTTTGGTTCACTCATCTGTTTGTTTGCAGGCAGCAGTTTGATATTGCTAACAGGGAGGCAATGGATGAATCTGCTGAGTGGAGGCTGAGGTACGATAAGGAGGTAGATAGGACAAAAAAGTGTTTACACGAGCTTCAAGTGGTATGCATTCTTTTATTTCGATCTTCACATTCCACCTTCCAAATAGGATTAAAACTTAAAAGAAAGATTTAGCTTCAAGTTGTGTTATTATTTGGTTGCTATTACTACACACTACACCGTACAAACCTCAGTCTTCTTAATTTCAGTAAGTAGGAACAGGGTTATCATATATCTTAGCACCAAGATAATAGAGTTGGCACTGAATGAAACAGACTTGTAGAAATCAGAATTTATTTTTTCAACCATTAAAGTAACAAACATTTTCTTTATTTTTCCTGTAATGACTGTATAATCGTGTGTGTGCAGCTGCGGGATTCCTCTCAGAAGGGGGATGTTGCGTCTGGTATTAACCATAAATTGGCAATACTACAGAAGGTATGTCAAACTTCATTCTACTTTCTATGAATAATCCTTCTTTTCGATTATCCATCTTAGGGAAACAATAGTAAAATCGGTAAAGATAACCATTAGCCACAATTTGCTCTGCTAATTGTGCCAGAGATACAATGCAGAGCTAACATAATCAGTCCCCAAATTTCAATTTTCAAAATTTTTTTCCAGTGATGCTGATTTTATTCATGTCAAATGCTATAACTATCTATAAACTATGATGATACCATTTCTTATTAAGGTAATGTTGGATGACATTAGTTTCAGCTCTCTTTCTGTATGCATAGTTTGTTTTTCATATTGTTGGTGTTCTAATAACCTTCTAACCTACCAGGAGAATGCAGTCTTGCTTGAAAGGTTGGAAACATTGAAAAGAGAGCTTGAAGAGGAAAGGTTGAAGTGCAGTTCACGAAACATGAACTAATCATGAGAACATTGACGAGAATTCAATTTTTTGTCATTTTGTCCATAAGATGTTTATTCTTGAGCACAAGCGTTTCAAAGACATTTGCAGCCAACAACTAGTATTCAACCATAGAAATCTTGGCAGTATGATTTCTGGTCTCAACTTTTCACCTTATAGAGACAGAGACCATTCAGGGAATATGCAAATATATGAGTCACTAATCATTTCTCATTTTCTCCCTTTTTGTGGGGGGTTATATTCTCCTTTGTACTTTATTATTTGCATTTTTCTTTTTGGAATCTTTGGATGTTAGATGTACCTGATAGTTAAGTTGTTTTACTTTCTTTAAAGAGGTATCCTGTGAATGCTTGATTGTGTATTAAGGGCTAGTATCTAATTAATCCAGCCTCTATTTAAAGTCTATTGAATACAAGATGGAAATTTTTTTTTTTTTTTTGGAGAGTTTCTCTATTGAAAATAAAAAGCTTTTTTCATTATAGAAGCTTTCAAAAATATTTTTAATTTGTATGTTATTCAATACTGTGGTGTCATATAATAAGATCCAGAACATGCAGCACTTTTAGTATTTCTATTTTATTTTAAGGCAAAAGACTTGCATGTTTGTGAAAAGTGCTGATAAATGTTGTTGATACTGTTGCAGAAACCTCAAAAGCTTTTACACTGCGGCTAAAATTATAGTAGCTCACTGTTTTATAAAAGGGATGGGGAGCAATAATTTTCTATCACCTAATTGGAGGCGAGTAAGTTACTCACTTACATTGCATGCTGGCTTTAACCACCAACTACAACAATTGGTATCATTTTTTTGTATCAAGACTTACGCTAAGTGAATATAATATAATGATTAATTTTGATCTTTCACACAATATATAGTTACTTTTAACCTCATGTGCTCCTTGGTCACTCTGAATCTGTTGGACTTGTTCCCAGTTCATGCAAAAACCTGGTCACTGTCTGTACTAGTGCTTCATTGTTGTTTGGCTGGCTTGAGGAAACATTTGCTCTTCCATTAGAAGCATGCCCTCTTCGATTCTATTTGGAGCGAGTGAAAGAAAGGGAGGGAAACTCAATACAGATATAAGAGACATGATTTAGATGAATTTATTAGACTAATGAAAACATTAAAATTGTTTAACTTGCATTTCACAATAGCAGCATTGGAGGACCCTATATTTCTTTCTTATAAAATAAGATTTTATAGAAAAGTTTGGTACCTTTCGCCACTTTGGTGCAGTAGTGTCATTGTTCATTAGTCCCATCAGCTCGTCAAACTGAAAGCATAATGAGTGTCCATTTGTATACCATTAATAAAAGTAAATCACTTAGTCTAAATTTTTTTTTATATTGGTAATTAATTATATCTTTTAATTGTGTCAGGTTACTGTTAAAATTAAATGTATTTATAATGACATGATATAATTAAAAAATATAATTAATTATTAATATAAAAAAATGTTATACTGACAATGTGTATTAACTCTTAAGATAAAACAAATTCATGACAATGAAGAAAAAAATGTTCTTCCCTAGAGTTGTACATCAAGCATTAAGATGATACCTGTTTCACTATGGCTTCATACTTCCTTGTGCACTCATACAACCTTCTTTCATCATTAACATCCTCATATATGATCCCTGCAACTTGGTTCTCTCGGTTAGCCATGTTATTCGAGTTTGTAGTATATGAAAAGATGGGTATTCGAGTTTGTAGTATATCATTAACACGTCTTGTATTATAGTATATTTATAGTACAAAGGAGATAAAGAAGACCAGTTAATTGGCTAAAGGATCACTTGGGAAGTTGAAACTTGGAGCGCGTTTGTTACAAAATGTCTCAAAAGACAATCCGTTATTTTTGTGACCGACCTTTGCTGTTTTCGTGAAAAAATAAGGACCTTGTCAATAGCTTCTCATTCACTCAAACCATATTAAATGGTCGGTGTATTTACCTCCACATTCTGAGCTCAGCTAACCCTTTATGATCTAACAAACAAATTTACTGATACAAGTTATGTTGGGATATTTTTTTTTTAATATTATTTTTTAAGACTAAAAGTATGTTGTAATTTATAAACTTTGAAGAATGTGCTATGACTTTGTCAGAGTACAGACAACTGTGAATTAATTTTCGAATAGCCTTTACTTTTCAAATCACTGTATCTTTCCAGTGAAAGATTCGTAAACTTGAAATGAAAAAATAATTTATTTTAAAATATTTTTAAAAATTTATAAACGTAAACAATTCTTTTGCTAAAATAAAATAAGTAAAAAAGTGGTAAGACTTTATTTAAATAATTTTTTCCATAAATATTTGTTAAAAAAATAATAAAGTAAATTAAATTGAATTTTTCTCATAAAATTTTAACTTTTAGAAAAGTTAAATATTTCTATATTATTCACATGCTTTGTCTTATTATTATTTTTTTTTATCGAGAATATTGTGTTACAATGTACAATGTATTTATTTGTATTTTATGAAGATCATGTTAGATATAACTTTTTCCTTTCCTTTCTTTTTTCTTTTTTCACTAAGAACACTGCTCATAGATGTTCTTCAAAATTAAAATATAAGTCTAATCTATCATGTCTTTTTATATGTTTAACCTGATCATTTTAAAAGTCTATTATAGTTTAATAGTTTTTTTTTTTTTTTTTATCTTTGGAGTATCTAGGGTCGATAGTAGTGACTAATCCCCTTGTTACGAGGGAGTCACTTGAAAGAGTGAGATAGATAGTCTCAAGATTTAACGTGGCTCCATTCACAAAACAGGATTCGAATCCCTGATCTTACTTAAACATGGATCAACCCCTACCGCCGAACCACACACTTAGAGTTGTTTAATAGCTTATTTAAAAATCTATTTTATATTAACAAAGTTAATTAAACTAATAAACATAATTTTTAAAAATCAACAAATCTATTTTTAAATATGTTATTATGAGTTATTTTTTAATTTACGTGATAAAAAATAATTTACTCAATATTATTAAAATTTATATTTTAAAAGAAATATATACAAATTCATAAAGAAAAAAATTGATACAGGGACAATTCATGTACACCAACTTATGTTTTGATGTAAACTCATGCATAGACGGTAAGCATTTAATGAAAAAGGCTAATCTTATTTTGATAAATTTTAAAAAAATATTTCTTATATTTCATTTGACATATTCTAAATAACTAATTGTTATTTTAACAAATTAAAATAGTTATGATAACAAATTAAAAAAAAATACATATTGTACATGAGGTGATCTTAATGATACATATATAATGTCACAAATAGGAAATAAATGGAATCATTTTTTATTAAAGGGATAGTTCATGTACACTCATGTACAATGTCGTGCACTCATGTACAATAATTACAACAGATGTGACTGCTAGAGTTTTTATTTGCGATTTCTTGATTTTGTATAAATAAGATACGTAAAACGTTTAAGTGGAGTGATAAAAAAATATCGATAATTTTATTTTTGTTTTATAAATATATTTATTTATTTATTTTAATAATATATGTATTTTTTTATTATCATATTATACATGTAAATAGGTTGACCTATTAAGTTTAATAGATTTTTTATACTCTAAGTCCAACTTTTTTTAAATAAATAGACTTTTTTTAAAAACTTAAACCTAATATTTTTTATTAAATTAATAAGACTTGATGTCAAATTATAGATCCCTATTTAAGATTTAACCTATTCTTATCTTTAGTTATATATATCCTTTTATATTTTTTCTTCTTTTTACTAAAGATATTTTGATTGGGGAGTAATTTATTTCAAATTTTCATTTTGTCCTTTCATAAGGTTTTATTCTCAACTAAATTGAAATTTTGGTTTCTTAAAATATTATGTGAATTCAGTCTCTCAAATATTATTTTCTCTTTAAATAGTTTTTAAAATAATTAAATTATATAGCATTTTTTAAAGTATTAAGTATCAATGAATTTAATTCTTATGTTCATATATTTTGTTAATGTTTATTAATTATGTTGAAAGATTTTTTATTCACCAATTTTTTTAAAGGATTTTCTAATACTTGAAAACTATTTAGTTTGATTTCTAAAATTTGATAGGATACTTATTTAATTTGTTTACTGTATGAACTATATAGTTGTAAATACTTTAGAAATTAAATTTATAGTTTATTTATATTTTATTTTATTTTCTACTTTTAAACTGTTATAATGTAGTCATCATGTTTTTCTCTCATGAAATTTTGTATAAATGATAAATCTGTTGTTAAATATTTATTTCTTTTCACTTTTTTTTAGATATTATAATTTTTGGGTCAAATCACTCTATCACTTTTACTGATAATGGCGAAATACGATGAAGAACAACAAAATCGATAGATATTAAAAATCGTGTACATTTTGTTCGGAAGGAAGCGAATAAATAAAAAAATATGACTGACACACTTTTTTTTTTTTTATGTATAAAAATCAATGTTACATGCTTTTGTTCACAAAATATAAAAATTAAAGATACACGCTAATAAATTTCATAATTAATTAAAATATTTTATAAATCAATTAAATTATATATATATATATATATAATTGTTTACTATTTTTAATTTAAACAATCTACTTTTTTATTTAACCGATAAAATTAGATCTGTTAATATTCTTTAAAACATAAATAATAGTTTTATCAGTTAAAGATGTGTGATAAATTTGTAATACAAGATGTGTGATATACTATAACTAATTTTTTTTCTTCTAAATTACAATTTAAGTTCTTTTCTATTTATATTTTTATCTTTTTATTTTTAATTAGAAATAATAATAACTTATTTATATTTTTTATATGAAAATAATAATTTTGTCAATCTAACTATTAAATTAAAAGTTTCTTTTACTTATATTGTAACAGTCCAATTTTCACTGGGCCAAGAGCCAAATTGAGGTGGTTTAGTAGCCCGGAACGGGCCGTTCCAAAATTGGAACGGACCGTTTCAAATTACTAAATAGACCTACTTTTGGGAGCCCGGAACGGGACGTTCCGAATTTGGAACGGGCCGTTCCAAACCATAAAATTTGTCTAGGATTCTTACCTGGGAACGGGCCGTTCCGAATTTCAGAAATGGCCTTTGAACCTTATTTGAGAACGGGCCGTTCCAAAATATGACCGTTGAGGGTGTTAATGCAAACCCCAAAACGGGCCGTTCTGGTTTGAGAACAGGCCGTTCTGGTTTGAGAACAGGCCGTTCTGGATGTGAATTTTACACATGATGTGAGATTTCAGAACGGGTCGTTCCGGATTTGAAACGGGCCGTTTCGCGAATCCCGATGCCTATAAATTGAGTGCTCTGGCACTCCTAAAATCATATTTTTTCAGTTCTAACTTCTTTTAGTTCTGACTTATTTCTTCTACATTCTCTTCTTTTCCTTCTACACTCTCTGAAGATTGAGGGGCACTTAGAGGAAGAGACCAAGAGATCTCTGTTTTGGTTTCAACTGCTATTTATCCAGATTGAGGGGCACTTAGAGGAGGAGACCAAGAGATCTCTGATTTGGTTTCAACTGCTGTTTATCCAGGTACGAGGGTAAAAGGGAATTATTTATATGTAGAGTTACATGAGGGAATTGGGTAGAGGAAGAGCCCTTAAGATTATGAGTAATTTTATAATTATTTATGTTTGGAGAATTATTGGTTTTATGTGATTCTGTATGAATTTAGGATTATGAATATATATTTTGTGTAAAAATGATGCTCTAGGAGAGAGAACGAAATTATAGAAAAGTGCCTGTAAGTTAGGTTTTGGAAAAATTGGATTATTTCTGTTTGAGAAATTGATGATCCCATTAGATTCTGTATGTGTTGAGGATTATAAATATATATTTAATTTGTAAGAATGATGATCTGGGAGAGAGAACGAAATTGTAGAAAAATGTCTGTGAGCTAGGTTTTGGAATAATTGGGGGTTTTACCGTTTATGTTAAAATTATATTAAATTGATAATTCTATTGATTATTTTATTAATTTATGAATTTTATTGTTATATTAATTGATAATAATTGATGATCTAGATGTGAATTGCTTGAGGGGTGTGTAAACCCTTATTTTGTTCGACTTATCTGTTGTGCATGTAATATGGAATTGAGATATGAGATGAGATGTTGTGTGGATATGATTATGATTGTGATTGTGGTACCTCACACTAATGACCAGGGATGAGACGAACCATGAGTAGTGATGCTTCAAAGACAAGCGTGCCCCTAGCATGGTGTGGGATGAGTGAGTCAATTAACACGCATCACCTATGTCACATATGGCAGCCCTGACATAGGGTTAATTGCAAGAGATTGTGTGGATTGTAATGTGATTGTGGTTCCTCACACTAATGACCAGGGATGAGACGAACCTTGAGTAAGTGATGCTACAAGGACGAGCGTGCCCCTGGCATGGTGTGGGATGAGTGAGGCAATTAACCCGTATCACTTGTGTCAGATGTGGCGTGGCCTTGGCATAGTGTTAATTATAAGATTTGTGTGGATTGTGATGGATTGGTGTAATTGAGATGTGAAGATGATTAATGATTGTTAAATTATGATATATATAAATGCTTGTGAATATTTCATTCAGTAAGGAGTTATGATGGATTATGTTGTGTTTTTCCTTGTGTGCTTTCCATATAGATGTTTTCTTTTCTTACTGTATAATTTGTGGATGTTTTACGTGAGGAAGATCCGGCTTTGAGTGGCATCTAGAATGCCAACCATTGAGTTATGGGTGTGCTATGATATTGTGACATCGGGGCAGAGGATTCTAGGATAAATTTTTATATGTATTTAGAGTTATACCTTCTATTTTGAAAACAATTTGTAAACTCTCAAGTTTTACTTTCTAAATTTCATTTTTAATTATTTTGGTTATTTATGAAGGTTTTATGTGAACCCTTTTTACCATTGTTGAATATTTTATTCTTTAGCTTATTACAAGATTTATTTATATATGTGTTGAGGTAGTAAGGGTGTCACATTTAGTGGTATCAGAGCAGGTCGATCCAATCGGCCGTGAGTTATGAGTCTACTATGCTTGTTTGGTAGATTAATAATGTGATGAATTGATTGTTGAACTTATTGATGTGCTAATGTGATGATTGATTATGTTGTTTTTTGTTTATTTGTGTGGATTGTGTTCTCAGGATTTGTCTGATAGTCATGATATAACTTGATGATGCTATTTTTGATTGCTCTTTGTTATTCTCATGATTGCTTAATTGTTTTTGTACTTCTTGCTTATGTAAGAAGTAGTGGTTAGGTGGCATCGCTCGTGTTGCGAGCATAGGTGGTAGAAGACAAGGTATCTTGCTAACTAACTAGAACTAGTGAAACCTTGGATGTGGGTGAGAAATTGACTTATCGAAGGTATTAAGAGTTTACAATTGGTGGCGTTTCTGAAAGCTATAGTTGTAGTGATTGAATCCAAGAGGTTATGTGTCGAGCATTAGAGCTTTGAGTGTTCTTGATGAAAGATCAAAGTGTTGGGGATTTCCTTAAGTTTTGATGCTTGCATATTAATCTTGTTTGGGGTTAGGTTGCATGAGGATTTTATTTCAGCTCTAAGTCTTTTGTGGAATAGGTGAGTTATTTTCGTTTAGGGATTGTAGTTGGAAGCTTGGATATGAGTTTAAGGTAGAAAGAAGTAAGTTTGGAAGGGTTGAGGTATTTTGTGGGATGTTAGTGCACTATTGTTGTCTAGTGTAGGAGTCGTTGTAGTTTTGTTATGACAGTAGGAGTACTGTATTGAAAGATTTAGATTTTGTGGTCTGCATGAAAGTTGTAGTCTTGGATGCGATCTTTTCAATGGCACTGGAATCAGGTAAAATGAAGGTTTAGAACTCCAGTTATAGTTGTTTTGGTAATCAGAGGCTAGTTGTAAGCGTTAAATATATCTGTTGTGATTTTTGAATTGTTAGCTGAGAAGAGGATCTATTCAGAATCTCATGTCTTCATAAGAGTTATAGCTTATTCTTTTATCTTTCTTTTGAGATAGGATTGAGATCATTGGACGAGTGTAACTCTCTAGGTATCATTTCTTGCCAGTTGTTGAAGGGATATGTACGTGTCATGATGTTTTGAGTCGTTAGGCAATGCAAGGATAAAAAAATAAATTGATTTGGTTATGATGTTTTGAGGTGTTTTCATGTAGATTGAGAGGTAGTTTAAGGTTGTATGATGCTATGTGGTAAAGTTGGTTCATGTACATGCTGTATGGAGTAAACGATGATGGATTCGTACATGATTAGGTATAGTATATACATGAATGTTTGAATTAGGTGTTTTAATATGATTTGATATGCATGTATATTGATATGAGGATAGATGATCTTATATATCAATTAGTGGGTGTTTGTGTGTTTAGTAAGATTGACCTTAGGATGTGATATCATCAAATTAGAGTTGAGGATGCTAGACAATTTTATGCTAGTTATCTAAGTGTGATTTTTGATTGTATGAGGTGAGTGTTCTTGGCCCTGTAATTTCTAGCGGAGGTATAACGTAGATCTACTTAAGGTAAAAGTTGTGCTTAAGTGGGAGATACTAAAAGTCAATTAGTGAGGTTAAGAGTTTTCGTAGGTAATTTATAGGAGATTTACTGAGTAAATTTCTAAGATAGCAATTCGAGGTTTAGGCTGCTCTCATTTTTACTCGCCTCTACTACAGGAATCGCTTTTGCTTTCTTTTCCTCTAGCTACTAAGATGTTTCAGTTCACTAAGTTGTCTTTTGCCTACCCATGAATTCGACAGTAGTTCGAAAGGTTAACCTATATCGAGGATCCCCGAATCTATGCTTATTTTCAACTCCCCAAAGCATTTCGTCGCTTACTTCTCTAGGTTTCTTACTATTTGACTAGATTGACTAGGAAAGAGTTGCCTTTGTATGGGATAATAAATGTGAGAGTAGGTTTCAAACTCTTAAGGAAAAATTGGATAATGTTACCGGATTTTAGTAAGTCTTATGTGGTATATAATGATGCTTCTAAGATGAATTTGGAGGTAGTGTAGATACAAGAAGGAAGGGTAATAGCTTATGTTTCTAAGCAATTAAAAATTCATGAGAGGAATTACTTTACCCATGACATTGAGTGAGCAATCGTGATATTTACACTAAGATTTGGAGACACTACCTATATGATTCTAAGCTGGAGGTATTTAGTGATCATTAGAGCCTAAAATTTTGTTTGACCCGAAGGACTTGAATATGAGACAAAAGAGATAGTTGGAATTTTTGTGGACTAGGATTTCAATCTTAGTTGTTATTTACATAAAGTCAATGTGATGGTTGATGCTTTGAGTAGGAACCCTCTACATTATTTTTTCCTTATGATTAGAGAGATGGATCTTTTTGGCTGAAATTAAAGATTTAAGTTTGACTTTGAGATTACTCCGAGTAGTATGAAACAGGTATAACTTGAGTAACGAGTGAATTGTTGAAGGAAATTGGAAACGTATAATTAATTGATTCATTTTAGTGACAAGATATGAGGCTATAGGATAGGATAAGGTGATGGATAAGAGTTTGACTTGGGTGTAGATGGAGTGGTGAAATTAGAGATCTGGTATGTATACCTAGTGAACTTACGCTTACGTGTTTGATCTTTGGAGAGGGTCTGATATTGTAGTAGATATCTTGAGTAGGATGACCATTCCCCTATCGTCTTTGATGATTTTAAGGTTGGATTTGATTGAAGAGTTTAGAGACTTAAGCTTGGTGCGTAAAATTAGCCTTAAGAGCATTGGATTGAGTATGTTGGAAAGGACTAATAGATTAATAGATGAGATTAAAGAATACCAGGAGTTAGATCCTTTCTTGGTGAACCAAGTGGAGAAGTTTACTAGGAGTATAAATAACCCTTTTCGAGTAGGAGTTGATGTTGTTTTGAAATTCAAGAATAAAACTTGGGTGCTTAGTAATGTTGATTCTAGGAAGATGATCTTAGAGGAAAGACATGAGAGTACTCTTAACATTCATTTAGGAGCTACTAAGATGTATCAGGACCTTAGGAGGATATATCAGAGTAGTGCAGCGAAAGTGTAGTGGCCTTCGAAAAAGAGAGTAATAAAGTAATTTGTGTACTTGTGTTTAGTATGCTCGAAGTCTTTAGAAATTTTGTAGCCTTTAGACGTCTCATTTTGGAAACGAGACAATGTGTGGATAGGCCTTAGTTGTAGGTTTGTCTGAGGTGCTTAAAGAATTAATTCTTTTTGAGTTATAGTGGATAGACTCATCAAGTATACTTGCCTTATCCTTGTTGATAATAGATATTCCTTGGAAAAATTGATAGAGTTGCATATCAATAAGGTAGGGAGGTTGCTTGGGAATTAGGAAACAAAATGCGAGGAGCCTACCTATTTCTGTTTTCAGGTGAATTTCGGGGACGAAATTTCTAAAAGGAGGGGAGAATTGTAATAGCCCAATTTTCACTGGGCCAAGAGCCTAATTAAGGTGGTTTAGTAGCCCGGAACGGGCTGTTCCAAAATTGGAACGGGCCGTTCCAAATTACTAAATAGACCTACTTTTGGGAGCCCGTAACGGGCCGTTCCGGATTTGGAACGGGCTGTTCCAAACCATAAAATTTGTCTAGGATTCTTAGTTGGGAATGGGCCGTTCCCAGCTGGAACGGACCGTTCCAGATTTCAGAAATGGCCTTTGAACCTTATTTGAGAACGGGTCGTTCCAGTTTCGGAACGGGTCGTTCCAAAATATGACCATTGAGAGTGTTAATGCAAACCCCAAAACGGGCCGTTCTGATTTGAGAACGGGCCGTTCTGGATGTGAATTTTACACATGACGTGAAATTTCAGAACGGGCCGTTCCGGATTTGAAATGGGCCGTTCTGTGAATCCTGATGCCTATAAATTGAGTGCTCTAGCACTCCTAAAATCATATTTTTTCAGTTCTGAATTCTTTCTTCTACATTCTCTTCTTTCCCTTCTACACTCTCTGAAGATTGAGGGGCACTTAGAGGAGGAGACCAAGAGATCTATGTTTTGGTTTCAACTGCTGTTTATCCAGGTATGGGGGAAAAGGGAATTATTTATATGTAGAGTTACATGAGGGAATTGGGTAGAGGAAGAACCCTTAAGATTATGAGTAATTTTATAATTATTTCTGTTTGGAGAATTATTGATTTTATGTGATTCTGTATGAATTTAAGATTATGAATATATATTTTATGTGTAAAAATGATGCTCTGGGAGAGAGAACGAAATTATAGAAAAGTGTCTGTAAATTAGGTTTTGGAAAAATTGGATTATTTCTGTTTAAGAAATTGATGATCCCATTAGATTCTGTATGTGTTGAGGATTAGAAATATATATATTTAATTTGGGAGAGAGAACGAAATTGTAGAAAAGTGCCTGTGAGCTAGGTTTTGGAATAATTGGAGGTTTTACCGTTTATGTTAAAATTATATTAAATTGATAATTCTATTGATTATTTTATTAATTTATGAATGTTATTGTTATATTAATTGATAAGAATTGATGATCTAGATGTGAATTGCTTGAGGGGTGTGTAAACCTTTATTTTGTTCGACTTATCTGTTGTGCATGTAATATGGAATTTAGATATGAGATGAGATGTTGTGTGGATATGATTATGATTGTGATTGTGGTACCTCACACTAATGACCAGGGATGAGACGAACCTTGAGTAGTGATGCTTCAAGGACGAGCGTGCCCCTGACATGGTGTGGGATGAGTGAGTCAATTAACACGCATCACTTATGTCACATATTGAGGGAGAAACACCTTGGATTCCCTTGGCCTAATTGTTCTTCTAAGTGTGGGTTGATAATAGTCGCCCATGTTTAGGCTCTCATTGAGAGAAGAGTATTAGGAATGCGAGCTCTTACTTCTCCTTTTCTTTTTCATTTCTTCTTCGAGTTTATTTTCTTCTTGTCTAAGAAGTCCCATTTCTTCTTCTATAAGAGCAAGGTGGGTTTCCCTTTCAATTTTATCCTTCTCTTTTTGGATAACCTCTTGCTTTCTCCATAGTTTAAGTGATTTAAGCTCTTTTGCAAGATAAGAAATACTTTTTGGAGAGTCATCACTTCCACTATAGTCAGAATGTTAAGACATTTTAGACAAAAAGTTTTTTTCAAACAAAAATAGTTTTTAAGAAAATAATATTTTTGAAGTACTTAGACTTGACACTTAGAGGTCTAAGAATACAAATTGAAGTTTGGAGGGAGGTGAGCTACAAGGAACCACTTAATAACCAAGCCTCTTCAAGTAAAAATTTCTAAACCCCGTTGTACCTTGTCTTGCACAAAAGGTTTTCACAAAGTATTTTTCAAAAAAGAAAATAACAAGCAAGTGCCTATGTGTATGCAATCAAAATATAAAGACTTGAAAACATAAATTGCTTAAAACATAAATTGCTTGAAAACTTAAATAACTTGAAAACCTAAATTGTTGATAACATTAAGTGCTTAAAACATAACTAGGCATGTAAAGCTTTAAACCTATGTGAGAGCTTGGAAAACACCAAAGGCTTCCAAGGACCACCCTCACCAATACTACTAAACGTTATTACCTAATGAAAACACTAAGGATAGATGAAAATGCCCCAAAGGCACTCCCAAGACACTCCTAAAGGCCTTGTACAAAAATGATGTAAATTCACAAGAAATGAAATGAAGTGGCTGCACCAAAGTTAGAAAACAAAATCAGCCACTAATTAGAGACTAAATTTAGAGACGGATTTGGTGAATAAATTTTGTGAAATCAAAATTTTCGTCTCTAGTTTTGATCACTAATTCCTTTTTCAAATTGTTTTGTCCAAAATCTTTTGCTCCTTCAATTCTTGTTCAGCCTCCACTCCTTTGCAGAAACCTCACAAGTGTTTATCTCCTATTTTGATTGCTCCTAGGTGTTTGGACTCCACCAAGAATTTTCCTCCAAGGAGAAGAAAAATCTCCTAGGCCTCCACAAACATTCCAATAGGCTACCTTTGTAACTTGGTCTTCTACACCTTCAAAGAAGCACTCAACACACCTTAAGTTGCTGGAATGATTTGGTAAAAACTGAAAATGAACAATTAAGGAGAGCTACACCAAGTGGTAGAGTTAAATGAGACAAGACAAGAAAGATTGCCAATAAAAGACAAGCAAAAATTAAAGCACCAAAGAAGGCTAGCACATCAAAGTGACTCCTACTAATGGCTCTAGAGTGGATTAAAAAAAAAATCTAAGATTATAAAAGTAAAACAAGAAGCAATTAGCAAGTGTTCATGGCTGGACAGATTTAGAAAAAAAAACAAAAATACAAAATCGAGAGCAATCTTTCCACTATTTTCTACTACTTTTGGCTTTTTCTTTTGTTCTTTCTTTATTCTTTTTTTTTTGTAAATTATTTTTCACTTTCTTTTTATTGTACTCAGGAGTTTTAATGCCTTTTACAAAAATTACTAGTCTCGGATTTAATGTAGAAAATGATGCCAAACAAGAAGCAAAAACAAGAGGTATACAAGTGTATTTGTTTTTCAAGTGCTCACAATTTTTTTGCACAAACTTTAGGTAAATTTCAAGTACTCTTTTCTCTTACTTTTCTAATGCCTTTAGTACACTTATACCTCTGTTTTATCTCTATTTTAAAAGACTAAAAACGTTCACACAGTTCAGCCACAATAGAGGACACAAGAAATCCTAGGAAGCAAATATTGTTTTAGACAAATTTTTGACAAACTTTTTAGAAGACATCATGAAAACCTAACTCTAAGAATTTGCTAGAACTAATAGCAAATCAGAGCTCAAATATGTAAAATAAAAGCACATATAGGTCAGGCACAATAGTATATTAGACACAAACCGAATCAGCCACAAAACCAAATAACAACAAAAGTTCAACAAGCTAGTCTAAAGATTTAATGACTACAAAGGACTAAACATGACTCTAGACAAAACATTTAGGATTTAAAAATCAAAACACATGTTACACATCATTGTTCATTCACGAAAATAATTACGAATAGGCAAGACTCAATAAAATCAAAACGCACAAGTTAAAGGAACTTATAGCACACGAATTTGGTTCAAGGAATTAGGAAACAAGAAAAATCATGAACCAATCAACTATTGAGACATAAGGATCCATCAAAATATGTAGAAAAACTAGATCCATACAGCAAACCAAACAAGACATGTAAAGGAATTATGAGACATGATTGAATCAATTCAAGAGACAAGAAAACATAACCTTAAGAGCATAGAAGCTCTAATACCAAAAATGATGGAAGAAAGTAGAAGGAGTGATGGTTGTTCTCCTCTAATCACCATCTTCAAGTCCAATCGTTCTCTTGAGGTCTTCAATGGTGACTTTGATGAAGCAAACACAAGCTCCAAAACTTGTAGAAGCAACTAGGATGTGCTTGGTTTCTTCCTTGAGAAGTAGGAAGAAGGTTGAACCAAGGCACAAAGGAGGAACTCCTTTGTGAAGGTTACTAGGGAAGAGTGATTCTCCACCAATTCTAGGCTCTTGGAAGAGAGAATTTTGAGAGAAAATTCCGATTCATATATTCTGATGGAAGAACTTGAAGGAGATGATTGATGTTCCTCTCCAAGCTCCACCTTGAGACGTCCTTTCTTCTCTTGAGGTCTTGAACACCAATGGCAGAAGCAATGAACCAAGCTTCAAAGCTTGGAGAAGCAATGCAAGGTGGTTCAGTTTCTCCTTGAAAGTGGAGAAACTTAAGGAACCAAGCACAAAGGACGAATTCCTTTGTGGTGTTCTTAAGGAGAATGGAATTCTCCACGGATTGTGACTCTTGAGGAAGAGACAATTTTCAAAAAATTTCTTCTTATAAATGTCAAAAATGTTTACAAAAGAAGGATTTAAGAATTTATAGAAGTAGGTAGCTTGTGGAGGAAGCTAACCTTAACCATGGTTCAAGAGAACCATGGTTTGGTTTGCTTGACCGACCACCCTAGTTTAGGAGGCTTGTGGAGCAAGCTTCTATCTTAGCTTGCTTGGAAAGCAAGCTAAGTTAGAAGCTTGTAGCACAAGCTTCCCAAAGACTCCAAAGGTAGAAGCAAGTTCGACCAAGGAAATAGGCTAGGCGACCTTGGGCTTGTTTGCTCATGTAGTCCATTTCAAAAATTGTTGATTTGATTTAGTTAGGTCCATCCAAAACTGGTGAGACCTAGCTAAATCAAATCCTTGAAAAATATGGAGCAAAACAAGTCGAATATGTAAAATTTTGCCTAGGTCCATTTCTAGCCCAATTGCTAAACACACCCTCAAGCCTTGCTAATTGTCTCCCCACTTCTATTACTGAAAAAGTAAAAATGAATGATCTTTAATACAAGGTCAAAAGGAGTAAAAGTCTCCAAAGAATCTACTCTAAATTCATTATACAATGATTTATAAAACTGAAATAAAGTGTCTCACAAATACCAAGGCAAAATAAACTTATACAAGTAACTACTATATTTACAAACATTTGAAAGGTCTTCAAAATCATCCCATTCCTCTTGGTTCGTTTAATGTATCACCTCTTGGATTCCTTGGCCTTGACATGTTTCCATTATAATCCAAAAGTGATGACAAATGAAAGAAGTAGACTTTTATAGAAGTAGGTAGCTTGTGAAGCAAGCTAAGCTTAACCATGGTTCAAGAGAACCATGGTTGGCTTAGCTAGACCGTCCACCTTAGTTTAGGAGGCTTGTGGAGCAAGCTTCTAACTTAGTAGCTTGGAAAGCAAGCTAAGTTAGAAGCTTGTAGCACAAGCTTCCCAAAGGCTTCAAGAGTAAGAAGCAAATCCGACCATGGTTAGGAAGGGGCGGCCTTGGCTTGTTTTGTCTATTTAATTCAATCCAAATAATTTGGAATTGGTTTAGTTAGGTTCACTCAATGATGTTGAGACCTAGCTAAATCAATTTCTTAAAAAATATGGAGTAAAACAAGTTTAATATGTAAAATTTGGCCTAGGCTCAACTCTGCCCATTTGCTAGTTACACCCTCAAGTCTTACTAATTGTCACCCCACTTCTATTACTGAAAAATGTAAAATGAGAGACTTTTAATACAAGGTCAAATGGAACAAAAGTCTCCAAAGAACCTACTCTAAATACACAATAGAATAGTCTATAAAAAGAAAACAAAGTACCTCACAAATACAAAGACAAAAAGTAACCTATACAAGGAAAACTATGTACAAAAGAACTATGCCTTCTCTTCAAAATATGGTGGTCCACATGAAGATTACCTTGGGCTTAGAAAGCCCATTAACCTTCAAGCTATCCAATCCCTCATGTATGCTCCTGGCCATAGCTCTAGTAGTTGGGCCCTTGACCCATGGTCCATTAGTGCATGTGTGGTGAGAATCATGTTTTTCTCACCCGGCGAGTATTATGATGCCTCTCCAAGCGTGGTGCTTGGGTGTGGTCTGACTAGATCATTGTTATGAGTAATTCTCCCCCTGCTTGTAGTTGGTTCTCTGTGCTGAAGATTTTTTTAGTGCTCTTTTTTATCTTATAGCTTTGGCTTTTTTTCTGGGTGTGGAAGCTTTGCCTTTTTCTCATCTTGTTGTCTTTTTTTTGTTTTGCTTTTTATCTTTTTTGTATGTATGTATTTGAAAAGGATAGATATATGGGTCCATAAAAAGGATAATCTCATTTATAAGATATGCATTTTGGGGTACAACACTGAGATAAACATATAATACAAAATATAAATATCCTATCACTAGCCTAATCCTCGGTAGGGGGATCTGGGAATCGCCTTTGAAGCCAAGCCATCATTTGCTCGTGCCATTGCTGTTGATGTTGATGCTGCTGGCGCATCTCCTCATGCATGTTCGTGAGACGGCTATCAAAGCTCTTGATCTGCTGGCGGAGGGCCTCGATATCTGCCCTTACGTGCGATGATGGATGTGTTGGCTGACCCAGCTGCAGCTGAGGTTGTGGTTGAGGTTTCGGTTGTTGTGGCTGCAACGTCGGTATGTCGTCGAATAGTATATCATCGATGTTGAGCTTCTCTATGACTGTGTACCCTCCAGGAATGGGCTTGATGATGCCCATGGAACTGAGGATGAGTGCATCAATGGAGCGAGGGGGCGGACCAATCTCTGAGTCAACGTCAACAACTCTATAGTGCTCAGCGACTCGGGCGAGCATTGAGCCGACCACTATGTATCCAATGCGATTCATTGTGCCTGATCTCTCTTTGTAGTCATGCACATGACGAAGGAAGAAAGCTCCGGGATTACATCGAATCCCCTGGGTCATGCAGTATAGAGGGAAGAGATCCCTCTGTGTGACAAAGCTTACACTCTGGTACCGTCCGTGGATGGTCCCCGTCATCAGCTTGTGGACCACACGGAGCGCTGGGTCTCTAATCCTTGAGGCCTTGGCGATCCTTGGCATGACCGCCTGGCCTGTGATCTCTTGCCACATGTCTTCAATAAAGATCTTGGATGTGGGGAAAAGAAGCATCCTTGTGTACTCCGGGGTCGCCAACTGATCCTCCAGAACAAAGCCGGCTATCCGGTTGAACTCCGCCAAGGTGATGTTATGGAAAACTCCACCCATCCAAAACAAGACCATCTGTACGTCCGGTCCCTCTGGTGCTAGGGCCGTATACATCCTAGCGGATGCCAAGAAGTCGATGGTGGCAGCCTGGTAAGCTGGACCGAGTGGCTCCAAAAGGAACTCCCATCCAATGGCCACTAGGTAGTCTCGAACTCTCTCCAAGAGGCCTACCTGCTCGAGGATGGGTAGGTCAATCTGTTGTGCAAACTTGAACTCAAAGTTGCGCAAGCGCTGTCTCCGCCTGAGCTGAGCGTCACTCATAGAGGGCAATCTAGGGACCGGCGGTGGCAACGATGCAATCGGCGTCTGTGGTAAAGGTGATAATCGAAGCCTCTTGCCTCGACCATGGGAAGAGCCACCTCTATGCATGGTGATGGGTATGTATGCTGAAAATGCTAAAAATTCTCTAGAGTGAGTGAGAGGGCTTTGGAAAATGAATGAGGATTATGAAGGGGAAACGGCGCTATTTATAGGCATCACAAGTAAAACGGTTGTTCTGGTCCTACAACAACCCGTTCTCCCTCTGGAACGAACCGTTCTGGATGGAGAACGGGTCATTCTACTCTGTGCTTCAACTAGAACGTCCCGTTCCGATTTGGGAACAGGTCGTTCAGGTTGACATTCATTGAGAACGACCTGTTCCAGTTTGGAACGACCCATTTTGGCTCTTACTTTTATGGGAACGGGGCATTCTGGTTCAAAATGGCTCATTCCCATTTTTTTTAATGAATACCTTTCCATATTTTCGTGCAATATGCATGCAATTTTTTAAATGCAACCTCATTTTTACTCTCAAAAAATCTAATTTGTCCATGTATCGGACAAATCACCGCTTGTTTGTGCCTTTGCTTTTTATTTACTAGGGGATATTCCTTGTTCCTTGTCTCACCGTTCCTTGTTGGTTGTGAACAACGTTGTTTCAGATGTCGCTTAACCCTCATTTTCAAAGAGGTTTTAACCATTCCATGTGAATATTTACTGTGCATACTCTGTGTATCTCTCAACTTATCTTAATGCCATGTAGGTTTGGGAGAAAAGGAGGGGATATTTACATTTTCTTTGCAAAAGGTTTATTAGAATGGATTTTCAAAAATGGTCTTTAGAAGAAAGGCTAGTTAAGGTAGGCTAGTGTATAGGCTGATGAACAAGCATATTTAAAACGAGAAAATCAATTTTGCATTAGCTTATTATTTCTTTTTAACGGGATCGCGTGTTGGCTAACTCACATGATACTTAAAACGAGGTATACGGAAGGGTAACCTTTTTTTTTTGTTTTTTTTACCGTCCCTTTAATCCTCATTCATTCGGAAAGTGAAACAACAAATGCAACAAACATATGCTCAAACAAATAATTTCGTGAGTAGTGAAAGTCCATGGTCTAAGGTCCCTGTCAAAGAAAGTGTGTTGTATATGATGGTTCTATATCTTTCACTTGGTCATTAAAGGCTCCCAAGGTGCCCCTATTAATGGACCTAGTGTCTCTGTCGCCTTAACTTGGCAAACTCTAAGGTTTGTCGTAATTTTTCGGGCTAGAGTAACCAGTTATCACCTTGAGTATAATTTTCGACAAGACTTGCAAGCTCTACAGTCGTTCTTGAGCCGGTCGTACGTCAACCACTCCTTATGTTTATACTCTCATGCCCCCGGGTGTAGGGGGAACTGTTGTGTGCTATAGTTTGTGTACAATTATTATTTCAAAGATGCATAAAATTCAAACAAACAGATATTGAGGCCAAACAAGTAAAATAAACAAGGTAAAGGGAAAAATGTTTAAATCATTAATTCTTATTTTACTACCTTCATCATTTATATCAGTCTAACTCTCTTTAGAGCTTCTCTAGTGGAGTTGTCATCTGTCGTAACTCGAAAAATTATGGACTTTTTAGCCGAAATAAAAAATACACGAAATAAATATAAAAAATATCTATTTACCAAAATAGGTGATTTTTGCCACGTAGGGGCCACACTGGCACAGAAGGCGCACCTACCCCCTGCATCTTCTATTGTGCATCAGTTTTGTATTAAATGCGTAAGGGGAACGTGCGTGTTTAATGCACAGAAGATGGCGCATGTACACCTTGCGCCTTCTTCACCTATCACAATAAGTGTGGTTATAATAAATGCTCAGGGATAGCAGTTTGGTGGCTCACAAAAGAAAAGACAGAGTGGGATTTAGCATGTCATGGTGGCATACTGATAAAAATTTAGGTTAAATTATAGTTCCCCTCTTTTCATTTATATATTATTTGATTTCCTTTTACTATTTTTAAAATATTTAATTTATTTTTCTAATTTATAAAAAAATAATATTGTCATATTCTTTTAAATTAACGCGTTAGTGAAGTTGATGAAACATTTTGTTAAAATTAAAAGACCAAGTTAAATAATTTTAAAATAGAAAAACCATTTTACATATATAAAAAAATCAAAAGTGTCATTTTATTTCTTATTTGTTACCATTTCTTTCATCTAAGTAATTAATCAATCAAATTAATCAAAAACCAATAAAAAAAGTTACAGTAATTAAAAACATTTAAAACAATTTAAAATAAATAAATGTTACATATATATAGAAACAAAATATTTTATCAATAATTATTCAATTTAGTACTTTTAAATTTACATAATTTTTTGATAAAGATAGGAAAAATTATATAATTTAATTTGACTCTTCTATTTTTAAATTATTTAATTTAGATTTCTAATTTTAAAAGAATGTTAAATATTATTTCTTTATTTTCAATATCATTAATATCAATAGGGATAGCAATAAAGTGTGACGAGTACAAGTTTTACTTTGTCCTCATTTTTGTTCTCATATTCTATACACTTTTTTTGTCCCCACACCTCATGAAAATAAATGTGTCTTATTTTCGTCTTTGTCAAGTACCAAGTATACTCATATCACTAAAAAAATTAATTAAATACTTTTTACAAAAAATATTAAAAAAAAAACTTTCACTGTGAAGTGACAATTATAAAAGTACATTAATTGAGGTTTATTTGAAATAAATTTAAAATAGAATACAAATTATATAAATATCAAATAAATTCTAAAAAAATAAATTAAGTTTCTTAAAAAAAAAAGTCAAATATTACGTTTATTTACACTCGATAAAATTAGATATTTCTTGTCAAAGTCATAATGAATTTAAACATTATCAAAAGTTCCTAAATGTTGCTGATATTAATTTGGAATGAATAATGATATTAATTTGGAATGAATAATGATATTAATTTTTATATTATAAAATAAATTCAAAATGTTAAAAATAAAATATTATATTAGATAGTATAAATAACAATTTTTGGTTTAAAAATTATTTAAACCAAATATTTACAACCATTTTGAAGCTACGGAAGATTAGTTTTGATTTATGGTTGAGAAAAGACGTGGAGGGAAAGAGAAAGATTTTTCCTTTTATCCATCATGTTCAAAATGTGTATAGATAACCATCCAAACCAAATTAATTACATGTACTATGTTTTTCCTTTTATCCTACCTTTTCCTTTCATGAAAACATGTACTGCGGCAACTATACCAGTAAACAAATAGACTAAATATTCTATTTTAAATTAACTTAATCAACAAGTAAATTTGAATTATGATTATGCTTATTTAGGATAATATCTCTGCACATTTATTATAACCACACTTATTGTGACAGGAAGAAGGCGCAGGATTTACGTGCACCATCTGCTGCGCATTAAAAACGCACATCTCCCTTGTACATTTAATACAAAACTGACACACAACAGATGGCGCAGGAGTAGGTGTGCCTTCTGTGCCAGCATGACCCCTACGTGGAAAAAATCACCTATTATGGTAAATAGTTATTTTTTATAATTATTTTGTATATTTTTTTATTTTATTTTTTTATTTCGGCTAGAAAGCTATTTAATCTTACAACTAATGTTTTAGACTACCGTTTGAAAATCTCATTAATTAGAGAATTCCCGGAAACTAAACTAATCCTTAATTAATAATTTTAAAAATAAGTTCATTACTCTTAACATTAAAAAAAAAAAAGGTTTTCAAATATTCAATAATGACCTTAATAACCCAAAATTGGATTTGAGGGTCAATTACATGTACGCAAAATATTAAGCACTCCTACAACGTTCTAAATTAGCATCCTAAGATGAAAATAACATAATAAGAATTAAAAATTTAAATATTTAATCCCCTTTATGAATGGTTATTTACATATTTGAAATTTAAATTGCACGAATGTTCCTAAGGCATCTACATGATTGCTTTTAGCATGATGATGTTATTAGAAATGAGAAAATAAAAGAAGAGAAAGAAGAAAATTAATTGAAATACCTTTTAGATGAACTGTATTAAATCTTCAAATAAATAAGGAGATAAGTGCTTTATAACAACCTTGCACAGTACACAGATAGCTCACAGATCTCCAGAAATACAAAAAAGAGAGAAAAATTTCGAGTTATAAGGAATTCTGAAGCAATTTTTTCGACCCTGAGAAAGAGGCAGAGCCCGCTATTTATAGACATCAGATGTGACCAGAACGGCCCGTTCCAGATCCGGAACGGCCGTTCTGGACTCTTCAGTTATGCATTAGTTTCGTATTTGAAACGGGCCGTTCTAAATGTAGAACGGCCCGTTCTAGAGTCTAGATTTAGACATAAATGTTTATTCTGGAACGGCCCGTTCCATAGGAGGATTTTAGACCATTTTCAGTAGCTTGGAACGGGCCGTTTCAGTATTAGAACGGCCCGTTACACTTTGAGAACAGGCCGTTCCATATTGGGAACAGGCCGTTCCATATTGGAAACACCCCGTTCCAGGTTGGAAACAGGCCGTTCCAGATTTGAAACGGGCCGTTCCAGAGTGGAAACGGGCCGTTCTGGCCTGGGAACATCCGTTTTGGGCTACTTAGTCAGCTTTTTGTTTTGCTTTAGATTTCTTGGTGTCATATCCTGTTATTTCCATACTTAAGAGTTCCTTTTCTTCACAAAATAGATGTTTGTTTCTTAATTTACTGGTCTAGACGAAATTAAGTGTCTACACCCACCATGATTGATCATTTGGTGGGCCAACGCAACCCGACTCATTTATGAGTGAGCTCAAAAAAATTAACCCAACCTGGCCCACTATGAGTTAGTGAGTTAAACAGGTTGGCTCACATTAAAAAAAAAATTTCATCATCTTTTTTTTTTTTTAATATACAACTAAAACCCAAAAAAACTCAAACCTATTTTTAAAATATGATATTCTTAATTAAGACATTTATAAATGGATCATCCATCCTAAACGTTAATTTTAAATACAATCAAATCAAATCTAAATAATCTCAAATAGATAAATATAATCTAAAATCATCTTAAACTTCAAATACAATCCAAAATCATAAAAATTACAAATCATAATCCAACATTAAATCATTATTGTCTTGTGTTGGGCTGCACTATAGTCTAATAATTATTGTATTTTTTTTTAATCATGTGTTGGTAGGCTAGTCTAATTCACCACAGGTTTAACCCGAATGAGTCAAGTTATTAATGAATTGGGTTCAAAATTAACCTATATTAAGATTTTCATTTTTTTTCAACCCAACCCAGTTCAAACCCGTGATAGTCCGGGTTTACTGAGACCCAGCCCAGTTTGACAGCTCTACCATATCCTACAAGACAGAGAAAAAAAAAATGCAGACAAAGCGTGCTCTTGCCTCTTGGTCGGTGACAGAAACCCTTGTGTCTTTTTGGTATAACAAACAAGGCCAGGGTCATGTGACAAACATAGTTGGACTATTTTCTAGACCCTGTGTATTCTAACTACATGCAACAAAAGTAAAAATAAAAAAGGTACTGTCACAATTTCTTTCTTATATAGATAGGGTAAAAATGGGTTCAACTCAACCAATTGACCCGTTATAATATTTTATTCATTTATCAAAATGTATTTGTGATTGTGTAGTAGAACTATTTTAGTGTTGGATAGATTTTTTCAATAGGTTGAGGATGGTTGAATTGTTTTACACATTGACAAATTTAAATGCATGAATTATTGCAATCCTTTTTTTAAAATATTCAAAGCAAGGTTTGTTTAAATATTCAAATTTAAATGCATGAATTACTATTATATAAAATAATATCCTGAGTTGGACTTGTTTAACTTACTTTGTTTCTCTCTGCATGATGTTCAACCGGTCTTTAGCAGTAATCCTAGACATGAGTAACGGATAAAAAAGAGCGGTAGATGATAAACACACATTCACTCTCGTATAAACACACCCCCTTTTTAAAAAAAATATATATAAAATGTCTAAATTACCCTTAAAAAAATGAAATTCTTAAATTTACACCCCCTTCTCCGCACCCCCTTCCCGGCACCCCCCCTTCCCCGAACCCTGCATTCTTGGCTTATAACTCCAGATGCTCCAATTGCATGGTTAATCATAGTTATTACAATCTTCAAGAACAAAACCAAAAATGTGATCGTAGAAACAAGTTAGTCAGAAGCATTTGTTTAACCTTTTTTCATATGGAAATTATAAACAATGCACTAATTATTAAAAAAAATTATTATCATGAACTGACAGAGACAGTTCTGCATATAATATAACCATGTTAAATTGAAAACTATATAAATATTAATCTATATCTACAAGAATTCATTCATACCGTTGGACTTGCCAACAAAGAAGTCCCTGAGTCTGCAATGGTTGAACAACCATCAGCACAATATCCTGATAGACAATTAGATCAGGTCAGACCAAATAAATTGAAACTATAACGCATTAATGAAAATGCCAACAATACATCATGGGAAGAACAACTTGTCACTTCTGCTAACACATTTTCTACACATACCAGTGGGTTTACCGGCAATAAGTACATCTCCCATATCAAACTGAAAACAAAAATGAAAATTAACAAAGAGAAAAATGTAAATAAAAAAAATATTAAGAATTAAAAAAAAGTATAACCTGCCAATATCCTTTTTTGGTCACAGGCACGTAAGTGTGCTTTCCCTTATAGTGAGCAGGATCAACACCACCAAAAATAATCTCACCCCGTTCCTCTTCCTCTGGGTTGCGGTTGAACCAGAATGAAAATACCGGTTCCTTAATGAGACCTTATTGCGGGGGTGCGGGGAAGGGGGGTGTGGGGTGCGGGGAAGGGGGTGCGGGGAAAGAGAGTGCGGGGAAGGGGGTGTAAATTTAGGAATTTTTTTTAAGGGTAATTTAGACATTTTATATATTTTTTTTTAAAAAGGGAGTGTATTTATACGAGAGTGGAGGTGTGTTTATCATCTGCCAAAAAAAGCCCCGACTTACATTAAATGATGGACTTTGACTTTTCAATGGATTGGGCTTCGTGTCTATTTATACCCAAAAGAAGGCCCATTCAAATTGAAATTAAATATAGAATATTTTTAAACTACAACATATATTTCTGAACAAAATTTAGTTACGGTGTTATTCTTCAAATACATCTCGATAATATGTGCAAATTTATATTATCGAAATTTACATTAAAAATGTAAATATATATTATTAAAGAAAAACTTTAATTATGATAAGTTTTTTGTTTTGTTTTTTTATTCATAGACATATCTTGTTTCAAACCAAAACCAAAATAAATTATAATTAAATAATTTAATATAATTAACAATATTTTTCATGCATATGAATTTTATACATTTTACAATCTTCATTTTTATACGGTACATATCCTTTGATTTTATTGATTTTTATTTATTTTTTAATTGTATTTTTGTTTGGAGGAAAAGTATTTTAGATTTTTCGGGAAAAAAATCCCTATATTTAAGTTTTCACTACAAAATATTGATACAAGAAACCAATAACACGTTATTTTGATGAAAACATTGCTTTAATATATTGATAAATATAGATTGTCATGAATTATATGGATGAACTTTTTTAATTTATTATATATTTACATATTATTTTAATAAATGTGTAAAGAATAGCAAATGTTGGAGTTGGTGTGACATGATAACTTTCTATAACAGGATAAAATAAACCAATATGTCTTCACATTTAATATTTTTTTTCTCCTTCCCTGGTTCTCTTCGGTTTCGAGGTAAGGAAAGTTGAAAGTTTGTTAGTATAGCAAAGTTGTTGCATTGTTGTGGATTATGTTAATTCGAGTTACTACTGAGTTGTATGATTTGAAGTACAATGACCTAAGTTGGGATTTGGGCTTTTGAAACATGTTGGTTTGAATATGGCAAATTAAATTCTTGTTGTTGCATGGGGTACATTTTTGTGTTAGTTATGATGTATATAGTTGGTTGTTAGTGATGCATGTTGGATCCTTGTTGAGTTTTAGGTTGTGGCTCAAAACTAGGTTCTACAAATGCAAAATTATAGTATTGTGTTCGACATGACTTTGTGGCATTGAGTGTTGTTCTAGTTTGAGGCTTTACATCTCGATTATGTTGAGCATAAGATTGGTAGCATGAGAAGAGGAATTTGTCTCAGGTTGGAAAGACACTGAGCATGGTTTAAATGGCACTGGGCATGAGAATGTTGAGAGGTCTCTAATTTGGTGGCATTGAGCCTAAGGTTGAGTGGCGCCCAACATGGTCAAGCTAGAGAGCTTACGGCCTAGGTGACGTCGGGCGCTAGTATGGCAACATCGGGCATGATGTTAAGAAAAGACTCTATATCTAAGATATGGCTAGGCATGGTACTTCACCATGCCAGACGTGAGGTCTTAGAGGACTCTACCTTAGCCACGTCGACTATGGATTGTGTAGCGTTAGGCGTGGGTGAGGTAGAGAGTTTCTTGGTTATATAGCGTCAAACATTAGTGTGCAGCACGAAACGCTGATAGTTGAAGAAAAATTGTTAATGTATGTGCTGAATTGTTGAATTACTTATTGTTTAATTTGTGTATTGATATATAAGGATGAATGAGTTGCATGGATGTGGTTGTATGTGTAATTTTTTTGTGAGTTGTTATTTGAAAGTTGAAATGAGTTGTAAGTTGTGTAATTGTGTTGAATATTGTTATATGTATGATGTTACTATGTTGATGAGATGTTGAATGCTGAGAATGTTTCTAGCATCTTGGCATTATGTTGTTGAGTTGTGATGACCAACAAAGGACTAGAGGGGATATCTTCGAAAGTTGCATATCATGTGGATATTGTGTAGTGGTGCATCGAGAGTCGAATTTGTTGAAAACCTTTCTTATAAATTTGACCCTTGAAACGGATAGTTATGTTGAGTCTCCTTTAGAACTATTGGTATCATGTGTGGACAAGGTCGAGAATCATGTGTATAAAGCAACCACAATATAAGGGCTAGGTTAACTATATTGATTATAAGTGACCGATCAAGTAAAGTACAAAGTCGATAACTTAGTTCCTAATTGAGTATCAGAAGGACATAGTATTTGGAGGGTAGTCAGTAGGCTAATCTCATAGGATGTTTAGTTAAGCTACCTAATGTCATGATTAGGAATGAGAATAGGTTAGACCTTAAATAAGGGTTTATGGCTTGGTCTCTTTAAAGTTTGGTCTAGCCTGACCTATTTAATAACTGAATGTATGGTTATCATCGGTAATTTCATTGATGCGACATGGAAATTCAAAAAAGATTTGAGTTTTGTGAAAGTTCTTGCTCCAAGATGTGGAATTGATGAGACTGATGCAATTTTTAAAGGCTTAAAGGCTTGGGATATTGAAAGTAAAGTTTTTTCAATATCCTTCGATAATGCATTTTATAATGATTCATGCCTGAGAACTCTAAAGGAGAACTTATCATTAAGTACTAAGTTAATTTTGGATGATTCATTATTTCATGTTAAATGTTGTGCTCATATATTGAATCTACTAGTGCATGATGGACTAGGTAAGATTAAGGCTATTATTTTCAATGTACGTGAAAGTGTTAAGTATATCAATTATAATGATTCTAGGTTGAAGGCTTTTTGTGATGTTGTTTAACAAAAGCATCTAAAAGATAGAAAACTAATTATCGATTGTCCAACAAGATGGAATTCCACATATCAAATGTTATCAACTACTTTAAAGTTTAAGATTGCTTTTGCAACATACAAGGAAAGGGAGCCACGTTATGATTATGCACCTTCACTTGAAGATTGGAACAAAGTTGAGAAAGTTTGTAAGCTTTTGGAAGTATTTAATTTAGCTACACATATAATTTCAAGAAGTGAGTATCCTACTACAAATTTATATCTTACAGAAGTGCGGAGAGTGAAAATGGTTATTGATGGGCAGCTGAAGATCTTTTTATGAGAAAAATGATAGCTCCAATGAAAATGAAGTTTGACAAGTATTGAGGGTAATGTAATTTACTTACGACTATTACAAGTGTTTTAGATCCTATGGTCAAATTTCATATTGTTGATATATGTTTCCCCTTTATATATACTAGAGGGGCCGAGACATTTCGTGTCTCTAATAGTTATACACAAATAAATATTATAAATTATGGATAATTATTTAGCAAAAATATAAGAAAGTTTTTTTTTTTATATTCAAGAGGTATAATCGTCCACTAAAAAATGGAGACCAAAAGGGTGGTTACCAAAATATATCCCCTTTATAATATATATATATATATATATATATATATATATATATATATATATATATATATATATATATATAAATCCAAGGATGTTGCTAAAAAGAATGTAGTGAAGGTTCAAAAGTCATTGGAACAATTATATGATGAGTATATGATTTTGAGTTTGTGAGAATCATCTTCAGTATAAATAGGTCATGGTGACAATAATTTAACATCTTTTATTGGAGTTAATTCTTCAATCATAATTGAATTTAGGTCATGGTGACAATAATTTAACATCTTCTATTAGAGTTAATTCTTCAATCATAATTGAATTTGACCATATTATGAGCATGGTGCATGAAAATGAAGTTATTCTTCTAATGAAATCAAAATTACAAACTTATCTTGATGACGGAGTTTATATTCCAAGGGATCATACACTAGTACAAAAAGAGGTCATTTACGTCGGTTATTTTAAGCTTTTTACGTCAGAAAAAAGTCTGACGTTAAAGCGGGAGACGTAAATTTACGTCGATTGTGAAATTCGACGTAAATTCGTCGGACATTGCCAAGATCCAACGTAAAAAAGTTGTAAACAAAAAAAACATAATGAGTGCAAGCAGAACGACCCATTCTGCTTGGAGAACGGGTCGTTCTGCTTGATAGAACATCCCAGAAGAAAAGGCCAACAACCTAAACAAATAGAACAACATAAAGACTGAATAGAACAAATAGCCACAATAGCAATGCGAAGATAAAAGGTGTTAGCGATTCATACCTGAGCTGCAACAATGTGCGAATGAGTAACGAAGAGTTCACCCCACTCTGCAGAAGATAGAAAAAATGATTTAGCAACAAAGGAGAGAGAGAGGGTTTATACGGAGAAAAATCTAGAAAACTGATGAGATCCGAGTGAGTGCGTGCGTGCGTGTGCCTCCCATGCACTCTTTTTACATTTTACGTCAGACCCTACCAGGTCCGACGTAAAAAAGTTCACAAAAATTACAAAAAATGTCACTGCATCTTTTTTACGTCAATTTTTGTTAAGTCCGATGAGAAAGAGGTGACGTAAAAGCCTCGTTTTCCACTAGTGATAATAACTTATTTAGTGCCTTGGAGTAGTGGAGGAACAACAACATGAAATATCAGGTTTTGTTAAAGATGATTGCTGATATACTTGTCATTCCAATCTCAACTATAGCATGAGAATCAACATTTAGTGCTATAGAGAGAATCATTAATGAATTTTGGTCTAAATTAAATGAAGAATCTATTGAAACACTCATTTGTGGTGGGGATTGACTTGATATAAATATAATTTAAAGTGAAAGTCAAAGGTAAAAGTTTGTTATTTTTACATGAATTTTTACTTACATTTAATAAAATAGTTATTTTTAATGTATTTTCTAATTTTCTATATATATATATATATATATATATATATATAATTTTGGAGGTGGGTGAAGGACATGAAGAGATCACCTTGAAGGTTTCACAACTTTGGTGTTGCTTGATATACTTTTTTTGGTTGTCATATTATAATTGTGTTAGCTTTTAAATTATTATTTTTGGTAGTATTAAATTGTCAGTATTGATTCTATTGAATTACTTTTAAATTATTGATTTTGGTGTTAGTATTAAACTGATTGTATTGAATAATTGTGTTATCTTTTTAAATCAATAAATTTTGTTATAGCTAAATAAATAATATGAATTATAATACATTCTTCTTAATATAATTCTAGAGAGATTAGAGAGAGTTTTGTAAGATCAACACTATAATTACAAATTGCTCGAAGATTCATCTAGAGTTGTAATCCTTAATCATGTTCCATGAGTGACTAAGTTCTCCATTATTGGGAATTGAGGTAGTTACTTTGAATTATGTAATTTTCTCTTTTTTTTCATTAAATAAAATAGTTATTTAGTTCATTGTTTTAGTCTTATATTAATGATTCTTGTGGCTTGATCAACCTTGTCATGATTTTATTTTTTTTAATTGAGGTTAAAAAATCTTTTCAAATTATGATCTAGATAAAACACTAATAACATTTATTACCTAGGAATTGTGATAAACATCATCAATCTATTTTTATCCTTGACCTTAATGCATGATTGTTTAATAAAAACTACCAAGGAATTGAGATTTTTCTTAAACAATCTAGAATTTCTCACCTAAGAAATCAGGGTTTAAATACAATTGTGGTCTGTTAAATTAATTGTATACTTGCAATGTTGAATAAAAAACAATAAGATTTTACATAGGGATAGTTAGTGAATCGATTCCTGACTGCTTTTATTAAACAACTCATTATTTCTCATATAAAGAATTAAGGTTTAAATACAATTGTGGGTTCTCAAATTAACTGTATACTTACAATGTTGAATAAAAAATAATAAGATTTTATATAGGAATAGTTAATGTAGCAATTCCTGATTGCTTTTATTATTAATTAATCTTCATTACAATTTATTGCTTCACTATTATTCTATTGTGTTCACTACAAGAAAATTCGCTATTACAGACTGCCAAAATTCGTGGGAAATGTCAAAAATCCGTGGGTAATAGTGCATTTTCGACGGATTACCGATGGACACTAATCCGTCGGTAAATTGCTCGTCTGAAATATTTACCGACGGATTTTTATCCGTGGGTAACTTTCCGACGGATTTTCCCACGGATTTATCCGTGGGTAATTACCCACGGATTTACCCACGGATATATCCGTGAGAAATTTCCCACGGGTTTATCTGTGGGAAATTACCCTGAAGGAATTTTTCGTCGAAAATTATAATTTTTTTTTTAATTTTAATAAATTTATTAATGTAACAACCCTCATATTTGGCCTCTCAAGGGTTATATTTCATGATATTTCATTGTTTAGCGTGTTTTATCCTTACTTGTGCAATTTCTGGGAAACTTCCCAGAAGGTCACCCATCACAGTACTACTCCAGCTCAAGCACGCTTAACTGTGAAGTTCTGATGAGTAAGCTACCGAAATGTATATGTATGTTGTCAGTATAACTTGTACAAATTAATTCATTTAAGTCATCCTCAAATATACAATCTCATATTTGTACTATAATAATAATATATAATTTTATATTACAAATAATAATAATTAATAATAATAATAATGATATATTTAATTATTATTTATTTATATCTACTTACTTTTATAAGTAATATCTACTTATTTTTATTTAAAATTATAATTTAAATTATTTAATTTTATAATCTATAATGATAATATAATTTATAAAATTATAAAGATTTATTTATTACATACTTATAAATTAAATTTTAATATTTTAAATAAATTATTAATTAATTTAATATATTTATTTACCTTAAATCAAAAATATAAAATTCAAAAAATGTATTTATCCTTGTTTTTTTTTCTTTTCTAATTATCAACTATTAATAAAATACTAACTTAAAATCTTATGTAATTATATATAATATTCTCATATCAATTTTTAAAACAAGATATTAGTTATACAAAAATATTAAGATCATATAGTAAATTGTCAATAAGATTCTAGTTAAATAATTTAAAATAATTAATGATTCAATTATATTGTTAATTAGCAAATAATTTATTTCAAAACTAATTAATTTTTTATATTAATTATTAGTAAAATTTAATAACTTTTAATTTAACAATTAATTGGATCGATAAAATTCAACACACACCATGAGTTATTGAACGAAATAACTTTACCAAGAGTTATTTTGTAAGTTATCTTAAATCAAACATATAAAACTCAAAAAATGTATTTATCCTTGTTTTATTTTTTAATTATCAACCATTAATAAAATACTAACTTAAAATCTTATCTAATAATATAATAATATTTTCATATCAAATTTAAAACCAATTCTTACATTTTTCGACAAATATAAATTTGTCTGAAATATTTCATCAATAATATAGTTTTTCCTACAAAAATTTTCTCATCGAAAATATAAATTTTCCAACAGATTTAATTTTGGTTTATAAGAAATCATCTTCGATTAATATAACATTTTGTATATATGATTTAAGAGTAAAAGATTTTTAATTTAACGGTTGAATTTATAAAATTCACATTTAATATAAAGTTATATGTCATCTTGTAACTGATTTTGTCTAAAAAATAATAGATAATCATACCCTTAACTGATTTTTTTATATATATTCTAATTTTATTTGTAATAATATGGTTATATATTTAAATAGTTTAATTTTAATAATTTTTTAAGTATATTTTTGTCTTTTCACTTAAAATATTTGAATTTCTATATTTTAATTTAAATTATTTTTTAAGTATATTTTTGTCTTTTTGTCTTAAATTTTTGAATTTCTATATTGTAATTTTAATAAATTTTTATTTCTATTATTTATTAATTCTTTTCTTTTTTAATGTTTTATAACATTATTAAAATTTTATAATTTTAATCTCTCTAATTTTATCTTACTTTTTATTTTATAAATATAATTTGGATTATTCATTTTATAATTAAATTATTTTTTTTAAATTTTTTATGAATTTACATTATAAAAATGTATTGAAACTCTTCAATCTTTATGAATGAACTTGTTTTGATTTACATAATTATAATTGATTTAATATCTTTAAATAGGATAATTATTTAATATAATTTTGAATTTAAAAAAATTTCACAGAATTTCCCACGAATTTGTTCGTGGGTAATTTCTCACAGATTTATCCATGGGAAATTTGTGAATTTTTTTTTAATTCAAATTTGTATTAAATAATTATCCTATTTAAAGATATTAAATCAATTATAATTATTTAAATCAAAACAAGTTCATTCATACAAAATAAAATGTCATACATAACAAATAAAGTTTAGGAGTTCAAATTTAAAAATAACATATAGTACGATCAGTAGAATTATAACATAATGTCTAATAATCAGAATATCCATGTTGTTGCTATCTAATAATAAAAAATTGAGGGATTTTAATACATTCTTGGAATGTAAACTCATAAAAAATTTTAAAAAAATTAATTTAATTATAAAACGAATAATCCAAATTATATTTATAAAATAAAAAGTAAGATAAAATTATAAATAAAATTATAAAATTTTAATAATGTTATAAAACATTAAAAAAGAAAAGAATTAATAAATAATAGAAATAAAAAATTATTAAAATTAAAATATAGAAATTCAAAAATTTAAGACAAAAAGACAAAAATATACTTAAAAAATAATTCAAATTAAAATATAGAAATTCAAATATTTTAAGTGAAAAGACAAAAATATACTTAAAAATTATTAAAATTAAACTATTTAAATATATAATCATATTATTACAAATAAAATTAGAATATATAAAATAAAAATCAGTTAAGGGTATGATTATCTATTATTTTTTAGACAAAATCAGTTACAAGATGACATATATTTCTCTTTATCTATTACTATAGATAATCAAACAACTATATATTTAACTATTTTTCTTCAATTCATTTTCTCTGTCTTTATCTCTACTTTTTATATATAGACTCATTGAAGTTTTAAATACTCATATTTATACTCGTTACTTTGTATTTTACTGATTTACTTAAATATAAAATTCAAAAATCAATAAAATGTAAATTTAAGAAATTACTACAACTTAAAGAGAGATTTTTAAATTAATCAGTTATTAGGAACAAAAATAATTATTTAGTGTAATTATTTTAACTTTAATGTTTTAAGTTTTAAATAAAGAAGATTTAATCTAGAAAAAATTCCATTAACCCCTACTTGAAGTTTTTCTCAATAACGTCATACGTATATCTCTTCTCAAATTTTTAAGTGAGTATTAATTTTCTTATTTATTTATTTAAGTGGCACATAAAGATAATACTATTTATATACTAATAAGAGAAAATAATTTATTAATACAAATATCATTAATTAAATGAGATTTGATCTCTTATTTCATTATTTCAACTTTTTGAAATTTATTTTAAATATCATGCACACTGTGATTTAAAAAATATATTAAATTTAAGTAATAATTTTGAAAATGAATTGAAAAAAATCTTATTTTCAAAATTGAAGATCAATGAAAGTTTTCATGAAAATGACATGCATAATATTGGATGTAATTTAGAAATAAATGATAGATACATACATATGATATTTGCAGAACATAATTTAACTTTTTTTCCCCTTATTTAATTAATAACGTTATTTTCAAAGAGATGAGTGATTTTTAATAATTAAAGAAAAGATATGGTATTCTTAAATTTGGACGTCATGTGTTGGTATTTTAAGTAAAAAAAACACATTTATGTTAATTAGTTTATAATTTATAATAACCTAAACATATAATTATATATAGGTAATATAATATAAGTCATACCTCACAAACTTTGATTTATATATATCTTATTTATATTTTGAAAACACCCATATAATAATGAAAATATTATATAGTGCATTGTTGTGTGTATCGATGCGATTATGATTGGTTGCATTTGAAAAATAATTGGCTTAAATTTTATTTAATAATTTCAGACGGATTTAAATTCGTGGGAAATTCTGTTCAGGAATTTTAGACGGATTTAAATCCATGGGAAATTCTGTTCAGAAATTTCAGACGGATTTAAATCCGTGGGAAATTCACTCAGAAATTTCAGACGGATTTAAATCTGTGGGAAATTTTGTCAGAAATTCCAGACGGATTTAAATCCGTCAGAAATTCCGTCAGAAATTCCATCATTTAAAAATCCGTCAGAAATTCCGACGAAAATTTCCCACGATCTAAATCCGTCGAAAATTCCATCGGAAATTTCCCACGGATCTAAATCCGTGGGAAATTTCCGACGAATTTTTGTCCGTGGGAAATTTAATTTTTTATTGTAGTGGTTTGAACAATTTCCTTTTGATATAAACTCAAGTATCTATAGATTTATTATTTGAATTTTTGTCCTTTTTACTACTACGTTAATTGGTAATACTTACCAAATTTTGAATCAATCTTTATTCTTTTATTTCTCAATTTTATTATGTGGAAAAAATCAAAAATTACAAATATGAAATATATTTTAATAGATTTTGTTACAATTCAATTAATAAATAACTCAATTTTTAATCTTGTATATGCGTTTTGTACTCTAATAATTAATCAAATAAAAAAAAGCTCTCCAGTATTTTTTATAAAACCAAATTAAAAATTTGAGTTAATTATTTTTATAAGAATCAATCTAAAAACATATCTTGCGTTAATTATTTTTATTTATTTTTACAAAAATACTGTTAATTATAATGGGTCCTTTTTATGTTTAATAAATACTAACTTTTTTCCAAATAAGAAAACATTAAGTAGGATATAAATTAATGTCTTCGAGAGACTAACTTTTCTTTGTATGGAAAAAGAATTTATAAACCTGATTTTTCCCTTTTATATTCATAGTTAATAAAAAAAAATAACAATCAAATATGCTATTGATGAGAAAAAAAATTAAAAAAATAAAATATTTAGGGTTATCTAGATTAGGGCTGCATGTTGAAATGGGTGAGACATAAGCTTGATGTGATGTATATGTGGGTGTTCGTTTTCTTTAGTTACTTCTTTTTAAAAAAAAAAAAAAAAAAAAAAAAAAAAAAAAAAAAAACTAAAGCAATCTTTTCAAATAAAAAATTAAACACGGCCGTATTTTATTTTTAAATCTACTTTATTCAGATTTCCACGTTAAATTTAACACGACTATATTTTTAATATTGAAATTTAAGAGACCGATTAAATGAAAACAATTGTTATCAAGACATAGAAATTACAACAGGACATGCACACCCCTTTGCTTTTATTAATGTTTTCTCTTTATCTTCATTTCGAAATCGACGTTTCCTTGACGAAATCGTAAAGCCAGGTTTAGGTTTAGGTTTTAACCAGGCAAAGACACCGCATAGTGTCCCATTTATTTAAGTGTCTTTTTGTTTAATGTTCTTGATAGAAACCATGCCATATTTGGTGGAGACTTGGTCCTGAAAACAAAGTGATCGAAATTGAAAGCATTAATGCTTCGGAAACGGTTCTTGTCACCTCTCGCCTTCATCTTTTGCCATCTATTACTCAACTTTGACCATTCATCTAGATTTACTTTTCATTCGATTAATCTTGGGTTCTGGTTTTGAGCAACAAATTCAATAAATATTGGTCTTACAAATATCGTAATATTGTATGGGAACTCCAAAATCACCTTGGCATAATAATCAAAAACAATTGTGCGAATACGATACTCATGGGTAGATGAAGAAAATAGGTTGAATTATTAAGTTCCCGGACTACATCTGGAAATTTTTTTGATAAGTTTTTAATTACATATTTGATCATGTAACTTACGAGTGCAAGTTGTATTTAATTACCTTTTTATTATATAAAAATAAATAATATTTATTATTGTTATTAAAAGTTAGTTTTTGGACCTACCTATAATGTCGCATCCGGTGGTTAACAAGCTGAACCTTCAATGCATGTTCAAGTTCAACTATTACTTTTAAATAAACACTGATCTGAATAAAACCCACTTTTAAGAAGTCCATATGAGATGCCCTTAAAAAATGAAAAGAAATAAATGTTAGAGAAGATGATTTAAATCATGTAATAGAAATAGAGTTAATCATCCCTACACCGTTATTGTGAAGTTAAACTTTACAATGATATCTTTCAAAGTTACTTATTTTATTATTATTTCATTAAATAAATAACTGACATATCACTATTAAAAAATATGATTGGTTGTCCATGTAAAAAAACTTTACACTGTGTATAAATGATTAACTCATAAAAATATATAAAAAGGAAAAATAAAATAAAATAAAGTTATAAAATTTATTTTAAATGTATCATTATTTATTGCTTATTTTCAAGACCAATAAGTGTTTACTTTTTTTTTTTTGTCTCCATGACACTAATTAGATATTTTGCGTTTATACTGCGAAAATAGTTTATTTAATAAAAAAATCTCGTATTTTATTATTATTATCATGCGTAAAAATAATAATTATAATAATATTAGTCTGATCCAATGGATTGAAAAATATAGTATGACAGGAAAAAAAATCAGATTATTTAAGCTAACAAAGAGATGTCGTTGATGATACGATTTCATGTCACATGATCCAACTCAAGATCTGGTCATATATAGGGATCCTCGTGTTTCGGATTCTGTCTTCTCAATTGCAGAGGGTCGTATATACATGAATTATACTTTGCTACGGACATGGAAGCTTCAGGCATGCATGGTTCCACGGGTTTTTTAGAACAAAACATTTTGACAGTCATAAAAGCAGCACCTTGTGCCATGTGATGATGAATAAATACTAGGTTAAACTAAACAAGGTTGTGCATGTTTCCGCACGCCTCACTTGTAAATGCTTCTAGCCAGTGAAACTAAATTTTTAAAACAATTAAAGTGTGGAACAACAGTGGATCATTTTTATTTGAGAATAAAATAGAATCGTACTAGGATTCAGGATTGATTCCTCAATATTACTTCTCTGTACGTAAATAAAATCTCGTGAGCAACCATAAAGTTTGAAAATGGATTTGCCTAACGAGAAATTAAGAACAAGATAAGCTTGAAACAGTGAATGATAAGATCCATCTTCACATTACCTTTTACTTTTCCTACCTTGGGATAAATTCTAACCACTAAACCACCTATATGTTGCATTTTTGTCTCCGTGACTACCATACATTTTAATTCTCACCATTAATTCTTTTATCTTTTATCTTCTTTTTTTTTTCACTCTAGCTACTATATGATCTGTCTCTCTCTTTACGTGCATTTAACATTTTTGTGCCCTACAGTTAAGCGATAAGGGAATACAATTGCAGTTAGACCTCCCTTTCCCCCTTCCCCACAAAAAAAAAAAAAAAAAAAAACAAAAAGTATTGGTAAGACACCTTTTTCTTTATATATTTTCTATTATCAAATTCAAATTTATAAAATATGAGTGAGACTCGTTATAGAATGTGACCCACTAATTTTATATTTTTAATAACTTTTTATTAGTAATTAAAAAATATTACAAGTTTGTTACTTGTGTTTATAAAATGTGATCGGGTATGACTCAATTGCTAATTAATAATCACTAAATTTGGGGGAAAGACATATGTTCAATTCCTGCACAATATATATATAAACTAAAAAATTTAATTTGAATGTAATTAAGTTTTGGATTAAGGATTAATATTATAGTTGACTAAAATAACAAAAATATGTAAAACTATTTTGAAATTCCATTTAAAACTTAAAAACCTAATTACGATTTTTATGAAACTTTTACTGATTTTGGTTGCACGACAAATTTAATTTAATTCACGTTTGTGAGAAGCAACACAATGAGTAACTTATACTGATTTTGGTCATTTGTATGTAATTTTATCATTTAATTCACGTTTTATTTTGGACATGTTTCTAAATACGTAATTAACTCAATAATTACCTTTAAAAATTTGTTTAAAATTTTAGTATTAAAAATGAATTAAAAAAATATTGAGCAAAAGGATTCTATTAAGAATAAAATTCATATATATAATTTTTTATATGTGATTAATGTAATTCTCTAATCAAAATTAAAATTTTACTGCGATAACATGTATAATATATATATATATATATATATATATATATATATATATATTAATGAGATTAAAATTAAAAGTATATATATATATATATATTATTGAGATAAAATTAAGGTTTTAATTGGAGGTTTACACTGACCATATATAAAAAAACATTATATCTAAATTTTTTTTCTATTAATACCAATCAAACAATCTTTTTAATAAAAAATAGACTTATGTTTTTAGTGTAAATTTTTTTACACCGTTATTTAATATAAAAATATATATATATAGTCATATACTATGTGTAAAATTATTTTAAAGTGAATTCATAGTTTTTTCAGTAAAAATAAACTACCAATTTTTTTATAATAGAAACTAGATCAACAAATTCAGTAAAATGTAAACATTTTCTCTCTTCTACTGTTTTTTTTTAAAACTAAACCACATGTATGTCTTTAAGGGATAATTTTAATATAGATAAATAAAATTATCATAAGTGATGAAGGATGAAATTGGAGAGCACTAATTTGATACTATAATGGATGAAACAGTGAATAATGGGGAGTCTAAGGGTGATGATAACCTCCTCTTTGGTGTGATAAGTCACCACATGACACTTTATACATAGCACTTAATGGGTTTAATTTTAGTATAGTCAAAAGCGATGAGGTGGAGGCAACAGCAAAACAGCTCGGTCGCCAACACGCCGCAACACATGCGTAAACCCACCGTCGATGACGTCACCCACACGTGAACCTATAATTACTTTTCCCTTTACCTTTACTTTACCATGGTCCCACCTTCTCACGTGCGCCCTCTTAATATATTTTATAACAATATATATAATATCCCTTTTTCTTGTGAGTGGAGTCAATTAGGAATGTGTCTTCCTCTGCTTTCCACCTCTTTCTTTCTTGTTACTATAATGTTGGTTTTTCTTAACAATATTTTATGGGTGTCACGCTCCGAATCTAACACATTATTGACTTTGTGTTTGACAACTCTGTTTTTGCAATCCCGATAACCCATAACTTAACATTAATTAATTTCCCTATTAATTATCTCCCACACTTTGCGCCATCACCATGGGACCTATGTTTCGTTGAATTTTCCATTCCATCTATGTGATTTCTTCCTTCTTGTTCCATGCCATTGTCCTCCATGTGGCATTTTTTTACTAGCTTCGTAATCTTTCTATCTGTTAACTGCTCATTAAGTCAACTCCACCTATGCTTCTATCCCGTGATTAGACATTCAACCAACATAATCTTTTTTTTTTTTTTCTTTTCTTTTGGTATTTGTTTTGCTTGTTCGTTGTTCCTGTCCTGTTCAATTTTCCGGGTCAAGCAAGAAAAGATTACTTGGGAAGATCAACGGTGCATCCACAAACATGATGTGTCTCTAGAATGGAAACTTGTTCACACTTTTCTAGTTCACTGTCATTGCTCATGTCATGCCAAGAATAATCCAACCGTGCACCAGTTTCCTACTACCAAAGTAGAACTCAGACCCGTTGTTTATGAGCCTGTTTGTATTTCAGGCTCAAAACAAATTTCCACAGAAGCGAAAAAAAAAAAGTTTCTTACGAAAAAATCATTATAGTTTTTATTTCTTTGAAAAATAAAATGATGTCATTAATAGATAATGATCCTGAAATTTGGCATGAGAAATGCCAAAGATCAGATTTGAATGTCTGATACAAATGTCTTCTAAACCAATCAGAGAAAACGAATAAATCCCCCTAAAGCAAAACCAAATGTTTATCACACATAAATTAGAACACCAACTTAACAAAGATTATCTTAGACATGTGCATCTCCTGGCATTTTCTCCAAACACCAATATCTGAGCTTCCACTGATTCTGATAGTACCACAACAAGCACTAGCCAAAAGATACTCTATCGTAATTCGGACAAAAGCCTCTTTTGTTAGCATTAGAACGTGTTTTTCTGTTTTTCACATTAGAAATCGTACAAACGGAGTTAGCAAAATAAAACAAACGGACCCTAGTTTTGTCTACATGAGTATAAAGGTACATAATTTTCAGCCTTAGATTTGCATTTAACACAAGATTAAATTTTAATTGTAAGTAATTTATAAGGCAGCAACAAGAAAATGGTACAATCTCTGAAGAGGTGAATACATAAAAGCAAGAATGACTCTCCCCTTGTTTCAACAGGTATTCGACTTGAATACTGTTTTTTTTAACTACGTACAAACCAATCATCTTTATAGGATCTCAAACTTTTTTCCTTGTCCTCAACAAAATTTGAAAAGAGAACTCAACTAGGCAAAGATAAAGCGAAAAGAGGAGGAAAATACGAGTTATGATCACTCCAATCAAAATTCCAAAATCCAAACATCCCTTTGAGACAAAATAGAAACATTTATGTGGAGAGCTTTGATATTCAAAAATTAGATCAGGCTGCCTCCTTCCATTGCTCCAGGAAGAGGGCTAAAGGGTCAGAAAATGGGAATAGAGGACTTCATGAACCATCTGTACAATTGAAAGAATGGTTTACTTTCCTCCACTACAGTCCTACATTATTGCTGCCAGAATCCATTAGAATAGTCAGCCTCCTTGCTGTTCTTGTGAAGTCACTGCAACAGCATCAAAGAGATAAACAAGTCAGGCTCTACCATGGACCGTATTTTCCAATTCAATAGGACAATGATTGTGTTTATTACTACCTGAATGGTTCGTCACCAATGTGTTTGACTGCTCCAGTTTTATCGCGGTATAGTACCTGACTCAACATCTCAGACTTCTCTATGCTAAACATGTCTGCCAGCTTTCTGTTTAGATCATCATAAGACTGAAGCAACGAAAGGTCCATAGTCCGACCAACATCTTCTGATTCCATAAAAACTTTACAGTGACCAGTCTCCAAGTTGGCCTCGCTTTCTTGGTGGTTATCCCTATACCACTGGAACCTCTCGCAAGAGGAGCGTTCGTGTTGGCCTTGGTGATGAAGAGCTGATCCAGAACCATCGGAAAAATTAGCCACTTTATCAGCATTTCCATCTGATGAACAATTTCTGGTAAGAACTGGGGAGAGTGTATCGCCAGAGCTGCTTAGAGAGATCTGCTGCTCGGTGAGAATTTTTTGGCCGAAAAGCATGAGATGGGGTGTCTTCCCATCATCCAATTTCTTTGGAGACTGAGTAGAATTTGCCATAGATAGTAAGCAAGAGACGTTCTCACTCATGCTGGGCTTTGGCAATGTTGGGTTGTTTGAGACCCTCATTGGTGTAGCAGCATGATCAAGGGGCGGGAAACCAGCCGGAAATAGACCTGACTGCAGTTTATTGAGGTGGAGATCCGATAAGGATATACCGTAGTGAGCATGCCTGGCTCCCTGCATGCCAGCAGGAGTACTTTCGGGTAAACATCCAAACTGGTTGGTGTTGCTGGGACCTAGAAGGTTGCCGGGAAATGTTGGCAAAGGAATCTGGCCATCAAGCGGGAAGTCCGGGTGTTGAGGCAATCTCAATTTCTTCCGGGGTGGTGAGAAAGGAGAAAGATGAATGGCAGGCATGTTTGACACCAATTCAACCAGCCATGGGCTCACCCTTCTCACATTTTGAAGTAAATCTGGTTCATCCCATGTAACCTACATGTATAACTTAAGCAAATTAGTCGGAGTTGACTCATAATAGAGAAATTCAAGTTAACCAGGTTTTACTAGCGTTAAACACGCAAAATGTTACTAGTTGCATGACAAGAGTGTAATCTTGAGTGAATGTAGAAACAACATCATAGAATTCATCTATAAATCTAATTTTCCAGAAGTAAATTTAATTAGCAATAAGTAACTGCAAAGTTCAATCGTTTCTAAATTTTAATTAACTGAATGCATCCGTGCCAACATATTTTACCATCAACTAACAACTCTACATATATCCACAGTCCAATGCATGAATGACACCATAACATTTCTACCAAATTCCCTTAACAGCTGAGTATATTGCTGATGCTAAGGCATCTCGGGCAAAAATGAACTAACAAATAAGCATGAGTACAATTCATCATGTTGCAGTAATATGTAATGTTCTATGATGTTACCTGGAGAAGCCTCCAAGGTGAATTAGGCCAATTAAGGGGATCAGCAACCTGAACTGAAGATATCGTTCCCATAAACCAACTAATACGCGAGGAGTCCTCCGTTTCAAAGGCCATCTTGAACCTTATTCCAGAACACCACCTAATCTGCAGTGCTGCTTCAACTAGTGAAGCCTTCACACAAAACTCCGGTGTACTTGCCCGAGGGTAGTAAACAACCTCAAAGGGTTGCTTATTGGCTGCAAGATTTGCAGCTTCAATAACCGCTTCTGGCCTCACTTTTCCCCTGCCTATCATACTCACACTTGGGTTCAACCCATTGCTGTTACCATTCCTCAGAATTCTGTTATCATCTTCCCTCAGAAACGCTGAAAATCCACCATAGGGCACAGGACAATTTCCACCAGCAGGGTTCCACCCTGAGGGAGCCTCAGGTCCTCCACCAATCCCCTTCTTTGCTCGCCGGATCCCGACACAAAGATCTCCATTTTCGGCCCTCAAGAACACAATTGAGTCCCCTGCAACAAGCTTTTTGTGATTCACAAAAGTACTCCACCCAGTGGTCAACAGGTGCCGCCGCGGCGTGCCCCTATAGATGTGTCTGAATTTCCATGTTTCCCCATGAACATCCTTGGCAAGGATGGTCTGAACCGGAGGCTCGATCGAGTAGTCCAACCGGGGGAAAATTGTCTCAGCACAATACCTAGGAACAGAAAACCCCCCACCATTGTTGGCATCAGACTGGGTCAAGGTCTTTGCAAATGAAGCAGGCTTGTCCTGGGTTTCAGCCCCAACAACATCACGGTCATAATCAGCCTCAGTGGCATTCAGAGGAACAAGCCTGAGCTTGGCATAGACCTCATCAGTCTCAGGATCAGCCATGTATTTGATTGCAGCCACTCTGCATGGAACGAAAGGTGGAACCTTAGGGCAAGACCTGAAGTTAACTGGTGCACATGCATGCTCAGCATGCCCCTGAGGGAAGTAATACACCTTAGTGTTCACTGCAGGCATCTGCACCATACCACCTGCACACGCATGCCATAGCTGAGGATCCAAACACCTCTCCACCTCCTTTGATTTCTCTTTTGAGTCCATGAATGTAATCATCTTTCACTGCAAGTGCAAATTTTTCCCAAATTGAGCAAACTATTGATGACTAAGAAAGAAGAAATAAAAAAACATTCATTTCTGAATTAAAAGATCAGCACAGTTGCATTATTATGAGCCTCTTTCTTACCTTAAAAAACATGTATATGATCACACCAACAAAGAAGCCAGAAGAAAATTCAGTGCCACGTGTCCACAACAATTGAGAGAAGCCTCACAAAGTGGTTGCAAATTATATTTCCACTGAGAAAGAGAATCCTAGTCGCCCACAGTTTCAGAGTCCCAATTTTGTTGACTGACCAATTCAAACATGAAAACTCTCTCTCTCTCTAAATTGCTTTGTCTCCGCAACTTTGATACCAAAAGTCCCTAATGTCCAGGAAAATTGAAGCTGTCAAAGGGTGGCTTTCATGGAGGCAGTGCTCCAAAATATGAAATTTCAAGGAAACACTTGAAGCCCACCAATTTTTGTTATCTTTTCTGTTGTTGTTCTGTTAATAGAAGGTAGTTCACTCAAAGTGAAACACAGAATTTGAAGACAAAGTTGGAGAGACAGTGATAAGGTTGGAAGTAAATGATTTCATTCAGAAACACGAACATGTTACAAAACACAGTTCAAGATCTAAGACAGAACACAACACAACAGTCTCAGTCGCTGTCTTGTCTCTGGTTAAAAATAAATTAATAAAAAAGGAAGCAAAGAGGATAAAAAAAAATTTAAAAAAAAAATCTGTAACTGCCCACACAAGAATCTCTGCAAGAAGATCTCCAAAATTGAAGCGAAGGCAACAAAGACCCGCGAAAAAGAAGAGAAGAAAAAAACGGAATTCACGAAAGCGAATCTTTGGGGTTGAAATATTGGAAAGCCACGAAGTGTGTGGCCGACATGGATGCACAGATAAAAGGAGAGGAACAGACCCACACTCTTTGCAGAGCAGAGAAGGCTTTTGTTTTTTTGGCTATGGATGATGCAATGCAATAGCAAGAGTCCAAAAGCACACACGCACCATGACACAACACACGAAACAAACTAACACTACATTTAATAAACCAAACCCCTTTCTTTTAGCAACCCTCTTCCTCTTGCTCCACTTAGTAATAATAATAATAATAATAATGTGGGACTGTTTTCTATTTTTATAAAATATAAATACAAATTCACCTCACTTCTTTTTCTTCCAACCTTTTCATTTCTTAACTCCTACATCTTAATTATTTTACTAAATAATAATTCAGAATGAGGCACAATGCATAACAATTGATCTCAATATAAAAAACATTTTAACCTCATCCTTGTAAGTGTTGTTCTCGCCTTTTTCGTCGGATCTGAAAAAGTAAACCCCGTATCTTGAGAAGCCAGCAAGACATCAAAGATATGTTGAGGAAGCTGAGTTGTGTTCTGTTACTTGCTTTCAAAATATAGTTTGAGCTTATAGGTTTCTAAAAATCTAGTGAGAAACTCACTAATTTTTTTTCTTCACATACAGTTGTAATTTTATCAATGATTTTAACATGTTACGTTGTTTTGAATGAACACATGATGATAATATAATTGCTTTCAATGTGAGACTTTCTTTCCAAATTCTACAAACAGCGTTAAAGATGATGACGTGGATGTCACGTAGATGCATAGGTGGCATGCCTCCTCTCCCCTTTCTTTAATGATCTGGAACGGCCCGTTCTGAAACTAGAACGGTCCGTTTCGCTTGCATTCCTTGTGTGTTAATTTTGCATCTGGAACAGGCCATTCCAGATTCAAAAAAAAACACACAAAGAATGCAAGCGGAACGGACCGTTCTGGTTTCAGAATGGGCCGTTCCAGATCCAAGGATTGTTCTTGAATATCTTAGTTTTCTCCATATTGAAATTTTAACCGGGCAAATTGTGAACTATGATTGATTTTCTTTAAATTTTTTAATATAGAGTATCGTCTCAATTTGGAAGAATTTAATAGTATCTTTGGATTTCGAACCCCAAGATCATTTAATTCATACATGTTTTGGGAGGTTGTAACAGGTCATACATAATGGGAGGCTGGTTAATGCAATTCATCTACATTCGTCATGCTGCCATTAAAATTATGCATAAGTTTATTGCATCTACTGTTCTAGGTCGTGGCGGCTCAGACGGTAAACTACGCCTAATTGATTTATTATTTATATGGGCAATGATGAAAAATAAGGATGAAAAGATCAACTCTGGTGCATATTTTAATATTTGAATTTATGTTATATTCTGAATTTTTGTTTTCAATCTTTGAATCACATTACTACATTTTGTTGAACATTTTGTTGAAATGTAACACTTAAATTTAAACATCAATCCTGGTTGGCGTTTCAGAACGGCCCGTGCTGAATCCAGAACGGCTCGTTCTGATTCACTCGTTGTGTGTTACATTTGCATCTGGAACGGGCCGTTTCAGTTACAAAATTAACACATAACGAGTAAGATCAGAACGACTCGTTCTGGTTTCAGAACGGGTCGTTCCAGGTTCATTAAAGAAGGACTATGGAAACTTACCACGTATGTATCTACGTGGCATCTATGTCATCTACATTTGACACTGTTTGTAAAATTTGGACGGAAGTCCCATATTGACATTTTTTAAATTATTAGGGACCAAATTGAAATAAAAAATTTATAGAGAGATGAAATTGAAACTATTAATTATTATAAAGGACCAAATTAGGTGTTTTACCTTATTTTTATGATGAAAACATAGTGAATTAAAATAAGAAATGAAACACGAATTAAGCTACTCATTCTCTGCTAATATTTTAATATCTTTAAGTATTTAGTTTATTAAATAAAGTGAGCCATTTAATAAATGAGTACATGTATTTATCTTCTGTATATTTAAATTAAAATTACTTTTTTAGCGAAAATATCTTTAACTTTTTAAAGAATTTTTATTAATTTTTGGTCTATTTTATCTATCATTTTTTTATTTCTAAATTAAATTTTTATATTTTAAAATATCATTAATTAAAATAATTTTACCATAATATAAATTACTTATTTTAAATTTTGAATATTATTTATGATAAAAAAATAATAAATTTTAGTTATGCAAATTAAACATATATTATATAAAATATTTTTTATTCATCGATCAATGAATCTATATATATATATATATATATATATATATATATATATATATATATATATATATATATATTATAAAATTAAATTATTAAAATTCAATACTTTGTAAATTTAAGAAATTTTATATTTTAATTAAAAAAAATAGTATTTACTAATATAATACTCTAGATTTATTTACCATTCCCTTGTTGTTCTTAAGGATCCAACTTCCTTTCTTTATTTTTTGGATTTGGGATTAATGAGTAGTCATGATCTTTATATTTAATAGTTCAATTACTAGTAGCAGAAAAACATCTAGCTACCTAAAATTAATATATAAACAATATCTAAATATATGCACAATAATATATATATATATATATATATATATATATATATATATGAAAAGATATATAAACAATTGCTAAAGTGTGTGTATATTCACACACACACACAAGTGTATAAACATAAACAATATTCAGTACTCAATATTAATCATAAGTTGTCAGTCAAATAATTCAACTATACTAGTTATATCAAAGTAGCCCCAAAATACACATCTCTGCCAACAACCAACCCGACCTTAAAGCAAACCTTGCCACCAGCATATCCCTACTTTGCTCTTATGTAAACATGATTGTCGCAGTCTAACCACAAGAAAACATGTAAAGGTAAGTTAGTATTTAAAAGAATAAATATATAATAAATATAGAAGTATAATAAGTATACTACCAACACCGATATGTAAACCATGCAACACACCGACAACATGGCTTACAACTAGCAAGATAACATGGCATTCAACACCTGAAGAAAGCAAACAACTTAATCACATCACAATCTCATTCAATCATAATCCACATATCATATCAACAACAACACAAAATATGCATTCATCTCAATTACATGTGTTGTTACGCATTCACTAATAAGGATCTCTTACAACAAGATGAATAGTCTAACTGGTTTGACTTTATCGAACCAACACGATCTATTTTACACTACTAGATCAACAGTCAATTTGAATCAAAGTCCACAATAACATGATTTCTCAAATGTCATCACTTAAATTAAGAGGTCTAGTATTATTGTTATGGTTGAACAACTTGGGTGTGAACCTACCATGATATTAACTTGTATAATTAAACCTCTTATGAGATTAACCCATCAACTAGCCTTCATACGCCCTTCTAGTATTCAGTTAGAGATTTTGGCCCCTAGCCTTGTACCTTACTCGGTTGGTTGCTTTATATATGTATATCTCGACCTTACCCACATATGGATCAACATTGACTTGTAATTAGTACAATTTGACCTAGCCCCTATACTGTGGTCACTTATAGCCAATATACCTCAACCTTACCCACATACCATATCAACTAAGGTCCTAGAGAAAATTTAATTATTCACTTCAAGAGTTAACTACTTAAGAAAAGTTTTCAATAACTGGGTTGAGTACCATACCAATATCCTCACAATGGGATATCAAACTTTTAAAAACACCATCTCATCTTGTCTTAAGTCAATCAACACAACATACCCTAATGTCATAATGCGTAAAGCATTCTTAGCACCATTGCCTTAACGGTTAAATAGTTTATCATCTATAAACATTATCCTTGATCAATGTTTATAGAACCAACACCATTCAACAACATTCATTTATCAACCATTTGATCATCAATATAGATTATCCCATATCAATGCATAAAGAACTAACAACATATATCAAATGCAACATGTAATAGATGCAACTAACCTAAACATGTTCACCATTGTCTCAATCAAACAACAAGTTTTCACAAGGCAAACCACACTTGGCACTGTTGAGCTTAGGAGAGCTTGAAGCCTAAAGAAGTTTTGATGATCACAACACAAGTGTACAACAACAAACAACACAAGTGCACAACAACAACTTACAACTTGGAAGCACAAAAACAAAGTCAAAGAAAAGTCAAGAACATGCTATGTAATGGAGCAATGTAATAGAGTTTAGAAATTAAGTTGTTTTGAATGAGATTTTATATTGTGTGTGCTTAGTATGCTTTGTGCATAAGCAAATCTATATCTAAAGCTAAGTAGAGGTATGTGATGATGGGTGAAAAGGTTGGAAAGTTATTTTGAGACTTAAAATGAAGTTTTGAAAAACTAACTCAAAATAATCGATTATCGTTAAATATAATCAATTATTCCAGCAATAGGCAAAATGGAATGCCTTGCTGCAATAATCGATTATTTGCCAAAATAATCGATTATCCCATGAACAACTTTCTGGAATAATCGATTATCCAGCAAAATAATCGATTATATTGTTCTTGGTTGGTTTCCAGAAAACCTGAAGAACAAAATAATCGATTATTCTTTAAAATAATCGATTATCTGCGTCTGAAACTTTTATAAATAGTTTGAACTTTGAGAAACTTCAGACATTGAGTTAGAACTGATAATCAATTTGTGAAAAACGTTTTGGGGAGTCTTTGTGACATCTTGGAGAGTTTTCTTTGTGAAATCCAAGAGCAAAAACGTTTTGTGAAAAACTTTGTGAGATCATCATCATCATCATATCTTGAAAGGGGAAGATTAAGATTTGCTTCAAGAATTCCAGGTGAATTCGTTCCTTTATTCTTTGTGAATCTTTGTAAAAAATCTTGAGAAGGGTTTCTCAAGTGGTAAGGTTTCTTGTAGTGGGTTCTACAAGGGGTGCTTTCTTGGGGTCAAGAAAGTGGTTATCTTTTGTGTTGAAGTATATGCATGTGTGTGTGCTTGTAAACCTTCTTGCTTAAGATAGTGGAACAAATCTTAATCAGGTGTTGATTAAGGACTGGATGTAGGTCACATGTGGAGTGGCTGAACCAGTATAAAAGACTTGTGCAATCTTCTTCTACCTTATCTTTTACTTTGAGTAATTGTTTGATTGAACATTAAAGAAGATAATTCTTGATTAACATGTGTATGTGAAAATTTTTGGTTTAAATCTGAATTAGAACATTATATTTGAACCTTACAATTTTGTAATCAAGAAAACATATTGCATTCATACTTTCATAACAAGTCTTTGATAGAGCTTCATTTGAAAAATTCAATCTTAGAAAAGTTTAAGTGAAATAAAGATCCTAAATACTCTGATAATTTTTAAAGGGTCATAGAATTCAATTCACCCCCCCTCTTGGATTGTGCCATTCTTTTCTAACAATTGGTATCAGAGCAAGGTTCTTGAGAGTTATTCAAGATTTCAAAAATGGCCAACAACAACCTACCCTATGGTGAGGGTGTGTCTATTCATAGACCTCCTATTTTCAATGGTGAAAACTATGTCTACTGGAAAATTAGGATGAGAATTTTCATAGAAGCTATTGATATTTCTGTATGGGATGCTATAGAAAATGGACCCTATATCCCTATGAAAAAAGATGATGATGGTGAGCTTAAGGAAAAACATCAGAGTGAATGGAGTGATGAGGAAAAGAAAAGAGCCCAACATGATAAGAGAGCCAAAAACATCATAACATCTGCGTTGTCTGTTGATGAATTTTTTAGAATCTCACAATGCATATCTGCTAAAGAAATGTGGGACACTTTGCAAGTCACTCATGAAGGAACAAGTGATGTGAAGAGATCAAGAAAGCATACTCTCATTAGAGAATATGAGCTGTTTAGAATGAAAAATGGTGAATCTATTTCTGACTTTCAAAAGAGATTTACACACCTGATAAATCACCTTGTTGACCTTGGCAGGAAATTTGAGAAGGAAGAGTTGAATTTAAAAGTGCTGCAATGCTTGGACAGATCATGGCAAGCAAAGGTGACAGCCATTGAAGAATCAAAGGATTTGACCTCCTTGACATTAGCTACTCTCTTTGGGAAGCTGAGAGAGCATGAGCAAAAGCTGCACATATTTGATGAACATGAGCAACAGGATAAGAAAGGCAAAGGAGTGTCATTGAAAGCCTTGAAATCTGCCAAAGGAAAAGAGGTGTGTAAAGAAAAAAGCTCCGATGATTCCGAAACCGAGAACTTCAATCTGCTGGTGAAGAAGTTCAGAAAGTTCATGAGAAGAAAGAAGAATTCCCCCTACAAATTCAATAAAAAGACAAACAAGAAAGAGGAAGCAAGCACATCCTCCTTCAATTGCTTTGAATGTGGAAAACCGGGACACATGAAAGCTAAGTGTCCAAATCTCTTGAAGAAGCAACAAGAGGAGAAGAAATTTAAGAAAAATGGAAAAGGGAAGAGAGCCTACATTGCTTGGGAAGATAATGACTCAAGCACATCAAGTGATGAATCCGAATGTGAGGAGAACAACTTGTGCTTGATGGCTGGAACTGACCAAGACATAAGTGACTCTGACCTTGAATCAAATCCGGATTATGATCAACTCCAAGAAGCTTTTATACAAATCCATGAAGAAGCTATCAAATTAGGAGCCTTAAATTCAAAGCTGAAAAACAAGCTGAAATGGTATGAAAATGCCTTAATTAAAGCTGAACAAGAGCTTGAGGATTTAAAGCATGAGCATGAAAATCTTCAAACTATGTTTAACTTTAATGAAGCTCATTGTGAAAACTCCACTTCCTCAAAAGATGCTTGTGAACATTGCAAAGTTTTTGAAAAAGAAAATGATGATTTGAGATCAACTCTTGCAAAGTTCACAAATGGAAATTCAAACTTAAACATTCTTTTGGGAAAACAAAGAAACACTTTTGATAGGAGTGGACTTGGTTTTAACCAAAGCATGAGCATGCCATTTAAGTCAAAGAAAGAAGCTTTTGTGAAAAACCAAAACTTTAGAAAATTTAAAAGCAATTTTTCTAGACAAACAACTTGTTTTTATTGCTGTAAAAGAGGCCATACAATTAGGAACTGCTATTCTAGAAAATATGGAGTTCCAAATGGAGAGATGGTTTGGGTTGAAAAGAGTCAAAGGCTGAGAACTAACCAACAAGGACCCTTCACATGGGTACCTAAATTTTTCCTCTGAATTTGTGTTGTAGGAATGCTTGAGGGCCAAAAATCTACTTTGGTATCTTGACAGTGGCTGCTCAATGCATATGACTGGGGATCCTTCAAAATTCTCAAGTCTGAAATTGAAGAATGAAGGGTATGTTACCTATGGTGACAACAACAAAGGGAAAATTCTTGGCCATGGCAATGTTGGTAATTCCTCCTCTCAAACATTGATTGAAAATGTATTGCTTGTTGATGGTTTGAAACATAATTTGCTGAGTATTAGTCAACTAAGTGATAAAGGCTTTAAAATTGAATTTGATGATACATGTTGTTTGATTTGTGATAAAAAGACAAAAGAAATCAGATTCATAGGAAAAAGAATTGACAATATAATATATACATGCTGGACTTAGAACACTCAATAGCAATTTCAAGTACTAAGTGTCTAATAACTCAAGAAGAAAATATTTGGCTTTGGCATAGGAGAGCTGCACATATTCATATGGATCATTTGAATAAGCTGTGTAGGAAAGAATTAGTGGCTGGTCTACCTAAACTCAAGTTTGGAAAGGACAAACTATGTGATGCTTGTCAAAAGGGCAAGCAAGTGAAGGCTAGCTTTAAAAGCAAAAATCAGATTTCCACAACTAGACCTTTGCAATTAATTCACATGGATTTTTTTGGTCCTTCAAGAACCATGAGCTTAGGCGGAAACTACTATGGCTTAGTAATTGTTGATGACTATTCTAGATACACATGGGTTATGTTTCTAGCAAACAAAAATGATGCTTTTAATGCCTTTAGAAAATTTGCCAAGCTTGTTCAAAATGAGAAGTGCTCAAACATCACCTCTATAAGAAGTGACCATGGAGGTGAGTTTCAAAACTTAATGTTTCAAAAATTCTGTGAGGAACATGGTATAAACCATAATTTCTCAGCACCTAGGACACCTCAACAAAATGGGGTTGTTGAGAGGAAAAATAGGTCCTTAGAAGAACTTGCTAGAACAATGTTGAATGAAACAAACTTGCCAAAATATTTTTGGGCTGATGCTATTAACACAACTTGTCATGTATTAAACAAAGTTATGATTCGGCCTATATTAAAGAAAACGCCCTATGAAATTTACAATGGAAGGAAGCCTAACATTTCATACTTTAGAGTGTTTGGGTGTAAGTGTTATGTGTTGAATAATGGGAAAGAGCAACTTGGAAAGTTTGATGCAAAGGCTGATGAGGCAATCTTTCTAGGATACTCTACAAATAGTAAAGCTTATAGAATCTATAACAAGAGAACTCTAGTTGTAGAAGAATCTGTCCATGTGGTATTTGATGAGTCTAATAAACAAGAGACAAGGAAAACTGAAATTGAAGACTTAACTGAGTTTCTTGATCAACCCCTATTGGGAATGAACCAAATGAAGTGCCTAAGGAGAGTGAATCACATGAGAAAGCAAAGGAAACATGTGAACAATTGCCCAAGGAATGGAGAACTTCTAGAGACTTATCAATGGATAACATAATTGGAAATATTGGTAAGGGAGTGTCAACTAGGAGTGCTATTAAAAACATTTGCAACACTATGGCATTTGTGTCACAAGTTGAACCTAAAAGCATTGATGAAGCACTTAAAGATGAACATTGGTTAATGGTAATGCAAGAGGAACTAAATCAGTTTGAAAGAAATGAAGTGTGGGATTTAGTGCCATTACCAAAAGATTATCCAATTATTGAAACCAAGTGGGTTTTCAGAAATAATCTTGATGAATCTGGGATAATTCTAAGAAACAAGGCAAGACTAGTGGCTAAGGGGTATAACCAAGAAGAAGGGATTGACTATGATGAGACGTTTGTCCCTGTAGCAAGAATTGAGGCCATTAGATTACTTCTTGCTTATTCCTCTATAAAGAATTTCAAGCTGTATCAAATGGATGTGAAAAGTGCTTTCCTCAATGGGTTGATACAAGAGGAAGTGTATGTTGAACAACCACCAGGCTTTGTGGACTTTAAGAATCCTAATCATGTGTACAAGCTCAAAAAGGCAATCTATGGCTTGAAGCAAGCTCCTAGATCATGGTATGACAGGTTGAGCAAAATTTTGATTGAGAATGACTATGAAAGAGGAAAGGTGGATAATACATTGTTTGTCAAGAAATTTAAAAATGATACAATGTATGTACAAATATATGTGGATGATATTGTGTTTGGATCCACAAATACCTCTCTTTGTAAAGAATTTGCTAAAACCATGCAAGGAGAATTTGAAATGTCAATTATGGGAGGGCTTACATTCTTTTTAGGATTGCAAATCAAACAAATGCATGATGGAATATTCATAAGTCAAAGCAAGTATTGCAATGAACTTCTGAAAAAGTTTGGTATGGAAGGGTGTAAGGAGGTTGCCACACCTATATCAAACAATTGCACTCTTGACTTAGATGAGAAAGGAATTGATGTTGATAGTTCAAAGTATAGAGGCATTATTGGATCACTCTTGTACTTGACAGCAAGTAGGCCTGATATAATGTTTGTTGTGTGCCTATGTGCAAGATTCCAAGCTAATCCTAAAGAATCTCATATGAAGAGTGTGAAGAGAATCCTTAAGTATTTGAAAGGTACAACTAATGTGGGGTTGTGGTATCCAAAGGGAGTCTCACTAAGTCTGATAGGCTACTCAGATTCAGACTATGCTGGGTGTAGACTAGATAGAAAGAGCACAAGTGGAACTTGTCACTTACTAGGTAGTGCACTTGTTTCATGGCATAGCAAGAAGCAAGCTTGTGTTGCTTTAAGTACAGCTGAGGCTGAGTATATAGCTACTGGAAGTTGTTGTGCTCAAATTCTTTGGATGAAACAACAATTAAGAGATTATGGAGTTGAGTTGAATAAAATTCCTTTGAGGTGTGACAATACTAGTGCAATAAATCTGACCAAGAATCCAATTTTGCACTCTAGGACAAAACATATTGAGATAAGACACCACTTTTTGAGAGACCATGTGCAAAGGAATGATTGTGTTGTAGAGTTTGTAGAAACTAGCAAACAACTAGCTGATATTTTTACAAAACCTCTACCAAGGGAAAGATTCAACAATTTGAGAATTGAATTGGGAATAATCAATGAATCATGTTTGAATTGATCATGTTTTGAGAATGATAATTAGAAATGTTTGAAAGAGAGTATTTAAAGTGACAAATAAGACTTGGTGAAATTTGAGAAGTTAAAATTTCTGAGAAGCAAAACTTCTCTGAAATAATCGATTATCTTAAGATATAATCGATTATCTTAAGTAAACCCATGAAAATAGTCGATTATTTGGGTAATAATCGATTATCTGGAACATGAAGAATACCAAGAGCCTCTGAAATAATCGATTATTTGGGCAATAATCGATTATCTAGTAAGAAGGAACTCAAGAGTCACTGTAATAATCGATTATCTTGGGTAATAATCGATTATCTGGGAGTTGGAATCTGAGAAGTCACTGGAATAATCGATTATTCTGTAAATAATCGATTATCTGGGCTGTGTTAGGAGAAAATACCCTCTGTAATAATCGATTATCTTGAAAATAATCGATTATCTATATTAGATTGTGTTTTTAAGGGGTTTTTGCTAATGCAAATAATCGATTATTTGCATAAATAATCGATTATCTGGGCAGTTTTTAAAATTCCTGATGCGTTTAAATGGTTTAGTGCGCGCCAAACGTTTGGAACCTCCTATAACCTCCCACTCAGAAGCCATTAGGGCATAAACCCTCTTTTTTCTCATTTTCTCTCATTCTCTCTCAAACCCTTAAACCCTAACTCTCTCAAACCCTCTCAAATCTCTCATCTTCTTCATCTTTTTCAACACCCACTCATGGCATCTTCATCAAAGAGACCAAAGAAGCTTGAAGTGAGGGGGAGCAAACGTCCTCTACCCTCTGGGCAACTGATTTCAAAGTGGTTCCCTGATGAGAAGACTCAAGAATATTATTTTGAGTGGTATGCTGGCCGGAGAATCATTCCTCCGAAGACCCTTAAACTTGAATGGTTTAAGAATGAGGGTTTCAGTTTTCCCACCCTTTTGGAGCACCAAGGATTGAAGAAATTTTTGGAGATGGATGGACCTTATTATCCTGAGTTGATAAGGTTATTCCTCTGTTTTGCCACAAGCAACGACGACATTATGCAATCGGTGGTAAAAGGGAAAATGATTCGGTTGGACGGACCGACATTGGAGGCTGTTGCGGGGCTGAGCGGCACTGGATAGGAGAAACCCCAACCTTTCAACTTTGGGGATTTTGAAGAGCTAACAACCTTCCGGGACTGTCAAAGGAACCCGGTGAACACCAATTATGAGAAATTCCTGGCGGGAGGTATGAAAAAGAATTCCCGTCTAATTTCTTTTATTATTGCTTGGATGTTGAAACCCAGGTTGCACAATCATGCACAAATGTCAAGGGATGACATTTTGTTGATGCATGTTATCAAGAAGAAAATAAAGATCGATTGGGTATCGGTCGTAAATGATTGTATGTGGAAGGCTAGACGGAAGGAAGACGGCCCAATTCCTTATGCTCTTTTGTTGTCCAAGATTTTTGAAATTGCTGGTGTAGATCTATCTGAAGAAAGAAAAATAATTTTGCATGCTTCAAACAAGATAGAGAAGTCTTCATTGCATCACATGGGGATGCTCAAACAAGAAGACAAATGGGTGTTTAAAGGCGATGTACCCCCTACTCCGGAACAGGCAACCGATGAAGACGGTGTTCCGTCACACGATGAAGATCAGCCACCACAGGTGGAAACTGAACCGAGCAGGGAGCCTGAAGTGGAGCTGAATCCATTTTCACCCTTTGAGTAAATAATGATCAACAAGATGGATGCAGTGATGGAAATGTCGAGAAGACACGAGTCTTTGTTTTCCGGTATTCTTGACAGATTTGATGATCTGGACCATGAAGTGAGGCTGCTCAAGACTCACGTTGGCATACCGGAGGATGAGGATTGATCTTTGTTTTGTTTTGATTAGTTTTAATTAGGAGTTTGAATTCTGGTTTGGAACAATTAATTTCGATTTGTTTGTAAGGTTTTTAATTTCTGAACAATTTTAATGTTTTGTTGTTGAACAATTTAAATTCTGATGAATTTGGAGTTTATTTTGCTGTTAATGGCTTGATTGTGGTTCAAATTGTGATTTGGAAAGCTGGTACTGAAATGCGAATGCTCTGTTTATGATATTGTTTGTAATGTTTTTCTTGGCTTGACTTGTTCTGAATTGTGGTTAAATTGCTGAATCACAACTTTTGACTCAGATATGGCTTGTATTGTTTTTCATAATGCCAAAGGGGGAGAAAAGGTTGTGTGTATTAGTTGTGTGTATTAGTTGTTGTTTTTGCAGGTATTGTGCTTGTGTGTGTGTAGTGTGCAGGTTTTATATGTTGGAATTAAAGGCACAATATGAGGATTGAAGCACAATAGCATTGGATTGATAATCATGGGTTGTCATCATCAAAAAGGGGGAGATTGTTGAGCTTAGGAGAGCTTGAAGCCTAAAGAAGTTTTGATGATCACAACACAAGTGTACAACAACAAACAACACAAGTGTACAACAACAACTTACAACTTGGAAGCACAAAAACAAAGTCAAAGAAAAGTCAAGAACATGCTATGTAATGGAGCAATGTAATAGAGTTTAGAAATTAAGTTGTTTTGAATGAGATTTTATATTGTGTGTGCTTAGTATGCTTTGTGCATAAGCAAATCTATATCTAAAGCTAAGTAGAGGTATATGATGATGGGTGAAAAGGTTGGAAAGTTATTTTGAGACTTAAAATGAAGTTTTGAAAAACTAACTCAAAATAATCGATTATCGTTAAATATAATCGATTATTCCAGCAATAGGCAAAACGGAATGCCTTACTGCAATAATCGATTATTTGCCAAAATAATCGATTATCCCAGGAACAACTTTCTAGAATAATCTATTATCCAGAAAAATAATTGATTATATTGTTCTTGGTTGGTTTCCAGAAAACCTGAAGAACAAAATAATCGATTATTCTTTAAAATAATCGATTATCTGTGTCTGAAACTTTTATAAATAGTTTGAACTTTGAGAAACTTCAGACATTGAGTTAGAACTGATAATCAATTTGTGAAAAACGTTTTGGGGAGTCTTTGTGACATCTTGGAGAGTTTTCTTTGTGAAATCCAAGAGCAAAAACGTTTTGTGAAAAACTTTGTGAGATCATCATCATCATCATTCCTTGAAAGGGGAAGATTAAGATTTTCTTCAAGAATTCCAGGTGAATTCGTTCCTTTATTCTTTGTGAATCTTTGTAAAAAATCTTGAGAAGGGTTTCTCAAGTGGTAAGGTTTCTTGTAGTGGGTTCTACAAGGGGTGTTTTCTTGGGGTCAAGAAAGTGGTTATCTTTTGTGTTGAAGTATATGCATGTGTGTGTGCTTGTAAACCTTCTTGCTTAAGATAGTGGAACAAATCTTAATCAGGTGTTGATTAAGAACTGGATGTAGGTCACATGTGGAGTGGTTGAACCAGTATAAAAGACTTGTGCAATCTTCTTCTACCTTATCTTTTACTTTGAGTAATTGCTTGATTGAACATTAAAGAAGATAATTCTTGATTAACATGTGTATGTGAAAATTGTTGGTTTAAATATGAATTAGAACATTATATTTGAACCTTACAATTTTGTAATCAAGAAAGCATATTGCATTCATACTTTCATAACAAGTCTTTGAGAGAGCTTCATTTGAAAAATTCAGTCTTAGAAAAGTTTAAGTGAAATAAAGATCCTAAATACTCTGTTAATTTTTAAAGGGTCATAGAATCCAATTCACCCCCCCTCTTGGATTATGCCATTCTTTTCTAACATGCACTACTCTATCTGCATCAACAACATTGAGGCAAAGGGCTCTCGGGCTTGCCCATGCTTGACGCCAATTAACCTACACCTAACATGGATGAGACAAAGAATCTTTGTTGCTCTCACGTTTGGTGTGACCAAACTTCACACCTGACCTCATTTTAGTTAGAAAGTCTCTACCTAAATCACGCCTAACTTCACTAAACTAGAGCTCAATGTCATCTAAACAAAAAGTCTCTGTCTTGACCATGCTTGGTGCCTCCCACTAGGGTCCAACGTCACCAAGTTAAAGACTTTTCTTTCTCACCACATTCAATACCATTCAACCCATGTCCGATGTGACCAAGTTAAAGACATTACTTTTTCATCATGTTCGACGTTATTCAACCCACACCCAATGTGACCAAGTTAGAGACGTTTCTCTCTCATCATGTCTAACGTCATTCAATCCACACTCAACACGACTAAGTAGAAAGCTCCTTATTTGAGCCATGTCCAGAACCATGAAGGTGTGCTTAGCATGATGGTGATTTCTACGCTTGGCAGAATAATGATTTTGCTCGATCCACCTGAAACTTAGAAGATTCTAAGCATGCAACATATAACAACAAATATATTCATCACCAACAACTCATTCCACACCAAAAGAACATGCAACAAAGTAGGCAAGAATCACTAAAATCCCCTCAACATGTTCCAAAGACTCCAAAACTCACCAAAACATGAATTTCATCACTTAGTCATCAACACAATCACGGTTTGGGCATAATTCAACAACATACGACAACAAAATCAATCAAGATTCAAGTTTTAACTTCCCCTTATCTCAAAATCTCAAGAATCCAAGAGACAAGAGGAGGAATAAGATGACTCCAAACTCACATTAAAGGTCCATGCCAACTCAAATTCTCAACCTACAAAGCTTTGAATCACCAACTACTAATCACAACTGAATTCATAAGGAAAGGATCATACAAGGTCTTGGAAGTTAGTAGAATAAGAGAATTCTCATCGACTTTAAAATACTTCTCTCTAGTTTATCTCTCTAAGATTTTTTAAGAAATGAACTTATAAAACTTAAATCTTAAAAGGAACCTTATATATATATATATATATATATATATATATATAGAGAGAGAGAGAGAGGAGAGTTCAAACGACACTGGTATATTTTAATATAAAGTTATTGAGCGGTGTAACACTTAGTAAAAGTTACACCGATATCGTTTGAACCCTCCTCATATATATATATATATATATATATATATATATATATATATATTATGGTTAAACTAAACCTTTTGTCCAAAGAAACCTCCTAAACACCTAAAACAACTCCTCAAGAAATCCTAAATAATCAAAGCTTCACAAAATAAACACCAAGTCATCACAACATAAATATTGATAAAAATCAATAATAATTAATAAAAAAATGTAGTGTTACAAGACCACAACTTTTAATGGTATTTTTTTATTTTCTATTTTCTTGTGTTTAAAAATTAAAAATTAATTAAGAAATAAACTTAATTTATAATTAAATATAATTATTTTATGAGTAATTAGTGGTAATTATTACTTAAAAATTGTAAATTCATAGCAAATAATGTACGAATAGATTAAGTAAAATAGTAAAAATTTAATAATTAAAAATTATAAATTACGTTTTTATAGTGGTGTCCAATTTCGTATGGTGGAGGTCTTCTATTACGTAGAGGATTTCATCATTAACGCTCACGTTAGTCTGTTTTCTATTATTTCGACTCAACAATTGTCTCATATTATTCCACATATTCATTTAAACTTAAATTTGATAGACTTGGTGATTGGAATGTATTCAAAGAAATCTTTAGAATTGTATGTAAATGAATGTTGACGATTGTAGAAATTTTTGTGAGATTGTTGATGTGTCAAAGTAAATGCAAATGAATAACAGGGTAAACTGGTCATCTATAATCCATGCATATTTGTACCAAGATAGGCCTATTCAAAAAGGTCACTTAAAAGATGTCATCATTATAAGTTGCATGGATACACTAAGAAAATTTTTCAAAGCTTAAGGAAATATGAGTAATTTATAGATTGATATGTAAACCTTAAACCACTAATTAATTTATTTATAGATCGTATGTTTTTGTTAATTTCTAGTTTTATTTAAAGTAATAATTTATCACTAATTAATCCATGAAGTAATTATATTTAATTTTAATTAATCATAATTTTCAAACAATTAATTAATTCTAATATTTAAAACTAAACAAATAAAATATTAATATTTTAAGAAAAGGGGTTTTTTATAGGTCAATTTTTTTTTTTAAAAAAGGTGGAAAATAAGGTCCTTAAAATAGATAGGAGATTTTCAGAAAAAGAAAAAAAAAGGTAGTATTTGAGTAAATAAATTTGGCTAGGTGTTATATTGATAATTTTGTTATTATTTTAAAAATAAAATAATAAAAAACATCGATGCAATTTAAGAGAAGAGTTCTAATTTTAATATATTAATCATGTAATGTAAATTAATTAGAAGTTAATTTAAATACAATTTTTAAATAATTATTATAAAAATCGATAATTTTCATTGTATAATAATTCACAAGTAAATGAGAGGTTTTGCATTTCAACTAAATTCTTTACCGAAATGAAAGTTGATTTCAGCTTTCATTTTTGGTCGAAGGAAGTAGTTAGCTATATATATGTCTGACATAGGATTAACCCCACAGGTTAACTGTACATTGTTGGTTTTTATCGTTTTCACCATGTCAAGACACACATACTAGTCAATTTGGCTATCCCCACAAACTCAAACAAAAAAAAGAAGAAGAAGAAGAAACATGTCTTGAGCGTGATACAATTGTTAACAAAAAAAACCTAGCAGAACACAGTGATAGTGGATTTAGATAATATATACAAATTTCTGAATATTATTTTTAGTCATAAATCATGAATGTATATAAAATGAGTATTTCTTTTCAATATAATTTATTTTATATTTAAGATTATAATTTGATTTTAAATTCTGAATAATTTGATTAAAAAACACAAGATATCACTACTTGTGTTATCTAATGCTATATATAGATTCCAATTTGATTCTCTTAATTGTACACAAATAGAAATACAATCCTCAACTCAATTCATATTACCTTTTATCTAAAAGTGGTATTTGGAATTGGTGTAAAAAAAAAATTGTTATTTGGAATACGTAAAAATATATAACACCGTATAAAAAAAGATAATAATTTAGCACATACAAAAAATTTATGTCCATTCACACATGATTAAATTAATGTATTTTAAAATTCAGATAGTATCGTACGAAACGAAGTTTTTATTGTTAAAGTTATTGGTGGGTCCACGCTTCCGTGGTCTTTGAGGCTCACGCAGTCAAGACTTGAGCCTGACCGGACTTTATATTGTTTTCTTGGTGGGTATGATCCAAGACACCAAGTCATGGCCTCGTACTCTGTATATGCATGCTAACATTTATCAGTGTTAAACTTTATCTCTTGATGAAATTATTCAAAATTCGAATTCTACTATATATATATATATATATATATATATATATATATATATATATATATATATATATATATATATATATATATATAATATTAATTAAGATATATACATAATCACACATCAACAAGATTTAACCTACACCAATATACTTTAAATAATTTGTACAATATAAATAACTTCAATATAGAATGTGCTTTTATTCATATTAATCTAATTGATAATTATCAATATTAATTAGATTAAAGATATTAATAGTTCTTTTGAAATTTTTGAAAATTTTTAATTAAGTTAAATCTGCGTATAAGAACACTGTCTCTAATGAAATATACATGTAATGTAAATAAATAAATAAAAAATCACTACAAATTATTATTTTTGTAACAATTTTAAGCCAACAAAAATTAACTTTAAGGACTTAATGACAAAAAAAATTAAACTTACTCATGTATTAAACATTTAATTATTATCTTTATTCTTAGACCAAAATTTATATATCTTAATTTTAATGCTAATAAATTTGTAATTTCAAATTTTATTTTCATACAATTTAAAAACATATATGATATTATTCTTAACATATTTAAGTGATATATTAAACAATTTTAGATTAATATAAATTTCTATAAATATAACTTATAAAACAATAATTTTGAATAACAATATAATTATTTAGTAAAAGATTTTTTTTTTCTTAATGAAGAGATATAACACTTTTTTATTCAATCAGTTCTTATAAAAATAAAACAATATCTTTAACTATAATTTTATGTTTAAATTGGTGATTGCATCTCAATCTATGATAGATGTAACTATTATTCAATCATGATATATATTATTTTAATGGTTATATATATATATATATATATATATATATATATTATAAATTTTAGAAAAATAAATAATTTAAAATATATTTAATATTTTACTCGGTATGTTCACCGTACAAAACAAACAACACCTCCCCCCACCTGCCTCGGTGATAATTGTACTCGTTTACGAAAATAGAGTACCAGTGGGACAAATTTTGACACTACGATGAAAACATTTAAAACGACCATAATAATTAGCCGTAAAAATTTAAAAGTTTGTTTATTAATTTTTTTTAAGACTTGGTTGATTTGTGATTTGGTAACTAAATTGTTTATTCTAATCACTGCATATGTGCGTAAGCATGTGGATTATATTAAGAGATTGAAATTGAATTGTCAGCTAAAATTAAAGAAAAATCCCGGTTATTGAATATGGTTTTTCCCCTAAACATTATCATAATTCATAACCTCAAGACACTCGAAATGTCAATAGGTTAAAACTATGACTACGACGATGTATGTGTAGTTTTTTTTTTCTTTTTCGAAAACTTGTATAGTTGTAATTGTAATTTAAGTCAAGTCGTGCACCTGGACTAATTTACATACCCCACCTGATTAAAGGCAGAGACCATCATTGAATTTTATTTTTTTTTTATTTTATCATTGATTTCAAATTTAAACAAGAAAAAAAGCGAAGCATACGAATAATAATTTACACCACAATATAGGTGGGATATATACTATTAATTGTAGCATAGCATGGTCCAATCCTACCTGTTGAAGTTAAAAACTAGTAGTATTGCCAAATGTAGCGGCACTAATTTTTGCCTCTTTCTGAGGTCAGATTGCAACAATAAAGAAAGTGAGTGTTTTTTTCCCTTATTGCTAGCTTGATTTTTTTTAAGAAACCAAATTAATTCTCTACAGAAACAATTATATGTAAACATGTAATATAAAAATTTGAAATTCTAAATTAAGTTAGAATAATTTCTTATTAACTCATGGTAATCTTTATTTTTAATTTAACCCATTCTAATTTGAATTGATAGTATGGTTAGAATTCTCTTATTTAGAGTAATAATAACTTGTAACTCCCAATTCCCGAAAAAGCAATACCTAAGGGCACGCTAACCTAGTGGGAAAAAGACTTGGTGCTAGAACCAAAGAGAAAGAAGATGTATAAGATGATAATTATAAGGAAGAAAGAGACGGGGTAACCACCAAAAAAACAAAAGAAAATGAAGACAGAAGAAGCTTGGTAAGATCCAGCACAAAGAGATAAATGGAAAATATATATAAGTGGTGGGGAACGGGGAAAGAGAGATAATATGAGAGATTAGTTAGGTCATCTCATGGAAACTATAGATGCATGGGTGTCACCATTGAAGTTGAACATTGAAAACACATGGAGCAGACGTCAAATGTAGGAAGTTGTTTCCTCTTTCGATTGAAACTCGCGAGACCAATTACAGGCACCCAAGCCCACCAACACTAAATACAATCTTCATGACTTGTCTCATGCTCGATGTTAACACATCTAATTTTTCTTCCATCAACTTTCAACCTCGTTGATTCATTTTTCTCATTTTTAATTAATTGAGAAAAGTTTTTCATCTTCTTTGAGGATGTGTCTTCTTGTCACCCATTCAAAATAAATTCCAATTTTTTTAGTATATCAATCTTGGTCCAGATGCACAACTCTGTCTTAGCTGGTAATTATTATGTAGGGTTAAATATGTCTTCTATGTAAACGTGACTAGGTTTGCTTTAAACGTTCATTTTTGTGCTTTATTTTGTTAATTTTTTAAAACAATATCTCATTGAAAAATTGTGCTTACTTTTTCTGAATTTTTATATGACACTCACATTTAAAAACACTTGGTATTATTACCTCCTTAGATAACATCAAAATAAATGTTGATGCATGTGTTACCTTTTAAAAATAAAATTAGATTTTTTTAATAAAATAACTAGTTTTTTTTTTATACTTTTTATTATGTTTGTCTAAACTATTTTAAAAAGAATTATTTTTTTTAGAAATAGCTTTTAAAAATAAATTTTTTAAAATTATGTTTATTTTATATAAACTAACTTCCCATTACTTTATTAAATACACATATGAATTTATTTATAAAAAAAATTGGAGAAGTTTGAATGTTATTTAAGAGACTAACATTATGATTTGTTCTGTGGATTGTATAAACTAATATATATGTTATGTGCATGTAAAACTACTAATTAAATTCTAACCGAGATTCTTCCTAAAAAAAAATAGAAATACAATAAATCAATAATATAAAATAAATAAAAGATAAATAAGATTATCATATCTTATTCATACAATAAACAATAATTATTATACCTAATTACTAAACAACCATCAGATAATTATTATAATTAATTAATCCTATTATTATTTTTCTTTGTTCACAGTCTATTTTTCACTTTTTTTAATGAATAATAAAATGGTAGATAGATTGAAATAAAATAAAAAAAAAAATAAGATATTTTTGAAATAAAAAGAAAAACTGAAGTCATCTTGAATTAATATAAAATTTTGTATATATGATTTAAGAGTAAAGAATTTTCAATCTAACAGTTGAATTTATAAAATTCACATTTAATATAAAGTTATTAAGTGGTGTAATACTTAGTAAAAGTTATACCGGTGTAGTTATAACCCTCCTTATATATATATATATATATATAGGCTTAAATATGTTTTTAGTCCCTTAAATTTAGTGTAAATTTATTTTTTGTCCCTCAAATTTAAAATTATTATTTTTAGTCCCTGTAATTTCAAAAAAACATATTTTAGTCTTTATATTCAAATTTTGTTAAAAAATTTATCAAACATTATTGCATAAAATCTATTTATTGGTATCCGTGTTAGTAAAAACATCATATTAAATCTAATTGATATTGCATAACTATCTTAATTTGTCGCTTATAGATATGTTATTGGTGATCTAAGGGACTTAAACAAGATTTTTGAAAATTATATGGACTCAAAACAACAATTTTAAATTTGAGGGATAAAAAAAATTTGTCTTAAATTTGAATGAAAAACATATTTAAGCTTATATATATGTGTGTAGGAAGTTTAAATAATATCAATGTAATTTTTAGTAATTATTACATCATTCAATAATCTTATATTAAATGTGAATTTTTTAAAATTTGTCATTAGATTCAAAGTTTCTTATTTTTAAATCATATATACAAAATTTTATATTAATCTAAGATGATTTGATATCTCATTTTTATAAAATAAAATTAATATAATATATATTTTAAAATATATTAAAATATGAATAACTTAATTATTTTTAAAATTATTATTTAATTTTAATTAAATTTAATATAAATATATAAAATAATATAAAATTATAATTTAATCATTGGATGATGAAGAAGAAAAATTACATTTAATAAGGTTATTGAATGATATTATTAGCTAGCTAAGCATGGAGAGGTGATTGAGACAAATGAAAAGTGAAACTGTGGTGACAAATTCATTACAAAGAAGAGAAGATGGGACAAGGATTCACTTCACTATCCCCTTCCCAAAAGCTCATACTTGGGATCAATGAATGAACCTTAATCAATCAAAACAATCCACGTTACATGTGCATATGACAGTAATAATAGAGATGAATTAACAATTATATAAAAATTAAGTAAATATTATTAATTAGACCTAATGCAAATAAATATTTATAATGTGTTTAAATGAATTTTTTTTAAAAGAAGTAATTTTTTGTGATTTTAAAATGTATGTGTTGAACTATATTGTTTGAGTGAATTTTTTTTAAAAAGAATTTGAAATTATAGTAATTTTTATAAAAATATCCTGACTAGTTAAATTGTAATATTTTAATTATTCTTTAAAAAAATTAAATTTTTTATATTTACTCTTATTTCATCTCTATATCTTTATATTCTTGTTTCTTTTCTCTTTTTTTTATTTATCTTTTTGTCTTTTTTTTTTTCTCTCTCTCTTTTTATCCAATATCTTCTTTTTTTGTCTTTTTTTTTTTATTTTTATTTTTTAACTGAACTCTGTCTTTTTTTATTTTTTATTTTTATAACTTCAACTTTGTTTTTCATTTTAAAAAATCTTGTGTTTTATTTTATGTCTCTATCCGTACATAAAAAGAAAAAAAAAATATTATCAACAGAGAAAAATGTTACTAAAAGTCTAATTTTAAACAATTTCTCAATTTTTATGATACATATTTTTTATGAACTATTTAAGATTTGTTGGGTGATAAAAGAAGATATTATAATTACTATTGGTTCTACCAATAAAATACAGTACTCTTATCATTATCTTTATATTATATCCTACTAGTTCATATCAAATATAAAACAAATAATTATTTTGTATGAAATTTATCTTACTCTTATACATAGGTTTATAAGTGTTATAATAAATTTGAGAAGAAAAAAAATGAAATAAACAACGATTAGGCAACTTGAAATATTTGATCTGAATTGGATTCAAAAGTGAGTCTCTTAAGCTTGACATAGACTTTTTCTGTATTTCTATAAGTTCTATGGAGAGTTTATAAAAATGATGTATAAATATTTTATGAACTAGTGATAAATCTTTTTTGTAAATGTTCTCAAACATTTTCACAAATAATTATTACATAAAATAAAATAATTTGTTTTTTTTTAAATAGATCTTGCATCAAACTAATTAAAATAATATTAATAATATTTGCAATTGACTTAAACAAGTGAGGAAATATTAATTATAAGTGATAGTGACAGATCTTGTTACATTAATATATAAGCGTTTGGGTTATTGTTTTTTTTTATATATATTTTTTATTAACGGAAATCAAACAAGTTTTTTTTAAAAGAGTTTTCTTATTCACTTTATTCAATCAATTTATTCAATCAATTAAGTTAAAACCTCATTGGATTATTTAAAATAAAAGAATATATTTTAAAAATAAAGCATAATCATAATAATTAAAAAATTAATGATTAAGATTATAGTTAACTTAAATTTTATCAATATACATATTTATCATCAGTTAATTTTCTAATAAATGATTGTAAATATGTAACATCTTTTAGATTTGACATCTCAGTAATTTCACTCTATGACACTTTATACAATGACATTTTACACATTTTTTCATAGGTTAGAACCCTTTGAGGATAGTTCTTTTTGAGATGTTCATCTGTTTTTAGGATTAACGGTTGACTCATTTTCAACGTATTTTGTCCTTACTCGCACACTTTTTGAGAAACTTCTCAAAAAGTCACTCATCTCTAAAATGCTTCAAGTTAAGCATGTTTAATTATGAAATTCTTATGTGATGAACTACCAAAAAGTAGATGTATCTTATTAGTATAAATAGTACAAATTAATTCCTTTAAATCATCTTCAATTGCACAATCTCACACATGTATAAATATCTAGATTCCTCTTATTTTGATGTGTTTGGGTTGTTACAACATACATTTTATTATCTAAATTAGATTATTTCACTTAGAATTGGCCAAATTGGAGAAGTAATTCTTGTCATTGCAATTTTATAATAAAAAAAAGAGGTGTCATAAATGAGTAGGATGATGTCTTCACTTATAGTTTAATATGCTCTATTATGGTTTTATATTTAAGAATTAGACATCTCAAGCATAAAGTTTGTAGGACTAGATTTTGGTAAATAGTTTGATAACGACTTAATAATAAATAATCTGATAGACTCAATAACACTCGCTAAAATATGTTCTAATAATATTTTAAGAAAATAGGTTATGAGCCTAACTCAACCCCACAAAATCAGTTTACGAGGTGATAATCGTTTCCCACTTATACACACTAGCATGATCATTTCATTAGTCGATATAGAATCTTTAGCATAATATTACATATCTCAATTCAAATTTTTTTTAATTCTTCAATTTTTTTTAAAGTAATGAGTTAAAAAAATTGATAGTACTTTTTTTTTGAAGTACTTAATATATATATGATAAGTTCACCTAAAATTACACATACCTATACACCGGACCTGTTAAGGGTAGTGGTGACGTTGAGCATGATCAAGGTGAACGATTATCTTGGCCTCATTTTCAGAGGAGCACCAATTTTTTTTTTAAAATTATATAAATATAAAAATAAAATTTACATAATTAAGTTATATAAGAAAAAAATTATTATAAAAAATAAATTAATTAACAACAATTAATCAATTGATATATGAAATTTCTATTTTCTAATAAAAATCTACTTGTAATTTTAGGAAAATAAATCAATGATATCAAATATAAAGAAAAAAAGTATGATATATATTAAAATATATTATTGACATATTTTCTTTAATTTCTTTTATTGTTAATAAATAAAGATTGTCTTGAAATTTATCTTTTTTGTGTATATATATATATATATATATATATATATATATATATATATATATATATATACACGCACATGCACATGTACACGCACACGCACATAATCTTTTGATTCTCTTAATCATGATCTCTTATACTTTATTAGAATCTTAAAATCAAATTGAAAACTTCTATTTATTAGTTATTGTAAATCTCTTGGTGAAATGTAACCATGTTAATTTTTCATTACAACAAATTTAGAGTTTAAAGTTAATGATTAAAAATAAGCAATTGAGTATTATTGTTTCATTTCATTGTCATTTACTCATTAAAGACCCATAATTTGAATCATGGATTATAATTTTTTTTAACAATATTTGTTTAATTGTTTGTGTTTGAACATGTTGCATAAAAAAATATCATTTTCATAATCTAAAATAGAAAAGAAATAAATAAATTGAAATTATTATTAATTCTCAAAAGATTGCTCTTGATAATTTTTTTTGTTAAATATCCTATAATTTTTTTTCCCGAAATGATGCAAGTCTAGATAATCTAAATTCCAAAGCTAAACATTTTGAAGATGAAAAATTATATAAGAATAATGAAGAACTTGGTATTTTAGTTAAAATTAGTGAAAATGAAATGATTATCATGATGAAATTAAATGTTTTAATAATAAAAATAAACATATTCACACTCGATAATCTAAACAATATAATTTATTAGAAGAGACCTATAAAATGAATTACTATGATACTACATGATATGTCTATTGTGAATGATTTTAAGAATAATTTTAATATCTTTATAATTTTATAATAAAAAATATAAAAGAAATATTTAAATAATTAAAAATATTATATTTTTTGTCTCGAACCTTAAAAAACTTGGAATCAACTCAAACAAAAGAGAATAAATAACTTTTTCATCAAAGTAAATATTAGTTTTATAAACTTAAAATCCTCGTATCTGTGTTTTTAATCGCTAAATAAAGAGTTAATTAATTAACTTTCTATTAATATTTATATGATAAACTAAAATAAACTCTTGAGGTTATGAAATCTTAAAGTATTATTTTTTCTTAAAAGCTAAAATTTTAATATCAATTATACATTGGGAATATATATATATATATATATATATATATATATATATTATTTTAATTTTACTCAAAATAGCTATACATATTTCTTTCTTTATTCATAAGAATTGTAATAATAATATAAAGGTTCAAACTTAAGATGTAGTACATATTATCTCATCTCTTATTTTCCACAAATTTATTTTATATTTCAATCATTTTAAAAAATATTTTCAATTTAAAAAAAAAATATTGTGCACCAACAATGTAAAATTTTTTTATATAGTCATCAAATTATAAATAATTTTGTATAACAACTAATTAATTTTTATAATAATCATTTTAAAAATCATATTAATAATAATTTTTATTGGTTGATTGTGTTTTTTTTTATATAGAAAATATATCACCATTAAATATTAAAAAAAAGGTACAGGTAGTTAAGGCAGGAATAATTAGTAGTATAGTTAACGAAGGCGATGAAAGAAGTGAGAAGTGTGAGGGCGACACGTTTGCGTTAATTTGACAACTACAAGACAACAAAGGGAGGCAGTGTGTGGACGGAGAGATGCTACGTTTTTCTTTCTCTTCATTATTTCGGATTGGCTTGTGTTTTTTTGCATTTGTAATTGTATTGTTGGATGGGATATGTTTTTAGATGTCAAAGGGAGTGACAAAACAATCTTCCTTCCACGCGTTGGAATGTTATGTTGTGTCCCATTGACACCATTACCATCCATCATTCATACCTTTGAATTTATCAATCTGGGACTGCGACCGCTACTTCCCAATTACACCCAACTTTCTCATATTGCGTACTTTTCTCTTTTTTTAATAATTTTATTTCATTTTATTGACATGTTTTTTGTTTTTAAGTTTTTATTTGCGTCAATACACTACAACAAAATTTGTTATTAACGACAATTATTTAATGACAATAATTTAATTGCCACCATATATAAAAATATTAATGACTAATATATAATAACTACTAACAATATATTTATATTACACTAAAATTTACTATTAGTGATAATTATTTATTAGAAAAAACTTAAGTTCCACATCGATTAGAGATAAGATAATTGAATAGTATATAAGTGAGTAATAACTATCACCTTACAGGTTCACTTTATAGGGTTGACTCCTAATTCACTATTCTAAATTGGTATCAGATCACCCATTATTACCAAATTCAATAGTGTTATAAAACAATTAGAGAACAACTTTCACCTTATAAATCTTATATTTCTTAAGAGACAGATAAAAAAAAGTATATAAGTTATGAATTTAGAAAAGGAAATTATAGGAATAAATTATTTAAAGTAAATGAGACAAATGACTACTAGAATTGTCACTAAAAAAAATAAGTTTTTTCGACAATTTAGTAGATCTTTACCAGCATTTTATATAAATGTCGGTAGTAGTATTAACGACACTGGATACACCAGCCTTTATTTAAATGCTGGTAAAAAAATAATGATCATTTATATGACTGCTAAATAATAAATTAATTGTCACAAAAAATTAATTTTGATGTATTAATAAAGTATTTTAATTTTCCTTGCATGTTTAATCAAGTCTCTTTATCTTAGTTTCATCAAATATATTTATTGAAATTAGCTCACATGACAAAACGGACATAACATGGAGTAAATAAGATATACCAACTAAAAAGTATAAACTATAAAGGATGTGTACGGTAGAGATGAAGAAATTAGAAGGAGATTATTTAATAGATAGGAAGAAATAAAATGAAAATAAATATTATTTAGTTGAAGAAAAATAGAGTGAAAGTTAAATTTCTAAGAGGTTATTTAATTTAAAAATAATAATTAAAAAAGATTATCAGTACTTTATTTATTTAATAATTATAATTATAATTTATTTATTTTATTATTTGAGGGAATCAATTATGTGGGGTGGGAGTGGTCTCGATTATGTAAGGGTTATAAATAGTCTCTAAAAAAATTGAAGAAAGACAATACAACTAATCAACTGTGTTTTGTAATATAATTGATATGATATTTTTGGTAGTGTTTTTTTTTTCACTCTTTTGTGTCACCTCCGTCCCACCAAAACATAGAGAAAATATTTGAACTACAATAACCTAAAAAAGGATTCTAATTGTATTGACTTATGGAGAGTAAATTATTGTTTTAAGACAACAATGAAAACAAAAAGAATGTCTTTAAACAAATTAATGACCGATGGGAATCAAATTGCAAATGAAAAAAAGCATGAGAGATGAATTAAAAACATGTATTCAAATATGTAAAACACCCAACATAATCATGATTTTTTTTAGTGTAAAAGTATTTTTTCTTAAAAAATGGCAACACAATCAATTATGTTTTGCAACCATTTTTGGTTGGTTTCTTTTGGGGTGAAGGTAATGGTTAAATTGGGAGTGATGATGATGAATATTGAATTTTGCTTGGGTGTTTTTGGGTGAATGTAATTGAGAACATTATGAAATGGCAGTGCAGAGAAGCACCGGAAAGGAAGATGAAGTCTAAAAGTGTGGACCAATCTGTGAGCAGAGGCCATACGCATGGTGGGCACTGTAGGTACCACTGGCACTCTGGCAGGCAGTGCCAGAACCACAAGCAAACCAAACCAAACGCTTCTCACTGTACCCTTGTTTTTGGGTAGTGCTAGACTAGTATATCTCATGCATGCATTGCTCTACAATCCCACTGCAACAAGAAACTTCTTTACGGACACCAATTATTTTAAATGCATGCATGCCTCCCAAGGAATAAATAAATGCCCCTGTCATGGTTAAATTAGGAATCAATGGCTTTTCTATATGGAGCATAAATTAAGTTACTTCTCTTTACTTGAAATATTAGAATATCTATGGTTTATTCACCGAATATATATATATATATATATATATATATATATATATATATATATATATATATATATACTTTAGGCTGATTTAGTGAATTAAATGAAACATGACAGGTTAGATATTTTTTTTAATGTAGTAACAACCATAATAGTAATAATAATTTTCAAAATTTCAAAATGATAGAGATGGGTATTGAGAAGTTAAAAAATAAATAAATTAAGTGACTTAATAATTTTATAGAGTGATCTCAAAATAAGTAGGAGAAATAAAAATACTAATTAATGTTATAAAGCTAAGTTATCTATTATAGAACTAAGAAACTACCATTAAAGAGTTACAATAAAATAAAATAATTGTAACATTGTATGTTTTATATTTTTATTGTATGATGGTGTTACATTGATTTATAACATTATATGTTGCTATGTTGGGTTTATGTGTTGTTGTTTGAGCTTTAAGGGTGGAAGAATCTTTGAGAGTTAAGTTTTTCGAAAGTTGGTTAAATTGAGATAAAAAATGACTGAAAAATGGGATAAAGTGTATAAAGTTTTTAAAGAACATGAATTGCATAAGTTCATTTATCTGGATTATAGGGAAAAGTTGTAAAGAGGTAAGATATGGAGAGGAAGATCATTTCTTCTTTTAACTTCATCAAGAACACCTAGATCTTCCTTAGAAGTTGAGGTTGAAATGTAGAAGTTAATATTCGAGCCAAGGAGCTTTCTTAAAGAGAAGTCAACTTTAAGGGTAATGTAGAAGTTAATATTCGAGCCAAGGAGCTTTTGTAAAAAGAAGTCGACTCTAAGGGTCTTCTTCTTCTTCTTCTTTGATTCCTTAAGTTGTGGATTGTTGTTGTTAAGCCTATTGACGACTTAAATGTTGAGATTTGATGTTGTTGTTTAACTGATGAAGTTGGGGGGTTTTAAGGGGAGGAAAACGTAAGATCCAAATATGTGAATCTGTGTAGAATTCTCATCACATGTTGATTTTGATGTTAGATTCATGTTGCTTAAGTTGTTTAAAATGAGTTTGGTGGGTTGCATGTGGTAGAGAAGGTAGATGGTGACTAGAATTGCTGAGAGAAGACAAGTTCCATAGTGGAACTTCACATTCTCACCCAACAGGGTGGAATGCTCGCTTGGTGTGCATGCTTGGATGATGAACATTTGCCTAGATCTGTCTTCTTGCTTAGTAACATGAGAATTGCTCCATGATAAGATGGATATATAGGTGACCTGGAAGGTGGTCTCATCTACTGGTAAAGGACTCATAGAGGTCTCAATTGCTTAGCAAGCTATGGTCGCCTAGCAAGGCGACCCACAGTGGGTCAAGCTCGTCCAACGAAGGAAGCTACAACAAACTTTTCCTACTTAGGGTTATATATGTATATTATTCTATAATTATTCATGTGATATTATATATATAAGCAGGAAAAATTTGTTGTAGTCTCAATGGGCACCCAAATATATGATAACTTCTAAAGAATAATATACATATAATAACGCTAATTGATGCTAACCAATGGATAATAATTATTCATGTGATATTATCATATTATTTTAGAAAAATAAAATAAATATCTAACCTCGTTTGATATACTTTTAGTCCTTCATTGTTTTTTTTTAAGTATATGAAGTTGTGTGAAAAAAGTGTGTACTTTTTAACTTATTTTCTTTTTAAATGAATAAACTTAAACATGGGCAATGAAATAACCTTGTTTTAATTTTATTTCTTGTAAATATTTTTTTTTATCATTGTTCTAAAATATGTAAACATTGTTCTTGGTATTTATAATATGAGCAAATTTTGATTTTTGGTCCTAATACTTAAAAATTTTTCTTTATTTTTTTTATCCCTTTAAAATCTAAAATAATCATTACTTTTGGTTTCTAATGACTATTTTAATGTAAATAATAATATTTATTTTAAGGATTTATAAAAAATGTTAAGAGTGGAATACCCTAACATGATATCATTAATCCTTGGGGACTTGGGATGCTTATTTAATATCTTAATAAACATATAAGGAGTTAAAAGTTATCACATAATAATATAGATATTTTTTTTATTATAATATATACATTTCAAAATATACTAAAATATGAACACTTTAATTATCTTTAAGTTATTGTTAAATTTTAACAAAATTTGACATAAACATATAAAGTGATATGAACTTTCAATCTAATGGTTAGATTTACAAAATTTACATTTAATATAAAATTATTGAGCAGTGTAATACTTAGTAAAAGTTATATCAATATTATTATAACCCTCATCGTATATATATTTCAATTATCATAATATTTGGAGAAGTTGTTTCACTTTAACAAGTAAGGCAGTTGTGTTATATTCTAGTAGAGAATTTTTTCGTGAATTTACCTAACTACATGTGGTCTAAAATACATTTGATTTTACCGATAAAAAAAATAGTTATTTTCTTTTTTTCCTGCTAAAATAGAGTTGCTTAAAACAGTTTGTTATAACTTATTCAAATTAAGAAATGGAAATCGTTTTAACGTTTCATGAACATATCCTTCGACTTGGCGAATCGCGGACATAAAATGTATTCCCTCTTCTTCTTTTAATTTTTATTTTCGGGTCTGGTCTCTTTTCTTCCTAAATGGTGTTGAGAAGTAAAGTGGCTCTCACAAAATCCACAAAAGTACAACGAAGCTTAGAAATCAACACCAAGCCCAAATTTCAAAGCCCATAGCATAGCCCATAGTATGTTTTTCAACTCCAGTGATTGTGAAACATGATTGGTTTTGATTTTCTGGCTTGAGAAACCATATATCAAGTTTTGCCACCACTCTCTGATACGATTTCATTTCTAATGAAGATTTTGTGGGCACTTTTATCGTCCTGATTTTCTTATTTAGCTTGCAGTCCATACAGTGTGTCATCCAGGTGAGTTTCAAATTCAATCTCAATTCTTCAAATCAAATTTATTGATACTCATTCAATTACAGATTAGCATTAGTTATATTTAAATTAATTCATTAATTATTTGCACTTAATTTTATTAATTACGTAAAATTTTAATTACCATGTTACCCTAATAAAATAGACATGTATAGTATAATTATTTATTTTTATATAATTAAATATTTTTAAATATATAAATTATACTTAAACAAAACCTATAATAAAAAATATTTTTAAATATATGAATTATATTTTAAATTTATAATAAATAATTCTCTAGATAAATTATGATAGTCATATTGAATGAGTGTATATTTATTTATTTATTTTTTAATGAAAGAGTTTTCTTAACTTCTTATTTTTTCATAACCAGCCAAATTATTATTTATATCAATATATTATTCTCATTTTTATTTCAAAAATTAATTTCTAATGTGTTATAGAAGTATCGACAGCTAAAAATATATGTCACGGTATAAATTATTTATTATAAATGTAAATATAATTTATATATTTAAAAATATTTATTTATTTAATATAATGTTGAATAATTACATAATTCATATATTTAAAAATTTATATTTATTAAATTTTCATTATATAAAGTCAATAACTATTAGGTAGTATTGCATAAAATAAAATTTTAGTTATATTGTGATACAAAATTACTTTTAAAGATTACTAATTTATTTAAAAATATTAAAATATAATTTAAAAATAAACATGAAAATAATATATCTAAAGAGACAATAGATGAAGAAAAAATTATTTAAAAAAAAATTATAAAAGTCTTTTGTTAAAGAATAATTCTTAATACACATATTTATTGTACTTTATATGGAGAGAAGATTTGACCACGTACAAAAAAAATAGTGAATGAAAAAAAAATACACTATAAATTATCTTTCTCTTTTATTTATGATTATGTAAATAAAAACAAATTAATTTGTCATATATTATCATCCCTATTTATTTGTTTTAGGCAATTTTCTTTGATGAGAGATATTTTAAGGTATTTTGGTTTGGACTATATGTAATTATTTAGTAGGTCATTGCATTTGTTATTGAGCAACTATTGTGTAGCGAAAGATTAAACACATACATCAAAATTAAAGTTTATAATACAACTAGTAACTGGTATCAAATATATACATACTGTCCTTACCGAAAATCTGCTGTAGAGATGATTCGCTAAGTAAGATCGGTGAACCTCTTTCACTGGTACGTTGATGCTTCAAGATGGGGGTGGTACCTGCAAAAGAGACTCCGATGCCAAAGTTAGGGTTTGTATGAGTATGAGTCTCGTATAAGTAATGTACGTAATGTACATACCTTGGTGTGAATTAGGGTTTCGTTGGGCCTGAGATCAGTTATGACCTAATTAGATAGCAGATCTCGTCTAGACCGAGATCACCCAGCGCATGTCCGAGGTCATCTTGCGCTGTGATGCCGAGCTCAAGCTCGGCATGGTAGTATGGATAGTACACGAGCCCCTCGAGCTCCGAAGACCGTAGGTCGAGGAGTTAAGACCGAGCTCGTCAAGTGGCCGTGACCCTTCGCGTACGCTTGCCTGTCAAGATGCCATGTGTGACAACTATCATTTCTCGAAAACGTGCGGGCGGCGCATTAATGGGAACGACGGTTATGCAATGATGGTTTGCATTCGTCATAATGGTCTTCAATTAATGCGTCGTCAGGTGTGCACCTTGACTGACACGTGTCATGGCCGTTTTGAATTTTGGAAAACCCTTTTCTCTCTCTCGCGCCCTTTCCCCTTTCACTTTACTCATTTTTGCTCTCTTTCTTCCTTGGCTTCTTGTGTACGCCGATTTCTGCGTTTTAACTTTTGCCATCTCCGTCTAGGCTTTCTCTGTCTCTGTTCTTCTCTGTCGCCTTCTCCGGCAACTGAGTTTCGTTGTCTGATTTTCGTTCTTGTTCTTTGTTTGCCAAAAAGTATCAGGTACTCCTATTTCTTTAACTTCTCTTTCTTCTAAGATCTTTTCCATGTCTTGATGGCTGGAGAGAGGGGTTCTGCATCTTCTGCGCCTGCCAGAGGTAAGGGCAAGGCGCGGGGCAAGACGGTGGCTGCTGGGGCGGCCGTTGCTGAAAAGAAAAATCCACCTAAGGACCTTGTTCCAGGCATCCCTGGCTACGACTGGGTCAGGCGTGATGTGGGGGAGCCTCAGAGTGTGTTTAGGTCCTTCCTTGAGGTCAATGCGGTTTAGAAATCGCATAGAATTTGTGACCCTTCCGTCTCCCGGATGATCCGGCTTGAACCTTGTCAGGCCGGTGAGGGTGTGTACATGGGGGTGTCTACTTTCCCTCCCCATTTCTATGTCTACCAGTGTTTCTTTAGGGATTTAGGTGTCTGCCTTCCCTTTACTCAATTTGAGTGTGATTTTTTAAATTTTATCAACTCGGCTCCTTGTCAGTTGCACCGAAACAGTTGGGGTTTTTTGCGGGCTTTTCAAGTCCTATGTTCGGTCCTAGGGATAGAGGTGTCTCTTCCCGTTTTCCTTCATTTTTACCAATTGAAAATAGGCGTTCCGCCTTATGGCTTGTTGTCTCTGAGTGGGAGTAAGGATGGGGTTTATTTACCCTTTACTCCCAGTCATATAAAAATTTTAAGCAAGAGTTTTTCCGGGTGGCGCTAGTGGATGTCAACCCGTTGGAGGATGGGGCATTCTACTTCGGCGGGTTGTCGAAGTTCCCCTTCTATTGCTGCTCCGCCCCGGCTAGGTTTTACAGGGTGGGGAAGTTGGAATTGACGGCTTCGCCATTAAGAACCTCGAAGCACTTCCTCGCTCGCTGGATTGCAAGCTCGTCCTGTCGCTTGCGAACTCGGCATACAAGGGGAGGGGCTTAGAGAGTGAGTATCTCGTCTTCTTTAGATTGTGAGGGTTCCTTAAAATTTCTCTTGCTGATGTGTTTGTTCTTTCTGTTTGCAGGCATCATGGGCAGGAACAAGTGGCGAGAGCTGAAGCATCGCTACAATGTTGCTGAAATTGAGGTCCCCGAGCCTCGGGAGGAGGAGGTCGCCCCTCTAAAAACAAACAGAAAAAGAAAGAGGGGAGAGAAAGAGGTCGGGGGGACCTCTGCCCTTCGTAGTGCCGAGGAGGTGGCCTCGAGGGCCGCTGACGCCGACGCGATCGATCTCACTAGGAGCTCTCTGCTGCCGACGGAGGTTCCTCGAACTTTGGTTGAGGAAGGGGCTCCTGTTGCGGGGGAGGCTGCCCGAGCTGTTGCCCGATCCGCCGAGGTAGGTGTCTTGTTTTCTTTAACCTTTCTTCAATGTTGGTTTTTCTTGGTTCGTTGAGGTACTATCGCTCTTTGCAGGCAGGGAACGCTGCCGTGGTGGTGGCCCAGGTTGTTGAGCAAGTCGCCCAGGCCGCCGTGGTGAGTACCTCGCTTTTTATTTTTCCTTCTATCTTTTATGTTGTTCCTTTGTCTTTTGACATAGAGCCATTTTTTGCAGGCAGGGGACGTTGCCGAGACTCTGGTGGCTCCAAGTTCGGAGGCGCTAGGGGTGGGCGCCCCCGTTGCTGAGCAGAGGATGCCTGCTGCCGCTTCTGCTACTGTTGAGGATCGTGGAAAGGGGCCGAGCTCCGAGGTGCCAACACCCACCCCAATGATGTCGGCATCGCCATCTGGCTCGTCAAAGGGGCCTCGTAAAAGTCAGTACCTTGCTCAGCGCTTCAAAACGGGGGATTCCGTGATGAGGCTGGATCACTTGAGTGCTTTAGAAGACATTGAGTCGTGGTGGAGCGCAGGGGTGACCTCAGAGAAGTTTTTTCCTAGAGGGTCGCTGAGCACGGCTGATCAAGCCATGATCGAGTCAGCCGGGCCCGTGGAAGGTCTAGATGCCGCTGAGGTCTTCCTGCAGAGAGCCATGGGCATCGTAGATTACTGGAAGCAGAAATGGTCCAAGCAGCAGGAGGAGCTGGTGAGGTTGAGGGGCCGAGTTCAACCCTTGAGGGAGGAGAACAAGGCCCTGAAAGAGGAGAACAAGGTTCTAGGTGCCACCCTCGGTGAAGCGAAAATGCAGGGGGCCGAACTTCAAGCTGCGAGGGGCGACCTCGCGAGAGTTCAGAAGTCTTTGGAGATCGTCCTACGGTCCAATGAGGCTTATGCTTCCCAAGTGGGTGAGTTGCAGGAGCTCGCCGCCTCATCCCGAGGTCGGGTGCGCTTCTTGGAGGATGAGGTGACGTCTTCCCGTGGCCGGGTGCGCTCTTTGGAGGATGAGGTGACCTCCCTGAAGAGCGAGTTGGTGGCAGCGGCTGAGAGGCGTCTCTGCGACGAAGTTCTTCTCGGTGGCAAAGAGGAGGAGGTTGCCGCTTTGAGAGTGGACCTCGCAAAGCTGGAGGAGGCAAAGGCGGGGCTGGAGAAGAAGCTCGAGGAGATTGAGCGGGCCGTCGTCTTCGAGCACAAGAGGGGATTCCTCAAGGCTGCTCACCAGGCAAGGTTGCTTGCGCTGGGGTTCGACCTCTCCGCTATGCATGTGGAGAAGGAGGTCCGCTTCGGAAAGCTGGTGAAGGAGGATGACCTCGAGGACAACTCCAGTGAGAACCCTTCTGCCTAGGCCGTTTTTGTTTCTTCTGCTTTGTTGTTTTCTTTTCCTTGAATTCATGTATTGAAAATTCGTACTTATTTTGTATATATCATTTCCTTTGAGTTGTTCATCTTGTGTTTGGATGAGTTTGTTTGGATTTCGATTTCCGCGCTTATGTTTTAGGCTTAGTCTTCGCCTGTTTGCACGATTTGAAAGTTTGTTCGGAATTTGTTTTGCATTTCGCATTTTGTGGTGCTCAGACTTGGCTTAAAATAAAGTGATTTGAACCGAGGTTCGAGTTTTACATTGGGTGAAAACGAGGTACCTTGCGGTGGGACTCGAGTCCGAGTCTGACTTCAGGTTAGAGTGGTCCTACCGAGGTTTGAACTCGACCTCGGCTTTAGGATAACCTATCTCATCCCTGAGGGAATCGTGTCAAGGTTCAGACTCGACCTTGACTTAGAGTAGGAGAAGTCCTTTTAGGGTTCGAACTCGACCTCGATTTTTTGTAAGGTGATTCTTACTAATGGTTCGAACTTGACCTCGCCGGGGTTCGAACTCGACCTCGGACTAGAGTAGAATGACTTGAATGAAGGTTCAGACTCGACCTTGAGTGGATCATATGAAGGTTCGAACTCGACCTTGAGTTGATCATATGAAGGTTCGAACTCGACCTTGAGTTGATCATACCGAGGTTCGAACTCGACCTCGGAGTGAAGGAGAGTGAATCGTATGAAGGTTCTAAATCGACCTTGAGTTTAGCGCAATATGCATAATTTTGAGGTTCGTATTCGACCTTGACTAGGAGCGAGATAAGTCGGATTGAGGTTCGAACTCGACCTATGCGTAAAGTAAAATAACCCGAGCTAAGGTTCGAACTCGACCTTGGAGTAGCGTAAAGCATGATGTAAAACTAAAAGAATATGAATGGAGTAGAATGAGTTATTTTATTGGTTGTATATATGTGCCTCGTTAAAAACCCTCTCAGCCAAAACCCATTTTTCTGTTTTTTGGGATAAAAACTGAGGCGGGAAAAGAGTGCAAAACTCATTCGTACAAAATTAACTGAAGAAAAACTTGAGATGCGTGGCATTCCAAGTTCGCGGTATGGGCTTTCTGCTGAGTTCCTCTAGTCGGTATGCTCCATTTTCCAAGTCTTCTACAACTCAAAAAGAGCGAGGCTGCACTCGCGTATTGTATCTTCTGGAAGCTTAGAGCTTGCAGGCTTCTTCATGGATTTGAGCTTCGTCTCTGAGCTCGTCAACTAAGTCGAGGTCAGTTGCTAACTCTTGAGCGTTCTGCTCGCTATTGAAGACTTGGCGCTGGTGAGATGTCTCTCCGATTTCCACTGGAATCATTGCGTCAGTTCCGTAAGTCAGCTTGTAAGGAGTTTCTTGCATTGTTGATTGGGGGGGGGGGTGCAATGATACGCCTAGAGGATGCTGGGAAGCTCGTCGGCCCATTGCCCCTTAGCGTTCCCGAGGCGCTTTTTAAGTTCTCGGAGTATCACCTTATTGGCTGCTTCGGCTTGACCATTTGTTTACAGGTGTTCCATTGAGGTCAGAAGATGCTTGACCCCGAGTTCCCGAAGAAAGTCTTCGAAGCCCTGTGCAATGAACTGTCGGCCGTTATCAGTAACAAGGCCGTGGGGTATCCCGAACCTGCATACGATACTCTTCCAGGTGAATTTTTGTATGTTCTCAGTGGTTATCTTAGCAAGTGGGCATGCCTCGATCCACTTGGTGAAGTAGTTGATTGCCACCAGGAGGAACTTGAGGGGAATGGTCCCAGGATGTCCATTCCCCACTAGGCGAAAGGCCACGATGACATCATCTGGTGGAGAGTTTCAGGTGGCTGTCGATGCGCGTTGCCGAATTCTTGGCACTCTTTGCACTTCTGTACGTAGTCCCGACAATCTGATTTCAAAGTGGGCCAATAGTATCCTGCTCGGAGTACTCTGGTCACCATCGAGCGTGCCCCGGAATGCATGCCACATATGCCTCGGTGGATCTCCTCGATGACATAGGCTGCCTGAGGTGGAGTTAAGCACTTGAGTAGTGGGGTGGAGATGCCACGCTTGAATAGTTCGTCGCCAATGATCACGAACTTGGCCGACCTCAACCTCATCTTTCGAGCTTCGCCCCCGTCCCCGGGCAAAACTGATAGACTATGGCCAAGGCCAAGGAATCCAAGAGGTGATATACTAAAAGAACCAAGAGGAATGGGATGATCTTAAAGACCTTTTTTCTTATGTTTGTACATATAGTAGTTCTTTTGTATAGGTTATTTTTGCCTTTGTATTTGTGAGGCACTTTACTTGCTTTTTCTAGTGTTTGTATATTGTTTTTGAGGTAGGTTACTTGGAGAGTTTAACTCCATTTAACCTCCCTAGTTGATACTTTCATTTTGTATTTTTTTCAGTAGGGAAAAAGGGGTGACATTTAGCAAAGCTAGGGTGTGTGTTTAGAAATTGGGCCTGAGTTGGGCCTAGGCAAAATTTTGCATATTGGACTCATTTTGCTCCTAATTTTTCATAGATTTGATTTAGCTAGGTCTCATCATCATATGATGAACCTAACTTAACCAAATCAAGAATTTTCAAATTAAATCATGGAGCAAAATGACCCAAAGGCCGCCTAGCTCATCTTCTCCTCCTTGGCCGAATTTTTGAACTAACACCTCTTGGTTTTGAAGCTTGCCTTGCAAGCTTCTAAACCTTAGTAGGTTAAGCTTACTCTACCATGGTTCTTAAGTGAACAATGGTCAAAGTTAGCTTCTCCTACAAGCTTGCTAAACCGTGGGAGTTAAGCTTACCTTACCATGGTTCCTAGTGAACCATGGTTAAGGTTAGCTTCTCCTAGAAGCTACCTCTACCCTTTATATTTGTAATTACCTCTCTTGTACTCACTTTTGACAAATTTGAGAAATGAAATCTGATTTTCTCTCTCACTCAAGAGTCCCTAAACCGTAGAGAAATTCTCTCCTAGGTTTTCTAGCAAAGTTCTTCAACTTTGCTTTGGTTCCTCAAGCTTCCTTCACAAGCTTTAGGAAGTGGTCGAACCTCCTTCAAGGACTTCTCCTCCATTGAAGCTTCTTCAAAGGAGATTTCAGAGTTCTAAAGGTGTCTACCTCAAGAAGCATCACGGTCCTTTGCATGGAAGCATGGTTGAACATCAATTCTTCAACCTAGTTCCATCAAAAACTCCTGCCTTCAAGTAGCTCCAAATGCCCGTCATCCATCACTGGTCTTCGATGTTGCTGGTGTTCATAATCTTGTCGTCTAGACTAGGTGAGTGTAAGGTCTCCTGGATGATGGTCCGATGTTGTCCAGGGCATTTGGTGCTGGCATGCTTTGAAAGAAGGTCGGCTCTGGTGTTTTGTTCTCGCGGTACATGCTGTATAGTGAACTTGTCAAAGGACGAGATCTGTCATGATGCCATGTGTAAGTACCGTTGTAAGAGAACGTCCTTGGCCTGATACGTTCTGCTGAGCTGTTCTACCATGAGTTTCGAGTCGCTGTTGCAACTCACTCTCCGAGCTCCGAGGTCATGAGCCAGCCTTAGCCCCGCGAGAAGCGCCTCATACTCGACCTGGTCGTTGGTCACCTTGAAGCAAAACTTGAGGGATTGCTCCAAAGTGACTTGGTTCGGTCCTTCCAATATGATACCTGCACCACCACCCTTAGAGTTGGAGGACCCGTCAACGTGTAAAGTCCATACCCTTGGTTCCTCGGCAGAGGTGGGCGTGAGCTCGGCTACGAAGTCGGTGATGTTGTGTATTTAACTCGTATTTTAGCACTTTAATTCACAAGAATTCATAGCATAATCATGCATATCTTTCATGTTTTTAATAAATTTTTATATCATTTTCCTATTTTATGCTTTTCTTGGTATGTGTTGTGTTTTCTCTGAGCAGGATCAAGATTTAAGAATTAAAGAGGAAATGCTGAGCTACAGGGAAAGTCACGGCCGTGATTCTAAATCACGCCCGTGATTCACCAGAGAAAATCACGGCCGTGACTCCCAATCACACCCGTGAACGCCACTGACCCTTCATAGATGTGCTCCAGAGAAGATCACGGTCGTGATTCTCAGTCACGGCCGTGATTCACTTCGCGTCCCAGCTTTTTAAGTTTTATGTTTTATTTTTATTTTATCTTTGTAATTTTTATCTTGGTAGTTTTACCTTTTTACCCTTTTAGGTTATAAATTAGATGAGGTTAGCCTAGAACGGGGACTTTTGTTTCGGAGACAGTTTTTTTTAGTTTTTGACACTTGGAGAAGGTTGGGCGCCTGTGCCATCGACTCTAAGGTTTGCTTTTCTTTTATTCTTCTTTTCTTGGAGAACTACTATGAACTCCTGTGAGTAGTTTCCCTTTTTCTGGGATCAGGGCTTAGCCTCTGAGAACCTCTTTATTAATGCATTATTCAGTTTCTTAATTTTATTCCAATTCTTGATCTGTTCTTTTATATTTTATATATGAACTTTAATATTATTGTTTTCATAATAACATTAATTAAGGATGAACTGAGAGGAGAACTTGATTATAATTATGATAAACAATTAATCTTAATTTTCATAATCATAGATAATTAGGGATGAACTGAGAGGAGAACCTAATTATCGGAACCTAAAGGAACAGACTTGAGTGTTAAATCACGAGAGTTGATTTAAGCTTTCGAGGAGCAATAGATTAACAAAGATCTTAATGTGTTTAATTGAACGTAATTACTACGAGAGTAGAGATTAATTTTAATTAAACACGTCCTCGTAGCCTGAGAAGGTGCAAGGATTAAATTAGGTTAAGACTACCTTCAAGATGGAATAGAATTAATTAATGAAAATAATAATTCAATATTGTTGGAACTCTTTGTGCGAACCCTAGATTCCCGGAAATCTCCTTATCTTATCTTAAAGTTTTATCTTATTCATTAATTGCATTACTATCTCTTTTACCATCAAATCTGATCTTATCATCTCAAAACAAAAATTCAATCTGTTTTAAAATTCAAATTAAAATACTAGTAATTCTAGGTCAAACACGTAGTCCCTGTGATTCGATATTTATTACTTGACGACAACCGTACACTTGCGGTTTTCCATACATCAAGTTTTTGGCGCCGTTGCCGGGGACTACGTCTCTTGATTTAAATTACAATTATTTTAATTCAAATTTTTTTTAAAAAAAAAAAAAAAAATTTAAATAAATAAATAATTTTTTTTTTTTTTTTTTTAGTGTTTACTTCTCCAATTCAGATTTCACGGGTCACTTTCTTTTTTTTTTTTGCAGTGCCTTAGGGTTAATGCAAAAGAGATCTCTACGTCTTGGGAAACCAACACCACTTGATCCTGAGATTGAAAGAACTCTCCTGAGAAGGAAAAGAAACCTTTCTAGAGAATTTGACATGGCTGCACAACGAGATAATTTACCGCTTCGGGATTACTCTGCACCCGTAGCTCGTGGGATACCTGGAGGGGAGATGCAAACTGGAGCTACTGTACCAGCTTCTCTGGTGAATATGCTCAAACAGAACACCTTTGGAGGACTACCATCAGAAGATCCTAATGACCACTTAGAGGGGTTCTTGGAAATCTGTGAGACCCAGCAATTTGATGATGAAGTTTCTGATGGAATGCGACTCCGCTTATTCTCACTCACCTTGAGAGATAAGGCAAAGGTGTGGCTAAGAACAGTGCCTAGAGAAAAGATAGCAACTTGGGAATTATGTGAAAGAGCTTTTCTAGAGAAATTCTTTCCTCCTTCTAAAACTAAAGAATTGAGGAAGAAAATCACTAATTTCCAACAAGGCACTGGAGAGACTATTTATGAAGCATGGGAGCGGTTCAAAGGATATCTTCAAGCATGCCCACAACATGGCTTCAACCGTTGGCTTACCATCCAATTTTTCTTTGAAGGATTGGACCAACAAAGCACCATGATATTAGACTCAGCAGCTGGAGGATCTTTCATGGGGAAACCTATTAATGACTGCATGATTATTTTGGAAAATGTAGCCTCAAATCACAGCCAATACAGTGAAAGAGAAGTCACAGCAAGGAAAGGAACTCCGGGGCGATATGAAGTGAACAATATTGAGTTACTCTTAGCAAAATTTGATACTCTTAATCAAAGATTAGACAAGATGGAAAAAGCTAAGGTTAATTCAGTGGCTACAAATCAAGTATGTGACCTTTGTAGGGAACAAGGGCACACTGCAGTAGATTGTACCTCAATTTTTACTGGAGAAAAAGAAGATACTACTGAACAGGTGGCAGCTTCTCATAATTTCTATGACACTCCTCGAAGAGAGAAGAGTAATCCATATTCCAACACATACAACCCTGGTTGGAAGAATCATCCTAACTTTTCTTGGAAGAATAACCCAGTTCAAGGAACTAGCAATCAGCAACCTAATTTCCGTCCGTCCAATCACTTCATTAATGGGGAAGGAAATCCAGTACAGACACCCTCAATTCAACAAAGTGTTTCAAGATTAGAAAACCTTATGGAGAATTTTGTCACTAATCAAAAACAGACCAATGATTCAATGGCAAATTCTATTCAAAACCTTGCTGTCAAGGTTGAGAATATTACTCTCCACAACAAGATGCTGGAAAATCAAATTGCACAGTTGATGCCTAGTTCAAACAATTCTCCAGGTAAGTTCCCAGGTAAAACAGTTGCAAACCCAGCTGAAAATGTTAATGCTGTTACTTTAAGGAGTGGGAAGAAATTAGACAGACCTGTGTCTAATCAAAATGATAATATTGAGATTGATGAAGACGCTTCTCCTATGGTTGAAAAACCTGAAAAAGAGAGATTAGAAAAAGAAAAAGTATCTTCATCAAAGCCTCAAACTGTTTATCACCCTCCAATTCCTTTTCCTCAAAGGTTAGCAAGGACTAAACTTGATAGACAATTTGAAAAATTTTAAATATGATCAAACAAGTGTATGTAAACATTCCATTTGTAGAAGCTCTACAACAGATGCCTACATATGCTAAATTTCTTAAGGATCTTTTAGCTAACCGAAGGAAATTGGATGATAGAGAGACTGTTACATTGATCCATCATAATTTGCCCAAAAAACTTAAGGATCCTGGTAGTTTCTCTATACCTTGTCTCATTGGAAATCTAAGGTTTGAAAAAGCCTTATGTGACCTTGGGGCAAGTATCAGTTTAATGCCTTTATCAATTTGCAAGAAATTAGATATGGGAGAATTAAAGCCTACAGCAATGTCAATCCAGTTAGCAGATAGATCTATAAAATATCCCATAGGAATTTTAGAAGATGTTCCAGTTAAGATAGGTAAATTTTTAATTCCGGGAGATTTTGTTGTTTTAGAAATGGAAGAGGACAAACAAATACCAATCATACTAGGTAGACCATTTTTGGCTACAGCAGGCGTGATAGTAGATGTCAAACATGGAAAATTGTCCTTATCCATTAATGATGAAACAATGGAATTTAATATTGCTAAATCTGTTAGACAACCTTCTCTTGAAAACATTTGCTGCAGGGTTGATATATTGCCTAAAGACATGGAGGAAGAAGTCATGAGATCTATTTTGAGGGATCCCTTGGAGAATTTTCTAGTTGGAGGAAAGCACATAGATCTTGAGGGGATTCAACCTAATTATGCTTGCTTGATCGATTCAAGTCCCCCGTGTAAAGAAAAAGATCCTCTAGTAGAAAGTCTTCTTGAGTCTTCAACAGATTGGCAAGAAGAAAACTCTCCAAAGTTAGAACTTAAACCACTTCCTTCATCTTTAAGGTATGAGTTTTTGGGGGCTAATTCCACTTATCCAGTCATAGTAAATTCAGCTTTAAATGAAAAAGAAACTGAAAAACTTCTCAATGAGTTGAGAAAATTTAGAAAAGTTATTGGATATACTATGGCTGATATAAAGGGAATTAGTTCTTCATTTTGTATGCATCGCATCTTCTTGGAGGAAGGATCCAAACCTTCTGTTGAAGCTCAAAGAAGACTAAATCCCAAGATGAAAGAAGAGGTAAAGAAAGAAATTTTGAAATTATTGGATGCTAAGGTAATTTATGCTATATCTGATAGTCCTTGGGTAAGTCCAGTTCATGTGGTTCCTAAGAAAGGTGGGATGACAGTAGTTAAAAATGATAATAATGAATTAATTCCCACAAGAACTGTGACTGGGTGGCGTATGTGTGTTGATTATAGAAAATTAAATAATGCCACTAGAAAGGATCACTTTCCCTTACCTTTTATTGATCAAATGCTTTGGAAAACCCCAGAGAGAATCACGACCGTAATTATAAATCACGGGCGTGATCTTCTCTGGAAAATTTTTGGAAAACCCCAGAGAGAATCACGACCGTGATTATAAATCACGGGCGTGATCTTCTCTGGAAAATTTTTGGAAAACCCCAGAGAGAATCACGACCGTGATTATAAATCACGGGCGTGATCTCCTCTGTTTGAATTTTTGAAAACTCACAAAGAGAATCACGGCCGTGATTTCCAATCACGCCCGTGATTCCCTGCTGACGCTCAACAGATACAACCCGTGATTTTTGAAATTCCCCTTTCCCTTATATATTTTTCCCCCCCTTTTACATTCTCACTTCTCTCAAACTTACGAACTCTGCCCATTCTCTCTTTTCTTCTCTCCCAAACCCTAGCTTCTCACTTCTTCTTCCTCTTCTTCCCTCTTCCTCCCACATTCACTCCTTCCGTTCATCCATGGCTCCCAAGCGCACCCATACCGTTGGTTCGTCCTCCACCGCTTCCGATACCCACAGTTACGAGGAAGAAGCAAGTGAAATTCCGCACCTTCCTCCGAGGTTCTATCGGAACGATGAACAGCGTGAGCGGAACGAGGTATTACGCTTCCGCACTATCCATCCTACCAGGTATCTCGACTTCCCATTTATTCGTAAGTTGGGTTTACGTGCTGATATCAATTTCATGTTAACTAACATTGGGTGGACAACCTTTGCTACCATGCATAATGATGTTGTTTATCCTCGACTAGTTCTTGAGTTCTTGAGCTCTCTCCACACGGAAATATTATCTGGGCCAAATTGTTCTGAAGGTTTGATTTCTTTCCGTATGTTTAACCAAGAACACGAATTAACCCTGGCTCAGTTCAATAATATTTTTGGATTTCCCACTGGAGGGAGCACGAGAACCCCAAGTTCTTTCAACCCTGGTTCTTTTTGGTATAGTTTGACAGGTACAAGTAATTGGGTCACTGGAAAATGTAATTCCTCTGCTTTCCGCCATCCCGCCATCCGTATTATGCACCGCTTTATTGCCTCTACTGTTTTGGCCCGAGGTGATTCTGAAGGAAAGGTTCGTTTGAGCGACCTTTTACTTTTATGGGCTATGATGGAAAACAGAGAGGAGCCTATTGATTCTGGCAGTCATTTGGCACGATAGTTCCAGAGTATTTCCAATACCAGCCACGGTGCGATTGTGAATGGCGGCCTCATTACCACTATAGCCAAACACCTTGGCTATCACGCTTGGCTGGACCAGTTAGAACCACTCCCTGGAAGCCGTACTATTAATTTTGCTACCTGCTCTTCTATGAACTGCATTGCGAAAGATGAAGATGATAAATACTACTTTGTAGTAACCCAGTCGGGAGTGCACCACCAGTTACCAAATCCAACATACACCGTGAAGAACCGGGCTACACGGCAGTTTCCACTGGAGCCATTAGAGGACCTACCTCCAGCAGCTGAGGAAGCGGCTCCTGCAGATGAGGAAGCAGCTCCTGAACAACCCCCTCTACATCCTGGACCTGAGGTGGACAATGCTGCTATCCTGGCAGCTATTCAATCAATGGATAACCGGCTGAAACAAATGGATGAACGCCAGCAGCATTATAATTACATGGTTGATCAAATGTATCAATGGCACATTCAACGGTATCCAGATGATTTTCCACCACAGTGAGATCTTTCTTATTCCTTATTTTACTCTGATGCTTAGGGACAAGCATTCCTTTCTGTTGTGGGTTGGTTGCATATTCATGCATTTTATAATTTTGTCAAAATAATCTATCATGCATTCATTAGCTCTTTGCTTCGGGACAAGCAAATCTTTAAGTTTGGGGTTAGGAGGATGTACGCATTTCATTCATTCATGCAAAGTAAAAAAAAAAAAAAAAATCATGCATATATACATATTCAGCTAATCCCAGCTTGAATTTGTGTTTGAAAAGTAAATATTTTTAATGAAATTGTTCGTCTTTGAAAACACTGAATGTGATGAATTGAATCTTGAAGTCTCAGAACAAAAGGTTGAAAAATTAGCTGGTTTTGTGGCTAGCACTTGGTTCTTAGTATTGAGGCTTGAAATGATCGAGAATTATAAAAATAGTCTCTTGAAGATAAATTCTTTTTAATTCGTGCTTAAAAGCTTTTGGGGGGTAATAAAAAAAAAAAAAAAAAAAAAATTCACCTAGCACCCCTTTGAGGTCATAGGTTAGAGGGAGAATATTCTTAACCTTAGAAAACTAAGGGAACTAATTAGCTACTGGGGAATTGTTTAGTAAAATAGCTAGACCCCCTTTGAGGCTACGTGTTCTTGAAATTATCATCCTCTCTACACTGATTGGCTACTGGGGAAATGTTTTAGGTGAGACAAAAACAAAAATAAAAATATTACCCCTATTTGTGTCACAAGCATTGAAAAATTATTTCTGTTAAATTATCTTCGTTTGACTAATGAGCTTTACAAGATTTGACATCATGAAACTCTTAGAAACTAAGAGTTGGCGCTAGTAATGAAAGATTAAGATTCTAATTGGACCTTGTGAGACTAAGAGTGAAGATTTTAAATGCTCAGTTAATTCTTGATGATTTTTTTTTTTTTTGGAATAAAATTATTGTTTGAGGACAAACAAAAGTTCAAGTTTGGGGTTATTTGATGTTGTGTATTTTACTCGTATTTTAGCACTTTAATTCACAAGAATTCATAGCATAATCATGCATATCTTTCATGTTTTTAATAAATTTTTATATCATTTTCCTATTTTATGCTTTTCTTGGTATGTGTTGTGTTTTCTCTGAGCAGGATCAAGATTTAAGAATTAAAGAGGAAATGCTGAGCTACAGGGAAAATCACGGCCGTGATTCTAAATCACGCCCGTGATTCACCAGAGAAAATCACGGCCGTGACTCCCAATCACACCCGTGAACGCCACTGACCCTTCATAGATGTGCTCCAGAGAAGATCACGGTCGTGATTCTCAGTCACGGCCGTGATTCACTTCGCGTCCCAGCTTTTTAAGTTTTATGTTTTATTTTTATTTTATCTTTGTAATTTTTATCTTGGTAGTTTTACCTTTTTACCCTTTTAGGTTATAAATTAGATGAGGTTAGCCTAGAACGGGGACTTTTGTTTCGGAGACAGTTTTTTTTAGTTTTTGACACTTGGAGAAGGTTGGGCGCCTGTGCCATCGACTCTAAGGTTTGCTTTTCTTTTATTCTTCTTTTCTTGGAGAACTACTATGAACTCCTGTGAGTAGTTTCCCTTTTTCTGGGATCAGGGCTTAGCCTCTGAGAACCTCTTTATTAATGCATTATTCAGTTTCTTAATTTTATTCCAATTCTTGATCTGTTCTTTTATATTTTATATATGAACTTTAATATTATTGTTTTCATAATAACATTAATTAAGGATGAACTGAGAGGAGAACTTGATTATAATTATGATAAACAATTAATCTTAATTTTCATAATCATAGATAATTAGGGATGAACTGAGAGGAGAACCTAATTATCGGAACCTAAAGGAACAGACTTGAGTGTTAAATCACGAGAGTTGATTTAAGCTTTCGAGGAGCAATAGATTAACAAAGATCTTAATGGGTTTAATTGAACGTAATTACTACGAGAGTAGAGATTAATTTTAATTAAACACGTCCTCGTAGCCTGAGAAGGTGCAAGGATTAAATTAGGTTAAGACTACCTTCAAGATGGAATAGAATTAATTAATGAAAATAATAATTCAATATTGTTGGAACTCTTTGTGCGAACCCTAGATTCCCGGAAATCTCCTTATCTTATCTTAAAGTTTTATCTTATTCATTAATTGCATTACTATCTCTTTTACCATCAAATCTGATCTTATCATCTCAAAACAAAAATTCAATCTGTTTTAAAATTCAAATTAAAATACTAGTAATTCTAGGTCAAACACGTAGTCCCTGTGATTCGATATTTATTACTTGACGACAACCGTACACTTGCGGTTTTCCATACATCAGTCGGCCAGGCATTGAGCTTTCAGGGCGCCACGACTTTCGTACTGGATACCGAACTCGGATAACTCGACCGACCATGCAATCATTCGTCCTGCGAGCTCCGGCTTCCTCAAGATCTTCTTGATTGGTAGTCGGTCTTGACGACTACTTGGTGACTTTGGAAGTAGGGTCGGAGATGCCGAGCCGCGGTAACGAGTGCCAGTGCCAGCTTCTCGATCATTTGGTACCGTTTCTCCGTGTCTTGGAGGACTCGACTGATGAAGTAGATTGGCGTTTGTACTTTCTGGTGCTCTTGCACTATGACTGAACTGATGGCGTTTTCTGCCACGGCCAAGTACAGGATTGGCAGGGTCGTGAGAAAAGCTTTGAAGCTCTTGAAAGCTGCTTCGCATTGGTCTGTCCACTCGAAGTTTTTTGGCTTGCGCAGCAGGGTGAAAATGGGCCCTGCCTTGTCCGCCAACCTGGGGATAAAACGGGAAAGGGAGACCTACCTGCCTGCCAGACGCTGGACATCTTTCACGGTCTGGGGACTCTGCATCTGAATGATGGCTTTACACTTTTTCGGGTTGGCCTCGATCCCCCTACTAGTGATCATGAAGCCCAGGAACTTACCTCCCTGGACGCCGAAGACGCACTTCTCTGGATTGAGACGCATGTTGTGTCTCCTGAGTTGGCCGAACACCTCGGCGAGGTCGGTAGCATGGTCTGCGGCCAAGGTGGTTTTGACCACCATGTCGTCAACATATACTTCCATGTTCCGCCCGATCTGTTGGTGGAAAACTTTGTCCATCAGCCGTTGGTAAGTGGCCCCTGCGTTCTTGAGACTGAAAGACATCACTCGGTAGTAGTAATTGGCATGATCGGTGATGAAGGATGTATGAACCTCGTCAGGCGGGTACATCATTATCTGGTTGTACCCGGAGTAGGCGTCGAGAAAACTGAGGAGGGCGTGCCTGGATGCTCCGTCAACCAGCCTGTCAATGCTCGGTAGGGGGTATGAGTCCTTTGGGCATGCTCTATTCAAGTCGGTGTAGTCGACGCACATTCACCATTTCCCTGAGCTCTTTTGTACCAAAACCACGTTTGCCAGCCATGTGGTGTACCTGACCTCGCGGATGAAGCCGGCGTTCAGCAACTTTTGTGTCTCGGTGATGATGGCCTCCCGCCTTTCAACACTGACCTTCCTCTTCCTCTAGGCTACTGGCCTTGCCTCCTTGTGTATCGCTAACCTTTGACAGATGAAGTTAGCGTCTATACCTGGCATGTCGGCACTGGACCAGGCGAAGAGGTCGACGTTCTTGAGGATCTCAGCTTCGAGCTGCTGCTGCAACTCTAGGCTCAACTGCCTGCTAATTTTTGTGCACTTCCCGGGAAGACTCCCGATCTGGAGGTCATCGAGCTCTTCGATGGGACTTGGTCATTCATCATGGGAGTCGGACCTCGGGTCGAGGTCGGTGATATCCTCGTGGGTGATGTGAGCCACTGTGTGGGGATCACTTCGGCGTCGCTCGTCGGGTGAGGAAACTTTGAGACTTTTAGCGTAGCACTGCCGAGATGTCTTCTGATTTGCCTTGATGGAGATGATCTTACCGTCACTCCCCGGGAACTTCATGGTGAGATGCGGGGTGGACACCACTGCTCCGAGTTGATTTAGCGTCGGCCTCCCAATGATGATATTATAGGAGGTGTTGGCTTCCACGAGGAGGTATCGGACCATGATCTACCTTGTGTCTGGAGAGGTCCCGAAAGTAGTAAACAGATCCACGTATCCTCGAGTGTGTACTCGCTCTCCTGCAAAACCAACTAGGGGCTCTGTGTGAGGTTGGATGAGAGAGTGAGGGATGTCTAACCTGAGGAGCGTCGGCCAATATAGGACGTCAACTGAGCTCCCTTGGTCGATCAGTGTCTTGTGGACCTCCCAATTAGCTACCTCCACGGCGATGACCATAGGGTCATTCTGGTTGGGACTGACGCCAGTGTAGTCATCGTCGGTGAAGGTGATGGGCGGCGAGCTTTGGTGCGAAGTCGAGGAAGTGGAGTGGATGTTGTTGATGTTGCGCATGTGTCTCTTCCGGGCCGAGCTGCTGGCACCTCCCCTACGAAACCACCTGCAATTGTGTTGATTACTCCCCGTAGGGGAGCTGACCCCGTTTTCTGGCTTACCTCGGCTTGCACTGCGCCACCGGCATTTTGCTGAAAGCCAGAGGGTTGGTCCGTGCGAGCTCCCGAACCGCGACCTCTACCTCGTCCTCGTCCACCATAGCCTCATTGATGACCCTGTTGTCGTTGGACATACTGGTCGAGGTGGCCTGCCTGTATGAGTTCTTCAATACGGTCTCGGAGCGTGCGACACTCTTCATTGGTGTGAGCGTGGTTTCTGTGATACCGACAGTGTTTGGACTTGTCTGCACTGTTGGGAGTGTGACCTGGTGGTGGCAGGGTGAGCAGGTTGCTGTTACTGGCCTCCTCTAGGATGTGAACTCGGGGCGTATTCAGGGGAGTGTAGAAGTCGTATCTCCCCCCTTGTTTGTCCAAGCAGTTTTCTTGAACTGGCTGTCGTTGGTGACCTTCATCTTGTCTTTGTGGCCACTGTCAGGTTTCGCTTGTGATTTTCTGCGAACCTGGTCATGGAAGGCAGAATGTTCCTCCATCTGGATGTACCCAGCAGCACGGGCACGGAGCTCGTCCATATCGCGAGGAGCTTCACAACATAGACTGTCGACGAACGGTTCGGGCTTGAGTGCCATGAGCATGGCGTGTAGAGTGACCTCGGGATTCAAATTCTGGATCTTTACCGAGATGGCGGCGAATCGTTCCATAAACGTCCAGAGTGGTTCATCGTCGCCCTATCGGATACTGGCCAGGGCAGCTGATGTGATGTGATGAGGTCAGCTCGTTGCATACTGTGCATGAGACCGATGCGTGGCAGGTCGTGGAGTCGGTGCCCTAGTCATAGTTCGGGATTGAGAGACCGAATGCCCTTCTTCCTCGTGGAGGTTGCTCACCTGAGGAGGATGATCAGAGGGGCGTCGAGGGAGCTGGGCACGAATCCGCTTGTTTTTAGCGCATAGTTCTGCTAGGTCAGCTTCATTAGCGGTCTGCATTGCGGCTAGGTCGGTTTCGTGCTTGGCACGCATGTTTTGCAGATCAGCGTCGTGTTGTTGTCGCATCTGTTCGACCTGGTCGATCAGTCTCCTCAATGTGGCTTCGTTATCCATGGTAGATGTATGATCTAGGTCGTGTGTTACTTGTCTGCTATGGCTTCTGGTGCAAACCATAAGCGTGGCCGATAAAAGCTGTCTTGATCGGCCCCACGGTGGGCGCCAAATGTTCTTACTGGAAATCTGCTGTAGAGATGATTCGCCAAGTAAGATCGGTGAGCCTCTTTCACTGGTATGTTGATGCTTCAAGATGGGGGTGGTACCTGCAAAAGAGACTCTGATGCCAAAGTTAGGGTTTGTATGAGTATGAGTCTCGTATAAGTAATGTACGTACCTTGGTGTGAATTAGGGTTTCGTTGGGCCTGAGATCAGTTATGACCTGATTAGATAGCGAATCTCGTCTAGACCGAGATCTCCCAGTGCATGTCCGAGGTCGTCCTGCACTGTGATGCCGAGCTCGAGCTCAGCATGGCGGTATGGATAATATACATACTATATACAAAATACAGTACCAATAATAAAGAAACTTAAGTCTTGGTTGATATCTATACAATACACGACAATATCAAAGTAGCTGTCAACAAAAAATATAGCCACCTTTAACATGACTAGCCTCCAACTACACAATTCATCCCGCTAATCATGTTCTACTTTTATATCAAATATGACCATCGTAGTTCTAACTACAAGGAAAACATAGGATAATTAAACTTGTGCAAAGAAATCAACATAACAACTTATGCAAACATCATCATATTAAAATATTTCAACTTACAACAAGACAACTTCATCATCGTAACAATTTAACATCTCATAGTATGTTTATCATATCAACATATATACAAATACATCATTTAATGCGTCACATATACCAACTACAGAGATCTCTTACATCTTATGGTGAGCAATTTAAGTTGCTTGACTCTACTGAATCATAATGGATGATATGATACTAGAAACAACGGTTGGTGTGATACTATAAACAATGATTGACATTGAGGCTAGAAACAACGACTAGTACAAGGCTAGAAACAACAGTAAGCATAAGCTAGATTGTTTTCTTTAATTTCACCACTTAAACAAGGAAGTATGATACTATGTCAGGATAGAACAATTTGGGTATGAGGTTACCACGACATTAGTCTACAACACTAAGCCACCTATAGGATTAGCCCACCTACTACCCTCAAAATACCACAACCCTTTAATACTAGGTTAGAGACTAAGTCCCAAAATTGGTACTTTACTCAGTTGGTCGCTTTATACATGTGTGCCTTAACCTTGTCCACACATGGATACCACATAGAACTTAGAGGAGACAACTGAAAAATAACTTATCTATTCAAAGTCCAACTTACCTGCCGAAGGGTTTCAATCGGGATTTTAGAACACAACAACGTATATCCACACAATGAGATATTAAGTTTGAAAACATATTTAACTCTCCTCTAGTTTCTATGTATTGTAGCTAAGGCATGTATCTAACCCACATATCTATAGCTTATCAACTTAACAACTTTATCAACTTTAAACATTCAACTTATCATTTTTAACAACATACAACTCATACAAAATTCAACTTTCAAATTTACAACATAACAACTTAAACAACGTAAGCATCTTACAACTGGTACAATATGAGAAACTTCACAAAACAACCACAAGAATCAACTTAGGCAACTTAAAACAGCACACAACCTTACAACATTATTTACTTACTACATATGAAGTCATATATCATCTCACATCACCATTCATTCAACTATGTCATCATAAATCAATTGCGAAACAACTTAAGCAACAATCTTTACATCATGCCACTCATTCACTATCAATCAATTGTAAAACAACATTTAATAACAACTTTTCATTATCCAACTTGCGTTCGACGTCACTCATTGAGCGCCTAGTGTCATTGAGGTAGGGAGTTCCTTACCTTGTCAATGTCTGACGTCGCACCACTTGCACCCTATATGATTAATGCAAAGAGTGCCTCTAGTCTTGTGCTTGACATGGCAACACCCACGCTCGACCTTAATTAGGAAAAGAACGCTCTGCTTGACTTATGCCCGGTGCCACTCCACCAGCACTTGACGTGATCCCAGATAAAGACCATCATTTCATCTCATGCTCGGTGCAATTCAACCCAAACTCAATGTAATTCCAACTCAAGATGAGTCTTTCTCCTTACGCCTGATGCCACCAATCCTACACCCAACGTGAATGAGAAAAAAACCACTCTTTGGAACCACGTCCGACATCTTAAAGGCACGGCCTACGCGATATCATTTTTTGCAATTATGCAAGAATTGATTTCGATCCTAAGCACTTGAAAATGAGTAGCCCAACAACATGCAATGCAATATACAACAATTATACATCATATACAACTCAGTTTCATCCTTACAAATAGCATGCAATAAGCATCCATACAACAATCAACTCAATTTTCATATTTTTCTTGAAACCATGAAAAACCTCTTAACTTCATCTTTTAAATCATTCAACACCTTGAACCAACTCAATCCAATCATCAACTACATAAAATGCACACCTAAATTTGAGATCATTGCTTCCCTTACCTCTCGAAGAATTAATCCGCAAAAGGAGAAAAAGAAGAAGATGACTCCGTACTTCGACCGCTTGAGCTCTAACCTCAAAAACTCAGATCTTCTCCACTACAACTTGAATCAACTGAGAAAGGAAGAAAAGGAAAGGTTGCCTAGAAGGAATGACAAGAAGGATAGTGATGGAAATGGTAAGGAGGAGTGATGAATGTTCTTCTCCTTAGCTCTCCTTATGCACGGATCAACTTCAATGGAGATAAACCGAATGTAGAACACCTCTAGAAGATGTAGAACCTGCGGATTAGGATTCCTAATCCATAGAAGGAAGCATCCAAGCTCAAGCCTCAAGGGATTGCACACTTCAAAGAGAAGGAAAATAGGTTTTCCTAGGGTATTTTGAAGGCACTCTCTAAGACTTTCTCTCTTGGAATTTCGGTGACTTTGAGGGAGAAACTTGGCCAATGGCTCTCAAATTTCTGAATATTCAAAGTGAATACAAAATGGTGAAGGAAACACTTTAGTAAGCACGGTTTTGCACACTTTGGGCGCCTAAATCAAAAGGTGACATGTGGCGCCCAAAATTTGAATTCAAATTTGAAATTTGAATTCAAATTTTGGCTCCCTTGTGCTACTCCGAAAATTCAGGTACCTAAGGTGCATCTAAGTGTAATTTGGAGTGTCATTTAGGGTTAATTTGAGGTCACATGTTCAGCCACCAAAGGTGCAAAACATGTGACTCAAATGTAACTTAAATGGCTTCCAAATTAAACCTAATTTAACCTAATTAGCCTACTTTAGTATTCCTTGTATTTTCCTAATCTAATGACCTAAATACAATGGTCAAACAAATACAATGGAAAGGAAAAATTACAAGAATGAAAATGAGCCCAATATTGGGTACCAAAAGCCCAAAGGCCCATGAAGCCCAAAACTAGGCCCAACAAGCCTAAAACCTAAAATGCTACTCTATGTGGTCCAAAATACAAGACCAAAATATATGATACCTATACTAACATGATGTATACAAAACATATGAAAATAGCTATAACAAAATATGGCCCATGAAAAGTTCAATTTGGGCCTTCCTAGGCCCAATGGGCCCGATGGGCCCTGACAGGCCCAAACCTTCATCTCTAGCCAACTCCTCTTGGATCTTTGAGTATGTCACCTCTTGCACTCCAAAGCATGATTCCATCATCCCCTCCCTCTTGAAAAGGATTTGTCCTCAAATCTCGAGGATGAATGGAAGAAAAATTAACACCTACATATAAAACATGCAAGGAATAAAAAGTAACATGGTAAGAGAAAAGATCATGGATCCTAAGAGGAGTCCTAGTATCTAACCTAACAAAGAAAGATAAAATATTAGACTCTCTAAAAATAGGCTCCTCTTCTAAGCATAACCTAGAAGTAAAACCTAAAAATGTAAGAACACTATGACTAAGACAATGAAAAAAATGATTTTTAAACACTACAATATCTTGCCTAAAATACCCTAAATGGTAGCCTAGGCTTTTCCTAAAATATAAAGAAAAGAATACTAGAAAACGTCCTAAACAATTTTGAATCATATTGTTTGGTAGATAAAATGTCTTGGAAAAACTTGAAAACTCATATAAACTATTTTTGTCTTGTAGGGAAGGGTGCAAATTAAGTTCAAATAAAGATGAACTTCCCATAAGATCAAAAATAGAATATGAAATATGACAAGATGTATCTATCACACAATATATTCCAAAATTAGGGTGCTTTATTAGAACAACTATGGTAGAAGGATTCCTAAAGAGAGGAAGGCTATCTTCCTTGGGCACCTCCAAGGAAGTAGCACAAGAAGTGGAACTAAATGTAGTCCACTCCTTCTTCACTACATCTTGAAGTTGAGATTCATTTTTCTTTAGAATGATTTGTTCTTGAATCTCTACTTCATGACTAGTGGTAAGATTAGGGTAAGAGTTAAGGTCTTTATTTATGAAGAGAGTATTTTGTAAATGATTTTTAGTGGTAGAACAACTCTCTTCACTCACAAGTCCTTTAGAGGAATTATTTTCCTCCTTACTCTCCCTTAAGAGCAATGCCTTTTTTCTTTCTTTTTCTCTTGTTTTTCTCAATTTTTCTTTTGCTAAAAGTTTTTCTCTCTTTTGTTTAATAATGTGAATTTCTTCCTCTAAAATTGCAATTTGTGCTTTTTTTTCAAGTTTTTCTTTTTCTTTTTTTAAAGCTTCTTGCTTTGTCCAAGGTGTTAGTGATTTAAGCCTTTGAGTAGAATGTGAAAAACCTTTTGGAGAGCTTAATTCACTACCACTTGAGAAATATTTTCTCATGATTAAACAAAAGAATTTTTTTTTTTTTTTATATGCTATGCAAAAAGTTATAAAATGTTTTTGGTATTTTCTAGGAATGAAAATAACACTTGGAAGTCTAAGTGTACAAGTTGCACTATCAAGGGAGGTGAGCTACAAAGAGCCACTTAATAACCAAGCCTTTTCAAGTGGAAATCACTAAACTCCTTTGTGGTATCTCCAATTCCCCAAAACTTTTCACAAAAATTTTGAATGCTTTTTCACAATTTGTTTGTTTTTTGAGACTAAACTAAACGTGAGCAAGTAAATCTACACAAGTCTAGACGTTTCAAGGCAGCAAAATAAAGCAATTAAAAGACAAAGAACTTAAAGGAAACAATGTAAGCAACTAGTCGGATATCCTAAGTGGAAGCTTGAAACATATGAAATTTCCAAGCCACTTCCACTAGCACTACACGTGAGGATGCTAACAAGGATTTAGATATACCTGACCAGCTTCTTAATACTCCCTCCAAGCTTTACAAATTGATTTTAAAATACAAGAGAGATTGCAAAATTTTAACTAGCCTAGAAAGCAATAAATGGCGGTTTTGGTGACCAATTTAGTGACGGATTGTTGTGCAAATTTTCCAACACTTAATCAAGTGTTTAATCCGCCACTAATCCTTCAATATGATGCTACTGGACCTGCAAAAGAAACACAACAAAGAGGTTAATGGTGGCTGCCTCACAAGGTGAAAGGAATGGTCACTCAAGTGAAGGAAGTTTAGGAGAAGTTTTGGTCACTAAATTAGGTCAAATTTTTAGGTCTTAGTGTCCAAACTTTTCCTACTCTTTGTTGAGCAATGCTTGATCCTTGAGAAAGGATTTGAGGCCACTTCCAGCACAGGGAAATTATTGAAAGAAAACTAGACAAGCAATAAAGCACAATTTGGAAAGCTTATACCAAAAGTTAAGAGTAATATGTATATATGACAAGACTCAAAGAGGTTCAACAAGTAAAACTGGAAAATAAGACTCCAAATAAAGCTAGCACTCAGTTAGGAATGTTCCTAGATAGGTACTAGAGTAGATGAACAAAACAAAAAAAATTTGAAAGCAATTGGATAAGTATAGCACAAGTAGTAGTCAAAACAATAACAAGGAATCAAGTGATTTTTCACCAATGTACACCTCTCGGCTTTTTCACTTTAAAATGCTTTCTCTAATTTTTTTTTTTTAATTCTTTCTTTTTCTATATTCAAGTTAAGAGTCCAGAGAGTATATTTGCCTTTTGTTTCAAATTTTTCTAAGATTCCAAGCTATAGAAACCGTGACTACAAGTTAGACAAAAATTCAAATGAAAACAAGGAAACTAGTGCACTAGTTTTTAGGTTTTGTCTTGGATTCTTTTGTACACTTTTCTTCTTTGAATCTTTGTACTTTTCTATTGATTTAGGCTCTGTTTTTGTCTCTGTTTTCAGCCTATTTACTTTTTAAAATTTGAATCCAAAAGATAGTGCACTAGAAGCAAGATTAAGCACTTGAAATTTTGAGTCACAAAAATTTTTATAAGATTTTTCAATGGAAATGTGATTTGAAAACTTAAGACACAATGGAAACCTAACTCTAAAGAAACTTACTAGAACTAATAGCAAGTTATGAACACAATAAGGTAAAAGAAAAAGCACATATAGGAGGCAAGAACAATAAGCAAACCGAGAGCAACAAATTGATGAACAAGACACAAAGAAATTTAGGTCAACATGCTATTCAAGGAATTTTAAGACATATAAAGACTACACAAACATACTAAGACAAAACATGGATTAAAAACCAAAATCTAAATGCAATGTATGCAGTCCAATCACGGACACATATTAGGAATGGAGAGACTCAAAATTAAAATCAAAAAATAAGCACAAGCTAATAGGTCCTAAACAAGTTGATTGAGGAAGAAAATTCAAGAACAATCAACCAATGGATCTATGGAACAAAATATGATATAAAGCATGTAGATCCGAAAAGAAACTCAAACAAGACACTTAGAACACAAAGAACACAAAAATAATCGGACCAAAAAACTCAAGAACTTATCTCCTTGAAGACCTTGCTCTTGATACCAAAAATGATGGAGATGGTAAGGAGGAGTGATGAATGTTCTTCTCCTTAGCTCTCCTTATGCACGGATCAACTTCAATGGAGATAAACCGAATGTAGAACACCTCTAGAAGATGTAGAACCTGCGGATTAGGATTCCTAATCCATAGAAGGAAGCATCCAAGCTCAAGCCTCAAGGGATTGCACACTTCAAAGAGAAGGAAAATAGGTTTTCCTAGGGTATTTTGAAGGCACTCTCTAAGACTTTCTCTCTTGGAATTTCGGTGACTTTGAGGGAGAAACTTGGCCAATGGCTCTCAAATTTCTGAATATTCAAAGTGAATACAAAATGGTGAAGGAAACACTTTAGTAAGCACGGTTTTGCACACTTTGGGCGCCTAAATCAAAAGGTGACATGTGGCGCCCAAAATTTGAATTCAAATTTGAAATTTGAATTCAAATTTTGGCTCCCTTGTGCTACTCCGAAAATTCAGGTACCTAAGGTGCATCTAAGTGTAATTTGGAGTGTCATTTAGGGTTAATTTGAGGTCACATGTTCAGCCACCAAAGGTGCAAAACATGTGACTCAAATGTAACTTAAATGGCTTCCAAATTAAACCTAATTTAACCTAATTAGCCTACTTTAGTATTCCTTGTATTTTCCTAATCTAATGACCTAAATACAATGGTCAAACAAATACAATGGAAAGGAAAAATTACAAGAATGAAAATGAGCTCAATATTGGGTACCAAAAGCCCAAAGGCCCATGAAGCCCAAAACTAGGCCCAACAAGCCTAAAACCTAAAATGCTACTCTATGTGGTCCAAAATACAAGACCAAAATATATGATACCTATACTAACATGATGTATACAAAACATATGAAAATAGCTATAACAAAATATGGCCCATGAAAAGTTCAACTTGGGCCTTCCTAGGCCCAATGGGCCCGATGGGCCCTGACAGGCCCAAACCTTCATCTCTAGCCAACTCCTCTTGGATCTTTGAGTATGTCACCTCTTGCACTCCAAAGCATGATTCCATCAGATAGGATTTGAGTTCTTTGACTTCTCTTTAGAGTTTTAGAAAACATGAATTATAAGCTTTCTTTTGAAAAATATTCCTTTTATACCTTTCTTGAGTCAACTTTACTTATCTCTAGTCCAATCCTCTAGAGATCAACATGCCCTTAAGATCTCTCAACCCTAGAGCTCTTAACAACAACTGTCAAATTAAACAATAAGGTTATGAATGATAGTGTTACACTATCACTCCTATTTATTTGTATATAATTTACTGTAAATTTTGTTGTATACAATAAATAGTTAGTATATGCATTACACAAACTAAAATACTAGTTAATTATAATGCAAAATGTAACACTGCAAAATTGTATGATTGTTTGTTTAATTTTATTAAGTGAATGAGTATGTGAATTATTGTTTTAATGTTGTAAAATTCCAAGGCTAAATGAATTCTTATGAGTTTAGTTGTTTAGAAGTTATTTTGAATTGATGTCAAAGTTGACCAAGTTTAGGGAAAGGTATATGAGGTTTTCTTAAGACTTGAAATTCATAAGTTCATTTTCTTAAGAAGCTTAGAGAGATAGATTCTAGAGTTAAAGGAAATCATTTTCCCTTTGGCCTTAACATGATCATTTTAATTCTTCCCCGAAGCTTAGTTGTAGGAGTTGAGTAGAGATTCAAAGCTTGGAGAGTTGAAAATCACGTTTTAGTGGTGTCATGCGGAGGAACTCAAAGGACCAAATTTTTCATTCTTTTACCTCTCTTTTTAGTGATTTGAGGTAAGAGAAGTTTGTAGATTGTTTTTGTTGAATTTCTTTGTTGGTTTCTATTTGGGTTTACATTCTTGTGGTTGAATTGATTGATTCTAGAGAAGAAAATACTTGTTTAGAGTTTTACTCACTTTGAAGGTGTTTTGAAAGAAATTGGGTGAATCTTGAATTCTGATGGTTGCATGTTGTTATTTTTTATGGAATTGAATTACTTATAAAGTATGTCCATTGAATGGTTAGTTGCATGTGGTTGAGATTGGTTTTATTGTAAGTTTGAGCCAAACTACAATTTTGCTAAATACTAAAATTGCCATTGCATCATGCGCAACTTCATGGCTTTGGACGTGATGCAAGACAAGGACTCTCTACCTCACATTGGGCACAAGATAGGTAACATTAGGTGTGATCCAATTAGAAGCTCTCTGAGTTGGTTATGCTTAATGTGGGTTTAAATGCATCAAGCGTGATTTCCTTATGAGCTTTTTGACTTGGTGACACCAGATGCAAGTTGTGTAGCATTGGGTGTGTGCTAGGTAGAGGTTCTCTACTTGAATGATGTTGGATGAAGGTTTGGTAGCACCAAGTGTGGATTACACAAAGACCTCTTGTCTCATTTTCATCAAGCACAAGCGGATTGACGTCGGATTTAGACGAGCTAGAAGCTCTCTAGCTACCTCATTGACACCAGAAGTGGGAAGGTGATGCTAGGTGTGAGCAGATTTCGTCAAGTGTGGATATGTTAAATATGTACAAGTTATATATATATATATATATATATATATATATATATATATATTGTGCTTTGAATGTATGGATAACATGATGTTGAGTAGTGTAGTGCTAAATTATGCAAATCCCATGTCATTGTATGAAGTTATGTTGTAAATGCTTGATGCTTGTAGTTGTACTATGTTGTGGATTTAGGACTAGAGGATAGGTGTTAGTTTTTTAAAATGATGAAATATCCCATTGTACGTAAATGTGTCATGGTACTCTAAGAGTCTAGTTATTAAAAATCATTCTTGAGTATAATTGTCTTTGAAGTGAAGTGTTGAGTCTTCTTAGGTCCTTAGTTGATATCGTATGGGAGTTAGGTTGAGTAATATTGGTTTAGAAGTAACCAATCGAGTAAGGTACACAAGATCAAGGGCTAAAATCCCTAACTAAGTACTGGAAGGATGCACAATATTTGGATGGTAGTCAACGAACTAATTTCATATGGGCTTAGTTATGCATGCTAAGGTTGTAGTAGACTCACACCTAAGTTGTTCTGTTCCTGGAAAGGATACTAAACTTTCCTAGTCTAAGTTGTGAAATCTTAGAAATCATGTTATGTTAAGGACTAATATCCAAATTTGGTGTTAACAAGCCTAGAAAGATTGCATTATTATGTTGGTTTAGTAGGTCAAATCACTTAGATTTCTCACCTGTATTGTAAGAGATCTCTTAGTTAAATACGTGATGATACATTGTTGTTGATTGTGTTGCTATGTTGTAGTGTTGTTTTAAGTTGATATGTTGCTAAGTTGAATTGAGTGGTAAGTTTCTATGTTGTTTTATACCATGTTGATGCGTTGAATAATTGTTAAGTTGACATGATAGTAAATTGTCTAGTGGTGATGCAAGATGAGATGATGATATGTGTTAAGTTAAGAAGTTGAGTTGATAGGTTGTTTTGTGTTGCTAAATTAGGCATTGGGATGATGTTGTGTGGTGTTGATGAGTCGTTTGTATAGTTAGTTTATTGCTTTTATACTATGATGCTTCTTTAGATTACATGTTTACTCTTGCACTTTCCTTGTTGTTGGAGTGTGACAATCATATTATCATGGGAGTAGGACAAGATTAAGTTGAAGGGTTAGTTGCTTATTGAGTGACATTTTGGAGATGACGATGTGTTGTTATAGGCTACTCAGGTGTAGCTTGTATTAAAGTAGATGTTTGACTGACATTAGGTTTATGTTTTTAGTATTTATACTAAATATATATTGTATATATGTATAATGATCTATTGTAATCCCATAAGGTGTTTTATGTTTTCAAGTCATATTGTAGAAACTATGTTTTTTTTGCACCTTGTGATTAGGGAGGTTATAAGAAAAATTTAACTTATAAAGATTAAAATATGATGCACATGATGATAACATGAAATAATAGTCTTATATAGTTGTACAAGAATGAATATATAAAGAAATTTTTTATGAAATTTCAGAGATTTAAAACCAATTTCTAACCTTAGTAACTAAATTACAAAAGTATAAAAAATAACGAATCTAATTAAAAAAATAGTTTAAAATCTGATTGAAAATTTCAAAAAAAAAATCATATAGGAAATTATTTATTAAACTTATATGTTACTAATATTTTAGCCAACGTAATGCATAAATATTTTTATTATATATAATTAAGATTTATAATAAGTTATATATATATATATATATACTAATAAGTTGTATACACTATGTTTAAATATATAAATTTTATTTAAAATTAGTATACATAAATATTTTTAAAAACAAAAATTAAATTTTAGATTTATGATAAATAATTTATATTACAAGAAAAAACTATTTTTATTTATTGATAATTTATTTTAAAAATATTAATATTTAGTTTATAAATAATTTTGATAAATAAAAATTAAACTAGATACGAAGTAAAAAAATCTCTACAAACTTAAAGAAAAATTCCTAAACATATTCTTGTATAAGATACAGATTAATGTTTAATATATAAGGATTGTTTATTAATTTTGGTATGCAAAATAATTAATTAGTAAGTTATATATCAAAATTAATATTTAATGATAATTAATTTTTGGATTATGAGAGTAAATTACATTTAGTTAAATTAATTAAATTTGATTTATTGCCTTAATTGTGTTAAGCTAAATACCATATTATCCTTTGTTTGAACTCTAAATATTTTTCACATATTACCTTTCTCTTACTTTAAATATTTTTTCATTTGACTATTCAAATAAAATATTTTAGTTTTATGCATATATACTAACAATCACTATATATATATATATTGCTATGAAAGGTGACATAATTGGTTAAGTCCTTTCACACTTACTAATAGGATTTTGAGTTAAATTTGGCTTTCTTGGTGCTTTATATCCTCCATGTGAACTTGTGCTAAGATGAGCAAAATACTATACTACCTTCGGTTATGAACTTAAGTATATTAAAAAAATGAATATTTGTTGGTCTCAAAAATAAGTAAATTTTAATTAATTTTATTCTATTTAATGTTATTATTCCCAAAACACTTGTTCATTTAATTGAGATTGTAATTCCAATATTTCTTTTATTTTTTATATCAAGTTACCGGAGAGGGTAATTTAGGAAAATATGTTATTTTCTAGATAAAATTAACAAAATTAAATGATGTAAACTAACTTTCTTAATTAGCATGAATCAAATTTTTTTTTTGCTTATATAGAACTCGAGTAGTATGTATATATAGACTAATTCTATAGTGAACCATTGTGTGGTTTATAGTGCATCACAAATAAAGATCAATAGATTAATTTGGCTTTCAATAATTATGGTGGACCTTTCTACACTATAATTGATGGCATAATGCCTGGGAGCCTAATCTTAAAGGAATCAAGAAAGATGGGCCAGAGTTGAGAGAAGAAGGCCCAAGTTCTAATTAAGCTTTGAGTCCCTTTCAATAGCTTACTTTCTCCTTTTTGTGTATATTTTCTGGTGAATATTTTTCTTATTTTTGACCTTGTCTTATGTGGAAATGCAAGAAAAATGCGACTTATGTCATCATCCTACATCTATAAGAGCCAATGGGAGCTTGTCATGTGGTATAACATGTTTGGTGTAACTAAACAAGGCCATGTGACATGTTGGTCACTTGGATGGACAAGGAACATGTTGTCCCTTCCATGTCTTGGACATTCAAACCACTTGCATAAGCCAGTGGGCATATACAAGAATGGGCCAAGACAAAAAATGTTCTTGGCCCATCTAAGCCTAACTGCTTGCCATGTTAGGATCTATTTCCTTTGGTACTATTAGGTGCTCAACCCCATCAAAGTTTGACCTCTAATGCCAAATTATGAAGAAAAGAGAAACACTAGAAGGGGGTTGAATAATGTTACTAAAAAGTCTCACTTTTTGCAATGTAGTGAAGTAGTAATCGTGATAGATATAAGAAAGTAGATGAAGTATGTAACACCCTATTTTTCAGAAAATAATATTATTTATAAAATTGTATTTTATTATATTTTTGGGGGATGTAGAGATATAATAATAATTATTTTTATTGAAGAGAAATATATTTTATATTATTATTATTGATTTCATAATTTTTTTGGTAAGGAATGAGAAACGGGTCGAAATTGAGTTGGGTTGGGTTGACTTGACCCAAGGGAATGAAAAAGAAGGGTTAGTAGACTAACCCCATCAGTTCTCATTTTTGACATTCTAAAGGAGTAAGAGGAGAGAAAAGAATATACACAAGCTCTAAGGAGGAAAACTCAGGAACAATGTTGGATTTCACCAAGACTACCAGATTCACATCATTAGGTAGATGGAAAATGGGAGATTTATGTGTAGAGTCACATGAGGGAATATGGGTGGAAAAGAGTTCCCTTGGAATTTTTAATAATTTTATAATTGTTTCTATCTGGAGAATTGTTAGTATTATTAGATTCTGTATGTGTTTATGATTATAAATATATGAAGAATTGTTAAAATTGATGTTTTGGGAGAGAGATTGAATCATTGGAAATTTGCCTATGAGTTAGGGTTCGTAAGGGAAGCTAGAACATTGAATTTTTGTTGAATCATTGAACTATTGAATGAATTAAAAGCTCATTATTGTTAGTCTATGAAATTTGTAGTTATGGGGATGGATTTTAGGGGTCGCATGTTGAATTTTCAGAGTTTCAGGTGTGGAGGCCTGCTATCATCAAATGGCTGAGCCATTTGAAAGGGCTGAGCCCTTTGGGGGCCGTGTGATAGGGAAGGATCCCTGAAGACAAAGGACTAGGCCATTGGAAACGTCTGAGTGCTTTTGAAAGGGTTGAGCACTTTTGAAAGGCTAAACCCTTTAGGGATCGCGTGGTAGAGGAAAATTCCTGGAGGTAAAGCACTAAGCGGTTTGGGAAGTGTTGAGAGGTTTGGTGCTTTCCGAATTAGAATTTGAAGTCTTCATAAAAGTTGTAGCCTTGGATTTTAGCTTTCCAATGGCATTGAAATAATTTAAAAAGGAGGTCTAGAACTCCAATTATGACTATTTTAGTGAACAAGATTCAAGCTGTCAGCATGAACTATATTTGTTGCGATTTTTGAAATTTTTAGCTAAGTAGATGCTTTTTTTTAGAATTTCATGTCTGCATAAGAGTTGTAGATGATCCTCTTATATTTCTTTTGAGATAGGTTTGAGCTTATTTGGATGAGCATAACTCTCTGTATTATTTTCTTTGACAGTTTTCAAAGGGAGACGTATGCTATTTTGATGTTCTAAGGTGTTATGGATTAATTAATGATGTAATTATGATGCTAGTATGTTGGTATGAATTGAATGTGATGTGATTGTGGATATCCTTACACTTATGTCAGTGTGGCACGACCTTGGGCATGAGAAGCTATAAGGGTGGCGTGAGCATGACATAGTGTGGCACATGTGAGACAATTAACATGTATGTCAGCGTGACACGACCTTGGGCAAGAGATGCTACAAGGGTAGCGTGAGCCTGACATAGTGTTAATTGCAAGATTTGTGTGTGGCAATTAGTTCTTATGTTGGTGTGGCACGACCTTGGGCACAAGATGCTACAGGGGTGGCGTGAGCTTAACATAGTACAAATTATATGATGTGATGGATTCGTGTGATTGAGAATTGTGATGTAAAAATGATTCATGATTGATAGAATTATGATTTGAAAAAATGGTTGTAAATATTTCATTATGTAATTAGTTATGATGAGATTACATCATGGTGTGTCTGTATGTGCCTTTCATTTAGATGTCTTTTTTTTTTTTTTTTTTTTCCGTACAATTTGTGGATGTTTTAGGTGAGGAAGATCTGGCTATGAGTGACATTTAGAATGCCAACAGTTGACTTATGGGTGTGCTATGATATTGTGACATCGGGGCAGAGGATTTATAGGACATGGATTTTTATATGTATTTGGAGTTATACTTATTCTTTTGAAAACAATTTGTAAACTCTTATGTTTTATTTTCCAAGTTTTGTTTTCAATTATTTTTGATATTGATGAACATTTATGAACGTTTTTATGTGGACCCTTTTACCAATGTTGAAAATTTTATTTCTTTAGTTATTTAAATTATTACAATATATGTGTTGGCATAGTAAGGGTGTCACAAAGTAAAAAATGAACTCATGGATTTATACTAGTTCGTCTCAACTACCGAGACTACGTCTAGTTTTTGATCCAACTAGATCAAATTTCACTATCTTGTAAAAAATACAGGTATTTTTTAGCAAGTCACTTCTTGTTCAACTCCAAGTATTCTTTAAATTGTTTCTTCAAGCAATCTACCCAAGTATTCTTTTTACAAAAAGTTTCTCCAAGCTTTAAAGTTGAGTATTCTTTTATAGTCAAGCCTTTTCATGCTCAAACAATAAGTATTCTTTATGATCAATCCTCTTTAGGCTCAAGCCCAATAACTTAGAGTTACTAAGGTTTACAATGTTGTTTCGTCTTCCTATCAAGACGTGATACAACAAATTAAGTACAAAGACTTTTATAGAAAGAAAGAATGTAATTTTTGTAGTTGTTAATCTCTTTCTTTCTGAGCCTTAAAAACTTCTTTTTATATGACTTCAATGAATATGATCATTGCAAATCCTTGAGCTTCTCTCTTATGGCTTGCTTCATTTTTCTTCATGATTTTTTTCTTGAGGAGAGAAGTGTCTGTTGGCGTAATAAATTTTTGCATTAAATACTTTCACCAAATTGTTACTTCTTATCTGATCAAGAAAGCTTTTTATCACCTTTTGGCACTAAATAGGTAGACCGTCTGTGTGTCAATACATTATACTGATGAAACAATTTTTTTACTGCAACTTTTCGTATTTATAAATATTTTTTTGTCCTTTTCTAATGCAAAACATGTATTTCTTTTCTTTTTGTATAATGTTGATACCAAGGAAGTATTTTTTAAAATTGATATGTTAAGGGATTGTTTAGGTGTAGTCAGTTTCTCATTTAGAGATCATGAATAATAATGGTTTAATACATATATCATTTATGACTAATAATTAATCTTATCCATTTATAGGATTGTCTTAATAAGGTCATTGCCTTATTCAAGATTCTTCTTATTAGGTGAATTTCACCTTAGAGAAATATTTGTCTTAGCCATTTCAAAAGCTTTATACTGCGGATGAAAGACTTTTATGTTTGTTATCAACAAAACTTAAGACTAAAAGAGTCTAACATTGTCTTTTGACCTAACCAAAATATATGTCACATTACATTTCATATTAATTTGCATTTAATTTGGAAGTAGATTTGAGTCTTCATTGTTTTTAATGGCAAAACTAGGAGAAGTGGTAGGTGTTCTCCTCCTTGGATTCGCCTAGGCTTGGACCTCTTCTTTGAAGATATAGAACCGGATTGAAAGTCACTTGAATGAAGGAAGTTTTCGGACAAAGGTTACCTAATCTATGGATGGAAGCATCCAAGCTTAAGGAACAAAGGAAAACTCACTTCAAAAGGTAGGAACTAAGGTGATTTTTCCTAGGTTTGATGGTAATGCTCTCGGTGAATCTTGAGGAAATTTGGCAGAAGAATGCTCACAAATTTCATATATTCAAAAGTGATTACATGGTGTTGTAAAGGAGGAATTTATAGATTCGGAATTAGGGTTACTTGGCGCCAATGTGGAGGCTTCACATGTGGCGCCAAGATTTGAATTCAAATTTGAATTTTGAATTCAAATCTTAACCCACATGTGTATGTCCGGTCCCCATGTGCTAAGTGTACATCTAAGTTTGATTTAAGTTGCATTTAGGGTTGAATTTGAGTCACACATGTTCAGCCAAGGTGGCGCCAACCATGTGACTCAAAATGCAACTTAAATGCAAATTAAATTAAACCTAGTTTTGCCTAATTCTTTGAATTAAGAATTCCTCCTTAAATCCTAAACTAATGACCTAAATACAATGGTCAAAGAAGTACATTGAATAGGAAAAATTACAAGAAAGAGAATGAGCCCAATATTGGGTATCAAAAGCCCAAAAGCCCATGAAGCCCAATTACAAGCCCAAAGTTCACAAACCCTAATCTATGATCAAAATACAAGACCAAAACAAAGTAAATCCCTATTCTATGAATATGGAATAAAACATGGTGTCAATCAAGTAAAGCCAAAGTGAGAAGCACCCTAGGCCCACCAAGTCCATTGGGCCCACTAAGCTCTGAAGCAGTCATGTCTTCAAGTAATCTCCTGGCCATAGCTCTAGTGTTTGGACCTTTGGTCCATGCTCTTCCATCATTCCCTCCCTCTTGAAAAGGATTCGTCCTCGAATCTGAAGACTCTTCCTCGTCATTGCTAGCTCCTACAAAAGGTTTTAGATCACTCACATTAAAAGTAGGGCTAACTCCATAATCAGAGGGTAAATCAAGCCTATAAGCATTATCATTGATACGCTGTAGGACCTGAAAAGGACCATCTCCTCTAGGACTAAGTTTGGACTTCCTTTGTTTAGGAAAACATTTTTTTCTTAGATGAAGCCAAACCCAATCACCTTCCTCGAAGATCATAGGTCTTTTTCCTTTGTTGTTTTGTTGAGCATACTTCACATTTTGGAGTTGGATATGAGTTTTAATCCTTTCATGTATTTTCTTAACAAACTCAGCTCTTGAAGCCCCTTCCTTATGAATGAAATGTTCAACATTAGGAAGAGGTATCAAGTCTAAAGGGGTTAAAGGATTAAACCCATACACAGCTTCAAAAGGAGAAATATTGGTAGTTTTGTGAACTACCCTATTGTAGGCAAATTCAATGTGTGGCAAATACTCATCCCAAGATTTTTGATTGCCCTTTAGTATTGCCCTAAGCATAGTAGACAGAGATCTATTAACTACCTCAGTTTGTCCATCTGTTTGAGGATGACAAGTAGTTGAAAAGAGGAGTTTAGTTCCTAGTCTTGACCATAAGACACGCCAAAAACGGCTTAGGAACTTAGTATCTCTATCTGAAACTATAGACTTAGGAAGTCCATGGAGTTTAACCACATCTCTAAAGAAGAGTTTTGCAATATTGCTTGCATCATCTACTTTGTGGCATAGAATGAAATGAGCCATTTTACTAAAACGGTCCACAACCACAAAGATAGAATCCATTCCCCTTTGGGTTCTAGGTAATCCTAGCACAAAGTCCATGCTAATATCTACCCAAGGGGAAGAAGCAACAGGTAAAGGTGTGTATGTACCATGAGGCATCACTTTGGACTTGGCTTGTAAACAAGCCAAACATCTAAAGCAATGCTTTTGGACATCCTTTTGCATATGGGGCCAATAAAACTTTTCTTTAAGCAAACTAAGGGTTTTATCAACACCAAAGTGCCCCATAAGCCCACCTTCATGACTCTCTTTAATTAATAGTTTCCTAATAGATCCTTGGTGTATACATAATCTTCCTTCTTTGTACAAATACCCCTCAGCCATATAGAAACCATCAAAAGCTTTTTGTTGGCATTTTTGATAATTAACACCAAAATCAAGATCTTTCTCATACAATTCCCTAAGATTATCAAATCCAAGAATTTGAGTACCTAGAGACATAAGCAATGTATGCCTTCTAGATAAAGCATCAGCTACAATATTTTCTTTTCCTTTCTTGAATTTAATAATATATGGAAATTGTTCAAGAAATTCTAGCCATTTGGCATGCCTCTTATTTAACTTACCTTGACCTCTTAAATATTTGAGTGACTCATGGTCACTATGGATGAAAAACTCTTTGGAAACTAGATAGTGTTCCCAAGTTTGTAAAGCCCTAACCAATGCATACAACTCCTTGTCATAGGTAGGGTAATTGAGGGAGGCACCTTTTAGTTTTTCACTAAAATATGCAATGGGGTGTCCTCATTGCAATAACATAGCTCTTATGCTAACTCCAGATGCATCACATTCTAGCTCAAAAGTATTTTCAAAATTTGGTAAAGCTAGTATGGGTGCATTTGTAAGTTGATCTTTTAGAAGTTGAAATACATAATCATGCTTTGAAGTCCATTCAAAGGAAACATCTTTTTTGACAAGCTCATTCAAGGGTGACGCAATGCTAGAGAAGTTAGGAACAAATCTTCTATAAAAACTTGCAAGTCCATGAAAACTCCTAACTTCACTAACATTCTTTGGTTAGGGCCACTCTTGAATAGCTTTGATTTTCTCGGGGTCCACACGAACCCCTTCTTTACTCACAATGAACCCTAGGAAAACCACATGATCTACACAAAAAGTACATTTTTCAATATTTGCAAACAAGTGGTTTTGCCTAAGGATCAACAAGACTTCTCTAAGATGTCCTATGTGATCATCTTGAGACCTACTATAGATTAGAATATCATCGAAATAAACAACAAAAAACTTTCCTATACACTCTCTCAAGACATGATTCATAAGCCTCATGAATGTACTTGGTGCATTGGTTAAACCAAAAGGCATAACTAGCCACTCATACAATCCAAATTTGGTCTTAAAAGCATTTTTCCACTCATCACCCTCTTTGATTCTTATTTGGTGATAACCACTTTTAAGATCAATTTTAGAAAAAATAGTAGCACCATGTAACTCATCAAGCATATCATTAAGTCTAGGGATTGGGGGCCTGTACTTGATTGTGATATTGTTAATGGCCCTACAATCACTACACATTCTCCATTTTCCATCTTTCTTGGGCACTAACAATACAGGCACAACACAGGGACTCAAACTCTTTTGCACCCACCCCTTGTCCAACAATTCTTGAACTTGGTTCTCTATCTCCTTGGTTTCTTGTGGATTTGTCCTATATGCTGGTCTATTGGGTAGACTTTCCCCAGGCACAAAATCAATTTGATGTTCTATACCCTTAAAAGGAGGAAGGCCCTTTGGACCCTCACTAGGGAATACATCATCAAATTCTTTTAATAATTGAGAAACACCAAGAGGTAAAGAACTAGTTTCAAGACTTAAATTATGACAACTAAGCATACCTCTACAAAGAAGAACGTAAGAAGGCTTTTCAACAAGTAAAGTTTGTTTTAGAATTTTTTCTTGTTGAATTCCTTCTATAGGAAGATGTTTCTCTTCCTTTTTCTTCTTTGAAGATTTATGCTTATTCTCCTTTTTTTTAACAACTTTTTTTCTTCTTCTCTTTTTAATTTCATTTGTACTTGATCCTCTATTACTTGTGAAGGAGACAAAGGATGAAGTACAAATTTCTTTTCTTTATGAGTGAAAGAAATTTCATTGGTAAGGCCATTATGCATGGTTTTCTTGTCAAATTGCCATGGCCTTCCCAACAAAATATGGCAAGCTTCCATGGGAACTATGTCACATACCACATGATCTTCATAGTTACCAATGGAAAACTTGACTTTCACTTGCTTATCAACAATGATATCCCCATCTTCATTTAGCCAATGAAGTTGATATGGTTTTGGATGGGGAATTCGGGTAAGATCAAGCTTCTCTACCAACCTTGTGCTACAAAAATTGCAACAAGACCCACTATCCACAATGAGAGAACAAGCTTTATCAAAAATTTTACACCTTGTGTGAAAAATATTCTCTCTTTGTGAAATGTGAGGTTCATTAGGTTGGCTTCCTAGAAGCCTTCTTATCATTAAAAGTTGACCATCATAAGGATATGCTCTTTCAATTTGATGGTCTTTCTCACTAGTCTCACTATCACTTGAAGTGGTGGAACTACATTCATCAAGACTACTATAAATGTCTTGTCCTCTCAAAATCATGACCTTTTTAGTTGGACATTGAGAAGCTATGTGGCCTCTCCCAAGACATTTAAAGCATTTGATGTCACTAGTTTTACTACTAGAAGTGACAACATTTTTATGTTTATCTTTTTCTTTTTCTTTCTCTTTTTCTTGACCTTTACTAAAGTTTTTAGAAGAGTCATATTGACCCTCCCTCTTATAGTCCTTCTTGATATAAGAGCTAGCTTGAGTTTTACCTTTAAAAGAATTTTTTCTCAAATGTTGTTGTTCCACCTTTATACAAAGTTGGACCAAATCATCAAGGTCCCTATAAGGGAGTAACTCAACCCTATCTCTTATATCAAAATTTAGACCACTTAAAAACCTAGCAACGGTCAATCTTTCCTCTTCCCTTATCCCAGCCCTCATGAGATACATCTCCATCTTTTGTCTATACTCCTCCACACTCATATTCTTTTGTTGAGTCTTTGTAGCTTATCCATAAGCTCCCTACTATAATAAGAAGGTATGTGCCTTCTTCTCATAGCACTCCTTAATTTATTCCAATAAACAATAGGAGGATCACTATAAAGTCGCCTCTCTCTTTCCAAAGATGTCCACCAATACATAGCTTGTCATTGGAAAGCTAAGGTGGCTAAGGGAACTTTTCTTTCCTCACCTACTTGATGACAAGTGAAGATTTGCTCCACTTTCATTTCCCAGTCCAAGTAGGCATCAACATCCTCTTTTCTATGAAAGTAAGGGAGATCAACCCTTGATTCCATAACTTTGGGTTCCTTAATGACTCTTCTAGGCATGGGTTGCTAATATGCATCAACATTCAAACTACCCACATCCTCTTGGCTTGTAGAGGCATTGGAACTTTTTGTGGAACTCTTTTGACTTTTTCTCTTTTTAAGTTTTTCCAAAAGTTTTTCTTCTTGTTGCTTAATTTTGTTTATCTCTTCCTCAAGAGCAACAAGTTTTACTTCTCTTTCAATCTTTTTTCTTTATTTTTGAAGTACCTCTTGTTGTCGCCATAGTTTTAGTGCTTCAACCTCCTTAACAATTTGATTAAAACTTTTAGGAGAGTCAACGTCACTATCACTTTGAGAAATATGACTCATGATTAAGCAATAAGAAGTTTAAATGCTATGCAAAAGAGAAAATATTTTTGGTCTTTTCTAGGAACAAAAATAGCACTTGGAAGTCTAAGTGTACAAATTGCACTATCAAGGGAAGTGAGCTACTAAGAGCCACTTAATAACCAAGCCTTTTCAAGTGGAAATCACTAAACTTTCTTGTGGTATTTTCAATTCCACAAAAATTTTCACAAAGATTTTTATGTTGTATGCTTTTCACAATTGTTTTTGAAGCTATCTAAACGTGAACAAGTAATTATACACAAAGATAGTCGAGTTAGGACAGTAAAACAAAACAATTAAAGATCAAACAAATCAAAGGAAGCAAGATTAAGCAACTAGTCGTTTTGCCCTAAGTGGAAGCTTGAAACATATGAAATTTCCAAGCCACTTCCACTAGTACTACACGTGAGTGAGCTACTAAGGGTTAGATATACCTGACCAGCTTCTTAATACTCCCTACAAGCTTTACAAATTGATTTAAAATACAAGAGAAATTGAAAAAATTTAAACTACACTAGAAACAATTTGTGGCGGCTTTAGTGACCAATTAGTGACGGATTTGCTGTCCAATTTTTCTAACACTTGTTTAAGTGTTTCAATCCTCCACTAATCTTTGTTTTTGCTTGCTCCTGCACCCTGCACAAATAACACAAAAATGTGATGAATGTAGGCTGCTCACAAGCTTAATGGAATGATCACTCTTGTGAAGGTAGTTTTAGGAAATTTTGGTCACTAAATTAGGTCAAATTTCAAAGTATTTTGTAACCAATTCTTTTCCTACTATTTGTTGAGTCAATGTTTGGTCCTTAAGCAAGGATTTGAGGCCACTTCCATCACATATTTTTTAGTCAAAGAAAATAAGACAAGCAACAAAAGCACAATTTGACAAGCTTATACCAAAAATTGAAGAATAATGTGTTTAAGACAAGACTCAAAGATAGCCAAAAAATGAAAGCTGAAAAATAAGACTCCAAAGAAGGCTAGAACTCAATTAGGAAGGTTCCTAGATAGGCACTAGAGTAGATTAACAAAACAAAAAAAATTTGGAAGTAATTGAACAAGTACAAACAAAATAGTAGTCCAAAAAATTTTGTGGAATTGAAGTGTATTTTCTTAATTGTTCTTCGCGGCTTTTAATTCTATAATTGCTTTATATATATTTTTTATTATGCTTTTATTTTTCTGAATTCAAATGTATATTCCAGAGAAGATACTTGCCTTTTGATTTCAAATTTTACACAATTCCAAAGTATAGAAACCGAGACTACTAGATTGAAAAATTTCAAGTGAAAATGGATGAACTAGTGCACTAGTTTTAGGTTTTAGATTGGATTCTTTTGTTCTCTTTTTTTTTTATTATAACTATTTTGAATACTTATACTCGGTATTTATCTGTTTTCCAGCCACGAAAACTTTTAAAATTTGAATCCAAAACAAATAGTGCACTAGAATTGAGATGATTCACTTAAAATTTTCAAGTCACACAAAGTTGATTCAAGAGAATTAAGGAAAGTGATTTGAAAACTTAAGTACACAATGGAAACCTAACACTAAGAAATTTGCTAGAACTAATAGCAAATTATGAACTCAAATAGGTAAAATAAAAGCACATATAGGTAGGCACAAAGATTATAATCAAAACCGTGACCAAAAGAAACACACAACACAAAAGAAAGATTAGGCTAAACAAGCTATTCTAGGAATTATCAACATATAAGAACTACACATAACTTTCTAAGACAAAAAAAGGATTCAAAATCAAAAACTAATGCAATGTAATGAAGTCCAATCACGGACACATGCTTAAGAAATGAGAGACTCAAACAAGTACAAAAAACGCACAAGCAAATAGGACCTAAATGTATTGATTGTGGAAAGAAATTCAAAATACAATCAACCAATGGATCTATGGATAGAATGTTTTCAAAAACTTATAGATCCAAAAGAAACTCAAACAATGACAAATAAGAACACCAAAAACACAATAACAAACGGACCAAAAAATTCAAGAACACTTATCTCCAAGAAGAACCTTGCTCTTGATACCAAAATTGATGGCAAAACTAGGAGAAGTGGTGGGTGTTCTCCTCCTTGGATTCGCCTAGGCTTGGACCTCTTCTTTGAAGATATAGAACCAGATTGAAAGTCACTTGAATGAAGGAAGTTTTCGGACAAAGGTTACCTAATCTATGGATGGAAGCATCCAAGCTTAAGGAACAAAGGAAAGCTCACTTCAAAAGGTAGGAACTAAGGTGATTTTTCCTAGAGTTTGAAGGTAATGCTCTCGGTGACTCTTGAGGAAATTTGGCAGAAGAATGCTTACAAATTTCATATATTCAAAATTGATTACATGGTGTTGTAAATGAGGAATTTATAGATCCGGAATTAGGGTTACTTGGCGCCAATGTGGAGGCTTCACATGTGGCGCCAAGATTTGAATTCAAATTTGAATTTTGAATTCAAATCTTAACCCACATGTGTATGTCCGGTCCCCATGTGCTAAGTGTACATCTAAGTTTGATTTAAGTTGCATTTAGGGTTGAATTTGAGTCACACATGTTCAGCCAAGGTGGCGCCAACCATGTGACTCAAAATGCAACTTAAATGCAAATTAAATTAAACCTAGTTTTGCCTAATTCTTTGAATTAAGAATTCCTCCTTAAATCTTAAACTAATGACCTAAATACAATGGTCAAAGAAGTACAATGAATAGGAAAAAATACAAGAAAGAGAATGAGCCCAATATTGGGTATCAAAAGCCCAAAAGCCCATGAAGCCCAATTACAAGCCCAAAGTTCACAAACCCTAATCTATGGTCAAAATACAAGACTAAAACAAAGTAAATCCCTATTCTATGAATATGTAATAAAACATGGTGTCAATCAAGTAAAGCCCAAGTGAGAAGCACCCTAGGTCCACCAAGCCCATTGGGCCCACTAAGCTCTGAAGCAGTCATGTCTTCAAGTAATCTCCTGGCCAGCTCTAGTGGTTGGAACTTTGGTCCATGCTCTTCCATTAATTTTCATAGTCCAAATCTAGAACCTACCATAGAATTACTCCTTTGTTGTCCTAACTTCCAAATTGTGTTTTAATTTTTTCTTGTTGATTTCTTTGTTATTCTTTCCAGTTTTGTCACATTTCATTCCATTTGAGCTTAGCTTATTTTTAATTGTGCTTTTTTGTCTTGTTTTCTATTTTTATCTCTAGTGTATTTTTGGTGTGCTATTTCCTTGCGTGAAGGCAAACAAGGTTCTTGTCATAAGGTAATATCTTTGCATGTTGATGAAGGCCTAGGAGATTTGGCTCCTTGGGAAAAACTATCTTTTGGAGGAGCTTTTGAGCTAAACATTTGGAGTGGAGTGAAGAGAAAACACTAGAGATTTCTTACACTAATGAGTTTGTTCATTGTGTAGGAGAAGATTGAAGGCTTAAAGACTTGTATTTTGATCTTTAATTGTCAATTTTGTTGTTGCTTTTGGTTTATTTTGTTTGTAAGGTTTCTTGCTTGGAAGTGGTTTTGAAAGGTTCTAAATGCCTACTCAAAACTTTCAATTTGTGTGTAAGGATTCAAGTAGTTTACGTCTAGTACTTGTTAAAGTGTGTTGGAAGACTCTCAAATGTCTACCCAAACTTTGATATAAGAACATGACTAGTTTGCCTTCTTTACCTTCCATCTAACTTTCTTTTATTTTCTTTCCAACGTTAAATTTTTTAAGAGGTTCCAAAGACTTCTTACAACACATTAGGTTGCATTTTTGCTTAGTCTCAGGAAAACCTCTTTCTAACAAGTGTTTCATGCCTAAGAAGACTTCACACACTTTTCAAAGAGGTAGTGACTATAGTTCAACACCAAACCTTGAAAAACTTATGGATGAACTAAAGGCACTTAAGCTTTGGAGAAAAAAAAGAAATGTTAGAAAAAAAGAGAAAAAGAAAGAGATAGAAGAAATGGAAACACGCGTTGAGCTAGAGGTTAGAGCATTTAAGAACAGCAAAAACTCTTAGAAGAGAAAAGAAAAGACATGGTAGTAGTTCACATAGTGGCTATTCCAAGAGTCCTAGCTTAAGTCATCATGAAAATAACATCCACATAGATGACTACTAACATTGTGATCCTAGAGATCATAAACCTAAGAGAGAACATAGAGTAATGAATCCAAGGTGGATGTTCCCCATTTTCATGGGAAACATGATGTTGAGGCTCACTTAGACTAGGAGATAAAAATGGACCAACTCTTTGTTTGTCACCAAGTGAGTGAAGAAAGAAAGGTTCCACTAACAACCCTTAGCTTTCAGGGGCATGTTGTGTATTGATGGACCTCCCTAAAGCATGAAAGAAGGCTCCACAATTGTCGCCACCGGCCCGAAACGGGCCTCGGCGGTCGCGAAGACGGTCGAGCTCGCTTTTATTTTAGTTTTGAAAATGTATTGGATTATTAGAACGACTTGTTCTCAAACTGAGACCTTGTCGATCTTATCCAATTTATTTATTAAATGTCTCACCAATCCATGTTAATCCCAAGCGGGACCCTCCATGGATTAGTGGTTTTCATAAAAAGGAAGGGTTCGTGGAGTCGCCACCAATGTTTTACTCAAAACATTGGAAAAAGGGATAAGGCAATTGATTTTATAAATCAACTTTGGCCATTACAACCAGAGTTGGGTAAGGGAGTCGGTTACGCGTGGGGAAGGTGTTAGCACCCCACAGCGCCCCTTTCGGGTTCCCTATGACAGATTATTTCTAAAATAACAGTGTAAAATTACTAAATTACCCCTATTTATTCTAAGCAATTATAAATTAACTATCTACATGATGACAGTTTAAATATGCACACAGAAAGCAGTAAAAGGAAGGACTTTAAGAAGAAACCTTTGAAGCGTGCTTTTATATATTTCGTAAAACTGGGAGGCTTTTTGGCGTTCCCTCGCTCTACAAGCTCGCTTGCTCTTTCCTAAAAACTTTTAACTATGGAAATCCGGAGGATTTCCCTTCGACTAGGTTCGATCCTCAAGCAAAATGGCTCGGGGCTCAAGAACTTCGTCGGATCAACTCTCCGAGTGATTTCTAGGGCAGAACACTGCTCAAAAACCCCAGAATACTCAAGGAGAGGGTTAAAACTATGTTCAAAAGTGTGTAATGACGTCCAATTGACGTCATATTTATAGGGAACAGGCCCAATACGGGCTACAGAATCAATACAGCCGTATTGAAATTTTTGAACTTCAATACGGCCGTATTGAGTTCAATACGGCCGTATTGAAGCTCAGAAATTTCAATACGGCCGTATTGAGTTCACTGCGGCTGTATTGAAGCTTCAATACGGCCGTATTGATTTCAGTACGGCCGTATTGAAGTTCAGAAACTTCAATACGGCGTATTGAGTTCACTGCGGCCATATTGAAGCTTCAATACGGCCGTATTAAGTTTAGTACGGCCGTATTGGGCTTCATTCCCTCCACTTCCTTATTTTAAGCTACTCTAAGACCTCTAAATCTACAGATAGCCATCCTATGGTCTTCTAGGAGTCCTTCTGGCTGACTTTCCTTCGTTCTTTGAGGGTCTTCGAGTTTTATTTCCGACCCGGACAATTTTAGGGGTCTACAGCTGCCCCCCCTTTACTTAGTCAAACGGCCTTTTGGTGTACCGGCTGACAAGTAAAGGAGTTGACCCAATTGTCCGGGTGATGTGCCAACCTTCTGACTTGTAGCGTCTTCCGGTGGAAAATTGTTGAGTAGCCTCTCCAGGTTGTTGCATACCTCGGCGCTTCTGAAAACCTCGGTAGCTAAGTTTACCCTCTCCAGGGTCAACTTCACTCGATGCCCGAGCTGGAAGTTGAACACCAATGTGCCTCTGACGACGCTGATGGTTGAGTACTGTCTCTCCAGACCTTGAGTACTGTCTCTCCAGACCTTGAGTACCGTCTCTCCAGACTCTGAGTATCGTCTCTCCAGACTTTGAGTACCGTCTCTCCAGACTTTGAGTATCGTCTCTCCAGACTTTGTTTGAGTACCGTCTCTCCAGACTTTGAGTACTGTCTCTCCAGACCTTGAGTACCGTCTCTCCAGACTCTGAGTATCGTCTCTCCAGACTTTGTTTGAGTACCGTCTCTCCAGACCTTGTTTGAGTACCGTCTCTCCAGACCTTGTTTGAGTACCGTCTCTCCAGACCTTGTTTGAGTACTGTCTCTCCAGACTTTGAGTACCGTCTCTCCAGACCTTGAGTATCGTCTCTCCAGACTTTGTTTGAGTACCGTCTCTCCAGACTTTGTTTGAGTACTGTCTCTCCAGACTTTGAGTACTGTCTCTCCAGACCTTGAGTACCGTCTCTCCAGACTCTGAGTATCGTCTCTCCAGACTTTGTTTGAGTACCGTCTCTCCAGACCTTGTTTGAGTACCGTCTCTCCAGACCTTGTTTGAGTATCGTCTCTCCAGACTTTGTTTGAGTATCGTCTCTCCAGACTTTGTTTGAGTATCGTCTCTCCAGACTTTGTTTGAGTATCGTCTCTCCAGACTTTGTTTGAGTATCGTCTCTCCAGACTTTGTTTGAGTACCGTCTCTCCAGACTTTGTTTGAGTATCGTCTCTCCAGACTTTGTTTGAGTATCGTCTCTCCAGACTTTGTTTCGGTTGTCTTTGACGACCTAGGCAACTGAGTTTTGCCCTCTCCAGGGTCTGCGTCCGTGTCTTCTGATCACTTCGGCAATACGTGTTTACCCTCTTCAGGGATTAGTGATAGTTTTGTCTCCACAGTCCACGATGCTGCTTCGACGGTTTGATTTTGATTTTGGTGCCACTGAGGGCTGGACAACGCAGGGATCCGTCTAGGGGATGTGCAGTCATTCATAGGTTCTTGTGCCCCAACTTGCATTGCTTAGTTGGTACCCATGGGGAATTTTTGTTTCCTTGGGGTATAGACACAGATGCTCTTCTTGAATTGAGCGGTGCCTTATGTTTGGCTGACGTCCTTTCGACGTTGGTGGAGTATCCCGGTTATCCTTATTCGGGTGTCTCTTTTCAATTTTTTATTTTTTGTAGCCTCTGTGTAGGCTGTTTATCCACTGGGGATTTTGTCATTCATTTCTTGACTGGCCTCTTCTGTTAGGCGTATCAGCTTGACGTTCAATGATTGGCTGAGAGCCGGATTCCGCTTGGGGAATGATTATTGATCTTTTCGATTTTTCTCTTTTTTGAAAGAGTGCCTCTGAGTAGGCGAATTATCTTGATGTTTAGTGTTCGGCTGAGTGCCGGATTCCGCTTGGGGAATATTTATTGATATTTTTGATTTTTTTTTTTTTCTTTTTGTAGGAATGCCTCTTGAGTAGGCGACTGGGGATTTGGGGATCTTATGTATCCCAGAGTATTATTTAGGAAGCCTCTGCAGGCTTAGCCTCACTCAGCGCTTGAGTCAGAGAGCTATCTTCCAGTGAGGAAGTTTCAAGTCCTTTGACTGAATATTTTGCTTGGATGATCGCGCTTCCATTGGGGATTTTGACGATCTTGCTTTGATAGCTCTCGCTAGGGATTTGTTCCATGAGCTTAAGTTGAGGTTTCTCTGGGGAGTATTATTTCTGCGAGCCTCTCCAGGCTCATTTACTCTGTACAGTTGGGGGAGTATTATTTCTGCAAGCCTCTCCAGGCTTTAGTTATTCTGAGGAAGTATTATTTCTGCAAGCCTCTCCAGGCTTAATTATTCTGAAAGAGTATTATTTCAGCAAGCCTCTCCAGGCTCAATTATTCTGAGAGTATTATTTCGGCGAGCCTCTCCAGGCTCAGTTATTCTGAAAGATGTGAAATCTTTGTCTTTTTTTTGTCGACTTTTGACTTTTTCTGTATGTTTGCCTTTTTTGTCATTTTTTGGCTTTTTCTGTATTTTTGCCTTTTTTGTCATTTTTTTGGCTTTTTCTGTATGTTTGCCTTTTTTGTCATTTTTTGGCTTTTTCTGTATTTTTGCCTTTTTTGTCATTTTTTGGCTTTTTCTGTATTTTTGCCTTTTCTGTTGTTTTTCGGCTTTTTCTGTACAGAAATGTCTCAGTTATTATGAGAGAGTATTATTTCGGCGAGCCTCTCCAGGCTCAGTTATTTTGAGAGAGTATTATTTCGGCAAGCCTCTCCAGGCTCAGTTATTCTGAGAGTATTCTTTCGGCAAGCCTCTCCAGGCTCAGTTATTCTGAGAGTATTATTTCGGCAAGCCTCTCCAGGCTCAGTTATTCTGAGAGTATTCTTTCGGCAAGCCTCTCCAGGCTCAGTTATTCTGTATGACGCTGTTGATTTTCTGAATCTTTGCATTTTGTTTGCTGCTGTCATACACAAGCAATTTTTTCTATTTTCTATTTTATGCAATTGCCTCATGACGAGGTCTTTGAAAATTTCTTTATGGCCAATACGGCCGTATCCATTTCAGTACGCCCATGTTGAGTTGAAAATTTGTTCATAACCCCAATTTTAGTACGGGTGTACTGAACATGGTACGGGCGCATTGTTTTTTCAATAAACAGAGAATAAGTGATCTTCCAGTACACCTATCATCTGTATGCATGTATGCGGTATGATGCACCTAATTCTATTTGATTCTTTTTTCAAAAGAATTAACCGATGCGTTTCTCTGTTTGGATTTTGCCATTCCTCCAGACGGACTGTGCTCTGCCGATTTCTGTTACCGAGGAATGATGCGTATTTTGATTTTGGTGTCATCAACCAAATGATTCTTCCCTTTCTTTAGAAGATGTGTCAACCCTCCTATTGACCACTATATCTCCATGTTTCCACTAGATTATTCAAAAATCGTTGGGACAAGAGAGAAAAGAAGGAAAGGATATATTTTCAAAAGTTTGTGTTTTAGAGGGGATTATTTTATTTTTGAAAAATTGTTTTTGTAAGCATGGATGGCCAAGGTAGGCTTATTGTGTTTAGGTTTGTTTGTTTAAACACTTATGAGGTTAAGCACATCTTTGTTATTAATGATTGTGCTTTGACAACTTGGATAGCTTTTCTTGAGCCCCTTTGTTGAATTCAATTGATGGTACCATCATGGATTTATTCTGTTTTTTTCCTTTTTTGATGGCTCTTACTTTTGCCTAAAACACCCATTTGTGGTGTCTTTGCGGGCTTTTGTTTTTATTCATTATTTTGTAACCCTAATTTTTGCCTAGGTCACCCTTTTGTGGGATTCCTAGCGGGTCTTTTGCTCTTATTTTGTAACCCTAACTTTTGCCTAGGTCACCCTTTTGTGGGATTCCTAGCGGGTCTTTTGCTCTTATTTTGTAACCCTAACTTTTGCCTAGGTCACCCTTTTGTGGGATTCCTAGCGGGTCTTTTGCTCTTTAGGATTTCTTTATCCATGATGGCACTTATTGAGGCCAAGAAAAGGTGCTCCAAGTTGACACACACACTTCCACATAAAAATGATGTGGGTTTATTATTATTAAGATGATTTTAACCTCATTCATGTTTATTCAAACAGGGTTAAAATAATGTGGTCTAGAATTTTATTGCAAGCGAGAAAAGAAGCAATAAAGAATTAATGAAGAATGATTTTATTATAATCATAATGGAAACATGTGCCCTATCGAGGCTCGGGGGTCGGGCTGTCCCCGAGGAGTAATCTCTAATAGTCATCAGGTTTACATATCCCTATCAGAAGGAGAAGAACACTTGATGACGACAACCGGCCTTGACGCTTGTGAACCAGCCTTCCTAAAGATCCGGCTTAAAGAACGTCGAGAAGGATCTTGATTCCTCTTCGTTCTTTGATCTTTATTAGGGTCATATCCTAACCCTTGTTTCCACGGATTGTCCTTGATAATGGGTAGCTCCGGGATTCCTTGGGAGTCCTTGCCTAATCCTTGTCCTGGCAAGTATCCGTTCTTAGTGAGCATATGGGCTACCTTCTTCATTTCTCGGGGAAACGTCTCAACATTGGCAATTTCCAATGCTTGGAAGGCGGTTTCCAAAGCTTCCTCTGCTGCATCCACATAAGGTATGGTGGATGGCTTGCTGATGAGTATGTCATCTTCAGCTTGTACAGTCACCAGTTTGTCACCCATTATGAACTTGACTTTCTGGTGGAGCGTAGAGGGTACAGCTTTCGCATCATGAATCCAAGGTCGGCCAAGGAGACAGCTGTATGCCGGAGTAATGTCCATCACTTGAAATTCGACGTTGAAGATAGTGGGTCCAATTTGGATTGGAAGATTGATCTCTCCCACCACTTCTCTTTTAGAACCGTCGAAAGCTCGAACGATCATGTTGCTCGGGCGCATTTGGACTCCCTTGATTGCCACTTGATCAAGAGTTCTTTTAGGCATCACATTCAAGGAAGATCCATTATCCACCAAGACTTTTGCGATGTGGTACTCCTTGCACTTTACAGAGATGTGCAAGGGCTTGTTATGATTCGGTCCCCCAACGGGGATTTCTTCATCGGTGAAAGAGAGGTGATCATTAGCCGTGATGTGACTAACAATCCCCTCAAACTCGTCTTGGGAGATAGTGTGCGACACGTATGCCTCGTTCAAGACTTTCAACAGAGCTTGCCGATGCGGTTCGGAGCATAGGATCAACGACAACAGCGTAATCTTTGCTGGCGTCCTATGAAGTTGATCCACGATGGAGTACTCGCTCTGTCGGATAAATTTTAACAGCTTGTCAGTCTCCTCCTCGGATTCTTTTTCCTCGGTTTTCTTTTCTTCTTTTTCTTTATTCTTGGGGGCTTTGTTATGAAGATCATCGGGAGTGTAGATCCTGCCACTCCTAGTCATGCCCCCAAGTCCAGCGATGTTGGAGATATCGCTGTCGGCAGAAGAATGGATGTCGTATATCCATGGCACAGCCTTATTTGATTCGTAGGGGAAAGGCCTTGGAGCGATGATCCTTAATGGTGTCGGACCTTCCCCTTTGTCTGTCTTGATTACCAACAACGGAGTTGATGTGCGCTCGCTTGGCGCGGTTGTTGGCTTACGCTTAATAACAAATGGCGTGCGATCCATCTTGAACATACGCATCGATTATTTCTTTCTTTTTATTAACGTTTATTAATGAATTACTAGGAGGGATGTATGAAATGCAAACCTAGATCCCTCCATGATCTTTGATAAGAATGCATGATATGAGATGATGGCGATGAATATGCATGCATTGTGTTTATTCAACTAAGCATTATCATGTTTTTAGGATGTCCCTAAGATGATGCATGATATTGCTTGGTTTGGATAAATAACCCTTTTTTCCTTTTTTGGGTATTTTTTATTATTATTATTTTTTTGGGTGAAAAGGGAAACTACCTATATGAATGTGATGAAGGTAGATGTTAACACCATGCAATGGAAGATTCTTATTCCTATTTATTTTTATTTTGAAAGAATAGGAATGTTGTATGATTAAAGAAATGCAATGTATGCTCAAACAATTTCACATAATCAATGCACAAACAATTCACTCATCCACGAACAGTCACGAGCGAATCACGAGGTAGGGGTATCCTGCAGAAAAGTACATATTCAAGGTGGATCTAACTGTTCTCACCGGTCTGAGGCCCCCAAGGTGCCCCCATTATAGGGACCCAATTCCTCTCGTCGTAAGCCGATGGAAAGCTCCAACGCACTGTCGGACTCGAGTTCATGGTTATCACCTTGAGTGATGCTTTCCGACAACGGTCTACGGGCACCTATAGACCCATTCGACAACCGGCCGTACTAACATCCACTCCCTATGGTTAATCACTCATGCCCCCGGGTATAGAGGGAACTGTTGTGTGCAAAGGTTTGTGTACAGTTTGTATTTCAAACAATTGCGGAATTTAAACATACAACAGTTATTTAAAGCCATATAATAAATCATGTTATCATACAAGCAAGGGGTAACGAAGTAATTTTTAACTATTATTTGTTAAAAACAATCTGTCACTAAATGGGACTGACTCTCGAAGCTTCCCCAGTGAAGTCGCCATCTGTCGCCACCGGCCCGAAACGGGCCTCGGCGGTCGCGAAGACGGTCGAGCTCGCTTTTATTTTAGTTTTGAAAATGTATTGGATTATTAGAACGACTTGTTCTCAAACTGAGACCTTGTCGATCTTATCCAATTTATTTATTAAATGTCTCACCAATCCATGTTAATCCCAAGCGGGACCCTCCATGGATTAGTGGTTTTCATAAAAAGGAAGGGTTCGTGGAGTCGCCACCAATGTTTTACTCAAAACATTGGAAAAAGGGATAAGGCAATTGATTTTATAAATCAACTTTGGCCATTACAACCAGAGTTGGGTAAGGGAGTCGGTTACGCGTGGGGAAGGTGTTAGCACCCCACAGCGCCCCTTTCGGGTTCCCTATGACAGATTATTTCTAAAATAACAGTGTAAAATTACTAAATTACCCCTATTTATTCTAAGCAATTATAAATTAACTATCTACATGATGACAGTTTAAATATGCACACAGAAAGCAGTAAAAGGAAGGACTTTAAGAAGAAACCTTTGAAGCGTGCTTTTATATATTTCGTAAAACTGGGAGGCTTTTTGGCGTTCCCTCGCTCTACAAGCTCGCTTGCTCCTTCCTAAAAACTTTTAACTATGGAAATCCGGAGGATTTCCCTTCGACTAGGTTCGATCCTCAAGCAAAATGGCTCGGGGCTCAAGAACTTCGTCGGATCAACTCTCCGAGTGATTTCTAGGGCAGAACACTGCTCAAAAACCCCAGAATACTCAAGGAGAGGGTTAAAACTATGTTCAAAAGTGTGTAATGACGTCCAATTGACGTCATATTTATAGGGAACAGGCCCAATACGGGCTACAGAATCAATACGGCCGTATTGAAATTTATGAACTTCAATACGGCCGTATTGAGTTCAATACGGCCGTATTGAAGCTCAGAAATTTCAATACGGCCGTATTGAGTTCACTTCGGCTGTATTGAAGCTTCAATACGGCCGTATTGATTTCAGTACGGCCGTATTGAAGTTCAGAAACTTCAATACGGCGTATTGAGTTCACTGCGGCCATATTGAAGCTTCAATACGGCCGTATTAAGTTTAGTACGGCCGTATTGGGCTTCATTCCCTCCACTTCCTTATTTTAAGCTACTCTAAGACCTCTAAATCTACAGATAGCCATCCTATGGTCTTCTAGGAGTCCTTCTGGCTGACTTTCCTTCGTTCTTTGAGGGTCTTCGAGTTTTATTTCCGACCCGGACAATTTTAGGAGTCTACAACAATGAGACTAATGTATGGTATTGAAATGACCTCAAGAGTGTCATGGAAAAGAGCTTATAGACAAGCTCCAAAGACTCCATAAAAAGAATGAGTGTTGAGGAATATAAGTAAAAAATGGAGTTATACATAATAAGGGTAGGTATAAGGGAGGAGAAGAGAACCATCCTAGGTTTTATAGTGACTTGAGCATAAAAATTAGAGACAAAGTTGAACTCTTGCCATATAAGGATCTTAATGACCTGGTCCAATTATGCATCAAGGTAGAGCAACAATTATTGAGGAAAACTTATCATAAGAAGGATTCTTCCTCATCATCTTCATACCATAGGAAGGATTATGGAGAAGAGGAGTACTCTTCTAAGAGTTACCCTAAGAATGAGCCATCTAAGGAAAGAAAGGGTAAAGGAAAATCCTCTATAGAGAAAAAAAATCCCAACACTAGTTGTAAGACTAGTAGCATTAAGAGATTTAAGTGTCTTGAGAGAGGTCACATTGCCTCTCAATGTCCCACAAAAAATACCATCATCTTAAGGGGAAAAGGCTACAATAGTAGTCAATAGGAGATTACATCTTCTTCCTCCACATCGAATGGTAGTGGAGAAGAAGAGGGTAGATAGCTCTAGTGGGGAGGAAACTTATTCTTGTGATGGCAAACTCTTATTGATTCGAAGGCTTCTTGGAAGCCAATTGTGTTAAATAAACAATTTATAATGAGAGAAAATTTTTCATACAAGATGTAAAATTTTAGAACAAACTTGTTCTCTCATTATTGATAGTGGCCCAAGCTCAAATTGTTGTAGTACAATGTCTGTTACTAAGTTAACCCTCACAACCATTCCTCATCCTAAACCTTACAAGCTTTAATGACTTAATGAAAAGGAGGATATGTTAGTAAATCACCAAGTGGAAGTTAAGTTTTCTATTAAAAATTATAAATATAGTTTTATATGATGTAATTCCCATTGAAGCTTTCCATATTTTATTATGCCAATTTGATAGAAAAATAATTCATAATAGTTTTACTAATGAAATATCCCTCACTCACAACAATAAGAAATTTTTATTACAACCTCTTACACCTATCTATGTGGAAAAGGATGAAGTAAAAATGAAATTTATGAGGGAAAAAATGAGAAAAATAAAAGAATAACAAAAACAACTTCTAGATAGTGAGAGGAGTGAAAAGGAGGAAAATGTTTCTTCATAAGGGATAACTAAGGAAGAAAGTAATTTTTCCATAAAAATACAAATCAAAATAACTCTCTATCTTAAGTCATCCTATACTACACCACTCAATGGGTTGGTAAAGAACATTTTTCCTTCTTTTTGGGATGGAAAACTTGAGCAGACTTTTCAATCCACACAAAAGGAGCTCTCCAATGCAAATGATTTATCTTTTTCAAACATTTCTAAAACTTTTAAGCTATAATATTTTCCATGTGAATTATGTGTGGGAGTTGTTTTGTTGAAGGGAGGCCACCCTATTACTTCTCTAAAGATAACTCATTTTGGTACTACTCTCAACTAAGAGTTCAATGTTTTTTTGCAAGTCTTCCAATCTTGGGAACAACACTTTGTTCCTAAAAAGTTTCTTAGTCACGGTGACTTTAGATCACCTCAATCTTAAGAAGGCAAGGAACTTTAATTGTAGATAGTTTAGTTTCTAGAAGCCTTGGTGATCACACAGTACACTGAAGGTAAGTCTTTTTATAATTTAGTAGTAAAAATCTTTTAGAAAAATATAATTTAAGTATAGATAATGTAAATAGGACAAAAGGGGTTCATGAGGATCTCAAGAAAATAAAATTCCTTAAGAATAAATCCATACCACACTTAGAAAGAAATAATAGGTTAGGTCTCTTTATCATAATATAAATAACACTTCTAAAGATTATGAAGTTAGTTTTTATTAATAAATTAAAAGATATTTTTAGTGTATCTAAAGAAACAATCTTTTCCTAAAAGTTAAGGTAAGATTTAATTATATTTTTCATCCTTAAGTATGAGAATTATGTAATTTTGATCTTCTAAATTATATATTATATGATTAAAAGGCTCCAACAATCTTATTTAACACTTAATAAATAATTTTTTTCAATATATGATTAATATTAATAATATAATTGATAAATTAATAATGGTAATATTATTTTTTTATTAATCTATTATTATTTTAATAATATTTTAATTTATATAATTATTACCCTATTTAAATTATATAAATTATAATTTCATTCATATATCAAAGAACATATATTTATTGTTATTAAACAAGTAATATATATATATATATATATATATATTAGCATCAATAATATTATTTTTAAATTTATAAAAATATTATTATTATTTTTATTATTAAAATATTTATAGGTAAATTAATTGTTTGACAAATATAAATCGATATGTATTAATATTATTTTAAAGAAGTATAAATATATCTATACTAATATATAAAAGGGATACCCTTTTTTGGTAACTACCTTGGTCTCTACTTTTTTGGACCATTATACCCTTTTATGTTAAAAAATTAGAAAAATATTTTTTAATCAAATTTAAGAATTTGAAACTAATAAATTATTTTTACAATAATTACTTTTGATTTTTATTTTTACATGAATCATTTAATTCTTTATTTTTTTTAATAACTACTTTTTTATGAATAACTTCTCATTTTTTCTTTTATTTATTTTTTAATACAATCCAGGCACGAAGTGCCTTTTTCCTACTCGTAATATATAATATAAGTATCGAGTATCTAATTTTATATATTTTAGTTATTAAAATTTATATTTACATCATATATTTACAATTTTATTTCTGAAAGACTTATATCATATACTTTTAACTAACATTCTTGTAATATATTATATCATATATAATATATTTATATATACTAATTTTATATTTATTAAATTATTATTATTTCTATAAATATTCAATTATATTTTCAATATTAATGTATTAATAATATTAATACTAAGAATGTATTTAAATTTTTTAATTTAATAATAATAAATATATGTTCTTGATATTACAAAGAAAGTGTCATGTACTTACAAATATTTTAATCTTACAAATATGATGACTGTAAGTAAAATTAAAAATTAATTTTATTTATAAATATTTAGTGCAGATAAAACTTAAATAATTATACTTACAATTGTTTGTTATAAAATTTACAATGTCATTACTATGTAACTTCCATAATGGACAAATTTTTAACTTTTAGTAGCAGTTAATATCCATGCAAGTCAATTTTCTTTATATATATATATATGAAATCTATAATTTATAGATCTTAAATAGGTAAAGAATAACATTAATTTTTTTTTTATCGAATTCATATGACAATTAGATAAAATTAAAATACCACCTCGATAGAAAAAACTAGCTTCAAAATCCAAAATTTTGAGCATTGTAAATAAAGTTCATCTTATATTTATGTAGCTTTTATATATGGACACTCGTCCTTTTTTTTTTTTTGACAGAGATACTCATCGTTGTTGCATTGTCATTTTGAGTATTTGATCAAATAAATTTTAAAACTCGTGCAATTTACGTTTACTTTCTATAATCTCAAAGTTTAATTCATAGTTATATTAGAACAATAACTTTTAAATTATCTTGCACAGGCTTTATTAATGTTACTTTTAATTTATGAAAATTAAATTCTTAATATAAATTGTACTACCCGCATCAGTATTAGGACTCACCTCAATACTCAAGAGGTCGGTCCACATCGGTTTATCAAGTCGGGCCAATCTCCAACTGATAAGATAACTGATAAGATCTCAATCTTATCAAATCATAACCGATCTCACTATCAGTCATGAGAAAAACCCTAATCTACATCAAGGTACGTGCATTATATATATGATTTACACACCTACAAAAATTAACTTAAGCATTGGAGTCTCTTTTGTAGGTACCAACCCCATCTCGGAGCAGTCGACGTACCAAGTAGAGGAGGCCCGCTGATCTCCACTGATCTCAGGTAAGAACAGTTTGGCACCCACCGTGGGGCCGAAGAAAAAATTCCCTTCGACCGCAATAATGGTTTCTACCCGCAGCAGCAACAGACCACCTAGCAACACCCCAAACAAAGTGCCCAACATGGACGAAGAGGCCGCCACAAGGACACTGCTCGAACAAATCGAGATCTTGCGACAACAAAACGCTACTGCCATATCCGCCATGCGAGCACAACATGAAGCCGACATCGCGACATTACGAGCTGAGAACGAGCGAATCTGGGCGCAAATTCCACAATAGACACCGCCACTGACCCATCAAGCTGAGGACGAACATCAGTCACTTTCCCTGCCTCGGACAAATTGGTCACACGCCCCAACACATCGCGGGACGACCACTGGTAGCCAAGGGTCGTTTCAATCCCTGGGACCTAGGGTCGGCATAAGACGGCATCCTTTCGTCGATGGCATTATGGAAACGCCGCTCCCACTCGGATGGAAGCCACTAAACATCGATCAGTATGAAGGCACCTCGGACCCTGAAGAACATCTAGACGCGTACGTCACCTAGATGAGCCTCTACACCGATGACAACGCCATTATGTATCGCGTTTTCCCCACCTCCTTGAAGGGCCTTGCCCTGAATTGGTATACCCAACTACCTCCGAGGTCGATAAGCACCTTTGACGAACTGTCGAGGCGATTCGCCACTCAATATGCCACCAGCTGTCCACACCATATCACCTCGGCCGCGCTAGCAACCTCCGACAAGGTGACACGGAGTCCCTTAGGAAATTTATAGAACGCTTCGCCGGCGTGTCTGTAAAAATTCAGAACCTCAACCCCAAAGTCACATTGCACTCCATGCTAATGGCACTCAAGCTGGGCCCCTTTATCGACAGCCTCTGCAGGAAACCGCCCAACGACATGGACGACCTGCGAGCACGAGCCGTCGGGTACATACAAATGGAAGAGCACGTCGAATTCCAAGAGAAGATGCGTGCAAAATTAACCAATGGCAATAGCACAGGCCACAAGGAAATGCTCAATGTTTCCAACGAGGCACACTTCAAGAGCTCATGCCAAGGAAGAGGCCCGAGGTATGATTTCTACATTCCACTGAACACACCTCGCGTCCACATCCTCGACGAGGTGGCAAACACCGACCTCATCTCCTTACCACCTCCAGGGCACACCCCAGCAAACGTCGACAAATCTAAGCATTACCGATACCATCGCAACTTCGGCCACACGACCGAAGAATGCTGGACACTCCGGGACAAGATCGAAAAGCTGATACAGGCAGGCCACCGTGGACAATATGTCCAAAGGTCCCAAGCCCCTAGAGGAGGACACACCGGCCGAGGACGCGGAAGAGGACAGGGATATCACTCCCGCAACGACCAAGCTTCTGGGTCCAGACTCAACACCGACCATGCCGATCAACCCGAGCCCAACTCAGAATCCAACCAGGCCCCCCTCTGTGGAGTAATCAACACCATCGCCGAAGGATTCGTAGGGGGTGACGCCAGTAACTCCGCCCGAAAGTGACACCTACGTAGCATCAACCATGTCCAAGATCGGGCACCACTCCACAGGACAAAAAGCCCATTTATCACCTTCACCGACGAAGACTATGCCGATATCAACCCAAACCAGGACGACCTAGTTGTCATCTCCGTCGAGGTCGCAAATTGGGCAGTTCAAAAAACTCTAATTGACCAGGGCAGTTTAGCCGATGTTCACTACTGGCCCACTTTCCTCTGGCTGGACATACCACATTCACTTATCCAACCTCACAACGAGCCCCTAGTTGGCTTCACTGGGGAACACGTGCACACCAGAGGATACGTCGAGCTACTGACCACCTTTAGAACCCTGCCCTCGACCAGAAGGGTCATGGTCAGGTACTTTCTCGTCGAAGCCTACACCTCCTATAACATCATGATCGACCGACCTACTTTGAACCAGTTAGGTGCAGTAGTGTCAACCCCGCACCTCACCATAAAATTTCCTGAACTCAATGGAGACATCATATAAGCCCAACGCATTGACCAACCACCCCAAGCAACGGTAGCTCACATCGCTAGTCCAACGCTGGCCGACTTGGACCCTCGGTCCGACTGCACCGATCAAAGGCTAAGCCCTGTAGATGAGATCATAGAATTCCAAATTGGACAAAACCCGGATCAGTGCACTAGGGTAAGCCAAAACATAAGCCTAGAGCTACGCCAGCAAATAATCACCAAGGTACGTAAAAATGCTAACCTATTCGCTTGGTCAAGTGCTGACATGCCAGGGACTAGTCCCAACCTTATATGCCATAGGCTAGCCATTCATAAAGAAGCAAAACCCATAGTACAACACCAACGCAAGGTCGGAGGCGAGAGGCGTGACGCTGTAGCCAAGGAAACTCAGAAGTTGCTAACCGTAGGATTCATTCAGGAAATCGTCTACACCACCTGGCTCGCCAACGTGGTGCTAGTAAAGAAGAACTCGGGAAAATAGAGAATGTGTGTCGACTACACCGACCTCAACAAGGTGTGTCCAAAGGATGCTTACCCACTACCAAGCATAGACAGGTTGGTGGATGGCGTCTTTGGCCACGCTCTCCTTAGCTTCCTAGATGCCTACTCAAGATACAACCAAATCCCGATGTATCCTCCAGATAAAGAAAAAACAACATTCATCACCGAACGCGCCAACTTCTTTTACCGAGTAATGCCATTCAGCCTCAAAAATGCTGGCGCCATCTACTAAAGGCTAATGGACAAAGTTTTCCATCAGCAGATCGGCAAAAACATGGAGGTCTATGTTGATGACATGGTCGTAAAAACCACCTCGACCGAATCTCACATAGCCGACTTGGCCGAGGTGTTTGGAGAAATAAGGAAGCATATCATGAGGTTAAACCTCGAGAAGTGTGCATTTGGGGTACAAGGAGGAAAGTTCTTAGGCTTCATGATCACCAACAGAGGAATTGAGGCAAACCCCGAGAAATGTGAAGCCATCATCAACATGAAGTATCCCCAGACATTAAAGGAAGTGCAAAGATTGGCAGGTCGATTAGCCTCCCTCTCACGCTTTATACCAAAGCTAACAGAGAGCGCAAAATCGATCTTTAACCTATTATGAAAGCCCAAGGAATTCGCCTGGATCGAGTAATGTGAAGCCGCATTCTCAACCTTCAAGAAATTCCTCGCCACTCCACCAATCTTAACCCGACCGAAGAATGAAGGCGAATTACTCCTGTACCTCGCAGCTACCGACAATGCAATCAATGCAACCCTCGTGCAGGAGGATGGCGCGAAGCAGGACCCAATATACTTCATTAGCAGTGTCCTCCAAGATACCGAGACAAGGTACAAAACCATCGAGAAGTTGGCCCTAGCACTTGTCACCGCCGCCCGGCGACTCCGACCATACTTCTAGAGTCACCAAGTCGTCATCAAAATTGACTACCCCATCCGACAAATACTCTAGAAACCCGAGCTCGCCGGACGAATGATTGCGTGGTCAGTCGAGTTGTCCGAATTCGGGATTCGATATGAAAGCAGGGGAACATCAAGTCCCAATGTTTGGCAGATTTTGTTGCCGAGCTGACTCCTGTCACATTGAAAGATCAAGAAACTTGGACACTACATGTGGACGGCTCCTCCAACCTAAAAGGGGGAGGCGCCGACATCATTTTAGAAGGACCCAATGACATCCTCGTCGAGCAATCTCTAAAGCTCAATTTCCAAGCCACCAATAACCAGGCCAAGTATGAAGCGCTCTTAGTAGGATTAAGGTTGGCACATGACATCGGCACGAGGAACGTTCGTTGTAATAGCGACTCCAAAATCATGGTAGAACAACTTGCAGGTACATACCAAATTAAAGACGCCCTCTTGCAACGATATCATCTCAAAGCCTCTGCCTGGACCTCACGCTTCCAGAAGTTCACAATCCACCATGACCTCCTCTCAAAGCTCGCCAACACCAAGCGCCCGAGACAACACAAAACCATTATCCAGGAAACCCTATCCTCTCCGAGCCTGGAAAGTGAAGTAATATGCTCAACTGAATCGATCGAAAAAGGATGGATGACCGATATATGGCGCTACCTAAATGAGGGAACCCTTCCCAACGATAAGAGCGAAGCTCGAAGAATTAAAAGTCAATCACCTTGGTTCATCATCGAGTCAGGCGAGTTGTTCAGACGAAGTGTCTCAATGCCACTTCTCAAGTGCCTCGACAAGCCCCAAGTTGAGTATGTTCTCGAAGAAATACACAGGGGAATATGCAGACTACACTCGGGAGCACGCTCTATGGCTGCTCGGGTTATTCGCGCAGGATATTATTGGCCCACGTTGAGATTAGACTGCAAGGTCTACGTCCAAAGATGCAAGCCTTGCCAGGAGTTCGGCCACGTACCTTGCCAATCCCCCGAGGCCCTACACCAAATGCAATCACCTTGGCCTTTCGCGCAATGGGGAATGGATATCCTCAGACCCTTCCCCTTAGTCAAAGGCCAAGTCAAATTCTTGTTAGTAGCCATCGACTACTTCACCAAGTGGATTGAGGTAGGCCCTCTCGCCAAAATCATTGCCGAAAACGTACAACGATTCACATGGAAAAATCTGATATGAAGGTATAGCTTGCCACATTCACTCGTCACCGACATTGGAAGGCAATTCATTGATAAATTTTTTTTAAACTTCCTTCAAGAACTCGACATCCAACATCATTTAACCTCAGTTGAACACCCTCAAATAAACGGTCAGGTCGAGGCAACAAATAAAGTAATACTTCACGAGCTCAAAAAAAGACTAGGATCGACCAAAGGACTATGGGCAGAGGAGCTCCCTAGCATCCTCTGGGCCTATAATTGCACCCCATAGTCGGAAACCCAAGAAACACCATATAGGCTAACCTACGGTTCCGACGCCATGATCCCGGTAGAGGTCGGGGAAGCATCACACCGAAGGATGACCTTCAGCAATGACCAGAATGACCGAAGAACTAGCAATCAACCTCGACATGATCGACGAGCTCTGAGATGAAGCTCGAATCAAAGAGGAAGCCTGCAAACTACGAGCCGCAATAAGATACAACACCAAGATCAAACTGAGGAAGTTCAAACCCGAAGACCTCATATGGCGACTCCGTAGTGACGCTAGAAAGGACCCCTCCGAAGGAAAATTAGCTCTGACTTGGGAGGGCCCCTCTCGAATCAATGTAGACCTGGAAAATGGTGCGTACCGATTAGAAGAACTCGACGGTAAAGAAATCCCTAGAATTTGGAACGCCACCCAACTCAAATTTTACTTTAGTTAAATTGTGTGTAAAGGCGATGTACTCTTTTTCCTCCTCGACCCTTTTATCCCTAAAAGAAAAGATAAGGGTTTTTGACCGAGAAGGTTTTAACGAGGCACACCCAAATTTTCAATAAAACGACCTCATTTTCACATATATCTGGTTTGTATAACTTACACTAGCATAGACGCGAAAGGTCAAGTCTACCTCAAAGCACCAAGGTCGAACTCGAACCTTGGAGACCAAAACTAAAGGTCAAGTCTGAACCTCAAAGCACAAAGGTCGAACTCGAACCTTGGAAGCAAAAAATAAGGGTCAAGTTTGAACCTCAAAGCACCAAGGTCGAATTTGAATCTTGGAGGCAAAAATGAAGGGTCAAGTTTGAACCTCAAAGCACCAAGGTCGAATTTTGAACCTTGGAGGCAGAAATGAAGGGTCAAGTTTGAACCCCAAAGCACCAAGGTCAAAGTCGAACCTCGAAGAAAAAAATGAAGGGTCAAATTTGAACCTCAAAGCACCAAGGTCGAATTTGAACCGTGAAAGCAAAGAGTAAAGGCCAAGTTTGAAGCTCAAATTGGCAAAATTCGAACTAGAACCTTAAAATTCGCATTGATAACGATAGAACAAGTTTAGGCAATGACAAGAAAATTAAAGGCAGTATATAGCAAAATGGGCAAATTCATTCAAAGCAAAATGAGTCCAACATAATACAAGACCGAAAATAAGAAAAATAAACTAATTCTATTACAAAGTTCAGAGATACTATGTTGGCCAAAGCAGCAGTGTTCTCACTCGAGCTCTCGGAAAGATCATCCTCGTTCACCTTGGGAGCAATTTCTTGGGCCTGACGAGCCGCCTTGTTGAAGCCCCTCTTATGCTCAATCACCACAGCATGCTCAGTCCCAAGAAGCCTCTTCCCCACATCTTTCTTCGAAGAGGTCAGCACCTCGAGGTCCATCTTCAAGGCACTAACCTCTTCGCCCTGGCCAACAAGTAGCACCTCATCACAAAGGTGTTTCTCCTCGGCTGCTCGTACCTTGGCTTTCAGGGCGGCGTTCTCCTCCTCCAGCGTCCGAGCTCGACCCTGGGCAACCTCCGCCTCGCCCTTAGAGGACTTGGAAACCTTCACCAACTCGCCAACCTTGACAGTGTACGCCTTGTTGGCCTCCACAACAATCCCCAAAAAGACTTCTGGGTCTTTGCGAAATCCATCCTTAGAGCTTGCAGCTCGGCCTCGCCTTTCTGCGCCTTCTCTAACTCAAGCTGATGCTTTTGCCATCGCCGCCTCTAGTGATCCACTATAGCAATGGACCTTTGCATGAAGACCTCTGCCGAGTCCAACCCCTCAATAGGCCCTACCTTCTCTATGATGGCCTTATCGGCCACATAGGTTGGATCTAGTTTGTAGAACTTCTCGGCAGTGAGGTAGGGGTTCCACAAAGACACGACGTCAGGCGACATATTGACATGGTCGAGCCTCGCCAACGGTCGAGTCACATCAAAGCGCTGATGAAGACACCTTGACTTTGAAGTAGTAGGCGGCCTGGGGCTGGACAAAGTCATGGTTACGGGGACCGACGTCCGCAACTCAGAGCTTGGACCATCCCCATGGTCCTCAGCCGTGTCAAACGTCGAAACCACCTACAATGAAAAGCCCATGAGTTCTCCCCCAAATCACTCAATATATACATATATATATATATATATATATATATACACATAAAAAAAGCAAAAAAGAGAAGGACACTATGAAGAAAAAGGTGGAGTAAAAACCTGTCTCTCTAGAGTAGCTTCCAACGTAGGCTCCCTTGGCGGTGTCTCGGCCTGAGGGCTTACAGTCAAATCAATCGTGCCAGGGGGGTCGATGACTCTCGACGTCACCTCCTCCAAAATCGGGGCATTGGAAGCCTCACCGACCTCTTTTGGCTCCCTTTTTCTTTTGCGTCGAGTATCCAAAGGAGCAACCTCCTCACCAGGCTTGGGTAGCTCGAGCTCCTCGGTATTGAACCTCGCCTTCAACTCGCGCCACTTACTCTTCCCCATCAATTCTGCAAAGAAATGAAGCAATCAAAACAATAAACAAGACCAATGGGTACGCCTAGGTAAAACAACCAAAATACTCACTCTCTAAACCCTTTTCCTTGTTCGTTAGATCGGTGAGGGCCAAAAGGAGCTTGTAATCCAACAGGCGTGGCAACTCCACTAGATTAGTGATGTTGTCTTTGTCGAAATCTGACAAACGAAGGCAGCTCGACCATTAAACTTCACTAGGCTCGTCTGCCAAAAGAGGGGGAACCTCGGCCTCCCCTCGTGATGAAAGACCACGTCGGTCCTCGGGTCAGAATTCACAAGTCAGATCCAAATGAATTCGTTCTTAAAATTTTTGTAAGATTGGGAGTATAGTCGGAACAACCCCCCAACCTTATTCCCACTAAGTGACACCCAACCCAAAGGAGGCTCGCCCAACTTGAGTTGATAGAAATGAAGAAAGATGGAAAGCAACGCCCTCATCCCTAAGGCCTAGCACAACACTTGAAAGGCCCGCAGAAAACCAGTTATTGGGATGCAGTTGACAAGGGGCCACATTGACAAAGGAGAGAAAACCACACTCAAACTCCGTGAATGGAAAACAAACACTAAGGTGGTGTATAGAAAAAAGGGGGTGTTCGCAGTACTCGCCATGAAAACATGCTCATTGGGCTGACAAGGCTCAACCCGGATGAGCTTGGACACGGACGACTTACAAATCGTCAATGAATTCCATAGGGCATTAACCTCGAGGAAGGTTCTAAACACACTCTCGAACTCCCCAACATCCCCCCTAACCCACTCGTAGCCCGGAACGGAGATGGTGGGATGTGAATCTTTGGGGTTGTTTCCACCTCTTTTCTTTTTCTCCTCACCGGCGGCGACCATTTCCCCGGTTGCCACCACCGCATCCTCGCTCACTTTGGCTTTCCCCTTGGCCTTGCCCGGAACGACCTTGGGGGGAGCGGAACCCTCACCAACCATTGTTCAAACCACGACTAACAAAAGGGGAGAGAGTTAGGGGAATTACCTGATACTCCTAAGATCAAAACTCGCGAACGACGACGACGAGCGAAGTGAACACTACCACAGGGGAACAATGGGGGCGACGGAGAACATGGAGAAGCTAAGAACTGAGAAACGACAAAGACAAAGAAGAAGCTGTGGGGAAATAAGGAGGGAAGCAAATGTTTAAAGAAAAAAATGACAACGAAGCTAGGGCATCAAATACAATGTGATAATGACAGGGTGCGTCCCATCATTATGAGCCATCACCCTTTATTACATCCGCCTCCGTTTGAGAAACGACGCGACCCTTACACAACACGTGGCCCTTGGCCCAAGAGGCGGAAATGAAGAATCATGAACCCCAAACGACATCGGCACTAACTCCTCGGCTGAAAGCACTTGGAGCTCAGGGGGCTAGTGTACTATCTACATCGGCACTAACTCCTTGGCTAAAAGCGCTTGGAGCTCGGGGGGCTAGTGTACTATCTACATCGACATCAACTCCTCGGCTAAAAGCACTCGAAGCTCGAGGGGTTAGTGTACTATCCACATCGGTATCAAGACCCACCTCAATACCCAAGAGGTCTGTCCATATCGGCTTATCAAGTCGGGTCAATCTCCAACTGATAAGATAACTGATAAGATCTCAATCTTAAATCTTATCAAATCATAACCGATCCCACTATCAGTCATGAGAAAAACCCTAATCTACATCAAGGTACATGCATTATATATATGAGATTTACACACCCAAAAAAACTAACTTAAGCATTAGAGTCTCTTTTGCAAGTACCAACCCCATTTCGGAGCAGCTGATGTACCAAGTAGGAGGCTCGCCGATCTTACCCGAAGATCGTCTCTCCACCAATCTCAAGTAAGAACATAAATATTATAGATATATATTAGCAATCTGATATATCGTATTAATGGATTTTTTGGTAATAAAGAAAATTGATATACATGCAATGATTACATTAAATATTAATAATATAACATATCATATTATTAGTATATATATTTACAATATGTCTACATTAATAATTTTTTTTATCTATATGTACTTCATCATAATTTTCAAATGCTATATCATAATTAAAAAAATTATTTATTAAATCAATATTCGAAAAACATTAATTTATTACCATGACGGCCTTTAATTAAAAGATATACTATATCTTTAGAGTATAAAATCATTCAATAAAAGAATTATTTTGGGTAATTATGCTCATTGTTTGTGTTGGAAAAAAATCATTATTGTACTATACAATGAAACAAATATGTTCTGATATAAATTCATGATTGAGATTAATTTAGACACGTCTCACAATTATGTTCAACAGTTTAAAATTAATTCTTTGAAAATGAATACTACCTTATTTCAAATGACGTGGTTTTCCACGTAGATGAAAATGAGTTCCATGTGAAAACATGCATGTACAGTAATGAAGAGGGGGAGAGAGATGTGATATGTGTGCATATGATTGCACAACCATGTATTTCGCTTATTTCAGTTATCATTAGCATTAGACTCGCTACTTGTTTGTGTTGTGGACCATAATCACATTCACAATGCAAAAGCTGTACTCTGCTCTCATCTCTCACTCCACAACTTCTCCAATCTTCTTCCTCTATTACTCTCTCATGTTCTCTGCTTGTTGCCTTCTATTCTTCAAACAACATTCATAAATGGCTTTCATGAGGCTTGGATCAAAATCTGATGCATTTTATCATGAGGGCCAAACATGGTATGTGTTTTTATACCAACATATAGATCCAATCGGTTGTGTAACTTGTGGTATGATACCGAATCATAATGTGTATGTTTGATAATGTGTATATATAATTCTATGACCTAAAGGTTTTTCAGTTTCATCTATGATGTCCTTTAATTATAATTTATAAATCTTGAGTGATTTGGAATCAACACATGCAGAGATTATCTCTTCACAAATCACAAGTGTTCTAGATACAATTCAAACCTCAACATCACGTGTGGTACAATTCCATGCTTAATAAAGAGGAAATTAAAGGTGATGTATGTCATGCTAAAAGCATACCCTAATTACTTTTATAAAAGGAAATTAACAAAGCAATTGGGTCGTGTCAAATTTTAGATGAAGTTACAAAAATTCCAATTGTCACTGTTACTGATCTTTTTGATCATAACAATGCAAATGCCCCGACCAAAAATTAAAAGAAGTCAGGAAATTGAAAAATGGTTGAGTGTTCAAGGTGTAATATTTCCTAAGTTAAGGATTCAATTCTCATGACGTTCCATTATAATCATGGACTGATATATAAGGTCATGCATTCTCTACCATGTTCAATTCTTTGGTAACTGATTTTATTGTGTAACACATAATTGCAAAATATAGAACAAGCATCAAACAACTCAACTATATAGAATTGTAGTATATTCATTTACACTCTTGTGGGGGCCAATACTGATTTAATTCTCAGCAACTGATTATCCTTGTTGAAAGTTGGTCTTAATTTTTAAATTTGAATATTTTTATGTCCAGGAATTGCACAACCGGACTTCCAAGTGATGTTACTGTTAAAGTAGGCGAAACATCATTTTTTCTCCATAAGGTGTATGTTTGAATTGAACTTATGTTGAAAAAGATTTTTTTTGATTCACACACTGTTTGTTAGGACTTTATTAATATTATTATTAACAAGTGATAACTCAACTTTATATTCAAGTTCATATTAGACCTTGTTTTATTTGTGGATTTGTGATTTTGACAATGCAGTTCCCATTGCTTTCTAGAAGTGGATTGCTAAAGAAACTCATTGCTGACTTATCAAACGATGATGGATCAAGTTGTGTTTTGCAACTTCATGACGTGCCAGGTGGAGACAAGACATTCGAGCTTGTGACCAAGTTTTGCTACGGTGTAAAAATAGAAGTCACTGCATCAAATGTAGTTAGTCTAAGATGTGCATCAGAGTACCTACAAATGAATGAGAATTATGGTGAAGGGAACCTAATTGCAAGGACTGAGGCATTTTTCAATGAAATTTTCAGTAATTGGTCAGACTCAATAAAAGCTCTCCAAACATGTGAGGAAGTGAAACCTTATGCAGAAGAGCTACACATTGTTTCAAGATGCATTGATTCCTTGGCCATGAAAGTATGTTCTGAACCAAACATGTTCAATAAACACGTGGAAGGACATGATTGCTCTAATAACTCAGCTCAAGACCCTGCCTTATGGAATGGAATTTCTCCCGAGAGTAAATCACCACCTCTAGGTGATAATTGGTGGTATGAGGATTTGTCTTTGTTATGCTTACCCTTATATAAAAGACTTATTTTATCCATTGAAGCAAAGGGTATGAAACCTGAGAATGTTGCTGGATCCCTTATATATTATATTAGGAGGTTTATCCCCTTGATGAATAGGCAAGCAAGCTTCAATGATAAAAATAGTGTCAACCAAGGAACAACCACTAACAGCACAATTTCTGAAGCAGATCAAAAGGCATTGTTGGAAGAAATTATGGGCTTGCTTCCTAATAAGAAAGGGGTCACACCCTCCAAGTATCTACTTAGGTTGCTCCGAGCAGCCATGAAACTACATGCAAGTCCATCATGTATAGAAAACTTGGAGAAAAGAATAGGATCACAACTTAACCAAGTTGAGCTTGTGGATCTTCTCATACCAAATATGGGGCACTCAGTTGAGACCCTTTATGATATAGACTGCATTCAGAGGATTATTGATCATTTTATGTCTATATACCAGCCTGGAACTTCATCAGCTTCTCCATGCATAACTGAAGAAGGGCCATTGATAGCTGGAACCAATGCCCTTGCACCTATGACAATGGTGGCAAATTTGGTAGATGCATATCTGGCTGAGGTGGCTCTAGATGTTAATTTGAAGTTTCCTAAGTTTCAGGCCCTTGCTTCTGCAATTCCAGATTATGCTAGGCCATTGGATGATGATTTATATCATGCAATAGATGTATACCTCAAGGTAAAGACCATGTTGGAAGCCTAGCTAACTTCCCCAAAAGTTTGGTTCTCTACATTTTTGCGTAATGGTTCCACCTAACAAATGTTGTGACATATAATTATTTTGATTTAAAAAAAAGGCCCTAGAATACCTGTGTGTGTTAAGGGGCATACAATTATCTTTTTTGAAGAATCCAATGCTTAATTGCTAAAGTTTAATTAATTATTAGAGTGTTATATCATTGTCTTTTTCACGACTGTTATTGGTTTTTATTTTTCTTTCTGTTTCTATTAATAATTATGACGTGACAAATTCATGAAAAGTGCAGGCACATCCTTGGCTCATAGATTCTGAAAGGGAACAATTTTGTAGACTCATGAACTGCCAAAAACTCTCATTGGAAGCAAGCACTCATGCAGCACAAAATGAAAGATTACCACTGCGAGTGATTGTGCAGGTTCTCTTTTTTGAACAGCTTCGACTCCGCACATCAATTTCTAGTTGGTTATATGTTTCAGAGAATCTTGAGAACTCACAAAACAATAGTGGAAATCTTGTCTTCCCAAGCAATAATGGAACTGGTCCACTAGACCCTAAACAAGGTACTGAAAACTTGAAGGACCTTGTTTCGGAGCTTGAAAAGGAATGTTCATGCATAAGGAGTGAGCTTCAAAAGCTAGCTAAGACAAAGAAAAGTTGGAGCATTTTGCCAAGAATCTTTTGTAGAAAACATTCGTAGTGTTTAATCCAATGTTAGAATCAAATGATTGCAATATAATCACACCATCGTCCACCATATATGAATGGAAAACCAATTCCTTAAAATTGTTAAGGTTCATTGAAAATCATAATTTAGGTGTCGAAATCATGTTCAACTACATATTCCATTTATCCTTTAATTGAATGCAACGGTTAATTTTTGAGTTGATAATCAAATGATGGATAGAAATTTCAAATTATATTCAGAAAAAGGGGTGAGAAATATTTTATTGTAGAAATGTTATCTATATATCATTGTTTTGACTACAATACCAAAAAGAATATCGCCCTGCTTTGAATGATCGATTGGGTTACCTTTCACCTTTCATAACTAAAAGATGACCCCTTTAACTTTATTCCTTTACTAAATAATCTTAGCTTCTTCCAAAGTTTGAATATAAAATGTAATAGTCTGAACACATTGAAATAAGAGGGATTCAAGTATATGTGTGAGATTGCGCAATTGAGGATAGTTTAAAGAAATTAATTAGTACTACTATATTGATAAGATACATCTACTTTTTAGTTGTTCATGACTTGAGAACTCCACAATTAAGCATGTTTGATTTCGAACATGTTTGACTTCGAACGGTTTAAGAATGAGTGATTAATTTTATGGAAATTTTTTTAGAAAATATGTGAAGGACAAAGTACGATAAAAAGTTATGTGTAGGTTTGCGAGGACACACTAGTACAAAAGGGGTCTTTAACGTCGGATATTTTGAAGCTTTTACGTCGGAAAAAGCTCTGACGTTAATACAGGAGACGTAAATTTACGTCACCTGTAAAAGACGACGTAAATTTACGTCAGAGATTCCTTGTGCCCGACGTTAAAAAGGGGTTTTAAAGGGGAAAAAAGAGGCAAGAATTTACGTCGGACTATGCCTTGTCCGACATAAATTTACGTCGGCCAGTGTTAGGTCCGACGTAAATTTACGTCGAATAAGGCATAGTCCGACGTAAATTCTTGCATTTTTTTTTTATTTTTTATATTTTGGTTGTTTTTTGATATACCCAAAACCTGCATATATATATAGTCGAGAATATAAAACAAACCAGGCAGTCCAGAATATAAAACCTAAACTAGGCAGTCCAGAATATAAAATCTAAACTAAGTAGTCCAGAATAGAAATTTAAATTATATTTCAAAATTGAATGACAAAGAAAATAATATATAAATCTTAAAAAGCATAAATTATGACAATGTAAATCCTATTATCCTAGAAAAGCTATAAAACATATGTTTGTCAATGCTATCAAACTAGAAACATAATATCTAACTAACTAAACTTAGAAATCTAACTAATATATACTTTGAAGAAAAAAAGTTGCCCATTGTTCTCTTATCTTGATGATCTCATCTTCGGGCAATGGAGATGGATCTTGAAAGACCTGAAACATTAATTTAAGTGTCATTAATATGCAATGTTAATTATCCTAAAGGTAAATATACTTCAATAAATTTTGATATGAATTACCTGCGCCCAAGAATTAGTAATACCCGCAGAAACTATGGCTCTTATCCAATACATGATGTAATAGCCACATTCAAATGAGTCTTGGTTTTCGATGTAGTGAACAAAACCACACCACGGTGTATTCCTTAAGAATGATTACCATTAACTGCCAATGGGACCTACATTGTATGACAAACAAATTAGTTATAAAATTACCATGATTAAAAAACTAACCCGTCAATGTATGGAGCCATGTATACATCTCTTCCTGATTCACTCATCCATGTTTGCATATATTGTTGGATGTGGACCTGAGTGTTTCCTGATTTTTGGATGGATTGAGGCTCAATAAATCCATATACTTGTGCTTGTGCTTGCTCCACACTCAATTTGTCCATGTACCTAACACAAATAACTATTATAAGTTAAATATAATTATTGTAAATTTAGACTCATAAAAGAAAATATGACTTACATGGCCCACAGTTGTATGATAGATATATTTAACATGGAGTTTTCCCCAACAATCTCTAATGCATCAGGCAGAGATATGTACAGTGGAACATCAGAGCTATCAACTCCAAAAACTCTAATGTCCCACTGCAATTGAATTGGTCTCTTCCTTAATCGTGGTAATATGGTTAGAAGCGTAGATATGGGATCATCCTCAGCTTCTACGATATTAGCATGATCAACATGAGGTTCTCTCATGACCTCCTTACCACGATTGATAAAATCCTAAAAAAATAATCAAAATTAGTTAAACAATAATAGAATTAATTATAAGAATATAAAAGAGCAATAATAGAATTACATTTGGCCGTGCTGAAAGCGGCATGACCAAACGTTTTGGCCAAGCTAAGAATGTGCCGGTTGCCTGCCCCACTAGTTGAACCTCTGTATTGGGCAAAGGCACTTGAGCAGCAGCATCTTGAACTTGGTCAACCACAACCCGTGTCTAGTCTGGCTGTAGAGGGACACCATGGATGGTTGAGCCACCCTCAAATACTCGGCCAATAGCCACTAACCGTGGGGGGTCATCCTCAACATATAACTCACACTGTTTGGTACATCAGTGTGAGTCTGTTCCGCTGAGGGATCTGGAACAGCACAACTACCTTTAGTGCTGACTCGAAAACCATCATGAGCAACCGCAATCTGTTGCTGAGAATGAGCCAAAAGTTCAAACTTCTGTTCAAACTCATCTCGAATGTTCTTCAATTTCTCTTCAAACTACATCTCCATTCTCTGCATAGCCTCTTGACTACAAGAGTCAACAGTGCTCCTCGATGATCGTGCACCAAAGAAATCTCGGTGGTTCCAAGAACCACCAACACCACGCACACGGCCTGCGTGCTCTGGCCTTCCTATGGCCGTTGTGAGGATATCATCTCGACCATGGGAAACAAATGACCCCTCGGTGGTCTTCTCAACTAAACCCTCCTGCAACATATTAACAATAAGTATACCCTGGACTACACTTATGAATTAAATGAATTGAAATGAAGAGTCTTAGTTTGTATATTTTTACTTACTATTTTATCAGCAACGACCCTTGTAGACTCAGAAGTCATTTGCCCATTTGATTTTGTCCGGGATGCTATCCACATCTCATGGCGGGGTGGTAAGTCCACACGGTCAGTAGACTCAACCCCTGCTGCCTTTACCCTAGCCTTCTTCATTTTTTTTTTTTTTTAAATTCATATCCCCCTCTTGACAATAGATGGGGTGCATCATTCTTACTCTGTTGTTCTTGGGCAGCTATTCTTTTGGCCTGCAATAATACAAAAAAGAAAATGAGATTAATTAAAATAATGATTAAGTACTTGTGTCAATGTAAGAGTTATCAATAACTAACCTGCCAAGAAGGGTCCAATCGAGTGGCACGAAATTGCATCCACTCCTCATCAGTGATCTGGTACTTTAGACAGGGAGTCTCATTTTGTCGCTCTCCAAATACATACTCCCGTGTCAAGAAAGTCTTGAAGTCTCTCCACCTGGTGGCAAGGGCAGATAACATCTTCCTCCTCATGACCTTAGTGTTGGGAATGTCAAAATTTTGCTATGAAAATAACAACAAATAATAAATAATGTATTTAAGTTATATAATATTGAAAGGATGTGAAAGTATATACCTGAATATCCTGCCACATGAGGTTCTTGTCAGCCTCCTGAACGTCATCCCATGATGGAATGATAATAGAAACATGCCGTCGAGCTAGGACTCCCAAATAGCTCTTAAACTTGGCAGCATTTGGGCCTGACGCCTTGCCAGAACGAGGATCCACCTCAACCGGTATCCTCTCCTTGGAAATGCATCCAGCTGTCAACCCAGACAATCGGGTGACAGATCTACCTTCCCTACTTCCACTACCAGACCCCGAATCCTCCATAATCCTGAAATATAAAGCTAATGCCATTAAAATTAAAATCAAATATGTGAAGTGTCTTTTACGAATGAAAAATTTGTTACATACATAACGTTCAGAAAAGTTTATGACAACGCATGAAAATATGTGCCACCCATGACGTAGATTGCATTCATCCATAACAATATAACCACAAAATAACTAATAAAAAAACAAATAATAAACAAACACAAACCTATTAGGTTGGAATATTTTCTCATATTCCTTCATCATGATCACTTCGAATAGCATGTATTTCGTCCACTTCATTATCCACAATAGGACCAAATGATCTGCTTGAGAAAGACGGTGTCTAATGCATATCTAGAGACTCATCTTCGTGAGTTCCATGCATGGTTCTTCCTTCGAGGACCACTGACCATTTCTCATTACATGGATCCTTGACATAAAAAATTTGTCTTGCTTGATATGCCATAATAAAAGGTTCATCCTTATAACCGACCTTGTTCAAATCAACCAAAGTGAATCCTAAATCATCTGTCCACACACCCGTATTGCCATCAACCCATTTACACTTGAACACAGGCACTCTAAACGTAACATAATCAATTTCCCATATGTCTTGTATGACTTTGAAATAACTCATAGATGCTGTAATGGGATTTTTATCTTTAGAACTAGCAAAGTGCACAGCCTCAGCCTGAATTGTAACCCCACTGTTTTGTACTCTACTTTTGTCATCTTCTATCTTTGTATAGAAACAATATTTGTTAATGTCATACCCACCAAATGTAATCACATCGTTGTTAGGCCCACGAGCGAGTCTCAAAAGTGTATCAGAAGCATTAACCTCACCGTAAACCTTTTTCTTAAACCAAGCTAAGAAACTCTTGTTATGTTCATTCAATACCCATTTCTCATTCATTTGGGGGTGTGCTATCTTGATTTCATCTATGTGTTCAGATATGTAAGGAATTACTTCATCAGTGTTGTTCAATATGTACAAATGTGCTTGGTCAACTTCGGTTCGACTCACAGTTCTAATCTTTAAACTTCGAGTACCCTTACCAAATTGTTTCCCATCATGTCGAGTCTTAGGAATTCCTATTGGTTCTGATTTCGACATGTACCCTGAACAAAACTCAATGGCTTCTTTTGCAATGTACCTCTCTACAATAGAGGCTTCTGGGCGGTATTGATTCTTGACAAATCCTTTTAAGATCTTCATGTATCTCTCAACAGGGTACATCCATCTAAGATAAATCGGGCCACACAATCGAATCTCCCTAACCAAATGAACTATTAAATGCACCATGATATCAAAAAATGAAGGTGGAAAATACATTTCCAATTGACACAAGATTGTGATTGCTTCATTTTCTAACTCATCTAACTTTACAGGGTCAATTACTTTGTTGCAAATGGAATTGAAGAATAAACACAATCGAGTAATAGAAACTCTAACAGAAGATGGTAAAATGTTACGAATAGCCACAGGCAAAAGTTGTTGCATTAACACATGACAATCGTGAGACTTTAAACCAATCAACTTCAAATCTTGCATAGACACCAGAATCTTAACATTTGAGGAGTACCCTTGTGAAAATTTCACACTGCGTAAGCACTCACAAAAGCTTTTTTTTTCTTTCTTTGATAGAGTATGACAAACTGGAGGCAAGTAAGTGCGTCTTCCAATAGATTGAGGATGTAACTCAGAACGTATACCCATGTCCACCAAATCTTGTTGTGCTTTCACTCCATCTTTAATCTTTCCTTTGATGTTTAGTAATGTCCCAATTACACTATCACAAACATTTTTCTCCACATGCATCACATCTATGCGGTGTCTAACATCTAGCTTGCACCAATAAAGAAAATTAAAAAATATTGATCATTTCTTCCAGATATTTCTCTCAGTTGACTTCTTTTGCAACTTTCCAAACATAATGTTAATGTTCTTCACCCGCTGATACACTTCTTCACCATTGCGCGGTGTCGAGGCAATTTCATCCTCCTGACATCCATTGAATGCTTTCTTCAATCTACGATATGAATGACTACGAACAAGAAACTTACGATGCCTAGTGTACGCAGTCATTTGCCCATGTTTCAATTGGGTATAACTTGTGTTTTCTTCACATATAGGACATGCATAATGACCTTTCACACTATACCCACTCAAGTTACCATATGCTGGAAAATCATTTATTGTGCAAAATAACATTACACGCAAAGTAAATTTTTCTTCACGATATGCATCAAAGACCTCCACTCCTGTCTCCCACAACATTTTCAAGTCATCAATCAATGGACTAAGATACACATCTATGTCATTTTCTGGTTGTCGGGGTCCTGATATCATCATAGACAACATAATATATTTTCTCTTCATGCATAGCCAAGGAGGCAAATTGTAAATGACCAACAAAATTGGCCATGAACTGTGTTTACTACTTAAGTTCCCATAAGGATTCATGCCATCTGTAGCTAGACCAATTCTCAAGTTTCTTGACTCTGCACCAAATTCTGGAAATGTTTCATCAATCCTCTTCCATTGCGGAGAATCAACTGGATGTCGAAGAAAATTGTCACATTTTCTACCATTTTCATGCCATGTGAGGTTTTTTGCATCCTCTTTAATGGCAAACAATCTTTTAAACCTAGGTATTATTGGCAAATACCATAACACCTTAGCAAGGGGAGCCTTTATTTCTTCTTCACCACTACTTCCATCAGTTTTCTTTTTGAACCGCGACAATCCACATGTCGGACACACTTTCAGTGTAGCAAAATCATTTGTATACAATACGCAATCATTAGGGCACGTGTGTATCTTCTTATACTCCAAACCCATTGGACATAGTATCTTTTTTGCCTCATAGTTGCGATTAGGTAATGTGTTATCTTCTGGAAGCATATCCTTCAACAACTCCAACAATTCTATGAAACTTTTATCAGTCCAGCCATTTCTTGCTTTTAAACTAAACAATTTTAAAGTTGCTGATAATCTTGTAAACATACTGCATCCTGGGTACAATGGCTGCTCAAAATCAGACTTTAAGGTATCATACACATGTGCTCTTTCAAAATTTTCTTCACCAACATCACGTATCATCTCTTCTAAATTATCGTCCATCCCTTCAAAATTTTCAGTTATTGACACCGTTGGAATGTCTAATATTTCTCCGTGCCATGTCCATACTGTATAATTCTTCACAATACCATATATAAACAGGTGATCACGTATTTCCCCAACTTCCTGACATATCTGATTCAAACAACGAACACATGGACAATAATATGCCCTTTGATGGGTTTCCCATTTCCTCTTGCAAACTGCAAGAACTCTTCAACTCCATTTCTGTACTCTTGACTAATGCGAATTGCATTCATCCAACTTTGATTCATTATTTATATATTAACACAAATTAACTATTGACTCAGTTATTCATAATTTTTCTAACCTAAACTACAACCCTAAAAACTCGATAGTAATTTCGGATAAAATCCATAAAATATTTATACTAATACGATGATAAACTAAAGGTCAATGCATTAAAAAGTCTCTCTTTAATGCATCTGGAACAGCCCGTACTGAAACCAGAACGGGCCGTTCCAGATTCAAAATAAACAAAGATTTATGCATCTGGAACGGCCCGTTCTAAAATCAGAACGGCCCGTTCCAGCTGCAATAATTCTTTGTTAATTGTTTGTCTGGAACGGGCCGTTCTAGTTTCAGAACGGCCCGTTCCAAATCAACAATAAACAAACAAATTAATCAAGCATAACGGCTCGTTCTGGTTGCAGAACAGGCCATTCCAGATGAACATTTAACAGAAAATGCAGAAATTAATTCGTTTAAGAAATTTACCTCAAATGTCGAATGTGCAGAATCTTAGGCTTAGTCTGGAATGTGCAAACACACGAACTTAGACACTTAGAGATTGAGAGAAGAAGATTGAGAGTTAGATGAGAGAAAACAAAGGGACACGGGAAATGAAAAGAACGTTGGCATTTTAGAGACTAATTTATGTCGGACATTGGGGGGTCCGACGTAAATTAGACAATCTACGTCGGCCACATGTTCCTCCGACGTAGATTGTCTAATTTACGTCAGACCCCCCAATGTCCGACGTAAATTAGTCAGTCCATATTTACGTTACTGCCACCGCATTTTTATAACGTAGGGTTTGCGTTTATCTGACTTTAATTAGGTGACGTAAAAGCCTATTTTTGCACTAGTGACAATTGTTGGTTCTAAAAAGTAGGACAAACATCTTAGAAAAGGTTACCCACAAAGAACTCTGACTAATATAGAAATTTGTCTTCTATAAGAAGAGTTTTGACTAATGAAGAGTTATGTAAAGTGTTACCACGTGAAGTGTTCTAGAATGGAACTGTTGAGACATCAAACATAAGAGGTGTAACCTCCAATTTATATAATATCAAGCATAATATTAAATATATACTTCTTACTTTTAACACAACTATCTCATTAATAATATTTTACATAAAGACAAAGAAGATTTTGTGAACTTATATACATATAGTTAACTTATATTTACATTTCATACTATTCTAAAAATATTTACAATGCATACTTATTTACATACCATATATTTTTCTACTTCTATGATAATATTTATATTGGTGGTGGAAATAAATTTACAATTGGATTAGCGTGATTGACGGGTGGTAAAAAGAAAGTTACTATAATAGGTCCATCTATAATAGTGGAGATTTCTTGGTCGGGAAAAAAAATCAAATGAAGAAAATCCTATGCCTTGAAATGTGCCTGAATTGGAAATGGCATCCACACTCCAATTTTTCCCAAGGAAGACCGCAGAAATAACAATCGTAAAGGAATCTGGGATTGTGGGTAGATCCATCTATTTTGTAATATATTTAATTTTAAATAGAGAAAAGTAAGGAGTGAGAACAATATCCAATAAATACAAATAACTCAATAAAATATACAGAATTATTTATAATCAACATTAAATATATAAGCAATATATATATATATATATATATATATATATATATATCATGTTATAATAAAATTTGAATTATTTTAATAGCTAGTCAGGATAAATAAGCATTATCATAATATCAACCAACAAATTAAAAAGATATTTCACTTTAAATCCTTACTCATTTAAATCTTTAAGGTCAAACCTCCAACTATAAATTAATTCAAACTTTATTCTCCATGACCATAGAATAATATTTATATTTATAATGCATGAAGAAATAACAACAAGATAAGTTTAGAATATTTTAACAAAACTATATTATAGTTAATATTAATATAAAAATAATTAAACTAAATAAGTTTGAGAATTTTTAATTATTTAAAATTTAATATAATATAATTTATGTAAATGAAATGTATTAAAAATATTAATCAAGTAAATGAAAGTGATAAACATTATAAAATAATTAAACACAAACTAGAAACACCTTATTAATTATTAAGAATAAAAAAATATATATCTTAAATAAAATAAGTAAATAAAGTTAGGAACACCTCACTAAGTAAATACACATAAAATAAACAAATATAATAGTATTTAAAATTTAAAAAGATAAAGATATCCTCTCACTTACCTTAATAGAAAAGTAGAATTATTTTAGAGAAAACTGGTTACTAAAATTCTTTTATTTCCTCACTTTTCTTCTTATACTTTTTTTCTCTTCCTTGACAATCTTTCTTCCGGTTCTCACTCTCCCTTTTTTATCTTTATTTTTACCTATGATGGTCACATCCTATTTATAAGCTAGATTGTAAAGATTACTTTTTTTATTTTTATTTTTATTTATTTTAAAATTAGTTAGATTTTAATCATGCATTAAATTTTTAGTTACTAAGAGATAAGATCTTATCTTATAAGATAAGATCTGTGCAGATTTTATCTGTTGTAAAAAAAATTTTAATTCTTACACGTATATTGCAGATCATTTTCCTAAAGTTTAACTACTATCATGAGAAAATGCATGTACCATTCACGTGGCTTGCAAATCTTAAGCCTGCTTACTAAATGGACCTCAGCAACAGTGAGTCACGATTGTTTTCAGCTTTATATCCATCATATATTATTAATAGACAAAATTATGTACAATATTGTAATGGAATGTGTGCCACGAAATTTATAACTAATGTATGTACAAGTATAACTAAGTTGGACTCCATTAGTAAAATAATCATCTTTGGAAAAAAAAAAAGAAATAAATTTATCATTTATCATTTGTAATATATAACTTAAATTTTAATATACTATCCATCAGGTATAAATTATCTTAAGTATATTTTTAAAATAGTTATGATTATTATAAAAACAATAATTTTATTATACAAAATATCTATAATTAATTAATAATGTGAGGTTTGTAAGATAATTATGTCTCATGTGGGAAATATGTAAAATATAAAGGGACTAATAAATAAATAATTAAATAATTAAAGACTAAATCATAAATGGGTTTAATGGAGTATTTATGAGAATAATTGTTATTTGATGGAAATAACAATCTTTAGGAGTTATAAATATCCACTAATGTGAGATAATGTCCACACCCCTGACAGAAAGTATTCTCTCAAATCCTAGCCATCACGAAAGATAGAGAGAGTAGAAAGAAAAGTCAAAGGGAGTGAAATCTTGGTTCTCTTCTCAAGAAGATCAAAGCACTCTAAGGATCAAAGGAGTTTTCTACTATGGAGAAAGGTACACACTTTCTTATTATTATGTGAGTATCATGAATTTCAAAGATCCTTTAATTTTCTATAATTGATGTATTAGAAAATCATAGAACTTATATGTGGTATCAGAGCATGGTTTTGAAATTGAATGATTCTCCGTGAATGATATGTGTTGTAAAATTGTATAATTCTCCATGAATGTTATATATATATACATATATAACGATTTTGCAATGATCCAGAAGACATTGTCAAATTAAGAAATTTCAAGCAATTTTTTTTCTCTCACCGGAAGTGAGATAATTGTACAATAATGAAAAATAAAAGAATATTTTTTTCTCACTAGAAGTGAGATAATTGTGCAACAATGAAAATAAAAGGATATTTTCTCACCCCGAAGTGAGATAATTGTACGACAATGAAAATAAAAGAATATTTTCTTCACCTGAAGTGGGAAAATATTATGAAAAGTGAAAAGAAAAAGGATAGATAAATAAACGAATATTATATTTGATTCTTTGAGTACCATCGGAAGTGGAATAATTCTATCAAGGTCATTGTTGCAATATTATGTTTAATTTTCCGCTGCATGTTGTTTGTTTTGGATCATGAATGTAATTCTTAATTTTAAATTATGATCAATATATTAAATCCCACATTATCGAAATCCTAATGGCAATCGCAAAAGAATTATTTTCATGAAATCGAGTGATTGAAAGAAAGTTTCCTTTTTTGAAATGCATGAATTAATATTTCAAATTGGAAAGAATTGATTTTTTCCTTTTAGTCAAATTTTGGAATTCGTGACTGCGCATTCTACCCTTATGTATTTCAACGTAGAAATTAATATTTCAAATTGAAAATAATTGATTTTTCCTTTTAATTAAATTTTGGAATTTGTGACTGCGCATGTTACCTTCATGTATTTCAACGTAGAATTTCAATGTTCTCAATTTCTAAAGTATGAAGTTTTATTTTACTTTCTTTTATGAAATTCATGAATGACTTTAAATTGGGACTGGTAAAATTTTTATTTAATTGGAATTAATTGTATGATGAATTTGTTAGTCACCAAAGTGGCCAGATTTTATATTTATTTAATTCCAAATTAATGGTGATTTAATTCAATTACCCATAGAATAATGGATGCTAAATAAAATAATTGTTTGTTTATGGGTATATTGAAATTCATTATTATAAGACATTTATGTATCGCCCAAAGGTTGATTAGTTGTTCTCATAATTAATGAATATAATTGTGTGTGACTTATATGTGCTATTAAATTATTTATATACCCAAAGGTATTAGATAATTTTAATTGGTGCATGTTTAGTTGCAAAATGATGATTAAATTTATTAGCATCATTATGTTTGTATGTTGTGTGTTGATGTATCACCCAAAGGAGAGTATCAATATACTATTGATTGATGTTTGTATATATTATATGGGTAGCATGTGCTTTATGTCTCAAAACACTCATGTGAAATTTTATTATAAAGTATTTGTTCCTAATTCACTGAATTCTCTTATAGTGTCTATTCCAATTTTAATAGGCTTAACTTCTTTGACTGGAATGAGCAAGTCTAATTTCACCTCGGTGTATTGGATTTAGACCTTGCTATATTGGAAGAGAAACGTGCTGCTATTATTGATTCTAGTAGCGATGAAGAGAAAGCCTATTATAAAGTTTGGGAAAAGTCTAACAGATTTTGCCTAATGTTCATGAGAATGACTGTTGCTGACAGTATTAAGACAACTCTTCCCAAAACTGAAAGTGCTAAAGATTTATGGGATTTATGAGCATGTCATTGAGATGACAAATATTGCAGCAAGACTTAAGTCTTTTAGAATGACTATGAATGAGAACTTCCTTGGGAATGTTCTGCTTTCTTGTGGCATAAACGTTTAGGTCACATTTCTAGAGAAAGAATGGAAAGATTAATAAAAAAATGAAATTCTTCCAAATCTAGATTTTACGGATCTAAATATTTGTGTGAATTGTATTAAAGGAAAACAAACAAAACATACAAAGAAAGGAGCTACAAGAAGCACTTAGCTTCTTGAGATTGTGCATACCGATATATGTGGTCCTTTTGATGTCAATTCTTTCGGAAAGGAAAAATACTTCATTACCTTTATAGATGACTATTCACGTTATGGTTATGTTTATCTATTGCATGAGAAATCTCAAGCAGTTGATGCCTTGGAAATTTACTTGAATGAAGTAGAAAGGCAATTAGACAAAAAGGTGAAAGTTGTAAGATCTGATAGAGGTGGTGAGTATTATGGAAGATATAATGAAACTGGGCAACACCTAGGTTCATTTGCTAAACTTCTTTAGAAACGTGGCATTTGTGCTCAATATACAATGCCAGGTACACCACAACAAAATGGTGTATCAGAAAGGCGTAATAGAACATTAATGGATATGGTTAGGAGTATGTTAAGTAATTCAACTTTACCCATATATTTGTGGATGTATGCCTTGAAAACTGCCATGTATTTGTTAAACAGGGTTCCTAGTAAGGCAGTTTCAAAGACACCTTTTGAACTGTGGACTGGTAGGACACCTAGTTTAAGGCACCTACATGTTTGAGGTTGTCAGGCAGAAATAAGGATTTATAATCCACAAGAAAAGAAATTGGATACAAGAACAATCAGTGGATATTTCATTGGTAATCCAGAAAAAATCAAAGGGGTATATGTTTTATTGTCCTAATCATAATATGAGAATTTTTGAAACTGGAAATGCAAGGTTCATTGAAAATGGTGAAGTTAGTGGGAGTACAATTCCACAGAAAGTGGAAGTCAAAGAAGTTAGAATGCAAGTTCCTTTGACTTATGCCTCTGGCAATAAAGTAAGTGTTCCTCTAACTGTTGTGTCAAACAACAATGAAGAAGAACAACACAATAATGAACCCATGATTCATAATGAACCTATTGTAGAACAACCACAAGAAATAGTATTAAGAAGGTCACAAAGAGAAAAAAGACCAGCTATTTCAAATGACTATATGGTATATCTACATGAGTTAGAAATTGACTCAAGTATTAATGAGAATGATCCAGTTTCGTTTTCACAAGCTGTAAGTTGTGATAATTCTGAAAAGTGGTTAAATGCCATGAAAGAAGAATTAAAATCCATGGAACAAAATGATGTTTGGAACCTTATAGAATTGCCAGAAGGTTGCAAGAGAGTTGGTTGTAAGTGGGTCTTTAAGACTAAACGTGACTCTGATGGCAACCTTGAAAGGTACAAGGCTAGAATTGTTGCTAAGGGTTTTACTAAAAAAAATGGCATTGATTACAAAGAGACTTTTTCACCCGTCTCACGAAAAGATTCCTTTAGAATTATCATGGCATTAGTAGCCCATTATGACTTGGAGCTACATCAAATGGATGTGAAAACCGCCTTTCTAAATGGAAATTTGGAGGAGAATGTTTACATGAACCAACCAATGGGGTTCTCGGTTGAAGGAAAGGAACACATGGTGTGCAAATTAAAGAAATCAATATATGGACTTAAGCAAGCTTCCCGCCAATGGTATTTAAAGTTTAATGATACCATTATTTCCTTTGGATTTAAAGAAAACATTGTTGATCGATGCATATATTTGAAGGTCAGTGGGAGTAAAGTTATATTTTTAATTCTATATGTTGATGACATCTTGCTTGCAACTAATGATCTTGGTCTTCTTCATGAGACTAAGAAGTTTCTCTCTAGTAACTTTGAAATGAAAGATATGGGCGAGGCAAGCTATGTGATAGGAATAGAAATATTCCGAGATAGATCACAAGGACTGCTAGGCTTGTCTTAGAAAGCATATATCAATAAAGTACTAGAGAGATTTAGGATGGAAAGTGCTCAGCATCGCCTGTTCCAATTTAGAAAGGAGACAATTTTAGTCTCACTCAATGTCCTAAAAATGACTTGGAACGAAAACAAATGGAAGCAATTCCGTATGCATCAGTTGTTGGGAGTATCACGTATGCTCAGATCTGTACTCGACCAGATATAAGTTTTGCAGCTAGAATGTTAGGAAGATACCAAAGTAATCCAGGAATGAAACATTAGAAAGCTGCAAAGAAAGTTTTGATATACTTATAGGGAACAAAGTGTTACATGCTTACATATAGGAGGTCTAATCACCTTAAGGTGATTGGATATTCAGATTTTGATTTTGCTGGATGTGTGGATTCAAAAAAAAATCCACTATTGGCTATGTATTTCTTTTAGCTGGAGGAGCAATATCATGGAAAAGTGTAAAATAAACAATTGTTGTTTCATCGATTATGGAAGCTAAATTTGTAGCATGTTTTGAGGCTACAATTCAGACTAATTGGTTGCAGAACTTTATTTCAGGGCTTGGAATTGTCGACAGTATTGCCAAGCCGCTGAAAATGTAATTTGATAATTCTGCAGCAATATATTTTTTTTAAGAATGACAAGTACTCTAAGGGTGCTAAGCATATGAAATTAAAGTACTTTGTCGTGAAGGAAAAAGTTCAGAAACAAAGAATGTCAATAGAACATATTAGCACAAATCTTATGATAGTTGATCCTTTAACAAAGGGATTACCGCCCAAAACATTTATTGAGCATGTTAAAAATATGGGTATTGTTGTTACTAATGATTGTTGAGTATCATGTTTATTTTATATTAAGTGATTGACATTTTGAGCTCATTAATGATATGCTTCTGAGTACCTGTTTTCTATGATTTTATGCATATTTGTGTTAGAATAATGTAAACAGGTGTTATCTTGAATAAAGATATAAAGTTGGACCAAGTATGTGCTCCTTATTAATGATCATATTAAGAAGAAGGCTTGTTTGTAGTACATGGAAGGGACTATGTCGATTAAACTGATGTACAACCGCCATGACTCAAATTAGTTCATATTTTTAAATATGAAATTATGATGAACCCAATGTATAAAATGATTTAACCATTTTAATGCGCATTATGTTAATTTAATTAATTTATTTATTTGTCCGTTGTGAGAAATGTCACATGAGTCAAGTGGGAGAATGTAAGATAATTATGTCTCATGTGGGAAATATGTAAAATATAAAGGGACTAATAAATAAATAATTAAATAATTAAAGACTAAATGATAAATGAGTTTAATGGAGCATTTATGAGAATAATTGTTATTTGATGGAAATAACAATCTTTAGGGGTTATAAATATCCACTAATGTGAGACAAGGTCCACACCCCTGACAGAAAGTATTCTCTCAAACCCTAGCCATCACGAAAGATAGAGAGAGTAGAAAGAAAAGTCAAAGGGAGTGAAATCTTGGTTATCTTCTCAAGAAGATCAAAGCACTCTAAGGATCAAAGGAGTTTTCTACTATGGAGAAAGGTACACACTTTCTTATTATTATGTGAGTATCATGAATCTCAAAGATCCTTTAATTTTCTATAATTGATGTATTAGAAAATCATAGAACTTACAAGGTTGTGTTAATTAAACTTTAAATAAGTAAATATTACTTTTATATCTATACATGAAATCTTTTTCAGTTTTTTTTTCTTGTCTATTTATTTTAAATATGGTAACTAAAAGTTTGAAAATATTTTATAAATAAGATAAGGATAAGAAAATTTATAATATTATATCAAAGTTTTAGAATATTATAAGAGGAGTTACAAATGATATTACAGTCAAATTTATTCAAAGGTTTTAATTAATTAAGGGGCTTTGAAAAATAATGGAGATGTTTTATTTAATTATACATGTGTTAATTAATTCTTTAATTTAGTGTACTTTTTAAAATAAGTGTTGTATAATCTAATTTTATTTTAATTATGTTTTGTTTTAAAAATATAAAGGAAGGAGTTGGTTTTTCTATATAAAAAAGAAGGTTTTTAAGCTTAGTCAATTTATGTCTCTTTCTTTCTCGCTTACGGTTTCTCTCTCTGCTTGAAGAGAAGTCTGGGGAACTAGGTGATACAGGAGATCATCTTGAAATTTTGCATCCACTGTCTAACGCTCATCAAGGTAGGGGAGAGATGTAAGCAAGTACGAGTAACCAACGAATTTGAACTGATTCAAACTGACCTAGTAAATTCAAATCATATTTTTGTAGTGTTTAGATTAGACTTAATCTAACATAACTCATAACCCAACCCAACTCTGTCATGTATAATAATAATAATAATAATAATAATAATTAGTATTTGGATGATATCACTTGCTGAAAACAATACTTTATCACTCTTGTTCAATAATGAATTTTATGTTTTTGAATTGATAATATTGTAACAGTACAACATATTTATTTTAAATTTAATTTTTTTTTTATTAATGTTGATTGTTTGAGCTGATAACATTATAGTAAATTAACAAATTTATTTTGGAATTAGTTTGTATTAGGGATGACAAAAATACGCGCACCTGCGGGTATCTGTGGATAAAATTCGCTACGGATAATAAATAGGTAGGCTAATTGGGTACCCGCAGATAATGGGGATGAATAATTTTTTACCCGTTTATAAACGGGGCGGGGGCGGGTATGATGGTATCCATACCCGCGGGTACCTGTTTAATAACATTTCTTAAATATCCTAATTATCCTTGTACCACATAACCCTAAAACTACACTCTCTCATCTTATTTTTTTTCATAGCCACATAGCCCACACATTAATCATCACACATTATGAGATTGAATTGTTGTAACTTTGTGATATAAGACTTTCACTTACTTGTGAGATTGATGTATTTTAAGTTATTGATTATTTTACTTTTTTATTATTATTTCAACAAAATTAATGTTAATTACAAGTTCAAAATTAACATTAAATTTTTATTTTTAATATTTCAATAAGATTAAATATAAACTTAAAATTATTTGTAATTAATTTTTTTAATTTCTTAAAAAATTTATAAATATCCATGGATATCCACGGATATTCAAGAAATTCATGGATACTCGCGCGGGTATGGGGCGGGTATGGGACCAATTTTCATCTAGAGTGGTGGGGAAGGGTTTACTATTACCCGCCCCCATGGGGCCCCATTGCCATCCCTAGTTTGTATCATTATTTACTTCATGGGTTGATAACATTATATTTGCAATAAAATATCAAATGATTTACATATATTATTAAATATTTAATTTTTTTACAAAAATTAAATAAATTTAATTATGTTGACTCGATTAACCCTACCCAACCCAACTCATTCACAAACAGATTGGGTTGGATTGGATTTTTAAAAAATGTACAAACCCAACCTAATCCATTCAATTTTGATCAAGTTAGATAATTGATTCATCCAAATCCGGTTCAACCTAACCTGCTTACACCCCTAAGAAGAGTGAGTAGTCTTGTCCTAGGGTGTGTGTTGTATGCTAGGCAAAGAGATTAATCCCTAATCTCTTGTATATATTCTTATATGTTGTCCTAATTCTGGTTTTAAACTATGAATTTGTGTGATGTACTCTCATGTTCCTATTTGGTGATGATTGAAATGTATATATGTTTAATTTTGTGTTAATTGCTTAAATCACGAATGAGTGCTTGTAACTCTTATATAAATCCCAAATTTGTGTTAATTGCTTAAAGTACAAAGTAAAGATGTTTAATTGATGAGTTATTGGTATAAAGTTAGGCTTTAATTACGTTTCTACCCATTGTAATTATAAGTTTGAGTTGTGAGGTTACCTTTTGCAATTTTCGTACTTGCTGCAAATTCGCCAAATTTGATGTGATGATGGGCACCATGAAAAACCACTAGGCACGAAAGCCACTAAGAGCATAGGCAATGGAGGATCCAAGATCCTAGGTTAGTGGGAAAATTCTTTTATAAAAATGAAAAATAATAATCATTATCATCACATATACAAAGAACAAAAAATAAATGTTGGAATTAGTTATTAGTGGGTTCAATATATAAAATTAATTAGGGGGTGTAAAATATAATATTTTTTAACATTACTAATAATTTAGTTAAAGTGAGGGTGCATTTGTCCACTCTCCTTATAATGTATGTTCATCATTAAGCATAGGCTACTCTCTATGACTCATACATCGGGCTTGGGATGGTCCATGCTAGGTATGGGAGCTCCAAGGGCTCCTAATGCAATCTCGTTGGGTGTGGGTCATCCAGATAGCAATATATGCTCTTTATGTGAATTGCATCAGGCGTAGGGTGCTTTTCGTCAGACGACATCCTACATATGATCCTTTCATTGTGTTAGGTATTACGATGATGAGTTTAAAGGCTTTTGATCAAGTGTTTTACACCTGTTAATTAATTACAAAAGAGATAATGGAGGATATGTAGTTTATGATTAAATATTAATCTTGTACTTATCCTTAGAGGTTTGTTAATGATGATGTATTGTTTATTTTATGTGTAGATTATGTGGTGATCATGCAACGTGAAGTCTAAGCTGAGGCTTAGCAAGAATAAAGTCTGGACATGTTTACCTAGCAATGATATGGATAACATGTGTGATGTGTACTCGTAAATTGTGAAGATAAGATAACATGCTAAGTGCATTGGGTCTTGTATGATATGCATCATGAGCATAAAATGATTTTGTGATGAGTACGATATGAAATACAATAACTAGGAAAGGTCTCTGTTGTGTATGCTTGGGGATTCATGACCTTGGGGACAATTAGGTTTGGAGTTCCAGTTTCGCTAGTTTGTGTGCATGGGGTAAAACTTGCGAGATATAGTTATCTTGACACGCCTTGGTGTATCTCATCCTAGAGTAGAGTGCTGTGATGGATTAACCTAGCATGTTCTCCTAGGCTACTCTATGTGTGCCTTCGGGTAAAGGTGAAAATGTTTTATTGGCACCACATGCATATAGTTTAGTGAAGTTTATGTACATTGCATCTATGTGAATCATGGTTAAATATATGTTGTGATATTCCTATGTTTTTATGGCTAATTATATTGTGATTATGTACTTGTTTATGTTATGTCTTATCTATATATGACTATCCGACTATATCTCACACTAGTAGTTCAAGTGAAATGTTTCTCCCTCCTTTTTCTTTTATTGGTGTTCTTATATATGTTTTACAAGTGAGGATCATCATCAATGATGATAAGACTGAAGATAAGACTTAAGCCTTATGTTTGGTGTTGAACTGATGAGATTCCACTTGGAAATCTCATGAACACTTCCAAAGCTTCTCGGATTCCTTAGAAGAACTTCAAGGAAGAAGACTCCAAGTAGTTTCAATGTGACCTAGGCTTTCTTCTAGCCAAGTCCGGAGAAGAAAGAGTTCCTAACTCTACAAGGAGAGGAGCTCAAGTAGGGTAGAGTTCAGGAGGTGTGACTTTCGGAGAAGGAGATTTCTAAAGAGAGAAAACTCATCAATTAATTCCAAAAGTATCTACAATATCTGGCCATAGGTATACTTTATAGAATTAGGAAGTGTATGTGACTAAATGGCTTAACGTAAGGTTACGTTAAACCATGGTATGGTTTGACTAACCTTAGGCGCCAAAATTTGAATTCAAATATTCAAATTTTGGGAGCCAAATCCGGTCACCCCATGTGCCACTCCATCTGCATGTGATTTACCTTGTATTTAGGAGTAATTTTCGGACACCCCATGTGCATGAGTGCACATGGACGAAATACTCACTAAATGTAAGGCTAATTACATGTAAATTAAAATGCACATGTGCTCCTAATTAACCCTAAATTCAAATGACCATGAAATTAAATTCCTAAACTACTTGGCCAAAATACAAGGCCTAAAAGAAATACAAAGCCCTAAGGCCCAAACCTATACTACAAAATATAAGAACAACAAGATAGGCCCATGTAAAACTCCACTTTGGACCATCCAAGCCCATTGGGCCTATTGGGCCTTGACTGGCCCAAGTCTTCATGTATAGCCCATTCCTCTTGGATCTTTTAGAATGTCCCCTCTTGCCTTCTTAACCATGATTCCATCATCCTCTCCCTCTTGAAAAGGATTTGTCCTCAAATCGTGAGTATGCAGGGAAGAAGAAGTATCACCTATATGCACAACAGGCCAAGTATAGAGGATAAAATTGTCAGAGTAAGGAAATGAAATATAAAGCCTAGGAGGAAGCCGTCTATTTAACCTAACAAAGAAAAATAAACTATCAAAAGTAGACTCCCTAAAAGTAGAGATAAAATCCTCGGGTAAGCATAACCTAGAAGGAAAACCTAAAAATGTAGTGACACTGTGGCTTAAACAAAGAAAAGAATGATTCTGAAAAACTACAACATCTTGTTGAAAATACCGTAAATGGGAACCTAGGCTTTTCCTAAAATATAAGGAAAACATGACTAGAAAACGCCCTAAACAATTTTGGATTTGATAATCATATAAACTACATTTGTTTTGTAGGGAAGGAAGCAAATTAATTTCAAAAGAGTAAACCAAAGATTGGGTGCTTTATGAAAACCATAGAAATACTTTCTTCTTTGTGCACCTTCAAAGAAGTAGTATAAGGAGTAAAACGCAAATTAGTTGACTCCTTCTTCACCATATCTTGAAGTTGAAGATGCTCTGTTTGAAATGTGGGGGGTTCTTCATCTTCAAGATAAGTGGCAGCATGAGGATAAGAGTTAAGGCTTTTATGAATAAGAAGAGTACTTTTCAATGCATGTTGGATGGGTAAACAACTCTTCTTGGTCACAAAGTCTTCAGAAGAAATCCCTTTTTCCTCTCTCTTCCCTAATAATATATTTTTTTTCTCTTTTTTTTTCCTAAATCACGTTTGGACTTCATTTGCACTTGATCATCCAGCACTTGTGAAGGTGATAGAGGATGAAGCACAAATTTCTTACCCTTGTGAGTGAAAGTTATCTTATTGGTTAGGCCATCATGATGAGTTTGTTTATCAAATTGCCATGGCCTACCCAATAAAATATGACAAGCTTCCATGGGAACTACATCACATTTTACTTTATCTTTATAGTTCCCAATAGAAAACTCTACAACCATCCTAGTGCTACAACAATTGCACCAAGATCCACTATCCACTATGAGAGAACAAGCCTTGTTTGAAATATTACATCTTGTGTGAAAGATGTTCTCTCGTTGGGATTGTGTATCACTAGGTTGGTTATTGAGGACCCTTCTCATCATAAGAAGTTCCCCATTGTAAGGGTAAGTGACCTCACATGACTCTCCCTCACTTGCTTCTTCTTCATCCTCACTTGAAGATGAAGAAGTAGTAGCTTCATCTTGGCTACTATAAATGTCTTGGCCCCTTAGAATCATGACCATGACCTTTTTGTTAGGGCATTGAGAAGAAATGTGGCCTCTCCCAAGACATTTAAAGAACTTAATGTCACTAGACTTAGTGCTAGTGTGTGAGGTGTTTGTTTTTTTGTCTTTTTCTTTTTCCTTACCCTTGTCTAGATTTTTGGGGGAGTCAAAAGTATTTTTCTTTTCAAAATTGTTTTTCTTGTCCTCCCTCTTGTAATAAACCTTTGAGTAAGAAGATGAATATGAGCTTGTTTTAAAACCTTTTCGCAAATTTTGTTGTTCAACCTTGATACAAAGTTGAACCAAGTCATTTAAATCTATATAAGGAAGAAGCTCAACTTTATCCCTTATCTCAAAAGTCAATCCACTCAAAAATCTAGCAATGGTAATGTTTTCTTCCTCCCTAATGTCAGCCCTCATCAAATATAACTCCATCATTTGTCTATACTCTTCCACGGTCATGTTTCTTTGATGGAGTCTTTGGAGCTTGTTGATAAGCTCCCTAGTGTAATAAGAGGGAATATGACTCCTCCTCAAGGCACTCCTTAATTCATTCCAATATTGAATTGGAGGATCATTATGGAGACGCCTATCTCTCACAAGAGAAGTCCACCAATACATGACATGACCTTGAAAGATTAGAGTGGCTAGGGATACTTTTCTTTCTTCACTCACTTGATGGGAAGTGAAGATTTGTTCAACCTTCATCTCCCAATCAAGGTACCCCTCAACATCATCTTTGCCATGAAAATAAGGGAGATCTACCCTAGATTCCCTTGTCTTGGGGGTCCTATGAACTCTTCTAGGAGGTTGTTGGTAATGTTCACCTAAGGCTAGGCTATCATCATGCATTGACTCTCTTAGGGTTGAACTATGTTGGGAGCTATGTCTACTTCGGTGCTTGTGGTGTAATTTTTCTTCTTTCTCCTTTAATAAACGAATCTCTTCCTCCAAAAGAGCAAGTTGAGCTTCTCTTTCAAGCTTTTCTTTTTGTCTAATTTTAGCTTCTTGCTCTTTCCATATTTTAAGTGATCTTAATTCATGTGTTACCTTTGACATGTCATTGTAATCACTTGAATTACTATCACTTTGAGGAGTAGAAAATTCTTCCATTATAGGAGAAAGGTTTCTTTTAATGAAAGAAGTTTGAAAAGCAATTTTTATGCAAGGTTAAGACTAAGTACTTGGAGGACTAAGTATACAAATTGAACTTTGGAGGGAGGTGAGCTACTAAGAGCCACTTAATAACCAAGCCTCTTCAAGTAAAAATTACTAATCCTCCTTGTAGTTAATCTCTACCAAATTCTTTTTCAATGAAATTCTTTTGATGATTTGTGAACTACAATATGCTAGACGAATGAAAGCAATTAAACAAGTATTAGTGCAATAATTTAAACTACCGAAGCGTGTCCTAGGGTGAGAGCTTGAGAGATACCAAAGATCAATCAAGGACCACTCTCACCAAGTTCTAACGAAAATGAACACCTAAGGAGAGATGATTGTGTACCAAAGACAAACCCAAGACACTCCTTCAAATGGCCAATTACAAGGTATTTATAAAGCTGAACAGCAAAGAAACAAGTGGCTTAAAGAAAAATTAAAAACAGCCACCAAGAATTAGTGATGGATTAGTGACCAATTTTGCAACAAAGTTCAAATTAATAAGGAAAAAGTTGGTCTCTAAATCCGTCACTAAGACTCTATTTTTTTTTAAAAATCAATTACAAAACAATTTTAAACTCCAAGGATCTCCACGGATGACAAGTGCCGCAGCCACCAAAAATTTCCAGCTCCAAGTGTTTAGTGTTTGTTCTTTTTAGTAGCCAAATCCGAGAGCCACCTATGTCCTTTCCTCCTCCTTTTCTTAGTCCTCTTTTGATGACCCTTGTAGAACTAGCTTCTAGGGAGATAGGCTAGGTCAAACATAGGTCACACTTGAGTTTAAACAATGATTATGAACATCAAAGAAATTCACTAGTGCAAAAAAGGGTATTTACGTCACCCAATTTACGTCAGAAACAGTAAACACCGACGTTGTAAAAACGCGGTGGCAGTTTCGTAATTAAGAGGAGACTAATTTACGTCGGACCCCCCCTAGTCCGACGTAAATGTGGGAATTAACGTCGCAGTCTCATACTGCGACGTAAATTTACGTCGGACCACCTCTAGTCCGACGTAAATTTACGTCGGAACCCCCATAGTCCGACGTAAATTTACGTCGAAACAACGAAACCCGACGTAAATTTACGTCGGAACATCGAAGCCCGACGTAAAAAATGGCCCTATATTCCCCACCTTCGTATTTTCCATTCCCGCGCTCATAATTTACAAACAACCTCTCTCATTTTCTCTGAATTTCTGAGTCTCCCACTGCGTTTAGTGCTACATTCAATGTATCCAAGTCTCTAAGTGTCTGCACGTTGGTCGTTTGAGGTTAGTTTGTTGTCCCCGTAATTATTTTATTTTTTTTTGCTATTTGTTCCGCTGGAATGGCCCGTTCTCCTTGCAGAACGGGCCGTTCTCCTTGCAGAACGGGTTGTTCTGCAAGCAGTACGGGCCGTTCTGCAAAGAGAACGGCCCGTTCTACTGGAAATTTGTTGTTGTAATTTTTTGATCTGGAACGGCCCGTTCTAGTTTCAGTACGGGCCGTTCCAGATGCATTAAAGAAGAGTTTTAAGCATTGACCTTTAGTTTACCATCGATTTTTTAGGGTTGTAGTTTAGGTTAGAAAATTTATGAATAACTGAGTCAATAGTTTACATTCCAACCTAATAGGTTTCTGTTTATGTATTATTTATTTTTTTATTAGTTATTTTGTTGCTATATTATTATTATCTTTTTTACTTTATTTGTCTATTTAGTTAATTCATTGTTTTAATAATGACAGTTTAATTTTTTCAGGATTATGGAGGATTCTGGGTCTGGCAGTGGAAGGAGGGAAGGTAGATCTGTCACCCGATTGTCTGGGTTGACAGCTGGGCGCATTGCCAAGGAGAGGACACCGGTTGAGGTGGATCCTCGTTCTGGAAAGGCATCAGGCCCAAATGCTGCCAAGTTTAAGAGCTATTTGGGAGTCTTAGCTCGACGACATGTTTCTATTATCATTCCATCATGGGATGACGTTCAGGAGGTTGACAAGAACCTCATGTGGCAGGATATTCAGGTATATACTTTCACATCCTTTCAATATTATATAACTAAAATACATTATTTATTATTTGTTGTTATTTTCATAGCAAAATTTTGACATTCCCAACACTGAGGGCATGAGGAGGAAGATGTTATCTGCCCTTGCCACCAGGTGGAGAGACTTCAAGACTTTTTTGACACGGGAGTATGTATTTGGAGAGCGCCAAAATGAGACTCCCTGTCTAAAGTACCAGATCACTGATGAGGAGTGGATGCAATTTTGTGCCACTCGATTGGACCCTTCGTGGCAGGTTAGTTATTGATAACTTTTACATTGACACAAATACTTAAGGTACATTTTAATTTATCTCATTTTCTTTTTTGTATTATTGCAGGCTAAAAGAATAGCTGCCCAAGAACGACAGGCTAAGAATGATGCACCCCATCTATTGTCAAGAGGGGGATATGAAAGAAAAAAAAAGCAAATGAAGAAGGCTAAGGCACAGGCAGCAGGGGTTGAGGATGCTGACCGTGTAGAGTCACCTCCCCGCCATGAGATGTGGATAGCAGCCCGGACAAAACCAGATGGGCAAATGACTTCTGAGTCTGCAAGAGTCGTTGCTAGTAAAATAGTAAGTAAAAATATACAAACTAAGACTCTTCATTTCAACTCATTTAATTCATAAGAATTTTTAATCTTTCTTACTGTTGCATGAGGGTTTAGTTGAGCAGAGCACCCAGGGCTCATTTGTTTCTGATGGTCGGAATGATATCCTCACAACGGCCATAGGAAAGCCAGAACACGGAGGTCGTGTGCGTGGTGTTGGTGGTTCTTGGAGCCACCGAGATTTCTTTGGTGGCCGATCATCGAGGAGCACTGTCAACTCTTGCAGTCAAGAGGTTATACAGGAATTGGAGCAGAGATTGAAGATGAGTTTGAAGAGAAACTGAAGAATATTGGAAAACAGTTTGAACAGAAGTTTGAACTTTTGGCTCGTTCTCAGCAACAGACTGCAGTTGCTCATGATGGTGTTCGAGTCAGCACTAAAGGGAGTTGTGCTGCTCCAGATCCCTCACCGGATCAGACTCACACTGATGTACCAAACCAGTGTGAGTTATATGTTGAGGATGACCCCCCACGGTTAGTGGCTATTGGCCGAGTATTTGAGGGTGGCTCAACCATCCATGGTGTCCCTCTACAGCCAGACTGGACACGGGTTGTGGTTGACCAAGTTCAAGATGCTGCTGCTCTAGTGCCTTTGCCCAATACAGAGGTTCAACTAGTGGGGCAGGCAACCGGCACATTCTTAGCTTGGCCAAAACGTTTGGTCATGCCGCTTTCAGCACGGGCAAAGGTAATTATATTATTGCTCTTTTAGATTCTTATAATTCTATTATTGTTTAACTAATTTTGATTATTTCTTTAGGATTTTATCAATCGTGGTAAGGAGGTCATGAGAGAACCTCATGTTCATGATGCCAATATCGCAGAAGCTGAGGGTGATCCCATATCTATGCTTCTAATCAAATTACCACGAATAAAGAAGCATCCAATTCAATTGCAGTGGGACATTAGAGTTTTTGGAGTTGATAGCTCTGATGTTCCACTATACATATCTCTGCCTGATGCATTAGAGATTGTTGGGGGAAACTGCATGTTAAATATATCTGTCATACAGTTGTGGGCCATGTAAGTCATATTTTCTTTTATGAGTCTAAATTTACAATAATTACATTTAACTTATAATAATTATTTGTGTTAGGTACATGGATAAATTGAGTGTGGAGCAAGCACAAGTAGAAGTATATGGATTTATTGAGCCTCAATCCATCCAAAAATCAGGAAACACTCAGGTCTGTCGCCACCGGCCCGAAACGGGCTTTCGGCATTCGCGAAGGATGGTTGGACTCTTTTATTTGTTTAAAAATATGGATTGCTAGAATGACTTATTCTCAAACTGAGACCTTGTCAAACGAGCAATTTTATTAAAAGGCTCACCAATCCATGTTAATCCCAAGCGGGACCCTCCATGGATTAGCGGTTTTCATAAAAAGGAAGGGTTCATGGAGTCGCCACTAATGTTTTACTCAAAACATTGGAAAAAGAAGTTTAAGGCAATCGATTCAAAAATCGACTTCGGCCATGACAACCAGAGTCGGGTAAGGGAGTCGGTTACGCGTGGGGAAGGTGTTAGCACCCCACAGCGCCCCTTTCGGGTTCCCTATGACAGATTATTTCTAAAAATAATAGTGCGAAATTACTAAATTACCCCTATTTATTCTAAACAATTATAACTTAACTATCTACATGATGACAGTTAAATATACACACAGAAAGCAGTAAAAGGAAGGTCTTAAGAAGAAACCTTTGAAGCGTGCTTTTATATTCAAGTAAAACTGGGAAGCTTTTTGGCGTTCCCTCGCTCTACAAGCCCGCTCGCTCCCTCCTAGAAAATTTTAACTATGGAAATCCGGAGGATTTCCCTTCGACTCAGTTCGAGACTCAAGCAAAAAGCTCAGAACTCGAGAACTTTGTCGGATCAACTCTCCGAGTGATTTCTAGGCAGAGCACTGCTCAAAAAAACCCAGAATACTCAAGAAGAGGGTTAAAACTCAGTGTCAAAGTGTCAAATGACGTCCAATTGACGTCATATTTATAGGGATGAGGCGCAGTACGGCCTCTGGGGGTCAATACGGCCCGTATTGAGTTTTTGAACTACAATACGGCCGTATTGAATTCAGTACGGCCGTATTGAAGTTCAAGAAACCTCAATATAGCCGTATTGAGTTCAGTGCGGCTGTATTGAAGTTCAAGAAACCTCAATACGGCCGTATTGAGTTCAGTGCGGCCGTAGTGAACTTCAATCCGGTCGTATTGAGTTCATTGCGGCCGTATTGTAGTTCAAAATGTTCAATACGGCCGTACTGAACTTTTGGGAGGCCGTATTGGGCTTCATTCCCTCCACTTCCTTATTTTGAGCTTATTACAAGACCTCTAGACCTACAGAGAATCCTCCTAGGGCCTTCCATGAGTCCTTCTGGCTGACTTTCCTTCAGTCCTCAAGAGTCTTCAAGCTTTATTTCCGACCCGGACAATTTTAGGGGTCTACAACTGCCCCCCCTTTACTTAGTCAAGCGGTTTTTTAGTGTACCGGCTGACAAGTAAAGGAGTTGACCCAATTGTCCGGGTGATGTGCCAACCTTCTGACTTGTAGCGTCTTCCGGTGGAAAATTGTTGAGTAGCCTCTCCAGGTTGTTGCATACCTCGGCGCTTCTGACAACCTCGGTAGCTGAGTTTACCCTCTCCAGGGTCAACTTCACTCGACGCCTGAGCCGGAAGTTGAACACCAACGTGCCTCTGACGACGCTGATGGTTGAGTACTGTCTCTCCAGACCTTGAGTACCGTCTCTCCAGACTTTGAGTACCGTCTCTCCAGACTTTGAGTACCGTCTCTCCAGACTTTGAGTACCGTCTCTCCAGACTTTGAGTACCGTCTCTCCAGACTTTGAGTACTGTCTCTCCAGACTTTGAGTACCGTCTCTCCAGACTTTGAGTACCGTCTCTCCAGACTTTGAGTACCGTCTCTCCAGACTCTGAGTATCGTCTCTCCAGACTCTGAGTACCGTCTCTCCAGACTTTGAGTACCGTCTCTCCAGACTTTGAGTACCGTCTCTCCAGACTTTGAGTACCGTCTCTCCAGACTTTGAGTACCGTCTCTCCAGACTTTGAGTACCGTCTCTCCAGACTTTGAGTACCGTCTCTCCAGACTTTGAGTAACGTCTCTCCAGACTTTGAGTACCGTCTCTCCAGACTCTGAGTACCGTCTCTCCAGACTCTGAGTACCGTCTCTCCAGACTTTGAGTACCGTCTCTCCAGACTTTGAGTACCGTCTCTCCAGACTTTGAGTACCGTCTCTCCAGACTTTGAGTATCGTCTCTCCAGACTCTGAGTACCGTCTCTCCAGACTTTGAGTATCGTCTCTCCAGACTTTGAGTACCGTCTCTCCAGACTTTGAGTATCGTCTCTCCAGACTCTGAGTACCGTCTCTCCAGACTTTGAGTACCGTCTCTCTAGACTTTGAGTATCGTCTCTCCAGACTCTGAGTACCGTCTCTCCAGACTTTGAGTACCGTCTCTCCAGACTTTGAGTACCGTCTCTCCAGACTTTGAGTACTGTCTCTCCAGACTTTGAGTACTGTCTCTCCAGACTTTGAGTACCGTCTCTCCAGACTTTGAGTACCGTCTCTCCAGACTTTGAGTACCATCTCTTCAGACTTTGAGTACCGTCTCTCCAGACTTTGCTTCGGTTGTCTCTGACGACCTAGGCAACTGAGTTTGCCCTCTCCAGGGTCTGCGTCCGTGTCTTCTGATCACTTCGGCAATGCGAGTTTACCCTCTCCAGGGATCTGAGATGATTTTTTGTCTCCACAGTCCACTATGCTGCTTCGATGGTTTTTCTGATTTTGTGCCACTGAGGGCTGGATAACGCAGGGATCCGTCTAGGGGATGTGCAGTCATTCATAGGTTCTTGTGCCCCAACTTGCATTTGCATAGTTGGTACCCATGGGGAATTTCTGACTCCTTGGGGTGCAGACACAGATGCTCTTCTTGAATTGAACGATGCCTTATGTTTGGCTGACGTCCTTTGACGTTGGTGGAGTATCCTGGTTATCCTTATTCGGGTATCTCTTTTGGATTTTCTGATTTTTGCTGCCTCTGTGTAGGCTGTTATCCGCTGTGGGATTCTGTCATTCAATTCTTGACTGGCCTCTTCTGTTAGGCAAATCATCTTGATGTTCGGTGTTTTGGCTGGATGCCGAATTCCGCTTGGGGAATATTTATTGATATTTTTTATTTTTCTCCTTTTGTAGGGGTGCCTCTTGAGTAGGCGACTGAGGATTTGGGGATCTTATGTATCCCAGAGTATTATTTAGGAAGCCTCTGCAGGCTTAGCCTCACTCAGCGCTTGAGTCAGAGAGCTATCTTCCACTGAGGAAGTTTCAAGTCCTTTGACTGAATATTTTGCTTGGATGATCGCGCTTCCATTGGGGATTTTGACGATCTTGCTTTGATAGCTCTCGCTGGGGATTTGTTCCATGAGCTTAAGCTGAGGTTTCTCTAGGGAGTATTATTTCTGCGAGCCTCTCCAGGCTCAGTTATTCTGAGAGAGTATTATTTCGGCGAGCCTCTCCAGGCTCAATTATTCTGAGAGAGTATTATTTCGGCAAGCCTCTCCAGGCTCAATTATTCTGTGGGAGTATTATTTCGGCAAGCCTCTCCAGGCTCAGTTATTCTGTACAATTTGTTGGGTTTTCTGTATTTTGCCTTTTTTGTTGATTTTTGGCTTTTTCTGTATTTTTTCCTTTTTTGTCGATTTTTTGGCTTTTTCTGTATTTTTGCCTTTTTGTCGTTTTTTTTTTGGCCTTTGTTGACTGCTGTCATACACAAGCAATTTTCTATTTTTTCTATTTTATGCAATTGCCTCATGATAAGGTCTTTGAATGTGCAACTAATGTGTGTGTGATGCACAAAAATGCAAGTTAATTTTGTTGATGTTTTTTTTAGAAAATGAATGGCTCTCCCTATCCTCTTCTTCTTTGGAGGAGTTTCTGTCATAGACGCGAGGGAGGATTTTTGTGAGCCTTTTATGCAGGAGAATATGGATTTTATAGGAACCCCTCCAATTTTCTTTATTGACTGATTATTAAAGGAATTTCGTACAATTTTTATGAAATATCAATTTTAGAGGCATAATCACATGGTCAAGAGAGAAGAGAAAATGAATAGATATTTTATTGATATTCACAAGCGTTTTTTTTTTTTTTTTTTTAGAAAGATATACAGAAGGAAATTTCTGAAGAATGGCTGGCCAGGGTAAGCTATATACATTGGGCTTAACAATTATATCTGTAATTGTTGCTCTTTACGTTCCCCTAGTTGCTTCGGGTGAGATGCCTGAGCCAGGAGTGTAGATACTGCAAGACGCTTGCTTCTAGAAGATAATCACTTGAGCCGCCTTTCGGTTTTCGATTCAAGTGATCGTTGCTTGCTTTGTTTTTGTATCTTATTCTTTTGCCCCTAACTTTTGCCTAGGACGTATCCTAGCGGGGATAGATTCGCCTTTGTTTTGCCTAGTACCCTTGTACTGGCGGGCTTTTATTTTTCCCTAATTTTTGCCTAGGACGCCCTTTTCGGGTTTTCATCCTAGCGGGCTTATGCAAGCAACGTCTTCAAGCATAATACTTCTTTACCACGTCAGCATTGACTGGGTATCGAAGTTCTTCTCCATCCATGTCTGTGAGGGTTAATGCTCCTCCTGAGAAGGCTCGTTTTATCACTTATGGTCCTTAGTAATTTGGGGCCCACTTTCCGATTTTGTCTTTTTGAGCTGGTAGCAATTTCTTCATTACCAGCTCTCCCTCATGGTAGACTCGAGGGTGGACTTTCTTGTCAAAAGCCTTTTTGATCTTCCTCTGATAGGCTTGACCATGGCATATGGCGTTCAGCCGTTTTTCTTCGATGAGGTTCAATTGATCATATCGGCTTTGAACCCACTCTGCCTCGGAAAGTTTTGCTTCCATAATTACCCTTAGAGAAGGTATCTTGACTTCGACGGGTAGAACTGCCTCCATCCCATAGACGAGGGAGAATGGAGTAGCTCCTGTAGATGTGCGTACTGAAGTCCTATAACCATGAAGAGCGAAGGGTAACATCTCGTGCCAGTCTTTAAATGAGGCAACCATCATTTGCCCTATTTTCTTGATGTTCTTATTGGTTGCCTCGACTGCCCCATTCATCTTTGGCCGATATGGGGAAGAGTTGCGGTGTTGGATCTTGAATTCTTGGCACAGTTCTTCCACCATTTTATTATTCAGATTAGATCCATTTTCAGTGATGATTTATTTCTCCATGCTTCCACTAGATTATTCTAAAATCTTTTGGGACAAGAGAGAAAAGAAAGGAAAGATATTTTTGTTCTGAAGTTTGTGTTTTTGAGAGGATTTATTTTTCAAAAATGGTTTTTGTAAGAATGGATGGCCAAGGTAGGCTTATGTGTTTAGGCTTGCTTGATTAAACACTTATGAAGTTAATAAAATCTTGTTTATTGACGTTGTGATTTTGACAACTCAGATAGCTTCCCTTGAACCTTTCTTTTGAATTCGGTTCATGGTACCATCATGGATTTCTTTTGTTTTTTTTTTTTTTTTTGATTGTCCTTATTTTTGCCTGAAACACCCTTTTGTGGTGTTTTAGCGGACTTTTGTTTTTTGTTTATTTTGCAACCCAAATTTTTGCCTAGGTCACCCTTTCGTGGGATTCCTAGCGGGTTCTTTGCTCTTATTTTTGCGCATCCCCCTTTTTGGGTTTTCTGCCGAGCTTCTTTTATTTTAAAGGATTTATTTTTATCCATGATGGCACTTGTCGAGGCCAAGGGAAGGTGCTCCAAGTTGTCACACACACTTCCACATAAAAAAATGATGCGGGTTTATTATTATTAAGATGATTTTAACCTCATTCATGTTTATTCAAACAGGGTTAAAAATAATGTGGTTTAGAATTTTATTATAAGCAAGAAAAGAAGCAATGAAGAATGATTTTATTATAATCATAGCGGAAACATGTGTCCTTATTTCATCACTGATATGGGTCCCAATGTTGACCTCTTATATCTCTCGGCCATGCCCCAAATTCACAGTCTCCAATTTCTCTTGACGAGTTGGAGTAGGCGAGCTTCTCGTTCTAGCAGTCTTTGCAGATCCGGAGAGATGGCCTCCTCATCGTTATCCGACTCAACCCATTCATCCTCAACTTTCGGATCCCGGTCAGAGCGAACAATTACAGACATAATTATTTTATTGGTTCTGTTTAGGTTTAGAATTATTAATGTTAATGAGGAAAGAGAGAAAAGAACAAAAGAGAGAATGATATGTGAAAAATGCCTCTTTATTGATATGTATTAAAATTGTACAAAAACCCTTATTTACATGAAAAGGTTCTCATGATCTCGGGTACTGATCATGAGTCCCTAAAAGAAGAATATGGAGGGGCCCTATCGTGGCTTGTTCTTCTCTCTAATCCTGCTTTGGCCGAGGATTCTTGCTCACGTCGGGCGCTGTCGAATCAAAAGTGATCCACCCGGCATCGATAAGGTCTTGGACCTTATTTTTGAGAGCTCTACATTTCTCCGTTGAATGCCCCGATGCCCCCGAATGGTATAGACATTTGTCTTGCGGTTTGTACCAATAGGGATGAGGTGGATCAATCTTCTTTAGTGGAACGTAAGCTAGAAGACGTGCTTCCACTAGCTTCGGCAGGAGGTCGCTATATGTGGTCGGAAGTTTATCAAACTTCTTCACAGAGTTGTATTGCGACTTTCCTGACTTCGAAGTGGAGGAAGACGAGGAAATGGTTATGGCGCTGACTCCTCTCTCCTTCTTCTTCCCAAAGGTCTTCTTAGCTTTAAATGATTGGGAAGGTTTAGCTAGCTTCCCACTTTTCAGCTCTTGTTCCACTCTTCCTCCAACATGATGGGACTCATGGTCACTGTGCTCAGCCCCTTGTATGTTGTGGTGACGCATGAGTTCCATCATTTGCGCCATTTGCTCCTTGAGCTGTGAGAGCTCGGCTGTAAGCTTCTTATATTGTTCCTCCAACGCGTCCATCTTCTTGATTTTCTGCGCGCGCGTGAGGACAGAGAGATGACCAGCCACTTTCTAAAATGTTTTAATCTAATTAGTTTATTCATGGTATGAATACACTCTCGATGTGAGCTTGATAAGACTCCATCTTTAAGGCACTTCCTTTTTAAGATGAAGGTTTATCACCCTCCCTAGCCTATGATCTCTCCCCAACGGAGAATCTCAATAGTCATGGGTCCCTTTTACTCACATCAAGAGGGTATTGGTGATCCTAAAATGAATAATTGATGAGGATGCATGAGATCTTATTGGCAATGATGTACATGCTCCTCGCTTTTTATTATATTTTCACACATGGTCTTTTCTCTCATGTCATGGCATTTTCATGCATGGGGATTTATTCTTAGACCTTATCACGAGGTTATTTATTAATGCACAAACAATTGCACATAAGCATTTACACAAACAATTCACTCATCCACGAACAGTCACGAGCGAATCACGAGGTAGGGGTTTCCTGCAGAAAGGTGCATATTCAAGGTGGTTCTAACTGTTCTCACCGGTCTGAGGCCCCCAAGGTGCCCCCATTATAGGGACCCAATTCCTCTCGTCGTAAGTCGATGGAAAGCTCCAACGCACTGTCGGACTCGAGTTCATGGTTATCACCTTGAGTGATGCTTTCCGACAACGGTCTACGGGCACCTATAGACCCATTCGACAACCGGCCGTACTAACATCCACTCCCTATGGCTTACCACTCATGCCCCCGGGTATAGAGGGAACTGTTGTGTGCAAAGGTTTGTGTGCAATTTATATTTCAAACAATTGCGGAAAATTAAACAAACAACAGTTATTAAAGCCAAATAAATAAAGCATGTTATCATACAAACAAGGGGTAATAAAGTAATTTTAACTATTATTTGTTAAAAATAATCTGTCACTAAATGGGACTGACTCTCGAGGCTTCCCTAGTGGAGTCGCCATCTGTCGCCACCGGCCCGAAACGGGCTTTCGGCATTCGCGAAGGATGGTTGGACTCTTTTATTTGTTTAAAAATATGGATTGCTAGAATGACTTATTCTCAAACTGAGACCTTGTCAAACGAGCAATTTTATTAAAAGGCTCACCAATCCATGTTAATCCCAAGCGGGACCCTCCATGGATTAGCGGTTTTCATAAAAAGGAAGGGTTCATGGAGTCGCCACCAATGTTTTACTCAAAACATTGGAAAAAGAAGTTTAAGGCAATCGATTCAAAAATCGACTTCGGCCATGACAACCAGAGTCGGGTAAGGGAGTCGGTTACGCGTGGGGAAGGTGTTAGCACCCCACAGCGCCCCTTTCGGGTTCCCTATGACAGATTATTTCTAAAAATAATAGTGCGAAATTACTAAATTACCCCTATTTATTCTAAACAATTATAACTTAACTATCTACATGATGACAGTTAAATATACACACAGAAAGCAGTAAAAGGAAGGTCTTAAGAAGAAACCTTTGAAGCGTGCTTTTATATTCAAGTAAAACTGGGAAGCTTTTTGGCGTTCCCTCGCTCTACAAGCCCGCTCGCTCCCTCCTAGAAAATTTTAACTATGGAAATCCGGAGGATTTCCCTTCGACTCAGTTCGAGACTCAAGCAAAAAGCTCAGAACTCAAGAACTTTGTCGGATCAACTCTCCGAGTGATTTCTAGGCAGAGCACTGCTCAAAAAAACCCAGAATACTCAAGAAGAGGGTTAAAACTCAGTGTCAAAGTGTCAAATGACGTCCAATTGACGTCATATTTATAGGGATGAGGCGCAGTACGGCCTCTGGGGGTCAATACGGCCCGTATTGAGTTTTTGAACTACAATACGGCCGTATTGAATTCAGTACGGCCGTATTGAAGTTCAAGAAACCTCAATATAGCCGTATTGAGTTCAGTGCGGCCGTATTGAAGTTCAAGAAACCTCAATACGGCCGTATTGAGTTCAGTGCGGCCGTAGTGAACTTCAATCCGGTCGTATTGAGTTCAGTGCGGCCGTATTGTAGTTCAAAATGTTCAATACGGCCGTACTGAACTTTTGGGAGGCCGTATTGGGCTTCATTCCCTCCACTTCCTTATTTTGAGCTTATTACAAGACCTCTAGACCTACAGAGAATCCTCCTAGGGCCTTCCATGAGTCCTTCTGGCTGACTTTCCTTCAGTCCTCAAGAGTCTTCAAGCTTTATTTCCGACCCGGACAATTTTAGGGGTCTACAAGGTCCAGATCCAACAATATATGCAAACATGGATGAGTGACTCAAGAAGACATATATACATGGCTCCATACATTGACGGGTTAGTTTTTTAATTGGTTTTTTAATCATGGTAATTTTTTAACTGATTTGTTTGTCATACAATGTAGGTCCCATTGGCAGTTAATGGTAATCATTCCTAAGGAATATATCGTGGTGTGGTTTTGTTCACTTCATCGAAAACCAAGCCATGAAATTAAAAGCCAATTACATGGGTAACTAAATTTTTTTCATTATGTTTTAAAACTAATTATATATATTGGCTAACATTTGTTTTTATTTCAATTAATTAGAATCGTGTCTGGAGCTAATATATTAAGTGGAAGAGCCAGATCATCAAAGTCATTGCATTTCATATACCCTAAGGTTAGCAAATAAATTCATACAATCAATAATATTTAAATTTATTGACTTTGGAATTAATAGTTATTTGTTTCTCATTTTAGTGTAATAAGCAACAAGACTCGTTTGAATGTGGCTATTACATCATGTATTGGATGAAAGCCATAGTTTCTGCGGGTATTATTGATTCTTGGGCGCAGGTAATTCATATCAAAATTTATTTAACTATATTTACCTTTAGAATAATTAACATTGCATATTAATGACACTTAAATTACCCTTTCAGGTCTTTCAAGATCCATCTCCATTGCCCGAAGATGAGTTGCTCAAGATAAGAGAACAATGGGCAAATTTTTTTCTAAGTTTAGTTAGTTAGATATTATGTTTATAGTTTGATTGTTAGTTAGATATTATGTTTATAGTTTGATAGTTAGTTAGTTTAGTTAGTTAGATAGCATTGACAAACATGTTTTATAGCTTTTTTAGGATAATAGGATTTACATTGTCATAATTTATGTTTTTTAAGATTTATATATTATTTTCTTTTTGTCATTCAATTTTGAAATACAATTTGAATTTCTATTCTGGACTGCCTGGTTTAGAGTTGGTATTCTGGATTATATTTATATGCAGGTGTTGGGTATATCAATTTACAAACGTTTTAAAAAAAAAAACTCCCACAATTTACGTCGGACGTGGCCTTGTCCGACGTAAATTTACGTCGGTCATTGAAATGACCAACGTAAATTTACGTCGGACAAGGCCACGTCCGACATAAAATTGTGGCATGATTTTGCCCCTTTTTACGTCGGTCTGGAATAATCTCCGACGTAAATTTACGTCGTCTTTCAGAGGCGACGTAAATTTACGACTCCCGTATTAACGTCGGACCCTTTTCCGACGTAAAAGGGTCAAAATACACGACGTAAAAGACCCTTTCTGTACTAGTGATTTGAGAATTAATGAAGACAAGATTAGAGTAGAAGAAGACAAGATAGATGACACAAGACAAGAAATGGCTAGGACAAGAAAGAATTGACCTAAGAAAGGTTCTAGAATTGATTCACAAAACCAAAACACTCAATACATGTAAGCTGAAAATGTTATGTGAACAATAAGCAATGACAAACCGAGAAGAAGACTTGTAAACAAAAACTCCTTAAATGGCTTTTTCTTTTGAAAATTAGGTTTAGCACTTTTTTTTAATCACTTTGTCTTTGCATTTTCTTTTGGATCTTTCTTCTATAATTTTTTTTTATCTTAGGAGTTGCCTTTTTCTTTTAATACAATATGCACACACTAGTCTTGGTTACACTTAAAAGAAACTCCAAAAACCGGATTCAAATTTGAATTCCAAATGACAACCAAATTAGGTTAAAATGTAATGAACATGCAACATGCTTTGTATGCTTGCTTGTTTGGTTTAGCACATGCACGGTTTTTGGCTCCAATTTCAAATTTCAATTTGAATGTAAACACATATTTCAACACACATCCAAAACACACAAGATCAAACTCACGGATAAGGGAGAAAGATTTTAAGACATTTTCTAGAATAAGAAACCTAAAATTTCTAAGAAAACTACTAATGAACTAGTAGTAGTTTATGAACTCAAATTTAAATAAAAATTATGAGCATATACCAAAGGCTATGGATCTCGGCCAAATCCAGAAAATAGTTCAATATGCAATTAAAAGAAATCAAAACAGTTCAAACAAGCATAGCTAGGAATGATGAACACAACAAGAACTACACATTACTACTAGACATAGATTCAAAAATAAAATGGACTCAACATTCAATGACCGAATAAAATTTGAATTATGACTCAATCAAATCAAAAAGCTCATAGGAAGAAAATTCCTAATAGGCAAAAAGGAATGGAGCATGATTCATGGAAGCATATAATCCAAAACGCATAAATGAGTCCTTCAAGCATATGATACTAGATCCATCAAATTTTAAGACAAAAATTAGATCTAGGAAAGAGTAAACTCTAGGTGACAAAAACTTAAGAACAAGATGAACACAAGATGAACACAAGTAGAAGAATGAACCACGGATCCAAACTTCAAAAGACAAGAAAAATGACTTATATCTTGAAGAACCGAATGCTCTTGATACCACTTGATGAGATTCCACTTGGAAATCTCATGAACACTTCCAAAGCTTCTCGGATTCCTTAGAAGAACTTCAAGGAAGAAGACTCCAAGTAGCTTCAATGTGACCTAGGCTTGCTTCTAGCCAAGTCCGGAGAAGAAAAAGCTCCCAACTCTACAAGGAGAGGAGCTCAAGTAGGGTAGAGTTTAGGAGGTGTGACTTTCGGAGAAGGAGATTTCTAAAGAGAGAAAACTCATCAATTAATTCCAAAAGTATCTACAATATCCATCCATAGGTATACTTTATAGAATTAGGAAGTGTGTGTGACTAAATGGCTTAACCTAAGGTTAAGTTAAACCATGGTATGGTTTGACTAACCTTAGGCGCCAAAATTTGAATTCAAATATTCAAATTTTGGGGGCCAAATCCGGTCACCCCATGTGCCACTCCATTTGCATGTGATTTACCTTGCATTTAGGAGTAATTTTTGAACACCCCATGTGCATGAGTGCACATGGCCGAAATACTCACTAAATGTAAGGCTAATTACATGTAAATTAAAATGCACATGTACTCCTAATTAACCCTAAATTCAAATGACCATGAAATTAAATTCCTAAACTACTTTGCCAAAATACAAGGCCTAAAAGAAATACAAAGCCCTAAGGCCCAAAACTATACTACAAAATATAAGAACAACAAGATAGGCCCATGTAAAACTCCACTTTGGACCATCCAAGCCCATTGGGCCTATTGGGCCTTGACTGGCCTAAGTCTTCATGTCTAGCCCATTCCTCTTGGATCTTTTAGAATGTCCCCTCTTGCCTTCTTAACCATGATTCCATCATGAACTATGATAGGATGTGACATTAGGACTATAGTTAGGATTTCATATTTTGTTAGTTTCTTCATGTTTAGGACTTATGTTAGTTTTTATCAGTTGTAATGATTCATTTAATCATTTGTTCAGTATGTAGTGGTTTTGTGATGTTTTCATATATAATATATCTATTTGAGAGAATTTGGGAACATTTTCCTATCAAATAAAGTATATTTTAAACTCTTTTCTCATCTTTATTTTATATGTTTATACTAACATGTGGAATAGAAAATGTCACATCAATCCTTTTCTTTGACATAGGGGCCTTTGGCCCTTTCTTTCCTTTCAACTCATCTTAAGTTACTTTAAAACATTTGTCATGATTTACCTATATCTTAGCAATTATAAAGGATTCTCACTGCATGTATACACTCATAAGTGAGTCATCGATGCTCAATCTAGACTTCCTCATGTCTAGGGAAGATCTACCCTATATAACTAAGAGGATAACTTTTATAAAACTCGTTTTTTTAGGATAATAACTGTTCACTTGTATATTATAACAATTTCTACACCAAATTATTACTTCGTATGTTAATGTATATTAACTAGTTTTGAGAATTTATTCTTCATATAACAAATTCCAACAACTCATTTTATTTTTTACGACCATAAAAGAGATAAAATGATGAGAAAAATGTGTAAAGATATATGACAAAACATTACTACAAAATAGTATAGAAATTATTACATAGATAAATTTGTCATCAATAAAGATTTTTTTTATTAATTACATGAAACACAATATATTCTGTCCTTTACATATGTATATTTTATCCTTTTTTAATTACTTCAAAATAATGTTTACATATTTAATCCCATTATACATTTTATTTTTTGTACTATTGATCTATTTCTCCTATCATAATGACGTGCTTACCTATTTGTTAAAATATCATGTAGCTGCAAAATTCATAGAAGTTTGCTATGGATTAAATGTTGGTAAAAAAGCACAAAGTTGTGGATTTATATGAAAGAGATATGTGGAATACATATATACAGTCCGAATGAATGAAGAAACATTTTAAACCCTAAAGGTTCAAACATTAAGTTGATCTGGGACGTGGCCAGGGAAATCATTCAATATTAATTGAAAGGCTCTCTGGTGTTACCTCAAACTAGGTCAATAAGCACATGAAACCTTCTCGCAAGACGTCAAAGTCAAGTATATCAATGTAGGAAACGAATGACTTTATTACAATCAATATCGTGATGATCATCTAGATTAGTTCGTTGCTCGTCCTATTTTGTTTTCTTATGTAAAATTATAGTTTTTATTTTTTAATTTTTGATTTTACATAAAGTTTAGAATTATACTCGATTAATTATCTTTCAAACATAGAAATACACATAGCAATCATAATTACATTTAATTAATTTAAAAAAGTTTAAAAATTTAAAAATGATATGAATTTGGCTATTATGAAAAGAAAATTAAAAACTAAAGCAATTTTGAAAATTTTAAAACAATTATAGCAATAAATTATTATAACAAATAATTTGTGTTGTGATGTTGTTATTGAGAAACTTTGAGAATTAAGAAATTTTCGTGAGTTTAGGTGATTCAAAAAGTTTCTTTGGACAAAGCTTTAGTTTATTGACCCTTAGGGAAAAATGTATAAGATTTTTTTTTTCCAGATTTGAGCTTCATAAACTCATTTCTTAGATAACCATAGAGATATTGTAGTGAGAGGAGCTATGGAGCTCTGAAGCTCTCTTTCTTCTTCTTTCCAACTTTTTGTGAATTGTAGAGGTTCATTGTTGAGTACTAGAGTGGTGATTTGAAGACCCTAGTGAGGATCGGAGTAATATTGAGCTTTTCGATGTGTGCTTGGAGCTTCTTGCTTTCTTCCTCCTCTTCCTCCCTTTTAGAGTGATTTTTGAGGTAAGGGAGGTTAGAACTGAATTCTTGTTAGATTGTTTGAGATGTAAGATTAATTGATTTTCATTAGATTGTGATCATATGTTGATTGGATTCAAATTAAATGTTGAGATTTTTAAGTTTTGGTGCTTTGAGCATGTGAAGGTGGATTTTGATGATTTGAGTTAATTGATGATTGCATGTCGTTAATTTAGTGAGAGATAAATTGTATGTGATGCATACTTGTGAATTATGTTGTTGCATGTTAGATTTCCTAATTTTCAAGTGAAGGGAGATTCAATTTGTGCTATGTGGAGATTTCACCATCTTGTTGGGTACACCTACAATGCATTAGGTGTGGCTCAAATTAGAGGTCTTTTGTCTCACTCGCATCGAGTGTAAGATTGGTGGCGTTAAGCGTAAGGAGAGAGAAAAGCCCTTGACTTGGTCACGGTAGGAGTGAATTGAATGACATCGGGTGTGACGTGAGAGAATTACCTCTAACTTGGTGACATCAAGCCTTCGGTTGTGTGGCACCCAACATGGCCAACATTGAGCCCTATGCTTGAGAGTGAAATCAAACACTAATGAAGTTATGTCGAACATGAAGAGAGATAATCATTTTTGCTTAAAATGAGGTCAAGCATGGTTTAGCCATGCTAGACATGATTGTTTTAAGAGATCTTTGATCTCATCCACGTCAATGCAAGTTGAATAGTGCCAAACGTAGGCAAAACAAAGAGCTCTCTATCTTAATGGAACCAGGCAATGATAGACTATGGCCAAGGCCAAGGAATCCAAGAGGTGATACATTAAAAGAACCAAGAGGAATGAGATGATTTGGAAGACCTTCCATATGTTTAATTGTACATAGTTTCTTACTTTTTGCCTTTGTATTTTTGAGGCACTTTATTTCATTTTATAGACCATTGTATATTGATTCTATGGTAGGTTACTTGGAGACTTTGACTCCATTTAACCTAATTTTGAAGTACACTCATTTTCTATTTTTTCAGTAGTAGAAGTGGGGTGGCATTTAACAATGCTTGAGGGTGTGACTAGCAATTGGGCCAGAATTGAGCCTAGGTAAAATTTTACATATTGGACTCATTTTTCTCCTAATTTTTCATAGATTTGATCTAGCTAGATCTCATCATTTTTGGATGGACCTAACTAGGCCAAACCAAACATTTTTAGAATTAATTCAAGGAGCCAAAATGAGCCAAATCCGCTTAGCTAGCCTTGTTCCTCCTTGGCCAAAAATTGTTTCTCCTCCTACAAGCTTGGGAAGCTTGTGCTACAAGCTTCTCCTTAGCTTGCTTCCCAGGCAAGATAAGTGATAAGCTTGCTCCACAAGCCTCCTAACTAACTTGGACGGTCAAGCCAACTAAACCATGGTTCACTTGAACCATGGTTAAGGTTAGCTTGCTCCCTAAGCTACCTCCTTCTATATATTTGTAACTCTAACATTTTCCCTCACTTTGGATGAATGAAATCAGAATTTCTAAAAGAATTCTCTCTTCTCAAAGTCTCAAAACCGTGGAGAACAAGTTCTCCCTAGTTCCTTCACAAAGGCTTTCACCTTTGTGCCTTGGAGTCTCCATCTTCTACTTCTTCAAGGAGTAACGGAGCACTCCTTAGTGCTTCTTCACCATTGGAGCTTCTTCAAAGGTGATTCTTCATCTTCGGCATGTCTAACCTCAAGAGAAGAAAGGGATTGAAGGTGGAACTTGAAGAATCATCAACCATTCTTCAAGCTTGTTCCGTCATTTTCAGTATCTAGAGCCTTGGTGCTCTTGAGGTTATGTGTTCTTAAACTCTTGTGTTAATCCGTGTTGTCTCTTCTATATTTTACATGTCTTCTTGTATTTTCTGTATGGATCTAGGTTTAATACATATTTTGATGGATCCTATATGTCACATGAGAATTGATTGATTCACATTTTGCTTGAATCAATCCGGTTTTGGTGCTTTAGGTTTCTATGAACTTGTGCATTTTTATTTTTTTTTCTTAAGTCTTCTCTATTCCTATAACATGAGTCCGTGATTGGACATTGAAAATGTTTAGTATATGTTTTTGTTTTTGAATTATATGTTTTGTCTAGACTCATGTCTAGTCCTTTATATGTCATTGAATCCTAGACTAGCTTGTTGAACATTTTATTTTTGTATTGTTTTGTGTCTACATTTGGTGCGTTTTTTTGTTTTATAATCTTGAACCTGACCATGTGCTTTTCATTTACATCTTTGAGTTCTTAATTTGCTATTAGTTCTAGAAAATTTCATAGAGTTAGGTTTCTTTTATGTCACATTAAAAAAGTTTGTCAAGAAAATTGTTAAACACTCTTCCTATTAGGTTTCCTTGAATTGTTTTGTTGTGGCTGAAACTTTCTCATCTTTTTACTCCATTAAAACAGAGGCAAAACAGAGGTATTAGTGTTCAAAAATCTTTAGAAAAACAAAATAAAAGAGTGCTTGAAAGTGACCTAAAAGGTTGAACAAAATTGTGAAGCACTAGTAGAACAATTCACTTGAATACCTCTTGTTTTGTGGAAAAATTTTGGCAGCAGTTTTATTGCATTAAATCCGAGACTTATACATGTTTAAAAGGCATTAAACTCCTGTACAAAAGAAAAATAAAAAGTTCAAAAGAAGTTACAAAAAGAATCACAAAGAAAGAGTACAAGAAAAAGCCAAGGAGTAGAAAATTGTGTGTGGTGTGCTCTCGGATTTAGTTTGTGTTACTTGTATTAATTTTCTGTCCAGCCACACCTTGCTTGTTTTTGAGTCTTATTTTGTTTTATAATCTTAGATTTTATTTTGTAATCTACTCTAGTACAATTGATAGGATTTCCTTTGTGTGCTAGCCTTTCTTTGGTGCTTTATTTGTTGCTTGTCTTTCTTTGGATTTCTTTCTAGTCTTGTCTCATTTACTTCCACCATTTGGTGTAGCTATTCCTGATTGTTCCTTTTCAGTTTTAGCATTAATATTCCAGCATCCTAAGGTGTTTTGAGTGCTTCTTGAAAGGTGTGGAAGGCTAAGTTCAAGGGAAGCCAACATTGAAGGCTTTTGGTGGTGACCTAGGAAGCTTGCTTCTCCATTGGAGGAAAGCCTTGAGAATTAAACACCTAGGAGTAACTACCATCAAGGTTACTTCTAAAAAGAGGAGTGACACACTTGTGAGGGCTGCAACTTTGGTGGCTGAATTGGAGTAAAAAGGAGCAACACATCTTGGAAAATTCTTGTGAAAACAAGGAATTAGTAACAAATTTAGTGACAAAAATTTTGCTTTCAAAAATTTCCATTTCTAAATCCGTCACTAAAATTTTCACCAATTAGTGGCTGAATTTTGTTTCTAAAACTTTTGGTGCAGCCATTAATTTCATTTCAAGTGAATTTGCATTTCATTTGAATGTGAATTTACATTTCATTTGGTGTAAATTTGCATTTCATTTGGTATAAATTTACTTTTCATTTCTTGTAAATTTTTCAACTTTTCCATTTTTGTACAAGGCCTTTTTCTAGGAGTGTCTTGGAGTGCCTTTGGTGTATCTCCATCTCTCCTTAGTGTTTTCAAGTAGGTTTATAACCTTTAGTGCTTGTGAGAGTGGTCCTTGGAATTCCTTGGTACTTTCCAAGCTCTCACATAGGTTTATTTGCTTTAAACGCCTAGTTTATGCTTTCTTGTCTTTATGTTTTCATGCAATTTATGTTTTAAGCAATTTATGTTTTAAGCAATTTATGTTTTCAAGCAATTTATGTTCTCAAGCAATCTATGTTTTCAAGTCTTGATTACATTGCTTAATTGTACACATTAGGCACTTGCTTCTTATTTTTTGTTTTGAAAAGAACTTTTTGAAAACATTTTGTGCAAGGCAAAGTACAAAGGGGTTTAGAGATTTCTACTTGAAGAGACTTGGTTATTAAGTTGTTCGATAGTAGCTCACCTCCCTCCAAAGTTCAATTTGTACTCTTAGACCTCCAAGTGCCAAGTCTAGCACTTCAAAAAAAAAAAATTTCTTTAAAAGCTATTTTTGTGTGAAAATTCTTGTTGTTTAAAATGTCTCAAGATTTTGATCCTAGTGAAAGTGATGGCTCTCCAAAAAGTTTTTCTTACCTTACTAAAGAGCTTAAATCACTTAAACTATGGAGAAAGCAAAAGGCCTATCAAAGAGAGAAAGAAAAAATTGAAAGAGAAGGCCAACTTGCTTATCTTGAAGAAGAATTGAGCATTCTTAAACAAGAAAAGGAAAAGTAGGATCTCCCACTCACAATATTCTTCTCCCAATGAAAGCCTCAATGTAGGTGACCATTATCAACCTCCCCCTAGAAGAATTATTAAACCTAGGGAATCCAAGGTGGATCTCCCTCAATTTTTTGGGAAGGATGATGTGGAAGCCTACCTTGATTGGGAGATGAAGGTTGAGCAACTCTTTGCTTGCCATAGGGTAAGTGAAGAGAGAAAGTGCCACTTGAAACCCTTAGCTTTCAAAGGCATGCAATGTATTGGTGGACCTCTTTGGAAAAAGAGAGGCGTCTCTACAATGATCATCCTATTCAATACTGGAATGATCTTAGGAGTTCATTGAGGAGAAGATACATTCCCTCTTATTATGGTAGGGAGCTTATGAACAAGCTCCAAAGGCTCCAACAAAAAGATATGACTGTTGAACAATATAGGCAACAAATGGAGCTATACATGATGAGGGCATGTATTAGAGAGGAGGAAGCCACCATAGTAGCCAGATTCCTAAGTGGTCTTAACTTAGAGATTAGAGACCAAGTGGAGCTACTACCCTATAGGGACCTTAATGACTTGGTCCAACTTTGTGTAAGGGTAGAACAACAAATATTGAGAAAATCTTCTTCTAAAAGAGAAAGCTTCCACTCTAGATCTGTTAAGAAAGATTACATGGAGGAGGAAAAATATTTTGAAAAGAAAATTATTTCAGAACCCTCCAAGGAATTGACTAAAAATAAAGAGAAAAATAGAGACAAGGGTAAAGGTCTCATCACTCCACTCACTAGCACAAAGACTAGTGATATAAAATATTTCAAGTGTCTAGGGAGAGGCCACATTGCTTCTCAATGCCCTACAAAGAAAGTCATGATCTTAAGGGGGCATGACACTTATAGTAGTCAAGAAGAGACTACTACCTCCTCTTCAAGTGAGAGTGAGGTTGAAACAAAGCTTCAAAAGTCCATGGTGGAGCCAGTTTACCTTATTGAAGGAGAGCTCCTAATGCTTAGGAAAATCCTTCATAATCAACCTAGTGGTACCCTATCACAAAGAGAGAAAATCTTTCATACAAGATGTAATGTTTTAAATAATGTTTGTTCTCTCATTGTTGATAGTGGTTCATGGTGCAATTGTTGTAGCACTAGGTTGGTTAACAAGTTGAGTTTAATTACTATGCCACATCCTCAACCTTATCATTTGCAATGGCTTAATAAGGATGGAGACATAGTAGTTGACCAACAAGTGAAGGTTAAGTTTTCCATTGGGAAGTATGAGGACCAAGCTTTATGTGATATAGTACCAATGGAATCTAGTCATATTTTGTTAGGAAGACCATGGCAATTTGAAAAGAAAACTATACATAATGGTCTTACTAATGAAATCACCTTCACTCATAAGGAAAAGAAATTTGTGCTTTATCCTCTCTCACCTCAACAAGTGGCTGAGGATCAAGCAAAAATGAAAATCAAAAGAAAAAGAGAGAAAGTAAGGAAGAGTAAAGAGGAAGAAATATCCACTAAGGGAGTTATGACTAAAGAGAATTGCTTTATCACTAGAAATCCTACGAAAAATATTCTCTTTATTCATAAAGACCTTAACTCTTACCCTCACACTACCACTAGTCTTGAAGAAGAGATTCACGAATCCATTATCTTTAAAGAAAAGGAATCTCAACTTCAAGAGTTGGTGAAGGAGAAGTGGACTTCATTTATTTCTACTTCTTATGCTGCTTCCTTGGTGGTGCCCAAGGTAGATAGCCTTCCTTTGTGTAGGACTTTTCCTACCTTAGTTGTTGTAATATTGCACCCAATTTATGAAATATATTATTTGTTGGATATAACATATGAACCTTCAAGGTTTCTTGTTACGAATTCTTTTCATAACTATCCAACAAATAATATAATCCAAAATTGTTTAGGAAATTTCTTAGTAGTATTTTCCTTATTTTCTAGGAAATGCCTAGGTTACCACATAGGGTACTTTAGGCAAGATGTTTTAGTTTTTAGGATTAAGTCTTTAGTGTGCTATAGTTTTAGTTTTAGCATATTTTTAGGATTTAGTAATATATCTAGTCTATGTTTAGGAGAGGATCCTATTCATTATATTAGAAGGTCTAGTATCATTGATTTCTTTAGGTTCCATGAAAGGATTCCTTCTAGGATATACCTTTCACATTTATTTGTTGAGAATATCACCTCTAATGAATTGTATTATATATTTGTAGGTGTGGCCGATCATCATGAAGACCCTCGAGATTTGAGGTCAAATCCTTTTCAAGAGGGAGGGGATGATAAACTATGGCCAAGGCCAAGGAATCCAAGAGGTGATACATTAAAAGAACCAAGAGGAATAGGATGATTTGGAAGACCTTCCATATGTTTAATTGTACATAGTTTCTTACTTTTTGCCTTTGTATTTTTTAGGCACTTTATTTCATTTTATAGACCATTGTATATTGATTCTAAGGTAGTTTACTTGGAGACTTTGACTCCATTTAACCTAATTTTGAAGTACACTCAGTTTCTATTTTTTCAGTAGTAGAAGTGGGGTGGCATTTAGCAATAATGCTTGAGGGTGTGACTAGCAATTGGGCCAGAATTGAGCCTAGGCAAAATTTTACATATTGGACTCATTTTGCTCCTAATTTTTCATAGGTTTGATCTAGCTAGGTCTCATAATTTTTGGATGGACCTAACTAGACCAAACCAAACATTTTTAGAATTAATTCAAGGAGCCAAATCCGCCTAGCTAGCCTTGTTCCTCCTTGGCCGAAAATTGCTTCTCCTCCTACAAGCTTGGGAAGCTTGTGCTACAAGCTTCTCCTTAGCTTTCTTCCCAAGCAAGCTAAGTGAGAAGCTTGCTCCACAAGCCTCCTAACTAGCTTGGACGGTCAAGCCAACCAAACCAAGGTTCACTTGAACCATGGTTAAGGTTAGCTTGCTCCCTAAGCTACCTCCTTCTATATATTTGTAACTCTAACCTTTTCCCTCACTTTGGATGAATAAAATCATAATTTCTAAAAGAATTATCACTTCTCAAAGTCTCAAAACAGTGGAGAACAAGTTCTCCCTAGTTCCTTCACAAGGGTTTTCACCTTTGTGCCTTGGAGCCTCCATCTTCTACTTATTCAAGGAGTAACCGAGCACTCTTTAGTGCTTCTTCACCATTGGAGCCTCTTCAAAGGTGATTCTTCATCATTGGCGTGTCTAACCTCAAGAGAAGAAAGTGATTGAAGGTGGAACTTGAAGAATCATCAACCGTTCTTCAAGCTTGTTCCATCAGGCAAGGTGTATGGCATCAGGCATTGCCTTATGAAAACTTGTTTGTTGATAAAATGTTGAACATGGATAAGTTAGGTTTATCTATGATATGTTGTATGTTGATTAATGTTGTTATTTTTATATTTTTTGATTTGGGATACTGCATATAGATGAATAATTGTTGGATTGTTGAGGCGTTGATGTTGAGAATGTTTTAGGTATTTAGGCATGTTATGTTAATGAATTGTTGAATGTTGAGGTGATGCAGTTGAAAATGCTTTAGGCATTTAGGCATATTATGTTCATCAACTTAGGACTAGAGGGGAGAGTGTTTTCAAAAATTGGATATCCCATTATAAGGATACTGTTGCGGTGTTCTATGAGCCCAGTTGTTGAAAACTCTACTTGAGTAGTTAACTATTGAAATAAATAGTTGAGACTTTTGTAGGACCTTAGTTAATGTGATATGTCAGCTAGGTTAAGGCACCGACCATAAGGAACCAATGTTGATCTGTATGTGTACAAGGTCAATGCAAATGTGTATAAAGTGACCAATAAGGTACAAGGTCAAAGGCTTAGTCCCTAGTTGAGTATCGGAAGGGTGTAATATTTGCAGGCTAGTCGGTAGGCTAATCCTATAGGAGACTTAGTGTTGTAAGCTAATGTCGTGGTAAACTCATGTAGACCCCTAAAATTGTTCGGGTCGGAAATAAAGCTCAAAGACTCTCAAAGACCGAAGGAAAGTCAGCCGGAAGGACTCTTGGAAGACCCTAGGATAATTCTTTGTAGGTCTAGAAGTCTTAGAATAGCTTAGAATAAGGGTGTGCAAGGATTGGAGCTCAATACACCCTCCCAGAGGTTCAGTACGGCCGTACTGAGCCATTTGAACTGCAATACGCCCGTACTGAACTCAATACGGCCGTACTGAAGTTTTTGAACTTCAGTACGGCCGTACCAAATTCAATACGGTCGTACTGTAATTCAAAAACCCAGTACGGGCCGTATTGACCTCCCAGGCCGTATTGCGCCTCAATCCTATAAATAGGACGTCATTGGCACGTCCTTCCACACTTTTTACACATTCCTCAACCCTCCTACTGAGTATTCTTGGGTTTTTGAGCTTTTCTCTGCCCTAGATATCTCTCCGGGAGCCGATCCGACGAAGTTCTTGAGTCATGAGCCATTAGCTTGAGATTCGAACAAGTCGAAGGGAAATCTCTTTGATTTCCAAAGTAAAAATTTGTCTTTAGGGGAAAGGAGCGAGCGGACGTGTAGTGGGAAGGAGCGCCAAAAAGCCTCCTAACGTTGTTCTGATATATATAAAAGCCCGCTTCGAAGGTTTCTTTCTAAATCCTTTCTTTTACCGCTTTTATTGATTTTTGATTGTCGCATTGCATGTTTAGAGCTTTCATCATGTAAATATTTAATCTATAATCGGTTCTAATAAATAGGGGTAATTTAGTAACTTTACACTGTTATTTATGAAATAATCCGTCATAGGGAACCCGAAAGGGGCGTTGTGGGGTGCTAACACCTTCCTCGCACGTAACCGACTCCCTTACCCGACTCTGGTTGTGGTGGCCAAAGTTGATTTATGAAAATCAATTGCCTTGTATCTTTTTCCAATGTTTTGAGTAAAATATTGGTGGCGACTCCAAGAACCCTTCTTTTTACGAAAATCGCTAATCTATGGAGGGTCCCGTTTGGGATTAACATAGGTCGGTGAGAATCATTTAATAAATATTGTTAGTTCGATGAGGTCTCAGTTTGAGAATAAGTCGCTCTAACAATCCAACATTTCTAAAACTAAAAAGAGTCCAACCATCGTCGCGAATGCAAAGGTCCGTTTCGGCGGGTGGCGACAGATGGCGACTCCACTGGGGAAGCCTCGAGAGTCAGTCCCATTTAGTGATGGATTATTTCTAAAATAATAGTTTAAAATTACTTCATTACCCCTCGCTTGTATGATAACATGTTTTACCTAGTTGGCTTCAATAATTGTTGGATGTTTAAAATTTTTGCAATTGTTTGAAATATAAACTGCACACGAACCTTTGCACACAACAGTTCCCTCTATACCCGGGGGCATGAGTGGAAAGCCATAGGGAGTGGATGTTAGTACGGCCGGTTGTCGAATGGGTCCATAGGTGCCTGTAGACCGTTGTCAGAAAGCATCACTCAAGGTGATAACCATGAACTCAAGTCCGACAGTGCGTTGGAACTTTCCATCGACTTACGACGAGAGGAATTGGGTCCCTATAATGGGGGCACCTTGGGGGCCTCAGACCAGTGAGAACAGTTAGAACCTCCTTGAATATGCACTTTTCTGCAGGATACCCCTACCTCGTGATTCGCTCGTGACTGTTCGTGGATGAGTGAATTGTTTGTGTATAATTGTTTGTGCATTAGTAATAAACCTCGTGATAAGGTCTAAGAATAAACCCCATGCATAAAAAAAAAAAATGTTATGACATGAGAGGAAAGACCATGTGTGAAAATATAATAAAAGTAAGGAGCATGTGCATCATTACCAAAAAGACATCATGCATCCTCGTAATCATTCATTTTAGGCTCACCATTACCCCCTTGACGTAAGCGAAAGAGACCCATGACTATTGAGATTCTCCGTTGGGGAGAAATCATAAGTCAAGGAGGGTGGTAAACCTCCGTCTTAAAAAGGCAGCGCCTTAAAGATGGAAGATTATCAAGCTCACGTCAAGAGTGTATTCATTCCATAAATAAACTAATTAGGTTAAGCATTCATTTTAGAAAGTGGCTGGTCATCTCTCTGTCCTCACGCGCGCGCAGAAACTCAAGAAAATGGAAGCGTTGGAGGAACAAAATATGAAGCTTACAACCGAGCTCTCGCAGCTCAAGGAGCAAATGGCGCAAATGATGGAACTCATGCGTCACCGAAACGAACACGGGGCTCAACACAGTGACCATGAATCCCATCATGAGGAGGAACAAGAGCAAGAGCCTCCGCAAGCTGTACCCCCTAGGGCGGGGATTACAATTAAGGAGCCCGAGATTTCAAAGGAGCAATTCCACGCTCTCGAGGACCGGCTGAGGGCTATGGAGGGGCATGATTTCGATATCAAAGATGCCGCCGACATGTGTTTAGTAAGGGACATCCAATTCCCTCCCAAATTTAAAGTGCCCGATTTCCCAAAGTATGTGGGATCGACTTGCCCCAAAAGTCATCTCACTATGTATTGTCGAAAGATGGCTGCATATGCCACTAATGAAAAGCTCTTAATCCATTGCTTCCAAGAGAGCTTAGCTGACATCGCACTCAACTGGTATATGCAGCTGGATGGGAATCAGGTGCGTACATGGAAACAGTTGGCTGACGCATTTCTCAAGCGCTACAAGTATAACATCGACCTAACACCCGATACGTTCGATCTTCAAGCCTTGAGTAAGAAAAATGATGAATCCTTTAAGGCGTACGCCCAACGATGGAGGGAGTTGGCGGCACAAATAGAGCCCCCGCTGTCGGATAAGGAGACGGTGTCCCTATTTATAAACTCGTTGACCGGTCCCTATTATGACAAGATGATAGGGAACACGACAACGCTCTTCTCGGACGTCATCACCATTGGAGAAAGAGTGGAACAAGGGCTGAAAAGTGGGAAGCTAGCTGGGCCTTCCCAATCATTTGAAGCTAAGAAGACCTATGGGAAGAAGAAAGAAGGAGGAGTCAACACCGTAACTATTTCTTCATCTTCCTCCGCTTCGAAGTCAGGAAAGTCGCAGTACAACCCTGTGAAGAAGTTTGATAAACTTCCGACCACATATAGCGACCTCCTGCCGAAGCTAGTACAAGCTCATCTTCTAGCTTACATTCCACCAAGGAAAATTGATCCACCTTACCCCGATTGGTACAATCCGCAAGACAAATGTCTATACCATTCGGGGGCACCGGGGCATTCAACGCAGAACTGTAGAGCTCTCAAATATAAGGTCCAAGACCTCATCGATGCAGGGTGGGTCACTTTTGATTCGACAGAACCCGACGTGAGCAAGAATCCTCTGCCGAAGCAGGAATAGAGAGAAGAGCAAGCCACGATAGGGCCCCTCCACATTTTTCTTTTCTTTTAGGGACTCATGATCAGTACCCGAGATCATGAGATCCTTTTCATATGAATAAGGGTCTTTTGTACATTTTTTTTACATATCAATAAAGAGGCATTTTTCACATATCATTCTCTCATTTGTTCTTTTCTCTCTTTCTCTCATTAACATTAATAATTCTAAACCAAAAACAGAACCGATAAAACAATTATGTCTGTGATTGGTCGCTCCGACCGGGATCCGAAAGTCGAGGATGAATGGGTTGAGTCGGAAAGTGATGAGGAGACCATCTCTCCGGATCTGCAAAGACTGCTAGATCAAGAAGCTCGCCTACTCCAACCGTATCAAGAGAAGTTGGAGACCGTGAATTTGGGGCAGGGCCAAGAGATAAAAGAGATCAACATTGGGACCCATATCAGTGATGAAATAAGGACGCAATTGATCCAATTGCTAAGGGAATATAAGGACGTATTTGCATGGTCGTATCATGATATGCCCGGTTTGGACTCTAATATCGTCGAGCACAAGTTACCGTTGAAAGAAGGGTTTCGACCCGTCAAACAAAAGCTCCGACGAATCAAGCCCGAGTGGTCTTTAAAGATCAAAGAGGAGGTAGAAAAGCAATTAGATGTGGGATTCTTGGTTGTATCTCAGTATCCCGAATGGCTAGCTAACATCGTGCCGGTCATTAAAAAGAATGGAAAAGTTAGAGTTTGTGTTGACTACAGGGATCTTAATCGTGCCAGTCCAAAGGACGATTTTCCCTTACCTCACATCGATACACTAGTAGATCATACAGCCACGAACACACTCTATTCCTTTATGGATGGGTACTCTGGGTACAACCAAATCAAGATGAATGTGGAAGACCGCGAGAAAACTTCCTTCATTACACCCTGGGGTACTTTCTGCTACAGGGTGATGCCTTTTGGACTCAAAAATGCGGGTGCCACCTACCAACGAGCAATGGTGACGTTATTCCACGACATGATCCACAAAGAAATTGAAGTATACGTGGACGACATGATCGCAAAGTCGAAAGACGAAATGGACCATATCCAATATTTGAGAAAATTATTCAACCGGCTTCGCAAGTACCAGCTTAAGCTAAATCCGGCTAAGTGTACTTTCGGAGTTCGGTCGGGTAAGCTTCTCGGGTTCATCGTCAGTAAAAAGGGCATAGAGGTGGACCCCGATAAAGCGAAGGCAATAATGGAAATGCCTCCTCCTAAAACCGAGAAAGAAATAAGAGGATTCCTCGGCAGGGTGAACTATGTCGCAAGGTTCATCGCACAGTTGACCGACACGTGTAGACCAATATTCAGGCTGTTGCGCAAGAATCATTCCGAATCTTGGAATGAGGATTGTCAACAAGCTTTCGACAAGATCAAACAGTGCTTGGCTAATCCACCAGTATTGGTGCCACCTGTCGAGGGAAGACCATTAATCCTCTACTTAACCGTGCTTGATGAGTCCATGGGAGTTGTGCTAGGACAACAAGATGAAACAGGAAAGAAAGAACGAGCCATCTACTACCTGAGCAAGAAATTTCTCGACTATGAGACCCGCTACACGCCATTAGAAAAGACGTGCTGTGCGTTAGCATGGGCAACACAGCGGCTCAGGCAGTATATGATTAGGCATACTACTTGGCTGGTTTCCAAAATGGATCCAATTAAGTACGTGTTCGAAAAACCAATAATCACTGGGAAGATTGCCCGATGGCAAGTACAGTTATCAGAATTTGACATCATACATGTCACACAAAAGGCCATCAAGGGCAGTACCCTAGCGGATTACCTAGCACACGGGCCAACCAACGACTACCAATCCCTTCAGGATGATTTCCCCGATGAGGATATAATGAATCTACAACATGAAGAACCAAAAGATGATGCATGGACCATGTATTTTGATGGAGCCTCCAACATGCTTGGACGAGGGATTGGCGCAGTGCTAATCTCTCCACAAGGAAAATACATTCCCATAACGGCAAGACTCAACTTCGATTGTACAAACAACATGGCTGAATACGAGGCTTGCGCGTTGGGAATCCAAGCAGCCATCAACAATGGTATCTTAAAACTCAAAGTGTTTGGTGATTCGGCCCTAGTCATCTACCAACTACGAGGTGATTGGGAAGTCCGAAATCCTAAACTGATACCATATGTTGAGCACATCAAAGATTTGACACATTCCTTCCAAAGTGTCGTCTTTGAATACATTCCAAGGGAGGAGAATCAGTTTGCCGACGCTCTTGCTACACTCTCGTCGATGTTCGCCTTGGATAAGGAGCATGAAATGCCCATCATCAATATCCGGCGGCACGATAAGCAAGCGTTCTGCCTTCTGATAGATGAAGCTGTCGATAATTGTCCATGGTTCCATGATATCAAGCAATATTTGACAAAAGGGGAATATCCTGATGCGGCCAACGACAATGACAAGAAGCATATCCGAAGAAGGGCCATGGGATTTCTGCTAGTCGGTGAAACCCTCTACAAGAAAAATTATGACTCGGTCTTGTTGAGATGTATAGACCAAGTCGAAGCTCAAAATATGATCAAAGAAGTACATGAGGGGGTTTTCGGTACCCATATCCCCGGGCCTGCAATGGCTAAAAAGATCCTCAGGGCGGGATACTACTGGTCGACCATGGAAAGGGATTGTTACCAGTACGTGCGAAAATGCCATAAATGTCAAGCATACGCCGACAACATTCATGTCCCACCAACTCCACTCAATGTATTGGCTTCACCTTGGCCGTTTGCAATGTGGGGCATGGATGTTATTGGACCCATCGAGCCGAAAGCATCCAATGGACATAGATTCATCCTTGTGGCCATTGACTACTTCACCAAATGGGTAGAAGCGGCATCGTATGCTCATGTGACCCGAAAGGTGGTAACATCCTTCATCAGGAAGAACATTATATGCAGATACGGTATTCCCGATAAAATCATCACTGATAATGGATCTAATTTGAATAACAAGATGGTGGAAGAACTGTGCCAAGAATTCAAGATCCAACACCACAACTCTTCCCCATATCGGCCAAAGATGAATGGGCCAGTCGAGGCAGCCAATAAAAACATCAAGAAAATAGTGCAAAAGATGGTTGTCTCATTTAAAGACTGGCATGAGATGTTACCCTTCGCTCTTCATGGTTATAGGACTTCAGTACGTACATCTCCAGGAGCTACTCCATTCTCCCTCGTCTATGGGATGGAGGCAGTTCTGCCTGTCGAAGTCGAGATACCTTCTCTAAGGGTAATCATGGAAGCGAAACTTTCCGAGGCAGAATGGGTTCAAAGCCGATACGACCAGTTGAATCTTATCGAAGAGAAACGGCTGAACGCCATATGCCATGGTCAAGCCTATCAGAGGAAGATCAAAAAGGCTTTTGACAAGAAAGTCCTCCCTCGAGTCTACCATGAGGGAGAGCTAGTAATGAAGAAGTTGCTACCAGCTCAAAAGGACAAAATCGGAAAGTGGGCCCCGAATTACGAAGGACCATACGTGGTGAAGCGAGCCTTCTCAGGAGGAGCATTGATCCTCACGGACATGGATGGAGAAGAACTTCGATACCCAGTCAACGCTGACGTGGTAAAGAAGTACTATGCCTGAAGACGTTGCTTGCATAGGCCCGCTAGGATGAAAACCCGAAAAGGGCGTCCTAGGCAAAAGTTAGGGCAAAATAAAAAGTCCGCCAGTACAAGGGTACTAGGCAAAACAAAGGCGAATTTATCCCCGCTAGGATACGTCCTAGGCAAAAATTAGGGGCAAAAGAATAAGACACAAAAACAAAGCAAGCAACGATTACTTGAACCAAAAACCGAAAGGCGGTTCAAGTGATTATCTTCTAGAAGCAAGCGTCTTGCAGTGTCTACACTCCTGGCTCAGACATCTCACCCGAAGCAATTAGGGGAACGTAAGAGCAACAATTACAGATATAATTGTTAAGCCCAATGTATATAGCCTACCCTGGCCAGCCGTTCTTCAGAAATTCCTTTTGTATATCTTTCTGTAAAAACATTTGTGAATATCAATAAAATGTCTATTCATTTCTCTTCTCTCTTGACCATGTGATTATGCCTCTAAATTAGTGTTTCTTTAAAATTGTACGAAATTCCTTTAATAATCGGTCGATAAAGAAAGTGGGAGGGGTTCCTATAAAATCCGTAATCTCCTGCGTAAGAGACTCACAGAAATCCTCCCTCACATCGACGACAGAAATTCCTCCAAAAAGAGGAGGATAGGGAGAGCCATTCATTTTTCTAAAAAACATTAACAAAATAATTAAACTTGCATTTTGTGCATCACACACATTAGTTTCACATTCAAAGACCTTATTACGAGGCAATCGCATAAAATAGAAAAATAGGAAAAATTCTTGTGTATGACAGCAGAAAAACAGAAACAGCCGAAATCGACAAAAAAGGCGGAAAATCCAACAAATTGTACAGAATAACTGAGCCTGGAGAGGCTCGCCGAAATAATACTCCCCAGAGACATCTCAGCTCGCACTCTTGGGCCGAATTCCCAGTGAAAGCTATCAGAGCAAGATCAGCAAGGTTCCCTAATGGAAGCATGATCATCCAAACAGAATATCCGAGTCAAAGGACTTAGACTTCCTCAGTGGAAGATGGCTTTCCAACTCAAGCGATGAGTGAAGCTAAGCCTGCAGAGGCTTTCTAAATAATACTCTGGGATACACAAGATCCTCAATTCCCATTCGCCTACTCAGAGGCACTCCTTCAAAAAAAGAAAATCTAAAAAGATTAATACCCATTCCCCAAGCGGAATTCGGTATTCAGATAAACACCGAACGTCAAGATAATCCACCTAACAGAAGAGGCCAATCAAGATCAATACGACAGAATCCCCCAGCGGATAACAGCCTACGCAGAGGCCACAAAACCAAGAAAATCAAAAAGTCACCCGAATAAGGATAACCGGGATACTCCACCAACGTCGAAAGGACGTCAGCCAATCATAAGGCATCGCTCACCTCAGAAAGAGAATCTTTGTGTCTGCATCCCCAAGGAATCAGAAATTCCCCAGTGGGCACCGACTACGCAATGGAAAGTTGGGACACAAGAACCTATGAGTAACTGCACATCCCCTAGACGGATCCCTGCGTTATCCAGCCCTCAGCGGCACAAAAATCAAAAACAACCGTCGAAGCAGCATCGTGGACTGTGGAGACAAAATCATCTCAAATCCCTGGAGAGGGCAAACTCACGCTACCAAAGTGACCAGAAGCACGGAGGTATGCAACCCTGGGGAGGGCAAACCGCAGACCCTGGAGAGGGCAAACTCACGCTACCGAGGTCGTCAGAAACACCAAGGTATGCACGAGCCTGGAGAGGCGACGACTAATACTCAGCTACCCCGTCGTTAGAAACACGGAGGTATGCAGCTACCGAGGTTGTCAGAAACATCGAGGTATGCACGAGCCTGGAGAGGCGACGACTAATACTCAGCTACCCCGTCGTCAGAAACACGGAGGTATGCAGCTACCGAGATTGTCAGAAACACCGAGGTATGCACGAGCCTGGAGAGGCGGTACTCAGCTACCCCGTCGTCAGAAACACGGAGGTATGCAGCTACCGAGGTTGTCAGAAACACCGAGGTATGCACGAGCCTGGAGAGGCGACGACTAATACTCAGCTACCCCGTCGTCAGAAACATGGAGGTACGCAGCTGCCAACATCGTCAGAAACATGGAGGCATGCACACCCTGGTGGTGTATCTCCTTTAGGCTAGCTCACTTCACTTAGGATGATGAAGGTCAACCAAGGAAGACCCAAGCTCACTCAAGGAAGAGAGAAGAGGATAGGGGGCCATGGAGTTCTTAGGGGACTAAGGAAGGAATAAAGAGGCACAAGGCTCACACAATATCAATAATTTCCAAAGTGGCTACAAGGTGGATGACCTAGAGTACTTATAGAGAGACAAAAGGCATCTAGGGTTTCTTGGGAGAATTTGGCCAAAATTTTGAGGTCCATATACACCCTAAATGAACCCTAAATTCATCCCAAATGAAATGGCTCTCATCTCTCCTAAAAGACTAAAGTACCCTTAGGTCTAGAAAAAGAAAGAAATGGACTTTGACCTTCTAAATTAAAGTTTAAGTCCTAAAATAAATCCTAAGACTAATTTTGCCCCATAATACAAAGGCTAAATATAAATACAAAATAAAATCCTAATATTTAATGTACCCCAAAATACAAGGGCAAAATAGGAAAAGAAAACAACAAACTAAGGAGAGGGTTCAAAATCCACACACATGATGATCATGGCTCTTGGTGTGGTGTGTCCTTCATCCTCCTCTACTCTCCTAGCCATGGACCTTGTGATAGGCCCTATATGATGCTTCAAGGATGGTCCTCCATCACATATTTTATTATTGTGAGGAGTGTATTGAGTCCATGCATACATGTTTTGTTCACAAGATAGTGTGACTCTATGTAGGTGGGATATCGTAGGTTATCTATTTGTGCCTCAGGGAGTGTTATGGTGGGGAAACCTCTAATGGGAATGGTAGGATAACATGGCCAATTGTAACACTTCAATAAGATCCTAATAGACATCCCTTAGTTGAGGTGGTTTAGGGGGGATCACTATTGATGGGTGGTACCAACACTATTCGATGGGGTGGTCCCATTCCATTACTCCTAAGCTATTCTATATTTTTGATGATGACAAGAAGATTAGTACCACATGCATATAAAGTTAGGAGCATGCATTGCACAAGTCTTAAATTATGATTGTGTTATATTGTGTGATTGGATGATAATGAATGATGTATGGTAGAACATCGATTGTTATTATTAACATAAGTGAAAATGATTGACTATGTGAGATGTTATGGATATTATAAAAGTGTGTGTGTATTCCTTTATGCCTTATATATGTATCCTCACTTCCTATATTTGTATGTTTGTTTTGGGTTGAGCTCCACTTGCAAGGCTAGAATAGGTACAAGAAGATGCATTTGACAAGAAAGAGTTATAAAGAGTGGTTTTGCTATAATAATATGACATTGGGCAGAGTTTTAGTTTTAGTAGTTGTTGAATTGTTGAGTTTATATTTAATTATGTTTTATTGTTGGAACTTTATTAAATTAAGAGGTCTTTTTTGTTTTAAGTCAAACAATATTTTATATGTTTTCTTTGTTTAATAAAGTGATGGATAAAGTATTATGAACACTTTTTATAAAGTATCAATGAGAAATGTTTATTATTATTTCTTATTATTTAATTTCTAGAATTTTTATATTATGTTTATTTATTTGGGGTTGAAGGGTGTCCCAATATGAATACCCCTTAACTACATGTGTCATCATATATTCACCTACAAAGATTTCCAAAAATGATGAGCAGTCTAAGTACATGGATTGATTCTATCAAATAAACATGATTTTTTTACACCTACTAAATTAACAACCAATTGGGGTATCAATCTCCAACAACATGGTTTCTTGTATGTCGCTACTTAAACTAGGAAGTCTAGTATTTCTATCAGGGTAGAACAATTTAAGTATGAGTTGTCGCCACCCGCCGAAACGGACCTTTGCATTCGCGACGATGGTTGGACTCTTTTTAGTTTTAGAAATGTTGGATTGTTAGAGCGACTTATTCTCAAACTGAGACCTCATCGAACTAACAATATTTATTAAATGATTCTCACCGACCTATGTTAATCCCAAACGGGACCCTCCATAGATTAGCGGTTTTCGTAAAAAGAAGGGTTCTTGGAGTCGCCACCAATATTTTACTCAAAACATTGGAAAAAGATACAAGGCAATTGATTTTCATAAATCAACTTTGGCCACTACAACCAGAGTCGGGTAAGGGAGTCGGTTACGTGCGAGGAAGGTGTTAGCACCCCACAACGCCCCTTTCGGGTTCCCTATGACGGATTATTTCATAAATAACAGTGTAAAGTTACTAAATTACCCCTATTTATTAGAAACGATTATAGATTAAATATTTACATGATGAAAGCTCTAAACATGCAATGCGACAATCAAAAATCAATAAAAGCGGTAAAAGAAAGGATTTAGAAAGAAACCTCCGAAGCGGGCTTTTATATATATCAGAACAACGTTAGGAGGCTTTTTGGCGCTCCTTCCCACTACACGTCCGCTCGCTCCTTTCCCCTAAAGACAAATTTTTACTATGGAAATCAAAGAGATTTCCCTTCGACTTGTTCGAATCTCAAGCTAATGGCTCATGACTCAAGAACTTCGTCGGATCGGCTCCCGGAGAGATATCTAGGGCAGAGAAAAGCTCAAAAACCCAAGAATACTCAGTAGGAGGGTTGAGGAATGTGTAAAAAGTGTGGAAGGACGTGCCAATGACGTCCTATTTATAGGATTGAGGCGCAATACGGCCTGGGAGGTCAATACGGCCCGTACTGGGTTTTTGAATTACAGTACGGCCGTATTGAATTTGGTACGGCCGTACTGAAGTTCAAAAACTTCAGTACGGCCGTTTTGAGTTCAGTACGGCCGTATTGCAGTTCAAATGGCTCATTACGGCCGTACTGAACCTCTGGGAGGGTGTATTGAGCTCCAATCCTTGCACACCCTTATTCTAAGCTATTCTAAGACTTCTAGACCTACAAAGAATTATCCTAGGGTCTTCCAAGAGTCCTTCCGGCTGACTTTCCTTCGGTCTTTGAGAGTCTTTGAGCTTTATTTCCGACCCGGACAATTTTAGGGGTCTACTGCTGCCCCCCCTTTACTTAGTCGAACGGCTTTTTGGTGTACCGGTTGACAAGTAAAGGAGTTGACCCAATTGTCTGGGGAGTGAGCCACCCTTCCAACTTGTAGTGTCTTCAGGTGGGAAAACTGTTGAGTAGCCTCTCCAGGTTGAGTATTAGTCATCGCCTCTCCAGGCTCGTGCATACTTCGGTGTATCTCCACGACTTCCTTACCCTTGAAGAGATCATCCTTCACGTCATATCATCCTTGTAGAAGAGAAGGAACCAATCACTAGCCCTCATGGAGAAGTTGGTTCCATCATGTGGTATAAAGAGCCATGGTTGTCTTCAAGGGTAACTTGTCTCTACTCTTTTATGTCTTCTAAATGTTTCTTGTCATGTCTATGTCTTCTCATATGTCTTGATGTTATCCTCTCAAATATTTCTTAAAATGATATCTTCTTGTTGAGTGGTTCATTGTTGGTTCATGAGCCTCCCTTGTTGTGCTCTAGGTTTCCTTTAAAATAGGTTCTTGTGTGCTTTCCTTCATTTTCATCTTTTTTGGAATTTTTTTTTCAAAAATATGATGAACACTTTATAAACCCTATTTTAATCTTTGTTTGTCCAATTTTTTTCTAAAGTTTGTGTTTCCCTCACTTTTTTTCACCCAAATACCAAGTATATGCATAACATCTTCACTTGATGTATGTAACATGGAAATGAATGATGCATGTTTCCTCTCCTAAGTGGCTAGGCAAAAATTTTGCATGTTCTTAGAGGTCATTCATGCATGTTATTTAGTTCATGACATGTTCTAAAAGTTTGTTGAATCTCATGTGGATTTGTCTCCTATACATGCATGGTTAGCCACCCCTACATGCTCATTATTACATGATCATCCCTTATCCTTTGTATGACAACCAAGTAGTGTTTTGTGCTAAAAAAATTTGCCAAGAATGTGTGTGTGTTTTCTGAAAAAAACTACATCAAATTAGTACATAGTACAAGACACATTCCACCTTACAAAAGTTGCTTTTTGCATGCCACTTTTCCTTTTTGTCTCCTACTTTTTGTGTAAAACTCAAGCAACATACAAGGTTAAAATTTAAAAAAAAAAAAAAAAAAAAAAAAAAAAAAAAAAAAAAACTGACCAAGGTTGGACTTCCTTGTGTTTTGTCTCATCAATATTCCCCTTGAGTTTAGCCTTTCTAATTAAGCATTTTTAGTTTTTATTTCTTGGCCTCCTTTCTTAATCTTGGTTGGTTTGTTTCACTTGGTGTAGATGAAGCCTACTTCCACACTTCCATGCAATTTTGGGGAAGATTGAGTTAGAGGAGTTGGCCGTGAAATCCAAAGAACTTTGGGAGGGATCCATCACAAACTTAGAGTGCCAAACACATTGGGAGGAAACTAACCAAGTTTGCTCATTATGAAGGGAATACCAAATTGGAGCTTGAAGTTTTTTTTTTTTTTACTCTTTCCTTTTGCGTCAATTTGTGTTGTTTTGTTTGGGCCACTTGTGTCTTGGTCCTTATTCATTCAATTGGGTTGTAATTGGCTCTTAAATTAATTAATTTTAGGAGTAGTTTCATTTAGTACTTGTGGAAGTGTCTTGAAAACCCCCAAGGTCACTTCAAGCTTCCACCCTAGGACTTCCGACTAGTATATATTTTATTGCTTTCCTTTAATTCTCTTAGTTGTTAGCATAATTCCTTAGGTTGTTGTATGTTCGTTTAGAGGCTTCCAAAGTTGCCTACTAGGGGTCCGAACACACACTCACTCTTGTTGTGCTAAAATTGTTTTTGTGAGAGAAGTGAAAAGGGGCTTAGTGATTTCTACTTGAAAAAGCTTGGTTTTTAAGAGATCCTTTGTAGTCCACCTCTCTTGATAGTTCACTTTGTGCACTTAGGCCTCCTATCACTTTTCTTGCCCTCAAAAAAATCTTTTGAATAGACCTTATATCACTCACTCTTTGGGAAAATATTTTCAAGAACCTCTTTGTGAAAACCTTTCTTGATCAAAGATGAGAGATCATTCAAGTGTACGTGGACAAAACACCCATAGTAGTAGACATAGTCTTAGGGATGAACTTAAAGAACTTAGGGAATACATAAAAAGAAAAGAAGAAGAAAATGAAAAAAGAGAGGAAGAATATAAGACAAAAGAGAGCGAAAATGAGAAAAATAATAAGGAAATAAAAGAGTGCTAGAAAAACTAGTCATGGGAGGGGCGAAGTTGGGGGATTCAACCCAAGGGTTCCCCCAACTAGGCCCCAAAGAGGCAATGGAGTGAGAACCCCTAGAAGTGAAAATTAGGGTAGTCAACACCCTACAAACCCCCCAAGTGATAGCTATTATAGTAGTCATCACAATGATGATTACTATCAAAGGCCACCAAGAACACAAAGACCAAGGGAGTCTTCCAATAAGGAACCCAATATTACTCCTCCCTCATTTCATGGAAAAGAAAATGTTGAAACATATTTAGATTGGGAAATGAAAGTTGAACAACTTTTTTCTTGTCATGGAATAAGTGAAGAGAAAAAGGTTTCTTTGGAAATCCTTAGCTTCCAAGGGCATGCTATGTATTGGTGGACCTCCTTGGAAAAAGAAAGAAGATTGCATCATGAGCCCCCAATACAATATTGGAATGAACTCCGTAGTGCCTTAAGAAGGAGGCATATTCCTCCATACTATGATCGTGAGCTTATGAATAAGCTTCAAAGGTTGAAACAAGGGTCATCCAGTGTGGAGGAATATAGGCACCAAATGGAGTTACTCATGACACTAGTGCAAAATAGGTATTTTAAGTTGGTTATTTTGGGGTTTTTACGTCAGAAAAATGTCCGACGTTAATGCAGGAGACGTAAATTCACGTCAGATCCACCATGCCCGACGTAAAATGGTTTCCCACATCCCCGTCATCAGCGACGTCTACCTTTCTCGCGTCGCCGATCAGAAGCCCTCGGTCGGCTTCGAGGCCGTCTTCTTGGCCCTCTACGTGCACGAAACAACCTCACGCGACCTTATATACAAACCCCAGCATCAAAACAAACCACGCAAAATGCAACCAGAAAACACAAAAGTGCAACAAACCACGCAACCAGAAATGCAACAAAAAATTCAACCAAAAATGCAACCACAAATGCAACCAGAAACACAACCACAAACCAACCACAAAGTTAACCAAAACCCTAACCTCAAATGCCAAATCCATCGGTCAAAACGTCAAGAACGCCCCACAACATGACTGGAAACGCCCACAACCCTCGCGGGAAAGCAGAGTCACTAGAAACGACCATAAACCTCGCCGGAAAGTAGTGAACTCAAACGCCCTTCATATCTCTGTTATGTACAAATGCCACGTGCAAAGAAGACGAAGTGCATCTGGGGAAATTAAAAGGCTATTTTACGTCAGACTACACCTGGGGCCGATGTAAAATTGAAAATTTATGTGGGGTGTTGATAGACCATGGGCCAAAGGCCCAATCACTAGAGCTATGGCTAGGAGCATTCAAGGAGAGTTGGACCTCTTGAAGACTAGTGGGCTTCTCAAGCCCAAGGTACTCTTCACTTGCACTACTCTATCATGAAGAGAAGGCCTAGTTCTACTTGTGTATATTTTGTACATAGTTCTCTTGTATAGGTTATTTTTGCCTTTGTATTTATGAGGCACTTTACTTATTTTAATTAGTTATTGTATATTGATTTTAGGGTGGGTTACATGGAGAGTTTAACTCCATTTAACCTCCTTTGTAGATACACTCATTTTCTATTTTTTCAGTAGGGAAAAAGGGGTGGCATTTAGCAATGCTTGAGGGTGTGACTAGTAATTAGGCCAGAATTAGGCCTAGGCAAAATTTTATATATTAGACTCATTTTTCTCCTAATTTTTCATAGATTTGATTTAGCTAGGTCTCATCTACATTGGATGAACCTAACTAAACCATATCAACATTTTTCAAATTCGTTTTGGAGCAAATTGTAGTCACTGGCCCGCCTAGCTCCTTGGTTCCATTTTTCGCCGAATTAGCTTCTCCTTCTCAAGCTTAGAATCTTGAAGCACATTCTTAGCTTGCTTACCAAGCAAGCTAAGTGAGTAGCTTGCTCTCCAAGTTTCTAAACCTTGGACGGTCAAGCTAACCTCACCATGGTTCCTACTGAACCATGGTTAAGGTTAGCTTGCTCTCTAAGCTACCTCTCCCTATATATTTCTAATTCCTTCATTGTAGCTCACTTTTGACATTTATTAGATTTAGAATTCATAATTCTCTCTCATTTTCAAGAGTCCAAATCCGTGAGAACTTTTCTCTTAGTTCTCTCTCAAGGTTCTTCACTTTGAAGCTTGGTTCCTCAAGCTTCTTCACGTTCTCCAAGAGGTGACCGAACCACCTTGGTGTTTCTTCTCCATTGAAGGTTTCTTCAAGGAGCTTCACGTCACATTTTCAAGGTTTCCTCAAGAGTAGAACGGTCTTGGAATGGAGCACTTGAAGATTCATCAATCTTCTCCAAGTAATTCCATCATTTTTGGTATCTAGAGCCTAGTGCTCTTGAGGTTATGTGTCTTGTTCTCTAAACTTGAATCCGTGTTGTTGTTCTCTTCTTTTATATGTCTATTGTGTTTGTTGAATGGATCTAGGTCTTATACAATTTTTGATGGATCCTATATGTCTCATATGAATTAATTGATTCATGTTTGCTTGTTCCTAATTCTTCTTGAATCAATTTTTTTGTGCGCCTAGGTTCTCCTTAAAATTGTGCATTTTTTATGTTTTTTTGAGTCTTCTCCATTCTTAACATGTGTCCGTGAGTGGACAACATTCATTTAGCATTGATTTTGTTTTTGAATCACTTGTTTTGTCTAGAAGTCATGTGTAGTCCTTTTACATGTTGAAAATTCCTAGACTAGCTTGTTTGACCTAATTTTTGTGTTGTTTGTGAATCATTGTGATGGCAACTCCAAGTGGAAAGGATTGATGTTCTCCACTCCTTGAGTTGCTCGGCCTTATGATCACTTCCTTGAGGTGATGAAGAGATGGATTGTTCACGGAAGGAAAGAAGAAGATGAAGATGGAAGGAGAAGGAAGCACTTGAGCTAAAGGAGCAAAAGATTGCTCACAAAGTTTGACCTAATTTCCTAGAAGAAAGTTAAGAAACTTTCGGTCAAGGTGACTTTCAGGGAGAGACTTGGCTGAATAATTTTTCAGAAATCTCATTCATGATTCAAAGTGATTACATAAGAATGAAGGTGTCAATATATAATCCAAATAAGCAAGCTAGTGGCGCCTAAATTCAAATGTCCATCTTTGGCGCCAATATTTGAATTTCAAATGGCATTTGAAATTCAAATTTTGGTGTACCATGTGCATATCCAAAATTTATGGCAACTAGCATCATCTAAGTTGCATTTGAGACTCATTTGATGTGTATTTAGGGTGCACATGTTCAGCTCATACAAGCTTAAAACATGTGACCTAAATTCATGCCAAATGACATCTTAATGAAACTTAGATTTAGCCTAAATGACTTAATATTGAAAACCTTCTAAATTCCTAATCTAATGGCCTAAATACAATGGCCAATCAAATACAATATAAAGGAAAAATTACAAGGATTAAAATGAGCCTAATATTGGGTACCAAAAGCCCAAATGCCCATGAAGCCCAAAACTAGGCCCAATAAGCCTTAGGCCCAATAAGTCTGTGGCCCAAAATGCTATCCTAAATGGTCCAAAATACAAGACCCAAAATATAGGAAACCTATACTAACATGATATATACAAAACATAAAGACATAGCTATAACAAGATGTGGCCCATGTGAAGCTCAACTTGGGCCTTCCAAGCCCATCGGGCCCATTGGGCCTTGACTGGCCCAACCCTTCATGTCTAGCCAACTCCTCTTGGCTCCTTCAATGTGTCACCCCTTGCCTTCCTAGGCATGATTCCATCACATTGTTTGGTGCATCTTTTTGCTTTATAAATCTGAGCCTACTTAAATGTTCTTTTGCTTTATATGATTGAGTTCGTGATTTGCTATTAGTTCAAGCAAATTTCATAGAGTCAGGTTTCTTACATGTCTTGATAAAAGTTTGTCAACAAAAATTTGTTAAACACTAATTCCTATTAGGTTTCTTTGAGTCTTGTTTGTGGCTGAAACTTTTAGCATGTTTTAAGAATTAAAAAACAGAGGCAAAACAGAGGTGTATGTGTTCTAAATGTATGAGAAAAACAAAATAAAGAGTGCTTAAAAATTGACCAACAAAATAACACAAAATTTTGAAGCACTAGTTGAACATTACTTTTGAACACCTCTTGTTTTGTGTGAAAATTTTTGCAGCAGATTTTTATGCTTAAATCTGAGATTCATACTTGATTAAAAGGCATTAAACTACTGTGTTAACAAAGAAAAATAAAGAACAAAAGAAATTTCAAAAGAAAACAAAAGGAAAGAACACAAGAAAAAGCCAAGGAGTGAAAATTTTGTGTAACCTTGCTCTCGGATTTTGGTGTGTTTGACTTGACATTTTATGTCCAGCCACTTATTGAATGATTTGATTCTTATTTTCTTTTATAATCTTAGCTTTTATTTTGTAATCTACTCTAGTGCCATTGATAGGTTATCCTTTGTGTGCTAGCCTTTCAAAATATGCTTTAATTGTTGCTTGTCTTTCTTTGGATTTCTTTCTAGTCTTGTCTCATTTCTTTCCACCAATTGGTGTAGCTATTCCTAATTGTTCATTTTCATTTTTTGCATGAATATTCCAACATCTTAAGGTGTGTTGAGTGCCTCTTGGAAGGTGTTGAAGTCCAAGCTCAAGGAAAACCAACATTAAAGGCTTTTGGTAGTAACCTAGGAGTTTTGCTTCTTCGTTGGAGTGGACTCTTGGAAATTCAAACACCTAGGAGTAATCATCATCAAGGTTACTTCTAAAGAGGAGTGAAACACCTTGTGAGGACTACAAATTCGTGGCTGGATTGAAGGAAGAAGGAGCAAATTTTTTGTGAAAATTTGTGAAAATTTAGTAACAAATTTAGTGACGGAAATTTCCTTTCAAAATTTTTCAACACCAAATCCGTCTCTAAATTTGTCACTAATTTAGTGGCTAATTTTGTTTTCTTAAAATTAGGTGCAGCCACTAATTTCATTTCAAGTGAATTTGCATTTCATTTGAATGTGAATTTACATTTCATTTGGTGCAAATTTACATTTCCATCTAGTAAATTTTTCAACTTCTCATTTTTGTACAAGGCCTTTATTTGGGAGTGTCTTGGAGTGCCTTTGGTGTATCTCCATCTCTCCTTAGAGTTTTCAAGTAGGTAATTTCATTTAGTACATGTGAGAGTGGTCCTTGGAAGTCTTTGGTACTTTCCAAGCTCTCACCTAGGTTTACTTGCTTTAAATGCCTAGTTTATGTTTTCTTGTCTTTAAGTTTTCTTGAAATTTAGGTTTTCATGCAATTTATGTTTTAAGAAATTTATGTTTTAAGAAATTTATGTTTTCAGCAATTTAAGTTTTCAAGCAATTTATGTTTTCATGTCATTTATGTTTTCAAGCATTGATAAATTGTACACTTTAGGCACTTGTATGTTATTTTCTTTTTAAAAAATTTCTTTGTGAAAATTGCTTTGTGCAAGGAAAAAGTACAAAGGGGTTAAGAGATTTTTACTTGAAGAGACTTGGTTATTAAGTGGCTCTTTAGTAGCACACCTCCCTCCAAAGTTCAATTTGTACTCTTAGACCTCCAAGTTCCAAGTCTAGCACTTCCAAAAATATTATTTTCTATAAAAACTATTTTTGTGTGAAAATCCTTTTTGTCTAAAAATGTCTCAAGATTCCTCTCCTAGTGAAAGTGAAGGCTCTCCAAAAAGTCTTTCGTATATAACCAAAGAGCTTAAATCACTTAAACTATGGAGAAAGCAAGAGGCCATTCAAAAAGAAAAAGAGAAAATTGAAAGAGAAGGCCAACTTGCTTATTTAGAGGAAGAATTGAGAATTGTTAGGCAAGAGGAGGAAAAACTTAGAGAAGAAATGAAAAAACATAAAAGAAGGAGTAGGAGCTCACATTCCCAATATACATCCTCTAATGAAAGCATGAATCAAGGGGATCACTACCAACCCACACCTAGAAGGACTATAAGGCTTAGGGAAGTCAAAGTTGACCTCCCACAATTCTTTGGAAAGGATGATGTGGAGTTATACCTAGATTGGGAGATGAAAGTTGAGCAACTTTTTGCTTGCCATAAGGTGAGTGAAGAGAGGAAAGTCCCTCTGGCTACCCTTAGCTTCCAAGGGCATGCCATGTATTGGTGGACTACATTAGAGAGAGAAAGGCGCTTCCATAATAATCCTCCTATACAATATTGGAATAATCTTAAGAGTGCCATGAGGAGGAGGCACATTCCCACCTACTATGGAAGGGAGCTTATGAATAAGCTCCAAAGGCTCCAACAAAGAGATATGTCTGTAGAACAGTACAGGCAACAAATGGAGCTTTACATGATGAGGGCTTGCATTAGGGAAGAGGAAGCTACAACTGTAGCTAGATTCTTAAGTGGTCTTAATTTAGAGATAAGAGACCAAGTGTAGCTACTACCCTATAGGGACCTAAATGACTTGGTCCAACTTTGTGTAAGGGTAGAACAACAAAGAATGAGAAAATCTTCTTATAAAAGAGATAGCTCCCACTCTTCATCTCTAAAGAAAGATCACAAGAGGGAGGGAAAACCTTTTGATAAAAAGAAAAATTTTGAACCCTCCAAGAGTCTAGCTATAGAAAAAGATAAAGGAAAGGGGAAGGTCAGTCCACACACTAGTTCTAGGACTAATGATATTAAATACTTTAAGTGTCTAGGGAGAGGCCACATTGCCTCCCAATGCCCCACCAAGAAGGTCATGATCATGAGGGGGCATGAAACTTGTAGTAGTCAAGAGGAGACTACTACTTCTTATAGTAATAGTCAGGAAGAAGCAAGTGAGCATGAAGGGAATGTGGAGGACATTTTTCCCTATGAAGGGGAGCTCTTAATGATTAGGAGACTCCTCAACAACCAACCTAGCGGTACCCTATGAAAAAAGGAGAACATTTTTCATACTAGATGCAAATTTTTAAATAATGCATGTTCTCTAATTATTGATAGTGGCTCATGGTGCAACTATTGTAGCACTAGGTTGGTTGAGAAGTTGGATTTAACTACTAGTCCCCACCCTAAACCTTATCAACTTCATTGTCTTAATGAGGATGGTGACATAGTAGTTGACCAACAAGTAAAGGTCAAGCTTTCCATTGGGAATTATGAAGATGAGGTGCTATGTGATGTAGTACCAATGGAAGCTTGTCATATCTTATTAGGAAGGCCATGGCAATTTGATAAGAAAACCATGCATAATGGCCTTACTAACGAGATTACCTTTACTCATAGAGAAAAGAAATTTGTGCTTTATCCTCTTTCTCCTCAACAGGTGGTTGAAGATCAAGTACAAATGAAACTCAAAAGAGATAGTGAAAAAAGATTTCAAAAAAAAGAAGAAAAGAGAAAAAAAAAGTCCATGAAAAATAAGGATAAAGAGGAATCTAGGGAGAAAAGAGTTCCCTCCCTAGAGGTTGTTACTTAAGAGAAAGAAATTTCTAAACAAACCCTCTTGATTCAACAACCCTCTTTTATCTTTCTTTGGAAAGGAATTCTCACTTGCACTGCCACATCTAGTGGACATGAGACTTTACCTAAGGGGGTAAAAATTCTTCTAAAGGAATTTGATGATCTATTTCCTCCCGAGGGTCCAATGGGCCTTCCTCCTTTAAGAGGCATAGAACATCAAATTGATTTGGTGCCTGGAGCTAGCCTACCCAATAGGCTTGCCTATAGGACCAACCCCCAAGAGACTAAAGAAATAGAGTCTCAAGTCCAAGAGTTGTTGGAAAAGGGCTTGGTTCGAAAGAGCTTAAGTCCTTGTGTTGTACCTATGTTGTTGGTCCCTAAAAAGGATGGGAAATGGAGAATGTGTTGTGATAGTAGGGCCATCAACAACATAACTGTAAAATATAGACATCTTATCCCTAGGCTTGATGACATGCTTCATGAGCTTCATGGAGCCATCATATTTTCTAAAGTTGATCTTAAAAGTAGGTATAATCAAATTAGAATTAAAGAAGGAGATGAATGGAAAACCACTTTCAAGACCAAATTTGGGCTATATGAATGGCTAGTGATACCCTTTGGGCTCACCAATGCTCCTAGTACTTTCATGCGTCTCATGAATCATGTCTTTAGGGATTGTATAGGTAAGTTTGTTGTAGTTTATTTTGATGATATCCTTATATATAGTAGGTGCCTAAGTGATCATCTAGGACACTTAAGGCAAGTCTTCCATATACTTAGAAAAATCAAATTTTTGGAAATCTAGAAAAATGTACCTTTTGTGTAGATAGTGTTATTTTATTAGGGTTTATTATTAATAAAAAAAAAAAGGGTTCATGTGGACCCCGAGAAAATCAAGGCCATCCAAGAATGGCCTACTCCTAAAAGTGTTGGAGATATTAGGAGCTTTCATGGTTTCGCAAGCTTCTATAGAAGGTTTGTTCCTAATTTCTCCACACTTGCCTCTCCATTGCATGAGTTAGTGAAGAAAAATGTAGAATTCATTTGGGGAGAGCAACAAGAGAAAGTCTTTCTAACTTTAAAGGATAAGCTCACCCATGCATCACTTCTAGCTCTTCTCGACTTTTCAAGAACTTTTGAGCTAGAATGTGATGCCTCTGGAGTTAGCATAGCGGCAGTTTTGTTACAGGGTGGGCACCCAATTGCTTATTTCAGTGAAAAACTTAAAGGTGCTGATGTATGGAAAACCGCAAGTGTACGGTTGTCGTCAAGTAATAAATATCGAATCACAGGGACTACGTGTTTGACCTAGAATTACTAGTATTTTAATTTGAATTTTAAAACAGATTGAATTTTTGTTTTGAGATGATAAGATCAGATTTGATGGTAAAAGAGATAGTAATGCAATTAATGAATAAGATAAAACTTTAAGATAAGATAAGGAGATTTCCGGGAATCTAGGGTTCGCACAAAGAGTTCCAACAATATTGAATTATTATTTTCATTAATTAATTCTATTCCATCTTGAAGGTAGTCTTAACCTAATTTAATCCTTGCACCTTCTCAGGCTACGAGGACGTGTTTAATTAAAATTAATCTCTACTCTCGTAGTAATTACGTTCAATTAAACCCATTAAGATCTTTGTTAATCTATTGCTCCTCGAAAGCTTAAATCAACTCTCGTGATTTAACACTCAAGTCTGTTCCTTTAGGTTCCGATAATTAGGTTCTCCTCTCAGTTCATCCCTAATTATCTATGATTATGAAAATTAAGATTAATTGTTTATCATAATTATAATCAAGTTCTCCTCTCAGTTCATCCTTAATTAATGTTATTATGAAAACAATAATATTAAAGTTCATATATAAAATATAAAAGAACAGATCAAGAATTGGAATAAAATTAAGAAACTGAATAATGCATTAATAAAGAGGTTCTCAGAGGCTAAGCCCTGATCCCAGAAAAAGGGAAACTACTCACAGGAGTTCATAGTAGTTCTCCAAGAAAAGAAGAATAAAAGAAAAGCAAACCTTAGAGTCGATGGCACAGGCGCCCAACCTTCTCCAAGTGTCAAAAACTAAAAAAAACTGTCTCCGAAACAAAAGTCCCCGTTCTAGGCTAACCTCATCTAATTTATAACCTAAAAGGGTAAAAAGGTAAAACTACCAAGATAAAAATTACAAAGATAAAATAAAAATAAAACATAAAACTTAAAAAGCTGGGACGCGAAGTGAATCACGGCCGTGACTGAGAATCACGACCGTGATCTTCTCTGGAGCACATCTATGAAGGGTCAGTGGCGTTCACGGGTGTGATTGGGAGTCACGGCCGTGATTTTCTCTGGTGAATCACGGGCGTGATTTAGAATCACGGCCGTGATTTTCCCTGTAGCTCAGCATTTCCTCTTTAATTCTTAAATCTTGATCCTGCTCAGAGAAAACACAACACATACCAAGAAAAGCATAAAATAGGAAAATGATATAAAAATTTATTTAAAACATGAAAGATATGCATGATTATGCTATGAATTCTTGTGAATTAAAGTGCTAAAATACGAGTAAAATACACAACATCAGGTGCCTCCCTTAACTACCCTACCTATGACAAAGAGCTCTATGCTTTGGTTAGGGCCCTTCAAACTTGGGAACATTACCTCATTCCTAAGGAGTTTGTCATTCATAGTGACCATGAGTCACATAAGTATTTGAGGGGCCAAGGAAAACTCAACGAAAGGCATGCTAAGTGGGTAGAGTTCTTGGAACAATTTCCATATGTGATCAAACACAAGAAAGGGAAAAATAATATTGTAGCTGATGCCCTTTCTAGGAGACATACTTTGTTAGTCTCCCTTGGATCTCAAATCTTGGGATTTGATCACATTAAGGAATTGTATTCCAATGATCTTGAGTTTAATGAATTTTATACCCGATGCTTGGCAAAGCCTCAAGGAGGTTTCTATATTTCTGAGGGGTACTTGTATAAAGAAGGTAGAATATGTATACCCCAAGGATCTATTAGAAAACTCCTTGTTAAGGAAAGTCATGAGGGTGGTCTCATGGGGCACTTTGGAGTTGAAAAGACTCTAAGTTTTTTAAAGGAAAAATTCTTTTGGCCCCATATGAGAAGGGATGTTGAAAGGTTTTGCTCTAGATGTATAGCTTGCTTGCAAGCAAAGTCTAAAGTAATGCCTCATGGATCCTATTCATCCTTGCCTGTTGCTAACTCTCCATGGGTTGATATAAGTATAGACTTTATTTTGGGCTTGCCCAAGACCCAGAGAGGCATGGATTCTATTTTTGTGATAGTGGACAGATTTAGCAAAATGGCCCATTTTATACCCTGTCACAAAATAGATGATGCAAGAAACATAGCAAGACTCTTCTTCAAGGAAGTGGTTAGACTTCATGGTATACCCAAAACAATTGTTTCAGATAGGGACACGAAGTTCCTTAGCCATTTTTGGAAAACTCTATGGAGTAGGCTAGAAACTAAACTACTTTCCTCAACTACTTGTCATCCCCAAACTGATGGGCAAACAGAAGTAGTTAATAGATCTCTATCTACAATGTTAAGGGCAGTCCTTAAAGGTAACCATAAGTCTTGTGATGAGTACTTGCCCCATATTGAATTCGCTTATAATAGGGTAGTCCATAAGACTACCAAAATCTCACCTTTTGAGGTTGTTTATGGTTTTAACCCTCTCACTCCTTTGGACCTAATACCCCTACCAGATTCTTCTCACTATTTTCATAAAGAAGGGGTATCTAGGGCTAATTTTGTAAAGAAATTACATGAGAAGGTTAAAACACATATACAACAACAAATGAGAGAACTGCTTTAGAAAGAAGCAAAGGTAAGACAAATCTCATTTTTTAGGAAGGAGATTGGGTTTGGCTTCATTTGAGAAAGGAAAGATTTCCTTCTCAAAGGAAGTCTAAACTCAATCCAAGAGGAGATGGTCCCTTTCAGGTCCTCCAAAGAATCAATGATAATTCTTACAAGCTAGATCTTCCTAGTGATTATGGAGTAAGTAACACTTTTAATGTCAGTGATCTTATTCCCTTTGCAGGTTATGATGAGGAAGATGACCCTACAGATTTGAGGACAAATCCTTCTCAAGAGGGAGGGGATGATAGACCATAGGCCAAGGGCCCAGTCACTAGAGCTATGGCTAGGAGCATTCAAGGAGAGTTGGACCTCTTGAAGACTAGTGGGCTTCTCAAGCCCAAGGTACTCTTCACTTGGACTACTCTATCATGAAGAGAAGGCCTAGTTCTACTTGTGTATATTTTGTACATAGTTCTCTTGTATAGGTTATTTTTGCCTTTGTAATTGTGAGGCACTTTACTTACTTTTATTAGTTATTGTATATTGATTTTAGGGTGGGTTACTTAGATAGTTTATTTCCATTTAACCTCCTTTGTTGATACACTCATTTTCTATTTTTTCAGTAGGAAAAAAAGGGTGGGATTTAGCAATGCTTGAGGGTGTGACTAGTAATTGGGCCAGAATTGGGCCTAGGAAAATTTTTACATATTAGACTCATTTTGCTCCTAATTTTTCATAGATTTGATTTAGCTAGGTCTCATCTACATTGGATGAACCTAACTAAACCAAATCAACATTTTTCAAATTCGATTTGTAGCAAATTGTAGTCACTTGCCCGCCTAGCTCCTTGGTTCCATTTTTGGTCGAATTAGCTTCTCCTTCTCAAGCTTAGAAGCTTGAAGCACAAGCTTCTCCTTAGCATGCTTACCAAGCAAGCTAAGTGAGTAGCTTGCTCTCCAAGTTTCTAAACCTTGGACGGTCAAGCTAACCTCACCATGGTTCCTAGTGAACCATGGTTAAACTTCCTACATCCTCTTGGCTTGTGGAGCCATGGGAAATTTTATGACTTTTCTACTTTTTAATCTTTTCCAAAAGTTTAGCCTCTTGTTGCTTAACCTTTTGTATCTCCTCTTCAAGGACAGCAAGTTGTACTTCTCTTTCAATTCTTTCCTTTTCTTTAGTGAGTACTTCTTGCTTCCTCCAAATTTTTAGTGATTCTACCTCCTTAACAATTTGGGAAAAACTTTTTGGAGATTCCAAATCACTACCACTTTGAGAATGATTACTCATGGTTAAGTAGTAAGAGTTTTATATGTTATGCAAAAGAAAAATGTTTTTTTGGACTTTTCTAGGAACAAGACTAGCACTTGGAGGTCTAAGTGTACAAATTGCACTATCAAGGGAGGTGAGCTACTAAGAGCCACTTAATAACCAAGCCTTTTCAAGTGGAAATCACTAAACCTCCTTATGGTAATCTCAATTCCACAAAACTTTTCAAAAAAAAATTTTAATGCTTTATGATTTTCAAAATTTTCTTGATTTCTATCTAAAACGTGAGCAATTAGGAGCTACACAAACTAGTCGAATCAAACAAATATAGAAATCAAAAATAAAAATTAAACAATAGCAAAGATCAAGGTCAACAAGTTAGTCGGTTTCCTAAGTGGAAGCTTGAAATCATATGAAATTTTGAAGCCACTTCCACTAGATCTACACGTGAGTGATCTATAAGGAGTTAGATATACCTGACCAGCTTTTTAATACTCCCTCTAAGCTATTACAATTTGATGAAATTAAAAGAAAATAACAAGAAAAAAAATGCAAAACACAAAACAAGGTTTAGTGACGGATTTGCTAGAAATTTAGCAACGGAATTAGTGATGGATTTTCCAGCCACTAATTTCTTCCTTCAATCCGCTCCAATTCTTGAAATCCTTGATGATCCTTGCAACCTGCACAGTTTGAAAAACAAGAAAAAATCAAAGCAATGGCTCCTCTCAATGATTAGGAAAGTTCACTCTTATGATGGAAATTTAGAAGTTTAGGTCACCAAATTAGGTCAAATTTCTAAGTCCTTTAGTCTTAGGCCTAGCAATACTCCTCTCCTAATCTTGTTGAGTCAATGTTTGATTCTCTTGCAAGGATTTGAAGCCACTTCCAGCACGGATCAATTTTGAAAGAAAACTTGGACAAGCAACAAAAGCACAATTAGAACAAGCTTATACAAAAAAATCAAAGAATGAGGTGTATTTAGACAAGACTCAAAGATAGCCAAGAATTCAAATCTGAAAATTAAGACTCCAATGAAGGCTAGAACTCAAAAAGAATGTTCCTAGATAAGCACTAGAATGGATTAACAAAACCAAAAAGAATTAGAAGAAATCACCAAAATAGTAGATCCAAACACTTAGTGAAATTTTGATTCTCACTTTTGTAGTCTTCTCGTCTTTTTCCTTTTTGTTTTGCTTTCTTTCTTATTTTTTTTTTTTAACTTTTGTTTTTCTGAATTCAAAATGTAATTCCAGAGAAGATAAATTTCCTTTTACACCAAAAATTTCACAAAAACAAATGTTCACAAACCGGATCTACAATCATTAAGAGTTTCAAATGAAAATTTTCAATTTCTAGTACATTAATGATGAAAGTGATTTTGGATTCTTTTGTATTTTGTTTTCTTTTCTTTTTATAACTCTTTTGATTCAATTTGATCTGTATTTTCTCTGTTTTCCAGCAATCAATTTTTCAGAATTTGAATCCAAAACAAACAATGCACTAGAAATAGGTATATCACTTAAAATCTCAAAGAAACAATGATTGAATTAAGATTTGAATTGGAATTTGAAATTTGAAAACTCTTTAAACACAATGGAAACCTAACTCTAGGAATTCATCAATGATATAATGATGAATATTAACTCAAAAATGTAAAGATAAAAGCACACAAGCAAAGCACATATAGGAACAATATGACTCTCAGCCAAACTCAAAAATTACTCAAAAATTTTCAGCATAAAATCACAAGCACATCTTGAAAGTTTTTGACATTTTCAAGAACTAAACATGACTTAGACAAACTTAAGATTCAAAACTTAAAAGAAAACACATGCATATGACTCAAATTGACCGAATCAAACAATCAAAATTAACAATGACTCAAATCAAAGAAAATTGGCACAAGTTGAATCCTAACACATTTTGATTGCGGATTTGAATCAAAATGCAATCAAACACTTGGATCTATGGAGAATTGATTTTCCTAAATCTAAGACTAGGCTTTCTAAGGTGACTTTGAGAGAGAGACTTGGCTGAAAATTTCAGTAATCTCATTAATCATTCAAAGTGATTTTACAAATGAGGAGAATCACCTAAATAGGCCACGGAATGGAGCTCATTGGCGCCTAAGTCAAGCCACACATGTTGGCGCCTAAATTTGAATTCAAACTTGAGCTTAAGTTTAGCTTAAATGACTCAAATGTAACTTAAATGACTTCCAAATGAAACCTAGTTTAGCTTAAGTTTCCCATTTAAATAATTCTTGCATAATCCTATTCTAATGGCCTAAATACAATGGCCAAGCAAATACAATGGAAAGGAAAAATTACAAGAATGAAAATGAGCCCAATATTGGGTACCAAAAGCCCAAAGGCCCATGAAGCCCAAAACTAGGCCCAATAAGCCTATGGTCCAAAATGCAACTCTATGTGGTCCAAAATACAAGACCAAAATATATGAAACCTATACTAATATAAGAAAATGGATACATCAAGGTATGGCCCATGTGAAGCTCAACTTGGGCCTTCCAAGCCCATCGGGCCCATTGGGCCTTAACTGGCCCAAACCTTCATGTCTAGCCCATTTCTCTTGGATCCTTCAAGGTATCACCCCTTGTTTTCCTAGGCATGATTCCATCAACGCACTATACGGCCTCTACGCGGCGACCTCGCCATGCTGGAATGTGCTACCTGCGTCACGCGCATCGATGACATCTGCCGCCAAACCTGTGGCGGTGCCGTGCAGTTCGATGGCTGCTTCATCAAGTACGACAATGCACCTTCTTCGGCGTCCAGGACAAGGCAGTGGTGCTCAAGAAGTGCGGGCCCTCCGTCGGCTACAACCCCGACGCCATAGCCAGTCGCGATGCGGTGCTTGCTGGCCTCTCCAACGGTGGCGGGATCTTCAGGGTGGGCAGCTCCGATGACGTGCGAGGCATGGCGCAGTGCATCGTCTGGCCCATTCTCTTCACAGTTCCCTCGTCGCTTACCTCACCTTCTTCTGCTACTTCCTCTCCAGCTTCGTCGCCGATTCCCTCTCCTTTTTCCTCTCATAGATTTCCATATGCATAAATTGCACGATTTCATGTTTTGTTTGTGGTGTTAGGTTGTGTTGGCTGCTCAATTGTTTTGTTGGACTGGATCGGTCATGGTGTGTTTGAAGTAATGGGTTTATGGATTTTGATTAGGTAAGGTTGTGGATTTTGGTTTTGATTATTTGTTTCTATTAGAAACGTGCATCGGCTCTATTGGACAACCTTGTGCAAGCTTTTCTGATGGCGCCTTTCTTTGTGTACCCCAGGCCCGTTTATGAGGTGAGCTTCCTGGAGTCTTTTCCGGAGGAGATGTCGTGCAAGGCCAGGGGAAGACGTCGATCGAGGTGGCGAATCACGTGAAGAAGGTATTGGGGGATGTGTTAGGGTTCGAGTGTACCGGGTTGACTAGGAAGGATAAGTATATGTTTGAATGTTGAGTCTCTCTATGGTACCAAGAAGTAATGAGATAATTATGGGATTCAATTGATTGATATAGAAAAGGTAATTAGCAAGCAAGCAAATAACAATTGGTATTATTTTTGGTGGGGTTTTGTTATGATAATGTCGTAAGTATTTCCAATGTTGTGCTCAATCTTTCTTTATGTCACTTTGGTTTGGGACCCTTTAAATAAGGGAAATGTTTTTAGATAGATTCTTAAAATGACAAATGATTTCAAATAGTGGAAATATTTTATTGAAACTTATCAGATTAAACGTCTCCATCTCCATCTTTTTCCTTCATCCTGCTTATTTATTAATTGCAAATATATACATATATATAAGCTAATATTAACTTTTGAATAGATGTTATATATTAGGATTCTCTAGTCAAGTAATTAATTAAGATGGTTTAAAAGTATCACGTCGAGCTGTTGTATTTATTATTTAGTTGTGAAAATTTCAAGTTGCAGCCATTCATGAAAATACAATAATTTTCTTAGATTATAAAGGTGAAAGCAAGAATAGATGTTGATATCAAAGAGTGGCAGGAAAAGAAACAAAAGAAGCAGAACCTACATCGGTTCACCTAAAACCGATGTAGATTAGGACATAAATCTACATCGATTTTCAGCAAAACTGATGTAGATTTATGTTCTAATCTACATTAGTTCTCAGAATCGTTGTAGAAATCTATATATTTTTAATGTCGCTCTATTCTACATCGGTTTCAGAATCGATGTAGATGGCTTCACGGAACTGATGTAAAAAATGTGTCTTGTAGTAGTGAGACTACTAACCTATCTCCTTTTAAGGTTGTATATGGCTTTAATCCCCTTACCCCTCTTGACTTGCTCCCACTCCCTAATACTACTTCCTTGTACCACAAAGAAGGAGTATCTAGGGCTGAATTTATAAGAAAATACCATGAGAAAGTCAAGAGCCAAATTGAAAAACAAACCAAAAAATATGCCATGTACAACAACAAAGGGAGGAAAAAGGTAACCTTTGAAGTTGGAGATTGGGTTTGGCTTCACTTGAGAAAGGATAGATTCCCTACTCAAAGGAAGTCCAAACTAAGCCCTAGGGGAGATGGCCCTTTCCAAGTTCTTAGAAGGATTAATGACAATGCATACATCCTAGACCTTCCCTCCGATTATGGAGTTAGTTCCTATTTTAATATGTGTGATCTTACACATTTTGTAGGGACTAATGACATGGATGAGGATGACGATTTGAGATCAAATCCTTCTCAAGAAGGAGAGCATGATGGAGGACCATCCTTAAAGCATCATATAAGGTCTATCACAAGGTCCATGGCTAGGAAAGTAGAGGAAGATGATGGACACACCACACCAAGAGCCATAATCATCATGTGTGTGGATTTTGAGCCTTCTCCTTAGTTTGTTGTTTTCTTTTCCTATTTTGCCCTTGTATTTTGGGCTACATTAAATATTAGGATTTTATTTTGTATTTATATTTAGCCTTTGTATTATGGGGCAAAATTAGTCTTAGGATTTATTTTAGGACTTAAACCTTAATTTAGAAGGTCAAAGTCCATTTCTTTCTTTTTCTAGACCTAAGAGTACTTTAGTCTTTTAGAAGAGATGAGAGCCATTTCATTTGGGCTGCATTTAGGGTGTATTTGGACCTTAAAATTTCAGCCAAATGCTCCTAAGAAACCCTAGATGCCTTTTCTCTCTATAAGTACTCTAGGTCATCCACCTTGTAGCCACTTTGGAAATTATTAATATTGACTGAGCCTTGTGCCTCTTTATTCCTTCCTTAGTCCCCTAGGAACTCCATGACCCCATATCCTCTCCTTTCTTCCTTAAGTGAGCTTGGGTCTTCCTCGGTTGACCTTCATCATCCTAAGTGAAGTGAGCAAGCCTAAAGGACCTACACCACCAAACACCTCCTCTTCCTCTCCTCTATTTTGAGCGTCACCTTCCACCTCCCTAAACACTATCTCCACCACTTCCTTACCCTTGAATAGATCATCCTTCACGTCATATCATCCTTGGATAAGTGAAGGAACCAATCACTATCCCTCATGGAGAAGTTGGTTCCATCAATATGCATACTCAAATCCTCGAGTGTCAGTCCACAACATTGGACTTATTCATCACGTCTCATCATCAATATTTTCACAATATACATCATCATATAATCCATCATAATCATTCAACGGTATCTTAACATCACTCTTATTAGCATATATATAGCATAGTAGATTTCATAAATTTACACATGATTACTCATTAATTACTTTTCTTAGTATACAATATCAATCCTTTCTCATGGTTCCTTATTTAATAATTAATTAATTAGTAAAATAGAACATCTTAAAATGGAAAAAGGCATGGAGACTGACAAGAATGGGTTCATGCCTGACACAAATAGGTTAGGGACCTCTTTGCCAAACTCACGCCTAGTGTGGGATCACTCACGCCTGACATGGCAAGTTTTGGAACCTCTCTAGCAGTCTCAATCTCGCTCAATGTAGTCTAGGTCACGTCTAACATCATCATGCTCATAAAAATTGACGTCAAATGGCATCGGGCGCAACACCTTACACCTAGTGCCAAGAGGTTTGGGACCTCTTTGGCAGCCTTGTGCCCAGTGTGACCATTTTCATGCTTGGCGCGATTGTAGAATTCGCACTTCACAGACTTATGATCTACGGGATTTTCTTCTTTCCAATTCACACATAATCATCAAGCATTTCAATTTAAAATCCATTCGATCAATCATTCCGACTTTATATTCAAGTAACTGTATAACACAATCAAACCATCATATCTTAGTCCCAAAAACTCTCAATTTAATACATAATAAACTTAACCCTCAAAATGCATAAATTCAATATCAAATTAAATAATTCAGAACAACATAAGAATCTTAGCATGGAAAAATAATACTTGCAGTCAATCTCGTACACAAGAAATTGCCCATAAAATTGACAACATATGAGGCTTAAGGATTGCTTATCTACCCTCATCCCTCATATATGTATAAGGACCTGATAATCTAACTTCCCCTTACCTGGAGCAAAAATTCTCCTAGAATGATGCTTCTCTAGTATCTTCTACTGTTAATCAATGCCTCCTCTAACTGTTTCCTCTAAGTCTCTTCCTATCAGTGCTCTAGGTTTTTCAAAATGAGTGAAAATGACCTAACTCTTTTCTATTTCGTCTTTTGAATTAGTCTTTGGGTTGAGCATGGAGTCTAGCCCAAAATCTTCAATTGGCTCTCCCCATTTTATTTTTATTAATAAAATATTCTTCTTATATTTTCTAACTATTCTAATTAATTTATTATTTATTTTTTTTTTTAAAAAAAAAGATGTTACACAAATGATATGTTGTTGTGTTGTAGTTTAATATGTTATCTAGATAGTGGTTAAATGGAATTGTGGTGGTGAAATTTGAAATATGTTGCAATGTGATGGAGTTATTTATCTTCTTAAGGTGTTGAATGTCATGTTGATGTGCTAGTTGCAAGACACATTATTGTTGTGTTGTATGGTTTACATATTGGTGTTGATAATAAAGTTGTGTGTGCTCCTATACTTGATATATGGTTATTCTTTTGTATACTAGTTTACCCTTATTACATGTTTTCTTATGGTTGGACAGTAATGATCATGTTTGCATATGGGGAGTACGGCACGATTAGGCCGGAGTTTGGTGTTGTAAAGTTACTTGACCAATAACCTAGGTTTATACATTACAGTTTTTGGATAATTGTGTATACATATATACTTCAAATGTTTATACAAAATATTCACACATGTAAGTATATAATATCACTTGTATGTTAACCTAAATACGAACTTATATGTTTTCGGCTGTTACTAGTTAATTCGTGAAATGTAAGGATCATAATGAGTTCTTACAAAAATTAAAATAGCAATTATTCTTATTAGTTGATTCGTGAAGTGTAAGGATCATAACGAGTTGTTACAAAAATTAATACTAATTATTCTCATTAGTCCAAATCACAGCCAACTAATTTGAAAAAATAATTAAACAACAATTTTTTTTTAATGAAAGCAGTTTCTGTAGAAAAGAATTGTTAAGAAAATAATTATTATAATAATAATTTTGAAAATAAACTAATTTTCAATTTATAAATAATTATGGCAAAAAAAATACCATATTAAATAATTTTTTATTTTTTAATTTTAATTTTTGAAATTATAAATTCTACTCGATTAATCATTTTACAAATACGTTGATATAATTTTAGGATTTCTAATTTAAAAATATATATGACCGAAAGTTAAAATAATATGCAAATTAGCATATTCATTAATTGTATATTTAAACAAATTCAAATTAAATAACCTATAATAATATTAATAATCGCTTGTAACAATTTTATTTTTCAGGTCTTACTAATTAAGTATCACTACCATATTCTTTCTTTTATTTTAAAATAATAATTCTCATTTTATCATTTTTTTTAATAATTAATAATAAATCATATAAGAATTTATACACTATGGGCGATTATATTCAAATCAAAATATTACATCATATAAATAGAGTTTTAATTAGTTTATTTTTTTTTAAAATGATATATGCATAATAAATAATTACTATAAAAACTAAAAAAATATACTTAAACAACAATAGTAATAAAATAATTTATTTAAATTTATATTAACATTTTTTAATTTATAAGAAAAGTATCCTTCAACTGTTAGTTTTGAATAGTTTGATCCTCTGCAAATAGTATAAATCCATGTACGAGTTTAATTTGCAAAGTTCCAAATTATAAGACAAACATTGAATATGTTACGAGTGAAAAAGGCTTCACGAATGTTTCTTTTCAATTCTTTCAGATAAGGCAAGATCCATTAGCGTGCATAATTGACCTTAATTGTCAATTAATATTATTAATTGCCGGTATGAGAAACCATCAATGAATATTGTATGCACCTTCACGAAAATAATTAAGCTGTTGCATGTCATGCAAAATATATATGGGGTTTTATGTATATAAATAGAGGTTAACTAGAAGGGTATGAGATGCAAGAGTTGTGAGTTAAGATTTGGTTTACATTTTGGCATAAAAAAAAATGAAAATATGCGTCATAATGATCATGGCAATATCTGCCTTATTGTTGGTTGGAGGAACATTCTTATCGTCCGGTAAAGGTTTACATTTCTCTCCTTTTATAGGTAACACTTTTCTTTTTCTTCTGATATCCAATAAAAACTCTAACAAAGATGACTTTTGTAATCTAAAACCAAAGACCTCCCCCACCCCAAACATAAGGATCAAAAGGTGTTAATTATTTTGAGAATTTATTTTTCACACAACAAATTCGTACAGCTCTTTTTTTTTTTTTTTTTTTTTTTACAACCATAGAAGAGATAAAATGATAAGATAGAGAAACATGAAATAATTAAGATGAAGGTATATCTATACCTATATATAAAGGAATATATCCATTCGTCTTCACAATTTTTTTTGGACGATTTTATTCTTATATTTTAAATAATAAAAATAATATTAGAAAATAATCACTTGTGTAATCATTCAAATAAGTTAATCACCTTTAATCATCCAAATTTTCAAATTTTTAACCACCTATAATACTTCATCTCAAATTTTTTTTTAATTTTTAACATAAAATATAGTGTTTTGATCTCACTTGTGAGAATAATGTAGTTATTCCTTCGGTACACATTTTACACAACATGTTTCCTCACTCTATTTTTGTTCAATAGTATATATACACGTGTATTTAATTAATACATCATTTAATATGAAATTGAATGTCATTTATTTATAAATATTGCAATTAAGTCCTTATGACCTATTAATAACTCTTGATTTTTATCTTTGCTTTTTCTTTTATTTGCTCAAATATTTTTTCTCTTTCTTAAATTCAAATAATTTTTTTACAGTGGAATTTTTTAAATAACTAATTATTTTTTAATTTTTTAAATAATTATTAACTAGAAATCACAAAATTATTTAAATTTCTTACATTTTAATAATAATTAACATAGAATAAATATATATTAATAACTATAGTTAGAACTAGTACCTGTATGAGTATAAATATTTTTCTTATTTTATTATTATGTTTTTAATAACATTACTTTCTATTTTATTTACAGCTTACTTTATATTATTTTAAATATTAATATATTATCATTGTAGTAATAATTTTTTATGTTAATAATGTTGATCTACTATTCATTTTTTTATTTGAATTATATACATCTGAATTTTATTTAAATAAGATTAAGATATTAATCAAAATAAAAAATTCTAAAATTATTTTAATGTCATATATTTTAACTAAATAATATATATTAATAAATTGTTATTATAATATTAAAAATAATTAAAAAGTTTTATTACAATATACAAAAGAAATAAAAATATTTATAGATATTATCGTATATGAATATCTATAAATATTTGTATTTTATTTTGTATTTTTCATTATAATAAAACTTTTTAATTATTTTTAATATTATAATAACAATTTAATTAATATTATATATATATATATATGCGCGCGCTATTATGTTTATTTTATAATATTATGTTATACTATTAATATATTTTTATTATATTTTTATTTCTTAAAATTATAGTATTACTCTATTACGGTTTTTTCTTTAACTAATGATGTTTATATTTATTATTGATGTTATTTTTTCACTTTAAATGAAGTTAAAAAGTTATAATATAATATTAGTTTGTTAAAAACATTAATCAACATTCTATTGTCATTTTTAAAGATAAAATTCTAATCAACACTTTAATTAATATTCTTAACATATTTATGAGATTTTAAATATATATTATAATATTATTTTACAATATTATATTGGAATGTTAATAGATAATTACTTTAATATACTATAATATGAATATAATCGATAAATTGCAAATTTAGCAATTTTACTTTGAAGATTTATTTGAAAAAAGTTACTACTTCAAAACTAAACAGATTTTAATGATAATGTAAAACTATACAATTTCATTATAAAATATTTTTAATATATGAACAGATAAGAAAAATAGTTATTTCTTAATTGCAGTAAAATAATATTATAATTAATATGTAAGATATTATAAATATTATTAAAATAATAATAAAATAATGATCAATGTATTTATATAGATAAATTTCTCATCAATAAATAATTTTTATTATTTATGTGAACTACAAGGGGGTATTTTAGCCTTTACATCTATATATTTTAACTTTAGTAAATACCATGAAATAATCTCCCCATATTTAACCTATTATTGGTAATATTGATGTCTTTATCCTGTCAGAATGACTTGCTAACCTTTTTTCTTTTTGCTTGTTAAATATTATGTAGCTACACATTCCGTAGGAGTTTGCTATGGAGTAAATGGTGATAATCTACCATCAAAGCAAGCAGTTGTGGATTTATATAAAACGAATGGCATAGGTGGAATGCGTATATACAGTCCGAATGAAGAAACACTTGAGGCCCTTAGAGGTTCAAACATCGAGTTGATCATGGACGTGGCTGGGGAAACCATTCAATCTTTGACAAACTCCGATGCTGCCACAAACTGGGTCAATAAGTACGTGACACCTTACTCTAACGACGTCAAATTCAAGTACATCAATGTTGGAAACGAAGTTCACCCTAGTAACACTGTGGCCCAATACATTCTACCTGCCATGACTAACATCCACAATGCAATTTCATCAGCAAATTTACAAGATCAAATCAAGGTGGCAACATCGATAGACGGTACTGTGATTACCAACTCCTACCCACCCAATAATGGTGCTTTCACCGCTGATGCAATGCCATATATAACACCCATTATAAAATTCCTAGTAGAAAATGGGACCCCACTTCTTGCCAACGTGTACCCCTACTTCGCCTATGCTAATGATCAACAACATGTTAGTCTTGCATATGCTCTTTTCACCCAACAAGGAAACAATGATGTTGGGTACCAAAACCTTTTTGATGCTATGGTGGATTCAATATATGCTGCTCTTGAGAAAGTGGGAGCGTCTAATTTGCAGATAGTTGTTTCTGAGAGTGGGTGGCCATCTAATGGTGGAAATGGAGCCACTACTGAAAATGCAGGAACTTACTATGCTAATTTGATTAGTCATGCATCGGGTACGAGTGGAACTCCAAAGAGACCTGGTATTCCTATAGAGACTTTTTTGTTTGCCATGTTTGATGAAAACCAAAAGCCGGGTGCAGAAACTGAGCTACATTTTGGTCTCTTCACTCCTGATGAAGCAACCAAATATAGGCTCAGTTTCAATTGAATCTGATGCACATTTACTCTTAAATCTTATTTATATTAAATAAGTGTGTTCAATGTTCTTCCTTTATTTTAAAGTTTATTTGTGTAGTAAATTAAAATCGTGAAATATCATAATTCATTACTGAAATATTTTTACTTTGAATAAATAAATACAAACCAACTTTTTGTTGGATTATTGTTATCACAAGGAAGAAAGAAGCATGGTTGCTTCATTTATTATAAGTTCATGCATTCTCAATTTAATATTTTAATTAGGATTATGCGTAATATACTCATTCCATTTTCAATTCAATTAAAGCGATTAGTATGATTCTTTTATGCACTTTCAAATAATGTTTATAAGTGTGACACTTTTTTACCTTCAAATTATAATATAAAAAAACCTTTGCATTGGAGAATTAAAAACAATTTAGACTTAGTTATTTTAGTAAAAGGGCTCACAAAACCAACAAAAATAAAACTCTTAACTTAAAGCATGATTAAACTCTCAAAAGTAAATAAAAGGAGGCACAAATTGGTTGTGTATATAAACTCTAACAATACATAAAAGTCAAAAAATGAATAAACTCTATTAAACTAAAGAAAATATAAGTCTTTTGATTTCCAATGTCACACTATCAGATCAAGATCCTAGACAACCATTTGAAGTATTAGGTTTCTGCCCATTCAAACTCCTCCTCTTGTGTTTGATCTAATCTTGCAAGTGACAATTAGTATAAACATACTCATTGTAACGTACATCCTAATTTTTTGTAACTATTTATGTAAATTATTATATATTTTATTATGATAAATATTTATTCAACATTACGCAAGTTACTGTGAATAAAATTTATGAAGCATTATCTAGTAAGATTTTCTAAATTCAATGACATGTATTTTATTGTTTAATTTGATTGTTTCTTGAACAGCGTTGTGAGCACGCTATAAAATTCGAGAAACTCAATTTAAGAAAACTTAAGTAATTTATAACCTAAATGATAATTTATTGAGTAGATCAATAATAAATACAATTAAGAGAGAAGATCTCTAAATTAAAATTTATAGAAATTCTCTAACGATTTAACTGGAGAAATTATTCTGCTAAAATCTTAAGCTAGAAAGTTATGGAAAAATGTTCAATAGGATCTAAATAATTTTATCATTAATATAATATACTTAGAATAATTAATAAAAACGTCTAGGTAAGTTAAATTAAAACACAAGTCTTAACCAATCAAATTATGACACATAAACAAATTCTAATTAATTTAATTAATATTAATTAGCATAATTAAGAAATGATCAAGAGACCAAATTTTATGCTTTTAATGGTGAAGAGTTTAATGATGATATTAGTTTATCCAAATTATAATTAATTTGAAAGATACTTTAATAATTCTACAATGTTCTAGAAAGTCCTACAAAACTCTCCAAAGTAGATACATACTCACCAAATTATTTAATGAGTAGGAACCTTAATTATTAAGATACTTAATTAATTCTAGAAAGTTCTATAAAATTCTACAAAATAGAAATCTAGAATGGATTAGATGCTTAATCATTAAGATGTTTAAATAATTCTAAAAAATTCTAGGATGATCTACAAAATTCTACAAAAAAAAATGACACTTAATCACCATGTGATTAAAATGAATTGAAAACTTAACCATTAAGATAACTAAATAACTCTACAAAATTCTAGAAAATGGACATCTCATCACCATATGATTAAATAAATTGGAAACTTAACCATTAAGATACTTAAATAATTTAAAGAAAATCTAGAAAGTCCTATAAATATCTACAACATGGACACCTAATCACCATGTTATTAAAAATCTTAGGAAATATCAAGAAATATCTACAAATCTAGAAGATTTGAGAATAGAGGTGGAAACTAGTATAAATAGGTGAAACCACCCCCCAAAAAGCTCAAAAAACAACCTTTCACAACAAGACATAAACCAAGCCAAAGAAACAGCCAAAAATACTCCATCTTTGCCATAACCAAGGAGAAAAACAAGGAGTAAACAACTAAAATTTCAAGAAAAGTGAAAGAAAAGAAGAAGATAAGAGGAAGAACACTACAAGAAAAAGTTAAATTTCCGACGGATAATTTTCCACGGACAAAAATTCGACGGAATTTCTGACGGAATGTTAACTAATGGAAATTCTGACGGAATTTCCGACGGATTTAAATCCGTCTGAAATTTCTGACGAAATTTTTGAAGGATTTAAATTCGTCTGAAATTTCTGACGGAATTTTCCACGGATTTAAATCCGTTTGAAATTTTCAACGAAATTTTCGACGGATTTAAATTCGTTTGAAATTATTAAATAAAATATAAGCCAATTATTTTTCAAATGCAAGCAATCCTGATCCCATCGATACACACAACAATGCACTATATAATATTTTCATTATTATATGGGTGTTTTCAAAATATAAATATATTGTAATGAATAAGATAAATATAAATCAGAGTGAGTGAGGTATGACTTACCTATATATAATTATATGTTTAGGTTATTATAAATTATAAACTAATTAGCGTCAATGTGTTTTTTTTACTTATCTTGAAAAATACCAACACATGACGTCCAAATTTAAGAATAACATATCTTTTCTTTAATTTTTAAAAATCACTCATCTCTTTGAAAATAATGTTATTAATTATCTATCATTTATTTCTAAATTACATCTAATACTATGTCATTTTCATGAAAACTTTCATTGATCTTCAATTTTGAAAATAATATTTTTTTCAATTCATTTTTAAAATTATTACTTAAATTTAATATTTTTTAAATCACAGTGTGCATGATATTTAAAATAAATTTCAAAAAAGTTGAAATAATGAAATAAGAGATCAAATCTCATTTAATTATTGATATTTGTATTAATAAATTATTTTCTCTTAATAGTATATAAATAATATTATCTTATATAAGTAGTTGTATGTGCAACTTAAATAAATAAATAAGAAAATTAATACTCACTTAAAAATTTGAGAAGAGATATACATATGACGTTATTGAGAAAAACTTCAAGTAGGGGTTAATAGAATTTTTTCTAGATTAAATCTTCTTTATTTAAAACTTAAAACATTAAATTTAAAATAATTACACTAAATAATTATTTTTGTTCCTAATAACTGATTGATTTAAAAATATCTCTTCAAGTTGTAGTAATTTCTTAAATTTACATTTTATTGATTTCTGAATTTTATATTTAAGTAAATCAGTAAAATACAAAGTAAAGAGTATAAATATGAGTATTTAAAACTTCAATGAATCTATATATAGAAAGTAGAGATAAAGACAGAGAAAATGAATGGAAGAAAAATAGTTAAATATATAGTTGTTTGATTATCTTTAGTAATAGATAAAGGGAAATATATGTCATCTTGTAACTGATTTTGTCTAAAAAATAATAAATAATCATACACTGAATTCTTAAGAAATAAATAAATAATTTTTTATTATTTTAATTTTAAAAAGATTTAAAGACACAAAGTGTCTGTTTCCTCTTTTAATTCTCCTAGTATATATATATAATGGTACGTGATAAACTAATTTAATATATATATATGAAGAGGGATCTTTTTACTCAAAGAGTAAGTTTACCTAGACTTACTCCATTTAATAACTCATGTTCAACATTAAATTTTAACGATCCAACTATTCAATTTAAAATTCTTAATGCATAGATCAAATCTGCAAATTTTTAGAAAATTTGAAAGTCATTTGATACTTCATTTCATTAATTCAAATTGACGGATAATCGTAGAATCATTTTATACATTGATTCAAATTAATGAAATGAATTATCAAATAATTTTCAAATTTTCTAACAATTTACATATTTGATCTATGCATTAAAAACTTTAAATGATTTTATCTATAAATTTTGTTAAAAATAAAAATAATATTAAAAATTAAATATTTTTATAAATACTAGGAGGGTTGAATCACTTTGTGCCACTAATAATGATATGTAAATAGAATATTAGAAGATTGTATGTAGTTATTTAGAGAGAATATAATTTTTTGAGAAATTCTATGGTACCCACATTGTTTGAGAGGGTATCCGTACAGTTGTAATTATAATTTTAATTTATATTTTATATTTTTAATAATCTATTTAAATAATATTTATTCATTTTATTCTTTTAATTTTTAAATTATTTATTCATTTTATTTTTATTTTATATATTCTAATTTTATTTGTAATAATATGATTATATATTTAAATAATTTAATTTTAATAATTTTTTAAGTATATTTTTGTCTTTTCACTTAAAATATTTGAATTTCTATATTTTAATTTGAACTATTTTTTAAGTATATTTTTGTCTTTTTGTCTTAAATTTTTGAATTTCTATATTGTAATTTTAATAATTTTTTATTTCTATTATTTATTAATTCTTTTATTTTTTTAATGTTTTCTAACATTATTAAAATTTTATAATTTTAATCTCTATAATTTTATCTTACTTTTTATTTTATAAATAGAATTTGGATTATTCATTTTATAATTAAATTAATTTTTTAAATTTTTTATGAGTTTACATTCTAAGAATATATTGAAACTCCCCAATCTTTGATTATTAGATAGCAACAACATGGATATTCTGATTATTAGACATTATGTTATAATTCTACTGATCGTACTATATGTTATTTTAAAATTTGCACTCCTAATATTTATTTGTTATGTATGACATTTTATTTTGTATGAATGAACTTGTTTTGATTTACATAATTATGATTGATTTAATATCTTTAAATAGGATAATTATTTAATACAATTTTGAATTAAAAAAAAACAAATTTTCACAGAATTTCCCACGGATTTATCCGTGGGTAATTTCCCACGGATTTGTCCGTGGGTAATTTCCCACAGGTTTATCCGAGGGTAATTTCTCACGGACTAATCCGTGGGTAATTTTCCACGGATTTGTCCGTGGGTAATTTCTCAATAACTTTATATTAAATGTGAATTTTGTAAATTCAACCGTTAAATTTAAAATCTTTTACTCTTAAATCATATATACAAAATGTTATAAAACAAAATTAAATCTGTCGAAAAATTTATATTTTCAATGAGAAAATTTTTGTAGGAAAAGTTATATTATTGATGAAATATTTCAGACAAATTTATATTTGTCGAAAATGTAAGAACTGGTTTTAAATTTGATATGAAAATATTATGATATTATTAGATAAGATTTTAAGTTAGTATTTTATTAATGGTTGATAATTAAAAAATAAAACAAGGATAAATACATTTTTTGAATTTTATATGTTTGATTTAAGATAACTTACAAAATAACTCTTGGTAAAGTTATTCCGCTCAATAACTCATGGTGTGTGTTGAATTTTATCGATCCAATTAATTGTTAAATTAAAAGTTATTAAATTTTACTAATAATTAATATAAAAAAATAATTAGTTTTGGAATAAATTATTAGCTAATTAACAATATAATTGAAACATTAATCATTTTAAATTATTTAACTAAAATCTTATTGACAATTTACTATATGATCTTAATATTTTTGTATAACTAATATCTGGTTTTAAATTTGATATGAGAATATTATATATAATTAGATAAGATTTTAAGTTAGTATTTTATTAATAGTTGATAATTAGAAGAAAACAAAACAAGGATAAATACATTTTTTGAATTTTATATGTTTGATTTAAGGTAAATAAATATATTAAATTAATTAATAATTTATTTAAAATATTAAAATTTAATTTATAAGTATGTAATAAATAAATATTTATAATTTTATAAATTATATTATCATTATAAATTATAAAATTAAATAATTTAAATTATAATTTTAAAAAGAAATGTTAATTATAAAAGTAAGTACATATAAATAAATAATAATTAAATATATTATTATTATTATTATTATTATTTGTAATATAAAATTATTATATATTATTATTATAGTACAAATATGAGATTGTATATTTGAGGATGACTTAAATGAATTAATTTGTACAAGTTATACTGACAACATACATATACATTTCGGTAGCTTACTCATCAGAACTTCACAGTTAAGCGTGCTTGACCTAGAGTAGTACAGGGATGGGTGATCTTCTAGGAAGTTTCCTAGAAATTGCATAAGTAAGGATAAAATACACTAAACAGTGAAATATCGTGAAATAGAACCCTTGAGAGGCCAAATATAAGGGTTGTTACATTAATAAATTTATTAAATTTAAAAAATTATAATTTCCGACGGAAACTTCTGTCGGAAATTTCTGACGGATTTTTCCGTGTCCATGGGTAATTTTCCACGGATATATCCGTGGGTAAATCCGTGGGTAATTATTACCCACGGATAAATCCGTGGGAAAATCCGTCAGAAAGTTACCCACAGATAAAAATTCGTCGGTAAATATTTCAGACGAGCAATTTACCGACAGATTGGTGTCCGTCGGTAATCCGTTGAAAATGCACTATTACCCACAGATTTTTGGCATTTCCCACGGATTCTGGCCATCTGTAATAGAAAATTTTCTTGTAGTGGAAAAAGAAGTAGGAAAAGAAGAAATCAAGGAAATTAGGAGAAAACTAGCAAGTTTGGAGAAATAAGTATGGGTTAGATGCTTAATTTTATTCATGTCTATATAGTTGTAGAATAAGTATTGATCTTTACTTATAAGTTTTGATACATGGACCCTTAGGTTAGTTGATATAGTTTTTGATTGTACTTATTAACAACTTTGATGTTTTAAGGTTGAATCTTAAAGTGGTTGATTGTGTAACTGCCCAATTTTCACTGGGCCTTGGGCCCAATTCGTTGCCCGGAACGGGCCGTTTCAAAAGTGAAACGGGCCGTTCCAGAATAAAGAATTTGCCTAAAAACGTAGTTGAGAACGGGCCGTTCCGGTTGGAGAACGGGCCGTTCAGGTTTGGAGAACGGGTCGTTCTAAAATCGGAACGAGCCGTTCTGTTGGGATTGAGAACGGGCTGTTCTGGTTTTAGAACGGGCCGTTCTAGTTGATAAATTTACGTAGGTTTGAAGGGCCCAGAACGGGCCGTTCCGCTTTTAGAACGGGCTGTAGTGGTAGGTGAGCCAGAATTCCTATAAATAGGGGGCTTCACTTCTCATTTTTCACACACCTCTCATTCTCATTCTTTCTTCTCTTCTGTTCTCTCTTCTTTCCCTCTCCTTCTTTCTGAAGACCAAGAGGAATCTAGAGGAGGAAGTTCTACCCTAGTTTTAGTTCCGGTCCCTGTTTAAGGAAAAAGAGGAGGAGGTTTTGCCCTAGTTCCTATTTATCCAGGTACGGGGAAAAAGGGGATTATTTATATGTAGAGTTACATGAGGGAATTGGGTAGAGGAAGAGCCCTTAGGGTTATGAGTAATTTATAATTATTTCTGTTTGGAGAATTAATTGTCTTATGTGATTCTTTATATCTTTAAGACTACGAATATATGATTTATTTGTAAAAATGATGCTCTAGAAGAGAGAACGAAATTATAGAAAGGTGCCTGTAAGTTAGGTTGTGAAAAATTGGATGATTTCTGTTTGAGGAATTGATGAACCCATAGATTTTGTATATGTTGAGGATTATAAATATGCTAATAATTGGTAAGAATGATGATCTGGGAGAGAGAACGAAATTGTAGAAAAGTGCATGTGAGCTAGGTTTTGGAACAATTGGGGATTTTACTGTTTATGTTAAAATTATATTAAATTGATAATTCTATTGTTTATTATATTAATTTATGAATGTTATTATATTATTTAATAAGAATTGATGATTTAAATGTGAATTGCTTGAGGGATGTGTAAATCCTTATTTTGTTAGACTTATCTGTTGTGTATGTGATATGGAATTGTGTATGTGATATGAAATCGTGATATGAGATGAGATGTTGTATGGACATGATTAAGAATGTGATTGCGATGTGTTTCCTCACACTAATGACTAGGGATGGCACGACCCCTAGGTAAGTGGTGCTACAGGGAGGGCGTGACCCTAGTATGGTGTGGGATGAGTAAGACAGTTAACACACACCACTTATGTCTATTATGGCAGCCCTGGCATAGGGTTAATTGCAAAAGACTGTATGGATTGTAATGTGATTGTGGTTCCTCACACTCATGCTTCAGGGACGAGTGTACTCCTGAATGATCAGGGATGATACGAACCCTGGGTAGGTGATGCTTCAGGGACGAGCGTACTCCGGGATGATCAGGGATGATACGAACCCTAGTATGGTGTGGGTAGAGTGAGGCAATTAACCCGTATCACTTGTGTCAGATGTGGTGAGGTCTTGGCATAGTGTTAATTGTAAGATTGGCTTGAATTATGGATGTGGAAATGATATTGTTAATCGTAAAATTGTGTGGATGGTGATGGATTGATAAATTATGATACATGCTTATATATATGAATTATGATGATATTTCATTATGATGTGGTTGTATGTACTTTGCATATAGATATTTTATTTTTTCACCGTATAAATTGTGGATGTTTTAGGTGAGGAAGATCCGGCTACGAGTAGAATGCCAACAGTTGAATTGTGGGTATGCACTGATATTGTGACATCGGGGCAGAGGACTTTTAGGACATAGATTTTATATGGATTTGAAATTGTAAATATGATTTTGAAAACAATTTGTAAATTTTCAAGTTTTATTTTCAATTATTATGTTGGTTATTGATAAATGAATATGAAGGTTTTATGTGAACCCTTTTACCAACGTTAAAAATTTTATTCTTTAGTTTATTTATATGATTAATATTTATATATGTGTTGGGGTAGTAAGGGTGTCACATTTAGTGGTATCAGAGCAGGTCGATCTAATCGGCCGTGAGTTATGAGTCTACTATGCTTGTTTGGTAGATGAATGGTGAAATGAATTGTGGAACTTATTGATGTGCTAATGATGAACGACTATGTTTGTTGTTTATTTAATTGTGTGTACTCTAATAATGTTTTTCTTTATGGTGAAGATAATGATAATGATGATGATGTTTCACTTGCGTTGTTAGTGTTGTGCTTGCACTTATATTGTTTTCTCATAGTTTGGCTAAAAGACATGATATAGCTTAGTTGATGCTAGTCATGATTGCTTATTTGTTTTGATACTTCTTGCTTACGTAAGAAGTAGTTGTTGAGTGGTATTGCTCGTGTTGCGAGCATATGTGCCAGTAGTAGTGGACGAAGCCTTGTGCTAGCCAACTAGAACTGTTAGAACCTTGGATGTGGGTAAGACATTCATTTGTCGAGTGTATTAAGAGTTTTCGATTGGTGGAGTTTCCGAAAGCCATAGTTGTAGTGATTGAATCCAAGAGGTTATGTGTTGAGCATTAGAGCTTTGAGCGTTCTTGATGAAAGGTCAAAGTTTTGGTGATTTCCTTAAGTTTTAGTGCTTGCATATTAACCTAGTTAGGGGTTAGGTTGCATGAGGATTTTACTTCAGATATAAGTCTTTTGTGTGGAATATGTGAGTTGTTTTGGTTTAGGATTGTAGTAGAAAACTTGAATATGAAGTTGAGGAGTGAGTTTGGAATGGTTGAGGTATTTTGTGGAATGTTAGTACACTATCGTTGTATGGTATGAGGGATATTTTCGCTGCAGTTTCGTTGTGGCAATATGAGTATCGTATTGACAGAATTAGATTTTGTGGTCTTCATGAAAGTGGTGGCTTTGGATATTATATTTTCAATGGAACTGGATTAAGATAAAACAGAGGTCTAGAACTTCAGTTATAATTGCTCTGATGATCAAAAGTCTAGTTGTAAGCGTTGAATATATTTGTTATAGTTTTTGAATTTTTAGCTAAGAAGATGATTTTTTTTTAGAGTCTTATGACTTCATAAGAGTTATTCCCTTAGATTTCTTTTGATATAGGTTTGAGATCATTTTGATGAGTATAACCCTTTGTGTGTCAATTGCTTTGACATTGTTGAAGGGAGGTATATGTTGTCATGATGTTTTGAGTTATTAGGCATAGCAAGGATAGAAACTGATTTGGATATGATGTTCTCTGAGGTGTTGTCATTGAGGTTGTTTAAGGTGATATGATGCCATGTGGTAAGGTTGATTCATGCTTTATGGTGTAAACGATGATTGATTCGTATATGCTTAGGGATGGTATATATGAAGGTTTAAAGTAGGTATTCTAATATGATTTGATATGCATGTATGTTGATATGAGGATAGATGACTTTATAGATCAATTAGTGGATGTTTGTGTATTAATGAGATTGACCTTAGGATGTGATATCATCATATTAAGAGTTAAGTGTGAAGATATATCCAAGATAAATTTAGGATAGATTATCTAAGTATGATTTTTGACTGTATGAGATGAGTGTTCTAAGCCATGTAATTTCTTGCAGAGGTATAACGTAGATCTATCTAAGATAGAAGTTGTGCTTAAGTGAGAGATACATGAGTCTATTAGCGAGGTTATGAGTTTCTTGGATTAGCTCATTGTTGTTGGATATTTATTGAGTAACTTTCTAAGATAGCATTACCTTTGAACAGATTGAGTAAGAAGAGTGTTATTTTTGTGTGAGATAGTAAGTGTGAGAGTAGTTTCCAAATTTTTAAGGAAAGATCGACTAGTGTGCTAGTGTGAGCATTGGCCGATCTTAGTAAGCCTTTTGTGGTATGGGTTGATGTTTCTAAGATAGGTTTGGGTGGAGTATTGATGCAAGAAGAAAGGTAGTAGCTTGTGATTCTAGGCAAATGAAAACTCATTACAGGAATTACCTTACCTATGATTTTAAGTTAGCAGTTGTAATATTTAGAGACACTGCTTATATGATTCTAAGTTTGAGGTATTTATTGATAATTAGAGCCTTAATTATCTATTGACTGAAGGAGTTAATTATGAGACAAAACAAATAGTTTAATTTTTGGAGGACTAATATTTCAAACTTAGTTGTTATTTGAGTAAAACCATTGTGGTGACCGATGTTTTGTGTAGGAAACCTTCATATTTATCTTCCCTTATGATTAGAGAGATGAATCCTTTTGGCTCAAATTAGAGATTTAAGTTTGGCTTATAAGGTTACTCTTAGTAGTGTGAGACTAAGTATGACTTGAGTAACGAATGGATTGTTGAAGGAAATTGGAGAAGTACAATTTTGGTGACAAGATATGAGGCTATAGGATAAGGTGATGGATAAGAGTTTGACTTGGGTGTAGATGGAGTGGTGAAATTAGAGATCTGATATGTATACCTAGTGAACTTACGCTTAGGTGCTTAATCTTTAGAGATGATCATAGAAGTAAAACCAATGTTGTGGCAGATGCCTTGATTATGATGACCTTTGGTATATCATTTTTGATGATTTAAGGGTTGTATTTGATTGAAGAATTTAGATACTTATGCTTTGTGTGTGAGATTATCCTTAGGAGCATTGAATTGATTATGTTGAAAGTGACTAGTGAATTAATCGATGAGATTACAGAAGCCTAGGAGTTAGAGCCTTTCTTAGAGAACCAAGTGGAAAAGATTGGTAGGAGTGTAGATAACGTTTTTGAGTAGAATCAATGTTGTTTTGAGGTGCAAGAACAAATTTGGGTGCTTAGTAACCTTCAATTAAGAAAGATGATTTTAGAGGAAGGACATTCATTTAGGAGCTACTGAGATGTATCGGGACCTTAGGAGGATGTATCAGAGTGGTGCAGCGGAAGCATGGTGGCCTAAGGTGAAGAGAGGAGTAGAGAAATTGTATGCTCGTGTTTAGTATGCAAGAAGTCTTTTGGAATTTTGTAGCACTTAGACGTCCCATTTTGGAACTGTAATGGTGAGTGGATAGACCTTAATTGTAGGTTTGTCTAAGACACTTAAGAGATCGATTCTATTTGTGTTTTAGTGGATAGACTCGCCAAGCTTACTTGTTTTACCTTTAGATATCCTTTGGTGAAACTGATAGAGTTGTACATCAATAAGGTAGTGAGGTTGCATAAGAATTAGAAAGTAAGAAGCGAGGAGTCTACCATTGCAAAATTTCGGGGACGAAATTTCTTAAAGGAGGGGAGTATTGTAACAGCCCAATTTTCACTGGGCCTTGGGCCCAATTCGTTGCCCGGAACGGGCCGTTTCAAAAGTGAAACGGGCCGTTCCGGAATAAAGAATTTGCCTAAAAATGTAGTTGAGAACGGGCCGTTCCGGTTGGAGAACGGGTCATTCTGGTTTGGAGAACGGGCTGTTCTAAAACTGGAACGGGCCGTTCTGCTAGGATTGAGAACGGGCTGTTCTGGTTTTAGAACGGACCGTTCCAGTTGAGAAATTTACGTAGGTTTGAAGGGCCCAGAACGGGCCATTCCGCTTTTAGAACGGGCCGTAGTGGTAGGTGAGCCAGAATTCCTATAAATAGGGGGCTTCACTTCTCATTTTTCACACACCTCTCATTCTCATTCTTTCTTCTCTTCTGTTCTCTCTTCTTTCCCTCTCCTTCTTTCTGAAGACCAAGAGGAATCTAGAGGAGGAGGTTCTACCCTAGTTTTAGTTCCGGTCCCTGTTTAAGGAAAAAGAGGAGGAGGTTTTGCCCTAGTTCCTATTTATCTAGGTACGGGGGAAAAGGGGATTATTTATATGTAGAGTTACATGAGGGAATTAGGTAGAGGAAGATCCCTTAGGGTTATGAGTAATTTATAATTATTTCTGTTTGGAGAATTAATTGTCTTATGTGATTCTTTATATCTTTAAGACTACGAATATATGATTTATTTGTAAAAATGATGCTCTAGAAGAGAGAACGAAATTATAGAAAGGTGCCTGTAAGTTAGGTTGTGAAAAATTGGATGATTTCTGTTTGAGGAATTGATGATCCCATTAGATTTTGTATATGTTGAGGATTATAAATATGCTAATAATTGGTAAGAATGATGATCTGGGAGAGAGAACGAAATTGTAGAAAAGTGCCTGTGAGCTAGGTTTTGGAACAATTGGGGATTTTACTGTTTATGTTAAAATTATATTAAATTGATAATTCTATTGTTTATTATATTAATTTATGAATGTTATTATATTATTTAATAAGAATTGATGATTTAAATGTGAATTGCTTGAGGGATGTGTAAATCCTTATTTTGTTAGACTTATCTATTGTGTATGTGCTATGGAATCGTGATATGAGATGAGATGTTGTATGGACATGATTAAGAATGTGATTGCGATGTGTTTCCTCACACTAATGACTAGGGATGGCACGGCCCCTGGGTAGTGGTACTACAGGGAGGGCGTGACCCTAGTATGGTGTGGGATGAGTAAGACAGTTAACACACACCACTTATGTCTATTATGGCAGCCCTGGCATAGGGTTAATTGCAAGAGACTGTACGGATTGTAATGTGATTGTGGTTCCTCACACTCATGCTTCAGGGACAAGCGTACTCCTGAATGATCAGGGATAATACGAACCCTGGGTAGGTGATGCTTCAGGGACGAGCGTACTCCGGGATGATCAGGGATGATACGAACCCTAGTATGGTGTGGGTAGAGTGAGGCAATTAACCCGTATCACTTGTGTCAGATGTGGCGAGGTCTTGGCATAGTGTTAATTGTAAGATTGGCTTGAATTATGGATGTGGAAATGATATTGTTAATCGTAAAATTGTGTGGATGGTGATGGATTGATAAATTATGATACATGCTTATATATATGAATTATGATGATATTTCATTATGATGTGGTTGTATGTACTTTGCATATAGATATTTTCTTTTCTCACCGTATAAATTGTGGATGTTTTAGGTGAGGAAGATCCGGCTACGAGTAGAATGCCAACAGTTGAATTGTGGGTATGCACTGATATTGTGACATCGGGGCAGAGGATTTTTAGGACATAGATTTTATATGGATTTGAAATTGTAAATATGATTTTGAAAACAATTTGTAAATTTCAAGTTTTATTTTCAATTATTATGTTGGTTATTGATAAATGAATATGAAGGTTTTATGTGAACCCTTTTACCAACGTTAAAAATTTTATTCTTTAGTTTATTTATATGATTAATATTTATATATGTGTTAGGGTAGTAAGGGTGTCACAGATTGTTTATGATTGGATGTTATTATTGAAATTGTTTAAATTGTATTTGAAAAGTTTGATTGAGAATAATTTTTTCACTACAAGGAAAATGATGAATTGCGACGGATAAATTGCGACGGTTATCCTGAAACCGTCGTCGTTTTGATATTGCGACCCTTCATACGACGGTTTCTTCCAACCGTCGCAAAAGTTTTCAAACATTACGACAGTTTCTCCCAAAATCGTCGCAAAATTTTCTAACATTGCGACAGTTCTCCCAACTGTTGCAATCTACAAGACAAAAATTAAAATAAAAATTCATACAAAGTCATGCACAATCCAAAATTATATAATTTTACTTTCAATAAAAAAATAGAAAAATAAAAGCATAATGACATGTAATTACATTTAAAAATGTTAAAAAGGAAAAAATACTTTAATATACTATATTAATTTTATTTCTCTATCTTTTAAATTATTTTAGAATAAAATTTTTTTTATGTTAATCCTAGGAAGCTAAAAATTTTATAAAAAAAAATATGTTACATTTTTTGTCTTAGTTAAATTAATAATACATCTTAATTGTGGATTAAATCGAGAATATTGAAAAACTAATAAATAATTTATGAAATTTATTATTTTAATGGTTAATTAAATATGAGATATTTGATAAATTAAATTATCTTTTCACAAATATTAACTTAAAAATCACTTCTAGGTTTGAATATAATACACACACACATATATATAATCCCTATTTAATTAGAATTTAAAAGTTATTTTTAGTACAAACTAAATATTATTTTGTTCAAAAATTATGGTGAAATTTGATAAAGTTTAGGATTAAAAATATATTTAATAGTAGATTAGACCAAAAGTAATATTTTTCTTTTGGAAGTATTATATTATCTTAATAAACTTATATTTTATTAACAATTTTATATATATATTGTTTAATATGAGATACACAATTATCATAAATAAATAAAAAAATATATATATATATATATATATATATATATATATAGAGAGAGAGAGAGAGAGAGGAGGAGGAGGAATCAAATGACTCACAAAGTAACTCTTAATAAAGTTATTCCGCTCAATAACTCATGGTATAAGTTAAATTTTATCGATTCAATTATTAAATTAAAAGTTATTAAATTTTACTAATAATTAATATAGAAAAAATTGATTAGAAAATAAAACAAGGATAAATACATTTTTTGAATTTTATATATTAGATTTAAGATGAATAAATAAATTAAGTTAATTAATAATTTATTTAAAATGTTAAAATTTAATTTATAAAAATAATATTTTAAAAGAAAAAGGTTATAATAACACTAGTGTAACTTTTACTAAGTATTACACTGTTCAATAACTTTATATTAAATGTGAATTTTATAAATTCAACCATTAGATTGAAAGTTTTTTACTCTTAGATCATATATACAAAATTTTATATTAATTGAAGATGATTTGATACTTCATTATTGTAAAAAAAAATTGACATAATATATACATTTCAAAATATACTAAAATATGAACACTTTGATTACCTTCAAGTTGTTCAATTTTAACAAAATTTGATATAAACATATAAAGTGATATGAGCTTTCAATCCAACGGTTGAATTTACAAAATTCACATTTAATATAAGATTATTAAGCGGTGTAATACTTATTAAAAGTTACACCGGTGTTATTATAACCTTTCTCATTTTAACATATATAAATTATTATTTTTAAACTTTTAAATTTATAATAAATAATTTAAATTGTATCATAATATTAATTTTAAATAGAAATAAGTAGATTGTTAATTATAAAAGTAAGTATATATATAAATAAATATTAATTAAATATAATATAATTATTATTAGTAATATAATTATTATATATTTATAACGATTCGGACACACCAGAATGAGAGGGATCCAAAGATAGTATAAGTATGAGATTGTAGAGTTGAGAATGACTTAAATGAATTAATTTGTACTACTTATATTGACAACATGTATCTACTTTTCTGTAGCTAATCTCATCAGAACTCCACAGTTAAGTGTGCTTGATTTGGAGTAATATAGGGATTGGTGACCTTCTGGAAAGTTTTCCAGAAATTTTTTAAATAAGGACAAAACATGCTAAAAAGTGAAGTATTGTGAAATAAAATCCTTGAGAAGAATAACAACCGAATTTGAGACGTCTAAAAAATTTAATAAAATAAAAAATAAATATTTAGCGACTGATTTAGAGGCAGTTAGTGCGACGGGTGTTGTAAGGGTTGCAATTTCAATTTTGCGACGATTTATGCAACGGTTCTACTAACTGTCGCAAAATTCACTCGTGACGGACGTTTCTGTGATAGTTGGTGAACCGTCGCAATGGTGTCTTTGCGGCAGTTCTAACCATCGCAATGTAGGTCATATAACTGTCGCAAAATCGTCATTTTCTTGTAGTGTTTGAAGTAATAGATTAATAGTGATGCATATTGCATATTACATAATGTGGTTTTTGAGTCAAAAGATTTTTGGGGAAAAAAAAGAATTTAAAAAATATATATTTGAGAAATGACTTTTATATTAAGGATATTTTATAGAAAAAGAATGAGTTTTGAAATTTTGAAATGATGCACTTTATGTGAATTCTTTTCTTTAAGTTTATTATCTGAGACATTGGTGGTAAGAGATTGATTGTGATAGTGGGTATTGTCATCAAGGACAGTTGGCAATACAAGATAGATAAAGGAAAGGAAAAATATAGAGCGAGAAAGAGCTTGATATGGTTGTTAAAGTTTGACTGGGGTATTTGTTTTATGCTGCCAATTCAATGTCAAAAGATAGTAAATACGGTTTGAGTAAAATGAGTAAGACAGAACCTTTGGTCTAAGGGGATAGACCTTTGGTCTAGAGAGTGTTTGGGCATGGGCAATCCCATAGATGACCAGTCTTTATTTGATTATGTGTCATGGTAGCTTGCCGGGTGCACTGACACACTGACTACTATCTACTTGTTCGCATTTAGTGAGGCATTGCTGAATCATTAGACAGAGTGATGTTGAGCTCTAGCTTCACTAAACACTCAAAAAGGAAAATAAAATCTCCATGAAGTATTGAGTCAAAATGATTTTTTAAAAGTATATTTTGAGTCAAAATCTGCATCTCATAAGTATATAACATTATTTGAACTATTATTTGCGAAATATCTAATTAAGTTGTTGTGTGTGTATTAATACTTGTATAAAGTTATTATGCACTTGTATGACGTTTGTGTAAGATGTGAATGAAATTAAATGTCTAACCCATAAATATTATTAAATCCAGATATTGGAGATCTCATAATGCAGAAAAATGGGATATGTAATTAGAAGTTCAGATGCAAAAATTCAGAGCATGGGATGGAGTTTATTTTATTAAGTTGCGATATTTGCATAAGAAAAAAAATGGTTTGTAATATCTAGTGAATTTTATAGAATAAAACTTTAATTAGATAATTGTATTCATTTGTTTTAATATATTTTCTACATATTATCCATACTAATATAAATATTAATACATATAATCTGGAAAGGGGGTTACACTCAACAACAACATTAATAACCAGGTAGTGAGAATATACTTCATTCATGTATAGCATGTATAAGGCGTAAGATAGTACTAATCAAACATACAATAATTCACATTCTTGATACAAGCATATCTCACATTCACAAAATCAAGGATCATTCAAATGCTAATCATATCACATTTATCCAAGATTAACTACATCAATTCATCTTACTCAAGATAATTAGGTCATTAATAATATTCGTGAAATGCATGTAATTGACTCCTGCATATGGTATCAATCGCCTCATCATCACCAAATCATGTTAGTGTAGGAGTCATGAAATGAAACCACCCAGCCATAGGTGATCCCTCCAATTCATCCTCAACCATAAAACGTCTATCAAGGTATTGTCAAAGTGTTAACTGTCAATCATTGTTACTACCCTACCATAACACCTCCCAAGGTCTAAGTATATGACCTTTAAGACTTACATGCATAGACTCACACTATCCTGAAACAAAACATGTATGCTTGGACTCCACAAACAACACTACAACATCACATATACCACAACTATTAGGTGACACTTACCATATCACAACCCTAGAATTATCCAAAACACACCAAGCCCTACTTGGATCTCATCAATGTCAGTCACAACCTAAACTTACATGTTCAACATATCACCACATAGACATTGTGGAAGAAAATATGCACAAAGTTTTGATGATGCCAAAGCATTGAAGAAAATAAAGGTCAAGTTAAAGCAAGCTGATCAAGAAGCAAGATCTCAAGTAATAACTAGATAAGTCTTGACTTCTTAGCTTAGTATGTAAAATGAACTCTTAGAATTTGCAAATTTCACTTGGCCATTAAAATAAGGATTTCAAGAAAACCTAAACTTAATCTTTTTGAATATAAGAATAAGTTGTTTGAAAAGAAAGAAAAAAGAGTATTCAAAAGATTAAACAAAAAGTTTTAACTGTAAAATAGAAGCTTTCTATATCTTAAGTTTTCATAAGCCAAATCAGGTGATATGTGTCTGGTAATCGATTACATCAAGGTAATCGATTACCAGAGAAAGAAAACTAGTTCAAATGTTAAAATGCTCTCTGGTAATCCATTACCCATTCATGTAATCGATTACCAGAAGAGAAAATTTCAAAATTTGAATTTAAATTATACAACGTTTCAAACATTTTGAACGTAAACCGTTGTAATCGATTACCAAGTCTTGTAATCGATTACCAGAGCCTATTTTCTAAAAAATTGAAAAATTATAGAAAGTTATAACTCTTCATGAAAAGACATAACCTAAGAAACAATTGTCTATAAATACCTATAATTTTTCAGAGAAAGACGACGAACTCTATTGTGAAAATCATTTACAAAAACTACTTGGCCAAAGTCATTTCCAAAATCTCTAAAGAGTTCATCAAGATCATAAAAGTGTAATATCCACTCTTCAAGAGAGTCATTCTGTAAAACTCAATAAATCATTGGATCTGTAAAGGAGAAAGGGTTTTTCTCCTTGTTGGTGTTTGAATCTCAACACAAGGAAAGGGAGTTCCGAGGTGTTGGAGGATTTAAGTCTTGTAAGGTTTACAAGAGTAGTGGAAATCTCAAGTGGGAGACTTGAGAACTAGATGTAGGCAGGTTTGGCCGAACCAGTATAAAATCAAGTTTGCAATTCTTCTTTCCCTACACTTTTAATTTCTTGTTATTAATTGTAATTGTGTAGTTTGCATCATTCGTTCTTTATATACAAATTTGTCTAAGGAAATAAATTGATAAGAAAGTAATTCGAAAAAGCTTTTATAAGAGGAAAATTTAGAAAACTTAATTCACCTCCCCCCCCCCCCCTCTTAAGTTAATTGAGGCTAAGTTACTAACAGACATCATCACACAACATAACATTATACATTATTATTACTCATATTATTCATTCATCACATATTATAACATTATAACATTAATGCTTCAAATGTTGCACACATTTTTCTTATGTCAAACATCCATATTTCATATCACATATAAGCCTGAAGTCTCAAGCACAAACTCTTATAAACACAATTTCACACATTCATCATATATAATTCACTCATAACTCCTCTAAAATTATCCCTTCTCACATTTTCTCTTTCTTAACTATTGGTATTAGTATTTCAAACCCTTCTTAAGATTAAGCACTTAAAGAATAAAAAAGTTCAACATTACAACTCACAAATTATCTCTTCTTATTTTAAGCTTCTATGACATTGTGTGATCTAAATGCGATAGTTGTACCTATGCTATGAAAGTTTATCTTAATTTTATTAGAAAGCTAATATAACTATTTACAATTTCTATATTAACCTCAAGATTTGATTTTACCATGTGTTATTTTAAAAATTATGAAACTATAGTATTTTAGCCTAATTTTAATAATTTGAGCTTCACTCACTAATTTTATCATAAATTGAGTTCTAGACCTTAGTTTCGGGTGATTTCAGCATCATTGGAAAGCTAACATCCAATGATACAAATTTTATGAATACCACAAAACTTAATTCGATCATGTAAGGCTCCTAAAAAGGATTACAAGTTACCAATGATTTAAAATATAAATTCCTTCATGGGATTACATTCATTTTGAATACATATATAGAATAAGGACAAATATCTACACTATACAAAAAATAAAAGCAAAAGTTGTAGGTGTCAATTAAGCACTCTACAACTAGTTGCATAATAATTCCACCAAAATGTCATCTCTTCATGGTTATCCAACTCCAAACTCCTTTTTCACCTAATCATGACCTACTTCATACTAAAAGTATGATCATCATGGTCTAACACATGAAAAAGTAAGGGTAAGCTTGTGTAACAGAAAACAACATATATTTGAAAATAATAAAGTTATCTATATCAACTTCAAACAATTGCACCATATCAATTTCAACTCAAAAAACATTATACCAACATAGAAAACATAACATCTCAATATTCAACTCAACACCTTAACATCCCAAATTTTCACAATAGGCAACACAATATACAAGTTAACAACAACATCAAATAACCCAACATCACTATGCATCGTCATACATTTCAACTTAGGTGATCTTTAACTACATAGGTGACTAAATTAAGTGGTTTGACCCTACTAAACTAACAACACAAAAGACCTTTAATCTCTAGGTCATAAGTCATAACAACACAAGTTTGGCTTAAAATCCATAACCAACTTTCAAATTTCTTGGTTGTTGCTAAATATAGGAATAGGTCAAGCCAGACTAGGTTTTGAATACATAAGTTAGGCATATTTTACAAAATTAAAGTTTAAGTTTGACCTATTAGGCTTTTTTATAGGCTTGACTTGACCTTTTTAAATTCTAACCTAACCTATTAGCTTATTTTATATTAATAATATCAATTAGGCCAATAAACTTAATTTTTAAAAAGTCAATTTATTTTAAATACGTCATTGAGAGTTATTTTTTAAATTACATGATAAAATATAATTTATTCAATATTATTAAAATTTAAATTTTGAAATATATACAATGTCACTAAGTGGGAAAAAAATGAATTATTTTCTATTAAAGAGATAATTCATGTGCAATTATATATGTAGGTGTACACTCACGTATAACCTACAAGTCGTAAGCCTATCAATGTAGAATGAAAAAGGATAATCATATAAAAACAAAACTTTAAATTTCTTATATCTAATTTGGTATATTCTAAATAATCGACTCATATTTTAACAAACTAAAATAGTTATGATAACAATTTATAAACTAAAAATACTATCATCATACATAAGGTGATTTTAGAGGTATCAGATACATATACAATCCACAAAGAGGGAATAAATGAAATTATTTTTTGTTAAAGAGAAAGTTCATGTACATTTATGTACACATGTAAATTTACGCATAGGCTACGATGAAAGAGGATAATCTTATTCAAATAATATATCTATATATTTTTTTATTATATTATATAGATAAATAGACTAATCTATGAGACTTCACAAACTATTTTATAATCGTAAGCCCAACCTTTTTAAATAAATAGGTATTTTTAAAAGTTTAAACCTGACTTTTTCTTAAGGCCTGACCTATTCTCATCTCTAGTTGTTGCCACTTAAACTAGGAAGGTCTAGTATTACTATTAGGAATAGAATAGCTTGACTGTGAGCTTATCACATCATTGACATGCATTAATAATATCCTAAATATGATTAGCTTGTCACCTACCCTCCAAATACTATGCATCTCCAACACTTAGTTATGGATATTGGCCTCCAACTCCATGTCTTACCCATTGTTCACTTCTTAACACGTATTATTCGTCCTTACTTGCATACTATATCAACTAAGAAACTATAGAGGAAACAACTTTTAAAAGCAACTTTCTACTTCAAGAGCCAACTCTCTTACGTGAGAGTTTTCATCTTTGAGCACTTAGAGCACCACAATAAATATCCTCACAATAGAATCTTTCAGCACCGAAAAACAACTCACTCTCTTCTAGTTCTAAGTTCAACTCAAAAAGCATATAATATGCATCTTCAACTTAGAAATATCAATTCAACTTATTGGAAGAAAAAAATCACATGTTAATTAAACACTATAAACCTTAATTCATTATCACCTCAACATCATATAACATCATCGTTTTCATCTTCATAAAATCATAAAACCATCGCCATTAATCAACATTTAATAATTTAAAACATACATGACTAATATACAACATAAGTATTCCAAAAACATCACAATTAAATTAACACAACAATATAACTTAAAAAACATATGCCTCACTAAGCACCCAACCCTGAAATGAGCCCCTCATTGAGCGATTATTCTCGCTCAACGAGAAAAGATCTCTATGACTTCCTCTATTGAGTGAACTTGACCCTTTATAGGTATCCTCGTTGAGTGGCCCTTGCTCGAAAAATAAACGACCTCTCTATAGGTCCCCTCTATGGATAATCCCTCAACTTGCAACACCCATAGAAACTTCAACTTACTCAATAATGATAGTTTCACCTAGCGCAACTTCAATGTGTTCATCACAAATACACATTCTTGTTAGGGGGAGATAAGGAAGCTCCTGGTGGAATTAGAATGAAGGTTGGACTTCTAATGCTCTAAAGTCTATCTCTCTAACTTCTCTCTACACTTAGAAGAAAATGAACTTATGAAGTTCATGTTTTCCTAAAACCTTATATACCTTTTCACATTCTTTGTCAACTTTAGCCTCAACTCAAATAACTCTAAACAACCTAACCCTTAAGAATTCCTTAATCCTAAGAGCTCTTATAAATAACATAAAACACATCACAACATAGATCACACGGTTACAATTCTCCCCAACAACAAAATATTTTATCCCCAAGAATTGCTTATTTAGGAAGAAATATAGGTATTAATCTTCAATCATATTCTTAAGCTCACATGTAGCTTCACTAGTTTCCACATCCCAAACAACTTTCACCAACTTGATGGGTTTACTTCTCAATTGTTTCAACTAGTGATCAACAACACAAACCAATCTCGTTTTATATGTTAAGTTCTCCTTAACTTGCACTACATGTGACTCCACCACATGATTGGGGTCATGAACATACTTCCTCGACTAAGCAATATGAAACACATTGTGTAGGTTTCGTAGAAATGATAATAAATCCAATTGATAAGTAGGATGACTTACACGACGAAAGATCTGATAAGATCCAATAAACTTAGGAGTCAATTTCTTGAAACTTATCGCCCCTCCCACTCTAGTAGTGGGTGTCACCTTTAAGAACACATGTTCTCTTTCAGCAAACTCCAAATGCTTCCATCTTTTATTAACATATGACTTTTCTTACTCTAAGCGATATTCATGTGCTCCTAAATCGACTTCACCTTTTTTGTAGTTTGTAACACCAGTTTTGGTCTAACCATCATTGTTCACTTTATTTATACAAACATCGAGGAGTTCTACATCTTCCATATAAAGCTTCAAACAGGCCATACTGATACTAGCATGGTAGTTGTTGTTGTAGATAAATACCACCAATGGTAGAACTTCCTCCCAACACCCAAGATGATCTAAAGAACACACTCTCAACAAGTCTTCCAAGAATTGAATTGTCCTCTCAAACTGTCCTTTTTGAAGATAATAAGCAAAACTCAACCATAACCTTGTACCTAAGGCTTGATACAAACTATGCCAGAATCTAGAAGTGAATCTCAGATCATGATTTGAGATAATATTAGAAGGCACTGCATGCAATCTAATTATCTCCCTGATGTACTATTGTGTCAACCTTTCCAAGAACCACTTAATGCAAATAGAAAGAAAGTGAGCACAATTTGTCAACTTATCAACTATCACCTAGATAGCATCATTTTTTAGCTGACCTAGGTAACCTAAGAACAAAGTCCAAAGTAATGTTATAATGAGCACACTTTGTCAACTTATCAACTATTACCGAGATAGCATCATTGGTTTTAGCTAACCTAGGTAACCTAACAACAAAGTCCATAGTAATGTTATCTCACTTCCACTCAAGGCTCTTCATAAACTATAGCAATCCACTTGGTTTATGATGCTCCACTTTTGCTTTCTAACAAGTAAGACAAGTTGTCACATACTCTACTACTTCCCTCTTCATACTAGACCATCAATACTTTCGTGCGTATATAAATGGTGGGTAGCCCTTTAGTGGATCTATGATAACTTTAATACCATCTTAAAAATTAAATTTTGACCTAACACAACTTTACAAAATTAATTTATGAGGTAAGGATTGTTTGCCATTTATATACTCTTGGTTTGCCTTATCTTTAGCCAATGTGGAACATGAGTTTTTTCCAATACACCACTCACGTCCAATAATATTTAGGTTTGGTGCATGTATAAACAGTAAATGATCCTTTTAAAATGATTTAAGATAAATAGGAGTTGGGTTTATTTCAATACTGATACATTCCCTTAAACCTAATACTATTAGGTTTGGTGAGTGTATAAATGGTAGGTGTCTCTTTTTAACTCTAAAATGTGAGTTTGAGTCTAACTCATTCTTGTAAAACTGATTTGACCAACTTGTAAGGTAAGGTCTTGTCCCCACTTATAAACTCTTTGTTGGCCTAATCTCTAGTCAGTGTAGGATTTGAGTTTTTCCAATATATCCCCTCATGTCTAGCACCATTTGGCTTGATGCATGAATAAACTATGAGTGACTTTTTTTTTTAAAAATGATTTAGGATAGACGAGAATTGGATTTTCACCCCCCTCATGCCCAATACAAATGGGCTTGGTGTGTGTGTATGAAGAGTAGGTAACACTTTTTAATAAATCTATGATAACTTTGATACCATCATAAGAAAGTTGATTGAAGTCTATCTTTGACACCTTATTTTGCCCTTATCTTTAATCGATGTGAAACTTTAGTTTTTTTCTTAATAGTTTGTTGTTTAGTTGAGAAGCTTTGGTTTGTTTAAAATAGTAAAACAAAAAAAAATCTCTTATTTGATTTTCAATTGAGTTTGATTATAAACTAAATTTTTCCATGAAAGTTAATTTGAAATAGAATAAAAGAAAATTTGCTTTGCAAACTCAACTTACACAGTGAAATTCTGTCAAATTTCAATTTGCAAATTTTATTTTAAAAAAAATAGAGATTATGACACACTAAGTATCACAATAAGGAAAAGACATCTCAACTAAGTTTACCCCTCTAAACCTACTAATCATATGCCAAGTACCAACATATTATTAAAAGAAGCAACAAAGCTGACAAAGCAAGAGACTAGGCCAAATCTCAAACAGAAAAATTCATACTTTAATTCAAACAAGCGAACAAATACTTTTTTTGTTAGTGTACATCATTGATAAATGTTGTATTGATGAACAAATTGACAAAATATAACATATTTACTATCATGATAATAAGATGTCACTACAAATTAACACGTGTTTTTTCATCAAAACAATAAAGGTCATGGTTCTGTTAGCAAAAAGGGATAAACGACAGAAGAAAAGAATAATAATTCCGACATAATTAGAAGATTGCATTTGCAGATTCAAAAGCTTCTTAATTTCTGCATATGCTGAAGCATATGTAGATAAGATAGACCTTTGATGTTGATAACTTCCTTATCCATAACACAGTAACATTGATCAACAACTGTCCTACGTAGAATGAAAGTTTGACAATGTTATGCCACAGCCACTCAGCCAGTCCTTTTAACTTGAGAAAATCAATGCGAACCATAATATACAAACCATGTTACCTAACATGAAAAATAGTCCTTGAAAGGTGCTCCACAGGTTAGTGGTCCAAAGATGTGGATGTTTTCCAAAACTAGCACTGCATAAAGCACAGTGAACCTTCTTTTCTTTAGTTATTAGCCAATAGTTGATTTCTCAATTACAAGACATGTTGACTAATATGGAGAAGGCAACCCGATCTTCCCATTTCCATTCTAATTGCTTTTAGATGAATGGAGGTAGCTCCTGCGTTTCGTTCAATATATATGAGCTCTACTCATCCAGTTTACTTTTAGATCACTTTCTTCTTGATTCAAAAATTTTAGAGTAAAATGTTTAAGAGGAAGAAAATGGGGCAAAATAAATACTGTAGAGGACTTTATGCTGTGGATAATTTTCTCAATGCCCACCTCTCTTTTCTCTTTCATAGATCACAATGAAAATATCTCTTCTGCAAAGCTGTATCTAAGTACTAAGAATCTGTAAAGGAATTGTCAAAGGCTTGTAAGTTGTAACCTTGGTGGTAGCGGTGTTTCCTTCAGTTCCCTCTTTGCCATGCCATCCATGCTTCAGCAAATATTTCAAAGCAATGCATCATATATGATGACTATGCAACCACTCAAAGCTTCTGGAATTATCTCCAAACCAACAGACCCAACTGTACGAGAAGCAGTTCTTTCAACCACTGGCAATTGATGGATGATACTTGGACCAACTATGGCTATCATATTGTCCCCAGTTCTATGCATGTAACACATGATCCCGTAACCGAGGCCTACACGCATATGGCCCCTCGCACATAGTTTGAACTTTGAACCCCACATAGTCCTTTGTAACACATGGCAATGACACATTTGCTTGGCAACTGAGGGGTCCACAAACTAAAATATCATATGTAAATGATGTGGTAAACAGCATCTACCTTAGCATTTCTTATACTTGGGTGTCAAATTTTGGTGAGTAGTTTACAAAATGCAGCCATTGCACTTTCATTCAAGAATTGGTTGTTTGTAGGGTCAGTTTCTTGTATGTTGTCTTTAGCTTGCCAAGACTTAAACTCTAAAACCAGCTTCTTCAAGGACATGTCTGTTACATAATTGGTCCGTTCTTAACTATCAACATTTCACTCTATTCAAGTTGGACCATAGTCCGTTGATTGTGTTCACTACCCCGAATAAAGTCATGTTTTTAAGTGGTTTTGTGTATTTGCTACTTTGCTCAGCCAAATCACACAATAGAGGTTTCCATAAAGGCATTAGAATATAAATTCAAAGTACATTAAAGATCATTTTAACTTGAAATTAGTTGAGATTGAGTAATAAGATGAGAAGCCCCTAATACTTACAACTTCAAAGGAAATCTGTTTCACAAGGGAACGAAGTAATTTCACATACTCAGGTCAACCCAGTACTTTACAAAAGAAATTTTTTTTTTTTTTTTTTTTTAAAGTAAAAACAAAACAGAATACTGATATTCCACACTAGCTTCTTCCACCTCCAAAATTCTATCTAGTGTCATCTTCCGTGCAAATGAAGCAAAATCAGCTAGCTACCTTGTGATGTCATACTCTTCGGGATAAGTGAGTTGTTGCTCCATTTGCCAGCTCAACTTAGAAGCAACACTTTCGTGACAAGGAACATAATCCTGTGAGTTAAACATATAAAATATCATTTTGTGCTCAATTCTGCATGAGTGTTTACATAAACCCTTATCTTTTATGATAGAAATGTGCTGATTTGTGTTGGTTGATGATGTCATCCTATGAAAATTACCTCCAATTTCTTTACCAACTCTTTTGATGTTGGTGCTGATACAATTATGTGGCGGGCATTAGGACTAATAAATCCCTCTTCCACAGCTTTGTCAATAAATGATAGCAATGAATTAAAGTATCCATCAACATTTACTAATCCCACCTGCAAGTTGTGAATTCAAATCTAGTTAAGCTGAAAGCACAGGGAGCCTCCACGGAATAAATTAAATAATAATATTGGTCCCCAACAAAATGGTACAAGTCAATTACCGGTTTGTCATGGATCCCAAGTTGTGCCCAGGTTATGACTTCAAGAAGCTCCTCTAGAGTCCCATAACCACCTGCATGTAATTTGCGTAATTTTATCAATAAATTAATTCTAGAACAAAAGATAAGCAACCATGATTGAGATGGTAATACCCTGGTAGTTGAGAAACTGGAATTTATTTCAACAATTGGAGAACCATGTTTCACTGTTTAATTTTATTTCAACCGTGTTGTCTTTTTATCCACAATTTTGGGATTTAACTATTCCATGTTGGGGTGCATGTATGTAGTGTTTTACTATTTAGTATCCTTGTCTTTGTGCAAGTGTTCAAAAAATGCAATTATCGATTGACAACTTTGCAGCATGAAGTGAGAGGTCATTAAGGACATCTATCGGTTTTGTCTTTACACCTTCCCTCTTATTTACTCTTGGAACTTCGGGAATCCACTTTCACACGAGGGATCCCAAGATAGAGAGTGATTGACAACTTTGTCTTTGTGTGCCTCCTGTATCTGTCTCTAATTTTCAGCACTCAATTACTCTCAGAATGATAACTACAAAGAAATAAGTCTTTGAAAAGGGTAAGGCATTATTCCATGTCAGGTACAGGTGCTAGTTGGAAACGTTATCTTGTGATAGTTCTTCTTTTTCTTTACTATCCCTTCACCATCAAATGCACGAAGTTTGATATAAAACACGTCATGGTTCCAAGGAAAGTAGAGGCAAAAATGGTATTCAACCAGAACTACAGTTACTCAGAGCCGCAGAAGTTTTGAAATTTTAGCCACAGATGTTAAGGGCTCAGAGAAGGTCAGGATCAGCTACTTCTGAAGTACTTCTGAAGGGTCGCTCTCTAATCATCATAGGCATTGGGATGCATGAATTATTATCAAAGAAAAGTCACAAGCCGGTTTTGCAGCACTGTAAAATTTAATTGAATAAAAAATCTCACACCAGTTGATTTGATACTACTTAAAATTACAAAAATCACTGTCCAATGGTGCATACTCAAAGTAGATGACTAGTCCACATTATTACGTAAGACTTCAAAATCATACATACACGAGATAATAGTTAATGCCAAGTCAACATCAACAACTTTCATTATTAGGCGTGGTAAACCTTTTAATAATGTTTAGTAAAGAAAAGTTTAACAAAGTGAAAAACCAGTTGAATGTTGAATAAGAAAACAACACAGGGAGATCAATGGGAATATTATATTTAACAATTCTCGAAAGAATAAAACACTGAGATATGGTCAATGGTACATGATAAAACTAGAAAGCTTCATGCACCTTGATGTTTCTACTTTTTCTAATGGAACTAAGTATTCTCAGTTCATGCTAACCTGGTAAGGCAATAAAGGCATCTGAATGCTTGGCCATCTCTGCCTTCCTTTGGTGCATATCAGCTACAGCCTTTACTTCTCCCACTGTTTCACCAGTTAGCTGCAAAAGGTACCATGGCACAGGGGATGGAACAGAAAATAAGATCAAAAAAGTAAAGAGAAAAGGAGCAATTATGAGAGATGAAGGGTTGTTTCTCCGATGCTTAACCTAGCTAGCTATAAAGACGTCAATAATTTATAATCCAAGAGATTGATACTAAAAAAATAATAAAAAATAAAAAAAAAATTCTAGCCAATGAAGGAAAATCTGCACAGAGAAAACATGCTGAACGCATAAAGATTTCATTTGCCAAAGAAAAACACGTATAAACTAGACTACCTAAACCTTTTAACAACAAAACTTATATGAACCAGGATGTAGTGAAGGCTTAACTGAAAACAAATAAGCTACAGAATAGTGATGAAGAAACACAAGAAAAGTAAAATAGAAACAACTGGCAAAATATTTTAATAGAGAAAAAAACTACAAGCTTTTTCTGCTGGCTGAATCAGACATACCTCTCGAGGCATAAGTGTCTTGGGAATAACTCTGCAAGAGACAATAACATGACAAATAGTGTCAATGGAGAAAGAGACCAACACAAGCAGAATTGACTCTTATTTCTTGATCCTCCTTCCACCCAAAATTCTTGGGAGAAAATAGAGAAAGAGAAAAGTTTATCAAAAGAAGAAGGGGTGAGGAAGAGAGAAAGAGTGATACCCTATGACATGCCGGCCACCATCATGAACAGCTTGGGAAACCAAACCCATTAACCCAATGCTTCCTCCTCCATAGACCAGATCAATGTTCCTTGAGACCTTCAGAGACCATTAACAACAAAATAAACAACCTAGAAAGACTAGAGTAATAGAAGCAAATAAGAGTGACTATGATAACATGATGTCAAAACCACAAAAGCAAAAATGATGATCCATTTGGAAAAGAAAAAGGGCACTGAAAATTATTCTCCAACGGTCAATCAGCAGGAAGCACTTGTAAAGTCCGTGCCAAATGTTCAGCTCAGAGCCACCGAGCTTAACAAAATTCAAGAAAAAAAAATGGATGCTTTTTATCCTCAGAAAGCTGAAAGGCGCCATAGATATCCAAACACTTGAGCAAAAAAATTGAGCACGGTATTGAGTGTGACCTATTTTGAACTTTTAGTTTGTGAGTAATGATATAAAAGAAAGAAAAAAAATTGCATTAAATAGATGCTAGACACAATCTCAACCAATAGAGGAAAAAAAAACACAACCATAGTTTCAAGGAACAAAAATCAACGTGAATTTCTATTTTTCAAAGGCCGTGAACAAGTTGCAAATTACAAACATGTTATGAACACAACGAACTTACCCCACTGAAATTCACAATGGAACTATACCCTTGAAGACGTCATACGATATAGTTTAACCATTTCCACCTAATCCGTTAGTTGAACTCATGTATATTGTAATAAGAATAGCATAGAACACAACTTTTTTATTTATTTTTATTAAACCCCCAATAAAACAGAAGGGTTACATACCCAAAAAAAAAAAAAAAAAAAGGAGCAAGATATGGAAAAGAAAAGCAGAATGGAAGTGTATATAATATACCAATTCATTGCCAAGCTCAATGGCAGCATCTTGATAGGTTCTCTTTTTGCCAGGGCTACTCCCACAGAAGACACAAACCCTCTTGAACTTTGACACCCTTATCTCACCGTGTGTCTCCATTTGGTTGATGTAACAAGTTTGTATAGTACTACGCTACCTAGTTTATGAATATAAATATATACTCTCCAATGCTTTAACCGATTGAGGTGCTTGTTGAAGAAATCATGCATTCATCCATGTGTCATGACTCATGATCAACATTCAACTACACTCACTCAGTCACTCGCTCGCTATTAGTATTTGTAAATTGTATATATAGAGATGGAGAAGACCATTGGCTGTCGCACGTGAGTAGTGGCCTTAGCAGCACGCGCGGACTACTGTGTGTTGTGTGCGGTCCCAACCTACGGCCCTTGTCTTCTGTTCTGTTCTGCCTAATCAACATTGGCACAACATTCTTCCAATAACAAACAACATTACGTGTAGTGTAATCATCACGTTTTTTTCTAATAACACGCACCTCAATTCCACTTCTAATTACCACATCCCACTTCTTTTATCTTAAATAATAATAATACTATTTCCATTGATGTGTCTATGTACATTCTTCCTCATTCCTCATTCCTCAACTTACTTTTTTAATATTTTTCATCATCAAATTTGTCCCTTCATTCCTCATTCCTCAACTTACTTTTTTAATATTTTTCATCATCAAATTTGTCCCTTAAAAAATTAAATTAACTATAAAATGATTAAATGGTTGCAATTTTTAAAAACTAAACTTTTTGGATGATGCATTAATTTTGGAAGATGAAATTGAGGGTTTCTCGGATTTTTATTGCCTTCATTACTTTATATTCCCTCTCTATCTCAGACTTTTTAAGTTACATACGCATTTCCTTCTTCTTCTTCTTCTTCTTTTTTCGCATCGTATACGTAACTTTTTTATTTGAAAAAATATATGCTTATTATAGAAAATTTCCAATCAAGAGATGATGGATAAAGAATGTTACCTTTAGGAGAGGTTAATGTAACCCTTTAAGTGTATCTTGAGTTCCATCACGAGTACTTTTCTTCATATTTTTAGCCCTTAACTTTACAATTCATTATTTATTTATTGTTTAAGTCCTTTATTGTATGCAATGAATTAAATCAAAATTAAATATCTTTTACTTCCAGAAAAAAAAATTAATATTTTTTTAGTCCATACAAATTAAATTGTATTTCTATAGTATTTTATTTATATAAATGTGCTATATGTGGTCACATTTTCAAAAACAAATAACTAAAAGGAGTTTTTTTTTTTTTTACAAGCACCACGTGTGTCGGGTTATGCTTTCATAATGCACGTTAACAAATTTCTACATCCAATTCGCAAAAATGACGCAAAGCTAATATAAGTTGCTACAATTTGATGCGCATCAATGTGATTAAACTTTTCTTTTTTAAAATGTGTTGAGTCTTAGGAGCTCACTAGAATTGGATAAGGCCTCAAAGCTCTAATAACATTTATAAAGATACTTATAAATTATTTATCAATAAGATCTTTACATTGGTAGAAATTAAACACAAGTCTTTTTGAGATGTGTATTTTCTAATCAAGTGAATCAACCATTAATTGTTGGTCATGTATAATTAAATATTATGCATGTAAAATACATTTTCACAAATAAAGTATTAAAATGATATGATTTATTTTTTAAAGACAAAATAAATATTATCATGTTTGGAGGATGAAAATATTATTTAATCTATTAAATTAAACAAATATCACATGTACAAACATATGTTACTTATAATAGAATCATTAAGATCGACTTAATAGTGAGAGTTAAAATAATATATTTAAGTTTTTAGATTCAAATTCTAGTGTCGCCATTGTAATTATAAAAAAAAAATTATGTTGCTCACAATAAATGTGATTTTTTGTTTTATAATTATGATCTTTAACTTCTCAATAAGACCAAGAGGTATTCATACATGTTTCAGTCTTTTGGTTGACTATGAGACTAATTCATTATCTATTAGAACTTAGTCACAATTAAATGCTTCTTTCCTTGGAAGTGTTTTGTGATAATTGAACTCAAAACCATATATATCCTTTAAACATGAATATTGAAATTTAAATGTAAGGAAAAATATTATTGAAAGTTGCTTAAGCATTGTGACTAATGAAAAAAATAGTGAAAAAACAAAATATACATGCATATATAGGTTATTAATAAGGGAGTGACTCTGAGATCTCTATAAATTGAGGTATTTTACAATAATAATTTTCTTACCAATAAAAAAATAAGTAGTGATCATATCAATAAGAACATGTCTATAATTTAAAGCAAATTTAATTATTTTCTAACCACTACTAATCTCTACATCTAAACTCTAATAGTGTTTAAAAAGAGAAAACGGGAGCGGGGTTGAACCAAGTTACGTTTTTGGCAAAGATGACAAATGTAACGTTGCACATGTACTATGTGACCCATGGATCAGCGAAGATGAGCAAAACCATTATTCACCTCAACAATATCTTACATGGTGTTGGTCTCGGTGGTATTTTAAATCAAGTCGAATTCAACATGACATAAACTTAAATGTTATTGGTTTAAAAATCAACGGTACCAAAATCTATGAAATTTATAAAGGTAAAGTAGAATTTGCCCGTTAATAATACCACGTGAAGGAAACCAATGAAATTTTCAGTGGCAATAATCGTTTCTATATCAATCCTTAAAAAAGAAAACAAGTGAAATATCACCAATAATTCCACCACCTCAAAACTTTGATAATTGGGGCGGTGTGAGTGTTGATATTAATGGGAAAGAGTAGAATGGGGCTTATCCAAGAAAATAAGTTGCCATGGCCAGTCACTAACCATAATAGTGCCAATTATGTGCGTAAGTGCAACACTGCCATTTTGGTTCCCCTCTCTCTTCGCTTCTTCCACTTCATTCCTTTTGTATTGGTCCTTTACCCAAAAGTGTTCAACAAATCACACCAAAAGGTTCCTATCTAGAAGAGGGCTGCGTCACTAACCAAATGATTCATCCATTACTTTCCATCCAACCAAACTATGCATCGTTAACGAAAGAGACCCCTAAAAAAATCCACCAAAAAGGAAAAAATGAAAAACCATGAATTTCTTATAATAAAAAAAGTGAGGATGGAGCAATTAATTAAATCGATGTGAATGGGCAACCCTGACAATTATTTTTATTTTATTTTTGTTACACACAAAAGAAATTGTTTATGCTGAACAAGTTATGGGTAATAGCAGAAGCTACCTAAGATGGTGCTCTAGTGCTGTTGAGCAATGTGCATTGATGATTGAATAAGAAAACATTAGTGGGTAGTGCCCTATATCACCTGTGCCCTCATCCACCCTACCTTACTCGACACACATGTTATACACATTGGAAACATTTGATTTTTATTTCACACGCCCCTTTCCATTACCCATATCCTCTCTTCCACATTTCTTCAAGCACCTTGTCCCCATCCTCTCTCTCATTCATTGCTTGCCCCCTTTCTCCACCTATCAAATTTCCTTCTCCAGAAATTTATGACTTAAATCCATTTTTATGAAATCCATTTGCCTATTTTTAAACACATTGATGGGATTTGGCTTATTCATATGCATTTCTTAACTGATCACATATTGTTTATATAGCTGTTTTTGTCAGGATTGCTGCAATTGAACCCATGCCTTTATGTTAATAGTTGTATATTATGTTGGTTTTAGAGCTCCAATCCCAATGTAGTCTTTCTGTCTTTTGTTTTTTAGCTTTTATATATTACTAACACCTTATATTTGTCTACTTCTTTGCCCTGTCACGTGTTTAGAGATCATAAACTCATAATCACTCCTTCTTGGTGGGGATTGAGCTTATGGGTATAAAAATTGCATGCGTGTTTAAAAGCATATTTTTGTGTGTTTGTGATTTTTCTATTCGTCGACCTAAAGAAAAATGGTTGACAAATTAATAGATATACCATTTTTACTAAAAAATAATTGCGGTATAGTTACTTTTGTATCATTAAATACTATATTTTAAATTTCTTAACCATTCCTACTAACCTTAATGTTTATAGGATTACAAAAGTTCGAAATTAGTGTCAAGTTGGGCCAAATTTATTAATGGTTATTCACCACCAACTCCCCAAGGACAGTAATCCAAGGCATGCCGCATACACCTAGGATTTTCAAAAATTATTCTTTTAGTGATCTCGAATTTTAAGATTTTGGTCTGTATAGAGATGAAACGAATTTAAAATATATCAGATATTATGTTTTCAAGGCTTGTGACATACATAGAGATATAATACATACTGGAAATAATATTAGAAATAAAAATGTTTTGCTAAACATGCAAAAGCAGATAGCATATTATCAATGGCGAATCTGTAAATTTTGAGGGAGACGTATTTTGGATTAAGCTTGAGGTTTAATCCATTGAATAAGACTAGGGATGGTAAATATATCCCGTCCCGACTTTGACGAGAAATACCCTGTTTAACTTGGTACGGGTACGGCGGGTAAAACTCGATATATTAAATCGGGTACGGGTATATACTTACCCGTCCCGTACCCATCCCTTTCCTCATCCCCAATTTAATACTTATTTTCGATTTAATTATGTTAAAGAATTTTAATATTTTAATATGTGTATTATTTATTATAGTATGAGATAGAGAAATAATCTAATTATAATTATAATATAATAAAAAAATAATTTAAAAATATTGTGTATCTTTTTACAAAAAAAAATTACAAGTACAGGTATGGGTATACTCGATACCCGACGGGGACGGAGATGAGGATGAAAATTATATACCCGACGGGTACGAGTACGAGAACTTTGATGAGTTTGACTTGCAAGGACGGGGACCGATATCATAAAACTATATTCAACCCGTCCCGTTGTCATCCCTAAACAAGACACCTTGGTTTAATTCAAAGGGGAAAAACTCATTTTATCCTAACACAAAATTTACACTTACATAATATTCTATTCGGTAACTACATACCTTGTCTATTTTTTTTTCCTCAAAATTTGAAACTTCTTTTTTTATTTTGATTTTTCACCACTAGAAAATATCTCATATGTAAAACTAGTAGTTTACATAATAAATTACATGATTGTCGTATCATCCTTTAACAATGATACTTGTAAAGTATTTAACTAGAGTGATTGACACAATGAAGAAAACTAGTTGAAGGACTAAAATCGATCACAAACTCATTGATGGATTAAAAATGATTTTCATGAAAGGATGAGAGACTATGACGTATGAAAAATTTGTTGAGTGACTAAAAAAGTGAATTTCATGAAACTATAAAGATTAAAAATATAATTAAAAAAACATGTAATTACCACATCATATGGTTAATAATGCCATAAGTGATATAATTCTCAATGTGACTATCACATCATCATTTAATAAATAAACTTGACAACAAAAACTAAAATTGTTAACAAAAGGAAAGATTAGCAATTAAGATGGGTCAATTTTGTTTAGGAACAAAAAGTGAAATTTGTGAAAAATTTAGCGACTAAAATTTTATTTAATCTTTTTTTTTTAATTTCACTATACATTTTTTTAAAATTTTGAATTTGAATTATTTTTCTACAAATTCAACACATTTAAATTTATAGTCCATATGATAAGTCACGTCGCTATCATATCATCCCTTAATAATGATACTTGTTAAGGAATTAAGTTGAGTGATTATCATAATGACAAAAAAAATATAGTTGAAGGACTCAGACCGATCAATAACTCATTGAGAGGTTTAAAAATGATTTTTATGAAAACATGAGAGATTAAGACAAATCAAAAAAATTATTTAGAGATTAAAAGTATAAAAGATTAAAAATATAATTTTAAAAAAATATATGTGCTACCACGTAAAACTAATTAGTAACACAATAGGTGACATGGTTACCACATCATTACCTAACATAGGTACTTGTCAAGGGAGACTTAAAAATGTTAATGAAAAAAATTTTTAAGATTAAGATTAGTCAAAATTTTATTTAGAAATTAAAAAATTGAAAAATGTTTAACGGTGATGAGTCATTATTTTTCCTTATTTATTTATCTTTTTTGTACTTATTTTAATTGTTAATTTGGGCTTAATTGTAACGCCATGGAAATATCAAGCTATTTAGTAGATATACTTTATGTATATATATGTATGTATATATGTGTATGTTGTTTATATGGATTTGGATTGGATTTGGAGGTGTGGATTTGAAATGTACTTACCTCGGTGCCTGTTGTATGTTTATGTAGTTTTGATTGTTTGTTTGGATATAGTAGTGATTTTATAGTATGAGATGAGAGGTTGATGTTTTTGAGAGGTTTATATAGGCATATGTGTGCATGAATATGGTGAATGATGCATTGTACACCATTATACTAAACTGGTACTAAGAGGGAAGAAGATTGATCACCTTCCTTCTCATCTTAGTTAAGTGAAGTATTATGGCATGCAACTCATTATTCCAAGCATATGTATCTGACGGTGATATTTTTTTGAGTGTTGATATATATATATATATATATATATATATATAGATTGCATTTCATATGGTGGTGAGTTGTGAGTATTGTATAGAAAGGAATAGGACTGATGGGAGATTGAAAGATAGGAACATAAGATAAATCCGGTCTTTCTGAGTGAATTTGAGGTTGTTTTAGAGCTTAGGGAGTTGAAATACTTCAAGAAATAGAATATTTGAGGTGAATAGTTGCTAAGGGTGAAATTTGGAAATTTTAGAAAATGCCTATATATAGGGACTTAGGACCGGAGGGTCTCATTTGTCAAATAGAGACAATTTTTAAAGAGAGGAAGTAGAGAGAGAGGCTCTGGTCCGGAGGGAAGCTGAGGACACATTTGGGAAGCTTATCAAGCCAGGATCAATCTTCACAACTAGAGTTTCAAGAGATTTAACCTCTAAAGCCTTGCAAATGGGGATTAAAGTTTGAGTTGGGATTTGAGGATTTTGTTCAAACCTTGCATTTCTGAGGTTTCTAAGGTAAGGGTAGTACTTATAAGACTTAATCTAGTATGTATGGGTTTGAAATATCACATTGATTTCATGTTTTATGCACGATTAAGGTTGGAATGAGTGGAAAGGGTTTGGTTGGGTTTCTTCATGATTTCCATGGATTAATGGTTAAGACTTGATTTTATCGCTTAATATGTTGTTTTTGAATAGAGTTTATGCTTTATAATGGTTCAAACTCGTGGAATTTGGATTGGGTTCATGTTGGAAAGGAATTTTTGAGGTTTTCGAGGGTTTCTGGTTGTAAATGCGCCAGGTGCAGTTCTTGGCGCCGGGCGTGAATTCATCAGGGACCACCATTGCCAAATCATGCCGGGCGCGAGGCTAGTTGCGTCAGGCACAATTTGAAATAGGAATCCCTAGGTGAATCATGTCGGGCGTGGGGAGAACCATGTCGGGCGCACTATTAGACGTGGGCCTTGTATTTTTGGTTACTGATATTGCGCCGGGCATGATCTGAGCATGCCGGGCGTGGAGACTCATTGGGAGTCTCAGTCTGAAATTGCGTCGGGCGTAGGATAATTGTGTTGGGCGCTAAGACCTTTGTAGGTCTCTATTTGAGTTCGTGCCAGGCGCGATCTGAATACTCCGGGCGGGAGTATGTCTGGTCTTTAAGTCTTCATGAAAGTTGTAGCCTTGGATGTTAGCTTTCCAATGGCGTTGAAATCACCTAAAAAGGAGGTCTAGAACTCCAGATATGACTATTTTAGTGAATAAGGGTCAAGTTGTCAGCATTGGTTATAGCTGTTGCGGTTTTTAGAATTTTTAACAAAGTAGATGATGGAATTAGGACTTGATGTCTTCATAAGAGTTGTAGGAAATCTTCTTATCTTTCATATGAGATAAAGATGAGCATGATAGGGGTAGTATAACTCTTAATACGTTGTTTTGTGAAGATTGCCATTTCACAAAGAGTGATTTGGTTAAGTTGATAGTTGTTTTGGGTGTTTAATTATTTATGTTGTTATATTGAGTAATTTGGCATGGTTATGGAAAAGTTTGTATGTAATTATGGAATATGCTATGTGTGTTTGGTTTGGAAATCTAATAGGACTTAGAGGAGTAAGATTATGTTATGGATTGGGAGATCTCTTAGTGAGATCAGGATATAGTCTTTGGGGAAATATGGAATTTGGGAGTCCCATGGTGAGGATTCCAATACGAAACTTTTCCAAAAATTATATAATAAACCACTTCAGATGTTAGGTGGATTCTGAAGTACTCCTCTAAGTATTCTATTTGCTACTGGTATGGGGGCAAGGCCGAGTCATACTGATGGATGAAGTGGCCAGGATCACTAGGGTTACGTGACGATGTAACCCAACTGTATATTTTCCATGAGAGGTGAGGTGTATGACATGGGCAGGTGACATGTTCACAAATTCAACACTTGGTTTGGATGTGTTGAGGCCAACATTTGGTTTGGATGTGTTGGCTACTTCATGGTATTATACAGCGGCGTGACTTTGGTTTGGATGTGGAATATGTATGCATTTGGTATGGATTGTATACATTGGTTATGGATTCTTTATTATCATATGATATGTATGCATTGGCATGGATGTGTATACATTGGATTTTGGATTAGTTTATATTTGGCATAGAAATGACTTGTTATAATGTTGTCATTCCTTTGGTATGGATACATACTGTTGATGAATATCTAGTTTAATGATGTTTCATTTTATTGTACTATGGTTGGTTTTATACGTGCTAACCCTTATATTTCCATGATGTGGACTGTCATGATCTCACTATGTGGGGGAGCAGATAAGGTGTGAAGCTTTGGGATGGCAAGGAGTCTTTTAGTAGCTGCTTTGAGAAGTGGCTAGACTTAGAGCTTGACCAGCACCTAGGGTGTCTTATTTTGATGTCTTTATGATGTTGTATATTCATTATCTTTTTGGATCACTGTATAACCTTACTGATGATGACTCTTTTATAAAGTTATGTTATATACGATGAAAAAAATTTTATACGTTATTGTATATTTTCACTCTAGTGTAGCTGGCCTTTGCTCTCTTTTCTTTATTATATATTATTCTTATGTGTTGTTCAGTTGTTTGTTGATGTGGCGACCTAAGCCGGGTCATTACATTAATCGCTTATTAATTGTATAGTTTTACTGTTTGGGTTTTATTGGGCTAGTAATTTGAATTTCAATTAATTTAATTTTTGTTTATCAATTATTTTCAGGTTAATTGTGGAGCATTTTTGGGCTTGGATATTATTTTTGGACTTCAAGAGATAAATGCAACGTCAGCACCACTTCACCACATCAACACCACATCAGCATTTTGTTTTATTTTATTTTTCATTTATTTTATTGTAAATTCGGGTTAGATTGGATTGGGGGCCTGTTTTGACTTTTCTAAGGTTTTTAGGACCTAGAGTAGGGACCATTCAGCCACCATCTGATGTGACCACGTTTTGAGAGCTGTTTCCCTGTATTTTTACGTTTTGCTTCTTCTCCATTTACGTTTTACTTCCACTTCTTCCTGAATTGCATATTTTACATTTGAATGAAGACAAACATTTCATTTTCTTCTCTTCTACCTTGCTGTATTTGCATTTTCATTTTAATGGAAGGATAAAACCCTTGGGGTTGGCTCCTTGAGCAGATTGTAATCTCCATTTGAGGTCTTATTCGTATATGCATTTCTGTTACGCTTGCTTCTTCTTCATTGAACCTCTACATTGAAACGTTTTCAGCACCTGTTCATGCTTAATGAATCTGGTTTGCTGCATATATAAGGCCACAGTTTGCTTAATCTTGTGGGGAGGTTTAATATTGTATACGTTTGCTTAATTTGTGTAGGAAAATCTTGAGTTAATCTTTGCTTAGTTGGTTAACTCGGATGGAATAAGGATTAAGTTGTGAACAAAGAAATCTTTTGAGAACCAGGGATAAGAGAGTTACAATCTTAACAAGGAGCCAATCCATTTTTCTTGCTGTGCTATTTTGCATTTTAATGCGTTTTAACCTTGATTATGAACAAAACTCCCCTTCCCCCCTTCGTGTTTGAACCTTTGACAGAGATAAATGGTCCTTGGGAGACGACCTAGGAAAGCTTCCTAGTATTACATTTAACTGTTTTTATTTGACCGGGTACGGCCTCGATCAAAGGGTTAAAAATATATTTAATCATTTTTTTTATTTCACTGCACTTTTTTTTAATATAATTTTGTATGACTTTTCTATAAATTTAACACATTTGAATTTTACTTATATTTTCTTTTAAATGCATTTAATTTTGCATTTACATTTATAGTTTGTATTTATTCTTGTTACATTTTTTTAAATTCCTTTTAATACTTAGTTTATTTTTATGTGATTGTTCACTATTTATATAGAGTTTGCTTGTATATAATTTTATAAGTATTTTTGAAAACTTATCTATTAGAAATAATTTTTTATTTTTAGTAAAGGAACTCTCAAAAGTACTTTTAACTTGTATCCAAGCAAGTTAATATACTCAATTTTGATTGTATCACTAGCATCTTGAGTGTGAAGTTTGTAAAACTAAACATCTAAAAGTGATTTGATAAGAGACATACGGTGGATTGCATGATAGGTCAAGCAACAATTGTCAAGATAATGTTAAATATCATCGACTGAAGATGCGGATTTGAAATCTTTAAAGTTCTCACTTTTATTTTTTAATTCCTTATAAAGTTCATTTTCTTCTTTGTTTTTCTTAAGTTGTGAATTTAGATTTAACTCATTCCTACAAAATTAACTCATGAGATGATAATAGTTTATTACTTATATATTCTATTCCAACCACATCACTGATTCACATAGAATCTTAACAATTTTTTTTCATTTAAATGCTTTTTAAGTAACTTGTTTTGCCGTGTCTACATTAGTCATTCAATGTTGATTACATTCTTTTGAGGCGTTAAGGCAAGGTAAAGACTCACCAAATTTTTCATGCCCGACGTGATAGATCCCACGCTTGGCATAACCTCATATGGGTTTCACATTTATCAGTAGGAATGCAAGTCTGATGCCAAGAACTCAAGTCCGGTGCCCAATGCGTTTTCCAGAAACACAACATGAATAGAACATCATCAAAATTCATAAGTAATCATACATCTTCTTTTTACCAATCCAATCGATTAGAAACACTTATTATTTTACCCCAAAACACAGTATATAACCTTAATTTATGAATTTGCACACTGATTAACAATAATCAAATTACTCAAGAATCCTAACCCATAGAGACATCCTAATGAATTCAATCATCATCTAGATCATCAATTTTACCAAACAATGCAACAAACACATTCATAAATCAATATAATACCTAATTGAATTGTCAATTGCAACATCAAAATAGAAAATGGAAAATCTTAGCAATTTAAGGATTGCTCCCGCTACTCATCCTCTCTTGTAATCCCACATATGAATGAACTCATTTTCTTCCCCCGTACCTTATTGTGATGATCAAAAGTAGTTTGATGTAGTTTTGAGACGATTTGAGCACTTCTTCTTAAATCTCCTTCCTTCTTTTCCTTTTTTCTCTCAGTTCTTCCATAATGCAAAATGAGTCGGATTAGCATAAACTCTATCTAACCCCTCTCTTAAAAGCTCACTGAACCAGGTCAACTTGGCATGTTTCCCTTCTATCATTAAACTAAATAAATAAATTTAATTTAAGAAAATTGCCTTATTATTTTATTTAATAAAATAATTCTCCACATTTAATTCTAAATAATAATTTTGAATATAATATAATAATATTATATTACAAAATTACTCATTATTTAATAATATTTATTTTTAGAAAATTAGGATGTTACAATTCTCCCCACCTTTTAAGAAATTTGTCCTCGAATTACCTAAATGAAGAGATCTGACTCCTTCATCTTCTTTTCCAGCTCCCAAGTAGCACTCTCAGGTGTAACTCCTCTCCAAATTATCTTAACCAAAGAAATTTCCTTACCTCTAAGTTGTTTCACCATTCGATCCTCAACTCTCACTAGTATGGCTTCCATTGTTAGGTTCTCCTTAACCTCAAGATGATCTGACTCAATCACATTCGAAGAATCATAAATGTGTCTTTGGAGTTGAGAAACATGGAATACACTATAAAGATTTGAAAGATTTGGAGGTAAAGCAACTTGGTAGGCAATGCTACCAACTCTTTTGAGAATTTGGAAAGGATCAATGAATCAAGGCGTAAGCTTCTTAGACTTCAATGTCCTACCAATCCTAGTCCACAAAGTGACTTTCAAGAACACATGGTTTGTCTCTTGAAATTCTAAGTCCCTCCTCCTCTTATCAGCATAACTCTTCTGCCTACTTTGTGGGTTATCCTCATTTTCTCCTAAATCACTCTAACCTTATGTGTGGTCTGTTGTATACATGAGTCCTAAGGTAATACTATCCCTTGGCTCACACCAAAAACGGTATTAATTTACATAAATTAAAAACGGTATTAATTTACATCAATTAAACATCGCTATTAATCCATTTACAAGTTGTACATTGTGTCAATAGGATAAGATAAAATGTCTCATACAAAACAATAAATACATCAAATCTATGAAATGTAATATGCGATTGAATAACGACCTCCAAATCTCATCATTACATAAGTACTTTGCGGAACACACCAATACTAGTGCAAAAATTGGATTTAAAATCAGAGTTTTAAGATCGGTTACAAATTAACCGATCTTAAAAGTGACGCGGTGGCAATTCTGTAAATAACATGAACACTTTTAAGATCGGTTATTTTATAACCGATCTTAAAAGTACTTTTAAGATCGGTTATTTTGTAACCAATCTTAAAAGTGTCACTTTTAAGATCGGTTCTTTTATAACCGATTTTAAAAGTGCTACTTTTAAAGTCAGTTATTTCAGAACCGATTTTGTATGTAGTATACAAAATCGATTCTTAAATAACCGATTTTAAAAGTATCGTCAGAAATCTTTTATATTCCCCTCCATTCTCATTATCTTCAATTTTTCCCTCCATTCCTTTGTAAATATCTGAAGCTCTCATTTTCTAAAGTCTCCAATAAGGTAAATTTCGTTTTCGTTTTCATTTTCGTCTTCTCATGTTCTTCTTGTGTCTCTTTTCATTTTTTTCATGATTTTCTCATATCTGTTTTCGTTGTAGGTCCAGCTTGGGTTCGAACCTGGAACGGCCCGTTCTGTAAGGAGAACGGGTCATTTTGCAAGGAGAACGAGCCGTTTTCCATGCAGAACGGGCCGTTCTCCATGCAGAACGAGCCGTTCTCCAAGGAGTACGGGTCGTTCTCCCTGGGAGAATGGGCCGTTCTAAAATGACCTTTTAGGCTTTTAATCAGACTGGAACGGCCCGTTCCGATTTTGGAACGGCCCGTTCCAGTTTAATTTTTTTTCACAGCCAGACTTTTAAGATCGGTTATAAAACAACCGATCTTAAAAGTTAACTTTTAAAATCGGTTGTTTAACCGATTTTAAAAGTCTAACTTTTAAAATCGGCTCTTTCAAAATCGGTTAAAGAACCGATTTTAAAAGTTAAAAATAACCGATTTTAAAAGTCTTTTTTCCACTAGTGCAATGACTAATAAATGTAAAATACTAAGATCCTATATTACCCATATCAAATAAATAAATAAATAAAAGAGCCTAAGACTCACAACAGTCACCTTCGTACAACATATCCAATAATGTCATACATCAACCTCTAAACACTTAAGTTGATCCCTTTGAAGGATATTTATTTTTTTTATCAACAATAGCTCTCCATCTTGTATCACTATCAAACAATTGAATACCTTAAAAAGTTAGTTGGCTACAATCCATCACCCTCTGAAACTAAATTTATGGAGTGAGTTTCATTTATCCTTGGCAATGTCACACACAAAACGAACTTGAAAACTCCACAACAATCTACATTGTGGTTTTCTAGTGTTGTCACTCAAGAGTACTAATGCACATCCTAATTTATGTAGCAAAAACCTCACCAATTGAGCCCACCACACCACTGAAACCTAGTGGTCTTACAAGTTTCTTTATAGATGACGATTAGGAGCACACATTATACCCTAGTACTTGGCATAGACACTCTCACCAATCATGGCTATGCCTCACATTTTTCGGGATTTTCCAAGTCAACATACGTAAATTATTCAGTCATACTAAGTCTCTACAACCTAGTGCCTTACTATCCCCAAGGACTTGAAGCTAGAGAGTATACCTTAGGTACCTTCTGTGGTCATCCACATCCTCCTTTCAAGGACTTCGTCACACAAGATATTCTTTTAAGACTAAAGCAAAGTTGTATTCTCCAAAGGTACACAGGAGAAGCCAGAAGACATGTAAATACAAGCACAAGCCCACAATTTCATCTCCCAAAATCAATAAATCAAAGTACATAACTTCAGTCTACAATTATAACATACATGTCTCTCAACCTCACCCATTATTCTTGTCTCCCCATGGGGCCCGCACATGAATACGCTTGTGCAATCGCTTTTTTCTTTTCCACAATAACACATTAAGTAGAGCTAGCAAAGTGGGTAACCCGATACGGCCTGACCCGACCCATCACGGGTTGGATAATAGGGCTTACTTAACGAAATTCTTAAAAATTACTAGTATGTCATTAATGAGCTAACTAAGTCCCTTCCTTTGACTCTTGTTGACTTTCTAATCTAATTTTGACATTGTTTCTAGAATACTAAATAAATTAAATTAGAAATTAGTCCAAGTTTCTTTTCATAACTAAGTTAATCTTTATATATACTAACTGGTCTTGACTAAGTGTTACTAGTTATCCTTTTTGTACTAATCTAGTACTTGATTTAATTCAATTAGCCAGAATACTAATTAATTAGTTCTAAGACTTCATTACTAATTAATTTATCACTTATGTGCCTCAATTTAAGTCTCTACTAAGTGTTAAGTCTTAAACAACTTTTACTTAGCTTCTAATGTGACACCTTCTACCCCACATACTATAATAATTTAAATAAATAAAATTGAATCAAGAAGTTTATCATAATGAAAACCCATCGTATTCAACATAAAAAGTATCACATTTTAACAAAAAAAAATCAACTAATATCCAAATGAAATCTATTACAAGAAAACTAATAATTATCTCAAAACATGATAAAAGAAGATAATCTCTAACTAAGTCTTGATGTTACATCCTATTGGGGCATAAATCCAACTGCAAGGAATAGGCCTCACTGGCAACATCCTTAACCTCATGATGTAAATCACCTACAAGAACATACAATATAGATAAACACAAAACAAGGGGAGTGAGAAACATTTCACTCAGGCTCACAACATAAGATGTAGCCGGACAACCAAACACAAATAAGACATATACATATATAAACGACATAGACAAATTGGTAACAATAATTCATTTCATCCTTTCATGACATAATAATTAAATACCACAAAACATTAATATGCATTATGCAATGGACAAGGATTGCATGTTATCAAGCATGCGGCGCCTGTAAAAATATCACATATCACACTTGTGCATTGCCACTAGAAATTCACATAGAGTAGCCTAGGAGTACATGTTGGCTCACACCCTCAACGCACTCTTACTAGGAGGATATACTATTAGGGTCTGGTCGAGATAGTTAAGCAGTGCAAGATACATCTCATGCTCACGAAGGTAGGATTGAGACTTTCAAGAGTTATCCCCAAGGTTGATTCCCAAGTTTTAACACAAGGGACCTTTCCTATCAGTGTATTCCATATTGTACCCCTAAAAACACTTTAATGCATATGATACATCTCAAACGGAGTCTATGCATAGCAACTCACATGATCTCACTAATTCACATATCACATGTCTTATCATATCACATTATCACATCATTTCACTATCAAATGATCTCAATATAGCAAATAATAATTGAACTATATCAATTAAATATTAAAAATCAATGGCATAAGGGATCATGTCACTACAACTCATACATAGCTTGCAATCATAGTACTAGTATACTCACATATCACAACTAGTTATCAATATTAATTAGTACAATAATTACACATGTTTGCAATTTAGACACAACAATTAGACAACATCATCTGATACACCTCAAGATAGAATCATGATGAGATCGTCTAATCATATGTTAACAGAATGACTATAGTCACTAAGTATTCAAATCAATAGCTTAATTAGTATAACAGCCTTATCAATATCACACATAAGTACTTAGACATCATTATCATCAAAACACCTCTAGTTATAGACTTGCATCATAACTTATTAACAATTATTTTCTATCATAATTCATCCTTTATAAACATTGATATAAGTACCTCAAGCCATTTATAAGATCAAACACTAAAAGGTAAAGTTATTCATCATCCTCATTCACAAACTGTATTTCCACAGCTTAACCTTCTAAGATATGGTGTGCTCCAAATGTCCTATATATATATGATATCAAGTTGATATTAATTTTATTAGAAATATAAGACAATTATCTCTAACTTCTATGTTGACCTCAAGAGCTAATTATGCCATGTACTATTTTTAAAAACTATAAAATCACAATATTAGCTTAAATCTGACAGTCTGACCTTTGTTCATTAATTTGATCATAACTTGAGTTCTAGACCTATGTTTTAGGTGATTCTAATGGAATTTGAAAGCTAACATCCAAGGATAAAAGTTTTATGAAGATTACAAAATTTAATTCTATCATTTAAGTCTACTTGAAAGGCTTACAATGTACATATATTATATTTCACGCACAAAATATGAGGTTCATCTTTTAACTCATATAACTTGGTCATTCCTTAACATTTTTATGTGTTTCTTGAGTCTAAACTATAGCTCTAAATGTTAATTTATAACCCAATAATTGGAACTCAATTTCATTAATCACACACAAAGAAATCATATAAATACCAAAGTATATTCATATTAGAGTTTTTAGAACAAGGCACAACTCACATCCAAATTCTCTTCTCCCGTTCTAATAGGTAAAAACATATATTAAATACTAATTCTACTTTATTATACCCTTAATTACTCAAAACCAATACCAATTTCGTATATTCGCACAATTAACATCAATATTTACTTTGTTCTATAAACAAGGATTTCCTATGGTAAGTAGAGACACTTATAGATTCTTAAACAATTTAAATTACATGAAATTAATTAATTAATTATATATATATATATATATATATATATATATATAATTCAAACATCACATATAAAGCACATAATTACATACTCATTCAACTTCTCATACAATCACAAAAAATGCATTCTTTTAAGGCTCCTATAAGAACTCACGAGCAATTTAAGATTCACAAGATTAGTTCAATACAAAGAATTAAACATAAATATCATCAATTAGAACAATGAAGAATCATATAGAAGACAAAATTTAAGGAAGATACAAATTGGGTTTCTCCCTCATACAATGCATACAATAGAAAAGAGATTAGGAGCAAATTTCACTACCTAACAATTATCATATGTATAGAGTGAGATTACTCACTCTCCCATACCTTAATAAACCCTTGATGGAGGACGTGAATCCCCAGGGTGTATGCATAATATAGAAAATGATAAACGTAAAAATAAAGGAATTGTTGTAACTCTCTTTTAAAAACTTAATCCACACTAGTAAAAATACTTTAACCATAATTATCTTTTCCTTTTCCTAAAATATTAAAATTTATAAATAAATAAATAACATATCAAATAAATATATTTCTCTCAACCCAAATAATTATAACAAAATATAATAATTAATAATTAACAAATATATAATATATAAACTAAGTATATTTCTTCTAGCACAATTATATTAAAAATAAAATATGTAAACAATTATAATAAAAATACATATTTTCCTCAAAATATTTATTGTAACAAAATATCATAAAAATACATATTTCTCTAATAAATATTATACAAATTTTTTTAATAAATATTTATTATTTAATTAAAATACTCATAATTATTAAAAATCTCTAAAATATCTTATAAAATCTTTTAATTAATATAAAATATTATTTCAATAATTTTAGAAAACTTGAAGTGTTACAGCTATAAGACTCTTTTCATTAATGTACACTAGTTCAACCGGTCTATATTCACTTAATCAAAGATTGAAAATCCTATTTATTTTTTTTAAAAAAATTATTATTCAATTCCTTTATGTTTAAACTCATTAAAAACTTAATTTTTTTTAAATAAATATTATTTATTATATTCTGATTAGTAAATTTTAATATGTTACCCAAGGATATTAAACAGTAAGTAAGACTAAGCTTAATCTTAATAGTTAAGACATCTACATTACAATATCAATAATTTTCTTTTTACACGAATTACAATATCAATAGTTCAAATTCCAAAGAAGAAAAAAATTCCAATATGACATTCAAAAAAAAAAATACTAATTCATTATGATTTTCTTTCTGCATGGTCTCGTAAAGTTGGAGACTAGGAGTTGTGGAAGGCCCCTCCTAATTGCGTCTGTCCCATAATAAAGCAAACATTTAGGAGTAAAAGTTTTGATTATGCCTGCTAATAAAAGTGATGGCTTTTGTTTAATTCGGTCATTTGGTGCTTTTTGCCTTGTTCCTAACCAATAGGCATGGCTTTTAAATTGTAACTTTCAATCAAGTTTAAAAAGTAAACTAACTAGGAAAGTGACGTTGGATAAGTAAGGGTCATTTTTCCCCGCCAAATAAAGTTCCTTTTGCATCCTTTTCACGATCACTATTAAATAATTACAAGCTGTACTAGGTGATTGAGAGGGGCTTTACATGTGTAATCAAAACCCTTTTATGTAAAATTATTATAGTTGTATAATATATTAGTTTTATTTTTATGAATTATATAAATAATTTAATAAAAAATTATTATTGCTAAGTTTTTATGAATATTTTAACTCCTGTCATTTTTAAAGTTTAACAATTTATTATAAATGTTTAGTATTAATATATTTTTTTTCACTTTTTTGGTATTTTAAATAATATTTGAATATTATTTTATATTTTATATTTTATTTTATTTTCAAAAATATATTAATAACATCATTTACCACGCTCAATGAGGCAATCATACACCATAGAAGTACACTCTTGTGGCACACGTTCCTATTGAATTAAATGGAAAGGAAAAAATTCACTTGGGATGGTTTATTAGAATCCGTTTGAAAGTGAAAAATTTTATAAGTATACACAGTATCTTAAGCCTAATCGAGAACACTGCGAGGTTTTTTTTTTTTTTTTTTTTTTTTAATTTTTAAAATACAGTTTTTAAAACAAAATGAATTTGGTTAAAATGGAGGTGAAATGATTTTAAATTTAATTTTAAAATATTTTTACAATTTATTTACATTTCAAAATGTCACTATTGTCATTATTATTACGATTACAAAAAAAAAATTATTATTATTATTATTATCATTATTATTATTATTGATATTGTTATTTTTATTATTAATATTATTATTATTATTTTCATCACATAAACATGTTTTTAAACTAATTTGAAAAAGATAAAGAATTTTGAAAATATAAATTAAAAATTTTAAGAGATAAAAACTTAAAATTAAAAACCTGTAATTTTTTTAAAAAATAAAACTAAAATCCACTTCCAACACTACAACAAAATAGACTTTTAGTGGTATTTAATATGACATTTAGTGGTAATAAAAATTATTACAAAATCTTTTACCGACATTTTCATGTTAGCCATTGTATGCAGTGTCGCTAAAACATTTAGCAACAATTATTTTGAATACTGGTAAAACTTCTTATAATTGTCGAAAAAGTGTATAATTTTTTTAGACACTTTTTACTTTCTAGTCGATGTGGAACTTGTAAGATGAGTACAAATATTCTTTAATTATCTTATCTCTAGTCGATGTGGGATTTGTAAGATGATGGTTGTCTTCTACTTATATATTCTTCAATTTCCTTATTTTTGTAATTGTCTTATCTCCTAATTAATTATTTTATCAATAGTCGATGTGGGATTTGGATTTTTCTCAATACATCTGCTCAAGTTTAGGGACTATTGAGTTTGGTAATGGTGAGTAATCTGATACCAACTTAGAATAGTAAATTATAGCTCTAACTCAACCCTATAAAACAAATTTGTAAGGTAAGAGTTAGCATTCATTTATATACTCTTTAATTATCTTATTTCTAATCGATGTGGGACTTAAGTTTTTCACAATAAATAATTGTCACTAATAGTAAAGGGGTGTATTGGTTTAGGATTTCATAGGATTTTAAATGACTTTTTTTGAGTAAAAAAGTTTGTTGGTATTCAATCAGGATTTTGTGTCACTTAAAAACAATCCAGTGGTATTCAATCAGGATTTTCAAGATTTTTTCCAGTTGTATTCATTTGAGATTTTTTACAACTTAAAAACAATCAATTGGTATTCAAAAATGTAGGGATTTTAAATGATTGTTATATTAGAGAGATTTTGATGGACTTTTTAGTGGTATCTACAAATACCAAATTCATAAAACAATCCCATCCAAACTCATAAGATTTTGGAGGATTGTTTGAAGTGACTTTTCAAGTGCTTCAAGAATTTCCAAGTGAGTTTTTCGCTTTTTTTTTTCTATGCTCATGTCTTCTCCATTTTTTTTCTCTTGTTAATAATATTGGATAATATTGTACTACTTTCCCATTCCATTCCCCTATTGGGTGAAACTTCTATTCGTAAATGATAATGTCATTAACTTGCTCTATTTTTCTTTCTGTTCTCTTTAATTGACTTGCTCTATTTTGGTCTATTTAATTGAGATTGTTCCTAGTTATATAACACAACAAACACTTGAAATTTTAACTATAACACTCGAAATTGCTCCTTAGTATTTTTTTTATAACACGCGTCAAAGGGGAAGGTGAAAGCTAAAATTGATATCATGATCTCTATAATCAACTATATATCTTCAAGACCTTGTAATCAATTTAGATTTATTAGAACAATATATATATATATATATATATATATATATATATATATATATATATATATATATATATATATATGTAAAAGATGAATTTGAGTTAGGATTTTTGTAAGTAGAATGAGATAAGAATTGATCTTAGTTGGGGGAAGAACCCTCTCAGCACAAAAACTGCGATCTCTCTCCCTCTCTTGAATTTGTTATTGTTATCCTTCCCCTTTTATGACTCAACAATTATTTTATTTCTTTTTTTTTACTATGAATTTTATTTTTTTTAATTTTTATATTATGAAATTAGGATTTTTGTATTTTAAAAAAGAAAATTAACATAAGACATTACAGTATCTTAGAATTCAATACTAAAAATATTTCTTTAGGAGTGAATAATTGAAAGCAACTAAAAATTAAAAAAATTATTTTGTACTTGTAACAAATTTCAAATATTTTTTTTTTCTCCCAATTGATGTTTGTAAATTTCTACTTTAGTACCGATATAAAATGAAGGGACATATTTAGTTATAAGAGAGTAGGGTAGTTGTCCCACTATTTTTTTTAATCATTTATAAAATTATAAATAAAATTTTTTAAGTCACAAATTATAAAAAATTTGAAATGTTGTTTAGAATAATTTTTAGCATGTGTGGGACTACATAACTTTCTTCGTAAAGAATGTCATTATGATGAATTTTCAATTGAAATAATGGACGAACCTTCATCTTCAACATTACTGGTTAATGAAAATCATAATTTTGAGTCTATTATTAAAATACAGGAGCAAGAACGAAAAGATACTAATGTTTGGAGGATTATTATAGTTATAGATATATGGATGAATTCTATTTAGAACAACATGATATTACGAAAAATTATTATTATTATTATTTATCCAGACATTATTTTTTTTTTTTTTTTTTATATTTGACTCTTTTTAAATTTGAATGTATGAAAAAAAATCTTGAATTCTTATCGTATGTAAAACATTTATGAAATTTTGCAAAGTTCACAAAGTCCCGCAGAATCCATTAAAATCTTAACTTAAAAGTCTTGCTTAATCCATTAAAATCTTGAATGAAAGTCTTGTGGAATCCTACAAAATCTTAAAATTCATGAAAATCTTGCAAAGTCTTTTAAAATCTACCGGACTTTTTTCAACTAAAAAAACCTTTTAAAATCCTAATCCAATACACCTCCTAAATTTTGTTGTGATACAAATACATTTTTAGTGGCCATTATATATTAGTCTTTAATATTTTTATTAAATAATAAAATAAAAATAATTAATTTATTACTATTAAATAATTGTCGCTAATAATAAGTTTTTATTAGATATAAGCTTGTTTTTATTAGATATAAGCTTGTTGTCTTGATGGTAAAATAAATGGAAAGAAAACAAATTCCCTTTCTCCGCAATACAGTTGTTGCCGGCTCTTAGTATGATGGTGAAAAAGGTTCAAACATTTTTATTTGATCTCCATTGAATAAATGAGAATTTGGATAAAATTATTTATGTAAATTTAAAATTTATTAGATCAACATCCAAATTAACATATGATATATATTTTTTTTAATCCATACTAATCTATAGTGAAATGAAATTTTGGATTAAATTATTTATGTAAATTTAAATTTTATTAGATCAACATCCAATAGTATAACATACATGAGATATAAATTTTTCATCCATAGAAATCAAACTCATTTTCAAGAGTCAAGAAATTATAATAACTCACACATTATTTAACCAATTGAAGTAAGTCGTCTCAATATATATGAGATATAAATCTATTAAGTTAATCTAATAAATATAAGGTTAATCCTTAATTTTATCTTTTACGTAAATTTATCTTGATTTTCTTAAAAAAACTAATCTAGTGCTTTATATTTATCAATGTTTTAAGAAAAAATAATTGCCCTTAACTTTATATATCGCTATGTTGACCAAATTGAATTTTGTTAAAAATATGAAAAATCAAACTGAACTTGTTTAAAAATATAAAGAATCAAACTATATCTATATTTTTTTTATAAATAAGAAAAAGACAAAGAACATAGCTAGAATTATGTATTAGCACAAATTCATAGGATAGTATAACTAGAATTGAAACAAATGTATTTCAACAAGACTAATTAACTTTGAACAAATTTTGAACCAATTTAGTAAGAAAATAATTGCATTTACATAATAACTCTATGAAGTTAAAGTTTTAAGTGACAACATACCACACATCATAAATATGAAGTTCCATATTTTCTAAACTCTTTGCAAAAAAAAAAAAAAAACTTTCTCAAACTAATCCATTAAAAATTGCATGTCATAACATGTAGCTAAAATAATTCCACAAAAACTGGATAAATGTTTTACATCTTATTAGTTAATTAAACTTAGTGCATAATAAATTATTTTTTTTGGATTTATCGTCTTGTTAGTTTGACTCTCCTCATTAATTGTAATTAGTTGTGTTTTGTTTGGAGTTCACTTTTACTAAACGAGTTAACATGCACTTTTCCATTTTTGGTGGATAGGCCAAATCAAATCAACTTGAACCATTTTACCACTTCTAAGTAATTTTTTTTTTTATTTCATTGGTGGTGCAAGTGGTTGTATTTAGGTTAGCGTAATGATTGAGTTAAGGCAAGTGTAACGGGTTCGTTGTATTTAAGTTTAATTAGGTCTTTATTGTTTGAAAGTATATTTAATGTGTGTTTGGATGTTAGTATTGGAAGGGCTAACACATGTATTCTCTCTCAAAAACGTGATTCTTCATCTTTATGTATGTTTGGATTCTTTATCTTCACGTGATTCTATTGACGAAAATCAATTTTGGCCAAAGTTAGGTGAAGATTGTTGGACCTCTACGATGAATATTATAAAATATTCATTACTTGGTCATTGGTCTTTGATACATATTACAGAATAAAAATAAATAATATAGAGTATAATATGGAAACATACTTCCACTTGCAGCCATTATTATTACAAAGAAACCATACAAATATTAGAGAAAGAAAATTTAGAGAAAATAAAGAAATTTTCTAGCCTTAACCTTTTCTAAATATGTAAATCAATGGAGTATCACAGGTTTTATATAAGCAAAGCCAAGGACCCCTTCATAAACTCATAAATGTAACTGCCCTTTAATTTGGCTCCTCCATTAAAAGTCAATAATGCAAAAATTTAAAACTTATAACGGTTATATCAATTCTGATTGTGAGTCACTTAATTGTTATATTCTAACAAAGATTGCTTTTACGTTTTGAAGAAATTGATTTTGGTAAGTGGGCGTTTGATTTTCATCATTTTCCCTCATGAAACTTCAATATTCACTTCGAATTTTCTCACCTAATTCATAAATGCTTTGATTCATCTCATCTAATTTGATTTCTTTCATCAATGTTCTAATTGATCTTTGTTTGGGTTTAGGGTTCTGCCCCACGAAAATTTCTCTCATCAATTTTTATTTTATCGTTTTAGCTTCTTTCCTCCTTACATGTGTACATGTTGCCCTTATTTTGAACTTGAAATTTTATTGGGCATTTATTTTCTACTTCAATGGTAACCAACAACCTCTCCAAGTTGTCACTTTTATTTAAGTTGCATGTGTTCTCTCCAATTTGCAAACTTCTTGGGCATTTTGATCGGTTAGTAATTTGTTGCAAAAGGTGTTGAAAGAGTTTCATTGAAGCAGTGCAAAGGTCAAGAAAGCATAGGTAACCATTAAAATTGATTTCTTTTGATAGCTTTTGTGATGTTTAGTTGATCTATAGGTTTAGCTTTTGGTGGCTTTTTTCTTCTTCTTTCATGGCCACATGTGTTGCATCCGATGGATATGTGGTAGAGTTAAGATAAAAGATTTAACTATTAGCATGATATTCTATTTTGATGGGGTTATTTTATGGTATTTGTCTGAGAGGAAATTTTATAAGAGTTATTTTTCATCAAAGGAACATAATCTAATTTTATTCATGAGTCTATTTATAGAGAAAATTTGTTATACAAAATTAAATATTAATATTATCCTATTTTAAAAATAAGGAAACAAATCCTAAAATAATCAAAATAAATTAAATCTAAATATTTGAAATATAAATAAAATATTCTTATCAAAACTAATTTATTCTCCTAAAGATATTTAGGCATATTCCCAACACTCCTCCTTGACTAAATATCTTTATCACCTAATTTAAATTTGAATTTCAAAATCTGTCTTTTCTCTTTTTGATTGGTTTCTTCTTTTTGTGATTTTTGTTGCAATCCTTCTTGAGTGGTACTACTTTAACATTTTTTTCGAACTTCTCTTTTGAAGGTGGTTTTTCATCATCTTCATTCTCCTCTTGATCATCAAACTTCTTTTGAAGACATGCATCTTTATGTTCTTCACTTGTATCTTCATTTATAATTGGCTCCTCCTTCTCCAAATTTAAAGCAAAACTCTTGCCTTTCATATGAACATTGAACACTTCTTTGTTGTGTATATCTTTAATCACACAATTTTTATCTTCAAATAACACTTTATATCCTTTCCCCAATAACTAAGCAACACTCAACAAATTTTTGATTAATATCAGGAACGTATAAAACATCAGATATTAATTTCAAACATGAATGACTTTTAATAACTAGTGTTCCTTTGCCTTTTACTGTAAGGTGTGCTCCATTCCCTGTTTGGACTTTAGAAATATTGTTTTTGTTGAGTTCTTTAAAAAGTTCTCGATCATAAGTCATATGGTTTGTACAACCACTATCAATAATCCAAGCTTTTGAGGGTTTTTTGGTCATAAAGCATGACATTGAAAGTAGTTGTTCTTCTTCCTCTTCTTGTTGATCTTCAACAATGTTGGCTTCTTCCACTACTAGGAAAATGATGAATTGCGACGGAAAAATTGTGACGGTTATCTTGAAATCGTCGTCGCTTTGATATTGCGACCCTTTATACGACGGTTTCTCCCAACCGTCGCAAAATTTTCCAACATTGCGACGGTTTCTCCCAAAACTGTCGCAAAATTTTCAAACATTGTGACAGTTGGGAGAAACCGTCGAATTTTTCAACATTGCGACGGTTCCTCCAAACCGTCGCAATTTACAAGACAAAAATTGAAATAAAAATTCACACAAAGTCATGCATACTCCAAAATTATATAATTTTACTTTCAATAAAAAATAAAAAAAAATATAAAATAATAATGACATGTAATTATATTTAGAAATGTTAAAAAGGAAAAAAATACTTTAATATACTATATTAATTTTATTTCTCTATCTTTTAAATTATTTTAGAATAAAAAAGTTTTATGTTAATCCTAGGAAGCTAAAAATTTAAAAATATATATAGATATATATGTTACATTATTTTATGTGTTAGTGAAATTAATAATACATCTTAATTGTGGATTAAATCGAGAATATTGAAAAAATAATAAATAATTTATGAAACTTATTATTTTAATAGTTAATTAAATATGAGATATTTGATAAATTAATTATCTTTTCACAAATAATAACTTAAAAATCACTTCTAGGTTTGAATATAATACACACACACACACACACACACACACACACACACACACACATATATATATATATATCCCTATTTAATTAGAATTTAAAAGTTATTTTTAGTACAAACTAAATATTATTTTGTTGAAAAATTACGGTGAAATTTGATAAATTTTAGGATTAAAAATACATTTAATAGTAGATTAGACCAAAAGTAATATTTTTCTTTTGGAAGTATTATATTATCTTAATAAACTTATATTTTATTAACAATTTTATATATATTTTGTTTAATATAAGATGTTTCCACTACCCAAGACATCCACTCTGCCTATCTTGCTAAAGGAATAAAAAATCTTCTTTAAATTTGACCTCAAATCCGGATTCTGGCAGTTAGGAGTTGATCCCAGTGAAAGGCACAAGATAGCTTTCTGCATACCCAATGCACAGTATCAATGGACTGTTCTACCTTTCGGCCTAAAGGTAGCACCATCTCTATTCCAGAAAGCCATAACAAAGATACTCGAGCCACTCCTAGACAATGCTATCATCTACATAGATGATATTCTTTTATTCTCCACAGACATGGAGAGTCACAAAAGGCTCTTAAGCCAATTCTTGGAAAGAGCAAACTTGTATGGCATCATGTTTTCAGAAAAGAAGATACAGTTAGCACAACAGGAAATTGACTTCCTGGGAATGAAGTTCTCTCAAGGAAGTTATCAGCCTCAACCTCATATTGCTGAAGAGTTACTCAACTTCCCTGAAGAAAATCTATCTGTTAAGCAAATTCAACAATTCCTTGGAATTATAAACTACATCAGAGATTTCATTCCGAAAGTTGCCAGATACATAAGCCCTCTCTCAAAACTGTTAAAGAAAGATCCCCCTCCATGGGGACCAGAACAAACCAAGGCTGTCCAAGAGATAAAGAAGATTGCACAGAATCCTCCTACATTAAAAATCCCAGGAGAAGGGAAAAGAATCCTCCAGACAGATGCAAGTGATCATTACTGGGGTGCCGTCTTCATTGAAGAAGTAGACGGAAAGAGGTTCTATTGTGGGCATGCTAGTGGACAATTCAAAGAAGCATAAAAGCATTACCACACCACCTATAAAGAGGCACTGACTGTGAAGAATGGAATCAAGAAGTTTGATTTCCATCTGCGAGGATATCACTTTGAAGTCCAGATGGATAATTCTTCATTTCCAAAAATCCTGGATTTCAAGAATAAGTTACCACCAGAACCTCAAATCTTAAGATTAAAGGATTGGTTTTCCAGGTATGATTTTATTGTTAAACACATCAAAGGAAAACATAACCTCATTCCTGATTTTCTTTCAAGACCACAAAAGCCAGTCTTAGTCATCTCATCCTCCTATAGCTTTCCACTGATTTTCATGGCAAAACCTCTACCTGATACAGCAAAAACTAGAAAGTTATATCCTCCTGGTTTTAAACCTAACAGTACTGAAGAGATTATTCAATTCGCCAGATCTCATTATTTTTATTATCTTCATGAGACTTTAAGGTTTAAAGTAGTCCCTCCAACCATGTTTGATCCTACAGAAGAACATCCCGGAATATTTGAATTATTCTGTGAAATTGGTTGGGATTTATGTGAGCCAACTCTTTGGGCTATATGGTGCAAAACTGTCCAAAGTCCAATTGCAATTGCTTTGAAGGTACAATTAGCTTACAATATTCTGATAAATCCAGATAAAGCAGAATTTTTATTCTGGACCTTATTAGAATGGTTTTCGCCTCTCCCATGGTGGAGAAGTGAGTTAAAAAAGGTTCTCGATTTTCAAAAGCATCAAATGGGAAAAACCAGAGAACAATGTCAGTCTTTAACCTCCATAGCTATCATCAGGCGTCCTTATTTCCAGAAACCTACAGGACAACTATGGTCAAAAAATGAAGCTTATTTTTGGGGAACCTTTGAAACATATCCCCCAGATCAAAGTTATAAGGCACAATTGATCAACCATCTCAAGGAAGCAAAAATCCAACAAGAGAACCAAGGAGAAACCAGTTCATCACACAGTCGTTTCATTCCTAGCCAATCAAGTCATCAGGGTATCAATGCTTTCATGAGCAGAACTGAATATTACGTGCTAGATGAACAATTCCAGACAGCTAATGATCTAGGAGATAAAGACGAAGATGATTATTATGCTGAATTGATGACAGACAGCTGTTCGGATTCAGATGCATCAGATCCGAATCTCTCTCCCAGTCATGAGCCCATCATCAAAAAAGGATAATAATGGGAATCTACTTTTTCGTACTGTCTGCCCTCAGTGTAAAATAAGTATGACAACTTGTATAAGTTATGACCATGTAGGTCCCTTGTTTGTACTAGTTCTTATCATCTGAGTCATAATAGTTTGTCTAGTTGTGTGAGTCACACCCCACGGGGGTCCTTTACTGTATTTAGCTTTTAGGGAGCCAATCAGGATTGGCCCATGTGTAAAATGTTTGTTGTTTGTAAGCCTCATGAGATTCCCTCCGAGTCTATAAAAGGAGGCTCTCTTTCAGTTTGTAATCAAGTCGAGTTTGCAATAAAACTTCTTGTGTGCTTATTACTCATGGATTGCTAAACCTCTTTTCCTCTCTTTCGAAAACTCTTGATCCTATTATAGTATTATGTTCTCAGTGATATATGTTTAAGCCAGTATGCTCTGTACTCGCCTCTTTAAGAGGATCTTGTACAACAGAACGCTATGAACCTTAGATCCAGTATCTTCCGATCCTTAGGATTTATGGTTAATTTGGCTAATATAAGACAATTGCTGAAAAGAGTAGGCGAGGAATGCCGAAAGAGTAAGCTCGTTCTTGTATTCTGTCAAAACTAATTATAGGTCTCTGAGGCTCTCGGCCATATTATTGGTATCAGAGCCAGTATGCTCTGTACTCGCCTCTTTAAGAGGATCTTGTACAACAGAACGCTATGAACCTTAGATCCAGTATCTTCCGATCCTTAGGGTTTATGGTTAATTTGGTTAATATAAGACAATTGCTGAAAAGAGTAGGCGAGGAATGCCGAAAGAGTAAGTTCGTTCTTGTATTCAGTCAAAATTAATTATAGGTCTCTGAGGCTCTGTCTAGTTGTGTGAGTCACACCCCACGGGGGTCCTTTACTGTATTTAGCTTTTAGGGAGCCAATCAGGATTGGCCAAAACACATTTCATGAACTGGGAAATGTGGCGGCTGTCCTAGGTGCACTCCACGAAGAATTTATAGGAGATGGAGCTCTCACAGACAGGAAAATCAGACAAGAATTCTTTGAGATGAAGTGTTGTTCACTCAAACTAAAGGACCTTGATAAGCATTATTTAAGGATGCTTAAAAGATTCTATCTTCTTAATGGTCTGAATGATCCGAGCTTGAAAAGTACCTATGTAAGCTCACTTCCCACAGAAATCCAGCCAGAACTTGCAAGAATGGCTGCTGCCATGAATAAAGATTTCACAGGCCTAACAATGGGAAGAATCCATCAGATGACCCAAGAGGCTATAGACAAGCTTTGCCGACAACATGAATACTTCTCCAATATGCTGAAAGATAAAGGAAAGTATGCCAAAGCTTGCAGAAAACCCTTCTTGGAAATCAAATGCAAAGACAAGAACCGATGCCACTGTTCAAAGAAAAAATTCAAAGGCAAGAAGTTTCAATCTCATTTCAAGAAGAAGAAATATAAAAAACCTTATAGGTTTTTTAAGAAAAGGGAAATTCGTGGAAAAAATCCAGGACAAAGATGTTACATCTGTGGCAAAAGAGGACATTTTGCTAAGTCATGTCCAAATAAAGCTCAAAAGGCCATAAAGATGATTACATCCTTACATCTGAATGATAGGGATGAAGTAGAATCCCTATACTCTGAACAAAGTTCTGCAGATGAAGATACTGTATTTTCTCTACAAGATTCTTTCTCAGACATCTCTAGTAGTGATACAGATGACTACAGCCAAGAGGAAGATACAGTCCCAATCTTCGCTGTTGATCAATGCGATAGTATCACAACTGTCGTTCCTCCACACCCTAATGTGGAAATTGAAATACTACCATCCAAGTATGACAAACCTATTAAGGCTATAGGCTTTCTTGATACAGGCGCTTCTAAGACTATGATGAACCCATAAATCTTGCCACCACATTTCTGGAAAAAGGAAGATACCTTATTTATAGCAGCTGACGGAAAGATCTTCAAATCAGAAGTCATTTCACGAGCACCAGTAGGCATCCGCCTTTTCAAAGAATGCATAATTTGGTCCAAAGTTGTTGGAACTAAATTGCCGAACAAAGATATCTTAATTGGAATGGATGTTTTCACCCAAGCACACAGACTACTCATCCACCCAACTGGACTTAGATTCAAAGGAGAATTCAAGCCCTTCGTGCCAACCAGTAAGTTATATTCTCTTTCTGAAGTCCCACCAGAATTGGAAGAAATCAAGATACAACTGAAATCTTTATGTTCAGATAATCATAAAGATTTCACCCATCCAAAACCACTCTGGAAAAATCCTGATTTCTTTGTACAATTGCCATTCAAGCTGAATGAGGATGTAAATCTCACAAAAGCTTCTCATCCAGGCATGTCCCCATCTGATCTTAAATTAGCCAAACAAGAATGTCAAGAACTGCTCAGACAAGGTCTCATAGAACAGACGACATCAAATTGGGCGTGTCAAGCCTTCTACGTAGAAAAAAGATCAGAAAGACTCAGAAGAAAGAAAAGATTAGTCGTTGACTACAAGCCTCTCAACCATTTCTTGAAAGATGATAAGTTTCCACTACCCAAGACATCCACTCTGCCTATCTTGCTAAAGGAATCAAAAATCTTCTCTAAATTTGACCTCAAATCCGGATTCTGGCAGTTAGGAGTTGATCCCAGTGAAAGGCACAAGACAACTTTCTGCATACCCAATGCACAGTATCAATGGACTGTTCTACCTTTCGGCCTAAAGGTAGCACCATCTCTATTCCAGAAAGCCATAACAAAGATACTCGAGCCACTCCTAGACAATGCTATCATCTACATAGATGATATTCTTTTATTCTCCACAGACATGGAGAGTCACAAAAGGCTCTTAAGCCAATTCTTGGAAAGAGCAAACTTGTATGGCATCATGTTTTCAGAAAAGAAGATACAGTTAGCACAACAGGAAATTGACTTCCTGGGAATGAAGTTCTCTCAAGGAAGTTATCAGCCTCAACCTCATATTGCTGAAAAGTTACTCAACTTCCCTGAAGAAAATCTATCTGTTAAGCAAATTCAACAATTCCTTGGAATTATAAACTACATCAGAGATTTCATTCCGAAAGTTGCCAGATACACAAGCCCTCTCTCAAAACTGTTAAAGAAAGATCCCCCTCCATGGGGACCAGAACAAACCAAGGCTGTCCAAGAGATAAAGAAGATTGCACAGAATCCTCCTACATTAAAAATCCCAGGAGAAGGGAAAAGAATCCTCCAGACAGATGCAAGTGATCATTACTGGGGTGCCGTCTTCATTGAAGAAGTAGACGGAAAGAGGTTCTATTGTGGGCATGCTAGTGGACAATTCAAAGAAGCATAAAAGCATTACCACACCACCTATAAAGAGGCACTGACTGTGAAGAATGGAATCAAGAAGTTTGATTTCCATCTGCGAGGATATCACTTTGAAGTCCAGATGGATAATTCTTCATTTCCAAAAATCCTGGATTTCAAGAATAAGTTACCACCAGAACCTCAAATCTTAAGATTAAAGGATTGGTTTTCCAGGTATGATTTTATTGTTAAACACATCAAAGGAAAACATAACCTCATTCCTGATTTTCTTTCAAGACCACAAAAGCCAGTCTTAGTCATCTCATCCTCCTATAGCTTTCCACTGATTTTCATGGCAAAACCTCTACCTGATACAGCAAAAACTAGAAAGTTATATCCTCCTGGTTTTAAACCTAACAGTACTGAAGAGATTATTCAATTCGCCAGATCTCATTATTTTTATTATCTTCATGAGACTTTAAGGTTTAAAGTAGTCCCTCCAACCATGTTTGATCCTACAGAAGAACATCCCGGAATATTTGAATTATTCTGTGAAATTGGTTGGGATTTATGTGAGCCAACTCTTTGGGCTATATGGTGCAAAACTGTCCAAAGTCCAATTGCAATTGCTTTGAAGGTACAATTAGCTTACAATATTCTGATAAATCCAGATAAAGCAGAATTTTTATTCTGGACCTTATTAGAATGGTTTTCGCCTCTCCCATGGTGGAGAAGTGAGTTAAAAAAGGTTCTCGATTTTCAAAAGCATCAAATGGGAAAAACCAGAGAACAATGTCAGTCTTTAACCTCCATAGCTATCATCAGGCGTCCTTATTTCCAGAAACCTACAGGACAACTATGGTCAAAAAATGAAGCTTATTTTTGGGGAACCTTTGAAACATATCCCCCAGATCAAAGTTATAAGGCACAATTGATCAACCATCTCAAGGAAGCAAAAATCCAACAAGAGAACCAAGGAGAAACCAGTTCATCACACAGTCGTTTCATTCCTAGCCAATCAAGTCATCAGGGTATCAATGCTTTCATGAGCAGAACTGAATATTACGTGCTAGATGAACAATTCCAGACAGCTAATGATCTAGGAGATAAAGACGAAGATGATTATTATGCTGAATTGATGACAGACAGCTGTTCGGATTCAGATGCATCAGATCCGAATCTCTCTCCCAGTCATGAGCCCATCATCAAAAAAGGATAATAATGGGAATCTACTTTTTCGTACTGTCTGCCCTCAGTGTAAAATAAGTATGACAACTTGTATAAGTTATGACCATGTAGGTCCCTTGTTTGTACTAGTTCTTATCATCTGAGTCATAATAGTTTGTCTAGTTGTGTGAGTCACACCCCACGGGGGTCCTTTACTGTATTTAGCTTTTAGGGAGCCAATCAGGATTGGCCCATGTGTAAAATGTTTGTTGTTTGTAAGCCTCATGAGATTCCCTCCGAGTCTATAAAAGGAGGCTCTCTTTCAGTTTGTAATCAAGTCGAGTTTGCAATAAAACTTCTTGTGTGCTTATTACTCATGGATTGCTAAACCTCTTTTCCTCTCTTTCGAAAACTCTTGATCCTATTATAGTATTATGTTCTCAGTGATATATGTTTAAGCCAGTATGCTCTGTACTCGCCTCTTTAAGAGGATCTTGTACAACAGAACGCTATGAACCTTAGATCCAGTATCTTCCGATCCTTAGGATTTATGGTTAATTTGGCTAATATAAGACAATTGCTGAAAAGAGTAGGCGAGGAATGCCGAAAGAGTAAGCTCGTTCTTGTATTCTGTCAAAACTAATTATAGGTCTCTGAGGCTCTCGGCCATATTATTGGTATCAGAGCCAGTATGCTCTGTACTCGCCTCTTTAAGAGGATCTTGTACAACAGAACGCTATGAACCTTAGATCCAGTATCTTCCGATCCTTAGGGTTTATGGTTAATTTGGTTAATATAAGACAATTGCTGAAAAGAGTAGGCGAGGAATGCCGAAAGAGTAAGTTCGTTCTTGTATTCTGTCAAAATTAATTATAGGTCTCTGAGGCTCTGTCTAGTTGTGTGAGTCACACCCCACGGGGGTCCTTTACTGTATTTAGCTTTTAGGGAGCCAATCAGGATTGGCCAAAACACATTTCATGAACTGGGAAATGTGGCGGCTGTCCTAGGTGCACTCCACGAAGAATTTATAGGAGATGGAGCTCTCACAGACAGGAAAATCAGACAAGAATTCTTTGAGATGAAGTGTTGTTCACTCAAACTAAAGGATCTTGATAAGCATTATTTAAGGATGCTTAAAAGATTCTATCTTCTTAATGGTCTGAATGATCCGAGCTTGAAAAGTACCTATGTAAGCTCACTTCCCACAGAAATCCAGCCAGAACTTGCAAGAATGGCTGCTGCCATGAATAAAGATTTCACAGGCCTAACAATGGGAAGAATCCATCAGATGACCCAAGAGGCTATAGACAAGCTTTGCCGACAACATGAATACTTCTCCAATATGCTGAAAGATAAAGGAAAGTATGCCAAAGCTTGCAGAAAACCCTTCTTGGAAATCAAATGCAAAGACAAGAACCGATGCCACTGTTCAAAGAAAAAATTCAAAGGCAAGAAGTTTCAATCTCATTTCAAGAAGAAGAAATATAAAAAACCTTATAGGTTTTTTAAGAAAAGGGAAATTCGTGGAAAAAATCCAGGACAAAGATGTTACATCTGTGGCAAAAGAGGACATTTTGCTAAGTCATGTCCAAATAAAGCTCAAAAGGCCATAAAGATGATTACATCCTTACATCTGAATGATAGGGATGAAGTAGAATCCCTATACTCTGAACAAAGTTCTGCAGATGAAGATACTGTATTTTCTCTACAAGATTCTTTCTCAGACATCTCTAGTAGTGATACAGATGACTACAGCCAAGAGGAAGATACAGTCCCAATCTTCGCTGTTGATCAATGCGATAGTATCACAACTGTCGTTCCTCCACACCCTAATGTGGAAATTGAAATACTACCATCCAAGTATGACAAACCTATTAAGGCTATAGGCTTTCTTGATACAGGCGCTTCTAAGACTATGATGAACCCATAAATCTTGCCACCACATTTCTGGAAAAAGGAAGATACCTTATTTATAGCAGCTGACGGAAAGATCTTCAAATCAGAAGTCATTTCACGAGCACCAGTAGGCATCCGCCTTTTCAAAGAATGCATAATTTGGTCCAAAGTTGTTGGAACTAAATTGCCGAACAAAGATATCTTAATTGGAATGGATGTTTTCACCCAAGCACACAGACTACTCATCCACCCAACTGGACTTAGATTCAAAGGAGAATTCAAGCCCTTCGTGCCAACCAGTAAGTTATATTCTCTTTCTGAAGTCCCACCAGAATTGGAAGAAATCAAGATACAACTGAAATCTTTATGTTCAGATAATCATAAAGATTTCACCCATCCAAAACCACTCTGGAAAAATCCTGATTTCTTTGTACAATTGCCATTCAAGCTGAATGAGGATGTAAATCTCACAAAAGCTTCTCATCCAGGCATGTCCCCATCTGATCTTAAATTAGCCAAACAAGAATGTCAAGAACTGCTCAGACAAGGTCTCATAGAACAGACGACATCAAATTGGGCGTGCCAAGCCTTCTACGTAGAAAAAAGATCAGAAAGACTCAGAAGAAAGAAAAGATTAGTCGTTGACTACAAGCCTCTCAACCATTTCTTGAAAGATGATAAGTTTCCACTACCCAAGACATCCACTCTGCCTATCTTGCTAAAGGAATCAAAAATCTTCTCTAAATTTGACCTCAAATCCGGATTCTGGCAGTTAGGAGTTGATCCCAGTGAAAGGCACAAGACAACTTTCTGCATACCCAATGCACAGTATCAATGGACTGTTCTACCTTTCGGCCTAAAGGTAGCACCATCTCTATTCCAGAAAGCCATAACAAAGATACTCGAGCCACTCCTAGACAATGCTATCATCTACATAGATGATATTCTTTTATTCTCCACAGACATGGAGAGTCACAAAAGGCTCTTAAGCCAATTCTTGGAAAGAGCAAACTTGTATGGCATCATGTTTTCAGAAAAGAAGATACAGTTAGCACAACAGGAAATTGACTTCCTGGGAATGAAGTTCTCTCAAGGAAGTTATCAGCCTCAACCTCATATTGCTGAAAAGTTACTCAACTTCCCTGAAGAAAATCTATCTGTTAAGCAAATTCAACAATTCCTTGGAATTATAAACTACATCAGAGATTTCATTCCGAAAGTTGCCAGATACACAAGCCCTCTCTCAAAACTGTTAAAGAAAGATCCCCCTCCATGGGGACCAGAACAAACCAAGGCTGTCCAAGAGATAAAGAAGATTGCACAGAATCCTCCTACATTAAAAATCCCAGGAGAAGGGAAAAGAATCCTCCAGACAGATGCAAGTGATCATTACTGGGGTGCCGTCTTCATTGAAGAAGTAGACGGAAAGAGGTTCTATTGTGGGCATGCTAGTGGACAATTCAAAGAAGCATAAAAGCATTACCACACCACCTATAAAGAGGCACTGACTGTGAAGAATGGAATCAAGAAGTTTGATTTCCATCTGCGAGGATATCACTTTGAAGTCCAGATGGATAATTCTTCATTTCCAAAAATCCTGGATTTCAAGAATAAGTTACCACCAGAACCTCAAATCTTAAGATTAAAGGATTGGTTTTCCAGGTATGATTTTATTGTTAAACACATCAAAGGAAAACATAACCTCATTCCTGATTTTCTTTCAAGACCACAAAAGCCAGTCTTAGTCATCTCATCCTCCTATAGCTTTCCACTGATTTTCATGGCAAAACCTCTACCTGATACAGCAAAAACTAGAAAGTTATATCCTCCTGGTTTTAAACCTAACAGTACTGAAGAGATTATTCAATTCGCCAGATCTCATTATTTTTATTATCTTCATGAGACTTTAAGGTTTAAAGTAGTCCCTCCAACCATGTTTGATCCTACAGAAGAACATCCCGGAATATTTGAATTATTCTGTGAAATTGGTTGGGATTTATGTGAGCCAACTCTTTGGGCTATATGGTGCAAAACTGTCCAAAGTCCAATTGCAATTGCTTTGAAGGTACAATTAGCTTACAATATTCTGATAAATCCAGATAAAGCAGAATTTTTATTCTGGACCTTATTAGAATGGTTTTCGCCTCTCCCATGGTGGAGAAGTGAGTTAAAAAAGGTTCTCGATTTTCAAAAGCATCAAATGGGAAAAACCAGAGAACAATGTCAGTCTTTAACCTCCATAGCTATCATCAGGCGTCCTTATTTCCAGAAACCTACAGGACAACTATGGTCAAAAAATGAAGCTTATTTTTGGGGAACCTTTGAAACATATCCCCCAGATCAAAGTTATAAGGCACAATTGATCAACCATCTCAAGGAAGCAAAAATCCAACAAGAGAACCAAGGAGAAACCAGTTCATCACACAGTCGTTTCATTCCTAGCCAATCAAGTCATCAGGGTATCAATGCTTTCATGAGCAGAACTGAATATTACGTGCTAGATGAACAATTCCAGACAGCTAATGATCTAGGAGATAAAGACGAAGATGATTATTATGCTGAATTGATGACAGACAGCTGTTCGGATTCAGATGCATCAGATCCGAATCTCTCTCCCAGTCATGAGCCCATCATCAAAAAAGGATAATAATGGGAATCTACTTTTTCGTACTGTCTGCCCTCAGTGTAAAATAAGTATGACAGCTTGTATAAGTTATGACCATGTAGGTCCCTTGTTTGTACTAGTTCTTATCATCTGAGTCATAATAGTTTGTCTAGTTGTGTGAGTCACACCCCACGGGGGTCCTTTACTGTATTTAGCTTTTAGGGAGCCAATCAGGATTGGCCCATGTGTAAAATGTTTGTTGTTTGTAAGCCTCATGAGATTCCCTCCGAGTCTATAAAAGGAGGCTCTCTTTCAGTTTGTAATCAAGTCGAGTTTGCAATAAAACTTCTTGTGTGCTTATTACTCATGGATTGCTAAACCTCTTTTCCTCTCTTTCGAAAACTCTTGATCCTATTATAGTATTATGTTCTCAGTGATATATGTTTAAGCCAGTATGCTCTGTACTCGCCTCTTTAAGAGGATCTTGTACAACAGAACGCTATGAACCTTAGATCCAGTATCTTCCGATCCTTAGGATTTATGGTTAATTTGGCTAATATAAGACAATTGCTGAAAAGAGTAGGCGAGGAATGCCGAAAGAGTAAGCTCGTTCTTGTATTCTGTCAAAACTAATTATAGGTCTCTGAGGCTCTCGGCCATATTATTGGTATCAGAGCCAGTATGCTCTGTACTCGCCTCTTTAAGAGGATCTTGTACAACAGAACGCTATGAACCTTAGATCCAGTATCTTCCGATCCTTAGGGTTTATGGTTAATTTGGTTAATATAAGACAATTGCTGAAAAGAGTAGGCGAGGAATGCCGAAAGAGTAAGTTCGTTCTTGTATTCTGTCAAAATTAATTATAGGTCTCTGAGGCTCTGTCTAGTTGTGTGAGTCACACCCCACGGGGGTCCTTTACTGTATTTAGCTTTTAGGGAGCCAATCAGGATTGGCCAAAACACATTTCATGAACTGGGAAATGTGGCGGCTGTCCTAGGTGCACTCCACGAAGAATTTATAGGAGATGGAGCTCTCACAGACAGGAAAATCAGACAAGAATTCTTTGAGATGAAGTGTTGTTCACTCAAACTAAAGGATCTTGATAAGCATTATTTAAGGATGCTTAAAAGATTCTATCTTCTTAATGGTCTGAATGATCCGAGCTTGAAAAGTACCTATGTAAGCTCACTTCCCACAGAAATCCAGCCAGAACTTGCAAGAATGGCTGCTGCCATGAATAAAGATTTCACAGGCCTAACAATGGGAAGAATCCATCAGATGACCCAAGAGGCTATAGACAAGCTTTGCCGACAACATGAATACTTCTCCAATATGCTGAAAGATAAAGGAAAGTATGCCAAAGCTTGCAGAAAACCCTTCTTGGAAATCAAATGCAAAGACAAGAACCGATGCCACTGTTCAAAGAAAAAATTCAAAGGCAAGAAGTTTCAATCTCATTTCAAGAAGAAGAAATATAAAAAACCTTATAGGTTTTTTAAGAAAAGGGAAATTCGTGGAAAAAATCCAGGACAAAGATGTTACATCTGTGGCAAAAGAGGACATTTTGCTAAGTCATGTCCAAATAAAGCTCAAAAGGCCATAAAGATGATTACATCCTTACATCTGAATGATAGGGATGAAGTAGAATCCCTATACTCTGAACAAAGTTCTGCAGATGAAGATACTGTATTTTCTCTACAAGATTCTTTCTCAGACATCTCTAGTAGTGATACAGATGACTACAGCCAAGAGGAAGATACAGTCCCAATCTTCGCTGTTGATCAATGCGATAGTATCACAACTGTCGTTCCTCCACACCCTAATGTGGAAATTGAAATACTACCATCCAAGTATGACAAACCTATTAAGGCTATAGGCTTTCTTGATACAGGCGCTTCTAAGACTATGATGAACCCATAAATCTTGCCACCACATTTCTGGAAAAAGGAAGATACCTTATTTATAGCAGCTGACGGAAAGATCTTCAAATCAGAAGTCATTTCACGAGCACCAGTAGGCATCCGCCTTTTCAAAGAATGCATAATTTGGTCCAAAGTTGTTGGAACTAAATTTCCGAACAAAGATATCTTAATTGGAATGGATGTTTTCACCCAAGCACACAGACTACTCATCCACCCAACTGGACTTAGATTCAAAGGAGAATTCAAGCCCTTCGTGCCAACCAGTAAGTTATATTCTCTTTCTGAAGTCCCACCAGAATTGGAAGAAATCAAGATACAACTGAAATCTTTATGTTCAGATAATCATAAAGATTTCACCCATCCAAAACCACTCTGGAAAAATCCTGATTTCTTTGTACAATTGCCATTCAAGCTGAATGAGGATGTAAATCTCACAAAAGCTTCTCATCCAGGCATGTCCCCATCTGATCTTAAATTAGCCAAACAAGAATGTCAAGAACTGCTCAGACAAGGTCTCATAGAACAGACGACATCAAATTGGGCGTGCCAAGCCTTCTACGTAGAAAAAAGATCAGAAAGACTCAGAAGAAAGAAAAGATTAGTCGTTGACTACAAGCCTCTCAACCATTTCTTGAAAGATGATAAGTTTCCACTACCCAAGACATCCACTCTGCCTATCTTGCTAAAGGAATCAAAAATCTTCTCTAAATTTGACCTCAAATCCGGATTCTGGCAGTTAGGAGTTGATCCCAGTGAAAGGCACAAGACAACTTTCTGCATACCCAATGCACAGTATCAATGGACTGTTCTACCTTTCGGCCTAAAGGTAGCACCATCTCTATTCCAGAAAGCCATAACAAAGATACTCGAGCCACTCCTAGACAATGCTATCATCTACATAGATGATATTCTTTTATTCTCCACAGACATGGAGAGTCACAAAAGGCTCTTAAGCCAATTCTTGGAAAGAGCAAACTTGTATGGCATCATGTTTTCAGAAAAGAAGATACAGTTAGCACAACAGGAAATTGACTTCCTGGGAATGAAGTTCTCTCAAGGAAGTTATCAGCCTCAACCTCATATTGCTGAAAAGTTACTCAACTTCCCTGAAGAAAATCTATCTGTTAAGCAAATTCAACAACTCCTTGGAATTATAAACTACATCAGAGATTTCATTCCGAAAGTTGCCAGATACACAAGCCCTCTCTCAAAACTGTTAAAGAAAGATCCCCCTCCATGGGGACTAGAACAAACCAAGGTTGTCCAGGAGAAGGGAAAAGAATCCTCCAGACAGATGCAAGTGATCATTACTGGGGTGTCGTCTTCATTGAAGAAGTAGACGGAAAGAGGTTCTATTGTGGGCATGCTAGTGGACAATACAAAAAAGCATAAAAGCATTACCACACCACCTATAAAGAGGCACTGGCTGTGAAGAATGGAATCAAGAAGTTTGATTTCCATCTGCGAGGATATCACTTTGAAGTCCAGATGGATAATTCTTCATTTCCAAAAATCCTGGATTTCAAGAATAAGTTACCACCAGAACCTCAAATCTTAAGATTAAAGGATTGGTTTTCCAGGTATAATTTTATTGTTAAACACATCAAAGGAAAACATAACCTCATTCCTGATTTTCTTTCAAGACCACAAAAGCCAGTCTTAGTCATCTCATCCTCCTATATAGCTTTCCACTGATTTTCATGGCAAAACCTCTACCTGATATAGCAAAAACTAGAAAGCTATATCCTCCTGGTTTTAAACCTGACAGTCCTGAAGAGATTATTCAATTCGCCAGATCTCATTATTTTTATTATCTTCATGAGACTTTAAGGTTTAAAGTAGTCCCTCCAACCATGTTTGATCCTACAGAAGAACATCCCGGAATATTTGAATTATTCTGTGAAATTGGTTGGGATTTATGTGAGCCAACTCTTTGGGCTATATGGTGCAAAACTGTCCAAAGTCCAATTGCAATTGCTTTGAAGGTACAATCAGCTTACAATTTTCTGATAAATCCAGATAAAGCAGAATTTTTATTCTGGACCTTAATAGAATGGTTTTCGCCTCTCCCATGGTGGAGAAGTGAGTTAAAAAAGGTTCTCGATTTTCAAAAGCATCAAATGGGAAAAACCAGAGAACAATGTGAGTCTTTAACCTCCATAGCTATTATCAGGCGTCCTTATTTCCAGAAACCTACAGGACAACTATGGTCAAAAAATGAAGCTTATTTTTGGGGAACCTTTGAAACATATCCCCCAGATCAAAGTTACAAAGCACAATTGATCAACCATCTCAAGGAAGCAAAAATCCAACAAGAGAACCAAGGAGAAACCAGTTCATCACACAGTCGTTTCATTCCTAGCCAATCAAGTCATCAGGGTATCAATGCTTTCATGAGTAGAACTGAATATTACGTGCTAGATGAACAATTCCAGACAGCTAATGATCTAGGAGATTGTAGACCCCTAAAATTGTCCGGGTCGGAAATAAGACTCGAAGACTCTCAAAGATCAATGGAAAATCAGCCAGAAGGACTCCCAGAAGACCATAGGATGACTATCTGTAGGTTTAGAGGTCTTAGAGTAGCTAAAAATAAGAAAGTGAGAGGAGTGGAGCTCAATACGGCCTCTTTGGAGCTCAGTACAGCCCGTATTACATTTTTGAACTGCAATACGGCCGTACTGAAACCAATACGGCCGTATTGATGTTTTTGAACCTCAATACGGCCGTATTGAATTCAATACGGCCGTATTGAAGTTCAAAACTTCAATACGGGCCGTATTGACACCAGGGGCCGTACTGCGCCTCACCCCTATAAATAAGACGTCATTTGGACGTCATTGGACACTTTTGCACACTTCTTGGACTCTCTTCTTGAGTATTCTGGGGTTTTTGAGCAGTGTTCTGCCCTAGAATTCTCTCCAAGAGCCGATCCGACGAAGTTCTTGAGTTCTAAGCATTTAGCTTGAGAATTCGAACTAGTCGAAGGGAAATCTTTTTGATTTCCATAGTAAAGATTAATTTTTAGGGAAGGAGCGAGCGAGCGTGTAGTGGGAGGGAGCGCCAAAAAGCCTCCTAACATCTGTTTAGATATATAAAAGCACGCTTCAAGAGGTTTTTCTTAAAATCCCTTCTTTTATTGCTTTCTGATTGTCGCATATTTAATTTTGTCATCATGTAGATATTTAATTTATAATCGTTTATAATAAATAGGGGTAATTTAGTAATTTTACACTGTTATTTATGAAATAATCCGTCATAGGGAACCCGAAAGGGGCATTGTGGGGTGCTAACACCTTCCCCGCACGTAACCGACTCCCTTACCCGACTCTGGTTGTAATGACCGAGGTTGATTTATGAAATCAATTGCCTTATCCCTTTTTCCAATGTTTTGAGTAAAACATTGGTGGCGACTCCAAGAACCCTTCTTTTTGCGAAAACCACTAATCTATGGACGGTCCCGCTTGGGATTAACATGGATTAGTGAATCATTTAATAAAATTGTTAGCTCGACAAGGTCTCAGTTTGAGAATAAGTCGTTCTAGCAATTCACCATTTTCAAAAACATTAAAAAGAGTCCAACCATCGTCGCGAATGCCAAGGTCCGTTTCGGCGGGTGGCGACAGATGGCGACTCCACTGGGGAAGCCTCGAGAGTCAATCCCATTTAGTGATGGATTCTTTTCAAAATAATAGTTTAAAATTACTTTATTGCCCCTTACTTGTATGATAACATGCTTTATCTATTTGGCTTTAATAACTGTTGTATTTTTAAATTCTCGCAATTGTTTGAAATAAAAACTGCACATAAACCTTTGCACACAACAGTTCCCTCTATACCCGGGGGCATGAGTGGTAAGCCATAGGGAGTGGATGTTAGTACGGCCGGTTGTCGAATGGGCCTAGGTGCCCGTAGACCGTTGTCGAAAAGCATCACTCAAGGTGATAACCATGAACTCGAGTCCGACAGTGCGTTGGAATTTTCCATCGACTTACGACGAGAGGAATTGAGTCCCTATAATGGGGGCACCTTGGGGGCCTCAGACCAGTGAGAACAGTTAGAACCTCCTTGAATATGCACTTTTCTGCAGGATACCCCTACCTCGTGATTCGCTCGTGACTGTTCGTGGATGAGTGAATTGTTTGTGCATTGTTTATGTGACATTGTTTGAGCATACATTGCATTCTTTAAACATACAACATTCCTTTTTAAAATAAAAATAAATAGGAATAAGAATCTTCCATTACATGGTGTTAACATCTACCTTCATCACATTCATATAGGTAGTTTCCCTTTTCACCCAAAAAAAATATATAAAAAACAAAATACCCAAAAAAAAGAAAAAAGGGTTATTTATCCAAACCAAGCAATATCATGCATCATCTTAGGGACATCCTAAAAACATGATAATGCTTAGTTGAATAAACACAATGCATGCATATTCATCGCCATCATCTCATATCATGCATTCTTATCAAAGATCATGGAGGGATCTAGTTTTGCATTTCATACATCCCTCCTAGTAATTCATTAAAAAACATTAATAAAAAGAAAGGATCAATCGATGCGTATGTTCAAGATGGATCGCACGCCGTTCGTTATCAAGTGTAAGCCAACAACCGTGCCAAGCGAACACACGTCAACTTCGTTGTTGGTAATCAAGACGAACAAAGGGGAAGGTCCAACACCGTTAAGGATCACTGCTCCAAGACCTTTTCCCTACGAATCAAATAAGGCTGTGCCATGGATATACGACATCCATTCTTTTGCCGACAGCGATATCTCTAACATCGCTGGACTTGGGGGCATGACTAGGAGTGGCAGGATCTACACTCCCGAAGATCTTCACGATAAAGCTCCCAAGAATAAAGAAAAATAAAAAACCGAGGAAAATAAAGAATCCGAGGAGGAGACTAATGAGCTGTTAAAGTATATCCGACAGAGCGAGTACTCCATCATGGATCAACTTCATAGGACGCCAGCAAAGATCACTCTGTTGTCGTTGATCCTAAGCTCCGAACCGCATCGGCAAGCTCTGTTGAAAGTCTTGAACGAGGCATATGTGTCGCACACTATCTCCCAAGACAAGTTTGAGGGGATTGTTAGTCACATCGCGGCTAGTGATCACCTCTCTTTCACCGATGAAGAAATCCCCGCTGGGGGACCAAATCATAACAAGCCCTTGCACATCTCTGTAAAGTGCAAGGAGTATCACATCGCTAAAGTCTTGGTGGATAATGGATCTTCTTTGAATGTGATGCCAAAAAGAACATTCGATCGAATGGCAATCAAGGGAGTCCAAATGCGCCCGAGCAACATGATCGTCCGAGCTTTCGACGGTTCTAAAAGAGAAGTGGTGGGAGAAGTCAATCTCCCAATCCAAATTGGACCCACCATCTTCAACGTCGAATTTCAAGTGATGGACATTACTCCCGCATACAGCTGTCTCCTCGGCCGACCTTGGATTCATGATGCAAAAGCTGTTCCTTCGACGCTCCACCAGAAAGTCAAATTCATAGTGGGTGACAAGCTGGTGACTGTACAAGCTGAAGATGACATACTCATCAGTAAGCCATCCACCATACCTTACGTGGATGCAGCAGAGGAAGCTTTAGAAACTGCCTTCCAAGCATTGGAGATTGCTAATGTTGAAACATTTCTCCGAGAAATGAAAAAGGTAGCCTCCATGCTCACCAAGAACGGATACTTGCCAGGACAAGGACTTGGCAAGGATTCCCAAGGAATTCCCGAGCTACCCGTTATCAAGGATAATCCGGGGAAACAAGGGTTAGGATACAACCCTATTAAAGATCAAAGGACGAAGAGGAACCAAGATCCTCCTCGACGTTCTTTAAGCCAGATCTTTAGGAAGGTCGGTTCACAAGCGTCAAGGCCGGTCGTCGTCATCAAGTGTTCTTCTCCTTCCGATAGGGATGTATAGACCTGATGACTGTTAGAGATCACTCCTCGGGGACAGCCCGACCCCCGAGCCTCGATAGGGCACATGTTTCCTCTAGAATTATAATAAAATCATTCTTTATTATTTCTTATTGCTTCTTTTCTTGCTTGCAATAAATCTCTAGACCACATTATTTTAACCCTGTTTGAATAAACATGAATGTGGTTAAAATCATCTTAATAATAATAAACCCGCATCATTTTTATGTGGAAGTGTGTGTGACAACATGGAACACCTTCCCTTGGCCTCGACAAGTGCCATCATGGATAAAAAGAAATCCTTTAAAATAAAAGAAGCTCGGCAGGAAACCCAAAAAGGGGGCTGCGCAAAAATAAGAGCAAGAGACCCGCTAGGAATCCCACGAAAGGGTGACCTAGGCAAAAGTTAGGGTTGCAAAAAGGAACAAAAACAAAGGTCCGCTGAGACGCCGCAAAAAGGTGTTTTAGGCAAAAAATAAGGACTATCAAAAAGCAAAAGAAATCCATGATGGTACCATGAGCCGAATTCAAAAAAGAAAGGTTCAAGGGAAGCTATCTAAGTTGTCAAAATCACAACGTCAATAAACAAGATTTTATTAACTTCATAAGTGTTTAAGCAAACAAACCTAAACACATAAGCCTACCTTGGCCAACCATTCTTACAAAAACCATTTTTGAAAAATAAATCCCCTCTAAAACACAAACTTCAGAACAAAAATATCTTTCCTTTCTTTTCTCTCTTGTCCCAAACGATTTTAGAATAATCTAGTGGAAACATGGAGATATAGTGGTCAATAGGAGGGTTGACATGTCTTCTAAAGGAAGGGAAGGATCACTGGGTTGATGACGCCCATCTCGATATAACACGCATCATTCCTCGGTTACAGAAATCGGCATCGCACAGCCCGTCTGGAGGAATGGCAAAATTCAAACAGAGAAACGCATCGGTTAATTCTTTTGAAAAATGAATCAAATAGAATTAGGTGCATCATACCGCATACATGCATACAGATGATAGGTGTACTGGAAGATCACTTATTATCTGTTTATTGAAAAAAAAAAAAAAACAAAAAACAAAACAAAACAAATCAAACAAAAAAAAAACAAAAAAAAAACAAAAAAACAAAAAAATCAAACTTCAAAAAAAAAAAAAAAAACAATGCGCCCGTACCATGTTCAGTACACCCGTACTAAAATCAGGGTTATGAACAAATTTTCAACTCAATACGGGCGTACCGAAATGAATACGGCAGCATTGGCCATAACGTCCACACCAATACAGGCGTATTGAATTCAATACGGCCCGTATTGGCCCATTCTCATTCATCACAACATCTTCATTCCTCTGCATACTTCATCTGTGAGTGTGTTTGAGATCCCTCCAACAGAAAAAGCCGAAATCAACGAAAAAAAGGCAAAAGATTTAGAAAATCAACCGCATCGTACAGAATAACTGAGCCTGGAGAGGCTTGCCGAAATAATACTCATACAGAATAACTGAGCCTGGAGAGGCTTGCCGAAATAATACTCGTACAGAATAACTGAGCCTGGAGAGGCTTGCCGAAATAATACTCATACAGAATAACTGAGCCTGGAGAGGCTTGCCGAAATAATACTCCCTCATTGTACAGAATAACTGAGCCTGGAGAGGCTTGCCGAAATAATACTCCCCAATTGTACAAAATAACTAAGCCTGGAGAGGCTTGTCGAAATAATACTCCCCAGAGACTTCTCAACTCACTCTCGTGGATCAAATCCCCAGTAAGAGCTATCAAAACAAGATCAACAAGATTCCCCAATGGAAGCATGATCATCTGAACAGAATATCCGAGTCAAAGGACTTTGACTTCCTCAGTGGAAGATAGCTTTCCAACTCAAGCGACGAGTGAAGCTAAGCCTGAAGAGGCTTTCTAAATAATACTCTGGGATACATAAGATCTTCAATCCCCATTCGCCTACTCAGAGGCACCCCTTCAAAAAGAGAAAAATCGAAAAGATCAATAACCATTCCCCAAGCGGAATCCGGAACTCAACCGAACACTGAACATCAAGATCATTCGCCTACTCAGAGGCACTCCTTCAAAAAGAGAAAATCAAAAAAATCAATAATCATCCCCAAGCGGAATTCGGCATTCAGCCAATCATTAAACGTCAAGATGATCCGCCTAACAGAAGAGGCCAATCAAGATCAAAACGACAGAATCCCCCAGCGGATGACAGCCTACGCAGAGGCAACAAAACCAAAAAATCAAAAGAGTCACCCGAATAAGGATAACCGGGGTACTCCACCAACGTCGAAAGGACGTCAGCCAATCATAAGGCATCGCTCACCTCAGGAAGAGCATCTTTGTGTCTGCATCCCCACGGAAACAGAATTTCCCAATGGGCACCAACTACACAATGGAAAGTTGGGACACAAGAACCCATGAGTAACTGCACATCCCCTAGACGGATCCCTGCGTTATCCAGCCCTCAACGGCACCAAAATCAAAAACAACCGTCGAAGCAGCATCGTGGACTGTGGAGACAAAATCATCACAAATCCCTGGAGAGGGCAAACTCACGCTACCCCGAGGTTGTCAAGAACACGGAGGTATGCAACTGCCAGTGTCGTCAAGAACACGCTGGTATAGCCTGGAGAGGCGGTACTCAGCTACCCCGAGGTTGTCAAGAACACGGAGGTATGCAACTGCCAGTGTCGTCAAGAACACGCTGGTATAGCCTGGAGAGGCGGTACTCGGCTACCCCGAGGTTGTCAAGAACACGGAGGTATGCAACTGCCAGTGTCGTCAAGAACACGCTGGTATAGCCTGGAGAGGCGGTACTCAGCTACCCCGAGGTTGTCAAGAACACGGAGGTATGCAACTGCCAGTGTCGTCAAGAACACGCTGGTATAGCCTGGAGAGGCGGTACTCAGCTATCCCGAGGTTGTCAAGAACACGGAGGTATGCAGCTTCCGGCTCGGGCAGCGAGCGAAGCAAAGCCTGGAGAGGCGGTACTCACAACTTCCAGCTCGGGCGTCGAGTGAAGTTGAGCCTGGAGAGGGCTTGTGTATCTGGCAACTTTCGGAATGAAATCTCTGATGTAGTTTATAATTCCAAGGAATTGTTGAATTTGCTTAACAGATAGATTTTCTTCAGGGAAGTTGAGTAACTCTTCAGCAATATGAGGTTGAGGCTGATAACTTCCTTGAGAGAACTTCATTCCCAGGAAGTCAATTTCCTGTTGTGCTAACTGTATCTTATTTTCTGAAAACATGATGCCATACAAGTTTGCTCTTTCCAAGAATTGGCTTAAGAGCCTTTTGTGACTCTCCATGTCTGTGGAGAATAAAAGAATATCATCTATGTAGATGATAGCATTGTCTAGGAGTGGCTCGAGTATCTTTGTTATGGCTTTCTGGAATAGAGATGGTGCTACCTTTAGGCCGAAAGGTAGAACAGTCCATTGATACTGTGCATTGGGTATGCAGAAAGCTGTCTTGTGCCTTTCACTGGGATCAACTCCTAACTGCCAGAATCCGGATTTGAGGTCAAATTTAGAGAAGATTTTTGATTCCTTTAGCAAGATAGGCAGAGTGGATGTCTTGGGTAGTGGAAACTTGTCATCTTTCAAGAAATGGTTGAGAGGCTTGTAGTCAACGACTAATCTTTTCTTTCCTCTGAGTCTTTCTGATCTTTTTTCTACGTAGAAGGCTTGGCACGCCCAATTTGATGTCGTCTGTTCTATGGGACCTTGTCTGAGCAATTCTTGACATTCTTGTTTGGCTAATTTAAGATCAGATGGGGACATGCCTGGATGAGAAGCTTTTGTGGGATTTACATCCTCATTCAGCTTGAATGGCAATTGTACAAAGAAATCAGGATTTTTCCAGAGTGGTTTTGGATGGGTGAAATCTTTATGATTATCTGAACATAAAGATTTCAGTTGTATCTTGATTTCTTCCAATTCTGGTGGGACTTCAGAAAGAGAATATAACTTACTGGTTGGCACGAAGGGCTTGAATTCTCCTTTGAATCTAAGTCCAGTTGGGTGGATGAGTAGTCTGTGTGCTTGGGTGAAAATATCCATTCCAATTAAGATATCTTTGTTCGGCAATTTAGTTCCAACAACTTTGGACCAAATTATGCATTCTCTGAAAAGGCGGATGCCTACTGGTGCTCGTGAAATGACTTCTGATTTGAAGATCTTTCCGTCAGCTGCTATAAAGAAGGTATCTTCCTTTTTCCAGAAATGTGGTGGCAAGATTTCTGGGTTCATCATAGTCTTAGAAGCGCCTGTATCAAGAAAGCCTATAGCCTTAATAGGTTTGTCATACTTGGATGGTAGTATTTCAATTTCCACATTAGGGTGTGGAGGAACGATAGTTGTCATACTATCGCATTGATCAACAGCGAAGATTGGGACTGTATCTTCCTCTTGGCTGTAGTCATCTGTATCACTACTAGAGATGTCTGAGAAAGAATCTTGTAGAGCAAATACAATATCTTCATCTGCAGAACTTTGTTCAGAGTAAAGGGATTCTACTTCATCCCTATCATTCAGATGTAAGGATGTAATCATCTTTATGGCCTTTTGAGCTTTATTTGGACATGACTTAGCAAAATGTCCTCTTTTGCCACAAATGTAACATCTTTGTCCTGGATTTTTTCCACGAATTTCCCTTTTCTTAAAAAACCTTATATATTTCTTCTTCTTGAAATGAGATTGGAACTTCTTGTCTTTGAATTTTTTCTTTGAACAGTGGCATCGGTTCTTGTCTTTGCATTTGATTTCCAAGAAGGGTTTTCTGCAAGCTTTGGCATACTTTCCTTTATCGTTCAGCATATTGGAGAAGTATTCATGTTGTCGACAAAGCTTGTCTATAGCCTCTTGGGTCATCTGATGGATTCTTCCCATTGTTAGGCCTGTGAAATCTTTATTCATGGCAGCAGCCATTCTTGCAAGTTCTGGCTGGATTTCTGTGGGAAGTGAGCTTACATAGGTACTTTTCAAGCTCGGATCATTCAGACCATTAAGAAGATAGAATCTTTTAAGCATCCTTAAATAATGCTTATCAAGATCCTTTAGTTTGAGTGAACAACACTTCATCTCAAAGAATTCTTGTCTGATTTTCCTGTCTGTGAGAGCTCCATCTCCTATAAATTCTTCGTGGAGTGCACCTAGGACAGCTGCCGCATTTCCCAGTTCATGAAATGTGTTTTGACCAACTGGACCTAAATTAGCATACCATTCTTTTAGGATACCAGTCATCCTACATCCAAATTCTTCAATGATTTTGTAGGATTCAGTATCTCCTTTCATGAATCTGGTGTCTAGCCAAGCTCCAAATTCAATTAGCCGAGATCTCCATTGACTTGGGTCAACATCATCAAGAGTGAACCAAGGTCCCCTAGTTGGTTTAGTGGTCCTATTTCTAGGACTTTGTATTGGGCTCTCATCAGGGGATTCATAAATAGGATCTGGTCCGGTGGATACCATCAAAACAAAGAGATCTGCTAATTTTGCTTCTGAGGAAGCTGTAGTAATGGAATCTTCGTCAGATAAGTTTGTGAGAAGATCATCTTCTGATCTAGTGTTTACAGAAGATTCTGGAGTGGCAAGTTGTTCATTTTCTTTGATCATCATTTGAGAGTAAGGGTCTTGTAAGTCTTGAAAGTAATGACCCTTTCCCGTATCATGCCTTTTGGGTGATGAAACCGGGGTAGAAGATTTGGAATCATCTTCTATTGATTTAGAGATTTTTTGTGAACTGGATTGTGACTTTCTCCATTGCCAATTTGCAGAGGCAATAGGAATGTTGTAATGTGGTCTTTCAGATTTAGACCATGAGATGGATGATGTTTTGAACAGAGAATGAGACACAGGTGCAGGGGGGGTGCAAGAATGCGTAAGGATCTGCAGCAACTGGCTAAGGCTGTAAAGCCTTTTTCTTTTGTTCTATTTGTTCTTCCAATTGGAAGAGTTGAGCTTTTAAACTCCTGATTTCTCGATCCTTCTCATTTTGTGCTGCACCAAATGGGATATTCTTTATTTCATTCTCCAGTCTGGAAATGTCAGCAGTTAACTTTTGGTAGTATGACTTCATCTTGGATGAGAGATAATCTAGCTTGTCTTCTGATTTTTGCATACTACTCGACATTTTCGTAACCTTGTCATCAATCTTCTTCAGCAGGGAGTTCTGTGCTTGAGCATTTTCTGTTTGCCAATTGAGAACTTCTTCTGCTTGGCTGAGTACCTTCGGGTTTCCATCAGTACCAATCTCAGAAGGAATGACGGTGGGTTTGGTAGAATACCTAGTACTGGGATTTATTTTTCTTTCCAAAGGAGGAAATTCTACATCTTTGTTTGCTTCAGAAAACATGAAGCATGGTACTGGTTTAGGTGTAAGGGGAGAAAACCTTTTCACCTCATCTGAACACCTTGATGAGATCATGCTGTAAGAAGACTTGCTCCGTTGATTGGGCTGTCTGTTGAAGGAAGATTTGTTTTGTGAATCTGGCCTCCTGTTAGGTCGAGGTGGTGGTTTACAAGGCGTATTCCACTCTTCATCGTCACTGTAGTCACTGTCTGATTCACTATCTTCTTCTTCACTGGTGTCTCTTGAGTGCATCTAGCAATCGCATTCAGGATCGCACAATTCTGGGGCAACATCCCAGATGAAATGACCATTGATCCTGCGGTATAGATCTCTCTCCCATCTTCATGTACTGCAAAGATAGGAATTCCTTTTTCTTTGACGAAAGGTTCTAACATCATTGTTTGAAAAATTGGACATTAGGCTGTCTCAGGTTGTTGAAAGATTGTTCTGACCGTTCCGTCGACGGATCTTCTGAAAGTTGCTTGATCCGTTTGGATTGGCTTACCATGATGCTTGTGGAGATTCTCATAATTTGTTACCCATTGTAATGGGATGAGCTCTTTCAGCTGTTCCCTGGAAATATTCCTAGGAACTTGGACGATCGATGGACTTTCTTCTGCCTGGTTTGCAAGAACAAACAAGGCACTATCATTACTGCTGGGTAAGGCCAAATTAACCGCATGGGTCTGTAGCCTATATATGATTTGGTAGTGGAGAGTAGCACAAACAGCATCAGCGGTCTGGGCAGCTCCGGTTATCTGGACTTGGACCTTTAGTCTCTCTGGTACAGTGGGGTCTCTTAAGCTAACATTGTAATTGGGGAACAATGTTAGGACGACACTTCCGGCGTGAAGTGTAGTCAAGACCGTACCAATCACAACATTTTCGTAGTGGAGATAGCTAGTATCTAACAGGGAGATCCTTGAGGAGACAGGAAGTCCTCGTCTCCCATGGAGTGTGAGCATCAACCTAATGGCCCCATAGTGAAGATGGGTGTATCCATCGGTTCTCCAGTGTTGGATGAGTTCCTTTGGGATCTCAATAGTAACATACTGTTCTTCAGAAGTGGCCATCAAAGAACATTGTTCCAACTTGGAGGATTGAACATATTCTTTTTCATGTGGTCGGGTGGTTCTGACCAACTGCCTGATAGATCTAAGAGTAGATCTTTGGCGTTTGAATATATTATATGGACTTAGAAGGGGGGCAGTGCTCTCAGAGATCTGAGCATCTTCAGGGACATATGAAAATTCAACTAGATTTTCAATCTTTGGTGCTAGGGTTCTAGAGACATGGTTAGGTAAAGATAAAGAGGTGTTTAGGAAGGCGGGTTGAGTGTCTGAAGTAGAAGTTTCCATGGTAGTAAGGTCTCTCTTCTACTCACTCTGTCCTCTAAAATAGTATTATTGGTCAAAAATTTTATATATATATATATATATATATATATATATATATATATATATATATATCGAGAGAGAGAGAGAGGGGAGGAATCAAATGACTCACAAAGTAACTCTTAATAAAGTTACTCCGCTCAATAACTCATGGTATAAGTTAAATTTTATCAATCCAATTATTAAATTAAAAGTTATTAAATTTTACTAATAATTAATTTAGAAAAAATTGATTAGAAAATAAAACAAGGATAAATACATTTTTTGAATTTTATATCTTAGATTTAAGATGAATAAATAAATTAAGTTAATTAATAATTTATTTAAAATATTAAAATTTAATTTATAAACATAATATTTTAAATGAGAAAGGTTATAATAACACCATTGTAACTTTTACTTACACTACTCAATAACTTTATATTAAATGTGAATTTTATAAATTCAATCGTTAGATTGAAAATTTTTTACTTTTAGATCATATATACAAAATTTTATATTGATTTGATACTTCATTCTTGTAAAAAAAAATTGACGTAATACATATATTTCAAAATATGCTAAAATATGAAAACTTTGATTACCTTCAAGTTGTTCAGTTTTAACAAAATTTGATATAAACATATAAAGTGATATGAACTTTCAATTTAATGGTTGGATTTACAAAATTCACATTTAATATAAGATTATTAAGCGGTGTAATAGTTAGTAAAAGTTACACCAGTGTTATTATAACCTTTCTCATTTTAAAATATATAAATTATTATTTAAAATTTTAAATTTATAATAAATAATTTAAATTATATCATAATATTAATTTTAAATAGAAATAAGTAGATTGTTAATTATAAAAGTAAGTATATATATAAATAAAGATTAATTAAATATAATATAATTATTATTAGTAATATAATTATTATATATTTATAACGGTTTGGACACACTAGAATGAGAGGGATCTAATGATAGTATAAGTATGAGATTGTATAATTGAGAATGACTTAAATGAATTAATTTGTACTACTTATACTGACAACATGTATCTGCTTTTCTGTAGCTTATCTCATCAGAACTCCACAGTTAAGTGTGCTTGACTTGGAGTAATACATGTTGAGCTTAGGAGAGCTTAAAGAGTTTTGATGATCACAACATGAGAACAACAACTTGGAGCACAAAAACAAAGTCAAAGAAGAGTCAAGAAAATGCTATGAGTTGGAGTTATGTAATAGAACTTAGGATATAAATTGTTGTGAATGTGTTTCTATATTTTGTGTGCTTAGTATGCTTTGTGCATAATCAAATCTTATCTAAACCAAGTAGAGAGTATATGATGATGAGTTAAAAAACATTGGAAAGTTATTTTGAGTCTTAAAATGAAGTTTTAAGAACTAACTCAAAATAATCGATTATTGTTAAATATAATCGATTATTTCAGCAAATAGGCTAAGTGGAATGCCTTGCTGTAATAATTGATTATTTGCCAAAATAATCGATTATCCTAGGAACAACTCTCTGGAATAATCGATTATCCAGCTAAATAATCGATTATATTGTTCTTGGTTGATTTCCAGAAAATCTAAAGAACAAAATAATCGATTATTCTTTAAAATAATCGATTATCTGTGTTTGAAACTTTTATAAATAGTTTGAACTTTGAGAAACTTCAGACATGAGTTAGAACTGATAATCAATTTGTGAAAAACGTTTTTGTGAGTCTTTGTGACATCTTGGAGAGTTTTCTTTGTGAAATCCAAGAGTGAAAACGTTTGTGAAAAACTTTGATAGAAGATCATCATCATCATAATCTTGAAAGGGGAAGATAAAGATTTGTTCAAGAATTCTAGGTGAATTCGTTCCTTTTATTCTTTGTGAATCTTTGTTGAAAATCTTGAGAAGGGTTTCTCAAGTAATGAAGTTTCTTGTAGTGGGTTCTACAAGGGGTGCTTTCTTGGGGTCAAGAAAGTGGTTATCTTTAGTATAGAAGTATATGCATGTGTGTTTGCTTGTAAACCTTCTTGATTAAAGATAGTGGAACAAATCTTAATCAGGTGTTGATTAAGGACTGGATGTAGGTCACATGTGGAGTGGCTGAACCAGTATAAAAGACTTGTGCAATCTTCTTCAACCTTATCTCTTACTTTAAGTAATTGCTTAATTGAATATTAAAGAAGATGAAACTTGATTAACTAGTGTATGTGAATCTTGATGGTTTAAATCTGTAATTGAACATTATTGTTGAACCTCATTATGTTGTAATCAAGTGAGCACATTGCATTCATATTCTCATAACAAGTCTTTAGGAGGGCTTCGTTTGGAAATTCTGTCATAGAAAAGTTTTGATTGAAATTAAGATCCAAAATACTCTGATAAATTTTTAAAGGGTCATTGAATCCAATTCACCCCCCTCTTGGATTGTGCCATTCTTTTCTATCAATTGGTATCTAGAGCAAGGTTCTTGAGAGTTATTCAAGATTTTAAAAATGGCCAACAACAACCTACCCTATGGTGAGGGTGTGTCTATTCATAGACCTCCTGTTTTCAATGGTGAAAACTATGTCTATTGGAAAATTAGGATGAGAATTTTCATTGAAGCTATTGATATTGCTGTATGGGATGCTATAGAAAATGGACCCTATATACCTATGAAAAAAGATGATGATGGTGAGCTTAAGGAAAAACATTGGAGTGAGTGGAGTGATGAGGAAAAGAGAAGAGCCCAACATGATAAGAGAGCCAAAAACATTATAACATCTGCATTGTCTATTGATGAATTTTTTAGAATTTCACAATGCATATCTGCTAAAGAAATGTGGGATACTTTGCAAGTCACTCATGAAGGAACAAGTGATGTAAAGAGATCAAGGAAGCATACTCTCATAAGAGAATATGAGCTGTTTAGAATGCAAAATGGTGAATCTATTTCTGATTTTCAAAATAGATTTACACACTTGATAAATCACCTTGTTGACTGATGTATTGAAAACCGCAAGTGTACGGTTGTCGTCAAGTAATAAATATCGAATCACAGGGACTACGTGTTTGACCTAGAATTACTAGTATTTTAATTTGAATTTTAAAACAGATAGAATGTTTGTTTTGAGATGATAAGATCAGATTCGCTGGTAAAAGAGATAGTAATGCAATTAATGAATAAGATAAAACTTTAAGATAAGATAAGGAGATTTCCGGGAATCTAGGGTTCGCACAAAGAGTTCCAACAATATTGAATTATTATTTTCATTAATTAATTCTATTCCATCTTGAAGGTAGTCTTAACCTAATTTAATCCTTGCACCTTCTCAGGCTACGAGGACGTGTTTAATTAAAATTAATCCCTACTCTCGTGGTAATTACGTTCAATTAAACCCATTAAGATCTTTGTTAATCTATTACTCCTCGAAAGCTTAAATCAACTCTCGTGATTTAACACTCAAGTCTGTTCCTTTAGGTTCCGATAATTAGGTTCTCCTCTCAGTTCATCCCTAATTATCTATGATTATGAAAATTAAGATTAATTGTTTATCATAATTATAATCAAGTTCTCCTCTCAGTTCATCCTTAATTAATGTTATTATGAAAACAATAATGTTAAAGTTCATATATAAAATATAAAAGAACAAATCAAGAATTGGAATAAAATTAAGAAACTGAATAATGCATTAATAAAGAGGTTCTCAGAGGCTAAGCCCTGATCCCAGAAAAAGGGAAACTACTCACAGGAGTTCATAGTAGTTCTCCAAGAAAAGAAGAATAAAAGAAAAGCAAACCTTAGAGTCGATGGCACAGGCGCCCAACCTTCTCCAAGTGTCAAAAACTAAATAAAACTGTCTCCGAAACAAAAGTGCTGTTCTAGGCTAACCTCATCTAATTTATAACCTAAAAGGGTAAAAAGGTAAAACTACCAAGATAAAAATTACAAAAATAAAAATAAAACATAAAACTTAAAAAGCTGGGACGCGAAGTGAATCACGGCCGTGACTGAGAATCACGACCGTGATCTTCTCTGGAGCACATCTATGAAGGGTCAGTGGCGTTCACGGGTGTGATTGGGAGTCACGGCCGTGATTTTCTCTGGTGAATCACGGGCGTGATTTAGAATCACGGCCGTGATTTTCCTTGTAGCTCAGCATTTCCTCTTTAATTCTTAAATCTTGATCCTGCTCAGAGAAAACACAACACATACCAAGAAAAGCATAAAATAGGAAAATGATATAAAAATTTATTAAAAACATGAAAGATATGCATGATTATGCTATGAATTCTTGTGAATTAAAGTGCTAAAATACGAGTAAAATACACAACATCAAATAACCCCAAACTTGAACTTTTGTTTGTCCTCAAACAATAATTAGCACTTTGAAAAAAAAAATCATCAAGAATTAACTGAGCATTTAAAATCTTCACTCTTAGTCTCACAAGGTCCAATTAGAATCTTAATCTTTCATTACTAGCGCCAACTCTTAGTTTCTAAGAGTTTCATGATGTCAAATCTTGTAAAGCTCATTAGTCAAACGAAGATAATTTAACAGAAATAATTTTTCAATGCTTGTGACACAAATAGGGGTAATATTTTTATTTTTGTTTTTGTCTCACCTAAAACATTTCCCCAGTAGCCAATCAGTGTAGAGAGGATGATAATTTCAAGAACACGTAGCCTCAAAGGGGGTCTAGCTATTTTACTAAACAATTCCCCAGTAGCTAATTAGTTCCCTTAGTTTTCTAAGGTTAAGAATATTCTCCCTCTAACCTATGACCTCAAAGGGGTGCTAGGTTATTTTTTTATTTTTTTATTTTTTTATTTTTTTTTTATTACCCCCCAAAAGCTTTTAAGCACGAATTAAAAAGAATTTATCTTCAAGAGACTATTTTTATAATTCTCGATCATTTCAAGCCTCAATACTAAGAACCAAGTGCTAGCCACAAAACCGGCTAATTTTTCAACCTTTTGTTCTGAGACTTCAAGATTCAATTCATCACATTCAGTGTTTTCAAAGACGAACAATTTCATTAAAAATATTTACTTTTCAAACACAAATTCAAGCTGGGATTAACTGAATATGTATATATGCATGATTTTTTTTTTTTTTTTTTTTTTTTTTTTTTTACTTTGCATGAATGAATGAAATGCGTACATCCTCCTAACCCCAAACTTAAAGATTTGCTTGTCCCGAAGCAAAGAGCTAATGAATGCATGATAGATTATTTTGACAAAATTATAAAATGCATGAATATGCAACCAACCCACAACAGAAAGGAATGCTTGTCCCTAAGCATCAGAGTAAAATAAGGAATAAGAAAGATCTCACTGTGGTGGAAAATCATCTGGATACCGTTGAATGTGCCATTGATACATTTGATCAACCATGTAATTATAATGCTGCTGGCGTTCATCCATTTGTTGCAGCCGATTATCCATTGATTGAATAGCTGCCAGGATAGCAGCATTGTCCACCTCAGGTCCAGGATGTAGAGGGGGTTGTTCAGGAGCTGCTTCCTCATCTGCAGGAGCCGCTTCCTCAGCTGCTGGAGGTAGGTCCTCTAATGGCTCCAGTGGAAACTGCCGTGTAGCCCGGTTCTTCACGGTGTATGTTGGATTTGGTAACTGGTGGTGCACTCCCGACTGGGTTACTACAAAGTAGTATTTATCATCTTCATCTTTCGCAATGCAGTTCATAGAAGAGCAGGTAGCAAAATTAATAGTACGGCTTCCAGGGAGTGGTTCTAACTGGTCCAGCCAAGCGTGATAGCCAAGGTGTTTGGCTATAGTGGTAATGAGGCTGCCGTTCACAATCGCACCGTGGCTGGTATTGGAAATACTCTGGAACTGTCGTGCCAAATGACTGCCAGAATCAATAGGCTCCTCTCTGTTTTCCATCATAGCCCATAAAAGTAAAAGGTCGCTCAAACGAACCTTTCCTTCAGAATCACCTCGGGCCAAAACAGTAGAGGCAATAAAGCGGTGCATAATACGGATGGCGGGATGGCGGAAAGCAGAGGAATTACATTTTCCAGCGACCCAATTACTTGTACCTGTCAAACTATACCAAAAAGAACCAGGGTTGAAAGAACTTGGGGTTCTCGTGCTCCCTCCAGTGGGAAATCCAAAAATATTATTGAACTGAGCCAGGGTTAATTCGTGTTCTTGGTTAAACATACGGAAAGAAATCAAACCTTCAGAACAATTTGGCCCAGATAATATTTCCGTGTGGAGAGAGCTCAAGAACTCAAGAACTAGTCGAGGATAAACAACATCATTATGCACGGTAGCAAAGGTTGTCCACCCAATGTTAGTTAACATGAAATTGATATCAGCACGTAAACCCAACTTACGAATAAATGGGAAGTCGAGATACCTGGTAGGATGGATAGTGCGGAAGCGTAATACCTCGTTCCGCTCACGCTGTTCATCGTTCCGATAGAACCTCGGAGGAAGGTGCGGAATTTCACTTGCTTCTTCCTCGTAACTGTGGGTATCGGGAGCGGTGGAGGACGAACCAACGGTACGGGTGCGCTTGGGAGCCATGGATGAACGGAAGGAGTGAATGTGGGAGGAAGAGGGAAGAAGAGGAAGAAGAAGTGAGAAGCTAGGGTTTGGGAGAGAAGAAAAGAGAGAATGGGCAGAGTTCGTAAGTTTGAGAGAAGTGAGAATGTAAAAGGAGGGGGAAAAATATATAAGGGAAAGGGGAATTTCAAAAATCACGGGTTGTATCGGTTGAGCCTCAGCAGGGAATCACGGGCGTGATTGGAAATCACGGCCGTGATTCTCTTTGTGAGTTTTCAAAAATTCAAACAGAGGAGATCACGCCCGTGATTTATAATCACGGTCGTGATTCTCTCTGGAGTTTTCCAAAAAATTTTCCAGAGAAGATCACGCCCGTGATTTAGAGTCACGGTCGTGATTCTCTCTGGAACTCTGAATTTTTGTTTTGTTTTTTTTTTTTTTTTTTTTTTTGGAACAAAATTAATGAAATGCGTACATCCTCCTAACCCCAATCTGTTGAAGGCTCAAGAAGACTTTCTACTAGAGGATCTTTTTCTTTACACGGGGGACTTGAATCGATCAAGCAAGCATAATTAGGTTGAATCCCCTCAAGATCTATGTGCTTTCCTCCAACTAGAAAATTCTCCAAGGGATCCCTCAAAATAGATCTCATGACTTCTTCCTCCATGTCTTTAGGCAATATATCAACCCTGCAGCAAATATTTTCAAGAGAAGGTTGTCTAACAGATTTAGCAATATTAAATTCCATTGTTTCATCATTAATGGATAAGGACAATTTTCCATGTTTGACATCTACTATCACGCCTGCTGTAGCCAAAAATGGTCTACCTAGTATGATTGGTATTTGTTTGTCCTCTTCCATTTCTAAAACAACAAAATCTCCCGGAATTAAAAATTTACCTATCTTAACTGGAACATCTTCTAAAATTCCTATGGGATATTTTATAGATCTATCTGCTAACTGGATTGACATTGCTGTAGGCTTTAATTCTCCCATATCTAATTTCTTGCAAATTGATAAAGGCATTAAACTGATACTTGCCCCAAGGTCACATAAGGCTTTTTCAAACCTTAGATTTCCAATGAGACAAGGTATAGAGAAACTACCAGGATCCTTAAGTTTTTTGGGCAAATTATGATGGATCAATGTAACAGTCTCTCTATTATCCAATTTCCTTCGGTTAGCTAAAAGATCCTTAAGAAATTTAGCATATGTAGGCATCTGTTGTAGAGCTTCTACAAATGGAATGTTTACATACACTTGTTTGATCATATTTAAAAATTTTTCAAATTGTCTATCAAGTTTAGTCCTTACTAACCTTTGAGGAAAAGGAATTGGGGGGTGATAAACAGTTTGAGGCTTTAATGAAGATACTTTTTCTTTTTCTAATCTCTCTTTTTCAGGTTTTTCAACCATAGGAGAAGCGTCTTCATCAATCTCAATATTATCATTTTGATTAGACACAGGACTGTCTAATTTCTTCCCACTCCTTAAAGTAACAGCATTAACATTTTCAGCTGGGTTTGCAACTGTTTTACCTGGGAACTTACCTGGAGAATTGTTTGAACTAGGCATCAACTGTGCAATTTGATTTTCCAGCATCTTGTTGTGGAGAGTAATATTCTCAACCTTGACAGCAAGGTTTTGAATAGAATTTGCCATTGAATCATTGGTCTGTTTTTGATTAGTGACAAAATTCTCCATAAGGTTTTCTAATCTTGAAACACTTTGTTGAATTGAGGGTGTCTGTACTGGATTTCCTTCCCCATTAATGAAGTGATTGGACGGACGGAAATTAGGTTGCTGATTGCTAGTTCCTTGAACTGGGTTATTCTTCCAAGAAAAGTTAGGATGATTCTTCCGACCAGGGTTGTATGTGTTGGAATATGGATTACTCCTCTCTCTTCGAGGAGTGTCATAGAAATTATGAGAAGCTACCACCTGTTCAGTAGTATCTTCTTTTTCTCCAGTAAAAATTGAGGTACAATCTACTGCAGTGTGCCCTTGTTCCCTACAAAGGTCACATACTTGATTTGTAGCCACTGAATTAACCTTAGCTTTTTCCATCTTGTCTAATCTTTGATTAAGAGTATCAAATTTTGCTAAGAGTAACTCAATATTGTTCACTTCATATCGCCCCGGAGTTCCTTTCCTTGCTGTGACTTCTCTTTCACTGTATTGGCTGTGATTTGAGGCTACATTTTCCAAAATAATCATGCAGTCATTAATAGGTTTCCCCATGAAAGATCCTCCAGTTGCTGAGTCTAATATCATGGTGCTTTGTTGGTCCAATCCTTCAAAGAAAAATTGGATGGTAAGCCAACGGTTGAAGCCATGTTGTGGGCATGCTTGAAGATATCCTTTGAACCGCTCCCATGCTTCATAAATAGTCTCTCCAGTGCCTTGTTGGAAATTAGTGATTTTCTTCCTCAATTCTTTAGTTTTAGAAGGAGGAAAGAATTTCTCTAGAAAAGCTCTTTCACATAATTCCCAAGTTGCTATCTTTTCTCTAGGCACTGTTCTTAGCCACACCTTTGCCTTATCTCTCAAGGTGAGTGAGAATAAGCGGAGTCGCATTCCATCAGAAACTTCATCATCAAATTGCTGGGTCTCACAGATTTCCAAGAACTCCTCTAAGTGGTCATTAGGATCTTCTGATGGTAGTCCTCCAAAGGTGTTCTGTTTGAGCATATTCACCAGAGAAGCTGGTACAGTAGCTCCAGTTCGCATCTCCCCTCCAGGTATCCCACGAGCTACGGGTGCAGAGTAATCCCGAAGCGGTAAATTATCTCGTTGTGCAGCCATGTCAAATTCTCTAGAAAGGTTTCTTTTCCTTCTCAGGAGAGTTCTTTCAATCTCAGGATCAAGTGGTGTTGGTTTCCCAAGACGTAGAGATCTCTTTTGCATTAATCCTAAGGCACTGCAAAAAAAAGAAAGTGACCCGTGAAATCTGAATTGGAGAAGTAAACACTAAAAAAAAAAAAAAAAAAATTATTTATTTATTTAAATTTTTTTTTTTTTTTAAAATTCGAATTAAAATAATTGTAATTTAAATCAAGAGACGTAGTCCCCGGCAACGGCGCCAAAAACTTGATGTATTGAAAACCGCAAGTGTACGGTTGTCGTCAAGTAATAAATATCGAATCACAGGGACTACGTGTTTGACCTAGAATTACTAGTATTTTAATTTGAATTTTAAAACAGATAGAATGTTTGTTTTGAGATGATAAGATCAGATTCGCTGGTAAAAGAGATAGTAATGCAATTAATGAATAAGATAAAACTTTAAGATAAGATAAGGAGATTTCCGGGAATCTAGGGTTCGCACAAAGAGTTCCAACAATATTGAATTATTATTTTCATTAATTAATTCTATTCCATCTTGAAGGTAGTCTTAACCTAATTTAATCCTTGCACCTTCTCAGGCTACGAGGACGTGTTTAATTAAAATTAATCCCTACTCTCGTGGTAATTACGTTCAATTAAACCCATTAAGATCTTTGTTAATCTATTACTCCTCGAAAGCTTAAATCAACTCTCGTGATTTAACACTCAAGTCTGTTCCTTTAGGTTCCGATAATTAGGTTCTCCTCTCAGTTCATCCCTAATTATCTATGATTATGAAAATTAAGATTAATTGTTTATCATAATTATAATCAAGTTCTCCTCTCAGTTCATCCTTAATTAATGTTATTATGAAAACAATAATGTTAAAGTTCATATATAAAATATAAAAGAACAAATCAAGAATTGGAATAAAATTAAGAAACTGAATAATGCATTAATAAAGAGGTTCTCAGAGGCTAAGCCCTGATCCCAGAAAAAGGGAAACTACTCACAGGAGTTCATAGTAGTTCTCCAAGAAAAGAAGAATAAAAGAAAAGCAAACCTTAGAGTCGATGGCACAGGCGCCCAACCTTCTCCAAGTGTCAAAAACTAAATAAAACTGTCTCCGAAACAAAAGTGCTGTTCTAGGCTAACCTCATCTAATTTATAACCTAAAAGGGTAAAAAGGTAAAACTACCAAGATAAAAATTACAAAAATAAAAATAAAACATAAAACTTAAAAAGCTGGGACGCGAAGTGAATCACGGCCGTGACTGAGAATCACGACCGTGATCTTCTCTGGAGCACATCTATGAAGGGTCAGTGGCGTTCACGGGGGTGATTGGGAGTCACGGCCGTGATTTTCTCTGGTGAATCACGGGCGTGATTTAGAATCACGGCCGTGATTTTCCTTGTAGCTCAGCATTTCCTCTTTAATTCTTAAATCTTGATCCTGCTCAGAGAAAACACAACACATACCAAGAAAAGCATAAAATAGGAAAATGATATAAAAATTTATTAAAAACATGAAAGATATGCATGATTATGCTATGAATTCTTGTGAATTAAAGTGCTAAAATACGAGTAAAATACACAACATCATTGACCTTGGCAGGAAATTTGAGAAGGAAGTGCTGAATTTGAAAGTGCTGCAATGCTTGGACAGAACATGGCAAGCAAAGGTAACAGCCATTGAAGAATCAAAGGATTTGACCTCCTTGACATTAGCTACTCTCTTTGGGAAGTTGAGGGAGCATGAGCAAAAGCTGCACATATTTGATGAACATGAGCAGCAAGATAAGAAAGGCAAAGGAGTGTCATTGAAAGCCTTGAAATCTGCCAAAGGTAAAGAGGTGTGTGAAGAAACAAGCTCCGATGATTCCGAAATCGAGAACTTCAATCTGCTGGTAAAGAAGTTCAGAAAGTTCATGAGAAGAAAGAAGAATTCCCCCTACAAATTCAATAAGAAGTCAAACAAGAAAGAGGAAGCAAGCACATCCTCCTTTAATTGCTTTGAATGTGGTAAACCGGGACACATGAAATCTGAGTGTCCAAATCTCTTGAAGAAGCAACAAGAGGAGAAGAAATTTAAGAAAAATGGAAAAGGGAAGAGAGCCTACATTGCTTGGGAAGATAATGACTCAAGCACATCAAGTGATGAATCTGAATGTGAGGAGAACAACCTGTGCTTGATGGCTGGAACTGACCATGACACAATTGTAAGTGACTCTGACCTTGAATCCAATCCGGATTATGATCAGCTTCAAGAAGCGTTTATACAAATTCATGAAGAAGCTGTCAAATTAGGTGCCTTAAATTCAAAGTTGAAAAACAAGCTGAAATGGTATGAAAATGCTTTAATTGAAGCTGAACAAGAGCTTGAAGATTTGAAGCATGAGCATGAAAATCTTCAAACTATGTTTAACTTTAGTGAAGCTCACTCCTCAAAAGATAGTTGTGAACATTGCAAAATTTTTGAAAAAGAAAATGCTGATTTAAAATCTACACTTGCAAGGTTCACTAATGGAAATGAAAACTTGAACATTCTTTTGGGAAAACAAAGAAACACTTTTGATAGGAGTGGACTTGGTTTCAACCAAAGTATGAGCATGCCATTTAAGTCAAAGAAAGTAGCTTTTGTGAAAAGTCAAAACTTTAGAAAATTCAAAAGCAACTTTTCTAGACAAACAACTTGTTTTTACTGCTGCAAAAAAGGCCATACAATTAGGAACTGCTATTCTAGGAAATATGGAGTTCCAAATGGAGAGATGGTTTGGGTTGAAAAGAGTCAAAGGCTGAGAACTAACCAACAAGGACCCTTCACATGGGTACCTAAATTTTTCCTCTGAATTTGTGTTGTAGGAATGCTTGAGGGCCAAAAATCTACTTTGGTATCTTGATAGTGGCTGCTCAAGGCATATGACTGGGGATCCTTCAAAATTCACAAATCTGAAATTGAAGAATGAAGGGTATGTTACCTATGGTGACAACAATAAGGGAAAAATTCTTGGACTTGGCAATGTTGGTAATCCCTCCTCTCAAACATTGATTGAAAATGTTTTGCTTGTTGATGGCTTGAAACATAATTTGCTGAGTATTAGTCAACTAAGTGATAAAGGCTTTAAAATTGAATTTGATGATACATGTTGCTTGATATGTGATAAAAAGAGTAAAGAAATCAGATTCATTGGTAAGAGAATAGACAATATATATATGCTTGACTTAGAACATTCCATAACAATGTCAAATACTAAGTGTCTAATAACTCAAGAAGAAAATATATGGCTTTGGCATAGGAGAGCTGCACACATTCATATGGATCACCTAAATAAACTGTGTAGGAAAGAATTAGTGGTTGGTCTACCTAAACTCAAGTTTGGAAAAGACAAACTATGTGATGCTTGTCAAAAGGGCAAGCAAGTGAAGGCTAGCTTTAAAAGCAAAAATCAGATTTCCAAATCTAGACCTTTGCAATTAATTCACATGGATTTGTTTGGTCCTTCAAGAACCATGAGCTTAGGCGGAAACTACTATGGCTTAGTAATTGTTGATGACTATTCTAGATACACATGGGTTATGTTTCTTGCAAACAAAAATGATGCTTTTAATGCCTTTAGAAAATATGCCAAACTTGTTCAAAATGAGAAGTGCTCAAACATCACCTCTATAAGAAGTGACCATGGAGGTGAGTTTCAAAACATGTTGTTTCAAAAATTCTGTGAGGAATATGGTATAAACCATAATTTCTCAGCACCTAGGACACCTCAACAAAATGGGGTTGTTGAGAGAAAGAATAGGTCCTTAGAAGAACTTGCTAGAACAATGTTGAATGAAACAAACTTGCCAAAATATTTTTGGGCTGATGTTGTTAACACTGCTTGTCATGTGTTAAACAAAGTTCTGACTCGGCCCATATTAAAGAAAACACCCTATGAAATCTATAAAGGAAAGAAGCCTAAAATTTCCTATTTTAGAGTGTTTGGATGTAAGTGCTATGTGCTGAACAATGGAAAAGAGCAACTTGGGAAGTTTGATGCAAAGGCTGATGAAGCAATATTTTTAGGATACTCTACAAATAATAAGGCTTATAGAATTTATAATAAGAGAACTCTAGTTGTAGAAGAATCTGTCCATGTGGTATTTGATGAGTCAAATAAGCAAGAGACTAGGCAAACTGAAGTTGAGGATTTAACTGAGTTGCTTGATCAATCCCTATTAGAGAATGAACCTAATGATGTGTCTAAGGAGAGTGAGTCACATGAGAAACAAAAGGATACATGTGAACAATTGCCAAAGGAATGGAAAACCACAAGAGACTTATCAATGGACAACATAATTGGAAGCATTGGTAAGGGTGTTTCAACTAGAAGTGCAATTAAAAATATTTGCAACACCATGGCATTTGTGTCACAAGTTGAACCTAAGAAAATTGATGAAGCACTTAAAGATGAGCATTGGTTAATAGCCATGCAAGAGGAACTAAATCAGTTTGAAAGAAATGAAGTGTGGGATTTAGTGCCATTACCAAAAGACTATCCAATTATTGGAACCAAGTGGGTTTTCAGAAATAAGCTTGATGAATCTGGTATAATTCTTAGAAATAAGGCAAGACTAGTGGCTAAGGGGTATAATCAAGAAGAGGGAATTGACTATGATGAGACTTTTGCCCCTGTAGCAAGGATAGAAGCCATTAGATTACTTCTTGCTTATTCCTCTATAAAGAATTTCAAGCTCTATCAAATGGATGTGAAAAGTGTTTTCCTAAATGGATTTATACAAGAGGAAGTATATGTGGAACAACCACCTGGCTTTGTGGATTTCAAGAATCCTAATCATGTGTACAAGCTCAAAAAGGCACTCTATGGCTTGAAGCAAGCTCCTAGATCTTGGTATGATAGGCTGACCAAATTTCTAATTGAGAGTGATTATGAAAGAGGAAAGGTGGATAATACATTGTTTGTCAAGAAATTTAAAAATGATACAATGTATGTACAAATATATGTGGATGACATTGTGTTTGGATCTACGAATACCTCTCTGTGTAAAGAGTTTGCAAAAATCATGCAAGGAGAATTTGAAATGTCAATGATGGGAGAGCTTACATTCTTTTTAGGATTACAAATTAAACAAATGCAAGATGGAATTTTCATAAGTCAAAGCAAGTATTGCAATGAACTTCTAAAAAAGTTTGGTATGGAAGGGTGTAAGGAGGCTGCCACACCAATATCAAACAATTGCAATCTTGACTTAGATGAGAAAGGAATTGCTGTTGATAATTCAAAGTATAGAGGCATTATAGGATCACTCTTGTACTTGACAGCAAGTAGGCCTGACATAATGTTTGTTGTGTGCCTATGTGCAAGATTCCAAGCTAATCCTAAAGAATCTCACATGAAGAGTGTGAAGAGAATTCTTAAGTATTTGAAAGGTACAACTAATGTTGGTTTGTGGTATCCAAAGGGAGTCTCACTAAGTCTGATTGGCTACTCAGATTCAGATTATGCTGGGTGTAGACTAGATAGAAAGAGCACAAGTGGAACTTGTCACTTGCTAGGTAGTGCACTTGTTTCATGGCATAGAAAAAAGCAAGCTTGTGTTGCTTTGAGTACAGCTGAGGCTGAATATATAGCTGCTGGAAGTTGTTGTGCTCAAATTCTTTGGATGAAACAACAATTAAGAGACTATGGAGTTGAGTTGAACAAAATTCCTTTGAGGTGTGACAATACTAGTGCAATAAATCTGACCAAGAATCCAATTTTGCATTCAAGGACTAAACATATTGAGATAAGACACCACTTTTTGAGAGATCATGTTCAAAGGAATGATTGTGTTGTAGAGTTTGTGGAAACAAGCAAGCAATTAGCTGATATTTTTACAAAACCTCTACCAAGGGAAAGATTCAACCAATTGAGAATTGAGTTAGGAATAATAAATGAATCAAGTTTGAATTGATTATGCCTTGAGAATGGAAGTTAGATATGTGTGGAAGAATGTATTTAAAAGGGACAAAAGACTTGGTGAAATTTGAGAAGTTAAAATTTCAGAGAAGCAAAACTTCTCTGGAATAATCGATTATCTTAAGATATAATCGATTATCTTAAGTAATTCATGAAAATAATCGATTATCTTGGGTAATAATTGATTATCTGGAGCATGAAGAATTTCAAAAGTCTCTGAAATAATCGATTAATTGGGTAATAATCGATTATCTGGTAAGAAGGAACTCAAGAGTCACTGTAATAATCGATTATCTTGGGAAATAATCGATTATCTGAGTAGTGGAATCTGAAAGGCCACTGGAATAATCGATTATTCTGTAAATAATCGATTATCTGGGATGAATAAGGAAAAATAACCTTCTGTAATAATCGATTATCCTTATAATAATCGATTATCCATATCAGATTGGGTTTTTAAGTGATTTTTCTGATGCAAATAATCGATTATTTGCATAAATAATCGATTATCTGGGCGGTTTTTTTAAATTTCCTAAAACGGTTATCTCCGTGCCAACCTTTAAACCCACCCATTACTTTCATATACAAAATGTGTTAGGGCACAAATCATATTTCAGAACTCTTCTTCTCTCATTCTCTCATTTTCTCTCAACCCTCAAAACCCTAACCCTCTTAAATTCTCTCAAATCTCTCTTCTTCTTCATTTTCTTCAAGACCCATCCATGGCATCTTCATCCAAAAGACCAAGGAAGCTGGAAGTGAGGGGGAGCAAACGTCCTCTTCCCTCAGAGCGACTGATTTCGAAGTGGTTCGCAGATGAGAAAGCGCAAGAATATTACTTCGAGTGGTACGCTGGTCGGAGAATCATTCCTCCGAAGACCCTGAAGCTTGAATGGTTCAAGAATGAAGGGTTTAGCTTTCCAACCCTTTTGGAGCATCAGGAGTTGAAGGCGTTCCTGGAGATGGAAGGACCCTACTACCCGGAACTGATCAGGTTATTTCTCTGTTTTGCCACTACCAATGAAGGAGTTATGCAATCTGTGATGAAGGGCAAACTGATTAAGTTGGACGGACCAACTCTAAAGGCGGCTGCGGGTCTGAGCGGGACTGGAGCAGAGAAACCCCAGCCATTCAACTTTGGAGATTTTGAAGAACTGACCACATTTCGGGACTGTCAAAGGGTTCCGTCAAATACCAATTACGAGAAATTTTTAGCGGGAGGTATGAAGAAGAACTCTCGTTTAATTTCTTTTATTATTGCTTGGATGTTAAAACCCAGGTTACACAACCATGCTCAGATGTCTAGAGATGACATTTTGCTGATGCATGTCATTAAGAAGAAAATTAAAATTGATTGGGTGTCAGTAGTGAACGATTGTATTTGGAAAGCAAGGAGAAAGGAAGACGGTCCAATTCCTTATGCTTTGCTTTTGTCTAAAATCTTTGAGAATGCTGGTGTAGATCTGACTGGTGAAAGAAAGATTGTGTTGCATGCTTCAAATAAGATTGAGAAGTCTTCTTTGCATCATATGGGGATGCTGAAGCAAGAAGACAAGTGGGTTTTTAAAGGAGATGTACCTCCTACACCGGAGCCAGCAACTGATGAGGATGGAGTTCTGTCTCATGATGAGGATCAGCCACCACAGGTGGAAGCTGAGCCTAGGGAAGGTGAACTGGAACTAAAGCCATTCTCATAGTTTGAGCAAATCATGATCAACAAAATGGATGCAATGATGGAAATGTCTCGGAGGCATGAATCCTTGTTTTCTGGAATTCTTGACAGATTTGATGATTTGGATTATGAAGTGAGACTGATCAAGACCCAACTTGGTATTCCGGACGATGAGGATTGATTTCTGTTTTGTTTCTTTGATTAGTTTTTAATTCTAGTTTGGAACAATTTAAGTTCAATTTGGTTGTAATGATTTTAATTCCTGAAGAGTTTTATTGCTTTTTTTTGTTGAACAATTGAAGTTTGATGAATTTGAAGTTTGGTTTGCTAATGTGTTGGCTTGATTTTTGATTCCAAAGTGTGATTTGGGATGCTCATGAAAAGTGCTCTGTTTTGTGAGCATATGAATTGCTATTTTGGTTTTGATTGGAATACTCTATTTTTTTATTGTGGTAATGTTTTTCTTGACTTGATTTGGTCTGAACTGTAACTAAATGGTGCACATATGATTGGTTTGGTTTGCTGAATCAAAGCTGAATTTTGGTTATTGCTGGACATATTCTATACATGGCTTATACTTGTTAAACTTGGCTTACTTTGTTTTTGATAATGCCAAAGGGGGAGAAATGGTATTGTGTGTGTACAGTGTTGTTTTGTGCAAGTATTGTGCTTATGTGTGTGTATTGTGCAGGTTGAAATGATTTAAAGGCACAATGGAAGGCACAATGATGTTTTTAGCATTGGGTTGATTCAATATGAACCATGGGTTGTCATCATCAAAAAGGGGGAGATTGTTGAGCTTAGGAGAGCTTAAAGAGTTTTGATGATCACAACATGAGAACAACAACTTGGAGCACAAAAACAAAGTCAAAGAAGAGTCAAGAAAATGCTATGAGTTGGAGCTATGTAATAGAACTTAGGATATAAATTGTTGTGAATGTGTTTCTATATTTTGTGTGCTTAGTATGCTTTGTGCATAATCAAGTCTTATCTAAACCAAGTAGAGAGTATATGATGATGAGTTAAAAAACATTGGAAAGTTATTTTGAGTCTTAAAATGAAGTTTTAAGAACTAACTCAAAATAATCGATTATTGTTAAATATAATCGATTATTTCAGCAAATAGGCTAAGTGGAATGCCTTGCTGTAATAATTGGTTATTTGCCAAAATAATCGATTATCCCAGGAACAACTTTCTGGAATAATCGATTATCCAGCTAAATAATCGATTATATTGTTCTTGGTTGATTTCCAGAAAATCTGAAGAACAAAATAATCGATTATTCTTTAAAATAATCGATTATCTGTGTCTGAAACTTTTATAAATAGTTTGAACTTTGAGAAACTTCAGACATGAGTTAGAACTGATAATCAATTTGTGAAAAACGTTTTTGTGAGTCTTTGTGACATCTTGGAGAGTTTTCTTTGTGAAATCCAAGAGTGAAAACGTTTGTGAAAAACTTTGATAGAAGATCATCATCATCATAATCTTGAAAGGGGAAGATAAAGATTTGTTCAAGAATTTCAGGTGAATTCGTTCCTTTTATTCTTTGTGAATCTTTGTTGAAAATCTTGAGAAGGGTTTCTCAAGTAATAAAGTTTCTTGTAGTGGGTTCTACAAGGGGTGCTTTCTTGGGGTCAAGAAAGTGGTTATCTTTAGTATAGAAGTATATGCATGTGTGTTTGCTTGTAAACCTTCTTGATTAAAGATAGTGGAACAAATCTTAATCAGGTGTTGATTAAGGACTGGATGTAGGTCACATGTGGAGTGGCTGAACCAGTATAAAAGACTTGTGCAATCTTCTTCAACCTTATCTCTTACTTTAAGTAATTGCTTAATTGAATATTAAAGAAGATGAAACTTGATTAACTAGTGTATGTGAATCTTGATGGTTTAAATCTGTAATTGAACATTATTGTTGAACCTCATTATGTTGTAATCAAGTGAGCACATTGCATTCATATTCTCATAACAAGTCTTTAGGAGGGCTTCGTTTGGAAATTCTGTCATAGAAAAGTTTTGATTGAAATTAAGATCCAAAATACTCTGATAAATTTTTAAAGGGTCATTGAATCCAATTCACCCCCCTCTTGGATTGTGCCATTCTTTTCTATCAATACAGGGATGGGTGACCTTCTGGGAAGTTTCCCAGAAACTGTGTAAGTAAGGACAAAACATGCTAAAAAGTGAAGTATTGTGAAATAGAATCCTTGAGAAGAATAGCAACCGAATTTGAGACGTCTAAAAAATTTAATAAAATAAAAAATAAATATTTAGCGACTGATTTAGAGGCAGTTGGTGCGACGGGTGCTGTAAGGGTCGCAATTCCAATTTTGCGACGGTTTGTGCAAAGGTTTCAGTAACCGTCGCAAAATTCACTCGTGACGGACATTTCTGTGACGGTTGGTGAACCGTCGCAATTGTGTCTTTGCGACATTTTTAACCGTCGCAATGTAGGTCATATAACTGTTGCAAAATCGTCATTTTCTTGTAGTCTTCTTGTTGCTCATGAGATTTTCATACATGTTTTAGGTGTCATAATTATCCGCGCTTGTCACATTTTGAATCAGGTCTCCACCAACCTCTCTGTTGTGGATGATTAGTCTTTTTACAATAAGGACATGGTGGAAAATTTTCAGTGCTATTATTTTGACTGTTCTCTTGGAACAATTCCTTCTTCTTATTTTTGGCACCATTGTTGTTCTTTCATTTGGCTAAATATACACCCTCTATAGATCCTTCTTCTCTCATAAGCCTCCTTTGTTCTAATGCTTGCAATGCATGTAACACCTTTGCCAAAGTGATCTTACTCAAATCCTTTGTGTTCTCCAAGGCCGCTATTGAAGCTTCATATCTTTCAGGTATAGTTACTAGAATTTTTTCATCAATTCTAGAATCAAGAAATTTCGCTCCTAGTAATCGTACCATATTAGCAATGTCAAGCTAGTTGTCAGAGTATTGTTTGATTGTCCCAGTCTCTTTCATTCTTTGTATTTCAAATTCTCTCATTAAATTTAATACTTGCATGCTTCGAACCTTTCATCTCCAGCATATTCTTCCTTTAGATAATCCCAAATTGCTTTTGCCAATTTGAGAATCATAATCCTGGTGAAAAATTTTTGTGAAACACAGGCAAAGAGACAACATTTTTACCTTTGTCTTCCTGGTTTTCTTTTCTTTGTGAATTTTCATTTGGGCTACGGTAGGATTGTTTGGCAACGCAGAAACATCATAATCTTCTTCTACGGCTTCCCAGAGATCTAAAGCTGCTAGGTATGCCTCCATTCTTACCACTTAAAGATCATAACTTTCTCCATCAAAAATAGGTGGGGAAATTTGTGAAAAATTTGTTTCTGCTTCCATCTCCACAGGTTGTAACCTTAGCTTTAGATACCAATGATGGAGTTATTTTATAGTATTTGACTGAGGATATTTTATAAGAGTTATTTTTTATCAGAGGAGCATAATCTAATTTTATTCATGAGTCTATTTATAGAGAAAATTTGTTATATAAAATCAAATATTGATATTATCTTATTCTAAAAATAAGGAAACATATCCTAAAATAATCAAAACAGATTAAATCTAAATATTTGAAATATAAATAAAATATTCTTATTAAAAACTAATTTATTCTCCTAAAGATATTTAGACATATTCCCAACATGTTTTAAGTTGAAGCTGCATGATAAAAGATCCGACTTTTTTTCTCTAAGTTTCCTCCCTCCTAAAACTTAGAACCATCAATTCTTTTGTTGAGGAACTTGTGTTATTTGGCTTGAATACCATTACCAATTACAGTGTATTTATTTTAAGTGTTAATTTTAGCTACTATTTGTAAATGAAAATATTAGTATGTTATTTTGAAATTGTTTAAATGCTAAGTTATATTTTGACAGTTTGAAAGAGGTTTCTAGTATAAGTTTTGTATGATTTGCTAAGTTATATTTTGTTAAACCTTTTAATGTAGAAGTATGGGTTTTGAGAAAGAAAAAGTTTATCGGGATCTTAAAGCAACTAAATGGGTACTAGTTTTACTAAGAAAGGGTGGATTAAAACTGCAACTAAATTTAAGGAGTTAACAAGGAAGGTTTATGAAAAAACAAATGTTTAAAAATAAGTTTGATAATTTAAGAAAGGAGTGGAGGATGTGGTATAAATTATTTGGTAAATAAATTAGGCTTGGATGGGACAATGTGAAGAATACTATTGATGTAAATGATGAATGGTGGGAGAAAAACAATTGGTATGTGTTGTTGTAATTGATTTCATATATGTAAGAATTGCAAACTTTTACTTTAATGTATTTTTCTTAGTATAAATTGTGAATATGTAGGAAAATCCTTTATACGGAAAATTTAGAAACAAGGGACTTCCATTTGCTCACAATTTAACTGTACTTTTTAAGGATGTAGTTGTTAATGGAGAGTACGAATGAAGTCCCTCATTTGGAGTGTTGCCTCCTAATCTTGGGGTTGATATGAATGATGTGTATCATCCAAGTCTAGAGGGAATTTGTTTAGACATAGAGGAAGGCTCAGGGGATAGTGAAGATGCAAGTGTTGGTGCTACAAATGCTTTAGGGGGGATTAATTTAAAAAATTCACAAGGAAAGATTAGTCAAGGGATTGGTAGCCAAATACTGGAGAAAAGAGAAAAAGAAGCAATCACATTGAAAAGTTTAGTAGGAAGAAGACAACTACTTTTGTAAGAATAGCCGATGCAGTTAGTGTGCTAGCGAACGCATGTGGGTCACGTAATGAAGTTGTAACAACTACATCAATCCAGGAAGTGGTGAATGAGCTTAAGACGCTACCTAAATTAGAAAATGATGATGTATTTCATACACAATGTTGCAACTTGATGTTCAAATTGACAAGAGAAATGTTTATTGCTTTACGGGGGTAGATGAGAAAAGGATGCATTGGCTTAGGGATGCATTGAAAAATCCTTTACTATTTAAGGGGAATAACTAGATGTGTCTATTAAGTGTTCAACTTAAATCCTTGTTTAGTACTTTAAATTTATCTTGTATTAAGTTTAGGGAGTTGTTCTTATAGATCTAGATGTGTCTATTAAGTATTTGTTATGTCTTTCTAAATGTGTAAGTTGCAATTGTTCCTTTTCATTGTTCTATTATTAAATTTTATTATGAAATGTGTATGTTGCAATTGTTCCTTTCTAAATGTGTAAGTTGCTATTGTTCCTTTTCATTGTTCTGTCATTAGATCTTATTACTAAATGTATATACTACAACTGTTCCAACACAAAATATAATGGTGATTTGTGATTGGAACTTGTGTTTTACTTTTATACTAGCCAGATGGGAAGGTACTGCACATGATGCTCGAATCTTCGATCAACAACTTGAATTTTCCAAATCCTCCTCAAGGTATTATTTATTTAACCATTATGAAGATGAGAACATAATCCTTGAATCAAATGATAATTATCATGGTACAGTTAACTTAAAGTAAAATCAAATTCTAAATGTCATTTTTTCATCCAAAATGGATCATGTTCGAGATTAAATACGAGATGAAATTGTACAATTGAAGAACAAACATTAGTATTGATGTTGTAAGTTAATGTTTTGTTGCATTAAAAATTATTTTCCTTTTTTCCTATATTCTAGTGTTGCTACTTTATATATTGTCGTTAATTTACTTTAACTTTATACTTGTTTTGTGGACATCCATTTTATATAATAAGGTAATATATTAATTATTATTTTTAACATGTTATAAAATTAATAATATACATATCAATATATAATTAAAAAATAATACATTACAATACAAAAAACATCAACAATTAGCGAAGATCCATTTTGATAATTACACACTTAAAATCAATTTTGATAACTATTTTCCAAACATCATTTAACATGAAAATCAATTTTTTAACAAATGTCAAACAAAAATTATGTTACTATTGTACTGGGACTACACACCACCCAGTCAAAGTCAACACTAAACACACCCCTTCGGCCTTGGAGAAGACCGAGATGTACCCAAAACGCAAAATATACGCGAGTACCCCCTTAGGCCGAGCACCCATTTAAGCCGAGTACACCATTAGGCCGAGTACCCATCAGACCAATGAATGGCCCGAGTACCCCCTCAGGCCGAGTACCTATCAGGCCAATGAATAGGCCGAGTACACCATTAGGTCGAGTATCCCCTCAAGCCGAGTACTCCCTCAGGCTGAGTACCCCTTTAGGCCAAGCACCTCTTTAGGCCGAGTACACCATTAGGCCGAGTACCCCCTCAAGCCGAGTACCCATCAGGCCAATGAATGGGCCGAGTACCCCCTCAGGCCGAGTACCCATTAGGCCAATGAATAGGCTGAGTACCCCCCTTAGGCCGAGTGCACCATTATGCCGAGTACCCCCTCAAGCCGAGTACTCCCTCAGGCTGAGTACCCCCTTAGGCCGAGCACCCCTTTAGGCCGAGTACACCATTAGGCTGAGTACACCATTAAGCCGAGTACCCCCTCAGGCCGAGTACCCATCAGGCCAATGAATGGGCGGAGTACCCCCTCATGCCAAGTACCCATCAGGCCAATGAATAGGTCGAGTACCCCCCTTAGGCCGAGTACCCCCTTAGGCCGAGCACCCCTCAGGCCGAGTACCCATTAGGCCAATGAATAGGCCGAGTACCCATCAGGCTAATGAACAGGCCGAACACCCATTCGACCAAGGGAAAGGCCGAATACCCCTTCGGCCAATAAACAGGCCGAACACCTTGTCGGACAATGAACATGCCGAATTCCCTTTCGGCCAATGAACAGGCCGAACACCCCTTTGACCAATGAACATGCCGAATACCCCCTCGGCCGATGAACATACCAAATGGGTATTCAACTGTAATGAATTTCCATGAGAAAAAAGAAAGCAGGTATTAATTACATTAAACACATCCATGTCAGCTATAATTAGTGTGGAAAACCTTGTGTACTAGCCCAATAATCCAGAAAGCCCACCAGACTCAAGAACGTCACTATAAATATGGTATTGATGAGACTGATGGGATAGGTATGATTATTTAATACAATAGTCTTTATTGCTCTATATCAAATACTCACTTGAGCGTCGGAGTGCCTTTACAGCTATCCTCCCCACCATTCAGAGACAGGACTCAGCCAACATTTGAAACTGAGAAGACTAATCAAGGAAGAGAGAAAGAGTGTTCTCAGCAGGAACAACTATAAAATCACGTTTAATTAAAATTAATTATATAAAAAATCAATTCTTCCAACACAAATTTAAACACGCACTTAATTTAATCATTTTTCAAATAAGTTTAATTTGATTCTTTATATATATATATATATATATTTATTTTAGTAAGATTCAATTTAATCATTTGTTGTTTCAGAAATTATGACAACGATGTATATAGTCAATTCAAAAAAATATATATATATCGTTAACCGTTACAGATGAAATATAAGAGCATACTTATTGTATTTTATGTTTCGTGTTCATTTTTAGTTTACAAAAATGTCACGTTTTTCAATCTGTTCTTGTTTTCTCTAATTTTTTTTTATACAAATATCGAAAAACATAAAGTAAACTAATATAAAAATAAAAACAAAAACAAAAGTAAACGGATCTTGATAAACTCTTTCCAACCAAATCCTTATTCTCCTTATTCTTTTACACCAAATTGGCAATTTCTTCTTATATTTATATTTTCATTTCTTTACCTCTAGATGCATGTCAAAGCAAGAAGATATCAATATATCCTTTTCCATGTTTTAGTGTGGAACTTGTCTGGACTCTGGACCTGTATCCGATTGAAGACAGTAGCAGGAACATATGGCTTTAACTTTACACTTGTTTCATATTTAATTAAAACTTATGCTACCATTTGAACACATGCCACAGAAGGATTGTTGAAATCAAAACAATGATAGTTTTAATATAAGCGTATATTTTATGCCCCAGGTGGGTGACTCGTTCCTGTTTTGCCTAACTTATTGTAGATTGGCTTTTCAGACTCTCATGCATCAAATAAGAAATTTGAAGAGGTCTTTTCTATCTTTTCTGGAGAAGATTCTCAAATATAGGAGTGGTCGTTTTCTCCCTCTGGGTTTAACGCTCAATTCGAGATTCTCATAATGTGGTTAATTATTGTGCCCTACTTGGCAGGCATCGATGTGATCCAATTTTCTCTTGCTGTGAATTCCACCCAATGTTGCACCACCTTGCAAATCTTGGATCCCTTTTGTCCCTTTGCGAAATTTCAACTTGCACGCGTGGAATTGGGGAACATTAATTCAACTTGTCTAACTAACAACTCCTTGATACGAGTAGTACAACTATAAATCCAATCTCTTTAATTAAGATTTTGAGTTTTGATTTTATAAATAAAAAAGACATGATTAGAAAAAAAAAAAGAATATCTTTAGAAGACAATCATAAAATCAAATCAATAAAAACACATTAAATATATATGTTTAATTAATAAAAGAATTATTCTTTATTACTTTTATTGAATGTGAAATGAGTGATAATTTACTTTATGAATTTGTTTTCAAACGTTAACACACACAAAATCTTATTAAAAATAATTAAATTCTTCACAAAAAATTAGTCATTAACAAAGTTGATAGATATTTCATACTAATAATATAATTATTAATAAAAAAAAATGATAGCATGACAAGAACAATACTCACGGTGACAATACTACACAACTATTCTAAGTCCAATTTAAAATTATTTTGACTTTAAACATGAAAGAAAAGCGAAATTCTTTGACACTTATATTTTTAAGGCTTAAATATGTTTTTAGTCCCTCAAATTTAACATAAATTTGTTTTTGGTCCCTCAAATTTAAAATTATTATTTTTAGTTCCTGTAATTTTCAAAAATCTTGTTTTAGTTCCTTAGGTCACCAATAACATATTTGAAATAACTAATTAAGATAACTATATGCAATATTAACCAGGTTTAATGTGATATTTTCACTAATAGGGACACTAATAGGTATATTTTATGTAATAATGTTTGATAAATTTCTTAACAAAATTTGAATATAATGATTAAAATAAGATATTTTGAAATTACAGAGACTAAAAACAACAATTTTAAATTTGAGGGACTAAAAACAGATTTATCCTAAATTTGAGGGACTAAAGCATATTTAAACCTATTTTTAATAATAATATTAATACGAAACAAATATTTTTCTTTAACATATTATAAAAAATAGTGATTAATTTCTATTGTAGATTACATGAGTGTACAAAGTAAATAATTTTGTTTTTAATATAACTTATTTTATATCCAAAATAAATATTTAAATTCTAAATAAATTAGTTAAGCAACATAAATTACTAGACAATTAATTAACCAATGTTGTGATGAGTTTTGTGATTGTGTTAATGAAGTTATAAGGAAGGGGAAGGTGGATGATAATAATTGTAATAAACTAGAGTTGATTGATGAAATGGAAAGTAGTAGTGTATTGGATATGATGATGAGGGTGATTATGTTACCTAAGGGCAGTCACGAATCCCAAAAGTTTCCTGAAAAATATTTGGACAAAGATAAGGGATAGGAAAGTTGTTTGGCATGTAGTACTAGAAGGAGAGGTAGGGGGTGGTGGCTAATGGTAATGGTAATGCTACTGCTATTGCTAGGGCAAGGGAGAAGAAGACAAAAGGCTGCTATATGGGCATCGAGTGTTTTGACTTTGAGGTCCACTTAGCATAGCCCATGTCTATCTGTTTGTTTTTGTTCAGTATATGCCAATGCCATTCCATTGGAAAGGGTAAGCATTAAGCATTAAAACCTCATCATGCTTCACTCAATGTGGACGCTACACGTGGCATAATACTATCATAACCCTCCAAGGCACCCCTATCCCTGTGTCACTCTCCTCATCATCAATTACTGCTATCATCACCATTCATAATTATTTCTGTTTTTTGCATGCAAATGCAGACTACGACCATCTTTTTTTTTTTTTTTTTTTTTTTTTCATGGAAATGCAGACCATGCTCTCTTTGCTTTGATAACATCAAGTTTAGAGTTTAGATATTAATATTTCTTTATGAGGTTGAAGTATCTACTAATCAAGAGATAAAGAACTAATATTTTTTTTGAGTTATCGAGACGGATTTCTTTCTTTTTATATTTTTATTATTAGAAATTATAATCACTACAACAAGGTTTCAACTCTTGAATTTTATGTAATTTAACCTTCTGTCAAATAGGTAAATTCTAATAGCAAGTGACAACATGCTTAAAAGTATAGTTATTTGTCGTTTATATTATATCATATTGATTATCAATTGTTAAACTGGTATTCTATTGTGTGTTGTTTATTTTATGATTTTTTTTTTTTGACCTTTATTGCCTTTAGAATAATTAAAAATAAAAAAAATATATTAAAATATAATATTTAATATTATCAGTACGTTATGGTAATTTTTAACAGAAATGTTTTGTTTATTATAGGAGTATTCATATGAGTTGGATTATTCATGTTTCGATATAAAATCAAATTTAATTCGATCATATTTAATTTGTTGGTTTCAACTTTAATTTGATTCAGGTTTTGAATTATTTTCTTTCCACTTAATTTGAATCAAACTATTTTGATTAAGATCATTTTTTTTTGGCAAATAAATTATTATATAAACATAGGTGCAAGGATATTATAAATCCATTTACATAAAAAGTTCGAATACCGCACGTCTCATGATGAAAAATAATTTGAAATTGTATAGGGACAAATTACTTCTAACCAAGATCACCTAAAACATACTATATATATATATATATAAGATCTAGATTGGTCTAGGTCATCCGTTTTTCTAATCCTCTAAGAGATAGATCTAGATTGTACTACCTCTTGAAGATTGTTATTTATGGTTTTAGTATTAATGCTTAAATATTATGTAACTCTCTACTCCATAGATTGAGTTATACATTGTTGTAAATAGGTTGATACCCCTAGTATCAGTTATAATATAATTCCTTTGCTGTAAAAAAAAAATGATAGAAAACAAATTATTTTATATTTTTAAAATTTTTATCTTTACTAATTATTCCCCTAACAAAATGTTAAATATATTTTAACTTTTAAATATAATTAAATAATTTTATTTTCTCATTAAATGTTTTTTTTATCTAAGTAATTGTTAAAAGGATATATATTATAAAATTTTGCTATTAAAAATATAACACTACTTTTATTTACTAATTAGGCTAAAATATGACATGTTTGGATGTGTAGTGGTTATCACAAACTGCGATGTGGAAATCTCATGGTAACAATGAGTTGCTTCACTTTGAATGAAAATGTGGAATTTTCCAAAATCACGTTAAAACACTAGTTTATGAGTTTTCAGGTCAATTTTAACAGGATCGATTTCTACATCAAGTAAGTGATTGTGAGTCTAAAATTGATTGAGTTAAAATAGGTTTAGGTAGCTTTCATGTTGAATAAAATTTTTTTTACTACCAACATACTTTTATAATGAGAATATCTAATATAAATCAAATCAAAATAAACTTTACCCATAATCATATTATTTATTTTTCAAGAGGGGTATTATATTTTATTATGCACTGGTATTTACACTCACAAGTCACATCAATATAATATTGTTTACTTTTTACTTAAAATTTTATGAATTTGTTTGTATTCTAATTAGGAATGGCAAAAATACCCACACTCGCAGGTATTTATGGGTAAAATTCGCTACGGATAATAAATAGATAGGTCAATTGGGTACCCGCAGATAATGGGGACGGATAATTTTTTACTCATTTATAAACGGGGTGGGGGTAGATATGATGATATCCATACCGCGGGTACTCGTTTAATAATATTTCTTAAATATCCTAATTATCCTTGTATCACATAACCTAAAAATACACTCTTATATTTGTGATATGAGACTTTTACTTGTGAGATTAATGTATTTTAAGTTATTGATTATCTTGCATTTTTATTATTTCAACAAAATTAACGTTAAATACAAATTTAAAATTAACATTAAATTTTTATTTTTAATATTTCAATGACATTAAATATAAACTTAAAATTATTTGTAATATAATTATTTTAATTTCTTAAAAAAATTATAAATATCCATGGATATCCATAGACATCCGTGGGTATTCAAGAAATTCATGGATACCCGCGCGGATATGAGATGGGTATCGGGCCAATTTTCATCCAGCGAGACAGGATGAATTTACTATTACCCGCCCCCATGGGGCCCATTGTCATCCCTAATTCTAATAATCATTTCTTCAAATAAATGATCTAACCTCTCATTTAATAAAATTTGTTTTATAGGTATATTTTTAAAGAGGAGCATTTATATCTTGATGTGCATCGAATATTTACATATATCTTCATATTAGAATGATAATATTTACTGTGATTTTAAAATTCATGAATTTATTTTTGATTATTACTCAAAAAAAAAATCTTATATTAATAAAATATATTTATGTTTTATAAACTCACATTTCTTCTTTTTTTCTTAATGATGAGATATTATTTGTATATCAACAATTAAAAATTAATTTTATCAATACACTCAGTGAATTTTATTCTAGGGTGTTGCTCCTCCAAACACAATATAATTTGTTTGGGAGAAATATCTACTCGTGATTTCACTCAACCATTCATACCTCCATTTATACTCCTTTGGTGTGATTCATGCGGACTTACCGGTAGGTAGAATGGTTGATATGCCAAAGCCTAATTTCAAGGAGTTCCTCTTTTATTCCTTGAATGGGTGAAGTGAGAACATAATCCAGCTGTTGCATTGTTTTTTGTAGCCACATTGGTCAATTTTGTCTTCATGTTAAATTTGATGGTGTTTAAATAACGAAAAGCAATACACTTTTACTAGCTAATTCTTATGTCAACTAAAAGCCTTGCATATATTAGATATTGTAATTAAAGTTTGAGTTGTCGATTGAGACAAAGAAAAGGACATGTATGCATGTATTCTAAAGTTTCTCTCTTTTTTCCTTCTTTGTTTTTGAAGATATTGCAATGCCTTTAGGGGCAATTGTGTTTCTGATTCTTTCTATCCTTCTTTGGAAAAGAGTAAAATTTAATGCTATCAATAGGTTCTCTTTTGAATGATATAGAACAACCACTTTTTTGACTGTGTTTGTTAAGTGAAACTTGACACAATTACATAAGACAATTAAAAAGCTTCTTTACATAATGGAAAGTTTAGGTGGGGACATATGCTTTCACCCCCTATTCAACAAATTAACCATTTTGTGTTCTAGAAAACATGATTGTAAAAAGGATTCAAATATGGATTACCTTTTCATCTTTTTGCTTTCATTTTAAATTTTTAGATATGAATTGAAACTCCCAATTTTGAACTCTGGTCAAACAAATCAAGTGCTCCAATTCAAGGAACGATGACGTGCAATCAATTGGGCAGCATGTGCTTTGGATCGCTTTCTCAAGAGAACATTTGAACATATAGAATATTCCATGCACACTCACTTTTTTGGATCGAACTATGACCCACGAAAACAAAGTTTAAGGCTACGGTTCCATATTCCATAACCAAGTATATAGTGTCCTTCTCTTCTTTTACATTTTCAATAAACATGCGACATTTGAAGTTTAGGACTAAAACATCTTTTCTTAAAGATTTGGACTAACTTTAATATCTTTTTTTATATTTATATTAGGAGTATTTTCTATCAAAGAAAATCATGCTCAAAAGAGTATGATTATATTTAGAGAATAAATTTTTTTATTTGAATATTTAATATATTTATACATCTAAAATCATTAATTAAACTGACATAATTTTTTATTAGTTGATCCATGTATTTAATATTGACTATCTCTATATCTTCATTTTAAATGGTTCGAGACATTAGAACTTGTAATGGTACTTTCGAAAAGTGCCATGGAAACTTAGACAAGGCTTACATATGTTGGCCGAAGAAGTTGGTGACATTTGTTACAAAGTAAATCAAATAATTAATTAATTAATCACAACTGAAATCATTTGCTTTTTTTTTTGGGTAAATCCTGCTGAAACTAAAATTGAATACGTGCATTCCAAACGACTAACTAACCCTTAAAAAATACATAAAATTTGCAACCCAAATTAAAATGAAATTGATCCGAATAAAACTATAATATAAGGTGCATCGATTCAGTCTTAAAGGGCCAAAATGGCAAAAGGAAGAAGGAAGAAAAGGATCTAACATTTATAACGCGAAAAAAAAAAAAAAAAAGACGTGTGAAGATCACATATATGCATGAGAAATAGTGATCATTCTGGAAGAAAGATAAAAAAGAAAAGGGGTAATTTGCATTTAAACATGAAATGTTGAAATGCAGCTGACATGGCTTCCTTAGAGACTAATTTTGTCACATTTTTTAAACTACATGACACATCGAACACTACACTAAAATTAGTTTTTTGTGGCAATTAATTTATTATTTAGCGGTCATATAAATGGTCATTATTTTTTTTACCAGCATTTAACTAATGGCTAGTGTATCCAGTGTCGCTAATACTATTACCGGCATTTATATAAAATGCCGGTAAAGATCTACTAAATTGTCGAAAAAACTTATTTTTTTAATGGCAATTCTAGTAGCCATTTTAAATGCTATTAAAAGTTATTTTTTTCAATTGTCTCCTTTACTTTAAATAATTTATTCCTATAATTTCATTTTCTAAATTCATAACTTATATACATTTTTATCTGTACTCGATGTGGGATTTGTAAGATGAGAATTGTCTTTTATTTATATATTTTTTAATTTATTTTTTTAATTGTCTTGTATTTTAAGAGATGTGAGATTTATAAGGTGAAAGTTACTCTATAATTGTTTTATAACACTATTGAACTTGGTAACAATGAGTGATTTGATACCAATTTAGAATAATGAATTAGGAATCAATCCTATAAAATGAACTTGTAAGGTGATAGTTATTACTCACTTATATACTATTTAATTATCTTATCTCTAATCGATGTTGGACTTAAGTTTTTTTTAATAAATAATTGTCGCTAATAGTAAACTTTAGTGTAATATAAATATATTTTTAGTGACTATTATATATTAGCCATTAATATTCTTATATATGGCAGCAATTAAATTATTACCATTAAATAATTGTCACTAATAACAAATTTTGTTATAGTGAAACTGACATTCTCAGCCTGTTTTCCGGAACTTTAATTAATTTTTCTTTTCTCTTGCTTTCTTATATTAATATTTTTTCCCCTCTATTTTCAACTCTTAAATTAATCTTTTACTAATTGGAAAGCTTAATATAGTAAGATAAGGGTTGCTGGAAGGAGGAGGAGGAATTAATATAATAAATAGAAGTGCACTTGCGAATAAAATATGGAATGTATCAATCATAGCATTTTATACTATATTACTATTATTGATATCGTGATGCATGACTTTTATTTTTAATTAAAATATTGAATGGATATAGTCATTAAGGGAAGCATGCAAGCATTATGATATGAAAACATAACTTTTCCATGCTAGACATGATAGTGAATGAATAAGTTTACTGCTTCATCGATTGACGAGAAGAAAGCTTAAACTTCGATTTTTGGTTGTTGTTTATATAATTTTAGGGTTTGTTGAGTTTGGCTTGGCTTGCAAGACAGAATTCCAAGGTATATGATGTTAGGAAGTTAGCTACGATGTACTTGTCTCTAACATGCATTCTCTAATCATTACTTTTAATCTAATTATTCAAAACTTACGGCTGTGGCCACTTTGATTCGCACAAATTTATTTGTATTATATGTACTCATAGGGACTTGGAATTAGGTATGCTTCAATTGGGTTAATATAATAAACTAACAAAAATATAACTTTGCCCACTATTGGGACATTGGTTAAGAGAAATAAAAATATTAAATAGAAAAATTAAATCATTGATATATTAACTAACTTTTATTTAATACTTGCTGTTTTTTCTTTAACCAGTACTTTTAAGCCTTCGTTGACAAAATCCAAACTTCCTAGTTATAGCAATGACATAAATTAATTAGAATAGTTGAAAAGTTTAATTAAAAAAAAAAAAAAAGAGTGGTGATCAGAAAAGCAACATGCCAAGTGAACTTGTTGACTGTTAAAAAGGACATAATAAAGATGAAAATAACTTTTAATTTTTTTTCTTTATGTGGAAATGTGTTTTATACAATTTTTGAGAATTACTTTATTTTGAAAGAAATTACAATTATTTTTTTTTAAGTTCCCTAAAGATGTTGATGAGAACTGACAAGATTATTTCTTCAAAAGAAACTGAACCAATAATTTTGATTTGGTAAATGAGTTTGGAATATTCTGTGTCGTCCATTAAACTTTAAGTAATGTTGGTCAAAAAATATGCTGATTTCTATGAATTGGTGATTTCAGTGTTTGTGGCTTGTCGAACTTCTTGTCTCAAATATTCTTTGGGACCCCCTTAGCTCTTTCTGAAATTTTCATCATATGTGACATTTTTAAGACCAGTCACATGCAGTTGAATGTGGCCAAAAACTGGGCTTTTTACCCATGTTATGTACTACCCCTCTGCCTCTGCCACCTAAAATATGCCCAAGCACGAATAAAGAAAGTGATAATAACAATTGAAAAATATCTCAGGAATGCTCCAAGACCCTCTTATTTATATGATAACTTATACATATAAAAGGTTCTATTAAAACTTTTCATATTTTAATAAAAAAATTAAATATCCTTTGTTTATTTAATGTCTATAGAGAGACCAAATTCAAATATAACCTTGTCATGTTATAATTTAACATGAGACTGAGAGCTTCCACTTCCCTCTTAGGATATAGAGAAAGTCAAATATAACAGTAGAATGAATGAAGCATTATACATATTCAGTTGATTTTAGTTTGATGAAATTTATTTATTTAACTACATGTGCGAAATTTAAATTAATTCTGTTGTGTGTTATTTATTCAATAACTTAAACATCATCTTGAACCGTTCCAATATATAAACCGGTAGAAATTCAGAAACCAACCATTTGCAGATGGTGATTTAAGGCCCAAAGAGTTTTGGATGAAAGGTAATATAAGCCAGCTTTCTTGGGATTACAAAGAAAAGAAAAACATTGGATCATGCCATTGGGCCGTTGGGTAAGCCACATTGCTAATTAGATGAATACATGCAGATGTGCTATACAAATATATCTAACCGTTAGATTAAAAATTCATATCACTTTATATGTGTATATCAAATTTTGTTAAAATTAAACAATAACTTGAGGGCAATCAAAATGTTCATATTTTAGTATATTTTGAAATAAATATATTACGTCAATTTTGTTTTATAAGAATGAAGTATCAAATCATCTTGGATTAATATAAAATTTTGTATATATGATCTAAGAGTAAAGAACTTTCAATCTAACGGTTGGATTTACAAAATTCACATTTAATATAAAGTTATTGAGCGGTGTAACACTTAGTAAAAGTTATACCGGTGTCATTTGAACCCTCCTCATATATATATATATATATATATATATATATATATATATAGAGAGAGAGAGAGAGAGAGAGAGAGAAAGAGAGAGAAAGGGATCCTTGTACTCTAGGAGTAAGTCTACCTAGACTTATTCCGTTTAATAACTCATGTTCTACATCAAATTTCAACGATCCAACCATTCAATTTAAAGTTCTTAATACATAGACCAAATCTGCAAATTTTTAGAAAATTTGAAAATCATTTGATACTTTATTTTATTAATTCAAATTGACGGATAATCATAAAATCATTTTATACATTGATTCAAATTAATGAAATGAAGTATCAAATGATTTTCAAATTTTCTAAAAATTTGCAGATTTGATCTATGCATTAAGAACTTTAAATTGAACGGTTGGATCGTTAAAATTTGCTGTAGAATATGAGTTATTGAACGGAGTAAGTCTAGGTAGACTTACTCTTGGAGTAAAAGGATCTTTCCTTATATATATATATAATTTTTTATTCTTTAATTTTTTAATTTTACATCTCTAACTTTCAATTTACTACTTTCTTCTTCTTTTTCACACACCTCTTTTCTTTTCTCTTTCAGTTTTCATGTCTTATCTTGTCTTTTTTCAATTCCCCACTAATTTCAGTAGGTAGTTTTAGTTCTCTTAATTTTTACATTATTATCTTATTTCTTGATCCCTTTCACTTTTTTACATGCACTTAGACCGTATAACTGGTATGCGATAACATTGTAGATACATGTGACTTATTTGATAGTTTTTGTTGAACTAGAGGCACATTTTTTTTCTTTCAATACTTCCTTTCCTTTTAGACTTCCAAAAACATTAACATTAAATTTAGTGTTATAAAAAAGACATTTCACAACACTAATTTCACTAGTCCTTAGTACTTTTCGGGATAGTGAAATCAGCATTTCAGAAAGTGCTTTCTGGAAGTATCTTATTTTACATACTTAAAAAATGTCGGAAAGTAATTTCCAAAACAATAAAATTAATGTTCTGGAAAGTACTTTCTAAAAGTATGTTATTTCACATAATTTTGGAAAGTAGTTTCCAGAACACTAAATTTACTGTTTTGAAAAGTACTTTTTGAAAGTATGTTAAAAATTCAACTTCGAAATATGCTTTCAATAAAACTAATTTAACTATTCTGAAAAATACTTTATGGAACACTAAAATTATTTGATATTATATTTTCTAGATGCGTAAATGGGAAAAGAAGAAAAAATATACATTTGTCTCGGCACTTTTCACACTATCGAGAAAGTCACATGCGCCTATAATGTTATTAAAACCTAATACTACGCTTCGGGTGTGTATGAAAACTAAAAGAAGGGAGAGAGAAGATAATAGTGAAAAAAATAAAAGAGGAGGGAGAATAAAGTGATATAAAACTAAAAGAATTAACACTACCTACAGAAATAGGTAGGGTGAAAAAAAAGGTAAAAAAGTGCATGTAAAAATTAGGAAAAAAAAAAGAAAGTAGATGTGTGAAAAAGAAGAAAAAAAATGTTAAATTAAATGTTGAGAGTAAAAATTACAAAAATTAAGAATATTTTAGAAATTTAATTATTTATTTTTAAAAAAATGTATTTATTAAAAGAAAAGAAGATTTATATTTCATAAGCCTCTACTCAATCACTAATGTAGGCCAAATTATTTGACCAAACATAAAGTTAGTCTCAAGAGACCATAATAGTGTAGCAATACAACACCTTTTCTACCCAAAGTAGGTATTTTTTTTAATATTTTTTTTTATCTCACAACGAGTCTTGTACTCCCATAAATTACATTTAACATATGGAAATATGTTGGAAAACAGTTAAATTTTTAAATAAATTAATGAAGCACTAAGTGGAAATTAAAATTAAAATTACATCATTAACATTGAATGAAGTAAATGTATAGCAGACATTAATATCTATTTTCTCAGGAAATATCACTTCTTAGTGAAAGGGTCTTTCCAACTCTTATATAGCATTCCGTCCAAAATAAAAGAAATAGAGCAAAACAAATCTTAGATAATAGTTTCTTGTAGTGATAGTGTTATTAGTTCTTGTAATTTTAAAGTGGTGATACTCAAGTTTGTAAAGTAATATAGACAATTTGGGAATGAATTACAATTTTTATAGTCATATTTGATATAGTGAAATTCTTTTGAGATGATTGTATATGGATTTAGCTTCTTTAAAGTGAATGGTGCACTTTAGAGGATAATGTTAACATAATATAGAATGGTATATTTTATTTCTCTATACAAAGGATCATACATATAGTTTACTTAATCTCCTATTTTGGGAAACTATAATAGTTTGTATGTATTATAAAGCAATCCCACAAAATTTGCAATCATATATGTAAATAGAGAAATAAGATCCCTATTATCTCTGATGTCAACTCACGTTAATACTCCCTCTCAAGTTGGTACATATATATCTTTCATGGCAAACTTATTGAGTGAGTTATGAAACTCTTTACCAACTACAACTTCTATAAGTATATCTGCCAATTGGTCTCCAAACTTGACAAATGGAAACTGTACTTCCTTTGCCTCATGTTTTTCTTTGATGAAGTGACGATCTACTTCAACATGTTTTTTACAATCATGTTGAACTGGATTTTGAGCAATTAAGATGGCTGCTTTATTGTCACAGAATAAGTGCATTGCAGAGGTGGGTAAAAACCCAAGTTTAATTGTAACGCCATGGAAATAGCGAGCTATTTGATAGATATACTTTATATTATATATATGTATGTATGTATGTATATGTTGTCTATATGGATTTGGATTGGATTATTGAGGTGTGGATTTGAAATGTACTTATCTTTGTGCATGTTGTATAATTATGTGGTTTTGATTAGTTGTTTGGACATAGTAGTGATTTTGTAGTATGAGATGAGAGGTTTATATAGGCATGTATATCATGAATGTGGTGAATGATGCATTGTACACCATTATACTGAATTAGTACTAAGAGGGAAGAAGATTGATCACCTTCCTTCTCATCTTATTTAAGTGAAGTATTATGGCATGCAACTCATTATTCCAAGCATATGTATCTGAAAGTGATGTTTGTTTGTATGTTGATACATGTTGCATTTCATATGGTGGTGAGTTGTGAGTATTGTAGGGAAAGTAATAGGATGGGTAGGAGATTGAAGGATAGGAATATAAGATAAATCTAGTCTTTCTGAGTGAATTTGAGGTTGTTTTAGAGCTTAGGGAGTTGAAATACTTCAAGGAATAAAATATTTGAGGTGAATAGGTGCTAAGGGTGAAATTTGGAAATTTTGGAAAATGGCTATATATAGGGACTCAGGACCGGAGGGTCTCATTTGTCAAACAGAGACAGTTTCTAGAGAGAGGAAGTAGAGAGAGAGGCTCTGGTCCGGAGGGAAGCTGAGGACACATTTGGGAAGTTTATCAAGCTAGGATCAATCTTCATAACTGGAGTTTCAAGAGATTTGGCCTCTAAAGCCTTGAAAAGGAGGATTAAAGTTTGAGTTGGGATTTGAGGGTTTTGTTCAAACCTTGCATTTATGAGGTTTCTAAGGTAAGGGTAGTACTTATAAGACTTAATCTCGTGTGTATGGGTTTGAAATATCACATTGATTCCATGATTTATGCATGATTAAGGATGGGTTGAGGGGAAAGGTTTTTGGTTGGGGTTTCTTCATGATTTCCACGAATTAGTGGTTAAGACTTGATTTCATTACTTAATATGTTGTTTTTGGATAGTATTTATGCTTTGTAATGATTTGAACTCATTGTCGCAACTCGAAAATTTCCGATCTCGCGACTAATGATTTAGACATTCTTTTAAAGATCTCATCAATTAAGGAATGCCCGGACGCCAGACTAATCCTTAATCAATGGTTTTGAAAATAGGTTCTTAGGAGTCGCCACCAATATTTTACTCAAAACATTGGAAAAAGAAAAGATTTTTAAAAGGTCCAATAATGACCTTGATAACCAAACTCGGGTTCGGGGGTCGGTTACGTGTAGGGAAGGTATTAAGCACCCCTACAACGCCCTTAATCGGTACCCTATGATGAAGTTAATGAGATAAGAAATAATAAATTAAATATTAGATCCCCTTTATGAATTACTATTTACATGCTTGAAATTTAAATTACACGGTAAACCCCTAAAATATCTACATAATTGCGTTTATTATAGTAATAAGTAAAAATAAAAGAAGACAAAGATAAAACAAGATATTGATGAGTAATACCTCGTAACAAGCTTTATTGGATCTTCAACTATGGAGGTTTTAGGTGCTTTGTGGCAACCTTTCACACTACAATAAGCATCACAAAACTCAAGAAGTACAATAGGAGAAAGAGAGAGAAAAAAAGGAGAAATTTCGAGCTCTATGGAGCTTTGGACAAAATTTTGGAGGTCCCTCTACTGTTGGCCGAGATTTTCTATTTATAGGCATCAGATGTGGGCCGGAACAGCCCGTTCTGGATTCGGAACGGCCCGTTCCGGATACAAACGTTATGCTGTATATTTGTACCCTAGAACGGCCCGTTCTGAAATTAGAACGGCCCGTTCCGGTGCACCAGAACGGCCCGTTCTGAGGTACAGATTTTAGGCCATTTGTTTAGTTTGAAACGGCCCGTTCTGGTCTAGAACGTCCCGTTCCAGATAACAATTTTTAGGCCATTGAGAAGCCTCAGAACGGCCCGTTCCAATTCGAGAACAGCCCGTTTCGGACTTGGGAACGGCTCGTTCCGATTTTGGAACGGCCCGTTCTAGGACACTAAAAAAAGTTAATTTGGGTTTTTGGGCCCTCTGATATCCTATCTTGTTTGTATGCCCCCCGGACGAAATTGGGTGTCTACAGCTACCCCTTTTTACTTGTCCTTTGGAATAGCTGTGTTTCTTTTCCAAAGGCAAGTAAAGACGTAGACATTTCATCCAGGTCTTCTTCTCGTCTCTGTGTTGATGCTTCCACGTTGCTTCCCTTGGACAAATGTATTTGCTTGTATCCTCACCCTTTAGAGCAGTTGAGCATTGATTGCGTACTCTATTGGGTAACAAGGTTGACAAACTGTACACCTGATCTTCAGTCTTCGAGTAGAAGCTCCATTGTTTCTCTTGTGATAGTGAGGTGGAGATCCGGTTCTTCAACCTACTGATGTTGAGTATTGTTGTGTCTGCCTCTCCAAGCCGCTTGTTGATATTGTGAGTATTATTGTGCCGGCCTCTTCAGGCCGCTTGCTGATATTGTGAGTATTATTGTGTCGGCCTCTCTAGGCCGCCTGCTGATGTTGTGAGTATTATTATGCTTGCCTCTCTAGGTCGCTTGCTAATGTTGAGTATTATTATGCCTGGCCTCTCTAGGCCGCCAGCTGATGCTGAGTATTATTATGCCTGCCTCTCCAGGCCGCCTGCTGAATGTTGAGTATTATTATGCCTAGCCTCTCCAGGCCGCTGCTGAATGCTGAGTATTATTATGCCTAGCCTCTCCAGGATGCCTGCTGATGTTGATGATGCGATTGCCCTTTTTCTATGGGAGGACGTCTGATGAAGACGAGGATTGCTAGTAGGTGGTGCCCTTGTGATGGTGGGCAAAGGAGTAAATAATGAGTATTATTATGCCTGGCCTCTCCAGGCTGCCTGCTGATGATGATGATGTGATTCCCCTTTTCTTTGGGAGGACGTCTGATGAAGACGAGGATTGCTGGTAGGTGGTGCCCTTGTAATGGTGGGCAAAGGAGTTGATGGGTGACAAAGATTCTAGTGTTGCCTCTGCCATGTGAGTATTGTGATGCCTCTCCAGGCGCCTTTATTGTGGGATGGTTGGTAAGAGTTTGGTGTTGTTCTTGTCAAGGTGAGTATTGTAATGCCTCTCTAGGCGTCTGCTTGTGATGGATTTTTTTGAATTTCATTTTTTGTTTAGCTTCGGCTCTTTCATGTTTGAAGCTTGCCTTTTTTGCTATTTTTTCTAAATGCTTTGGCTTTTTCAACATTTACGAAGCTTGCCTTTTTCTCACGTTGTTTTTGCTTTTTTATTATCATCATTGGTGGAGGGATCTATTCTCATGATGATGTTATTTGCTGAATCTTTATTGACGAGTATTGTTTTGGAAGCCACTTCTAACTTTGGTTAGGAAGTCATTCCTGGTCTTGACATTTTTTGAATTATCCTTCATTTGGTGAAGAGCAAGGTGCGATAGCCTCTTCATGCTTATAGGCTTGCTTGTTTGATTGTTGAGCTTTTATGAATGCTTCGGCCTCTTGATTCCTCCAACAAGTGATGGATAGACACACACAAAGAATGCAAAAATGCAAAAGAAAATGCAAAGCAGAAATGGATTGGATTTTTTTTTAAATGAACTTATACCCTTTTGTGCACGCTTGTGCCATATGCATGTTATGCAATGATGCTTCTATGCTAAAGCTTAAAATGAATTTTTTTTTTACTTTCAAGAAATTAATCTATGCGCATTGATCAATGACATGGACTGTTAGCTTTTAGCCTTGTCGAATTCAGTGTTGCTTCTTGAACCTGAGGTTTGTGTAGTTCAGCCCTCTCGCTTGTACCGGATGTGATATGTTAGCCCTTATATCAGGTGTACCTAGACTCTGTTCTAGGACACCTCCATCTTTTCTTTGTGAGTGTTCACTGTGCATACTCCGTGTATCTTTCAAATTTATCTTAATGCCATATAGGTCAAGAGGAAAGAAAGGAAGAGGATATATATATATATATTTTTTGTAACAGTTTTGGTAGAAAGAATTTTTTAAAAAATGGTTTATAGAAGAATGGCTGGCCGAGGTAGGCTAGTGGTTTAGGCTAATGAACAAGCACATTCAAAGTGAGGAAATCATTTTCCGCTTTAGCTTATTATTTCCTTCAGAGTTAAGCGATGACTAGGGATTGCATATTGATTAAATGATCTTCTTGAGCCGCCTTTCGGTTTTCAGCTCGGGATGCTGCTTTGTCCTAACTTTTGCCTAGGTTACTTGAGAAGTGTTCCCTAGCGGATATTTTCTTTTGATCCTTACTTTTGCCTAGGCTACCCTTTTTAATTGTGGGTTGCCTAGCAGATCTTGCCCTAATTTTTGCGCAGCCCCCTTAGTGGGTTTCCTGCCGGGCCTTTGTCTTTGCAGCATTTGTGATCATTTTTCATTACTCCATTAAAGGGGGATGTCCCTTGCACTGATTTCGTTTGGGCTTTTATCCACAAGTCATGCCAAGTTTGATTGATCTTTATGTTTTTTTTGTGTGTATAAAGCCATTGTATGATGTCCTTATTTCAAATGTACTTGTTCATTTATGGTTTGTTGACAAGGCTTAGAGTAGATAAAAGGGAGAAGAGAAATGAAGTAGAAAAGTGTATGACATAAAAATGGAATTTTCAATCTATACGTGCCCCTTTAATGTAGCTCGAGGGCCCGGGCATGCCCCGAGTTTGTGATTCATACACAGAGAAGTAGAGGGAGGTTGCCCCTTAGAGAGGCCTAGGTTGTCAGACTGTAGGGCTAGTCCCACACTTGCTTGGATGTGGTACTTCAGAAGATATCGTGTAGAGGGAGGTCCTTTGGCTTCTTCTCTCATGAAGGTGTTCTCAACCCGTATCTTTCCTGAGATGTAGGAATGGGTAGAAGCAATGATAGAGCTTACTATGAAGTCTCAAGAAGAACATTCAAGCTGTCTCTCGATTTTTAGCTCGAACAAACATTGCTCTTTTTTTTTTTTTTTTTTTTGCCTAGAACGCCCTTTGCAGGTTTTCATTCTAGCAGCTTCTTAACAAGCAATGCTTCTCTCTTGTTGAAATCACCTTTCGAGAAAGCTCTAATCGCTTTGCCTTAGTGTTTGAGAGATTCATCCTCCTCAGGTGCTTACAACTCGTTAGGAGTGTGGATTCGTCCATTCCTATTCCGCCTAGATTTCACGGTTGCACGACACGGCTTTGTCCTCTTAGGGAATCTTGATGATTTACCCTAAACTCTTTATGCATGGTTTGCTTCCATTACTTCCGACTAACGCACATAGGTTAATTTTCCTTTTTATTCTCATTTTTTCTTTTTCAAGGAGGGATATGCTCTAAATGAATGTAATGCAGAATGTATAAAAAGTTGAGAATAATAAATATCAGTCTCATTGATTTATTTATATGTGAATGCTCAAATAGATTTTGACAGTATTAAGTGAGATTCTAAGAAGACTTACTTTAAAAAAAACATATCAAAGCAAGTGCCCCACCATAGTAGTTTTTAAAATCGATTTGGGTTTTTCTTTAGAGCGCAGGTACTGTCGTATATTAGAGCATTCACTTCTCTTAACTTTCTATACATACTGCAACCTAATCCTCCTTAGCTAATAAAATAAAATGAATGAGATTAATGAGCTAATCTAGAATGCATGTCATCTTTTTTTTGCCTAATCTTTATCATGTTTCTATTATCTAAAAGGGAATGATGCATGGTAAATAAGAGACTTCTTTTATTGATTTTTTTTTACAAAAAGGAAACTATCTATATGATGTTAATGGAATGCTAACCTAAGAATGTACGAAGGGGTATAAAATTTTTATTATTATTATTTTTTATTATTTTATTATTATCTGTTTGCTTATTGTAAAATTCCAATCCACTCTTATTAGAAGAAATAGTACAAACAAATGCACACACACATGCTCAATCAACGTACACCCACGAACGATTGTGTTCAAATCCTTGGTTTGTGGTCCCTGTCAAGAAAAGTGTGTTGTATAGGACGGTTCTAATCTCACTGGTCTTTAAGGCCCCCAAGGTGCTGCCATTATAGAGACCCAGTATCTCTGTCGCCGTCAGCTGGCAAACTCTAAGGTCTGTCGCAGTATTTCGGGCTAGAGTAACCGGTTATCACCTTGAGTGTGATTTCCGACAAGGCTCGCAGGCTCCAAGGCCAAACTTGGGCCGGTCGTACGTCAACCACTCCCTATGGTTAATACCCTCATGCCCCCGGGTGTAGGGGGAACTGTTGTGTGCAAAGGTTTGTGTACAATTTTATTTCAAACAAGTGCGCAATTTAAATAAGCAAACAAATAGATATTAAAGCCAAACAAATAAAACAAATAAAGTAAAGGGGAAAATATTTAAATTATTATTTTTATGTTATTAACTTCATCAATTAAATGTGCCTGACCCTCTTTAAACTTTCCCAGTGGAGTCGCCATCTGTCGCAACTCAAAAATTTCCGATCTCGTGACTAATGGTTTAGACATTCTTTTAAAGATCTCATCAATTAAGGAATGTCCGGATGCCAGACTAATCCTTAATCAATGGTTTTGAAAATAGGTTCTTAGGAGTCACCACCAATATTTTACTCAAAACATTGGAAAAAGAAAAGATTTTTAAAAGGTCCAATAATGGCCTTGATAACCAAAATCGGGTTCGGGGGTTGGTTACGTGTAGGGAAGGTATTAAGCACCCCTACAACGCCCTTAATCGGTACCCTATGATGAAGTTAATGAGATAAGAAATAATAAATTAAATATTAGATCCCCTTTATGAATTACTATTTACATGCTTGAAATTTAAATTACACGGTAAACCCCTAAAATATCTACATAATTGCGTTTATTATAGTAATATGTAAAAATAAAAGAAGACAAAGATAAAACAAGAGATTGATGAGTAATACCTCGTAACAAGCTTTATTGGATCTTCAACTATGGAGGTTTTAGGTGCTTTGTGGCAACCTTTCACACTACAATAAGCCTCACAAAACTCAAGAAGTACAATAGGAGAAAGAGAGAGAAAAAAGGGAGAAATTTCGAGCTCTATGGAGCTTTGGACGAAATTTTGGAGGTCCCTCTACTGTTGGCCGAGATTTTCTATTTATAGGCATCAAATGTGGGCCAGTACGGCCCGTTCTGGATTCGGAACGGCCCGTTCCGGATCCGAACGTTATGCTGTATATTTGTACCCTAGAACGGCCCGTTCTGAAATCAGAACGGCCCGTTCCGGTAAACCAGAACGGCCCGTTCTGATTTCAAAACGGCCTGTTCCGGTGTACAGATTTTAGGCCATTTGTTTAGTTTGGAACGACTCGTTCTGGTCTTGAACGGCTCGTTCCAGCTAACAAGTTTTAGGCCATTGAGAAGCCTAGGAACGGCCCGTTCCAGGCCACTAAAAAAAGTTAATTTGGGTTTTTGGGCCCTCTGATGTCCTATCTTGTTTGTATGCCCCCCGGACGAAATTGGGTGTCTACACTCATGTAATTTGAATTGGATTCATGTTGGGAAGAAATTTTCAAGGTTTTCGTGGATTTTTGGTAGTAAATGCGTCGGGCGCAGTTCTTGGCGTCGGGCGTGAATTCATCAGGGACAACAATTTCCAAATCACGCCGGGCGCGAGGCTAGTCGCGCCGGGCGCAATTTGAAATGGGAATCCCTGGGTGAATCATGCTGGGCATGGGGAGAACCATACCGGGCGCACTATCAGACGTGGTCCTTGTGTTTTGGTTACTGATATTGCGCCGGCGTGATCTGAGCACGCCGGGCGTGGAGACTCATTGGGAGTCTCTATCTGAAATTGCACTGGGCGTAGGATAAATGCGTCGGGCGCTGAGACATTTGTAGGTTTCTGTTTGAGTTTTGCGCCGGGCGGGATATTATTGCGCCGGGAGTGAGTATGTTGGTCTTTAAGTCTTCATGAAAGTTGTAGCCTTGGATGTTGGCTTTCCAATGGCGTTGGAATCACCTAAAAAGAAGGTCTAGAACTCTAGATATGACTGTTTTAGTGAACAGGGGTCAAGCTGCCAACATTGATTATAGCTGTTTCGGTTTTTAGAATTTTTAACAAATTAGATGATGGTATTGGGACTTGATGTTTTCATAAGAGTTGTAGGAAATCTTCTTATCTTTCATATGAGATAAGTATGAGCATGATAGGAGTAGTATAACTCCTGATATGCTGTTTTATGTGAAGGTTGCCATTTCACAAGGAGTAATTTAGTTAAGTTGGCATGATTATGGAAAAGTTTGTATGTAATTATGTAATATGCTATGTGTGTTTGGTTTGGAAAGCTAATAAGACTTAGAGGAGTAAGGTTATGGTATGGATTGGGAGATCTCTTGGTGAGATCAGGATATAATCTTTGGGAAAATATGAAATTTGGGAGTCCCATGGTGAGTATTCCAATATGGAACTTTTCCAAAGATTATGTAATAAACCACTTCAGATGTTAGGTGGATTCTAAAGTACTCCTCTAAGTATTCTATTTGCTACCGGTATGAGGGCAAGGCCAAGTCATACCGATGGATGAAGTGGCCGCAATCACCAAGGTTACGTGACGACGTAACCCAACTGTATATTTTCCATGAGAGGTTAGGTGTGTGACATGGGCAGGTGACATGTTCATGAATTTAACACTTGGTTTGGATGTGTTGAGGTCAACATTTGGTTTGGATGTGTTGGCTACTTCATGGGATTATACAGTGGTGTGACTTTGGTTTGGATGTGGAATATGTATGCATTTGGTATGGATTGTATACATTAGTTATGGATTCTTTATTATCATAGAATATGTATGTATTGGCATGGATGTGTATACATTAGATTTTGGATTGGTTTATATTTGGCATGGAAATGACTTGTTAAAATGTTGTCATTCCCTTGGTATGGATACATACTGTTGATGAATATCTAGTTTAATGATATTTCATTTTATTGTACTATGGTTGGTTTTATACATGTTAACCCTTATGTTTCCATGATGTGGACTGTGATGATCTCACTATGTGGGGGAGCAGATCAAGTGTAAGGCTTTGTGATGGCAAGGAGTCTTTTGGGTAGCTGCTTTGAGAAGTAGCTAGACTTAGAGCTTGACCACCACCTAGGGTGTCTTAGTTTGATACTTTCAAGATGTTGTAATTATATTATATTTTTGGATGACTGTATAACCTTGTTGAGGATGACTCTTTTATAAAATTATGTTTTATATGATGAAAATAATTTATATGTTATTGTATATTTACACTCTAGTGTAGCTGGCCTTTGCTCTATTTTCTTTATTATATATTATTTTATTTTAGTTGTCATATTGGTTGTTGATGTGACGGCCTAAGGCGGGTCGTTACACTTGTTGGTATCAGAGCTGGTCAAGTCTCTTTAGGGTTTGTGGGAAATGGTCTTGTTATGTTTCTATTGTGAGGAAATAGATTTTGAAAAGGAATTACTTATGTGTTTTAGTGTAAACTCATGGGTTCCTTGATCTTTTATCTTGATTAGGATGGTTGGTAGGGGAAACCATTCTAATGCTTCTTCAGGCGTGGATGAGCGACAGATTGCTCAAGTTATGGAGCTGATTGCTGCTGCTATTGGACAACAAAATACTTTGTTGGCTCAGATGGAGACCAACCAGGCTGTAGCTGAAGCAGCTAAGGCTGATGTACCTGACGAGTACAAGGGTTTGTTAGAGTTTAGAAAAGGGAATCCTCCTCAATTTACAGGTGTGGACGGGCCTGAAGTTGCTAAACAGTGGATTGAAGAGATGGAGAAAATCTTCATGGTGATGCATTGTCCTGAGGAGAGGAAGCTAGTTTATGTTGTTTATATGTTGGTGGGTGAGGCTAGTTTCTGGTGGAAAGGTGCTTAAGCTATGATGGAAGCTAGAGGGGAAGTGGTGAATTGGGAGAACTTCAGAAAGGTGTTTCTGGAGAAATATTTTCCAGATAGCTCCAGGTATGCTAAGGAAGCCGAGTTTTTTGAGACTGCAGCAAGGGAATATGTCAGTACAAGAGTATGTGTTCAAGTTTGAACACTTGGCTATATATTATTCTCAAGCTATCATTGAAGCCTGGAGATGTAGGAAGTTAAGTGAGGGTTTAAGGTATGAGTTGAAGAAGACTATTGTTCCTATGGGAATTGTGGAGTTCCCAGTTCAAGTTGAAAAGGCAAAAATAGTTGAAAGATTTGGTAGGGGGAAGTATCCACAAAAGATACCATCTCAGTTTCAGAAGGGGAATGCTAATAAGAAACCAATGGGGACTACTACCACATGAACTGTTCAGAGTTTCAGATGTTACAGTTGTGGAGGCCCACACATGATGAAAGATTGTCCTACAAAGGACTTTGTGTGTTTTAAATGTGGCAAGATGGGTCACATGGCTAAGGATTGCAATGTAAGAAATACTCAAGCTAGAGGAAACCATAAAGTGGATCGGCCTACTGCAGCAGGTCATGTTTTTGCTTTAACAGGTGCTGAAGCTGAAACATCATTTGAATCGGTAAAGGAAAAGGGCAAAGCTGATGGTAATGATATTTCTATTCTATTTGATTCTGGTGCTTCACATTCTTTTATTTCTTATGAATGTGTGCCAGGGTTAAATTTGGTTGTGAGTTCCTTGTGTGTGGATCTAGTCATTTCTACCCCAGCTTCAGGGTCTATTTTGACTTCTGAGGTTTGTTTGAGATGTGCAGTGGAGGTGGAAGGTCGTTGTTATAGAGTGAATTTGTTTTGTTTACCTTTATCCGATTTGGATGTGATTCTAGGGATGATTGACTTTCCGCCAATAGGATTTTGATAGATTGTTCAGAGAGGCGATTAATTTTTCCTATTGTTGAACAGTAAAGATTTATTTCTAGTGGACAAGTGGATGGTTTGTTGAAGGGTGGAGCTCTTGGGTTTATGATCTTATCTTTTATCAGTTTAGAGAATGAAAAATTGTTGAATAGTATTGATGTTGTCAGAGATTTCCTAGAGGTTTTTCTGGATGATGTTTCGGGGTTACCACCAAAGCGAGAGTTGGAGTTTAGTGTTGATCTTATACCAGTGGCGGGACCAGTGTTTATTTCTCCTTATAGAATGGCACCAATGGAGTTGTCTGAATTGAAGAAGCAGGTTGAGGAACTTTTGGAGAAGCAGATGATCATGTTGAGCTTAGGGGAACCTGAACTTGATGAGGTCAAGATTATCTCTGAAGCTTAAGAGAGTTTTGATGATCACAAAATGTGTGTCAAGGACAACAACAAACAACAACAACTTAGAAGACAAAAATAAAGTCAAAGAAAGTACTATGTAATAGGGATTAGTATGTACATTGTGTTGAATGAGTTTATTTGTTGTGTGTGTTGTGTGCATAAGCTAAATCTATATCTAAACTAATTAGAGAGTGTATGATGATGAGTTAAAGGGACTCAAAAGTTATTTTGAGACTTAAAACGAAGTTTTGAAAACTAACTCAAAATAATCGATTATCATTAAATATAATCGATTATTCCAGCAACAGGCAAAATGGGATGCCTTGCTGCAATAATCGATTATTTGCAAAATAATCAATTATCCCAGAAATAACTCTCTGGAATAATCGATTATCCAGCAAAATAATCGATTATATTGTTCTTGGTTGGTTTTTAGAAAACCTGAAGAACAAAATAATCGATTATTCTTTAAAATAATCAATTATCTGGGTCTGAAACATTTATAAATAGTTTGAACTTTTTGAAACTTCAGACAAGAGTTAGAATTGAGAATCAAATTTAGAAAAGCATTTTTGTGGAGTCTTTGTGACCATCTTGGAGAGTTTTCTTTGTGAATCCAAGAAGAAAAACGTTTATGAAAAACTTTGAACCTCATTATTTTTGTAATCAAGAAAGCATCTAGAATTCATTCTTCTATAACAAGTCTTTAAAGAAGCTTCATATGAAAATTCAGTCTTAGAAAAGTTTAAGTGAAATAAAGATCCAAAATACTCTGAAATTTTTAAAGGGTCATAGAATCCAATTCACCCCCCCTCTTGGATTGTGCCATTCTTTTCTAACAATTGGTATCTAGAGCAAGGTTCTTGAGAGTTATTCAAGATTTAAAAAATGGCCAATAACAACCTACCCTATGGTGAGGGTGTGTCTATTCATAGACCTCCTGTTTTTAATGGTGAAAACTATGTCTACTGGAAAATTAGGATGAGAATTTTCATTGAAGCCATTGATATTGCTGTATGGGATGCAATAGAAAATGGACCCTATATCCCTATGAAAAAAATGGTGATGAGATTAAAGAAAAACATTGGAGTGAGTGGAGTGATGAGGAAAAGAAAAGAGCCCAACATGACAAAAGAGCCAAAAACATCATTACATCTGCATTGTCTATTGATGAATTTTTTAGAATATCACAATGCATATCTGCTAAAGAAATGTGGGATACTTTGCAAGTCACTCATGAAGGAACAAGTGATGTAAAGAGATCTAGAAAGCATACTCTCATAAGAGAATATGAGCTGTTTAGAATGCATAATGGTGAATCTATTTCTGATTTTCAAAAGAGATTTATACACTTGATAAATCAGCTTGTTGACCTTGGCAGGAAATTTGAGAAAGAAGAGCTGAATTTGAAAGTGCTGCAATGCTTGGACAGATCATGGCAAGCAAAGGTGACAACCATAGAAGAATCAAAGGATTTGACCTCCTTGACACTTGCTACTCTCTTTGGGAAGCTAAGAGAGCATGAGCAAAAGCTGCACATATTTGAAGAAAATGAACAGCAGGACAAGAAAGGCAAAGGAGTGTCATTGAAAGCCTTGAAATCTGCCAAAGGAAAAGAGGTGTGTGAAGAATCAAGCTCTGATGATTCCGAAACTGAGAACTTTAATTTGCTGGTGAAGAAGTTCAGAAAATTCATAAGGAGAAAGAAAAATTCCCCCTACAAATTCAATAGAAAGACAAACAAGAAAGAGGAAGCAAGCACATCCTCCTTCAATTGCTTTGAATGTGGAAAACCAGGACACATGAAAGCTGAGTGTCCAAACCTCTTGAAGAAGAAACAAGAGGAGAAGAAAAGCAAGAGAAATGGAAAAGGGAAGAGAGCCTACATTGCTTGGGAGGATAATGACACAAGCACAACAAGTGATGAATCCGAAGGTGAAGAGAACAATTTGTGTTTGATGGCTGGAACTGACCAAGACACAATTATAAGTGACTCTGACCTTGAATCTAATCCGGACTATGACCAACTCCAAGAAGCTTTTATACAAATTCATAAGGAGGCTGTGAAATTGGATGCCTTGAATTCGAAGCTTAAAAACAAGTTGAAATGGTATGAAAATGCTTTAATTAAAGCTGAACAAGAGCTTGAGGATTTGAAACATGAGCATGAAAATCTTCAAACTATGTTTAACTTTAGTGAAGCTCATTGTGAAAACTCCAACTCCTCAAAAGATGTTTGTGAAAATTGCAAGACCTTTGAAAAAGAAAATGCTGATTTAAAATCCACTCTTGCAAAGTTCACAAATGGAAATGAAAATTTAAACATTCTTTTGGGAAGACAAAGAAACACTTTTGATAGGAGTGGACTTGGTTTTAATCAAAGCATGAACATGCCATTTAAGTCAAAGAAAGAGACTTTTTAAGAAAAACCAAGATTTCAGAAAATTTAATTACAATTTCTCAAGACAAACAACTTGTTTCTATTGTTGTAAAAGAGGTCACACAATAAGGAACTGCTACTCTAGGAAGTATGGAGTTCCAAATGGAGAAATGGTTTGGATTGAAAAAAGTCAAAAGCTGAGAACTAACCTACAAGGACCCTTCACATGGGTACCTAAAATTTTTCTCTGAATCTTTGTTGTAGGAATGCTTGAGGGCCAAGAACTTACTATGGTATCTTGATAGTGGCTGCTAAAGGCATATGACTGGGGATTGTCGCCACCGGCCCGAAACGGGCTTTTCGGCATTCGCGATGGATGGTTGGACTCTTTTATTTGTTTGAAAATATAGATTGCTAGAATGACTTATTCTCAAACTGAGACCTTGTCAAACGAGCAATTTTATTAAAAGGCTCACCAATCCATGTTAATCCCAAGCGGGACCCTCCATGGATTAGCGGTTTTCGTAAAAAGGAAGGGTTCATGGAGTCGCCACCAATGTTTTACTCAAAACATTGGAAAAAGAAGTTTAAGGCAATCGATTCAAAAATCGACTTCGGCCATTACAACCAGAGTCGGGTAAGGGAGTCGATTACGCGTGGGGAAGGTGTTAGCACCCCACAGCGCCCCTTTCGGGTTCCCTATGACAGATTATTTAAAAATAATAGTGCGAAATTACTAAATTACCCCTATTTATTCTAAGCAATTATAAATTAACTATCTACATGATGACAGTTTAAATATGTACACACAGAAAGCGGTAAAAGAAGGGACTTTAAAGAGATAAACCTTTGAAGCGTGCTTTCTTATATATCTTGACAGAAATTGGGAAGCGTTTTGGCGTTCCCTCCCTCTACAAGACCGCTCGCTCCCTCCTATAAAATTTTAACTATGGAAATCCGGAGGATTTCCCTTCGACTAGGTTCGAGACTCAAGCAAATGGCTCGTGACTCAAGAACTTCGTCGGATCAACTCTCCGAGTGATTTCTAGGCAGAGCACTGCTCAAAAAAACCCAGAATACTCAAGAAGAGGGTTAAAACTCCGTAAAAAAGTGTAGAATGACGTCCAATTGACGTCATATTTATAGGGATGAGGCGCAATACGGCCTCTGGGGGTCAATACGGTCCGTATTGAAGTTTTGAACTACAATACGGCCGTATTGAATTCAGTACGGCCGTATTGAAGTTCAAAAATCCTCAATACGGCCGTATTGAGTTCAGTGCAGCCGTATTGTAGTTTAAAATGTTCAATACGGCCGTACTGAACTTTTGGGAGGCCGTATTGGGCTTCATTCCCTCCACTTTCTTATTTTTTGCTACTCTAAGACCTCTAAACCTACAGATTGTCATCCTAGGGTCTTCCAGGGTCTTCCAGGAGTCCTTCCGGCTGACTTTCCTTTGGTCTTCGAGAGTCTTCAAGCTTTGTTTCCGACCCGGACAATTTTAGGGGTCTACAGCTGCCCCCCCTTTACTTAGTCGGACGGCCTTTTGGTGTACCGACTGACAAGTAAAGGAGTTGACCCAATTGTCCGGGTGATGTGCCAACCTTCTGACTTGTAGCGTCTTCCGGTGGAAAATTGTTGAGTAGCCTCTCCAGGTTGTTGCATACCTCGGCGCTTCTGACAACCTCGGTAGCAAAGTTTACCCTCTCCAGGGTCAACTTCACTCGACGCCCGAGCCGGAAGTTGAACACCAACGTGCCTCTGACGACGCTGATGGTTGAGTACTGTCTCTCCAGACCTTGAGTACCGTCTCTCCAGACTCTGAGTACCGTCTCTCCAGACTTTTGAGTACCGTCTCTCCAGACTTTGAGTACCGTCTCTCCAGACTTTGAGTACCGTCTCTCCAGACTTTGAGTATCGTCTCTCCAGACTTTGAGTACCGTCTCTCCAGACTCTGAGTACCGTCTCTCCAGACTCTGAGTACCGTCTCTCCAGACTTTGAGTACCGTCTCTCCAGACTTTGAGTACCGTCTCTCCAGACTTTGAGTACCGTCTCTTCAGACTTTGAGTACCGTCTCTCCAGACTTTGAGTATCGTCTCTCCAGACTTTGAGGACCGTCTCTCCAGACCTTTGAGTACCGTCTCTCCAGACTTTGAGTACCGTCTCTCCAGACTTTGAGTACCGTCTCTCCAGACTTTGAGTACCGTCTCTCCAGACTTTGAGTACCGTCTCTCCAGACTTTGAGTACCGTCTCTCCAGACTCTGAGTACCGTCTCTCCAGACTTTGAGTACCGTCTCTCCAGACTTTGAGTACCGTCTCTCCAGACCTTGAGTACCGTCTCTCCAGACTTTGAGTACCGTCTCTCCAAACTTTGAGTACCGTCTCTCCAGACTTTGAGTACCGTCTCTCCAGACTTTGCTTCGGTTGTCTCTGACGACCTAGGCAACTGAGTTTGCCCTCTCCAGGGTCTGCGTCCGTGTCTTCTGATCACTTCGGCAATGCGAGTTTACTCTCTCCAGGGATCTGAGATGATTTTTTGTCTCCACAGTCCACTATTCTGCTTCGATGGTTTTTCTGATTTTGTGCCACTGAGGGCTGGATAACGCAGGGATCCGTCTAGGGGATGTGCAGTCATTCATAGGTTCTTGTGCTCCAACTTGCATTTGCATAGTTGGTACCCATGGGGAATTTCTGACTCCTTGGGGTGTAGACACAGATGCTCTTCTTGAATTGAGCGATGCCTTATGTTTGGCTGACGTCCTTTGACGTTGGTGGAGTATCCCGGTTATCCTTATTCGGGTGTCTCTCTTTGATTTTCTGATTTTGTAGCCTCTGTGTAGGCTATTATCCACTGGGGGATTCTGGATGTTGATTTTGATTTTGTCTCCACAGTCCACGATGCTGCTTTGACGATTGTTTTTGATTTTTGTGCCACTGAGGGCTGGATAATGCAGGGATCCGTCTAGGGGATGTGCAGTTACTCATAGGTTCTTGTGTCCCAACTTTCCTTTGCATAGTTGGTGCCTATTGAGGAATTTCTGATTCCTTGGGGGTGCAGACACAAAGATGCTCTTTTTGATGTGAGCGGTGCCTTATGATTGGCTGTCGTCCTTTCGACGTTGTGGAGTATCCCGGTTATCCTTTTTTGGGTGACTCTTTTGGATTTTCTGATTTTTGCTGCCTCTGTGTAGGCTGTTATCCGCTGGGGGATTCTGTCGTTCAATTCTTGACTGGCCTCTTCTGTTAGGCAAATCATCTTGATGTTCGGTGTTTTGGCTGGATGCCGAATTCCGCTTGGGGAATATTTATTGATATTTTTTATTTTTCTCCTTTTGTAGGGGTGCCTCTTGAGTAGGCGACTGGGGATTTGGGGATCTTATGTATCCCAGAGTATTATTTAGGAAGCCTCTGCAGGCTTAGCCTCACTCAGCGCTTGAGTCAGAGAGCTATCTTCCACTGAGGAAGTTTCAAGTCCTTTGACTGAATATTTTGCTTGGATGATCGCGCTTCCATTGGGGATTTTGACGATCTTGCTTTGATAGCTCTTGCTGGGGATTTGTTCCATGAGCTTAAGCTGAGGTTTCTCTGGGGAGTATTATTTCTGTGAGCCTCTCCAGGCTCAGTTATTCTGTACAGTTGGGGAGTATTATTTCAGCAAGCCTCTCCAAGCTCAATTATTTTAAGAGGGAGTATTGTTTCGGCAAGCCTCTCCAGGCTCAATTATTTTGAGAGAGTATTATTTCAGCAAGCCTCTCCAGGCTCAGTTATTCTGAAGGAGTATTATTTCGGCAAGCCTCTCCAGGCTCAATTATTCTGATGAGGGAGTATTATTTCGGCGAGCCTCTCCAGGCTCAATTATTCTGAGAGAGTATTATTTCGGCAAGCCTCTCCAGGCTCAATTATTCTGTATGATGAATTGGTTTTTTGTTCAGCCCGAGAATGCGAGCTGACACGTCTTTTGGAGAGTATTATTTTGGCAAGCCTCTCCAGGCTCAGTTATTCTGTATAATTTGTTGGATTTTCTGTATTTTGCCTTTTTGTTGATTTTGGCTTTTTCTGTGTTTTTTGCCTTTTTTGTTGATTTTGGCTTTTTCTGTGTTTTTGCCTTTTTTGTTGATTTCGGCTTTTTCTGTATTTTTTGTTGATTTTGGCTTTTTCTGTATTTTTGCCTTTTTTGTTGGTTTTGGCTTTTTCTGTACAGAAATGTCTCTGAGGAGTATTATTTTGGCAAGCCTCTTCAGGCTCAGTTATTCTGAGAGAGTATTATTTCGACGAGCCTCTCCAGGCTCAATTATTCTGAGAGAGTATTATTTCGGCGAGCCTCTCCAGGCTCAGTTATTCTGAGAGAGTATTATTTCGGCGAGCCTCTCCAGGCTCAATTATTCTGAGAGAGTATTATTTCGGCGAGCCTCTCCAGGCTCAGTTATTCTGAGAGAGTATTATTTCGGCGAGCCTCTCCAGGCTCAATTATTCTGAGAGAGTATTATTTCGGCGAGCCTCTCCAGGCTCAGTTATTCTGAGAGTATTATTTCGGCAAGCCTCTCCAGGCTCAGTTATTCTGTACGTTTTATTGATTTTCTGAATTTCTGCATTTTGTTTGCTGCTGTTATACACAAGCAATTTTTCTATTTTTTCTATTTTATGCGACTGCCTCATGATGAGGTCTTTGAAAATTTCTTTATGGCCAATACGGCCGTATCCATTTCAGTACGCCCGTATTGAGTTGAAATTTTGTTCATAACCCTGATTTTAGTACGGGTGTACTGAACATGGTACGAGCGCATTGTTTTTTCTGAAGTTTATATTTTTTTGTTTTTTTTTTTTTTGTTTTTTGTTTTTTTGTTTTTTGTTTTTTTTTTTTTCAATAAACAGAGAATAAGTGATCTTCCATTACACCTATCATCTGTATGCATGTATGCAGTATGATGCACCTAATTCTATTTGATTCACTTTTCAAAAGAATTAACCGATGCGTTTCTCTGTTTGGATTTTTGCCATTCCTCTAGACGGGCTGTGTGCTGCCGATTTCTGTAACCGAGGAATGATGCATGTTATATTGAGATTTGGTGTCATCAACCAAATGATTTTCCTTTCCTTTAGAAGATGTGTCAACCCTCCTATTGACTACTATATCTCCATGTTTCCACTAGATTATTCAAAAATCGTTTGGGACAAGAGAGAAAAGAAAGGAAAGGTATATATATTTTTTGAAAGTTTGTGTTTTAGAGGGGATTATTTATTTTTTGAAAAATGGATTTTGTAAGAATGGCTTGGCCAATGGTAGGCTTAAGTGTTTAGGCTTGTTTGATTAAACACTTATGAAGTTAAGCACGTCTTGGTTATTAACATTTGTGATTTGAGAACTTGGATAGCTTTTCTTGAGCCCCTTTGTTGAATTCAGTTGGTGGTACCATCATGGATTTATTCTGTTTTTCGATTGCCCTAACTTTTGCCTAAAACACCCATTTGTGGAGTTTTAGCGGGCTTTTGTTTTTGTTCATTATTTTGTAACCCTAATTTTTGCCTAGGTCATCCTTTTGTGGGATTCCTAGCGGGTCTTTTGCTCTTATTTTTGCGCAGTCCCCTTTTTGGGTTTCCTGCCGAGCTTTTTGTTTTTTAGGATTTTTGTCCTGAATGGATTTCTTTTTATCCATGACGGCACTTATTGAGGCCAAGGAAAGGTGCTCCAAGTTGTCACACACTTCCACATAAAAAAGATGCGGATTTATTTTTATTAAGACGATTTTAACCTCATTTATGTTTATTCAAACAGGGTTAAATAATGCGGTCTAGAATTTTATTGTAAGCAAGAAAAGAAGCAATAAGAAATAATGAAGAATGATTTTATTATAATCATAGTGGAAACATGTGCCCTATCGAGGCTCGGGGGTCGGGCTGTCCCCGAGGAGTAATCTCTAATAGTCATCAGGTTTACACATCCCTGTCGGAAGGAGGAGAGCACTTGATGACGACGACCGGCCTTGATGCTTGTGAACCGGCCTTCCTAAAGATCTGGCTTAAAGAACGTCGAGAAGGATCTTGATTCCTCTTCGTTCTTTGATCTTTAACAGGGTTGTATCCTAACCCTTGTTTCCCCGGATTATCCTTGATGATGGGTAGCTCCGGAATTCCTTGGGAGTCCTTGCCAAGTCCTTGTCCCGGCAAGTATCCATTCTTGGTGAGCATATGGGCTACCTTCTTCATTTCTCGGGGAAATGTCTCAACATTGGCGATCTCCAATGCTTGGAAGGCGGTTTCTAAAGCTTCCTCTGCTGCATCCACATAAGGTATGTTGGATGGCTTGCTGATGAGTATGTCATCTTCAGCTTGTATGGTCACCAGTTTGTCATCCACTATGAATTTGACTTTCTGGTGGAGCGTAGAGGGAACAGCTTTCGCATCATGAATCCAAGGTCGGCCGAGGAGACAGCTGTATGCAGGAGTAATATCCATTACTTGGAATTCGACATTAAAGATAGTGGGCCCAATTTGGATTGGAAGACTGATTTCTCCCACCACTTCTCTTTTAGAGCCGTCGAAAGCTCGGACGATCATGTTGCTCGGGCGCATTTGGATTCCCTTGATTGCCACTTGCTCGAGCGTTCTTTTTGGCATTACGTTCAAGGAAGATCCATTATCTACCAAGACTTTAGCGATGTGATACTCCTTGCACTTTACAGAGATGTGCAAGGGCTTGTTGTGATTTGGTCCCCCAGCGGGGATTTCCTCATCGGTGAAAGTGAGGTGATCATTAGCCGTGATGTGACTAACAATCCCCTCAAACTTGTCTTGGGAGATGGTATGCGACACATATGCCTCGTTCAAAACTTTCAACAGAGCTTGCCGATGCGGTTCGGAGCTTAGGATCAACGACAACAGCGTAATCTTTGCTGGCGTCCTATGAAGTTGATCCACGATGGAGTACTCGCTCTGTCGGATAAACTTTAACAGCTCGTCTGTCTCCTCCTCGGATTCTTTTTCCTCGGTTTTCTTTTCTTCTTTTTCTTTATTCTTGGGGGCTTTATCATGAAGATCTTCGGGAGTGTAGATCCTGCCACTCCTAGTCATGCCCCCAAGTCCAGCGATGTTGGAAATATCGCTGTCGGTAGAAGAATGGATGTCGTATATCCATGGCACAGCCTTATTTGATTCGTAGGGAAAAGGCCTTGGAGCGATGATCCTTAACGGCGTTGGACCTTCCCCTTTGTTTGTCTTGATTACCAACAACGGAGTTGACGTATGCTCGCTTGGCGCGGTTGTTGGCTTACACTTAATAACAAACGGCGTGCGATCCATCTTGAACATACGCATCGATTAATTCTTTCTTTTTATTAATGTTTATTGATGAATTACTAGGAGGGATGTATGAAATGTAAACCTAGATCCCTCCATGATCTTTGATAAGAATGCATGATATGAGATGATGGAGATGAATATGCATGCATAGTGTTTATTCAACTAAGCATTATCATGTTTTGGGATTTTCCTAAGATGATGCATGATATTGCTTGGTTTGGATACATATTTTTTCTTTTGGATATTTTGTATCTTTTTTGGATTTTTTGGGTGAAAAGGGAATCTACCTACATGAATGTGATGAAGGTAGATGTTAACACCATGTAAAGGAAGATTCTTATTCCTATTTATTCTTATTTAAAAAGGAATAGGAATGTTGTATGTTTAAAGAAATGCAATGTATGCTCAAACAATTTCACATAAACAATGCACAAACAATTCACTCATCCACGAACAGTCACGAGCGAATCACGAGGTAGGGGTATCCTGCAGAAAAGTGCATATTCAAGGTGGTTCTAACTGTTCTCACCGGTCTGAGGCCCCCAAGGTGCCCCCATTATAGGGACCCAATTCCTCTCGTCGTAAGCCGATGGAAAGCTCCAACGCACTGTCGGACTCGAGTTCATGGTTATCACCTTGAGTGATGCTTTCCGACAACGGTCTACGGGCACCTATAGACCCATTCGACAACCGGCCGTACTAACATCCACTCCCTATGGCTTACCACTCATGCCCCCGGGTATAGAGGGAACTGTTGTGTGCAAGGGTTTGTGTGCAATTTATATTTCAAAACAATTGCAGAAAATTAAACAAACAACAGTTATTAAAGCCATATAAATAAAGCATGTTATCATACAAGCAAGGGGTAATAAAGTAATTTTAACTATTATTTGTTAAAAATAATCTGTCACTAAATGGGACTGACTCTCGAGGCTTCCCCAGTGGAGTCGCCATCTGTCGCCACCGGCCCGAAACGGGCTTTTCGGCATTCGCGATGGATGGTTGGACTCTTTTATTTGTTTGAAAATATAGATTGCTAGAATGACTTATTCTCAAACTGAGACCTTGTCAAACGAGCAATTTTATTAAAAGGCTCACCAATCCATGTTAATCCCAAGCGGGACCCTCCATGGATTAGCGGTTTTCATAAAAAGGAAGGGTTCATGGAGTCGCCACCAATGTTTTACTCAAAACATTGGAAAAAGAAGTTTAAGGCAATCGATTCAAAAATCGACTTCGGCCATTACAACCAGAGTCGGGTAAGGGAGTCGGTTACGCGTGGGGAAGGTGTTAGCACCCCACAGCGCCCCTTTCGGGTTCCCTATGACAGATTATTTAAAAATAATAGTGCGAAATTACTAAATTACCCCTATTTATTCTAAGCAATTATAAATTAACTATCTACATGATGACAGTTTAAATATGTACACACAGAAAGCGGTAAAAGAAGGGACTTTAAAGAGATAAACCTTTGAAGCGTGCTTTCTTATATATCTTGACAGAAATTGGGAAGCGTTTTGGCGTTCCCTCCCTCTACAAGACCGCTCGCTCCCTCCTATAAAATTTTAACTATGGAAATCCGGAGGATTTCCCTTCAACTAGGTTCGAGACTCAAGCAAATGGCTCGTGACTCAAGAACTTCGTCGGATCAACTCTCCGAGTGATTTCTAGGCAGAGCACTGCTCAAAAAAACCCAGAATATCAAGAAGAGGGTTAAAACTCCGTAAAAAAGTGTAGAATGACGTCCAATTGACGTCATATTTATAGGGATGAGGCGCAATACGGCCTCTGGGGGTCAATACGGTCCGTATTGAAGTTTTGAACTACAATACGGCCGTATTGAATTCAGTACGGCCGTATTGAAGTTCAAAAATCCTCAATACGGCCGTATTGAGTTCAGTGCAGCCGTATTGAAGTTCAGTGCAGCCGTATTGAGTTCAGTGCAGCCGTATTGAAGTTCAGAAACTTCAATACGGCCGTATTGAGTTCAGTGCGGCCGTATTGTAGTTTAAAATGTTCAGTACGGCCGTACTGAACTTTTGGGAGGCCGTATTGGGCTTCATTCCCTCCACTTTCTTATTTTTTGCTACTCTAAGACCTCTAAACCTACAGATTGTCATCCTAGGGTCTTCCAGGGTCTTCCAGGAGTCCTTCCGGCTGACTTTCCTTTGGTCTTCGAGAGTCTTCAAGCTTTGTTTCCGACCCGGACAATTTTAGGGGTCTACAGGGATCCTTCAAAATTGTCAAGTCTGAAATTGAAGAATGAAGGGTATGTTACCTATGGTGACAACAACAAAGGGAGAATACTTGGTCATGGCAATGTTGGTAATTCCTCCTCTCAAACATTGATTGAGAATGTATTGCTTGTTGATGGATTGAAACATAATTTGCTGAGTATAAGTCAATTAAGTGACAAAGGTTTTAAAATTGAATTTGATAATACATGTTGCTTGATATGTGATAAAAACACAAAAGAAATCAGATTCATTGGAAAAAGAATTGACAATATATACATGCTTGACTTAGAACACCCAATAGCAATTTCCAACACTAAGTGTCTAATAACTCAAGAAGACAACATATGGCTTTGGCATAGGAGAGCAGCACATATTCATATGGATCATTTGAATAAATTGAGTAGGAAAGAATTAGTGGTTGGTTTACCTAAACTCAAGTTTAGTAAGGACAAACTATGTGATGCTTGTCAAAAGGGCAAGCAAGTGAAGGCTAGCTTTAAAAGCAAAAATCAGATTTCCACAACTAAACCTTTGCAATTAATTCACATGGATTTGTTTGGTCCTTCAAGAACCATGAGCTTAGGTGGAAACTATTATGGTTTAGTGATTGTTGATGACTACTCAAGATACACATGGGTTATGTTTCTTGCAAATAAAAATGATGCTTTTAATGCCTTTAGAAAATTTGCCAAGCTTGTTCAAAATGAAAAGAGTTCAAACATAACCTCCATAAGAAGTGACCATGGAGGTGAATTTCAAAACATAATGTTTCAAAAATTCTGTGAGGAACATGGTATAAACCATAATTTCTCAGCACCTAGGACACCTCAACAAAATGAGGTTGTTGAGAGGAAAAATAGGTCCTTAGAAGAACTAGCTAGGACAATGTTGAATGAAACAAAATTGCCAAAATAATTTTGGGCTGATGCTATTAACACAGCATGTCATGTGTTAAACAAAGTTCTGATCCGACCTATATTAAAGAAAACACCTTATGAAATTTACAATGGAAGGAAGCCTAACATTTCATATTTTAGAGTGTTTGGGTGTAAGTGCTTTGTGCTGAATAATGGGAAATAGCAACTTGGAAAATTTGATGCAAAGGTTGATGAGGCAATCTTTCTAGGATACTCAACAAATAGCAAAGCTTATAGAATTTATAATAAGAGAACTCTAGTTGTTGAAGAATCAGTCCATGTGGTATTTGATCAGACCAATAAACAAGACACAAGGCAAACTGAAATTGAAGACTTAACTGATTTGCTTGATCAACCTCTATTGGAGAGTGAAACTAATAATAAGCCTAAAGAGAGTGAATCACATGAAAACACAAAGGAAACAAGTGAACAATTGCCTAAGGAATGGAAAACTTCTAGGGACTTATCAATAGATAACATAATTGGAAATATTGGTAAGGGAGTCTCAGCTAGGAGTGCCATCAAGAATATTTGTAATACTATGGCTTTTGTGTCACAAGTGGAACCTAAAAGTATTGATGAAGCACTAAAAGATGAACATTGGTTAATGGCCATGCAAGAGGAACTAAATCAGTTTGAAAGAAATGAAGTATGGGATTTAGTGCCATTACCAAAAGACTATCCAATTATAGGAACCAAGTGGGTTTTTAGAAATAAGCTTGATGAATCTGGGATAATTATAAGAAATAAGGCAAGACTAGTGGCTAAGGGGTATAATCAAGAAGAGGGAATTGACTATGAAGAGATTTTTGCCCCTGTAGCAAGGATAAATGCCATTAGGTTACTTCTTGCTTATTCCTCAATAATGAATTTCAAGCTTTATCAAATGGATGTGAAAAGTGCTTTCCTCAATGGGTTGATACAAGAGGAAGTGTATGTTGAACAACCACCAGGCTTTGTGGATTTTAAAAATCCTAATCATGTGTACAAGCTTAAAAAGGCACTCTATGGCTTGAAGCAAGCTCCAAGATCATGGTATGACAGTTTGAGCAAATTTTTGATTGAAAATGACTATGTAAGAGGGAAGGTGGATAATACATTATTTGTCAAGAAGTTTAAAAATGATACAATGTATGTACAAATCTATGTGGATGATATTGTATTTGGATCTACAAATACCTCTCTATGCAAAGAATTTGCTAAAACCATGCAAGGAGAATTTGAAATGTCAATGATGGGGGAGCTTATATTCTTTTTGGGGTTGCAAATCAAACAAATGAGTGATGGAATTTTCATAAGTCAAAGCAAGTATTGCAATGAACTTCTGAAAAAGTTTGGTATGGAAAGGTGCAAGGAGGCTGCCACACCAATATCAAACAATTGCAATCCTGACTTAGATGAGAAAGGAATAGCTGTTGATAGTTCAAAGTATAGAGGTATCATTGGATCACTCTTATATTTGACAGCTAGTAGGCCTGATATAATGTTTGCTGTGTGCCTTTGTGCAAGGTTTCAGGCTAATCCAAAAGAATCTCACATGAAGAGTGTAAAGAGAATTCTAAAATATTTGAAAGGTACAACCAATGTAGGTTTGTGGTATCCAAAGGGAGTCTCACTAAGTCTGATAGGCTACTCAGATTCAGACTATGCTGGGTGTAGACTAGATAGAAAAAGCACAAGTGGAACTTGTCACCTACTAGGTAGTGCACTTGTCTCATGGCATAGCAAAAAGCAAGCTTGTGTTGCCTTAAGTACAACTGAGGCTGAGTATATTGCTGCTAGAAGTTGTTGTGCTCAAATTCTTTGGATGAAGCAACAATTAAGAGACTATGGAACTGAGTTAACCAAAATACCTCTGAGGTGTGACAACACAAGTGCAATAAATTTAACCAAAAACCAAATTTTGCACTCTAGGACAAAACATATTGAGATAAGACGCGATTTTTTGAGAGATCATGTTCAAAGAAATGATTATGTTGTAGAGTTTGTAGAGACTAGCAAGCAATTAGCTGATATATTCACAAAACCTCTACCAAGGGAAAGATTCAACCAATTAAGAATTGAGTTAGGGATAATAAATGAATCATGCTTGAATTGAGAGTGATTGGCGACTGTGTGAAATGAGTATGAAATATTGAAGCATAAAAGAGAGTATTCAAGGAACAATTATACTTGGTGTAATTTGAAAGGTTAAATTTCTGAGAAGCAAAACTTCTCTGGAATAATCGATTATCATAAACTATAATCAATTATTCTAAGTAAACCCATAATAATAATCGATTATTTGGGTAATAATCGATTATCTGGGAGATGAAGATTTCAAAGAGCCACTGGAATAATCGATTATTTGGGGAATAATCGATTATTTGGTAAGAAGAAACTAAAGAGTCACTGTTATAATCGATTATCTAGGGAAACAATCGATTATCTGGGAAGAAGAATCTGAAAGGCCACTGGAATAATCGATTATCTTGAAAATAATCGATTATCTGGGCAAAGTTAGGAAAGATATCCCTCTGGAATAATCGATTATTCCAAAAATAATCGATTATTCATATTAGATTATGTTTTCAAAAAGAATTTTACTGATGCAAATAATCGATTATTTGCATAAATAATCGATTATCTAGGCGACTTTTGATATTTCTGAAGTATTTGAACGGTTATATACGCGTCAATCCCTTAAAACCTCCCATTACTCTTAAAACTTCTCCCACTCAAACGGTGCTAGGGCAAAACTTCTCAAAACCTATCTTTCTCTCATTTTCTCACATTCACTCAAACCCACAAACCCTAACCCTCTCAACTCTCTCATTCTCTTTTTCTTCATCAAGACCTACTCATGGCATCTTCATCAAAGAGACCTAAGAAGCTTGAAGTGAGGGGGAGCAAGCGCCCTCTACCCTCAGGGCAACTGATTTCAAAATGGTTCCTGGATGAGAAGACTCAAGAGTATTATTTTGAATGGTATGTGGGGCGGAGAATCATTCCTCCTAAGACTCTTAAGCTGGAGTGGTTTAAAAATGAAGGTTTCAGTTTCCCAACCCTACTAGAGCACCAAGAACTCGAAAGTTTTTGGAAATGGAGGGACCATATTACCCTGAGCTGATCAGGTTATTCCTTCGCTTTGCTACAAGCAATGAGGGTATCATGCAATCAGTGGTGAAGGGGAAAATGATTAAGCTGGACGGGCCAACATTGAAGGCAACTGCGGGACTGAGTGGCACGGGACGTGAAAAACCCCAAACCTTCAATTTTGGGGACTTTGAAGAACTGACGACCTTCTGGGACTGTCAGAGGAATCCGGTGAATACCAACTATGACAAATTTCTGGCGGGAGGTATGAAAAAGAACTCCCGTTTAATCTCTTTTATCATTGCTTGGATGTTGAAACCTCGTTTGCATAATCATGCTCAAATGTCAAGAGATGACATTTTACTTATGCATGTGATTAAGAAGAAAATTAAGATTGATTGGGTATCAGTCGTTAATGATTGTATGTGGAAAGCAAGACGGAAGGAAGATGAACCGATTCTGTATGCTCTGTTACTGTCAAAATTTTTTGAGAATGCAAGTGTGGACTTGACAGGGGAAAGGAAAATAGTTCTCCATGGTTCGAACAAGATTGAAAAATCTTCCTTACATCACATGGGGATGCTTGTCGCAACCCGAATTTTTCCGATCTCGCGACATATGGTTTAGACATCCTTTTTAAAGTCTCATCAATTAAGGAACGCCCGGACACCAGACTAATCCTTAATTAATGGCTTTGAAAAATGAGTTCATGGAGTTGCCACCAATGTTTTACTCAAAACATAGGGAAAAAGAAAAGGTTTTTAAAAAATCCAATAATGGCTTTGATAACCAGAATTGGGTTCGGGGGTCGATTACGTGTAGGGAAGGTATTAAGCACCCCTACAACGCCCTTAATTGGCACCCTATGGTAAAATTAGCATTATAAATGATAATAATGTAAATATTAAATCCCCTTTTTATTAAGAATTATTTTCATGCTTAAAATTTAAATTATACAATTAATCCTAAAATGTCTACACGATTATTTTTTATTATAACAATATTTATTATAGAGAAGAAATAAATAAATAAAAAAGAAGAAAGAGATTAACAGAAATACCTCTTGAATGAGCTCTATTGAATCTTCAAAACAGGAAGATTTTAGGTGCATTTTGGCAACCTTTCACACTACAATGCCTCACAAAATCTCAAGAAATACAAAAGAGAGGGGAGAGAGAAAAAGAGAGAAATTTCGTGCTCTAAGGAGTCTGGACGAAATTTTTGAGTCTTGAGAAATGAGCCCCAGCTGTCTATTTATAGACTTCAGAAAGGGTCCAGAACGGCCCGTTCCAAAATCGAAACGGCCCGTTCTAGACATGGCCGTTGTGTGTAAATTTTGTATACTAGAACGACCCGTTCTGAAATTGGAACGGCCCGTCCCAGTAGTGAGATTAACACATAATTTCTTAGACTGGAACGGCCGTTCCAAATAAGAACTTGTAGGCCATTCTAATAATTTGGAACGGCCCGTTCCAATTTAGGAACAGCCCGTTCCAGTTAAAAATTTTGCCATCTTTTGAAGAGTTTGGAACGGCTCGTTCCAATTTCGGAACAGCCCGTTCTAAATTAGGGTTTTTGGCTCTTTTAGGACCTTGGAACGACCCATTCCAAATTGGGACGGCCCATTCCGATTTTGGAACAGCCCGTTCCAATCTTCTTAAATTGGCTTATTTGGGATTTTGGGCCTTCTAAAGTCTTGTCTTGTTGTTTGCATGCTTCGGGAGCTCCCTCCCTTCATAACAGAGGTCCATTTCCTTGTTTGTATGCCCCCGGATGAAATTGGGTGTCTACAGCTGCCCCTCTTTACTTGTCCTTTGGAATAGTAATGTGTTGCTTTTCTGATGGAGAAGACTAGGAGAAGTGGACGTTGCTCTCCTCCTTGAATTCGCCAATGCTAGGATCTTCTTCAAAGAGATTGGATTCCACTAAGATGTACACTTGAGGAAGAATGATTCTCGGACTTGAGGTTCCTAAGCTATGGAGGGAAGTATCCAAGCTCAAGAAACAATGGACTACTCACTTCAAAGAGAAGGAAAGAATGGAACTCTCCTAGGGTTTTGAGGTGAGAAGCTAGAAGACTTTGAGGTAGAAACTCGGCCAATGGCTCTCAAATTTCAATATGAATCAAAGTGAATACAAATGGTTTTAGGAGGGATCATATAGGTCACCGAATTTTGGGAAGCCACTTGGCGCCACATGATAGGTCACATGTTGGCGCCAAGGTTTGAATTCAAATTCAAATTTGAATTCAAACCTTGTGTCACATGTGCATAACCGGTCATGTGTAGCTAAATGAAAATTAAGTTGAATTTAGTATGTATTTAGGGTTGCATTTCGGTGTCACACTTGTGAAGCCAAGGTGGTGCCAAAAGTGTGACCTAAATGCAACTTAAATCCATCCTAAATTTAACCTAATTTGTCCTAACTCAAATGAACTACTAATCCTCCTTAAACCCTAATCTAATGACCAAAATACAATGGTCTAGTGAATACAATGAATAGGAAAAAATACAAGAAGGAGAATGAGCCCAATATTGGGTATCAAAAGCCCAAAGCCCAAGAAGCCCAAAATTAAGCCCAATACACCTAAACCCTAATCTATGGTCAAAATACAAGACCAACAACAAAGTAAATTCCTATGCTAAGAAAATACATTCAAACATGGTGTTCATTCAATCATAGTCCAAGTGAGAAGCACCCTAGGCCCACCAAGCCCATTGGGCCCACTAAGCTCTGAAGCAGTCAAATCTTCAAGTAACCTCCTGGCCATTGCTCTAGTGGTTGGGCCTTTAGCCCATGCTCTTCCATCATTCCCTCCCTCTTGAGAAGGATTCGTCCTCGAATCTGAAGACTCTTCCTCATCATCACTAGCACCTACAAAAGGTTTAAGATCACTAACATTAAAAGTGGTGCTGACTCCATAATCAGAGGGTAAATCAAGTCTATAAGCGTTATCATTGATACGCTGCAAGACCTGAAAGGGACCATCTCCTCTAGGATTGAGTTTGGTCTTCCTTTGATTTGGAAAACGTTCTTTTCTTAAGTGAAGCCAAACCCAATCACCTTCCTCGAAGATCATAGACTTCTTGCCTTTACTTCCTTGTTTTGCATATTTCTCATTTTGATTTTGAATATGAGTTTTAATCCTTTGATGAAGTTTCTTAACAAAATCAGCTCTTGAAGCCCCTTCCTTATGAATGAAATGTTCAATATTAGGAAGAGGTATCAAATCTAAAGGAGTTAAAGGATTAAACCCATACACAGCCTCAAAAGGAGAAATATTGGTAGTTTTGTGAACTACCCTATTGTAGGCAAATTCGATGTGGGGCAAAAACTCATCCCAAGATTTGTGATTACCCTTTAGGACTGCCCTAAGCATAGTAGATAGAGATCTATTCACTACCTCAGTTTGGCCATCTGTTTGAGGATGACAAGTAGTTGAAAAGAGGAGTTTGGTTCCTAGTCTTGACCACAAGACACGCCAAAAATGGCTTAGGAACTTTGTATCTCTATCTGAAACTATAGTCCTAGGAAGCCCATGAAGTTTAACCACATCTCTAAAGAAAAGTTTTGCTATGGTGCTTGCATCATCTACTTTGTGGCAAGGAATAAAATGAGCCATTTTACTGAAACGGTCCACTACCACAAAGATAGAATCCCTTCCCCTTTGGGTTCTAGGCAAACCTAGCACAAAATCCATGCTAATATCTACCCAAGGAGAAGAAGCAACAGGCAAAGGTGTGTATGTACCATGAGGCATTACTTTAGACTTAGCTTGTAAACAAGCCAAACATCTAAAACAATGCCTTTGGACATCTTTTCGCATATGGGGCCAATAAAATTTTTCTTTTAGCAAACTAAGAGTTTTCTCAACTCCAAAATGCTCCATAAGCCCACCTTCATGACTCTCTTTAATTAATAATTTCCTAATGGATCCTTGGGGTATGCATAAGCTTCCTTCTTTATACAAGTACCCCTCAACCATATAGAAACCATCAAAAGCTTTTTGTTGACATTTTTTATAATTATCACCAAACTCAAGATCTTCCTCATACAACTCCCTAATATTATCAAATCCAAGAATTTGAGTACCTAGAGACACAAGCAAAGTATGTCTCCTAGATAAAGCATCAGCTACAACATTTGATTTTCCTTTCTTGAATTTAATGATATATGGAAATTGTTCAAGGAACTCTAACCATTTGGCATGCCTCTTATTTAACTTACCTTGACCTCTTAAATACTTAAGTGACTCATGGTCACTATGAATGACAAACTCTTTGGACACAAGATAGTGTTCCCAAGTTTGTAAAGCTCTAACCAATGCATACAACTCCTTGTCATAGGTTGGGTAATTGAGGGAGGCACCTGTTAGTTTTTCACTAAAATAGGCAATGGGGTGTCCTCCTTGCAATAACACAGCTCCTATGCCAACTCCTGATGCATCACATTCTAGCTCAAAAGTCTTTTCAAAATTTGGTAGAGCTAAAATGGGTGCATTAGTAAGTTGATCTTTAAGTAATTGAAATGCTTGGTCATGCTTTGAAGTCCAATCAAATAAAATATCTTTTTTGACTAGCTCATTCAAGGGTGAAGCAATGCTAGAGAAGTTAGGCACAAATCTTCTATAAAAACTTGCTAGTCCATGAAAACTCCTAACTTCACTAACATTTTTAGGCTTGGGCCACTCTTGAATGGCTTTGATTTTCTCGGGGTCCACTTGAACCCCATTTTTGCTTACAATGAACCCTAGGAAAACCACACGATCCACACAAAAAGTACATTTTTCAAGATTTGCAAATAATTGGTTTTCCTTAAGGATCATCATAACTTCTCTAAGATGTCCTAAGTGATCATCTTGAGAACTACTATAGATTAATATATCATCAAAATAAACAACAACAAATTTTCCTATACATTCTCTCAAGACATGATTCATAAGCCTCATGAATGTACTTGGTGCATTAGTTAAACCAAAAGGCATAACTAGCCACTCATACAATCCAAATTTGGTCTTAAAAGCAGTTTTCCACTCATCACCCTTTTTAATTCGTATTTGGTGATAACCACTTTTAAGATCAATTTTAGAAAATATAGAGGCACCATGTAATTCATCAAGCATATCATCAAGTCTAGGGATTGGGTGCCTGTACTTGATTGTGATATTGTTAATGGCCCTACAATCACAACACATTCTCAATTTTCCATCTTTCTTGGGCACTAACAATACAGGCACAGCACAGGGACTCAAACTCTTTTGTACCCACCCTTTATTCAATAATTCATGGACTTGGTTCTCTATCTCTTTAGTTTCTTGAGGGTTTGTCCTATAGGCTGGTCTATTGGGTAGACTAGCCCCTGTAGACCCCTAAAATTGTCCGGGTCGGAAATAAAGCTTGAAGACTCTCGAAGACTGAAGGAAGATCAGCCAGAAGGACTCCTGGAAGGCCCTAGGAGGTTTCTCTGTAGGTCTAGAGGTCTTAGAATAGCCCAAAATAAGGAAGTGGAGGGAATGAAGCCCAATACGGCCGTACTGAACTTAATACGGCCGTATTGAAGCTTCAATACGGCCGCAGTGAACTCAATACGGCGTATTGAAGTTTCTGAAACTTCAATACGGCCGTACTGAAACCAATACGGCCGTATTGAAGCTTCAATACAGCCGTATTGAACTCAATACGGCCGCATTGAAATTTCTGAATTTCAATACGGCCGTATTGAACTCAATACGGCCGTATTGAAGTTCAAAAATTTCAATACGGCCGTATTGCTTCTGTAGGCCGTATTGCGCCTATTCCCTATAAATATGACGTCAATTGGACGTCATTCCACACTTTTTCAGATAGTTTTAACCCTCTCCTTGAGTATTCTGGGGTTTTTGAGCAGTGTTCTGCCCTAGAAATCACTCGGAGAGTTGATCCGACAAAGTTCTTGAGCCCCGAGCCATTTTGCTTGAGGATCGAACCTAGTCGAAGGGAAATCCTCCGGATTTCCATAGTTAAAAGTTTTTAGGAAGGAGCGAGCGAGCTTGTAGAGCGAGGGAACGCCAAAAAGCTTCCCAGTTTCACTCAATATATAAAAGCACGCTTCAAGAGGTTTCTTCTTAAATCCTTCCTTTTACTGCTTTCTGTGTGCATATTTAAACTGTCATCATGTAGATAGTTAATTTATAATTGCTTAGAATAAATAGGGGTAATTTAGTAATTTTACGCTGTTATTTTAGAAAATAATCTGTCATAGGGAACCCGAAAGGGGCGCTGTGGGGTGCTAACACCTTCCCCACGCGTAACCGACTCCCTTACCCAACTCTGGTTGTAATGGCCAAAGTTGATTTGTAAAATCAATTGCCTTATCCCTTTTTCCAATGTTTTGAGTAAAACATTGGTGGCGACTCCACGAACCCCTCCTTTTTGCGAAAACCACTAATCCATGGAGGGTCCCGCTTGGGATTAGTATGGATTGGTGAATCATTTAATAAAATTGCTCGTTTGACAAGGTCTCAGTTTGAGAATACGTCATTCTAGCAATCCATATTTTTAAACAATTAAACGAGTCCAACCATCCTTCGCGAATGCCGAAAGCCCGTTTGGGCCGGTGGCGACAGATGGCGACTCCACTGGGGAAGCCTCGAGAGTCAGTCCCATTTAGTGACAGATTATTTTTAACAAATAATAGTTAAAAATTACTTCATTACCCCTTGCTTGTATGATAACATGCTTTATATATTTGGCTTTAAATAACTGTTGATTGTTTAAATTTCCGCAATTGTTTGAAATAAAAATTGCACACAAACCTTTGCACACAACAGTTCCCTCTATACCCGGGGGCATGAGTGGTAATCCATAGGGAGTGGATGTTAGTACGGCCGGTTGAATGGGTCTATAGGAGCCTACGAGACCGTTGTCGGAAAAACATCACTCAAGGTGATAACCATGAACTTGAGTCCGACAGTGCGTTGGAGCTTTCCATCGACTTACGACGAGAGGAATTGGGTCCCTATAATGGGGGCACCTTGGGGGCCTTTGACCAAGTGAGAACAGTTAGATCCTCCTTGAAAATGCACTTTTCTGCAGGAGACCCCTACCTCGTGATTCGCTCGTGACTGTTCGTGGATGAGTGAATTGTGTGTGCATTTTTATGTGACATTGTATGAGCATACATTGCACCTTTTAAACATACAACATTCTTTTTAAATAAAAAAAAATAATAAATAGGAATAAGGATCTTCTAAGTACATGGTGTTAACATCTACCTTCATTGCATTCATATAGGTAGTTTCCCTTTTCACCCAAAAAATATAAAAAGATACAAAATATTCAAAAGAAAAATATGTATTTACCCAAACCAAGCAATATCATGCATCATCTTAGGAAAATCCTAAAAACATGATAATGCTTAGTTCAATAAACACAATGCATGCATATTCAACATCATCATCTCATGCATATAGATCATGGAGGGATCTAGGATTCATTTCATACATCCCTCCTAGTAATTCAGTAATAAACATAAATAAAAAGAAAGGATTAAATCGATGCGTATGTTCAAAAATGGATCGCACGCCGTTCGTCATCAAGTGTAAGCCAACAACCGCGCCAAGCGAGCGCACATCAACTCCGTTGTTGGTAATCAAGACGAATAAAGGGGAAGGTCCGACACCATTAAGGATCACCGCTCCAAGACCTTTCCCTTACGAATCAAATAAGGCTGTGCCGTGGATATACGACATCCACTCTTCTGCCGACAGCGATATCTCCAACATCGCTGGACTTGGGGGCATGACTAGGAGTGGCAGGATCTACACTCCCGAAGATCTGCACGATAAAGCCCCCAAGAATAAAGAAAAAGAAGAAAAGAAAACCGAGGAAAAAGAATCCGAGGAGGAGACAGATAAGCTGTTAAAATATATCCGACAGAGCGAGTACTCCATCGTGGATCAACTTCATAAGACGCCAGCAAAGATTACTCTGTTGTCGTTGATCCTATGCTCCGAACCGCATCGACAAGATCTGTTGAAAGTCTTGAACGAGGCATACGTGTCGCACACTATCTCCCAAGACGAGTTTGAGGGGATTGTTAGTCACATCAAGGCTAATGATCACCTCACCTTCATCGATGAAGAAATCCCCGCAGAGGGATCAAACCACAACAAGCCCTTGCACATCTCTATAAAGTGCAAGGAGTATCACATCGCTAAAAGTCTTGGTAGATAATGGATCTTCCTTAAACGTAATACCAAAAAGAACGCTCAAGCAATTGGCAATCAAGGGAGTCCAAATGCGCCCGAGCAACATGATCGTTCGAGCCTTCGATGGTTCTAAAAGAGAAGTGGTGGGAGAGATCAATTTTCCAATCCAAATTGGACCCACTATCTTCAACGTCGAATTCCAAGTGATGGATATTACTCCTGCATACAGCTGTCTCCTCGGCCGACCTTGGATTCATGATGCAAAAGCTGTACCCTCTACGCTCCACCAGAAAGTCAAATCCATTGTGGGTGACAAGCTGGTGACTGTACAAAATGAAGATGATATACTCATCAATAAGCCATCCGCCATACTCTATGTGGATGCAGCGGAGGAAGCTTTAGAAACCGCCTTCCAAGCATTGGAAATCGCCAATGTCGAAACGTTTCCCCGAGAAATGAAGAAGGTAGCCTCCATGCTCACCAAGAACGGATACTTGCCAGGACAAGGATTAGGCAAGGACTCCCAAGGAATCCCGGAGCTACCCATTATCAAGGATAATCCGGGGAAACAAGGGTTAGGATACAACCCTGTTAAAGATCAAAGAACGAAGAGGAATCAAGATCCTTCTCGACGTTCTTTAAACCAGATCTTTAGGAAGGCTGGTTCACAAACGTCAAGGCCAGCTGTCGTCATCAGGTGTCCTTTTCCTTCTAATAAGGATGTGTAAATCCAGTGACTATTAGAGATCACTCCTCGGGGACAGCCCGACCCCCGAGCCTCGATAGGGCACATGTTTCCACTATGATTATAATAAAATCATTCTTCATTAATTCTTTATTGCTTCTTTTCTTGCTTGCAAATTCTAGACCGCATTATTTAACCCTGTTTGAATAAGCATAAATGAGGTTAAAATCATCTTGATAACAATAAACCCACATCATTTTTATGTGGAAATATGCATGACAGCTTGGAGCACCTTTTCTTGGCCTCAATAAGTGCCATCATGGATAAAGAAATCCTAAAGAGCAAAAGACCCGCTAGGAATCCCATAAAAGGGTGACCTAGGCAAAAGTTAGGGTTACAAAATAAGACCAAAAGACCCGCTAGGAACCCCACAAAAGGGTGACCTAGGCAAAAATTAGGGTTACAAAATAATGAATAAAAACAAAAGCCCGCTAAAACACCACAAATGGGTGTTTTAGGCAAAAATAAGAGCCATCAAAAAAGGAAAAAACAGAATAAATCCATGATGGTACCATCAATTGAATTCAACAAGGGGCTCAAGAAAAGCTATCCAAGTTGTCAAAACACAATCATTAATAACAAAGATGTGCTTAACTTCATAAGTGTTTAATCAAACAAGCCTAAACACAATAAGCCTACCAATGGCTAGCCATTCTTACAAAATCCATTTTTCAAAAATAAAACAATCCCCTCTAAAACACAAACTTTTGAAAATATATCTTTTCCTTCTTTTCTCTCTTGTCCCAACGATTTTTGAATAATCTAGTGGAAACATGGAGATATAGTGGTCAATAGGAGGGTTGACACATCTTCTAAAGGAAGGGAAGGATTATTTGGTTGATGACACCAAATCCCAAAATCAAATACGCATCATTCCTTGGTTACAGAAATCGGCAGAGCACAGCTCGTCTAGAGGAATGGCAAAAATCCAAACACAAAAACGCATCGGTTAATTCTTTTGAAAAAAGAATCAAATAGAATTAGGTGCATCATACTGCATACAGGCATACAGATGATAGGTGTACTGGAAGATCACTTATTCTCTGTTTATCTTCAAAAAAAAAAAAAAAAAAAAAAAAAAAAAAAATGAAAATCAATGCGCCCGTATTGAGTTTAATACGGGCGTATCAAGGTGAACGTTGAAGCAACGTTTCGTATTCAATACGACGTATTAAACACAATACGGGCGTATTGATGCTCAATACGGCCGTATTCCATTCAATACGGGCCGTATTGATTGCCACATTTGTACAATAACGGTAAAGCCAATACGGCCGTATTATATTCAATACGGCCGTACTGGCGAAAACTTCTCTATAAAATAAGCCTCCCCCCTCTCATTTTTGCATACCAATCTTCATTCTCTGCATATCTTGTTTGTGAGTGCACCCTAGACAGCTTCTCAGAAATGGCAGAGTCATCCCGAAAAAGACAGAGAGCCCCAGCTCGACGTGAGATGACGGATCGACACAGGCAACGGCTGGAGCTCATAGAGACATTCAACTTCGAGCCGTCAAGGGTGCTCGACTTTGACCTTCTCCGAGCAGTGGGCTTGGAGGATGATGTCAGGGGTTACTTCGGCAACATAGGATGGGGATTTCTCCTTGATTCCCCTTCTCAGCTGTACTTGACAGCCACGAAGGAGTTCCTGGCCTCCGTCGGTATTACTGAGTCGACGAACAGTTATGGGGAAGATGTCTGCTCGGTTGACTTCTGGATGAATCAGGGGTACCGCTCCTTGACTTTGGACGAGTTCAATGTCCAGGCAGGATTTTTCAGCCGCACTGATCAGCTGGAATTTCGTGATGCCATATGCGAGTGGCCTGATCAGTGGACTCCGGTTGACATGTGGAGATTGCTCACTGGCCGAGAAGATTACCATTCAGGGGTAAAGGGCTCCCGGCTTCCGACCGCTCTTCGGATCTGCCACAAGATCCTTACCAGTACTATCCATGGCAGGTCCAAGAGCCCCGAGTCGATTACTCGTCCGGACCTGCTGGCATTATATTGCATGGCCACCGGACGGAAGGCCAACCCTGGATATTTCTTCCTCGAGCATGTGAAGAAGCTGGGGGCACGAGAGGGAGGAGAATCTAGACAGGGGTATATCTTGGTCGCCCCACTCCTTTCACAGCTGGCGGAGACATGGGGATGCCCCGATGGCGAAGAGCCAAGGGCCCTGGCGCCAAAGCTGATCGGTGCTACCACTTTGATTAGCATGAGGATCATTACTAGGTCAGCTGGAGGGTTTGTACGAGTAGATGGCCCCGATGCCTATGCCGACATCCTCAATGACCTTGACTTTGAGGGCGATGGCAGTCCACAGCCAGAGACCGGCACCTCGCAGTCGGATAGGGCCTACTTTGATGCCCGCTTTGACGCTCTACAGCAAAGCATCGATACTCGATTCGATGCTTTTCAGCATAGCATCGGCACATGGCAGCAGAGTACAGATGCTCGACTAGATACCTTGGTGCAGGGGTTTGACAACCTCTCCGTCTGGATGCATCGTCGCTTCCCGGACCCGCCACAGGACCCGCCGGCAGAGGAGTGAAGACCGGCTTCTGTTTTCTTGCTTTTTAATGCATTAGTTTGGTTGGGCTTAGCCCCATTTCTCAAATTTTCCTTGTACAAATTCATTTTTAGTAATGAAATTTGCCACTTTTGAATTCAAAATTCTCTAGCACTTTTAAATTCTGTACAGCAAAAGCCAAAAACATAAAAAGGCAAAATACAGAAAAAGCCAAATCAGAAGAAAAGGCAAAATACAGAAAAAGCCGAAAATGAAAAAAGGCAAGGATATAGAAAATCCAACAAACAGTTTGAACCGAATAACTAAGCCTGGAGAGGCTTACCAAAATAATACTCCACATCCTCCACAGTATGCAGAATAACTGAGCCTGGAGAGGCTCGCAGAAATAATACTCCCCAGAAGGAACCTCAGCTCAAGCTCACGGGAAAATCCCCAGCGAGAGCTATCAAAGCAAGATCGACGCAATCCCCAATGGAAGTGCGATCATCCAAACAGTATATACAAGTCAAAGGACTAAAACTTCCTCAGTGAAGATAGCTCTCCAGCTCAAGCGTTGAGTGAGGCTAAGCCTGCAGAGGCTTCCTAAATAATACTCTGGGATACATAAGATCCCTAAATCCCCAGTCGCCTACTCAGAGGCACCCCTTCAAGAAAAATCACAAAAAGATCAATAACCATTCCCCAAGAGGAATCCGGCACTCAGCCGAACACTGAACATCAAGATAACTCGCCTACTCAGAGGCACTCTTCCAAAAAAAAAAAAAGGAAAAAATATATATCAATAAATATTCCCCAAACGGGATGTGGCATCCAGCCAAGCACCAAACATCAAGATCATTTGCCTAACAGAAGAGGCCAGTCAAGAAATGAATGACAAAATCCCCAGCGGATAAACAGCCTACACAGAGGCTACAAAAATCAGAAAATCCAAAAGAGATACCCGAATAAGGACAACCGGGATACTCCACCAACGTCAAAAGGACGTCAGCCAAACATAAGGCATCGCTCAACTCAGAGAGAAAGAGCATCTGTGTCTATACCCCAAGGAGTCAGAAATTCCCCCAAGGGTACCAACAATGCAATGCAAGTTGGGGCACAGGAACCTGTGAATGACTGCACATCCCCTAGACGGATCCCTGCGTTATCCAGCCCTCAGCGGCACAAAATCAGAAAAAACTGTCGAAGCAGCATAGTGGACTGTGGAGACAAATATCATCTCAAATCCCTGGAGAGGGCAAACTCAGCTGCCGGTGTTAAGACGCAGTCCCTGGAGAGGGTAAACTCACCTGCCGATGTTAAGACGCAGACCCTGGAGAGGGCAAACTCAACTGCCAAATGTTAAGCGGCAGAGCCTGGAGAGGCGGTACTCAATCATCAGGGTGATGTTAACACACTGGTGTCTAGCTTCCAGCTCGGGCGTCGAGTGAGGCTAGGTCTGGAGAGACGGTACTCAACCATCAGCGTCATCAGAGGTGCGTTGGTGTCCAACTTCCGGCTCGGGCGGCGAGTGAGGTTGGGCCTGAAGAGGCAATACTTAATCATCAGTGTGACGTTAACACATTGGTGTCTAGCTTCCGGCTCGGGCGTCGAGTGAGGCTAGGTCTGGAGAGACGGTACTCAACCATCAGCGTCATCAGAGGTGCGTTGGTGTCCAACTTCCGGCTCGGGCGGCGAGTGAGGTTGGGCCTGAAGAGGCAATACTTAATCATCAGTGTGATGTTAACACATTGGTGTCTAGCTTCCGGCTCGGGCGTCGAGTGAGGCTAGGTCTGGAGAGACGGTACTCAACCATCAGCGTCATCAGAGGTGCGTTGGTGTTCAACTTCCGGCTCGGGCGTCGAGTGATGTTGACCCTGGAGAGGGTAAACTCAGCTACCGAGGATGTCAGAAAGCGCCGAGGTATGCACCCACCTGGAGAGGCTACTCAACAATTTTCCACCGGAAGACACTACAAGTCAGAAGGTTGGCGTATTACCCGGACAATTGGGTCAACTCCTTTACTTGTCAGCCGGTACACCAAAAGACCGTTTGACTAAGTAAAGGGGGGGCAGCTGTAGACCCCTAAAATTGTCCGGGTCGGAAATAAAGCTTGAAGACTCTCGAAGACTGAAGGAAGATCAGCCAGAAGGACTCCTGGAAGGCCCTAGGAGGGTTCTCTGTAGGTCTAGAGGTCTTAGAATAGCCCAAAATAAGGAAGTGGAGGGAATGAAGCCCAATACGGCCGTACTGAACTTAATACGGCCGTATTGAAGCTTCAATACGGCCGCAGTGAACTCAATACGGCGTATTGAAGTTTCTGAAACTTCAATACGGCCGTACTGAAACCAATACGGCCGTATTGAAGCTTCAATACAGCCGTATTGAACTCAATACGGCCGCATTGAAATTTCTGAATTTCAATACGGCCGTATTGAACTCAATACGGCCGTATTGAAGTTCAAAAATTTCAATACGGCCGTATTGCTTCTGTAGGCCGTATTGCGCCTATTCCCTATAAATATGACGTCAATTGGACGTCATTCCACACTTTTTCAGATAGTTTTAACCCTCTCCTTGAGTATTCTGGGGTTTTTGAGCAGTGTTCTGCCCTAGAAATCACTCGGAGAGTTGATCCGACAAAGTTCTTGAGCCCCGAGCCATTTTGCTTGAGGATCGAACCTAGTCGAAGGGAAATCCTCCGGATTTCCATAGTTAAAAGTTTTTAGGAAGGAGCGAGCGAGCTTGTAGAGCGAGGGAACGCCAAAAAGCTTCCCAGTTTCACTCAATATATAAAAGCACGCTTCAAGAGGTTTCTTCTTAAATCCTTCCTTTTACTGCTTTCTGTGTGCATATTTAAACTGTCATCATGTAGATAGTTAATTTATAATTGCTTAGAATAAATAGGGGTAATTTAGTAATTTTACGCTGTTATTTTAGAAAATAATCTGTCATAGGGAACCCGAAAGGGGCGCTGTGGGGTGCTAACACCTTCCCCACGCGTAACCGACTCCCTTACCCAACTCTGGTTGTAATGGCCAAAGTTGATTTGTAAAATCAATTGCCTTATCCCTTTTTCCAATGTTTTGAGTAAAACATTGGTGGCGACTCCACGAACCCCTCCTTTTTGCGAAAACCACTAATCCATGGAGGGTCCCGCTTGGGATTAGTATGGATTGGTGAATCATTTAATAAAATTGCTCGTTTGACAAGGTCTCAGTTTGAGAATACGTCATTCTAGCAATCCATATTTTTAAACAATTAAACGAGTCCAACCATCCTTCGCGAATGCCGAAAGCCCGTTTGGGCCGGTGGCGACAGCCCCAAGCACAAAATCAATTTGATGTTCTATACCCCTAAAAGGAGGAAGGCTTTTTGGACCTTCACTAGGGAATATATCATCAAATTTTTTTAATAAATGAGAAACTTGAGGAGGTAAAGAACTAAGTCCAATGTTTAAATTATGACACTGAAGCACACTTTTACAAAGAAGAAGGTAAGAAGGCTTTTCAACAATTAAGGTTTGTTTTAAAGTTTCTTGTTGAACTTCTTCTAAAGATTTCTCTTCCTTCTTCTTTGAAGACTTATGCTTCTTTTCCTTTTTTTAATCAAGTTTTTTTTTTCTTCTTCTCTTTTCAATTTCATTTGTACTTGATCCTCTATCACTTGTGAAGGAGACAAAGGATGAAGTACAAATTTCTTTTCTTTGTGGGTGAAAGTGATTTCATTGGTAAGGCCATTATGCATGGTTTTCTTATCAAATTGCCATGGCCTTCCCAACAAAATATGGCAAGCTTCCATGGGAACTATGTCACAAACCACTTGATCTTCATAGTTACCAATAGAAAACTTGACTTTCACTTGCTTGTCAACAACAATATCCCCATCTTCATTAAGCCAATGAAGTTGATATGGTTTCGGATGGGGAATAGGAATAAGATTAAGCTTCTCAACCAACCTTGTGCTACAACAGTTGCAACAAGACCCACTATCCACAATAAGAGAACAAGCATTATCAAAAATTTTACACCTTGTGTGAAAAATGTTCTCTCTCTGTGAAAGGTGAGATTCATGAGGTTGGCTTCCTAGAAGCCTTCTAATCATAAGAAGTTGACCATCATAAGGATATGCACTTTCAACTTGATGGTCTTCTTCACTTGATTCACTATCACTAGAAGTAGTGGAACTAGTTTCATCAACACTACTATAAATGTCTTGTCCTCTTAAAATCATTACCTTTTTAGTTGGACATTGAGAAGCTATATGGCCTCTCCCAAGACACTTAAAGCATTTGATGTCACTAGTTTTACTACTAGAAGTGACAATATTTTTATTTTTATCTTTTTCACCTTCTTTTTCTTTTTCAAATCCCTTGCCAAGTTTCTTAGAAGAGTCAAATTGACCCTCCCTCTTGTAGTCCTTCTTAACATAAGAGCTAGATTGAGTTTTTCCTTTAAAAGAGCTTTTTCTCAAATTTTGTTGTTCCACCCTTATACAAAGTTGGACCAGATCATCAAGGTCCCTATAAGGGAGTAGCTCAACCTTATCTCTTATGTCAAAATTAAGACCACTTAAAAACCTAGCAATGGTCAACCTTTCCTCTTCCCTTATACCAGCCCTCATGAGATACAACTCCATCTTTTGTCTATATTCCTCAACACTCATACTCTTTTGTTGGAGTCTTTGGAGCTTATCCATAAGCTCCCTACTATAATAGGAAGGTATGTGCCTTCTTCTCATAGCACTCCTCAATTCATTCCAATAAGTGATGGGAGGATCATTATGAAGTCTTCTCTCTCTTTCCAAGGATGTCCACCAATACATGGCTTGTCCTTGAAAAGCTAGGGTGGCCAAAGGAACCTTTCTTTCCTCACCTACTTGATGACAAGTGAAGATTTGCTCCACTTTCATCTCCCAATCTAAGTAGGCGTCCACATTTTCTTTACCATGAAAGTAAGGGAGATCAACCCTTGATTCCCTCACTTTGTGTTCTTTAATGACTCTCCTAGGTGTTGGTTGGTAGTATGCATCCAAATTCAAACTACCATCATTTTCTTGACTTTGAGAATCATGGGAGCTCTTGGTTGAGCTCCTAGAAGAACCTTTTGGACTTTTATTTTTATTTAATCTTTTCAAAAGTTTTTCTTCTCGTTGCTTAATCATTTGAATCTCTTGTTCTAAAGCCATGATTTGTACTTCTTTTTCAAGTTTTTCTTTTTGTTTTTGAAGTACTTCATCTTGCTTCCAAAGTTTTAGTGCTTCAACCTCCTTTACAATTCTTTTAAAACTTTTAGGAGATTGAAAGTCACTACTACTTTGAGAATGTTGACTCATGATTAAGTAATAAGAGTTTATATGCTATGCAAAAAGGTATAAATATTTTTGAGATTTTCTAGGAATGAAAATAGCACTTGGAAGTCTAAGTGTACAAGTTGCACTATCAAGGGAGGTGAGCTACAAAGAGCCACTTAATAACCAAGCCTTTTCAAGTGGAAATCACTAAACTCCTTTGTGGTACTTTCAATTCGCCAAAATTTTTCACAAAATTTTTGAATGCTTTTTCACAATTTGTTTGTATTTAAGACTAAACTAAACGTGAACAATCAAATCTACACAAGTCTAGACGAAATTAAGCAACTAAGTAAACACAATTATAGACAAGAAACTTTAAAGGAAGCAAAAACAAGTAGCTAGTCGGATAACCCTAAGTGGAAGCTTGAAACATATGAAATTTCCGAGCCACTTCCACTAGTACTACACGTGAGAAGGCTATCAAGGGTTAGATATACCTGACCAGCTTCTTAATACTCCCTCCAAGCTTTACAAATTGGTTTAAAATACAAAAGATTTGGCAAAAATGTAAACTAGCCTAGGAAAACAATAAAGTGGCGGCTTTGGCAACCAATTAGTGACGGATTGTTGTCCAAATTTTCCAACACTTAATCAAGTGTTTAATCCGCCACTAATCCTTCAAAATAATGCTCCTGGACCTGCAAAAGAAACACAACAAAGAGGTTAATGTGGCTGCCTCACAAGGTGAAGGGATTGGTCACTCAAGTGAAGGAAGTTTAGGAGAAATTTTGGTCACTAATTTAGGTCAAATTTTTAGGTCTTAGTGTCCAAACTTTTCCTACTCTTTGTTGAGCAATGCTTGATCCTTGAACAAGGATTTGAGGCCACTTCCAGCACAAGGAATTTAAAGAAAGAAAACAAGACAAGCAACAAAAGCACAATTTAAAAAGCTTATACCAAAAACAAGAGTAATAGGTGTATATGACAAGACACAAAGAGGTTCAACAAATAAAACTGAAAATTAAGACTCCAAATAAATCTAGCACTCAGTTAGGAATGTTCCTAGATAGGTACTAGATTAGATGAACAAAACAAAAAAAATTTGAAATCAATTGGATAAGTATAGCACAAGTAGTAGCAAAAACAATAACAAGGAATCAAGTGGATTTTTCAGCTTGTACACCTCTCGGCTTTTTCTTTATAAATTTTTTTCTCTATTTTTTTTTTAATTATTTCTTTTTCCAGTATCAAATTAAGAGTCCAGAGAGTATATTTGCCTTTTGTTTCAAATTTTTCAATGATTCCAAGCTATAGAAACCGAGAATACAAATCAGCCAAAAATTAGGTCAAATTTCAAGTGAAAATGAGAAACTAGTGCACTAATCTTTAGGTTTTGGTTTGGATTCCTTTTGAACTCTTTTCTTTGGAGCTTTTAGGTCTTTAGGCTCTGTTTTGAACTCTGTTTTCTAGCTTCTTAACTCACTTTTTTTTTTTAAATTTGAATCCACAAAAAGAGTGCACTAGAATTAGGAATACACTTGAAATTTTGAGTCACAAAATTTTTTTAGAAGATTTTTCAATGGAATGTGATTTGAAAACTTAAGAACACAATAGAAACCTAACTCTAAAGAAACTTACTAGAACTAATAGCAAGTTATGAACACAATAAGGCAAAAGAAAAAGCACATATAGGTAGCTAAAAGAGAAGCAAAACCGAGAACACAAATTGATGAACAAGACACAAAAGAAAATTAGTTCAACATGCTATTCAAGGAATTTTAAGACATATAAAGACTACACAAACACACTAAGACAAAACATGGATTAAAAACCAAAATCTAAATGCAATGTATGCAGTCCAATCACGGACACATATTAGGAATGGAGAGACTCAACATTAAAATCAAAAACAAGCACAAGCTAATAGGTCCTAACAAGTTGATTGAAGGAGAAAATCAAAAATCAATCAACCAATGGATCTATGGAACAAAATATGATATAAAGCATATAGATCCGAATAGAAACTCAAAGAAGACAATGAGAACACAATGAACACAAAAACAAACGGACCAAAACTCAAGAACACTTATCTCCTTGAAGACCTTGCTCTTGATACCAAAAATGATGGAGAAGACTAGGAGAAGTGGACGTTGCTCTCCTCCTTGAATTCGCCAATGCTAGGATCTTCTTCAAAGAGATTGGATTCCACTAAGATGTACACTTGAGGAAGAATGATTCTCGGACTTGAGGTTCCTAAGCTATGGAGGGAAGTATCCAAGCTCAAGAAACAATGAACTACTCACTTCAAAGAGAAGGAAAGAATGGAACTCTCCTAGGGTTTTGAGGTGAGAAGCTAGAAGACTTTGAGGTAGAAACTCGGCCAATGGCTCTCAAATTTCAATATGAATCAAAGTGAATACAAATTGTTTTAGGAGGGATCATATAGGTCACCGAATTTTGGGAAGCCACTTGGCGCCACATGATAGGTCACATGTTGGTGCCAAGGTTTGAATTCAAATTCAAATTTGAATTCAAACCTTGTGTCACATGTGCATAACCTGTCATGTGTAGCTAAATGCAAATTAAGTTGAATTTAGTATGTATTTAGGGTTGCATTTCGGTGTCACACTTGTGAAGCCAAGGTGGTGCCAAAAGTGTGACCTAAATGCAACTTAAATCCATCCTAAATTTAACCTAATTTGTCCTAACTCAAATGAACTACTAATCCTCCTTAAACCCTAATCTAATGACCAAAATACAATGGTCTAGTGAATACAATGAATAGGAAAAAATACAAGAAGGAGAATGAGCCCAATATTGGGTATCAAAAGCCCAAAGCCCAAGAAGCCCAAAATTAAGCCCAATACACCTAAACCCTAATCTATGGTCAAAATACAAGACCAACAACAAAGTAAATTCCTATGCTAAGAAAATACATTCAAACATGGTGTTCATTCAATCATAGTCCAAGTGAGAAGCACCCTAGGCCCACCAAGCCCATTGGGCCCACTAAGCTCTGAAGCAGTCAAATCTTCAAGTAACCTCCTGGCCATTGCTCTAGTGGTTGGGCCTTTAGCCCATGCTCTTCCATCATTTTCCAAAGGCAAGAAAAGACGTAGACATTTCGTCCGGGTCTTCTCTTCGTCTCTTTAGTTCTTCTGCGATGTTTCCCTTGTGATAATATGTTCCTTTATTTGTAGCTTCTTTGACTCTAAGGTTAGGTAACCCTCTTCAATCTTGTACTAGTTTTGGGGATCTAGTAACCCTTTCACTTAGGTCAGGTAACCCACTTTGTACTAGTTTTGGGGATCTAGCAACCCTTTCACTAAGGTCAGGTAACCCTCTTTTTTGTTGAAGTAGTTTCGTAGCTCAGCCTCTCCAAGCTGGATTGATATTTTAAGGCTTCAGCCGGCCTCCTCTAAGGTCAGGTAACCCACTTTGTCGTTGAAGTAGTTTTGTAGCTCAGCCTCTCCAAGCTGGACTGATATTTTAAGGCTTCAGCCGGCCTTTTCTAAGGTCAGGTAACCCACTTTGTTGTTGAAGTAGTTTCGTAGCTCAGCCTCTCCAAGCTGGACTGATATTTTAAGGCTTCAGCCGACCTCCTCTAAGGTCAGGTAACCCACTTTGCTGTTGAAGTAGTTTCGTAGCTCAACCTCTCCAAGCTGGACTGATATTTTAAGGCTTCAGCCGGCCTCCTCTAAGGTCAGGTAACCCACTTTGTTGTTGAAGTAGTTTTGTAGCTCAGCCTCTCCAAGCTGGACTGATATTTTAAGGCTTCAGTCGGCCTCCTCTAAGGTCAGGTAACCCACTTTGTTCTTGTACTTGATGTCTTCTTGTTGGTGTTGTAGGATGAAAGACTGCCCCTAGGTGGATGGGCAGGAGATGTTTGATGTGCCCCTGTGTTGGTGGGCAGAGAAGTGGATGATTGACAGGGATTCCAATGTTGCCCCTGCCACTTGAGTATTCTGATGCCTCTCCAGGCGCCTTCTTGTTGTAGGTTTTTTTTCTCCTTCATTTCTTTGTTTAGCTTCGATTTTTTCACATTTGAAACTTGCCTTTTTCTGCTATTTTTTAAATGCTTCGGCTTTTTCAACATGTACGAAACTTGCCTTATTTTTCTATGATTGGTCATTGTAAAGGATTTACTTGACCCTGTCTGATCTCTGTTGTGAGGGAAGAGTTTTGCCCCTTCACACGTGGCTCCCTTCTTGATTTCTTTCTTTAGAGATTTTATTCATGATGCATGCATGGATTGTAAATGTTTGCAGCCTACTGTCCTTTTGGATAATTCCCCTTTTGATGTGAAAAGTTATTTAATTCGAGTGCGCGCTTTTATGTATGCTATACATATGCATTTAAGCTTTTTAGAAATCTATTGGTATCAGGTGGCTTCCCTTTACCCTCGTTTTTTTTTTAGATTGAAGATTCGCACATGACTTTTGCTTACTTTAGAGACCCGTATAGGATTGCCTCATTTATTTAACTATTTTTTTTACTGGGTTGTTTTGATTTTTCTCTTTAATACCAAAACACGTCATTTAAAGATAAAGGTTGGAAGAACTGAGAAGAATGATATTTTATTGCAAATCAAAAAATTTCAAGGAGGGCTACAAGAGGAGGTTTGAAAACAACTGACTGAGGTTGGTCGGTGTCTGGGCTTGAGCAATCATGACTTTAAGAAACGAAACTTGGCATCCTCCTAGTCGTCTGATGATGGAATCATGCCTAGGAAGGCAAGAGGTGACATATTGAAGGAGCCAAGAGGAGTTGGCTAGACATGAAGGTTTGGGCCAGTCAGGGCCCAATGGGCTGATGGGCCTGGGAAGTCCCAAGTTGAACTTTTCATGGGCCATATTTTGTTATAGCTATTTTCATATGTTTTGTATACATCATGTTAGTATAGGTATCATATATTTTGGTCTTGTATTTTGGACCACATAGAGTAGCATTTTAGGTTTTAGGCTTGTTGGGCCTAGTTTTGGGCTTCATGGGCCTTTGGGCTTTTGGTACCCAATATTGGGCTCATTTTCATTCTTGTAATTTTTCCTTTCCATTGTAATTGTTGGACCAATGTATTTAGGTCATTAGAATAGGAAAATACAAGGAATACTAAAGTAGGCTAATTAGGTTAAACTAGGTTTAATTTGGAAGCCATTTAAGTTACATTTGAGTCACATGTTTTGCACCATTGGTGGCTGAACATGTGACACTCAAATTAACCCTAAATGACTCTCAAATCAGACCTAGATGCACATTAGGTACCTAAAATTTCGGAGTAACACATGGGAGCCAAAATTTGAATTCAAATTTCAAATTTGAATTCAAATTTTGGGCGCCACATGTCACCTTTGAGTTAGGCGCCCAAAAATGTGCAAAACCGGTTGCTACTTAAGCTATTCCTTCACCTATTGTATTCACTTTTGAGAATAATGAAATTTGAGAGCTTATTCAGCCAAATTTCGTTCAAGAGTCACCATGAGAGAGAGCTACACTTTTAAGAACCCTATTAGGTTTCCTCCTCTTTGAAGTGAGCTTTCCCTTGCACCTTAAGCTTGGATGCTTCCATCCAAGGCTTAAGCCTCTTCCAATCCGTGAATCATCCTCCATCTAGTGTTCATCATTGTGGTTTCCATCTCCTTGAAGAAGATCCGAGCTAGAGAGAAGATTAGGAGAAGAACACCTATCACTCCTCCTCACCTTCTCCATCATCTGATCAATACCGCTTCAAGTAATTTCTTGACTTCTATAGAAGGTGATAGGGCTTCTAGGTCATCTGTTCGTCTTGCTTTAACGGCTTTTTTTTTTTTTACTAGGTTGTTTTGATTTTTCTCTTTAATACCAAAACACGTCATTTAAAGATAAAGGTTGGAAGAACTGAGAAGAATGATATTTTATTGCAAATCAAAAAATTTCAAGGAGGGTTACAAGAGGAGGTTTGAAAACAACTGACTGAGGTTGGTCGGTGTCTGGGCTTGAGCAATCATGGCTTTAAGAAACGAAGCTTGGCATCCTCCTAGTCGTTTGATCAATACCGCTTCAAGTAATTTCTTGACTTCTATAGAAGGTGATGGGGCTTCTAGGTCGTCTGTTCGTCTTGCTTGAACGACTTTTTTTTTTTTGCTTAAGCATAAAACTTCTTAACGGCATCAAAGTTTACTGGGTAAGCGAGTTCTTCACCATCCATGTGAGTGAGGATCAATGCTTCTCCAGAAAAGGCTCGCTTGACCACGTATGGGCCTTCATAATTTGGTGCCCATTTCCCTATCTTATCCTTCTGTGCTGGTAGAAGTTTCTTGAGTACTAGATCCCCCTCTTCAAATGGTCGTTGTTGGACTCTCTTGTCGAAGGCTCTCTTGATTCTCCTTTGATATGTTTGCCCGTGACAAATGGCGTCTAACCTTTTCTCTTCTATGAGATTTAATTGGTCAAATCTGGTTTGAACCCATTCTGTTTCTGGGAGCTTTGCCTCCGTGAGTAATCTCAAAGAAGGAATTTCCACTTCAAAAGGCAAGACTGCCTCCATCCCGTATACTAAGAAAAAAGGGGTGGCGCCCATCGATGTGCGAACGGATGTTCTGTACCCATGCAATGCGTAAGGTAGCATCTCATGCCAATCTTTATATGTAACGACCATTTTTTGAACGATCTTCTTGATATTCTTGTTGGCTGCCTCAACTGTCCCATTCATTTTTGGCCTATAAGGGGAGAAGTTATGATGTTGAATCTTGAAAGAGTCACATAATTCAGTCATCATCTTGTTGTTGAGGTTGGACCCATTGTCTGTTATAATTTTGTCAGGTATTCCATAACGACATATTATGTTTTTCTGACGAAATTGACTACCACTTTACGGGTTACATGTGCGTATGACGTGGCTTCAACCCATTTGGCGAAGTAATCAACAGCTACAAGAATGAATCTATGTCCATTTGAGGCCTTGGGTTCAATGGGTCCAATGACATCCATGCCCCACATCGAGAAAGGCCAGGGCGAGGCCATTACGTTAAGCTCACTTGGTGGGACTCGGATATTATCAGTGTATATCTGGCATTTGTGGCACTTCCTAGCATACAAAATGCAATCCTTCTCCATAGTGGACCAAAAGTATCCTGCCCTCATGATCTTTCTGGCCATGACCTTTCCAGCTATATGGGTACCGAAGGTTCCTTCATGGACTTCCTTCATTAACGATCGAGACTCCTTCTGACCAATACATCTTAATAGGATGGAATCAAAACTCTTTTTGTACAGGATGTTCTCATGTAGTACGAATCCGATAGCCCTTCGTCTGATTGTTTTCTTGTCATTGTCAGATGCCCCGACAGGGTATTTCCCTTCTTTGATGTATTGATGGATGTCAAAATACCAAGGATGGTCATCTTCCTTTTCCTCCAGTGTGCAACAATGAGCTTGTGTCTCATGTCGTCTGATTCTGATGACCTGTATTTCACCTCCCTCTTTTATAGCAAACATGGATGATAGTGTGGCCAGCGCATCTGTTAACTGATTCCCCTCTCTCGGGGTATGCTCAAAGTTAATGGATTCAAATTGAGACATCAGATCCTGAATGTATGCTCGATAGGGGATTAATTTGCAGTCCTTTGTTTCCCATTCATCTCGTAGCTGGTATATCACCAAAGCTGAATCGCCGTAGACTTCTAATTTGGTGACTTCGTTATCAAGCGCAGCCTGTAGACCCAATATACAAGCTTCGTATTCAGCCATGTTGTTGGTGCATTCAAAGTCCAACCTTGTCGTCACCGGGATATGTTTTCCTTGGGACGATATCAGTATGGCTCCTATTTCGTGCCCCATTATATTGGAGGCCCCGTCGAAGAACATCGACCAGGATTCATTTTGACTTTGCTTTTTTGGCTCATCCTTCAAGGTCAATATTTCTTCGTCGGGGAACTCCTCCTTGACCATGTGTTCATCCTTGATTGGTCCATTTGCTAAATGATCGGCCAGGACACTACCTTTGATTTCCTTTTGCGAGACATATACAATATCATATTCTGATAGCAAAACCTGTCATCTGGCAATTCTCCCAACCAGAACAGACTTTTCAAGTAGGTACTTGATAGGATCCATTTTGGATATTAACTGGGTGGTATGTCTCAACATGTACTGTCTTAGCCGCTGGGTAGCCCATACCAAGGCGCAACATGTTTTCTCCAAAGAAGAATACCGAGCTTCGTAATCGGTGAACTTCTTGCTCAAGTAATAGATAACTCTTTCTTGATTACCAGTCTTGTTTAACTGTCCTAGCATACATCCCATGGAATCTTCCAAGACCGTGAGGTATAGGATGAGAGGTTCTCCTTCAATAGGAGGCATCAATATTGGTGGATTGATGACACATTGCTTAATCTTATCGAAAGCGATTTGGCATTCCTCATTCCATTCCACGGGTTGATTCTTTCGGAGCAGCTTAAAGATAGGAGCGCATGTGTCAGTCAGTTGAGATATGAAACGAGCTATATAATTCACCCTACCAAGAAATCCCCTGACCTCCTTTTCTCTTCTAGGGGGCGGCATTTCTATTATGGCTCTGCGTTTTAATTTGTACTTACGAAGCCGATTGAACAGTTTTCTTAGGTGGATAAGATGATCATTTTCATCTTTCGACTTAGCAATCATGTCATCTATATACACCTCTACCTCCTTGTGGATCATGTCATGGAATAGGGTTACCATTGCTCTCTGATAGGTTGCCCTTGCATTTCTCAAACCGAAAGGCATCACCCGGTAACAGAAGGTGCCCCAAGGAGTGATGAAAGAAGCCTTCTCTTGATCTTCGATGGCCATCTTGATCTGGTTATATCCCGAATATCCGTCCATAAATGAGAAAATAGTGTTCGTAGATGTGTTGTCTACGAGCACGTCAATGTGTGGTAGTGGGAAGTCGTCTTTGGGACTGGCTCGATTTAGATCTCGATAGTCCACACAAACTTGCATCTTCCCCTTCTTCTTTAGTACAGGCACTATGTTCGCAAGCCATTTAGGATACCGAGATACAACCAAAAACCTAGCATCTAGTTGTTTTTGAACTTCTTCCTTTATTTTGAGGGACCACTCATGTTTAATCCTTCGAAGTTTTTGCTTTACTGGAGGAATCCCGTTTTTTATGGGCAATTTGTGTTCAACGATTTCGCGGTCTAATCCTGGCATGTCATGATAAGACCAAGCGAAGACATCGTCATATTCCTTCAAGAGGTCAATCAATTGATTCCTGACCTCTTTTGCCATCCTCGTGCCGATTGATATTTCCTTTCTATCCTCTTCTTGCCCTAGATTAATCTGCTCAACTTCTTCTTGATAGGGTTGGATTATACGATTCTCTTGGTCCGTCAACCTTTGCATTTCGGGGGATAGATTCTCCTCATGCTCAAGCGATACATCACACGAGTTTAGATTTTGCTCAGCTTCGTTTCCTTCGGCCATGTTCACTAGGTTCTGTATTTAGGTTTATAATTTTAATGCATGGATGGCGAAAAGAAGAAAATAAAGAGAGAAAATAGGATAGACACAACTTCTAAATGACGTATTTTGTTATGAAAGAAAAAATTCATTACAACCCTTTATTGTAGAAACCCCCAACCTTGGGCAGAGTTGTGAGTTAAAAACAGTGAAATAATAAAACTCATGATGAAGAAAACATGAATCCCCAATGGACATCCCTATTCAGGCGGTCTTCCAACAACACCGTTTCACGGGCTTTAATCTTCATGCTTGGGAAGCGGCTGCTTGTCGATACTAGGCGTGTCCGTGTCAAACTTTAACCACCCGGCGTCAATTAGGCCTTGGACTCGAAGCTTTAAGGCCTTACATCGCTCCACAGAATGTCCTAGGGAGCCAGAGTGATAATCACAACGCTCCTCGGGGTTGTACCATGAAGGGAAAGGGGGACTGAATTGCTTCGACGGCGGGAGTCGTACCAGCATGGAAGCCTTTAAGAGTTGAGGTAACCGTGCCGCATAAGTGGTGGTAATTTTATCCACCGTCTTCTCTTTCCATGACTCGATCTGTGTCGCGCCTCGACTCTTTGGAGGGGTGGTGGCTATGGTGACTGCATTGATCCCATCCTCCTTCTTCTTTCCGTAGGACTTCTTGTAGTCATAACTCCCTGGAGCCTTTCCTATTTTACCGCTCTTCAAACCCTGCTCCACCCTTTCACCTATGGTGACTATGTCGGCAAAAAGGGTCGAGGTATTCCCTATCATTTTATCATAATAGGGGCCAGTTAAAGAGTTGATGAACAAGGTCACCATTTCCTTATCAGAAAGCGAGGGCTCTACTTGTGCGGCCAGCTCCCTCCACCTCTGTGCATAAGCTTTGAAAGGTTCATCCCCCTTCTTGCTTAACCCTTGCAAATCAGACCTATCGGGGACAAGATCAATATTGTACTTGTATCGTTGCAAGAAAGCGTCAGCGAGCTGCTTCCATGTCTGGATCCTTCCTCCCTCCAGCTACATGTACCAATTGAGGGCCACATCCGATAAGCTCTCCTGAAAGTAGTGTATCAAGAGCTTCTCGTTGTCCACATGGGCAGCCATCTTTCGGCAATACATTGTCAGATGCATTTTGGGGTAGCTGGATCCTGTATACTTTTGAAAGTCAGGACTTTTGAACTTGGGCGGGAATTGGATATCCTGTACCAAGCACATTTTAGCGACCTCCTGAATGTCAAAGCTATGACCTTCTACCGCTCTTAACCTCTCTTCCAAAGCATTTAGGTGATCCTTGGACGCGTCCCATACGTGACTAGCACTGTAGTCATCATGTTGGAGCTTGCTCATGGTTTCGCACATTCGAGCCATTTGCTCCTTGAGCTGCTTAAGCTCTTCATTCAGCTCGCGGTTCCTTTCCATTAGTGCCTCCATAGCTTGTCTTTTTTGGGTCCTCGTGAGTACGAAGTGTTGAGAAGCCACCTTCGAGGGATAACAATGGATTTCTATTATGCTTGTTTATAGATCTATTGAAGGAGATTACTGACAGGATGACGCTTGCCCTTATGAAGGTAGGTGTCCCTTTTCGTAATATCTTACGACATGATAAAGGTTACACCAAACCTTAGAAGGTCGGTCATCATCGGTGCCCCTTTTCGTAATATTTTACGATATGACAAAGGTTGCACTGATTTTTGTCGAGTATTCCTACCAGTTCTAATATATGTATAGCATATAAACGCCTCATTATATTTTTTGTTTATATTTTTAGACAAAAAAAAGGGATTATGACAAAAGGCAGACGGACTATTTTATTTATTTATTTTTATACAAACAACTATGCAACAATCATATGCTCAAACAATTATACATCCACGAGCGGTATAAATCCATGGTATGTGGTCCCTGTCGAGAAAAGTGCACTATATAGGACGGTTCTAATCTCACTGGTCTTAAGGCCCCCAAGGTGCCCCCATTATAGGGACCCAGTATCTCTGTCGCCGTCACCTAGCAAACTCTAAGGTCTGTCGCAGTATTTTGGCCTAGAGAAACCAGTTATCACCTTGAGTGTGATTTCCGACAAGGCTCGCAGGCTCCAAGGCCAAACTTGGGCCGGTCGTACGTCAACCACTCCCTATGTGTAATACCCCCATGCCCTCGGCTGTAGGGGGAACTGTTGTGTGCAAAGGTTTGTGTACAATTTTTATTCCAAACAAGTGCTGAATTTAAACAGGCAAACAGATATGAAAGCCAAACAAATAAAACAAACAAAATAAAGGGGAAAAATATTTAAATTATTATTTTTTATAATGCTAATTTCATCATTTATATGGGCCTGACCCTCTTAAAACGTCCCCAGTGGAGTCGCCATCTGTCGCAACCCGAATTTTTCCGATCTCGCGACATATGGTTTAGACATCCTTTTTAAAGTCTCGTCAATTAAGGAACGCCCGGACACCAGACTAATCCTTAATTAATGGCTTTGAAAAATGAGTTCATGGAGTCGCCACCAATGTTTTACTCAAAACATTGGATAAAGAAAAGGTTTTTAAAAAATCCAATAATGGCCTTGATAACCAGAATTGGGTTCGGGGGTCGGTTACATGTAGGGAAGGTATTAAGCACCCCTACAACGCCCTTAATTGGTACCCTATGGTAAAATTAGCATTATAAATGATAATAATATAAATATTAAATCCCCTTTTTATTAAGAATTATTTACATGCTTAAAATTTAAATTATACAATTAATCCTAAAATGTCTATATGATTATTTTTTATTATAACAATATTTATTATAGAGAAGAAATAAATAAATAAAGAAGAAGAAGGAGATTAACAGAAATACCTCTTGAATGAGCTCTATTGAATCTTCAAAACAAGAAGATTTTAGGTGCTTTTTGGCAACCTTTCACACTACAATGCCTCACAAAATCTCAAGAAATACAAAAGAGAGGGGATAGAGAAAAAAAGAGAAATTTCGTGCTCTAAGGAGTCTGGACGAAATTTTTGAGTCCTGAGAAATGAGCCCCAGCTGTCTATTTATAGACTTCAGAAAGGGTCCAGAACGTCCCGTTCCAAAATCAGAACGGCCCGTTCTGGACATGGCCGTTGTGTGTAAATTTCGTATACTGGAATGGCCCGTTCTGAAATCGGAACGGCCCGTTCCTGTAGTGAGATTAACACATAATTTCTTAGACTGGAACGACCGTTCCAAATAAGAACTTGTAGGCCATTCTAATAACTTGGAACGGCCCGTTCCAGTTTAGGAACAACCCGTTCCAGTTAAAATTTTTGCCCTCTTTTGAAGATTTTGGAACGGCCCATTCCAATTTCGGAACATCCCGTTCCAAATTAGGGTTTTTGGCTCTTTTAGGACCTTGGAACGGCCCGTTCCAAATTGGGAACGGCCCGTTCCGATTTTGGAACAGCCCGTTCCAATCTTCTAAAATGGGCTTATTTGGGCTTTTGGGCCTTCTAAAGTCTTGTCTTGTTGTTTGCATGCTTCGGGAGCTCCCTCCCTTCATAACAGAGGTCCATTTCCTTGTTTGTATGCCCCCAGACGAAATTGGGTGTCTACAATTGATGGAAGAGCATGGGCTAAAGGCCCAACCACTAGAGTTATGGCCAGGAGGTTACTTGAAGATTTGACTGCTTCAGAGCTTAGTGGGCCCAATGGGCTTGGTGGGCCTAGGGTGCTTCTTACTTGGGATTTGATTGATTGAACACCATGTTTAATTGTATTTTCTTAGTATAGGAATTTACTTTAATGTTGGTCTTGTATTTTGACCATAGATTAGGGTTTAGGTGTCTTGGGCTTAAATTTGGGCTTCTTGGGCTTTGGGCTTTTGATACCCAATATTAGGCTCATTCTTCTTTTTATATTTTTTCCTATTCATTGTATTCATTAGACCAATGTATTTCGGTCATTAGATTAGGGTTATATGAAGAATACATTAATAGGAAAATTAGGCTTCATTTATGCATCATTTAGAAGTAATTTGAGTTGAATTTGAGTCACATGGATGGCATGGTGTGGTTCCGGCCATGTGAGCTTCAAATGCAACTCAAATCACTTCTAAATGACTCCTAAATGAGGGTAGCATCTGAATTAGTCATGTTGGAAGCCAAAGTTTGAATTTCAAATTCAAATTTGAAATTCAAACTTGGCGCCAATTTGATTGGTTTGAAATTGCCGCCCAAAGTTAACCTAGTTTCTTCCTATAAGTGTATCTTTTCCCACCTATTGTAGACACTTTTGAATATATGAGATTCTGAATTTACTTCAGCCATTTCGAAAGTCACCGAAATCCCAAGAGAGAGCTATAGAGAGTGCCTTCATAGTTTCTTAGGAAAAACCTAGTTTCCTTCACTTTGAAGTGTGCAATCCCTTGAGGCTTGAGCTTGGATACTTCCCTCTAAGGCTTTGGCCTTCCATCCGAGAGTTCTTCTTCTCCTAAGGTGTTGATACAATCGGTTTATCTCCATTGAAGTTGATCCGAACTTAGAAGGAGCTTTGGAGGAGTTACAAATCTTCACTTCTCCTACTCTTTCCATCAATTTTGGTATCAAGAGCAAGGTTCTTCAAGGAGATAAGTTGTCTCAACTTTTGTGTGTCCGTGTCTTGTTTTCTTGGTGATTCTTTTTGTCTTCTTTGAGTTTCTATTCGGATCTAAATGTTTTAAAAAAAATTTGTGTTCATAGATCCATTGTTGATTGTTCTTGATTTTCTTCCTCAATCAACTTGTTAGGAATTATTTGCTTGTGCTATTTTTTGATTTTATTTTGAGTCTCTCCATTCCTTGTATGTGTCCGTGATTGGACCTCATGCATATGCATTAGTTTTTGTTTTTGAATCCTTGTTTTGTCTTAGAAGTTTGTGTTTAGTCCTTATATGTTGCAAATTCCTTGAATAACATGTTTAACCTAGTGTTATTTTGAATTTTGTGTCTACATTGTTGTTTCGGTCATACTTCATGTGTGCCTACCTATATGTGCTTTTTCTTTTACCTTATTGTGTTCATAATTTGCTATTAGTCCTAGCAAGATTCTTTAGAGTTAGGTTTCCATTGTGTACTTGTGTTTTCAAATTACCTTCCATTGAAAATCTTATATCAAAATTTTTGACTCAAAATTTCAAGTGTAATCCTACTTCTAGTGCACTAATTTTGTGGATTCAAATTTAAAAAAAAATGAGTTAAGAGGCTGGAAAACAGAGTTTAAAACAGAGCCTAAAGACCTAAAGTTCAAAAGAAAAAGAGTTCAAAAGGAATCCAAACTAAAACCTAAAGACTAGTGCACTAGTTTCTCAAATTTACTTGAATTTTGACCTAATTTTTGGCTGACTTGTAGTCTCAGTTTCTAGAGCTTGGAATCATAAAAAAATTTGAAACAAAAGGCATTTACCTTCTCTGGAATCTTAAATTGAATATAGAAAAATAAAGAATAAAAAAAAATATAGAGAAAACAATTTAAAAGGAAAAAGCCGAGAGGTGTACAAGCTGAAAAACCTACTTGATTCCTTGATTTTGTTTTGACTACAACTTGTTCTATACTTGTCCAATTGATTTCAAATTTTTTTTGTTTTGTTCATCCATTCTAGTACCTATGTAGGAACATTCCTATCTGAGTGCTAGCTTTTATTTGGAGTCTTAATTTTCAGTTTTACTTGTTGAACTTCTTTGTGTCTTGTCATATACACCTATTACTTTTTACTTTTGGTATAAGCTTTTCAAATTGTGCTTCTATTGCTTGTCTAGTTTTCTTTCAATAATTTTCCTGTGCTGGAAGTGGCCTCAAATCCTTGCTCAAGGATCAAGCATTGCTCAACAAAGTGTAGGAAAAGTTTGGACACTAATACCACAAAAATTTGACCTAATTTAGTGACCTAGCTTTTCCTAAACTTCCTTCACTTGAGTGACCATTCCTTTCACCTTGTGAGGCAGCCACCATTAACCTCTTTTGTTGTGATTCTTTGCAGGTCCAGGAGCATCAAATTTGAAGGATTAGTGGCGGATTAAGACACTTAAACAAGTGTTAGAAAAGTTGAACAAAAAAAAACCGTCACTAATTGGTCACAAAGCCGCCAATATTTGCTTTCTAGTTTAGTTTAATTTTTGTCAATTCTCTTGTATTTTTAAACCAATTTGTAAAGCTTGGAGGGAGTATTAAGAAGCTGGTCAGGTATATCTAACTCCTTGGTAGCCTACTCACGTGTAGTACTAGTGGAAGTGGCTTGGAAATTTCATATGTTTCAAGCTTCCACTTAGGGAACCCGACTAGTTACTTATCTTGCTTCCTTTAAGTTCTTTGTCTTTTAATTGCTTTATTTTGCTGCCTTGAAACATCTAGAATTGTGTAGTTCTTAATTGTTCACGTTTAGCTTAGCTTTCAAAACAAACCAATTGTGAAAAAGCATTCAAAATTTTTGTGAAAAGTTTTGGGGAATTGAAAGTACCACAAAGGAGTTTAGTGATTTCCACTTGAAAAGGCTTGGTTATTAAGTGGCTCTTTGTAGCTCACCTCCCTTGATAGTGCAACTTGTACACTTAGACTTCCAAGTGCTATTTTCATTCCTAGAAAATACCAAAAACATTTTATAACTTTTTGCATAGCATATAAAATTCTCTTTGCTTAATCATGAGTCATATTTCTCAAAGTAGTAGTGACTTTGAATCTCCTAAAAGTTTTAGAAGAATTGTTAAGGAGGTTGAGGCACTAAAACTTTGGAAGCAACAAGAGGTACTTCAAAAAGAAAAAGAGAAAATTGAAAGAGAAGTACAACTAGTTGCTTTAGAGGAAGAGATAAACAAGATCAAGCTAAGAGAAGAAAAACTTTTGAAAAAAATTCATAAACATAAAAGCCAAAAAAGTTCTTCCACTAAGAGTTCCAATGACTCTCAAAGCCAAGAAAAAGATGGTAGTTTGAACATGGATGCATACTACCAACCTCATCCTAGGAGAGTCATTAAAGAACACAAAGTGAGGGAATCAAGGGTTGATCTCCCTTACTTTCAAGGCAAATAAAATGTGGATGCCTACTTGGATTGGGAGATGAAAGTGGAGCAAATCTTCACTTGTCATCAAGTAGGTGTAGACCCCTAAAATTGTCCGGGTCGGAAATAAAACTTGAAGACTCTCGAAGACCAAAGGAAAGTCAGCCGGAAGGACTCCTGGAAGACCCTGGAAGACCCTAGGATGACAATCTGTAGGTTTAGAGGTCTTAGAGTAGCAAAAAATAAGAAAAGTGGGAGGAATGAAGCCCAATACGGCCTCCCAGAGGTTCAGTACGGCCGTATTGAACATTTTGAACTTCAATACGGCCGCACTGAACTCAATACGGCCGTATTGAAGTTTCTGGACTTCAATACGGCTGCATTGAATTCAATACGGCTGCACTGAACTTCAATACGGCCGCACTGAACTTCAATACGGCCGTATTGAGGTTTTTTTGAACTTCAATACGGCCGTATTGAATTCAATACGGCCGTATTAGTTCAAAATTTCAATGTTGACCGTATTGACCCTCATAAACCGTATTGAGCCTCTTCCCTATAAATATGACGTCAATGGGACGTCATTTCACACTTTTACACTAAGTTTTAACCCTCTTCTTGAGTATTCTGGGTTTTTTTGAGCAGTGCTCTGCCTAGAAATCACTCGGAGAGTTGATCCGACGAAGTTCTTGAGTCACGAGCCATTTGCTTGAGTCTCGAACCTAGTCGAAGGGAAATCCTCCGGATTTCCATAGTTAAAATTTTATAGGAGGGAGCGAGCGGTCTTGTAGAGGGAGGGAACGCCAAAACGCTTCCCAATTTCTGTCAAGATATATATAAGAAAGCACGCTTCAAAGGTTTATCTCTTTAAAGTCCCTTCTTTTACCGCTTTCTGTGTGTACATATTTAAACTGTCATCATGTAGATAGTTAATTTATAATTGCTTAGAATAAATAGGGGTAATTTAGTAATTTTGCACTATTATTTTTAAATAATCTGTCATAGGGAACCCGAAAGGGGCGCTGTGGGGTGCTAACACCTTCCCCACGCGTAACCGACTCCCTTACCCGACTCTGGTTGTAATGGCCGAAGTCGATTTTTGAATCGATTGCCTTAAATCTCTTTTTCCAATGTTTTGAGTAAAACATTGGTGGCGACTCCATGAACCCTTCCTTTTTATGAAAACCACTAATCCATGGAGGGTCCCGCTTGGGATTAACATGGATTGGTGAGCCTTTTAATAAAGTTGCTCGTCTGACAAGGTCTCAGTTTGAGAATAAGTCATTCTAGCAATCCATATTTTTAAACAAATAAAAGAGTCCAACCATCCTTCGCGAATGCCGAAAGCCCGTTTCGGGCCGGTGGCGACAGATGGCGACTTCACTGGGGAAGCCTCGAGAGTCAGTCCCATTTAGTGACAGATTATTTTTAACAAATAATAGTTAAAATTACTTCATTACCCCTTGCTTGTATAATAACACGTTTTACCTATTTGGCTTTAAGTAACTGTTGTATGTTTAAATTTTTGCAATTGTTTGAAATAAAAACTGCACACAAACCTTTGCACACAACAGTTCCCTCTATACCCGGGGGCATGAGTGGTAAGCCATAGGGAGTGGATGTTAGTACGGCCGGTTGTCGAATGGGTCTATAGGTGCCCGTAGACCGTTGTCGAAAAGCATCACTCAAGGTGATAACCATGAACTCGAGTCCGACAGTGCGTTGGAGCTTTCCATCGGCTTACGACGAGAGGAATTGGGTCCCTATAATGGGGGCACCTTGGGGGCCTCAGACCGGTGAGAACAGTTAGAACCACCTTGAATATGCACCTTTCTGCAGGAAACCCCTACCTCGTGATTCGCTCGTGACTGTTCGTGGATGAGTGAATTGTTTGTGTAAATGCTTATGTGCAAATTGTTTGTGCATTAATAAATAACCTCGTGATAAGGTCTAAAGAATAATCCCCATGCATGAAAAAACCATGACATGAGAGGAAAGACCATGTGCGAAAATATAATAAAAGTGAGGAGCATGTGCATCATTACCAATAAGATATCATGCATCCTCATAAACCATGCATTCTAGGTTCACCAATACCTCTTGACATGAGTAAAAGAGACCCATAATTATCGAGATTCTCCGTTGAGGAGAGATCATAAGTCAAGGAGGGTGGTAACACTCTGTTTTAAAAAGGCAGCGCCTTAAAAATGGAGGGTTATCAAGCTCATGTCAAGAGCGTATTCATTCCATAAATTAATTAAATTAAATATTCATTTTTAGAAAGTGGCTGGTCATCTCTCTGTCCTCACACGCGCGCAGAAAATCAAGAAGATGGAGGCGCTGGAAGAGCAAAATAAGAAGCTCACAGCCGAGCTCTCACAGCTCAAAGAACAAATGGCGCAAATGATGGAACTCATGCGTCATCATAATGTACATGGGGCTCACCACAGTGACCATGAGTCCCATCATCATGAGGAGGAAGAGCACGAGGAAGAACCTCCACACGCTATACCTATAGGGGCTGGAATTGTAATTAAAGAGCCCGAGGTTTCAAAGGAACAATTCCACGCCCTAGAGGATCGGCTAAGGGCTATGGAGGGGCATGACTTCGATATTAAAGATGCCGCCGACATGTGTTTAGTGAGAGACATCCAATTCCCTCCTAAATTTAAAGTGCCGGATTTCCCAAAGTACGTGGGATCGACTTGCCCTAAGAGTCATCTCACCATGTACTGTCGCAAAATGGCTGCATATGCCACAAATGAAAAGCTCTTGATCCACTGCTTCCAAGAGAGCTTGGCTGATACCGCGCTCAACTGGTATATGCAGCTAGATGGAAATCTAGTACACACATGGAGGCAGTTGGCCGACGCCTTTCTCAAGCGCTACAAATACAACATCGACCTAACACCCGATAGGTCAGATCTTCAAGCCTTGAGTAAAAAGAACGATGAATCCTTCAAGGCGTACGCCCAACGTTGGAGGGAGTTGGCGGCACAGATAGAGCCCCCGCTGTCGGATAAGGAGACGGTGTCCTTGTTCATCAATTCGTTGACTGTTCCCTATTATGACAAGATGATAGGGAACACGACAACACTCTTCTCGGACATCATCACCATTGGCGAAAGAGTGGAACAAGGGCTGAAAAGTGGGAAGCTAGCTGGGCTTCCCCAATCATTTGAAGCCAAGAAGACCTTCGGGAAGAAGAAAGAAGGAGGAGTCAACGCTGTAACCATTTCTCCATCTTCTTCCACTTCGAAGTCGGGAAAGTCGCAATACAAGCCTGTGAGGAAGTTTGATAAACTTCCGACCACATATAGCGACCTCCTGCCGAAGCTAGTGGAGGCGCATCTTCTAGCTTATGTTCCACCAAGGAAATTTGATCCACCATACCCCGATTGGTACAAACCACAAGACAAATGTCTATACCATTCGGGGGCATCGGGGCATTCAACGGAGGACTGTAAAGTTCTCAAATATAAGGTCCAAGACCTTATTGATGTTGGGTGGGTCACCTTCGATTCGACAGCGCCCGACGTGAGCAAGAATCCTCTACCAAAGCAGGAGTAGAGAATGGCAAGCCACGATAGGGCCCCTTCATATTTTTCTTCTTTTAGGGACTCATGATCAGTACCCGAGATCATGAGAACCTTTTCATGTAAATAAGGGTTTTACAGTTTTTTTAAATATCAATAAAGAGGCATTTTTCACGTATCATTCTCTCTTCTGTTCTTTTCTCTCTTTCCCCATTAACATTAATAAATTCTAAACCTAAACAGAACCAATAAAATAATTATGTCTGTAATTGTTCGCTCTGACCGGGATCCGAAAGTTGAGGATAAATGGGTTGAGTTGGACAGTAATGAGGAGACCATTTCTCCGGATCTGCAAAGATTGCTAGATCAAGAAGCTCGAGATTGTGAATTTGGGGCATGGCCGAGAGATAAAAGAGGTCAACATTAGGACCCATACCAGTGATGAAATAAGGACACATGTTTCCGCTATGATTATAATAAAATCATTCTTCATTGCTTTTTTTCTTGCTTATAATAAAATTCTAAACCACATTATTTTTAACCCTGTTTGAATAAACATGAATGAGGTTAAAATCATCTTAATAATAATAAACCCGCATCATTTTTTATGTGGAAGTGTGTGTGACAACTTGGAGCACCTTCCCTTGGCCTCGACAAGTGCCATCATGGATAAAAATAAATCCTTTAAAATAAAAGAAGCTCGGCAGAAAACCCAAAAAGGGGGATGCGCAAAAATAAGAGCAAAGAACCCGCTAGGAATCCCACGAAAGGGTGACCTAGGCAAAAATTAGGGTTGCAAAATAAACAAAAGTCCGCTAAAACACCACAAAAGGGTGTTTTAGGCAAAAATAAGGACAATCAAAAAATAAAAATAAATCCATGATAGTACCATGAACCGAATTCAAAAAGAAAGGTTCAAGGGAAGCTATCCAAGTTGTCGAATCACAACACGACTTTTAACTTCATAAGTGTTTAATCAAACAAGCCTAAACACATAAGCCTACCTTGGCCATCCATTCTTACAAAAACCATTTTTGAAAAATAAATCCTCTCTAAAACACAAACTTCAGAACAAAAATATCTTTCCTTTCTCTTCTCTCTTGTCCCAAAAGATTTAAGAATAATCTAGTGGAAGCATGGAGAAATAAATCATCACTGAAAATGGATCTAATCTGAATAATAAAATGGGGGAAGAACTGTGCCAAGAATTCAAGATCCAACACCATAACTCTTCCCCATATCGGCCAAAGATGAATGGGGCAGTCGAGGCAACCAATAAGAACATCAAGAAAATAGTGCAAAAGATGGTTGTCTCATTTAAAGACTGGCACGAGATGTTACCCTTCGCTCCTCATGGCTATAGGACTTCAGTACATACATCTACAGGAGCTACTCCATTCTCTCTCGTTTATGGGATGGAGGCAGTTCTACCCATCGAAGTCGAGATACCTTCTCTAAGGGTAATCATGGAAACAAAACTTTCCGAGGTAAAATGGGTTCAAAGCCGATACGACCAGTTGAACCTTATCAAAAAGAAACGGCTGAACGCCATATGCCATGGTCAAGCCTATCAGAGGAAGATCAAAAAAGGCTTTTGACAAGAAAGTCCATCCTCGAGTCTACCATGAGGGAGAGTTGGTAATGAAGAAATTGCTACCAACTCAAAAGGACAAAATCGGAAAGTATGCCCCAAATCACGGAGGACCATACGTGGAAAAACGAGCCTTCTCAAGAGGAGCATTGATCCTCACAGACATGGATGGAAAAGAACTTCGATACCCGGTCAACGCTGACGAGGTAAAGAAGTATTATGCTTGAAGACGTTGCTTGCATAAGCCCGCTAGGATGAGAACCCGAAAAAGGGCATCCTAGGCAAAAGTTAGGGCAAAACAAAAAGCCCGCCAGTACAAGGGTACTAGGCAAAACAAAGGCAAAATTATCCCCGCTAGGATACGTCCTAGGCAAAAGTTAGGGGCAAAAGAATAAGATGTAAAAGCAAAGCAAGCAACGGTCACTTGAATCGAAAACCGAAAGGCGGTTCAAGTGATTATCTTCTAGAAGCAAGCGTCTTGCAGCATCTACACTCCTGGCTCAGGCATCTCACCCAAAGCAACTAGGGGAATGTAAAGAGCAACAATTACAGATATAATTGTTAAGCCCAATGTATATAGCCTACCCAGGCCAGCCATTCTTCAGAAATTTCCTTCTGTATATCTTTCTGTAAAAACACTTGTGAATATCAATAAAATATCTATTCATTTTCTCTTCTCTCTTGACCATGTGATTATGCCTCTAAAATTGGTATTTCTAAAAAATTGTATGAAATTCCTTAATAATCGGTCAATAAAGAAAATTGGAGGGGTTCCTATAAAATCCATAATCTCCTGCATAAAAGGCTCACAAAAATATTCCCTCACGTCGATGACAGAAATTCCTCCAAGAAAAGGAGGATAGGGAGAGCCATTCATTTTTCTAAAAACATTAAATAATAAAACTTGCATTTGTTCATCACACACATTAGTTGCACATTCAAAGACCTTATCATGAGGCAATTGCATAAAATAGAAAATAGGGAAAAATTGCTTGTGTATGGCAGCGGTCAACAGAAAGGGCCGCAAATCAACAAAAAAGGCAAAAAATACAGAAAAAGCCAAAAAATGACAAAAAAGGCAAAAAATACAGAAAAAAGCCAAAAACGACAAAAAAGGCGAAAGATTTAGAAAATCAATCGCCTCGTACAGAATAACTGAGAGGAATAATTGAGCCTGGAGAGGCTTGCCGAAACAATACTCCCACAAAATAACTGAGCCTGGAGAGGCTTGCCGAAACAATACTCCCACAAAATAACTGAGCCTGGAGAGGCTTGCTGAAAAAATACTCCCACAAAATAATTGAGCCTGGAGAGGCTCGCCGAAATAATACTCCCCAGAGATATCTCAGTTTCCACTCACGGGCCAAATTCCCCAGTGAAAGCTATCAAACCAAGATCAGCAAAATTCCCCAAGGGAGGCTTGATCATCTAAATAGAATATCCAAGTCGAAAGGACTTAAACTTCCTCAGTGGAGGGTAGCTTTCCAACTCAAACGAAGAGTGAAGCTAAGCCTGAAGAGGCTTTCTAAATAATACTCTGGGATACATAAGAACTTCAAATCCCCAGTCGCCTACACAGAGGCATTCCTACAAAAAGCAAAAATTCAAAAGATCAATAACAATTCCCCAAGCGGAATTTGGCTTTTCAGCCAATCATTGAACATCAAGATGATATGCCTAACAGAAGAGGCTAATCAAAATCAACGACAAAATCCCCCAGCGGATAACAGCCTACACAGAGGCAACAAAAATCAAAAAAATCATCAAAAAAGAGTCACCCGAATAAGGATAACCGGGATACTCCACAACGTCGAAAGGACGACAGCCAATCATAAGGCACCGCTCACATCAGAAAGAGCATCTTCGTGTCTACACCCCAAGGAAACAGAAATTCCTCAATGGGTACCAACTACACAATGGAAAGTTGGGACACAAGAACCTATGAGTAACTGCACATCCCCTAGACGGATCCCTGCGTTATCCAACCCTCAGCGGCACCAAAATCAAAATCAAACCGTCGAAGCAGCATCGTGGACTGTGGAGACAAAATCATCTCAAAGCCTAAGAGGCAATACTCAGCTACCCAGTTGTCGAGAGCACCGAGGTATGCACAAGCCTAAGAGGCGCTACTCAGCTACCCAGTTGTCGAGAGCACCGAGGTATGCACAAGCCTGGAGAGGCAATATTCAGCTACCCAGTTGTCGAGAGCACCGAGGTATGCACAAGCCTGGAGAGGCAATACTCAGCTACCCAGTTGTCGAGAGCACCGAGGTATGCACAAGCCTGGAGAGGCAATACTCAGCTACCCAATTGTCGAGAGCACCGAGGTATGCACAAGCCTGGAGAGGCAATACTCAGCTACCCAGTTGTCGAGAGCACCGAGGTATGCACAAGCCTGGAGAGGCAATACTCAGCTACCCAGTTGTCGAGAGCACCGAGGTATGCACAAGCCTGGAGAGGCGGTACTCAGCTACCCAGTTGTCGAGAGCACCGAAGTATGCATGAGCCTGGAGAGGCGACGACTAATACTCGACCTGGAGAGGCTACTCAACAATTTTCCACCGGAAGACACTACAAGTCAGAAGGATGGCTTATTCCCCGGACAATTGGGTCAACTCCTTTACTTGTCAAACGATACACTAAAAGCCGTTTGACTAAGTAAAGGGGGGGCAGTTGTAGACCCCTAAAATTGTCCGGGTCAGAAATAAAACTTGAAGACTCTCGAAGACCAAAGGAAAGTCAGCCGGAAGGACTCCTGGAAGACCCTGGAAGACCCTAGGATGACAATCTGTAGGTTTAGAGGTCTTAGAGTAGCAAAAAATAAGAAAAGTGGGAGGAATGAAGCCCAATACGGCCTCCCAGAGGTTCAGTACGGCCGTATTGAACATTTTGAACTTCAATACGGCCGCACTGAACTCAATACGGCCGTATTGAAGTTTCTGGACTTCAATACGGCTGCATTGAATTCAATACGGCTGCACTGAACTTCAATACGGCCGCACTGAACTTCAATACGGCCGTATTGAGGTTTTTTTGAACTTCAATACGGCCGTATTGAATTCAATACGGCCGTATTAGTTCAAAATTTCAATGTTGACCGTATTGACCCTCATAAACTGTATTGAGCCTCTTCCCTATAAATATGACGTCAATGGGACGTCATTTCACACTTTTACACTGAGTTTTAACCCTCTTCTTGAGTATTCTGGGTTTTTTTGAGCAGTGCTCTGCCTAGAAATCACTCGGAGAGTTGATCCGACGAAGTTCTTGAGTCACGAGCCATTTGCTTGAGTCTCGAACCTAGTCGAAGGGAAATCCTCCGGATTTCCATAGTTAAAATTTTATAGGAGGGAGCGAGCGGTCTTGTAGAGGGAGGGAACGCCAAAACGCTTCCCAATTTCTGTCAAGATATATATAAGAAAGCACGCTTCAAAGGTTTATCTCTTTAAAGTCCCTTCTTTTACCGCTTTCTGTGTGTACATATTTAAACTGTCATCATGTAGATAGTTAATTTATAATTGCTTAGAATAAATAGGGGTAATTTAGTAATTTTGCACTATTATTTTTAAATAATCTGTCATAGGGAACCCGAAAGGGGCGCTGTGGGGTGCTAACACCTTCCCCACGCGTAACCGACTCCCTTACCCGACTCTGGTTGTAATGGCCGAAGTCGATTTTTGAATCGATTGCCTTAAATCTCTTTTTCCAATGTTTTGAGTAAAACATTGGTGGCGACTCCATGAACCCTTCCTTTTTATGAAAACCACTAATCCATGGAGGGTCCCGCTTGGGATTAACATGGATTGGTGAGCCTTTTAATAAAGTTGCTCGTCTGACAAGGTCTCAGTTTGAGAATAAGTCATTCTAGCAATCCATATTTTTAAACAAATAAAAGAGTCCAACCATCCTTCGCGAATGCCGAAAGCCCGTTTCGGGCCGGTGGCGACAGATGGCGACTTCACTGGGGAAGCCTCGAGAGTCAGTCCCATTTAGTGACAGATTATTTTTAACAAATAATAGTTAAAATTACTTCATTACCCCTTGCTTGTATAATAACACGTTTTACCTATTTGGCTTTAAGTAACTGTTGTATGTTTAAATTTTTGCAATTGTTTGAAATAAAAACTGCACACAAACCTTTGCACACAACAGTTCCCTCTATACCCGGGGGCATGAGTGGTAAGCCATAGGGAGTGGATGTTAGTACGGCCGGTTGTCGAATGGGTCTATAGGTGCCCGTAGACCGTTGTCGAAAAGCATCACTCAAGGTGATAACCATGAACTCGAGTCCGACAGTGCGTTGGAGCTTTCCATCGGCTTACGACGAGAGGAATTGGGTCCCTATAATGGGGGCACCTTGGGGGCCTCAGACCGGTGAGAACAGTTAGAACCACCTTGAATATGCACCTTTCTGCAGGAAACCCCTACCTCGTGATTCGCTCGTGACTGTTCGTGGATGAGTGAATTGTTTGTGTAAATGCTTATGTGCAAATTGTTTGTGCATTAATAAATAACCTCGTGATAAGGTCTAAAGAATAATCCCCATGCATGAAAAAACCATGACATGAGAGGAAAGACCATGTGCGAAAATATAATAAAAGTGAGGAGCATGTGCATCATTACCAATAAGATATCATGCATCCTCATAAACCATGCATTCTAGGTTCACCAATACCTCTTGACATGAGTAAAAGAGACCCATAATTATCGAGATTCTCCGTTGAGGAGAGATCATAAGTCAAGGAGGGTGGTAACACTCTGTTTTAAAAAGGCAGGGCCTTAAAAATGGAGGGTTATCAAGCTCATGTCAAGAGCGTATTCATTCCATAAATTAATTAAATTAAATATTCATTTTTAGAAAGTGGCTGGTCATCTCTCTGTCCTCACACGCGCGCAGAAAATCAAGAAGATGGAGGCGCTGGAAGAGCAAAATAAGAAGCTCACAGCCGAGCTCTCACAGCTCAAAGAACAAATGGCGCAAATGATGGAACTCATGTGTCATCATAATGTACATGGGGCTCACCACAGTGACCATGAGTCCCATCATCATGAGGAGGAAGAGCACGAGGAAGAACCTCCACACGCTATACCTATAGGGGCTGGAATTGTAATTAAAGAGCCCGAGGTTTCAAAGGAACAATTCCACGCCCTAGAGGATCGGCTAAGGGCTATGGAGGGGCATGACTTCGATATTAAAGATGCCGCCGACATGTGTTTAGTGAGAGACATCCAATTCCCTCCTAAATTTAAAGTGCCGGATTTCCCAAAGTACGTGGGATCGACTTGCCCTAAGAGTCATCTCACCATGTACTGTCGCAAAATGGCTGCATATGCCACAAATGAAAAGCTCTTGATCCACTGCTTCCAAGAGAGCTTGGCTGATACCGCGCTCAACTGGTATATGCAGCTAGATGGAAATCTAGTACACACATGGAGGCAGTTGGCCGACGCCTTTCTCAAGCGCTACAAATACAACATCGACCTAACACCCGATAGGTCAGATCTTCAAGCCTTGAGTAAAAAGAACGATGAATCCTTCAAGGCGTACGCCCAACGTTGGAGGGAGTTGGCGGCACAGATAGAGCCCCCGCTGTCGGATAAGGAGACGGTGTCCTTGTTCATCAATTCGTTGACTGTTCCCTATTATGACAAGATGATAGGGAACACGACAACACTCTTCTCGGACATCATCACCATTGGCGAAAGAGTGGAACAAGGGCTGAAAAGTGGGAAGCTAGCTGGGCTTCCCCAATCATTTGAAGCCAAGAAGACCTTCGGGAAGAAGAAAGAAGGAGGAGTCAACGCTGTAACCATTTCTCCATCTTCTTCCACTTCGAAGTCGGGAAAGTCGCAATACAAGCCTGTGAGGAAGTTTGATAAACTTCCGACCACATATAGCGACCTCCTGCCGAAGCTAGTGGAGGCGCATCTTCTAGCTTATGTTCCACCAAGGAAATTTGATCCACCATACCCCGATTGGTACAAACCACAAGACAAATGTCTATACCATTCGGGGGCATCGGGGCATTCAACGGAGGACTGTAAAGTTCTCAAATATAAGGTCCAAGACCTTATTGATGTTGGGTGGGTCACCTTCGATTCGACAGCGCCCGACGTGAGCAAGAATCCTCTACCAAAGCAGGAGTAGAGAATGGCAAGCCACGATAGGGCCCCTTCATATTTTTCTTCTTTTAGGGACTCATGATCAGTACCCGAGATCATGAGAACCTTTTCATGTAAATAAGGGTTTTACAGTTTTTTTAAATATCAATAAAGAGGCATTTTTCACGTATCATTCTCTCTTCTGTTCTTTTCTCTCTTTCCCCATTAACATTAATAAATTCTAAACCTAAACAGAACCAATAAAATAATTATGTCTGTAATTGTTCGCTCTGACCGGGATCCGAAAGTTGAGGATAAATGGGTTGAGTTGGACAGTAATGAGGAGACCATTTCTCCGGATCTGCAAAGATTGCTAGATCAAGAAGCTCGAGATTGTGAATTTGGGGCATGGCCGAGAGATAAAAGAGGTCAACATTAGGACCCATACCAGTGATGAAATAAGGACACATGTTTCCGCTATGATTATAATAAAATCATTCTTCATTGCTTTTTTTCTTGCTTATAATAAAATTCTAAACCACATTATTTTTAACCCTGTTTGAATAAACATGAATGAGGTTAAAATCATCTTAATAATAATAAACCCGCATCATTTTTTATGTGGAAGTGTGTGTGACAACTTGGAGCACCTTCCCTTGGCCTCGACAAGTGCCATCATGGATAAAAATAAATCCTTTAAAATAAAAGAAGCTCGGCAGAAAACCCAAAAAGGGGGATGCGCAAAAATAAGAGCAAAGAACCCGCTAGGAATCCCACGAAAGGGTGACCTAGGCAAAAATTAGGGTTGCAAAATAAACAAAAGTCCGCTAAAACACCACAAAAGGGTGTTTTAGGCAAAAATAAGGACAATCAAAAAATAAAAATAAATCCATGATAGTACCATGAACCGAATTCAAAAAGAAAGGTTCAAGGGAAGCTATCCAAGTTGTCGAATCACAACACGACTTTTAACTTCATAAGTGTTTAATCAAACAAGCCTAAACACATAAGCCTACCTTGGCCATCCATTCTTACAAAAACCATTTTTGAAAAATAAATCCTCTCTAAAACACAAACTTCAGAACAAAAATATCTTTCCTTTCTCTTCTCTCTTGTCCCAAAAGATTTAAGAATAATCTAGTGGAAGCATGGAGAAATAAATCATCACTGAAAATGGATCTAATCTGAATAATAAAATGGGGGAAGAACTGTGCCAAGAATTCAAGATCCAACACCATAACTCTTCCCCATATCGGCCAAAGATGAATGGGGCAGTCGAGGCAACCAATAAGAACATCAAGAAAATAGTGCAAAAGATGGTTGTCTCATTTAAAGACTGGCACGAGATGTTACCCTTCGCTCCTCATGGCTATAGGACTTCAGTACATACATCTACAGGAGCTACTCCATTCTCTCTCGTTTATGGGATGGAGGCAGTTCTACCCATCGAAGTCGAGATACCTTCTCTAAGGGTAATCATGGAAACAAAACTTTCCGAGGTAAAATGGGTTCAAAGCCGATACGACCAGTTGAACCTTATCAAAAAGAAACGGCTGAACGCCATATGCCATGGTCAAGCCTATCAGAGGAAGATCAAAAAAGGCTTTTGACAAGAAAGTCCATCCTCGAGTCTACCATGAGGGAGAGTTGGTAATGAAGAAATTGCTACCAACTCAAAAGGACAAAATCGGAAAGTATGCCCCAAATCACGGAGGACCATACGTGGAAAAACGAGCCTTCTCAAGAGGAGCATTGATCCTCACAGACATGGATGGAAAAGAACTTCGATACCCGGTCAACGCTGACGAGGTAAAGAAGTATTATGCTTGAAGACGTTGCTTGCATAAGCCCGCTAGGATGAGAACCCGAAAAAGGGCATCCTAGGCAAAAGTTAGGGCAAAACAAAAAGCCCGCCAGTACAAGGGTACTAGGCAAAACAAAGGCAAAATTATCCCCGCTAGGATACGTCCTAGGCAAAAGTTAGGGGCAAAAGAATAAGATGTAAAAGCAAAGCAAGCAACGGTCACTTGAATCGAAAACCGAAAGGCGGTTCAAGTGATTATCTTCTAGAAGCAAGCGTCTTGCAGCATCTACACTCCTGGCTCAGGCATCTCACCCAAAGCAACTAGGGGAATGTAAAGAGCAACAATTACAGATATAATTGTTAAGCCCAATGTATATAGCCTACCCAGGCCAGCCATTCTTCAGAAATTTCCTTCTGTATATCTTTCTGTAAAAACACTTGTGAATATCAATAAAATATCTATTCATTTTCTCTTCTCTCTTGACCATGTGATTATGCCTCTAAAATTGGTATTTCTAAAAAATTGTATGAAATTCCTTAATAATCGGTCAATAAAGAAAATTGGAGGGGTTCCTATAAAATCCATAATCTCCTGCATAAAAGGCTCACAAAAATATTCCCTCACGTCGATGACAGAAATTCCTCCAAGAAAAGGAGGATAGGGAGAGCCATTCATTTTTCTAAAAACATTAAATAATAAAACTTGCATTTGTTCATCACACACATTAGTTGCACATTCAAAGACCTTATCATGAGGCAATTGCATAAAATAGAAAATAGGGAAAAATTGCTTGTGTATGGCAGCGGTCAACAGAAAGGGCCGCAAATCAACAAAAAAGGCAAAAAATACAGAAAAAGCCAAAAAATAACAAAAAAGGCAAAAAATACAGAAAAAAGCCAAAAACGACAAAAAAGGCGAAAGATTTAGAAAATCAATCGCCTCGTACAGAATAACTGAGAGGAATAATTGAGCCTGGAGAGGCTTGCCGAAACAATACTCCCACAAAATAACTGAGCCTGGAGAGGCTTGCCGAAACAATACTCCCACAAAATAACTGAGCCTGGAGAGGCTTGCTGAAAAAATACTCCCACAAAATAATTGAGCCTGGAGAGGCTCGCCGAAATAATACTCCCCAGAGATATCTCAGTTTCCACTCACGGGCCAAATTCCCCAGTGAAAGCTATCAAACCAAGATCAGCAAAATTCCCCAAGGGAGGCTTGATCATCTAAACAGAATATCCAAGTCGAAAGGACTTAAACTTCCTCAGTGGAGGGTAGCTTTCCAACTCAAACGAAGAGTGAAGCTAAGCCTGAAGAGGCTTTCTAAATAATACTCTGGGATACATAAGAACTTCAAATCCCCAGTCGCCTACACAGAGGCATTCCTACAAAAAGCAAAAATTCAAAAGATCAATAACAATTCCCCAAGCGGAATTTGGCTTTTCAGCCAATCATTGAACATCAAGATGATATGCCTAACAGAAGAGGCTAATCAAAATCAACGACAAAATCCCCCAGCAGATAACAGCCTACACAGAGGCAACAAAAATCAAAAAAATCATCAAAAAAGAGTCACCCGAATAAGGATAACCGGGATACTCCACAACGTCGAAAGGACGACAGCCAATCATAAGGCACCGCTCACATCAGAAAGAGCATCTTCGTGTCTACACCCCAAGGAAACAGAAATTCCTCAATGGGTACCAACTACACAATGGAAAGTTGGGACACAAGAACCTATGAGTAACTGCACATCCCCTAGACGGATCCCTGCGTTATCCAACCCTCAGCGGCACCAAAATCAAAATCAAACCGTCGAAGCAGCATCGTGGACTGTGGAGACAAAATCATCTCAAAGCCTAAGAGGCAATACTCAGCTACCCAGTTGTCGAGAGCACCGAGGTATGCACAAGCCTAAGAGGCGCTACTCAGCTACCCAGTTGTCGAGAGCACCGAGGTATGCACAAGCCTGGAGAGGCAATATTCAGCTACCCAGTTGTCGAGAGCACCGAGGTATGCACAAGCCTGGAGAGGCAATACTCAGCTACCCAGTTGTCGAGAGCACCGAGGTATGCACAAGCCTGGAGAGGCAATACTCAGCTACCCAATTGTCGAGAGCACCGAGGTATGCACAAGCCTGGAGAGGCAATACTCAGCTACCCAGTTGTCGAGAGCACCGAGGTATGCACAAGCCTGGAGAGGCAATACTCAGCTACCCAGTTGTCGAGAGCACCGAGGTATGCACAAGCCTGGAGAGGCGGTACTCAGCTACCCAGTTGTCGAGAGCACCGAAGTATGCATGAGCCTGGAGAGGCGACGACTAATACTCGACCTGGAGAGGCTACTCAACAATTTTCCACCGGAAGACACTACAAGTCAGAAGGATGGCTTATTCCCCGGACAATTGGGTCAACTCCTTTACTTGTCAAACGATACACTAAAAGCCGTTTGACTAAGTAAAGGGGGGGCAGTTGTAGACCCCTAAAATTGTCCGGGTCAGAAATAAAACTTGAAGACTCTCGAAGACCAAAGGAAAGTCAGCCGGAAGGACTCCTGGAAGACCCTGGAAGACCCTAGGATGACAATCTGTAGGTTTAGAGGTCTTAGAGTAGCAAAAAATAAGAAAAGTGGGAGGAATGAAGCCCAATACGGCCTCCCAGAGGTTCAGTACGGCCGTATTGAACATTTTGAACTTCAATACGGCCGCACTGAACTCAATACGGCCGTATTGAAGTTTCTGGACTTCAATACGGCTGCATTGAATTCAATACGGCTGCACTGAACTTCAATACGGCCGCACTGAACTTCAATACGGCCGTATTGAGGTTTTTTTGAACTTCAATACGGCCGTATTGAATTCAATACGGCCGTATTAGTTCAAAATTTCAATGTTGACCGTATTGACCCTCATAAACTGTATTGAGCCTCTTCCCTATAAATATGACGTCAATGGGACGTCATTTCACACTTTTACACTGAGTTTTAACCCTCTTCTTGAGTATTCTGGGTTTTTTTGAGCAGTGCTCTGCCTAGAAATCACTCGGAGAGTTGATCCGACGAAGTTCTTGAGTCACGAGCCATTTGCTTGAGTCTCGAACCTAGTCGAAGGGAAATCCTCCGGATTTCCATAGTTAAAATTTTATAGGAGGGAGCGAGCGGTCTTGTAGAGGGAGGGAACGCCAAAACGCTTCCCAATTTCTGTCAAGATATATATAAGAAAGCACGCTTCAAAGGTTTATCTCTTTAAAGTCCCTTCTTTTACCGCTTTCTGTGTGTACATATTTAAACTGTCATCATGTAGATAGTTAATTTATAATTGCTTAGAATAAATAGGGGTAATTTAGTAATTTTGCACTATTATTTTTAAATAATCTGTCATAGGGAACCCGAAAGGGGCGCTGTGGGGTGCTAACACCTTCCCCACGCGTAACCGACTCCCTTACCCGACTCTGGTTGTAATGGCCGAAGTCGATTTTTGAATCGATTGCCTTAAATCTCTTTTTCCAATGTTTTGAGTAAAACATTGGTGGCGACTCCATGAACCCTTCCTTTTTATGAAAACCACTAATCCATGGAGGGTCCCGCTTGGGATTAACATGGATTGGTGAGCCTTTTAATAAAGTTGCTCGTCTGACAAGGTCTCAGTTTGAGAATAAGTCATTCTAGCAATCCATATTTTTAAACAAATAAAAGAGTCCAACCATCCTTCGCGAATGCCGAAAGCCCGTTTCGGGCCGGTGGCGACAGTAGGTGAGGAAAGAAGAGTTCCTCTAGCCACCCTAGCTTTTCAAGGACAAGCCATGTATTGGTGGACATCCTTGGAAAGAGAGAGAAGACTTCACAATGATCCTCCCATCACTTATTGGAATGAATTGAGGAATGCTATGAGAAGAAGGCACATTCCTTCTTATTATAGTAGGGAGCTTATGGATAAGCTCCAAAGACTCCAACAAAAGAATATGAGTGTTGAGGAGTATAGGCAAAAGATGGAGTTGTATCTCATGAGGGCTGGGATAAGGGAGGAAGAAAGATTGAGCATTGCTAGATTTTTAAGTGGTCTCAATTTTGACATAAGAGATAAGGTTGAGTTACTCCCTTATAGGGACCTTGATGATTTGGTCCAACTTTGTAGAAGGGTGGAACAACAAAATTTGAGAAAAAGCTCTTTTGAAGGCAAAACTCAATCTAGCTCTTATGTTAAGAAAGACTACAAGAGGGAGGGTCAATATGATTCTTCTAAGAAATTTGGCAAAGGTCTTGAAAAAGAAAAAGAAAATGAAAAAGAGAAAAATAAAAATATTGTCACTTCTAGTAGTAAGACTAGTGACATCAAATGCTTTAAATGTCTTGGGAGAGGCCACATAGCTTCTCAATGCCCAACTAAAAAGGTAATGATTTTGAGAGGGCAAGATGTTTATATTAGTGTTGATGAATCTAGTTCCACTACTTCAAGTGATAGTGAAGCAAGTGAGGAAGACCATCCAATTGAAAGTGCATATCCTTGCGATGGTCAACTTCTTATGATTAGAAGGCTTCTAGGAAGCCAACCTCATGAGTCTCACCTTTCACAAAGAGAGAATATTTTTCACGCAAGGTGTAAAATTCTTGATAATGCTTGTTCTCTCATTGTGGATAGTGGGTCTTGTTGTAATTGTTGTAGTACAAGGTTGGTGGAGAAGCTTGGTCTTACTATTATTCCCCATCTGAAACCATATCAACTTCATTGGATTAATGAAGATGGGGATATCAATGTTAATAAACAAGTGAAAGTCAAGTTCTCTATTGGTAACTATGAAGATCAAGTGGTTTGTGACATAGTTCCAATGGAGGCTTGCCATATTTTGTTGGGAAGGCCATGGCAATTTGACAAGAAAACCATGCATAATGGCCTTACCAATGAAATCACTTTCACCCATAAAGAAAAGAAATTTGTACTTCATCCTTTGTCTCCTTCACAAGTGATAGAGGATCAAGTACAAATGAAATTGAAAAGAGAAGAAGAAAAAAAAAACTTGATTAAAAAAAAAAACAAAAAGGAAAAGAAGCATAAAGCTTCAAAGAAGAAGGAAGAGAAATCTCTTTCTATAGAAGGAATTCAACAAGAAACTTTAAAACAAACCCTAATTGTTGAAAAACCTTCTTACCTTCTTCTTTGTAGAGGTGTGCTTCAGTGTCATAATTTAAACATTGAGCTTAGTTCTTTACCTCCTCAAGTTTCTCATTTATTAAAAGAATTTGATTATATATTCCCTAGTGATGGTCCAAAGGGCCTTCCTCCTTTTAGGGGTATAGAACATCAAATTGATTTTGTGCCTGGGGCTAGTCTACCCAATAGACCAGCCTATAGGACAAATCCTCAAGAAACTAAGGAAATAGAGAACCAAGTCCAAGATCTTTGAGTTCACTGCGGCCGTATTGAAGCTTCAATACGGCCGTATTAAGTTCAGTACGGCCGTATTGGGCTTCATTCCCTCCACTTCCTTATTTTGGGCTATTCTAAGACCTCTAGACCTACAGAGAACCCTCCTAGGGCCTTCCAGGAGTCCTTCTGGCTGATCTTCCTTCAGTCTTCGAGAGTCTTCAAGCTTTATTTCCGACCCGGACAATTTTAGGGGTCTACAGGGGCTAGTCTACCCAATAGACCAGCCTATAGGACAAACCCTCAAGAAACTAAAGAGATAGAGAACCAAGTCCATGAATTATTGAATAAAGGGTGGGTACAAAAGAGTTTGAGTCCCTGTGCTGTGCCTGTATTGTTAGTGCCCAAGAAAGATGGAAAATTGAGAATGTGTTGTGATTGTAGGGCCATTAACAATATCACAATCAAGTACAGGCACCCAATCCCTAGACTTGATGATATGCTTGATGAATTACATGGTGCCTCTATATTTTCTAAAATTGATCTTAAAAGTGGTTATCACCAAATACGAATTAAAAAGGGTGATGAGTGGAAAACTGCTTTTAAGACCAAATTTGGATTGTATGAGTGGCTAGTTATGCCTTTTGGTTTAACTAATGCACCAAGTACATTCATGAGGCTTATGAATCATGTCTTGAGAGAATGTATAGGAAAATTTGTTGTTGTTTATTTTGATGATATATTAATCTATAGTAGTTCTCAAGATGATCACTTAGGACATCTTAGAGAAGTTATGATGATCCTTAAGGAAAACCAATTATTTGCAAATCTTGAAAAATGTACTTTTTGTGTGGATCATGTGGTTTTCCTAGGGTTCATTGTAAGCAAAAATGGGGTTCAAGTGGACCCCGAGAAAATCAAAGCCATTCAAGAGTGGCCCAAGCCTAAAAATGTTAGTGAAGTTAGGAGTTTTCATGGACTAGCAAGTTTTTATAGAAGATTTGTGCCTAACTTCTCTAGCATTGCTTCACCCTTTAATGAGCTAGTCAAAAAAGATATTTTATTTGATTGGACTTCAAAGCATGACCAAGCATTTCAATTACTTAAAGATCAACTTACTAATGCACCCATTTTAGCTCTACCAAATTTTGAAAAGACTTTTGAGCTAGAATGTGATGCATCAATAGTTGGCATAGGAGCAGTGTTATTGCAAGGAGGACACCCCATTGCCTATTTTAGTGAAAAACTAAAAGGTGCCTCCCTCAATTACCCAACCTATGACAAGGAGTTGTATGCATTGGTTAGAGCTTTACAAACTTGGGAACACTATCTTGTGTCCAAAGAGTTTGTCATCCATAGTGACCATGAGTCACTTAAATATTTAAGAGGTCAAGGTAAGTTAAATAAGAGGCATGCTAAATGGCTAGAGTTCCTTGAACAATTTCCATATATTATTAAATTCAAGAAAGGAAAATCAAATGTTGTAGCTGATGCTTTATCTAGAAGACATACTTTGCTTGTGTCTCTAGGTACTCAAATTCTTGGATTTGATAATATTAGGGAGTTGTATGAGGAAGATCTTGAGTTTAGTGATAATTATAAAAAATGTCAACAAAAAGCTTTTGATGGTTTCTATATGGTTGAGGGGTACTTGTATAAAGAAGGAAAGTTATGCATACCCCAAGGATCCATTAGGAAATTATTAATTAAAGAGAGTCATGAAGGTGGGCTTATGGGGCACTTTGGTGTTGAGAAAACCCTTAGTTTGTTAAAAGAAAAATTTTATTGGCCCCATATGCGAAAAGATGTCCAAAGGCATTGTTTTAGATGTTTAGCTTGTTTACAAGCTAAGTCTAAAGTAATGCCTCATGGTACATACACACCTTTGCCTGTTGCTTCTTCTCCTTGGGTAGATATTAGCATGGATTTTGTGCTAGGTTTGCCTAGAACCCAAAGGGGAATGGATTCTATCTTTGTGGTAGTGGACTGTTTCAGTAAAATGGCTCATTTTATTCCTTGCCACAAAGTAGATGATGCAAGCAACATTGCAAAACTCTTCTTTAGAGATGTGGTTAAACTACATGGGCTTCCTAGGACTATAGTTTCAGATAGAGATACAAAGTTCCTAAGCCACTTTTGGCGTGTCTTGTGGTCAAGACTAGGAACCAAACTCCTCTTTTCAACTGCTTGTCATCCTCAAACAGATGGCCAAACTGAGGTAGTGAATAGATCTCTGTCTACTATGCTTAGGGCAGTCCTAAAGGGTAATCACAAATCTTAGGATGAGTTTTTGCCACACATTGAATTTGCCTACAATAGGGTAGTTCACAAAACTACCAATATTTCTCCTTTTGAGGCTGTATATGGGTTTAATCCTTTAACCCCTTTGGATTTGATACCTCTTCCTAATGTTGAACATTTCATTCATAAGGAAGGGACTTCAAGGGCTGATTTTGTTAAGAAACTTCATGAAAGGATTAAAACTCATATTCAAAATCAAAATGAGAAATATGCAAAACAAGGAAGTAAAGGCAAGAAGTCTATGATCTTCGAGGAAGGTGATTAGGTTTGGCTTCATTTAAGAAAATAACGTTTTCCAAATCAAAGGAAGTCCAAACTTAGTCCTAGAGGAGATGGTCCCTTTCAGGTCTTACAGTGTATTAATGATAACGCTTATAGACTTGATTTCCCCTCTGATTATGGAGTCAGCACCACTTTTAATGTTAGTGATCTTAAACCTTTGGTAGGTGCTAGTGATGATGAGGAAGAATCTTCAGATTCGAGGATGAATCCTTCTCAAGAGGGAGGGAATGATGGAAGAGCATGGGCTAAAGGCCCAACCACTAGAGCTATGGCCAGGAGGTTACTTGAAGATTTGACTGCTTCAGAGCTTAGTGGGCCCAATGGGCTTGGTGGGCCTAGGGTGCTTCTTACTTGGGCTTTGATTGATTGAACACCATGTTTAATTGTATTTTCTTAGTATAGGAATTTACTTTAATGTTGGTCTTGTATTTTGACCATAGATTAGGGTTTAGGTGTCTTGGGCTTAAATTTGGGCTTCTTGGGCTTTGGGCTTTTGATACCCAATATTAGGCTCATTCTTCTTCTTATATTTTTTCCTATTCATTGTATTCATTAGACCAATGTATTTCGGTCATTAGATTAGGGTTATATGAAGAATACATTAATAGGAAAATTAGGCTTCATTTATGCATCATTTAGAAGTAATTTGAGTTGAATTTGAGTCACATGGATGGCATGGTGTGGTTCCGGCCATGTGAGCTTCAAATGCAACTCAAATCACTTCTAAATGACTCCTAAATGAGGGTAGCATCTGAATTAGTCATGTTGGAAGCCAAAGTTTGAATTTCAAATTCAAATTTGAAATTCAAACTTGGCGCCAATTTGATTGGTTTGAAATTGCCGCCCAAAGTTAACCTAGTTTCTTCCTATAAGTGTATCTTTTCCAACCTATTGTAGACACTTTTGAATATATGAGATTCTGAATTTACTTCAGCCATTTCGAAAGTCACCGAAATCCCAAGAGAGAGCTATAGAGAGTGCCTTCATAGTTTCTTAGGAAAAACCTAGTTTCCTTCACTTTGAAGTGTGCAATCCCTTGAGGCTTGAGCTTGGATACTTCCCTCTAAGGCTTTGGCCTTCCATCCGAGAGTTCTTCTTCTCCTAAGGTGTTGATACAATCGGTTTATCTCCATTGAAGTTGATCCGAACTTAGAAGGAGCTTTGGAGGAGTTACAAATCTTCACTTCTCCTACTCTTTCCATCAACAATGCTCAAACAGGAAGATAAATGGGTGTTTAAAGGAGATGTACCCCCAACCCTTGAGCCGGTGACGAATGAAAACGGTGTTCTGTCACATCATGAGGATTAGCCACCACAGGTGGAAGCTGAACCTGGCAGGGAGCCAGAAACGGAGCGTAAGCCGTTCTAACCTTTTGAGCAAATCATGCTAAATAAACTTGATGCGGTGATGGAAATGTCTCGAAGACATGAATCTTTATTTTCTGGTATTCTTGACAGGTTTGATGATCTTGATCATGAGGTGAAGCTGCTCAAGACTCACCTAGGCATACCTGAAGATGAAGAATGATTTATGTTCTGTTTTGATGACTAGTTTAATTAGGATGTTTAAATTCTGTTTTTGAACTATCATTTCAATTTGGTTGTAATATTCTTAATTCTAGAACAATTTGCTTGCTTTAATCTGGTGAACAATTAAATTTCTAATGAAATTTGAGGTTTATGTTGCTGATATATTGATTTGAGTTGTGTACCAAATTCTGATTTGGTTAGCTGGTGCATTGATGCTCTGGTTTTGAGCATGTGGATTAATGCTCTATTTTTTTTTTACTTTAATATTGTGATATTTTTAGTGAACCAAGTCATGGTTGATTGCTGATTATAATACTCTATTTTGAGTATGGATGATTGCTGGTATACTGTCCTGTTTTTGTTGATGTTTTTGGGTTGTAAAATTCTGAATTATGGTTTGTAGCTTGTAATCAATTCGTGTTGCTGCAATATAGTTCTGGTCTTGTGCAATTTTTTAAAGGCTCATAATTCTGACTTGGATATTAAAGTTCACAAAGTTTGAATCCAATACCTATGATGTGTTATACTTGTTTTGGTATGATTCTAAGCACTTAAGGAATGTGCATGTGGCTTGTATTTTGTGAAACATAGCTTGGTTTGTTTTTGATAATACCAAAGGGGGAGAAAGGTTGTTGTGTGTATATGGTTGTTGTTTTGCAGGTATTGTGCTTGTGTGTGTATGATTTTGCAGGTTTTGTATGTTGAAAGTGAAAGCACAATGGTTGAAGCCTAGCTTGGTTTGTCATGTTTTGAGTCATGGTTTGTCATCATCAAAAAGGGAGAGATTGTTGAGCTTAGGGGAACCTGAACTTGATGAGGTCAAGATTATCTCTGAAGCTTAAGAGAGTTTTGATGATCACAAAATGTGTGTCAAGGACAGCAACAAACAAAAACAACTTAGAAGACAAAAACAAAGTCAAAGAAAGTGCTTTGTAATAGGGATTAGTATGTACATTGTGTTGAATGAGTTTATTTGTTGTGTGTGTTGTGTGCATAAGCTAAATCTATATCTAAACTGATTAGAGAGTGTATGATGATGAGTTAAAGGGACTAAAAAGTTATTTTGAGACTTAAAATGAAGTTTTGAAAACTAACTCAAAATAATCGATTATCATTAAATATAATCGATTATTCCAGCAACAGGCAAAATGGGATGCCTTGCTGCAATAATCGATTATTTGCAAAATAATCGATTATCTCATAAATAACTCTCTGGAATAATCGATTATCCAGCAAAATAATCGATTATATTGTTCTTGGTTGGTTTCCAGAAAACCTGAAGAACAAAATAATCGATTATTCTTTAAAATAATCGATTATCTGGGTTTGAAACATTTATAAATAGTTTGAACTTTTTGAAACTTCAGACAAGAGTTAGAATTGAGAATAAAATTTAGAAAAGAATTTTTGTGAAGTCTTTGTGACCATCTTGGAGAGTTTTCTTTGTGAATCCAAGAAGAAAAATGTTTGTGAAAACTTTGAGAAAGGATAATCATCATCATCACATTCTTGAAAGGGGAAGATTAAGATTTGCTTCTGAATTCCAGGTGAATTCGTTCCTTAATTCTTTGTGAATATTTGTAAAATCTTGAGAAGGGTTTCTCAAGTGGTAAGGATTCTTGTAGTGGGTTTCTACAAGGGGTGCTTTCTTGGGGTCAAGAAAGTGGTTATCTTGAGTTTTGAAGTATATGCATGTGTGGTATGCTTGTAAACCTTCTTCATTAAGATAATGGAACAAATCTTGATCAGGTTCTGATTGAGGACTGGATGTAGGTCACATGTGGAGTGGCTGAACCAGGATAAAAGACTTGCACAATCTTCTTCTACCTTTATCTTTTACTTTGAGTAATATCTTGATTCTACATTAAAGAAGATGATTCTTGATTAGCATGTGTGTGTGAATATTGGTGGTTTAAACTGAATTAAAGCATTACATTTGAACCTCATTATTTTTGTAATCAAGAAAGCATATAGAATTCATTCTTCTATAACAAGTCTTTAAAGAAGCTTCATCTGAAAATTCAGTCTTAGAAAAGTTTAAGTGAAATAAAGATCCAAAATACTCTGAAATTTTTAAAGGGTCATAGAATCCAATTCACCCCCCCTCTTGGATTGTGCCATTCTTTTCTAACAGATCAAACCTAGTGTGTCTCCGTGTGGAGCACTAGTGTTATTGGTAAAGAAGAAGGATGGTGGAGTCAAGTTATGTGTGGATTACAGGCAGTTAAATAAGTTGACAATCAAGAATAAGTATCCATTGCCAAGGATAGATGATTTGATGGACTAGTTGAGGGGAGCTTCTATTTTCTCCAAGATTGTTTTGAGGTCTGGGTATCACCAGATTCGGGTAAAGGAGGAGGACATACCAAAGACTGCTTTTAGGACTTGGTATGGCCATTATAAGTATGTCGTTATGCCTTTTGGAGTAACAAATGCTCCAGCTATTTTCATGGATTATATGAACAGGATTTTCAGACCCTTTCTGGATAAGTTTGTTGTGGTGTTCATTGATGACATTTTGGTTTGTTCTGAATCTATGGAGGAACATAGAGAACATCTGAGGATAGTTTTGCAGGTATTGAAAGAGAAACAGTTGTTTGCAAAGCTGTCAAAATGTGAGTTTTGGTTATCTGAAGTTAAGTTCTTGGGTCATGTGATTTCTGCACAAGGAATTGTAGTTGATCCTACTAAGGTGGAAGCGGTTTTGAGGTGGGAGCGTCCGAAATCAGTTACTGAAGTTAGAGGTTGTGGGATTGGTTGGCTATTATAGGAGATTCATAGAAGGGTTTTCTAAAATAGTTATGCATTTGACATAGCTGACCAGGAAGGATCATCCTTTTGTATGGACGGAGGAGTGTGAGAAGAGTTTTCAAGAGTTAAAGGAAAAGTTGACATCATCTCCTGTGTTGATTTTTCTGGATCCCAATAAACCTTTTGAGGTTTATTATGATGCATCTCATCAAGGCTTAGGATGTGTTCTTATGCAAGATAGGCGAGTTGTGGCTTATGAATCTAGACAATTGAAGACCCATGAATGGAATTATTCTACGCATGATCTAGAGTTGGCTGCGGTGGTTTTTGCTCTAAAGATTTGGAGGCATTATCTCTATGGAGCAAAGTTTGATGTGTTCAGTGATCATAAGAGTCTAAAGTATTTGTTTGATCAGAAAGAGTTGAATATGAGGCAAAGGAGGTGGATTAAGTTTTTGAAAGATTATGATTTTCAACTAATGTACCATCCAGGTAAAGCGAATATGGTAGCAGATGCTTTGAGCAGAAAATCTCTTCATATGTCTTACATGATGGTTAAAGATGGTTAAAGAGATGGAGTTGGTAGAGAAATTCAGGGATATGAATCTTAACGTTTTGGTTGCTCCAGATTTTATTAGTTGTGGTATGACTACCATTACTAGTGATTTCTTGGAGATGATGAAACAATAACAAACTCAAGATGTGGGCTTAAATAAGGTTAGAGAGTTGTTGGGTTCTGAGAGAGCTGAAGGATTTGAACAAGATGTGGATGGGGTTTTGAGATACAAGGGCAGAATTTATATTTCACAAGATGGAGAGTTGAATAAGTTGATACTTGAAGAAGGTCATAAAAGCAAGTTGAGTGTGCATCCGGGGATGACACAGATGTATCAAGATTTGAAGAGAATGTTTTTGTGGAATGGTATGAAAAGGGAGGTGGCCGAGTATGTTGCAACTTGCATTGTGTGTCAGAAAGCTAAGGTAGAACATCAAAAAACTAGGAGGTTTGTTACAGATGATGGAAGTGCCAGAATGGAAATGGGATAGTATCACCATGGATTTTGTTGTTGGTTTGCCAAGGTCTGCTAAGAATTGTGATTCTATTTGGGTGATCGTGGATAGATTAACTAAGTGTGCTCATTTTCTTCTAGTGAATATAAAATGGTCCTTGGAAAAGTTAACTCAGTTGTATGTCAAGGAGATTGTTAGATTACATGGTGTGCCCTACAGTATCATTTCTAATAGGGATCCTCGTTTAACATCTCGATTTTGGCAGAGTTTGCACCAGGCGTTAGGGACTAAGTTGAGACTCAGTTCTGCTTATCACCCACAGACTGATGGGCAGTCTGAGAGGACTATCCAATCTTTGGACGACTTGTTGAGGGCTTGTATTTTGGATCATCTATGGAGTTGGGAAAAAATGTTGCCTTTGGTCGAGTTCACTTATAATAACAATTTTCATGCAAGTATAGGAATGACACCCTTTGAGGCTCTGTACAGGAGGAAGTGTCGGACACCTCTATGTTGGTTTAAAGAGGGAGAATCAATGATGGTGGGGCCAGAGATCATCTTACAGACTACCGAAAAAGTAAAACAAATTCAGGAAAGAATGTGATGGAGGAGGTCCATGGGCCAAGGGCACTTCTACTAGGGCTATGGCAAAGAGGATCCAAGAGGAGTGGGCCCAAGCTCAAGGAAAGCCCATCACATTGTTTAGTTGGGCTTTGACTCAAGCCTAAGTAGAGTAGGAGTAGTGTAGGGTTGGGCCTTAGGGCTTTGTATTTCTTTTAGGCCTTGTATTTCCGGCCATTAGACTAGGAATTTCATTTCATGGTCATTTGAATTTAGGGTTTAATTAGGGTTGCATGTGTATTTGCATTAGAATGTAATTAGCTTTACATTTGGTATGCATTTCGGCCATGTGCAACACATGCACATAGTGTGACCGAAATGCAACTCAAATGGAAGATAAATTACATTCCAAATGAGGTGCACATGGTGTGGTTCCGGGTTTGGCTCCAAACTTTGAATTTTGAATTCAAATTTTGGGCGCCTAAGGTTAAGTAAACCATACCATGGTTTCACTTAACCTTAGGCTAACCCATGGTTCCTTTAACCTAATTTTTCCCTATATATTCTAAGTGGCCGAGAATTGTATTCACTTTTGAATATATACATGAGATTTCTATCTTTGAATTCTCTCCTCTCCGAAAGTCACTCACACAACCTACCTCTACCCTCCTTGAGCTCCTCTCTTTGTAGAGCTAGGTTGCCTTTACATCTTCCGGATTTAGCTTGGACAAAGCATAGGTCACTTTGATGCTTCTTGGAGCTTCCTTCCTTGCCAATCTTCCAAGGAACCGAGAAGCATTTGAAGGTGTTCTTGAGGATCCACAAGTGGAACCTCATCAAGTGGTATCTAGAGCTTCGGTCTTCAAGAGATAAGCTTCTCATTCTTGTCTTTTGAGTTTTTGATCCGTGGTTCATCTTGTTCATTTTTGTGTTCTTGTCACTTTTTGAGTTTCATCTTTCCTAGATCTATTTTGTGCCTAAAATTTGATGGATCTAGTTGTCATGTTGCTTGAATGATTCATCTATGCGTTTATGATTAATTGCTTCCATGAATCATGCTCCATTTCTTATGCTTTCTAGGAATTTTCTGCCTATGAACTTTTTAATTTGCTTGAGTCTTATTTGAAATCTTATTTGGTCATTGTGTGTTTGAGTCAATTTAATTTTGAATCCATGTCCAGGAGTAATGTGTAGTTCTTTTCTTGTTCATCATTCTTAGCTATGCTTGTTTAACCTTGTATTTTCATTTGCATCTTGAAAATTTTTCTGGATTTGGCCGAGATCCTTATTGTCTTGTGTGCTCTTAATTTTGATTGAATTTGAGTTCATAAACTACAACTAGTTCATTAGTAGTTTTCTTAGATTTTAGGTTTCCTATTCTATAAAATGTCTTGAAATTTTTTTTTCCTATCCGTGAGTTTGATCTTGTGTGAGACTTGTGTGCTGAAAATTTTTGTTTAAAGATTCTTTTGAAATTTGAATTTTAGAGCCAAAACCGTGCATGTGCTAAACAAACAAGCAAGTACCAAAAGCATGTTGCATTTACATTACATCTTGACCTAATTTGCTTGCCATTTGTATTTCAAACTTGAACCGGTTTTGTGCTTCATCTTGAGTGTGACCGAGAGTGTGTGTTTGCAAATCATTTAAAAGAAAAAGGCATCTCCTAAGATAAAAAAAAATAGAACAAAGTTTAAAAAAAGAAAATGCAAAAGCAAAGTGATTAAAAAAAATAGCTAAACCTAATTGCTCAAAGTAAAAGCCATACAAGGAGATTTGTGTTGAAATTGTTCAAAAGTTCTTCTCGGTTTTACATTCCCTATTGTGTATACATTTTTTTCAGCTTACATATTTTGAGTGTTTTGGTTTTGTTAATCAACTCTAGAGCTTATCTAGGTTAATTCCTTCTTGTCCTAGCCAATTCTTTGTTCTTTGTTCATCTATATTGTCTTCTCCTAAACTCTACTCTTGTCTTCTTTAACTCTCAAATATCTTGGCTGTTTATGTTCATTTTGGTACTCAAATGTGACCTAAGTTTTGACCTAGCCTATCTCCTTAGAAGCTAGTTCTACAAGGGTCATCAAAAGAGGACTAAGAAAAGGAGGAGGAAGGGACAAAGAGTGCTCTCGGATTTGGCTACCAAACTTGAAACACCAAACACTTTGTTGGCTGGAATTTTGTGGCTGCTGGACTTTCACATCCGAGGAGATACATTGGAGTTTCAATTGATTTGTAATTGAATTTTATAAAAAAAAAACAGAGTATTAGTGACGGATTTAGAGACCAAATTTTCCTTACTACTTTGAATTTTTTGTTGCAAAATTGGTCACTAATCCCTCGCTAATTTTGGTGGCTGTTTTTGACTTATCTTGAAGCCACTTGTTTACTTTGTTGTTCAGTTTGTAATTACCTTGTAATTGGCCATTTTTAGGAGTGTCTTGGGTGTGTCTTTGGTACACAACCATCTCTCCTTAGTTTCTTAATTTTCGTTAGACTTGGTGGGAGTGGTCCTTGATTGGTCTTTGGTACCTCTCAAGCTCTCACCTTAGGAAAACGTTTTAGATAGTTTTTAATTTCTTGCAAGTTTAATTGTTTTAGTGCTTTAATTCGTCTAGTTTATCTTAGCTCACAAATCACACAAAAATAATTTTCATTGAAAAGATTTTGGTGGAGATTAACTACAAGAGGGATTAGTAATTTTTACTTGAAGAGGCTTGGTTATTAAGTGGCTCTTAGTAGCTCACCTCCCTCCAAAGTTCAATTTGTATACTTAGTTCCCCAAGTACTTAGTCTTAACCTTGTAAAAAAATTGCTTTCAAAAATTCTTTCATAAAAAGAAATCTTTCTCCTATAATGGAAGAATTTTCTACTCCTCATAGTGATACTAATTCAAGTGATTACAATGACATTGCCAAAGTATCACATGAATTAAGATCACTCAAGATTTGGAAAGAGCAAGAGTCTAAACAAAGACTCAAAGAAAAACTTGAAAGAGGGGCTCAACTTGCTCTTTTGGAGGAGGAAATTCGTTTGTTAAAGGAAAAAAGAAGAAAAATTGCACCATAAGCACCGAAGTAGACATAGCTCCCAAGCTCATAGTTCAACCCTAGGAGAGTCTATGCATGATGATAGCCTAGCCTTAGGTGATCATTACCAACAACCTCCTAGAAGAGTTCATAGGACCCCAAAGGCAAGGGAATCTAGGGTAGATCTCCCTTATTTTCATGGTAAAGATGATGTTGAGGGGTACCTTGATTGGGAGATGAAGGTTGAACAAATCTTCACTTGCCATCAAGTGAGTGAAGAAAGAAAAGTATCCCTAGCCACTTTAAGCTTTCAAGGTCATGCCATGTATTGGTGGACATCCCTTGTTAGGGATAAGCGTCTCCATAATGATCCTCCAATTCAATATTGGAATGAATTAAGGAGTGCCTTGAGAAGGAGGCATATTCCCTCTTACTACACTAGGGAGCTTATCAACAAGCTCCAAAGACTCCATCAGAGAAACATGACTGTGGAAGAATATAGACAAACGATGGAGTTATACTTAATGAGGGCTGGCATTAGGGAGGAAGAAGATATTACCATTGCTAGATTTTTGAGTGGTTTGACTTTTGAGATAAGAGATAAGGTTGAGCTTCTTCCTTATAGAGATTTGAATGACTTGGTTCAACTTTGTATCAAGGTTGAACAACAAAATTTGAGAAAGAATTTCAAAACAAGCTCATACTCATCTTCTTACTCAAAGGTTGACTACAAGAGGGAAGGCAAGCCAAACACTTTTGAAAAGAAAAATACTTTTGACTCCTCCAAAAATCTAGACAAGGGTAAAGAAAAAGAAAAAAAGACAAACACCTCACACACTAGCACCAAGTCTAGTGACATAAAGTGCTTTAAATGTCTTGGGAGAGGTCACATTGCTTCTCAATGCCCTAACAAAAAGGTCATGATTCTAAGGGGCCAAGACATTTATAATAGCCAAGATGAAGCTACTACTTCTCCATCTTCAAGTGAGGATGAAGAAGAAGCAAGTGAGGAAGAGTCATGTGAGGTCACTTACCCTTACAATGGGGAACTTCTTATGATGAGAAGGGTCCTCAACAACCAACCTAGTGATACACAATCCCAAAGAGAGAACATCTTTCACATAAGATGTAATATTTCAAACAAGGCTTGTTCTCTCATAGTGGATAGTGGATCTTGGTGCAATTGTTGTAGCACTAGGATGGTTGAAAAGTTGGGCTTGACTACCACACCCCATCCCAAACCTTATCAACTTCATTGGCTTAATGATGATGGGGATATGGTGGTCAACCAACAACTGGAAGTGGAGTTTTCTATTGGGAACTATCATGATAAAGTCAAATGTAATGTAGTTCCCATGGAAGCTTGTCATATTTTATTGGGTAGGCCATGGCAATTTGATAAACAAACCCATCATGATGGCCTAACCAATAAAATAACTTTCACTCACAAGGGTAAGAAGTTTGTGCTTCATCCTCTATCGCCTTCACAAGTGATGGAAGATCAAGTCCAAATGAAGGCCAAACGTGAGCAAGAGAAAGGAAAAGAAAAACAAAAAAAAAATTGAAAAAAAAAACTTCTAAAAATTAGTGATAAAGAGGATTCTAGAGAGTCTAGTGTTCCCTCTCTAGAGATAGTTCAAGAAGAGATTTTTGACACAAAACCTTTACACAAAACCTCTCTTTTCCTTGAACCATCTTCTCATATCCTCATGTGTAGAGGAACACTCACATGCACTGCCACAAGTTCTTTGGAAACTTCTCTACCTCTTGAAGTAAAAAATCTTTTAAAAGAGTTTGATGATGTGTTCCCTAGTGAAGGCCCAGTGGGACTTCCACCTTTTAGGGGAATAGAACATCAAATAGATCTTGTGCCTGGGGCTAGTCTTCCCAATAGACCAGCCTATAGGACCAATCCACAAGAAACTAAAGAGATAGAGAAGCAAGTACAAGAGTTGTTGGATAAGGGTTGGATTCAAAAGAGTCTAAGCCCTTGTGCTGTGCCTGTCATCTTGGTGCCAAAAAAAGATGGAAAATGGAGGATGTGTTGTGACTGTAGAGCCATCACAACATCACAATAAAATATAGGCACCCAATTCCTAGGCTTGATGACATGCTTGATGAATTTCATGGGTCATCCATATTTTCCAAAATAGATCTTAAAATTGGATATCACCAAATTAGAATCAAGGAAGATGATGAGTGGAAAACTGCTTTTAAGACTAAGTTTGGTTTATATGAATGGTTAGTAATGCCTTTTGGGTTTACTAATGCACCTAGCACATTCATAAGGCTAATGAATCATGCCCTTAGGGATTGCATTGGTAGGTTTGTAGTTGTTTATTTTGATGATATTTTAATCTATAGCCAAAGTCTAAATGATCATGTGGATCACCTAAGACAAGTCCTACTTGTTCTTAGAGACAATCAATTGTTTGCCAATGTAGACAAGTGCACTTTTTGTGTGGATAATGTTATATTTCTAGGGTTTGTGGTAAGCAAAAAGGGGGTTCATGTGGACCCCGAGAAAATCAAAGCCATCCAAGAATGGCCTATTCCTACTAATGTTAGTGAAGTTAGGAGCTTCCATGGTTTGGCAAGCTTTTATAGAAGATTTGTTCCTTACTTCTCTACCTTAGCTTCACCTCTCAATGAGTTGGTGAAGAAGGATGTGGTCTTTTTGTGGCAAGAAAAACATAATTTAGCTTTTCAAGAGCTTAAGCAAAAATTCACTCAAGCACATGTTCTAGCTCTCCCTGATTTTAGCAAAACCTTTGAGCTAGAATGTGATGCTTCAGGTCTTGGCATAGGAGCTGTGTTGTTACAAGGTGGCCACCCCATAGCCTATTTCAGTGAAAAACTTCATGGGGCTGCCTTGAACTACCCTACCTATGACAAGGAGTTATATGCTTTAGTTCGTGCCCTTTAAACTTGGGAACATTACCTTGTGACCAAGGAATTTGTTATTCATAGTGATCATGAATCACTTAAATATTTGAAGGGTCAACATAAGTTAAATAAGAGACATGCAAAATGGGTTGAGTACCTTGAGCAATTTCCTTATGTCATCAAATATAAGAAAGGCTCTACAAATGTAGTAGCTGATGCTTTGTCAAGAAGACATGTGTTGTTGAACATCCTAGGTTCTCAAATACTAGGGTTTGATGACATTAAGGAATTGTATGAGAAAGACCTTGATTTTGCTAACTTTTATTCTTTATGTATTGAAAAACCTTATCAAGGGTACTATATTTCTGAGGGGTATCTTTTTAAAGAAAATAAACTTTGTGTACCCCAAGGATCTATTAGGAAACTCTTGGTAAAGGAGAGCCATGAGAGTGGGCTCATGGGGCATTTTGGAATTGAGAAGACTCTTTCACTTTTGAGAGAGAAATTATTTTTGCCTCATATGAAAAGAGATGTTCAAAGATTTTGTAGTAGTTGCATAGCTTGTTTACAAGCTAAGTCTACCACAAAACCTCATGGACTATACACCCCCTTGCCAATATCCAATGCTCCTTGGGTAGACATTTCCATGGATTTCATCCTTGGTTTGCCTAGGACCCAAAGAGGAAAGGATTCCATCTTTGTGGTTGTGGACCATTTTAGTAAAATGGCACACTTTATTCCATGCCACAAAGTGGATGATGCAAGTAGTGTTGCTAAGTTATTCTTTCAAGAAATAGTGAGACTCCATGGGATGACTATCTCCCTCATGTGGAGTTTGCCTATAATAGAGTGGTCCACAAAACCACTAACATGTCTCCTTTTGAGATTGTTTATGGATTCAATCCTCTCACTCCTTTAGATTTATTGCCCCTTCCAGATGTTGCTTCCTTTGTCCATAAAGAAGGCACATCTAGGGCTGAATTTGTCAAAAATTTACATGAGAGGGTTAGAAATCATATTCAATCCTAAACTGAAAAATATCAAAAATACAATAATAAGGGTAGAAAGGAAGTTATCTTCAAGGAAGGCGATTGGGTTTGGCTACACCTTCGGAAGGATAGGTTTCCTTCCAAAAGAAAGTCCAAGCTTAGTCCTAGAGGAGATGGACCCTTTCAAATCCTTAGGAAAATAAATAATAATGCCTATGTCCTAGATCTCCCTTCTGAATATGGTGTTAGTCCTAGTTTTAATGTTTCTGATTTGTCTCTCTTTACAGGACTTGCTACCCAAGAGGAGGATGCTTTGGATTTGAGGACAAATCCTCTTCAAGAGGGAGGGGATGATGGAGGAGGCCCATAGGCCAAGGGCCCAACTACTAGGGCTATGGCAAAGAGGATCCAAGAGGAGTGGGCCCAAGCTCAAGGAAAGCCCATCACATTGTTTAGTTGGGCTTTGACTCAAGCCCAAGTAGAGTAGGAGTAGTGTAGGGTTGGGCCTTAGGGCTTTGTATTTCTTTTAGGCCTTGTATTTTCGGCCATTAGACTAAGAATTTCATTTCATGGTCATTTGAATTTAGGGTTTAATTAGGGTTGCATGTGTATTTGCATTAGACTGTAATTAGCTTTACATTTGGTATGCATTTCGGCCATGTGCAACACATGCACATAGTGTGACCGAAATGCAACTCAAATGGAAGATAAATTACATTCCAAATGAGGTGCTCATGGTGCGGTTCCGGGTTTGGCTCCAAAATTTGAATTTTGAATTCAAATTTTGGGCGCCTAAGGTTAAGTAAACCATACCATGGTTTCACTTAACCTTAGGCTAACCCATGGTTCCTTTAACCTAATTTTTCCCTATATATTCTAACTAGCCGAGAATTGTATTCACTTTTGGATATATACATGAGATTTCTATCTTTGAATTCTCTCCTCCCCGAAAGTCACTCACACAACCTACCTCTACCCTCCTTGAGCTCCTCTCTTTGTAGACCTAGGTTGCCTTTACTTCTTCCGGATTTAGCTTGGACAAAGCATAGGTCACTTTGATGCTTCTTGGAGCTTCCTTCCTTGCCAATCTTCCAAGGAACCGAGAAGCATTTGAAGGTGTTCTTGAGGATCCACAAGTGGAACCTCATCAGAATGAAAGCTTCTCAAAGTAGGAAAAATTCTTATGTAGACAAAAGGAGGAAACCTTTGGAGTTTTTAGAGGGAGAGCATGTATTTTTGAAGGTGACTCCTACTACAGGTGTGGGAAGGGCTATTAAAGCTAAGAAGTTGAATCCTAAGTTTATTGGGCCGTATTAGATTCTCAAGAGGATTGGATCATTGGCATATCAGATTGCATTACCTCCATTCCTGTCTAATTTTCATGATGTGTTCCATGTTTCACAACTAAGGAAGTATATTCACGATCCGAGTCATGTCTTGGAATTAGAGGCAGTGCAAGTTAAGGAGAATTTAACTTTTGAGAAACAGCCAGTCTTAGTGGTAGATAAGAAAGTTAAACAGTTGCGGGGTAAATCTATCAATTTGGTAAAGGTTATTTGGGATGAGGTTACTAATGAAGCCACTTGGGAGTTGGAAGATAGGATGAAGGATCAATACCCATATCTCTTTTTGAGTAATTGAATTTTTGGGGACGAAAATTTTTGTTGTTGGGGAGAGTTATAACGCCGTGTAAATAGCGAGCTATTTGATAGATATACTTTATATTATATATATGTATGTATGTAAGTATGTATATGTTGTCTATATTGATTTGGATTGGATTATGGAGGTGTGGATTTGAAATGTACTTATCTTTGTGCATGTTGTATAATTATGTGGTTTTGATTAGTTGTTTGGACATAGTAGTGATTTTGTAGTATGAGATGAGAGGTTTATATAGGCATGTGTATCATGAATGTGGTGAATGATGCATTGTACACCATTATATTGAATTGGTACTAAGAAGGAAGAAGACTGGTCACCTTCCTTCTCATCTTAGTTAAGTGAAGTATTATGGCATGCAACTCATTATTCCAAGCATATGAATCTGAAAGTGATGTTTGTTTGTGTGTTGATACATGTTGCATTTCATATGGTGGTAAGTTGTGAGTATTGCATGGAAAGGAATAGGATAGGTAGGAGATTGAAGGATAGGAACTTAAGATAAATCTGGTCTTTCTAAGTGAATTTGAGGTAGTTTTAGAGCTTAGGGAGTTGAAATACTTCAACGAATAGAATATTTGAGGTGCATAGGTTCTAAGGGTGAAATTTGGAAATTTTGGAAAATGGCTATATATAGAGACTTAGGACCGGAGGGTACAGACAATTTCTAGAGAGAGGAAGTAGAGAGAGAAGCTCTAGTCTGGAGGGAAGCTGAGGACACATTTGGGAAGTTTATCAAGCTAGGATCAATCTTCAAAACTGGAGTTTCAAGAGATTTGGCCTCTAAAGCCTTGAAAAGGGGGATTAAAGTTTGAGTTGGGATTTGAGGGTTTTGTTCAAACCTTGCATTTCTGAGGTTTCTAACGTAAGGGTAGTACTTATTAGACTTAATCTGGTGTGTATGGATTTGAAATATCACATTAATTCCATGATTTATGCATGATTAAGGATGGATTGAGGGGAAAGGGTTTTGGTTGGGTTTTCTTCATGATTTCCACGAATTAGTGGTTAAGACTTGATTTCATTGCTTAATATGTTATTTTTGGATAGTATTTATGCTTTGTAATGATTTGAACTCGTGTAATTTGAATTGGATTCATGTTGGGAAGAAATTTTTGAGATTTTCGAGGGTTTCAGGTAGTAAATGCACCGGGCCCAGTTCTTGGCACCGGGCGTGAATTCATCATGGACCACCATTGCCAAATCATGTCGGGCGCGAGGCTAGTCGTGTTGGGCGCAATTTGAAATGGAATCCCTGGGTGAATCACACCGAGCGTGGGGAGAACCATGTCGAGCGCACTATCAGACGTGGTCCTTGTGTTTTGGTTACTGATATTGCGCCGGGCATGATCTGAGCATGTCAGGCGTGGAGACTCATTGGGAGTCTCTGTCTGGAATTGCGTCGGGCGTAGGATAAATGTGCTGGGCGCTGAGACCTTTGTAGGTTTCTGTTTGAGTTTTGCGGCGGGCGGGATATTAGTGCGCTGGGCGTGAGTATGTTGGTCTTTAAGTATTTATGAAAGTTTTATACTTGGATGTTAGCTTTCCAATGGTGTTGGAATCACCCAAAAAGGAGGTCTAGAACTCCAGATATGACTGTTTTAGTGAACAGGGGTCAAGCTGCCAGCATTGGTTATAGCTTTTGCGGTTTTTAGAATTTTTAACAAATTAGATGATGGAATTAGGACTTGATGTTTTCATAAGAATTGTAGGAAATCGTCTTATCTTTCATATGAGATAAGTATGAGCATGATAGGAGCAGTATAACTCCTGATATGTTGTTTTAAGTGAAGGTTACCATTTCACAAGGAGTAATTTAGTTAAGTTGGCATGATTATGGAAAAGTTTGTATGTAATTATGTAATATGCTATGTGTCTTTGGCTTGTAAAGCTAATAAGACTTAGAGGAGTAAGGTTATGGTATGGATTGGGAGATCTCTTGGTGAGATCAGGATATAATCTTTGGAAAAATATGGAATTTGGGAGTCCCATGGTGAAGATTCCAATATGAAACTTTTCCAAAGATTATATAATAAACCACTTCAGATGTTAGGTCGATTCTAAAGTACTCCTCTAAGTATTCTATATGCTACCGGTATAAGGGCAAGGTCGAGTCATACCAATGGATGAAGTGGCCGCGATCACCAGGGTTACATGATGACGTAACCCAACTGTATATTTTCCATGAGAGGTTAGGTGTGTGACATGGGCAGGTGACATGTTCACGAATTCAACACTTGGTTTGGATGTGTTGAAGTCAACATTTGGTTTGGATGTTTTGGCTACTTCATGAGATTATACAGTGGTGTGACTTTGGTTTGGATGTGGAATATGTATGCATTTGGTATGGATTGTATACATTGGTTATGGATTCTTTATTATCATAGAATATGTATGCATTGGCATGGATGTGTATACGTTGGATTTTGGATTGGTTTATATTTGGCATGGAAATGACTTGTTATAATGTTGTCATTCCCTTGGTATGGATACATACTGTTGATGAATATCTAGTTTAATGATATTTCATTTTATTGTACTATGGTTGATTTTATACGTGCTAACCCTTATATTTCCATGATGTGGACTATGATGATCTTACTATGTGGGGGAGAAGATCTGGTGTGAGGCTTTGGGATGGCAAGGAGTCTTTTGGGTAGCTTCTTTGAGAAGTGGCTAAACTTAGAGTTTGACCAGCACCTAGGGTGTCTTATTTTGATACTTTCATGATGTTGTAATTATATTTTCTTTTTGAATGACTGTATAACCTTGCTGAGGATGACTCTTTTATAAAATTATGTTTTATATGATGAAAATAATTTATACGTTATTGTATATTTACACTCTAGTGTAGCTGGCCTTTGCTCTATTTTCTTTATTATATATTATTTTATTTTAGTTGTCATATTGGTTGTTGATGTGATGGCCTAAGGCGGGTCGTTACATTAATAAGCAACTTCTTTAACCAAAAAAGCTCACAAAATCCTTTAGTCATACCTCTAAATTATGCTTCTGCACTGGATAATGCCACTACCTTTTTCTTTTTACTCCTCCATGTAACTAGGTTCCCTCCAACAAAGGTAAAATAACCCGATGTAGATTTCCCATCGGTAATACTTCTTACCCAATCTGCATCAGTATAACCTTCGATATCCAAATGATTGTTCTTAGAAAAATAAGTCCCTTTCCAAGAGTCGACTTTAGATATCGAATGATTTGATTTATTGCATTCATGTGATCTTCACTTAGGTAATGCATAAGCTGATTTATCATAATTACTGCATAGGCAGTATCTGGTCATGTGTGATAAATAAATCAATTTACCAACTAACATTTGATATCTCTCCTTATTTGTGGGTTTTTGATTTGGGTGTTCTCCCAAGTGATGGTTTTGAACAACAAAAATGTCAGCTAGCTTATAATCAAGCATGCCAATTTCTCAAAGAAAGTCTAGTACATACTTCATTTGGGATACAAATATGCCTTTCTTTGATTTAGCCACCTCAATGTCAAGAAAATATTGTAGTCCTCCCAAGCTTTTCATCTCAAATTTAGTTGCCAAATGATTTTGAATTCTAGATATTTCTTCTTCTTCATCCCCTATAATTATCATATCATCAACATAAATGATCAATGTTGTTACGTTTTTATTTTGATGTTTCAAAAATAAAGTATGATCAAAGTGGATTTGCTTGAAGCCAAATTTCTTGATTGATATATTGAACCGTCCAAATCATGCATAGGGTGATTGCTTCAATCCATAAAAGGCCCTTTGCAATTTACAAACAACCTTGGCTTGGGATAGCACAGTGTACCTGGGTGGGATATTTGTATATACTTCCTATTAAGGTTTCCATGGAGGAAGGCATTTTTCACATCAAATTGATGTAGTGGCCAATCCAAATTGGTTGCCAAAGAGAGTAGTACTCTAATTATGTTTAGTTTAACCACCTGTGAGAACGTTTCCTCATAGTCAATGCCATAAGTTTCTGTATATTCCTTTACTACAAGTCTTGCCTTGTATTTTTCAACGAATCCATCTACTTTATGTTTGATTGAAAAAACCCATTTACATCCCACTATTTTCTTATCCCTTGGTAGCGAAACAAGGTTCCATGTATTGTTATCTTAAAGAGCCTTCATTTCCTCTTTTATTTACTGAACCATTTAGGATCCTTTAAAGCTTTTTCAACATTATTAGGAACTTGATTAGAGGATAACTGATGTACAAATGGAATAAGAGGTTCTAATAATTTTTTAGAAGAAACATGGTTTGCAATTGAATACTTTTCCCTTTTTACCTCAAAGTCTGGAGAATATCAAATTGGTGGTTGTCCCTAAATTTGTCTAAAAGGAAGTTTATGCATAACAGGAGTTTCAATCAAATTTACAGGAGTATTAGAGGATCTTACCTCATGAATATTCTCATGAGATTGTTCATTTGGTATAGGAGAATAAAGGTCTTCTAGTTCAATATCTTCAGCTAGATTATCACTAGTTTTAACCAAACCAATATCATTGTGGCCTATAATTGGTTCATCTGAGGCATCACCATCTACTAAGATCAGTTCCAGGGATTAAGGAATTAAACCGAAGAGCTAAGAAGAATAGAGAAACCTGGAATAGAAAGAGTTTTGAGACAGTATGATTGATTCACAAGATTGGGAAAATTGGTTACAAAACTGATTAACCAATTCTGAATCATATAGTTTTCTAATATACTAGTTGGTTTCCCCAACGTACTATTAACTACTAAAACACGAAACTTTAACCAAAATAGTCCTCCTATTATTAACTATCCTCACTTAACTACCTGTAATTCTCTCTAATTACAATTTAACCTGTATCAATGCCCCACCCTTACAAAAATCCTTGACCTCAAGGATGGAAATTTGGAAACTTTTTCATCAAATCATAGTAAAATTCCTAAGTTGAGTCTTCGGGTAGTCGATGCTTCCATTGTACAAGTACTTTGGTGACTGCCTTGCCTTGTCTCTTGACTGTCATGCGATCAATTATAGCTTCTAGTTCCTTCTCATTACTGGAATCAGTAGCAGAAATAGGAATACTGACAAAAGTAGTAGCTTCTCCAACATGCTTCTTCAATTGAGAAACATGGAACACATTGTGGACTTTTGATTCAGCTGGAAGTTGCAACTTGTAAGCTACTGATCCCACTTGATCAATGATCTTGTAAGGTCCAAAATACTTAGGATCCAATTTAGCATTGATTCTGAAAGCTACTGAAATTTGTCTATATGGATGTAACTTCACATAGACCAAGTCTCCAATGTTAAACTTCCTATCAAATTTGTGTTTATCAACCAATTACTTCATTCGATCTTGTGCTCTCTTCATGTGAAATTTAAAAAATTTAAGCATTTCCTCCCTCCTTTGAAGACTTCTGTCTACTAACTCCACCTTAGATTCACCAGGTAGATATGGTAAGTAGATAAGTGGGGGCTGACCATATACTATTTCACAAGGATTTGCATTAATTGTGTTGTGATAATTGGTGTTGTACCACCGTTCAGCTAAATCCAACCATTTAGACCATTGTAAAGGAGTGTCAGCATACATACACCTGAGATAAGTTTCAAGACATCTAGTCACGAACTCAGATTGGCCATCTGTCTGAGGGTGATAAGCTGTAGAAAGCTGAATCTGTACTCCTTGGAAAGCCAGAAGTTCTTTCCATAATTGACTCACAAAAATAGAATCTCTATCGCCTATTATGGATTCATAAAACCCATGTAATTTGAAGACATTATCCAGAAAAGATTGAGCTACTTCAGCTACAGTATATGGGCGAGCTAATGCCATGAAATGAGCTGCTTTGCTTAGTCGGTCAACTACCACAAAAATAACTTGTTTCTCATAAGAACTAGGCAATCCTTCAATAACATCCATAGTAATATGTTGCCACACATGCTCAGGAATAGGTAAGGGCTGCAAGAGATCAAGAGATCAAGAGATGCCACTGTCTCATACTTACATCTTTGGAAAATACTACATTGTTGGATAAACCCCTTCACATCCTTAGTCATGCCTTTCCAATAAACCATTGCCTTTAGTCTTTGGAGGGTTGAATTCCTTCCAGAATGACCACTGGAAGTTGTTGTATGCATTCAACCCAAGATATCCTATCTTAATTTGAAATCCTTACCAATAAGCAGCTTGGCCTTCCTCCTTAACTCCCTTTTATCCTAACTGAAATGTTTATGTGAAGTTGTTTTAGCCTGAACCTCATTGATTAACCTTTGAATATCACCACCACTTTCCCAAGATTTCTTGATTCGGGCTAGTAAATCAAATTCTAACTAATGAACTTGGATAGCACAACAATTTGTAGTTCCCAACCTAGAAAGGGCATCAGCAACAATATTGTCCTTCCCTTGCTTATATTCGATAGAAAAATCAAACTCCATCAATTTAACATACCATTTCTTTTGACAAGTGGTAGTTAATCTCTGTTCCAGCATGTACTTGAGGCTCATATGATCAGTCCTAATAATAAAACGTCTATTTAACAAGTAGTGCCTCCATTTTTGGACAACAAACACTACTACCAATAACTCCTTTTCATATGTAGAGAGAGATTGTTGTTGTTGATTCAGGACTCTACTGATGACAGCTATAGGGTGCATCTCTTGCATTAGCACAGCTCCAATTCCAAAACCAGAAACATCTACCTCCACCATAAAGGTTTTGGTAAAATCTGGCAATGCTAAGACTGGTGCATGTACCAGTTTTGTTTTTAAGGATTGAAATGCCTCATTTGCTTCTAAAGACCAACAAAACCCTTCTTTCTTCAACATATTAGTTAATGGCTTAGTTGTACTCCCATATCCCTTAAGAAACCTTCTATAATAGCCCGCTAAACCCAAAAAACCTCACAGATGTTTAATCGATTGAAGCAGTGGCCAATTTTGGATTGCTACAATTTTGCTTGGGTCAGTTGCTACTCCCTCTCGAGATATATAATGTCCCAAGTATTCTACCATTGTAACTCCAAAATAGCATTTATACCTCTTGGAAAACAATGAGTGTGCTCTCATGGTTGTCAAAAGTTGCTGCAAGTGGCCAATATGGCTTTCTAAACTACTACTATAAATGAGTATATCATATAAATAAAAAAACTAGCAAAAACATCCTCAAATAGTCTTTAAAGAACTCATTCATCAACCCCTGAAAAGTGGCAGGAGCATTGGTGAGGCCAAAAGGCATTACCAAATATAAAAATGGCCACTGTGTGTTTTAAAAGCAGTTTTATGGATATCAATAGGATCCATCCTCACCTGATTATAACCAGATCTCAAATCAATTTTGGAAAAAAAATCAAAGAGCCATACAACTCATCCAACAGATCATCAACAAGTGGTATTGGAAGTTGATCCTTCACTATATTCTTATTAATTCCCTGTAGTCCACACACATTTTCCAAGAACCATCTTTCTTACGCACCAAAATAACAGGACTTGCATAAGGATTGTTACTAGGCTAAATGATACGTGACTTGAGTGACTCTTTCACCAATCTATCATTTTCATCTTTCTTCTATTTAGCATATCTATAAGGGCCTTTGTTCACTGGATTAGAGCCTTGCATTAATGGAATCTTGTGATCATACCGTAATCTCTTAGGAGGCAAGCTGGTTAGTTCATCAAATATATCAGCAAACTAACTGAGCAGCTCATCGATTGCTCTTGGTAATTCAGGTTGGTCAGCATGAGTTGTTAAAGAATGCAACAACCCTTTAGAAGAATCACCTACCTGTAAGACATACAAATGAACACCTTCTTTAAGAGCTTTAGTGATGGAAGTAGGTAGGTGAAGTGAAGCTTGTTCTTCCCTTTCCTCCTCCAATAGCTTGGATCTTCTTCCTTGATTGATGAACACGAATTGAAGATTGAATTGATAAGAGAATGACACAGTTTCCCTAGGCTAAGAAGGAAGTTCCCTAGCTAGAGAATCAAAAGAAAGCCCACAGACAAGGCTTAGGAGAGGTGATTTCCCTAAGGCTAAGACTAGGCTTTCTTGGTGACTTTGAGAGAGACTTGGCTGAAAATTTTCAGAAATCTCATTAAGCATTCAAAGTGATTTTACAAGGGTGAGGATCCACTTAAATAGGTCGCGGATTAGGAGTCATTGGCGCTAGATCAAGCCACACATTTTGGCGCCTAGATTTGAATTCAAATTTCAGCCCACATGTGCTTGGCCGTGAGTTAGGTAATCTCATGCATTTAGATTTAATTTAGATGACATTTAGGGTTGATTTGAGTAAGCACATGTTCAGCCATTAGTGGTGAAAAACATGTGACTCAAATGCAACTTAAATGACTTCCAAATTAAACCTAGTTTAGCCTAATTCGTCCATTTAAGTGATCCTTGCATATTCCTATTCTAATGGCCTAAATACAATGGCCAATCAAATACAATGGAAAGGAAAAATTAAAAGAATGAAAATGAGCCCAATATTGGAAACCAAAAGCCCAAAGGCCCATGAAGCCCAAAACTAGGCCCAATAAGCCTAAAACCCAACAAGTCCTATACTAAGGTCCATAATACAAGACCAAACAATATGAAGTCCTATACTACCAAAAATAAAAGACAGGTGGTCAATCATGTAAAGCCCAAGTGAAGAGAATCCTAGGCCTACCAAGCCCATTGGGCCCACTAATCTCTAAAGCAATCAAATCTTCAAGTAGTCTTCTTGTCATGGCTCTAGTGGTTGGACCCTTGGTCCATGCTCTTCCATCATTTAGTCACATGTTGCTTCCTTATAGTCTTAATATTGGTAGAAGAAGCACCTCACAGCACATGCTTCTTGCCACTATCAGAAAATTCCATAGAGAGTTTGTCAAAATTCCAAATTTTTATCTCTCAATGTAGCCAGCCACTCGATTCCCAAGACTAGGTCACAACAACCTAAAGGTAGCAACATCATGTCAGAACAAAAATTTGTATTATGAATAGTTCAACCAAAGTTCTTGACTGTAAATACCAATTTTGTTACATCAATTTTTCTAATAATTTCTTTCTCAAATCTCCAAATCAATTATTCAAGAATAAAAGAATAAACGAATAATATATATATATATATATATACTTTTGTGATTTGTATATTTAAAATAAAAATAGAGTGATTAGTTATAGCTTTTCCTTCTAAAATATAATATAAAATTGAATAACAAAAATATAAAGAAATAAGAGAATCAAGGAATACATAAATGAGTCAAAAAACAAAACCAAGTAAAGAAATTGGGAGGCACCATTTTGAGTTTAAGAAACAGAGACTTTCCCTTGCGCCCCTACGTTACTCTTATTCTCGAACAAGGTAGTGCAAACCTTGTTCTCATAAAAAGGTTGTCTATGCGACCTATGAGGCTATTTTCCCTTTTGATTAAAAAAAATCCTCGGGATAAGCGAAAGAGAAAAAGAAGGAGTTCATGGATGAGGAAAGGAGATGATATTTTCATTCCCTTGCTTATATTCGATGGAAAAATCAAACTCCATCAATTTAACTAACCATTTATGTTGAAAAGTGATAGTTAATCTCTATTCCAACATGTACTTGAGGCTCATGTGATCAATCCTAATAATAAAACGTCTATTTAACAAGTAGTGCCTCCATTTTTGGACAAAAAACACTACTGCCAATAACTCATTTTCATATGTAGAGAGAGATTGTTGCTGTTGATTTAGGACTCTACTGATGAAAGCTACAGGGTGCATCTCCTGTATTAGCACAACTCCAATTCCAAAACCAGAAGCATCTACCTCCACCATAAAGGTTTTGGTAAAATCTGGCAATGCTAAAACTGGTGCCTGTACCAGTTTTGTTTTTAAGGATTGGAATGCCTCATTTGCTTCTAAAGACCAACAAAACCCTTCTTTCTTCAACATATTAGTTGATGGCTTAGCTGTACTCCCATATCCCTTAACAAACCTTCTATAATAGCATGCTAAACCCAAAAACCTCAGTTGTTTAATGGATTGAAGTAGTGGCCAATTTTGGATTGCTACAATTTTGCTTGGGTCAGTTGCTACTCCCTCTCGAGATATATAATGTCCCAAGTATTCTACCATTGTAACTCCAAAATAGCATTTAGACCTCTTGGAAAACAATGAGTGTGCTCTCATGGTTGTCAAAACTTGCTATAAGTGGCCAATATGGCTTTCTAAACTACTACTGTAAATGAGTATATCATAAAAATAAAAAAAAAACTAGCAAAAACATCCTCAAATAGTCTTTAAATATCTCATTCATCAACCCCTGAAAAGTGGCAGGAGCATTGGTGGGGCCAAAAGGCATTACCAAATATTCAAAATGGCCACTGTGTGTTTTAAAAGCAGTTTTATGGATATCAATAGGATCCATCCTCACCTGATTGTAACCAAATCTCAAATTGATTTTGGAAAAAATCAAAGAGCCATACAATTCATCCAGCAGATCATCAACAAGTGGTATTGGAAATCGATCCTTCACTGTATTCTTATTTAATTCCCTATAGTCCACACACATTCGCCAAGAACCATCTTTCTTACCCACCAAAACAACAGTACTTGCATAAGGACTATTACTGGGCTGAATGATTCCTGACTTGAGTGACTCTTTCACCAATCTATCAATTTCATCTTTATGTTGTTTAGCATATCTGTAAGGGCCTTTGTTCATTGGATTAGAGCCCTGCATTAATGGAATCTTGTGATCATACCCCAATCTCTTAGGAGGCAAGCTGGTTGGTTCATCAAAAATATCAGTAAACTAACTGAGCAACTTATTGATTGCTCTTGGTAATTCAAGTTGGTCAGCATGAGTTGTTAAAGAATGCAACAACCCTTCAGAAGAATCACCTACCTGTAAGACAGACAAATGAAAACCTTCTTTAAGAGCTTTAGTCACCTGTTGCTTCCTTATAGTCTTAATATTGGTAAAAGAAGCACCTCGCAGCACATGCTTCTTGCCATTAATAGAAAACTCCACAGAGAGCTTGTCAAAAATCCAAATTATATCTCCCAATGTAACCAACCACTCGATTCCTAAGACCAGGTCACAACATACTAAAGGTAGCAACATCATGTCAGAACAAAAATTAGTATTCTTAATAGTTCAACCAAAGTTCTTGACTGTAAAGACCAATTTTGTTCCATCAATTTTTCTAATAATTTATTTCTCAAATTTCCAAATCAATTATTTAAGAATAAAAGAATAAACGAATAATATATATATATATATTTTTTGATTTGTATATTTAAAATAAAAATAGAGTGATTAGTTACAATTTTTCCTTCTAAAATATAATATAAAATAAAATAACAAAAATAGAAAGAAATAAGAGAATCAAGGAATACATAAATGAGTCAGAAAAAAAAACGAAGTAAAGAAAATGGGAGGCACCATTTTGAGTTTAAGAAACAGAGACTTTCTCTTGCGCCCCTACGTTACTCCTATTCTCGTACAAGGTAGTGCAAACCTTATTCTCTTAAAAAAAAAAAAAAGGTTGTATATGCTACCTATGAGGCTATTTTCCCTTTTGATTAAAAAAAATCCTCGGGATAAGCGAAAGAGAAAACGAAGGAGTTCTTGGATGAGGAGAGGAGACGATATATAGGAGTCATACGAAGGAGTTCTTGGATGAGGAGAGGAGACGATATATAGGAGTCATGGTTCATTCTCTAGAGAGGTGAGAAACAGAGAAAGAAAAGAAGAATCAGTAGTGGAAAAGAGCACCAACTAGTGAGGTAAACTGCTCTTCAACCTTAGTATCCATGTTATTCCTTTGTTTGAATTTATTTTTTTTCTTAACTTGATGGTTTTGTTAACCTGCACACGAAACTTGCACATGAAGTCTACCACGTCAAAACCTTCATCATTCCATGTCACTTCTGCATGCACATCATGTCATTTTCTAAAAGGTATATATACAATGAAAAAGAAAAGAAAAAGTATATCTATGAAACTTCATACCAAACCAAGACTTTGTAATACATTCAAGCTCATCATTATACATTCTAAAACCATTCATAACCATTCCTTAGATCCATAACAAGCTATATTTTTACCCACCATTCACTCATTATTTAGGCCTAGATATTTAATCTTGTTTTATCGTTGAATATCATCTTATAAAGTTATTGTTGTCACTGTTGCATTCTTTTCTTAAAATCATGTTGTTCTCATTATATTCGTTTATTTATTTAGTTATTCATTTATTTTAAACATGTTTTACCTTTTCAGTCAACAATGAATTTAGTAATATGTCTTCGGTAATTCTTAGCTACGTAATTTGTGACTTATAAGCTATTCGCCAAATATATTACTTTCACTATTGTGTAGACTTAGATTAGTTTATATTGTAAGAATTATACCTAAAGTTTGTACGTACTTAATATCATTAATAAGGAATTAATAAAATGTACATTAAACTAACGAGGCAATATTAAAAATAAAATAAAGGAAGAAAGATAAGTAATATTATGAATTAAGTTTTAGGTAATCTATACTTTCCTATTAGATGTTTATTTGATCATTTTTAAAATTACCTTTTTATAATACGCTTAATCATCGTTTAAATTTATTTTATTAAGAAATTAATTGAACGTAATATCTTTTTAATCTTGAAGTCTCAGAGCACAAGTTGTAACAACTTTGTAGTTCTAAGCTTTCTTCTAAAAATGAAATATTTCGTAATTGTTAATCTAGATTAAGTCATTATAATAAAAATAATGTTATATACAATGAAAACAATAATTTTATTCACAATAAAAAGCGGAAGGATTTTTCTAACATTTTTTTTTAAAGAGAGTTGATTAATTAGATGAAACATTTATTTAATCCTAGAGGTTTGAAAGCATAAATTGTGGTAATTTGATAGTTCTAAAACTTCTCTTTAAAACTTTAAAACATATCAAACCATTTTATAAAAAGAATTAGCTAAGGAGTACACCTTAGTTGGTTTCATCCTGTAGGACACGTGAATTGTAACAGTTCAAAGATCCTACAGTAATAATAATAATATTATTAATAACTATTGGATTTCTGCATCAATATTTATATTAATAATATCTATCATTTAAAAAAAAAGAATTATTTGAATGTAACATTCCCTTGATTCTAAAGCTTAAAGTGTTGGGATAAATTTCTTAAGCCAAATAGAAATTTTTCATTAATCAATATTAAGAACCTTTGTCCCAGATTACAGAGTTAATGTTAATAATACGTACCTGTATCCATTGACGTTGATCAAAAGATTGCAGCGGAATAGTCCTTTGGTGCAATGATCTTCCTCAGCCAAATCACTGGATTTCTTGATAGGACTTGATGTTACTCTTCTGATAGGGAGACAGAGAGATGTGTGTTTTTGATTTGGCATATTGGGGACCATGACCATCTTTACGATTTTAAACTTATTAGGGTTCCCATTAAACTCTAACGGGCCAAATCTGGTTTCCACTTATTTGGGCCTATATCAATTTTTCTTATTGGCAGTCTAAAGGCTCACTAAAATTAGATCACTTTTGTGGAGCCCAACTAAATGTAAATAACTAATATAAATACTACAAATAATATATGTAGCCCACAATAATTATTAGAAATAAAATTTCTAAAAATCTCCCACTTGGGCTTCATATTCATTTAAGTATTTATATCACAAAATTCTTTAGACACGCAACCATATACTATTTACTTTTAGACTCCCCTTAAACAATTTGGTCCATCTCATACAACAACAGGGAACCACTGCAGCTTTCATCATTATCTAATGTGAATAAACCACAATGATCACCACAATTGTATGCACTCAATGACATAGATCAAATATGGATAAGTGGCATGGAAATTACATGCAACGTGATCTTAGTCATGTCTATTTCCAACTGGTCCAAACTTTATTATTTATAGAGATCCATTCAAAATGCAACATATATATATTGCACAAAAACAAGCTCAGAATAAAATTATGAACATCAACTTTATTTCTGTAGAAAATCCAAATAATACAAATATTTGGAAAAATTAAAAAAAAAAAAAAAAAGACATAAAACATAAATGAGACTCCCACTAAACTAGGGTACTATAAGGGATTACACCTATATGAGCAGTGTGCTCATGAAAGACTTTAGGCACCAAACCCTTAGTAAGTGGATCAACTAGCATAAAATTAGTCCCTATATGTTCTATAGAAATTTTCTTATTCTGAACTTTTTCCTTAACAACCAGAAACTTTATATCAATGAATTTTGACTTGGTTGTACTCCTATTGTTATTGGAATAAAGAACTGCAGAGTTATTATCATAATAGATTTTCAATGGCCTTTCAATGCCATCAACCACACGTAAATTAGTGATAAAATTTCGCAGCCATATCCCATGGTTCGATGCCTCAAAACAAGCAATGAACTCCATAGCCATGGTTGAAGAAGCTATAATAGTCTGTTTAACAGACTTCTAAGAGATAGCTCCTCTAGCCAACATAAAGATGTATCCAGATGTGGAGTGTTTACTGTCTTGACATCTGGCAAAATCAGAGTCTGAGTATCTAATGATCTCTAAACTGTCAGACTTCTGATAAGTGAGCATATATCATTTTGTTCTCTTTAAATAGCGAATTACACGCTTTACTGCCTTCTAATGTTGCATCCCAGGATTACTTAAGTATCTATCCAAAACTTCCACTATAAATGCAATATCGGGACGAGTACAAACTTGAGCATACATTAGACTTCCCACAGCTGAAGCATAGGGAATCTTTTGCATCTCATTTCTTTCAAGGTCATTATTAGGGCATTGTTTGAGGCTAAATTTGTCTCCATTGGCTATAGGGGTATCTCCTGGTTTACTATCTTTCATGTCGAATCTATCTAAAACTTTATCGATATAGTTCTCTTGTGATAACCTTATGATACCATGAGAACGATCTCTTAGTATCTTAATACCTAATACAAAAGAGGCTTCACCATGATCTTTCATTTCAAAATTATTTGTTAAAAATCTCTTGCTTTCATGCAATAAGCCTATATCGCTGCTAGCAAACAGTATATCATCGACATATAATACCAAGAATACATATTTACTCCCACTAAACTTTGTAGACACCCAATTTCGTCCGGGCTCAGAAAAGCAATGAAATAGAGTCTATTATCAAGGAAAGGAGCTCCCGAAGCATGGAAATAATAGGACATGACATCAGAAGACCTAAAGCATAAATAAACTGGTTTTAGTAGCCCAGAACGAGCTGTTCCAAGACCGAAACAGATCGTTCCCAAAAGCGGAATGGGCTGTTCCCAAATAGGTTGTTATAAGCAAGATTTGAACCCAGAACGGGTCGTTCTAAATCGAGAACGGGCCGTTCCAACTCATCAAATGGGCCTAAAACCCTAGTTTGGAACGGGTCGTTCCGGAATAGCTTGTTGTAAGTGAAATTCGAACCCAGAACGGGTCGTTCCACTTTTGGAATGGGCCGTTCCAGATTCTTATTTTACCCATAACAGACTAGACCAGAACGGGCCGTTCCGAATCCGAAATGGGCCGTTCTGGCCCCCTTCTGATGCCTATAAATAGACAGCTCGGGCACAATTCTCAGGGCCTCAAAAATTTCGTCCAAGACTCCTTAGAGCACAAAATTTCTCTCTCTCTCTCTCTTATTGTATTTCTTGAATTTTGTGAGGCATATTGTAGTGTGAAAGGTTGTCGTAAAGCACCTAAAATCTCCATAGTTGAAGATCTAATAAAGCTTGCTACGAGGTATTACTCATTAATCTCTTGTTCTATCTTTCTCTTCTTTTATTTCATATATTGCTATAATAAACGCAATCATGTAGATATCTTAGGGTTCATCGTGTAATTTAATTTTCTTGTAAATAATCATTAATAAAGGGGATTAAACATTTAAACTATTAATTCTTATTACGTTATCTTCATCATAGGGTACCGATTTAGGGCGTTGTAAGGGTGCTTAATACCTTCCCTACACGTAATTGACCCCCGAACCCAATTCTGGTTATCAAGGCCATTATTGGACTTTTAAAAACCTTTTCTTTTTCCAATGTTTTGAGTAAAACATTGGTGGTGACTCTATGAACATATTTTCAAAACCATTAATTAAGGATTAGTCTGGTGTCTGGGCATTCCTTAATTGATGAATTTTCAAAAGGATGTCTAAACCATAGATCGCAAGATCAGAAATTTTCGGGTTGCGACAAACTTATGATAAACACAATCATCAACTATATTTGCCTCAAAACCATATGAGGTAATAACTTGATGGAACTTGTGATACCATTGACGGGAAGCTTGTTTGAGACCATAGATGGATTTCTTTAGTTTGCATACCATAGACTTTGAGTCACCAGACACAATTTTCTGGTTGCATCATATAAATTATTTCTTCAATGTCACCATTTAGAAACGCAGTTTTAACATCCATCTGATGGAGCTCTAAATCATAATGAGCTACGAGTGCCATTATTATTCTAAAATAATCCTTTGAAGAAACCGGAGAAAATTTTTCTTTGTAATCAATGCCTTCCTTTTGAGTGAAACCTTTAGCAACTAAACGAGCCTTATATCTCTCGATATTACCTTTTGAATCCCTCTTGGTTTTAAATATTCATTTACAACCAATAGGTTTCACAACTTTAGGTAATTCAACGAGATCCCAAACATTGTTTTCTTGCATAGATTTCATCTCATCCTTCATGGCATCAATCCACTTTTGAGAGTTAGAACTGTGCATAGCTTGACAGAAGTTGATTGGATCATCCCCTGTTAAACCAATTTCGTCCTCATGTTCTTGGAGAAACACAATGTAATCATCTGAAATTGCACTTCTCCTTTCTTTAATGGATCTCCTTAATGGAACTTCTTAAGGTTGTTGAGCTTGCTCTATAGGTATTTGAGGGAGAACCTCAATATTGTCTTATGTAGGGACAATGTTAGGAATAACTCCATGATTGTCACCTATTACTGGGGTAGGTACTGGAATAGTAATAGGCACGAGGACTTGATCACTATCAATGACAGGTTCTTCCTCAAAGACAACATTTCTTATGTTCTCTTCCTTCCCAAACTCAACATCCTTAAGGAATCTCGCATTCCCCATCTCAAAGAATGATCTAGTAGTGGGATTGTAAAATTTATAGCCCCGAAAGCGTTCAGGATAACCAACAAAATAACAGCTAACAGTCCTTGACTCCAGCTTGCTTTCATGCGGCCTATAAGGACGCGCTTCAGCCGGAAAACCCCAAATATGTAAATGTTTTAGACTTGTCCTTTGACCATCCATAGCTCATAAGGAGTTTTGTTAACTACTTTACTTGGTACCTTACTTAGGATGTAGATTGCAGTCTTAAGCGCTTCTCCCCATAATGACTCTGGTAAGGAAGAATGACTAATCATACTTCTCACCGTATCCTTAAGAGTCATGTTTCTACGTTCTACAACACCGTTCATGCTTGGTTTCCCAGGCATAGTATACTGAGGAACGATGCCACATTCCCTTAGGAAAAGCGCAAAAGGCCCTGGACGTTGTTCACCTGATCCATCATATCTACCGTAATATTCACCACCACGATCATATTTGACGGCCTTAATTTTCTTTCCAAGTTGAAGCTCAACTTCAGCTTTAAAAGATTTGAAAACATCTAGGGATTGAGACTTCTCATGAATTAAAAATAGGTAGCCGTACCTTGAATAATCATCTATGAACGTAATGAAATATTGTTGCCCATTCCAAGATGTCATAGGGAATGGTCCACAAATATCTGTGTGAATTAATTCCAAAACGTCCTTAACCCTTTCGGCACCTAATTTTCTAGAATTTGTTTGTTTACCCTTAATACATTCAACGCAAACCTCAAAGTTTGACAAGTCAAAGGGTTCAAGAATCTCATCCGACACAAGTCTCTGAATTCTCTATTTAGAGATATGTCCTAAACGCTTATGCCATAAAGTGGCGAAGTTCTCATTTATTTTACACTTCATACCACGAGAATCAATGTAAAAAATTTCTTTATTGCAACTAACTACATCTAGTAAGTATAAATTATCAATTAAAGAACCAGAACCAACAACATTTGAATTTTGATAGAGCCTAAATTTATTATTTCCAAATGAACAAGAAAAACCAAATTTGTCCAAACTAGAAATAGAAATTAAATTCCGCCTAAAAGACGGTACAACAAAAGTCTCAAATAAATCCAAATGAAATCCAGTTTTTAACTGTAATCTAAATGTTCCAATAGCCTCCACTATGACCTTGTTGCCATCACCCACATATATAAATCTTTCATTATCACTTGGCGGTCCGCTCCAAAGGCAACCTTGCATTGATACATTAATGTGAGTAGTAGCACCAAAATCTACCCACCAAGTATCATGTGGTACAAAAGCTAAATTAACTTCAAAAAAACAAAAGAGAGAAAATTACCTTTCTTTACATGCCAAGAGGCATACTTGGGATACTCTTTTTTCATGTGCCCAGGCTTCTTGCAGAAAAAGAAAGTAGGTATGTTCTCATCCTTTTTTACTTTCTTTTGCTGAGAAGTCCTTTCTACAACATCCTTATTATTCTTTCTCTTCCTATTCTGAGAACTTGACGCTAAATGAGCACTTTCAGTCTTTTCTCTTTGCTGCCTTTCCTTCTCTTGCACACAGTGAGAAATCAATTCATTCAAGGTCCATTTATCTTTCTGAGTATTATAACTCACCTTGAATTGTCCAAAGTGTGTAGGAAGGGAAATCAAAACTAGATGCACGAGCAAGTCATCAGACAACTCTAACTTTAGTGCTTTTAGTTTTGACACGAGATTAGACATTTCCATAATGTACTCCCTTATGTTTCCTTTACCTTTGTATCTCATAGAGATAAGTTTAGCAAGAAAACTGCTTGCATCAGCTTTCTCATTACTAGTGAAATAATGCTCAATGGCATCATGGAAACCTTTAGCATTGTGGCTCTCAGAAATAGATCCCCGAAAAACTTCTGGAACAGATCGCTTCATGGTCATCAAACACATTCGGTTTGAGTGTTCCCACTTTTCAACCTTATCCTCATTCGGGTTTTTCGGATTTGGAGTGGGTTTCTCAGCCCAAAGTGCAAGATCAAGATCCATGCAGCCAAGAATTATCTCAACTACTTCCTTACAAGCCTTAAAGTTTGTCCCATTAAGCATGGGTATACAATTAATTTGAGCAGATAAGTTAACAGCACTAGCAACAACAACTGTAGTAGAACATAGATAAAAAAAATTAATTACATGCTCATAAAGTAAGAAATAAATAAATAAAACATGCAGATTATTTACATAATAGACCCATTACAAGATACCGAGCACAACATTAATTCTGTCTTTGGACATACAAATCAACTTTTTAGTGGTACTCTCAATGCAACGATTAAATATTGACAATTAATTCTGTCAAATAATAGCCTTTTTTTGGACCGACTATTATTCACATGATTGTAACTTTATAATTGTCACATATTTATCATCACAGGCATGTTATTATTTAGCCAAATTGTGTCTTCCTTTGGGATGAGCACAAATTGCATAAATAATCTCATACTAACATCTATTGTAATTTTTTAATTAAATTAATTTCTATAACAGGGGTTGCTTTGGCAATATATTACATCAGTTAATTTAATTAAAAAATTAGTAGACACTTAATTAATAAAGAGAGTCTATAATCTGCCAACATTCACACTCAAATTTGATATATATATATATATATATATATATATATATATATATAATATCAATTTAAATTTCAAGAAAATAATTCTTACGCAAATGCCATTAAAATTTCGATAATGTGGAATTTAATATATTGATCATATAATTTTCCCAAATATCATTTAATATTACAACAATGATTTTGACAAAAAAAAATCCCACTTCTAGTGGTACTCAAAGGATCAAACATAATATTTATATTATATTTGTGTCTTTATCAACCTTTTTTCCTTTTCACTTTTCATATTATTTTACCACTTCCAGTGAGAAAAAATATTCATTTATTTCATTGTTGCACAATTAACTCACTTCTGGTGAGAAAATATTTCTTTATTGCATTGTTGCACAATTAACTCACTTCTGGTGAGAAAATATTTCTTTATTGCATTGTTGCACAATTATCTCACTTTCGGTGAGAAAATTAAAAAACTCAAAAAATTTCTTCATTTGACAATGTCTTATGGATCATTGCAAAAT